>NC_062552.1:41369649-42742570 GCF_016906955.1 Phacochoerus africanus
GAAGGCCCCAGGTTTGGCCCTAAAAATAAAGCAAAACAAAAAAGATAAATCAAAGTTTTCTTTCCTCTCTTCCTTGCCCCCTTCTTCCAATCACAGGTGTTGCCTCCAGTGGTGGAACTCCTCTAGTTCTAATAAACCTTAACAGAGAAAGAGGTGGCTTCTCCCCTCTGTCATATATATTCCTTTATCTCAATTTATACATCTATTTACACTTGGAACTCAGCCTTCTATTATTTATTTATTTATTTTGCTTTTTATGGCCACACCCGAGGCATATGAAGGTTCCCGGGCTAGGGGTCAAATGTGAGCTATAGCCACTGGCCTACGCACAGCCATAGCAACATGGGATCCAAGCCAAGTCTGCAACCTACACCAAAGCTCCCGGCAACGTTGGATTCTTAACCCATTGAGCAAGGCCAGGGATTGAACCTGCATCCTCATGGATACTAGTCAGATTTGTTTCTGCTGTGCCACAATGGGAACTTCCACTGACTTCTATTATTTAAAAACACCATTCTTGTAAGGTCTCTTTGTGTAGAGGGAGCATTATTGAAGGTCAGGAGACATGAAGACTTACAGTGCAGAAACACAGAATACTGAGCATTGCATACAACACATCCCTGTTTCAGAAACCCCTGCAGCTGTACTAATGCCTGCAATTTCCTTTGAAATTCCTTTTTATAGAAAGTGGAATTGCTAGAGAGATACAGGGATGAGAGATGTACAGATTATGATAAAGCAAGAGTAATGAAAATATTCATGGAAAATCTAGGGGTAAATAAATGGGTGTTTGCTGTAAAAATGTGTTCAACTTTGCTGGTTGTTTGAAATTGTTCATAATAAAAGATTGGGAAAAACAAAAAACAACCCCCCGCCCCGAAATCCCTTCAGTGTCTCTGCCAGGTCATTCAACCATTCAACCTCTCTCTCTCTTTCTGATTCTGGATTGTCTCTACAGCGGGGAAACCCTGCTAAAATTTCTGTTTATTTCTAATAGGAAGCAGTTTAGCTTTATCTGTTACATTATCTCCTACAAATCATCCTTTTATTGTCTTTTTTTTTTTTGTCTTTTTGCTATTTCTTGGGCCGCTCCTGCGGCATATGGAGGTTCCCAGGCTAGGGGTCGAATCAGGCTGGGGTCTAATCGGAGCTGTAGCCACCGGCCTACGCCAGAGCCACAGCAACGCGGGATCAGAGCTGCGTCTGCAACCTACACCACAGCTCACGGCAACGCCGGATCGTTAACCCACTGAGCAAGGGCAGGGACCGAACCTGCAACCTCATGGTTCCTAGTTGGATTCGTTAACCACTGCGCCACGACGGGAACTCCCCGTTTATTGTCTTTTCACCCAAGCAGCTTAAGATGTTCTAAACCGTGACCTCCTTAAGATTTCTTTAAGAGCAAGAACCGTCTTTATACACACACACACACACACACACACACACACACACAGAGATACACATATACATACACTCTTTGATGCATGTAACAGTACCTTGTCCAAAAGAGATACTGAACACATTAAATGAGGGCATATGAAGCCTAAAAAAGTTGGTTTAAGCCCCGACTCTCACTAACTGTATGACCTTGGGCTTGTGGTATAACTACTCTGAGTCCATTTCCTAGTTTCCTAATCTGCAAGAGAGATATGATTTTTCAAAAATACCTCACAGGAATGCCATAAGAATTAAATGGGGGAGTTCCCGTCGTGGCGCAGTGAATCCGACTAAGAACCATGAGGTTGCACAACCATGAGCTGTGGTGTAGGTTGCAGACGCGGCTCGGATCCCGCGTTGCTGTGGCTCTGGCATAGGCTGGTGGCTGCAGCTCCCATTGGACCCCTAGCCTGGGAACCTCCATATGCCGCGGGAGCGGCCCAAGAAATAGCAAAAAGACAACAAAAAAGAATTAAATTGGATAATGTGTGCTTTTAAAAACTATAACCAGTAATTGAACAATTGGATAATGAAAAGCGGGTAGAACCTGTTTATATGACTTACTGTTGGGGGTCCCCTGCCTTTCTGGCTAATGAGCAACAGGAATTCAAAAGCCGGGATATTTCCCTAAAGTGGCAGCTCAACCTCTTCCAGTGGCTTTTCGTTTCCCTTTCCCATTTCCAAGACTACCGGTGGCCCTCTTTGATGAGCTACGGTCCAGATGGTTCTAGTACTGCTCCATTCTGCAGTGCCCACGTGGCACAGACTAATCTCATGCATCCTTGTCAATCCAAACAGGGGTAATGTGGAAACCCAGCTTCTCCTTGTCTTCAGCTTTAGGTCCTAGGGCCTTAGGTTCTAGTAGTTACTTCTGGAGCATCAAAAAATGTCTGATTTGGAGTTCCCATTGTAGCTCGGTGGGTGAAGAACCTGACCTAGTGTCTGTGAGGATGAAGGTTCGATTCCCAGCCTCACTCAGTGGGTTAAGGATCCAGTGTTGCCGCAAACTATGCAAACTATGGCGTAGTTCACAGATGCTGCTCATATCCGGTGTTGCTGTGGCTGTGGCATAGGCCTGTAGCTGCAGCTCCAATTAAACCCCTGGCCCAGAAACTTCCATAGCCACAGATGTGGCCACAAAAAAAAGAAAGAAAGAAAATTGTCTGATTCAACATTTTGTAACATTATGTGAAATAAGTTAGATAATGCAAGGAGGGTGCTGGTTAAAGTGAAAACAATTTAAGCTTCCCTTATTCTCTTTTAACTTGTCTACCTCCTTAGCTGAAGGTTATATCAACAGGAATTTAAAAATAACAGTTCCCTCAGCAACTGGGAAATTTTGCATATTACTTCTTACTGATCTTGGAGTTGCCAAAATCATACACACCAAGCTGAATTATGAAAGACCAGTCAGTATCAGGATACCTTCGCAGAGTGAGTTATAGAAGACCAACATTTCAATAGAAGAATACAAAAGATTTTAAAGGGCCCTGAAATGGTTTTGCCCGAGCTAGTTAAATATGTATTGACATTTTACATTTCTCAGTGAATATTTTAGGAATTATACAGCTTCTTGTAAAATGCCAAAAGATAATAATCAATTATAAATAAAAGCAATAAAGCTATTCTTTTCTCCTTCTCACCCCCCCCCTCAAAAAGTCAGTTATATACAGAGCATGTTTTAGAAATCCCAGGTGTAAAATCGATACTTGAATACCTATTTAAGAGTCCTTTTTTGGAAAGACATGAACATAGGGGTTTTGGGGGTTTGTTTGTTTTTTTGTCTTTTAGGGCCACACCCTTGGCATATGGAGGTTCTCAGGCTAGGGGTTGAATCACAGCTGTAGCTGCTGGCCTATACCACAGCCACAGCAACGTGGGATCCTTAACCTGCTAAGCGAGGCCAGGGATTGAACCTACGTCCTCATGGATGCTAGTCAGGTTCATTAGCTGCTGAGCCACAACGGGAACTCCCGCATAGTTGCTTGTTTGTTTTAAGTACATTTACCACAATATCTGAAAACATTTTGGAGGACCTATGTGATTTTCAAAAGTAACCCACACTCACAAGATATTTTTCTTAGGATTGTAAAACAGAAGGATATGATCACAACCTTAAAGTAAGGCTCCAAGTTCATTGCGCTAATAGTGTTACTAACATGAAAATAGGTGTGTTTAAGTATTGCTTTTGTTTTTCTTTAGCAGTTGGCAATGGGCTCAAAACTGTTTTCTTTCATCCTTAATCATTTTGATTTTCCCTAAAATCGACGGAAGTGTGTTTAGTCTAGCTGACCGGTGTTAGGGATGTAGTCTATTTGAGGAACCAGAACAGCTCTGTGACCTTTGATCACCTCTTCTTCATTTGAATTCAAACTAGTATTTATTGGGAGTCTGATCTGTGTAAGGCACTGTTCCGGATGCTGTGGATTCAGCCATAAACAAAACAAAGATGCTATCAAGGAGCTGACATCCTAATACATGGGTGAGGTGGGAGAAGAGGGAAGACCGGTTATAGGAAAATCAACAAGAGTTCCCTTCGTGGCTCAATGGGTTAAGAACCCAACATGGTGTCAGTGAGGATGAGGGTTTAATTTCTGGCCTCGCTGAGAGGGTTAAGGATCCCGTGTTGTCACAAGCTGTGGCATAGGTTGCAGATGTGGCTTGGATCTGGTGTTGCTGTGGCTGTGACATAGGCTGGCAGCTGCAGCTCTGGTTTGACGCCTGGCCTGGCAACTTCCATATGCCACAGGTGTGGCAGTAAAAAGAAAATAAATGGAGTTTCCTCTGCACGATGGTATCAGCAGTGTCTTGGGAGCACTGGGATTCGGCTTCAATCCCCGGCCCGGCACAGTGGGTTAAGGATCTGATGTTGCTGCAGCTGCTGCTTAGGTTGAGACTGCAGCTCAGAGCTGATCCCTGGTCCAGGACTTCCATATGTTAAGAGATGGCCAAAAGTGAAAAAAAAAAAAAAAAAAAAAAAAAGACAGAAAGATAGGAAGAAAGGAAGAAAGAAGAAAATAAATAAGTAAAATCAACAGGTAAGTATATACCAAATTGTGAACTATTAGAGAAATGGATAAAAATAGCACAGGGGAAGCAGCATAAGGGAGCCATTTGGTAGAGGTGAGAGGAAGGGCAAGGGGAGAATTGCTATTTCACATACACAATCTAGACAGACCTCACTGAGAAGGTGACATTTAAAAGATAAGGAGGTGACCCTTGTAGATATCCTGGAGAAAATTGCTCCAGGCTAGAGAAATGCAAGTTCCCTATGAATTAATTGAGTTCCCACCATGGCAGTGGGTTAAGAACCCTACTGTGGTGGCCCCAGTTGCTATGGAGGCGCAGGTTGGATTCCCAGCTTTGTGCAGTGGATTAAAGGATCTGGTTGTGGTGTAGGTCACAGCGTTGGCTCAGATTCAGTCCCTGGCCTGGGAAATTCCATATGCTGTGGGTGCGGCCATGAAAAAAAAAAAAGAGAGAGAGAGAGACAGAGAGAAAGAGGAAAGAAGTGAATACAGGCACAAAGGATCCACCTTCTTGCAACTGTCTCCTACTCCAAAGGTTCTCCGTCCTCAATTGCTGCCTCTTTACCTCCTCTGTGTCTTTCCGTGGTGTTTTTCCTTCTCCCTGGTAGAAAAACAGCCTGTGTGGAAACCACTTTCTGCTTTCCTCCCTCTAAGAGCTCATGCATTCTTCCTGATGGTGGTGGTGTCAATTGACATTTATTAATTCATTTTTTAAAATACCCATGCATTTGGGAGTTCCTGTTGTAGCTCAGTGTTAACGAACCCAACTAGTATCCATGAGAATGTGGGTTCGATCCCTGGCCCCGCTCAGTGGGTTAAGGATCTGGTGTTGCTGTGGCTGTGGCCATAGGCTGGCAGCTGCAGCTCCGATTCGACCCCTAGCCTGGGAGCTTCCATATGCAGCAGGTGCAGCCCTTAAAAAATTAAATAAGTAAATAAATATGGAGTTCCCATCATGGCTCAGTGGTTAGTGAACCTGACTAGCATTCATGAGGACATGGGTTTGATCCCTGGCCTCCCTCAGTGAGTTAAGGATCCAGCATCGCCGTGAGCTGTGGTGTAGGTGGAGGACGAGGCTCAGATCCTGTGTTTCTATGGCTCTGGTGTAGGCCAGCAGCTGCAGCTCTGATTAGACCCCTAGCCTGAGAACTTCCATATGCTGCAGGTTCGGCCCTAAAAGGACAAAAGACCGAAAAATATAATAAAGAAATAAAGAAATAACATACCCATGCATTTGAACAGAATTTCCAATTCTTTGGATATCTCTCAGCAGCAGAGTAGATGTGAGTGTAACAGATTAACTTGATTACTCAGAGTTTAACCAAAAAAAGAAAAAAGAAAAAGGGTGTGAAATTCATAGTTTAGGCAGAGGAAGATTTTTAGCACTCCAGAACCAAAACTTCACATTTTGAAAGATTAGATTTCAATGCTCTCTTCAGGAATGTATATTAAGATCAGGAAGTCTAATGGGTTGTAGCTCCAAGAACTAGCAAGTGTGGAAAAGATTTCAAAATGTTATCTGGTTCATCCCCCATGCCTCTTGGCAGATCAGTGTTGAAGCTGATCTAGATCACAGAAAAAATTTCCATTGAGAAAAGTTCTACAATTTCTTTTCTTAGTCTGATTTAGTGAACTGAATGGACTTCAAAGAACAGTAACTCACTTAAAGGGTGCTTTTTGTTCATGTTCTGACTCCTGATTAGAATGCTTTCCTCTTCACCCACGTAAATTCTGCAAAGATTTAATAACATTAATTCTCCATAAAACCTTACTTGTCCATAGAGGCCACTGCTATTTTTCTACCTCTGAACTATAACATTTACTTGACGATTAAATATGAACTGTCATCCCTCTTGTAAAGTTACATATATATGTTTTATTCAATATTCCATTACCATAAATACTGTCTCTCCATTCACGGTATCACTACCAGAAGGGCAAGAACTGGAGCTTGAACAATTGTTTTGCTTTAGCTTAGTATTTCTTGTATACGATAAGCACTGACTGATAAATCATTGTTCCATTTTTCACTAGAGATGGCTTGGATCATTTTGATAGAGCCAACTGTGCATATCACATTCTAACCAGGTGTTGGTGACACCATGTTGGTAGCTTAAGGTCGGTTGTGATGGGAGTATCTACACCAAGGAATTGGCAGATGCTACATGTCAGTAGCCTGGGTTTGCGTCTGGTTTTAACCATTTACTAGTTGTATGACGTTGGATAAAATAGTACTCTGTCTCTCAGTCATACAGCTCTGCCTCTCAGCTTCTTCGTCTGAAAATCAGGATACTGAATTAGCTATATACTTCTTAAAGATGTGAGAAGTATATGAGTTTGTGCATGTACCCTACTTGGAAATATTCTTGGGGCAGAATAAATATTCAATAACTGATAGCTTAGTTTTTATTAGATCATCCACCTGCCTATCTCATAAATTCTCAACTGCTCAGTGAAACTTTCAAGCTTTCACCATATAACCGTGCTTGATTTATGCAACATCACTTCCTACAATACCTCTGTTGTTCACATCCTCTGCTGCCTCAGTGAATTCGTCTTTATTTTCCCCTGCAATGGGGAATTTGACCATGGGATGAAAATCTTGCTCTCTAAATACTACAGGATAAGGATCACTGACTCAGAGGCTTGGACTAAAGTAGTAGCTGGTGTATTTTGGTATCTTGACTTTTCAGACAAAAGTTAAGCCTCATTATTCACAGATTCAATGAAAGAATATTAGATTCCATAATATATTTCATTATATTGCGGATTAAATAGGTTTTCTTGGGCCAGGTTGGAATTTGACCAATATTTACAGCATTGTTTTATGGGAAAAAGTGTTCGCAACCTCCCAAAATCCTTTTGCAAATGAAATTTGGGAGTACAATTCTTCTGAATTGGTAACTGTTTATACTTGGAAATTAACCTAAGGGATTGATTTTTCTGGGTTAACTGTTTCACATAGGATTTAACTTAAACCTTTTTCTTCCCTAATATTTTGATCAACCAATAGAATAGTTAATAGTATTTAAAGAAAGGAAAAGTAATGACAGATTTTCCAAACCAATCTCTAGCCCAACCCAACGCTGGGAAACTTATGTGTCTTAAGTTATAGACTATGGTATTCAGAACTATATAGTTTTTTAAAACAGCTTTTATTAAATATTGAGTAGTATCAAGAGGATTTTATAAAATATTGTTCAGTGTAAGCAATAGCAGTATGAATAGTTGTGTCCCTATCACCCTGCATATGCAATAAAACATTACCGATACCTATGAAATCCTGATGTGGTCTTCGATCCACTTCAGAGATAACCACAAGCTTGAATTTGGGGTTTGCCGTTTTCTTGATTTTCTTTATAATTTTACTAAATATTAGTTTCTCCAATATATTATTTAACTTTGAGGGTTGTTGAATTTTATATAAATGATGTCGTAGTTTAATAATTCTTTAGCAAATGATTGTTGTTTTATTTCTGCACTTTCATTTAATGCATGACATACATACATAAAAGTGTACACATTATATGTATACTGGTTGATGAATCACTGCAAGTTAATATAGCCATTTAACTTGCAGTGAGGTAGAGAAACAGTGTTAGCATCCCAGAAGCCCCCTGTTGGCCACCATACCGTCCCTACCCTTTCTGCCTGGTGTATCTACTTCTCACCTTGTAGATTAGTTTTGCTTGGTTTTGAGTTTTCTATAAAGAGAAACATACAGTATATATTCTGTCACTTCTTTTTTCCCCCTTCAACCTTATTTTTATGAGATTCATCCTTATTGTTACATGCAGATGAACTTAATTCGTTCTCATTCCCCATAGTATTCCCTTGTGTCAACACATCACAATTTATTTACCCATTCTACTTTTGATGTTGGTTAGGTAGTGACCTTTTTAGTTATTTTGAAGATCACTCTCTGGCATGTCTCTATACTCAAGCAACTTGTTTTAGCTAAATATTAGCTTCCTGATATTCACCCATGACATTGTGTGTAGCTGTTTTCTGCTCATTTTCACTGTAGAGAGTTCTATGGCATAAATATTCCATCTTAGGTTTATCCTTTTAGTGTTGAGTTTCTGGTGCTGCTATGAATATTCGCATATTCTCCTAGAGCACGTCTGCACATGTTTCTCTTGGAATAATCTCCCAACTGAAGTGTTATAGTTCCTTCCCCTGAACAGATTTCTAGTCAACTCATTCATTTTTTAAAATTTTAATTTAATTAAAAATTGAGATATAATTCCCATTATATAACATGCACCCTTTAAGCAAGTATACAATTCAGGGAGTTTTTAGCATATTCAGAAAGTTGTGCCTTAATCACCAGTATTTAATTTCAGAGCATTTTCATCACTCTGTAAAAAAATGCCATGCACATTAGCAGTTACTCCCTTATTCCCTCCCACCAGCGCCTGGCAACTACTAATATACTTTCTGTATTCTGGACATTTCATATAAACAGAAGCATACAGTATGTGATCATTTGTGTCTGGCTTCTTTCATTTAGCATAATGTTTTTAATGTTCATCTATGCTGAAGCTTGAATCAGTACGTCATTCCTTTCTATGACTGAATGGATATACCACATTTCTTTACTCATTCGCCAGTCCATGTCTATTGGGAGATTTCCACATTTTGGCTATTATGAAAAATGCTGTTATGAATATCTGTATACAACTTTTTGTGTGAAAATATGTTTCCTCTTGGGTATAATTGCCGTGTTTTATGGTAATTTTATTTTTCACTCTTTAAGAAACTTCCTCTACTGTTTTCCACACTGGCTACACTATTTTACATTCCCACCATCAATGTTCCAATCTCTCCACATATTCTCCAACATTTGCTATTGTCTACCTTTTTATGAGAGCCATCCTAGTTGGGATGGAGCAGAGTCTCATTGTTTTGATTTGCATTTTTCTATTGACTAATGATAATGAGAATTTTTGTGGCCATTGGCCATTTGTGTTTCTTCTTTGGAGAAATATCTATCAAGATTTTTTTTTTTGTCTTTTTGCCATTTCTTGGGCTGCTCCTGCGGCATATGGAGGTTCCCAGGCTAGGGGTCGAATCGGAGCTGTAGTCACCGGCCTATGCCAGAGCCACAGCAACGCGGGATCCGAGCCGCATCTGCCACCTACACCACAGCTCACGGCCAGGCCGGATCGTTAACCCACTGAGCAAGGGCAGGGACCGAACCCGCAACCTCATGGTTCCTAGTCGGATTCGTTAACCACTGTGCCACGACGGGAACTCCTCTATCAAGATTTTTTTGCCTAATTTTAAATTGGGTGGTTTTGCCTTTCTTGTTGAGTTATGAGTTCTCTGTGTGTCTGGGCTCTAGACCCTTATTAGAGAGATATGATTGGCAAATATTTGCTCCCATTTTGTGAGTTGTCTTTTCATTGTCTTAATAGTGTTCTTTGAAGCATGAAAGGTTTTAATTTTGATCAGTTTAATGTATCCAGTTTTTCTTTGGTTGCTTGTCTTTTGGTGTCATTTCTAAGAAACCACTCTAACCCACAGCCACAAAGATTTATACCTATGTTTTCTCCTAAAAGGCTTATAATTTTAGCTTTGATGTTTAAGCCGGTGATCCATTTTGAGTTACTTTTGGTATACAATGTAAGGTAGGGATTTAATTTCATTTCGTTGCATACTGAATTGACTTATTCAATTTTAGGTTCACACCTATGCCAGACACTTGTCTGTCTTCCCTTCCCATGTTCGGGTGTGTATTTTAGGGACTTACTTTTCCCAGCCTCCCTTACCAGCTGGCTCCCATGTAGGGTCAGCCACTGGAGGCACTAGCGGAAGATTAGAGTCAGCCACTGGATTAGGAAGATTAGGGTCAGCCACTGGAGCCAGTAGCGGAAGATTAAAGGCAGATTCGAGGGGAGGAGGCCAAAGAGTTTCTGTTTTCACTCACTCTCAGGTAGTGTCTCTAGCCTTTGATGTATTGCCTCTCTGACTCCATTAAATACCTTCCCCTTGTCATTCCCAGATCCTCAGTGTGGTCCCACCATGCTTCTGGCTCCTAGGTGGCTCTGCTTTCTGAGTTTTGGTAATAAAAACCTACTCTTGTTCCCGGAGTCCTGGGTTGGAAGCAGCTTTAGCTATTGCTAACATTTGGAGTGCTTCATAGTCCCTCTTGACTTCTCTGTTCTTCCATAGCATGTAAATACCTTTATTAAATTCCCTCCATTAAAAAAAAAAAATACCTGGAGCGGTTTCTACTTTCTTCATTGGACTTGACTGACAAAACATCTAACATTTTTCATTATATGTTTAAATAGCTGCCAAAGATGCCATTTCCAGTGTCTTGTAATTTTTGACTTTAAAAATAAAAATAAATAAAACCTATATATCACTCTTTCAGGGCAAGATAAATATCATAGTGATTTGAGAACATCATGTAAAAATACATGAACAGGATCCTCATCAGTCAAAAGTTTTTCATTGTTTCCTTTCATGCCCCTTCAATTATACTTCCCCTGCAGAAAGTTAATAGTTTTATGCTCTAAAGTCTTCAACTAGTAATACTGGACCATTTTCAGCCATCAGGATAGGTACGTAAATTAAAATGACAAATTGTTAACTTCCTAGGTCCATAAATTTCTAATTGTTAAATTGCTTCTTCTGGTTTGAGTTCTTTATACTGTTAGTATTCTCAGAGTATATAATTAATGAAAACAACACAAACACATTATATTCTTTTTAAAATAATTATTGAACGTGAAAGTTCAACTTATTTTGGAAATGCATCTCTTAAAGAGTTGGGTGAAGCGGTGCTTTTGGTGTCAAGATTAATGGAAGTTCTGTGTGGCAGCCGGGAAATTTTCCTATATTCCCTGGGGCAATATGTACAATAGGAAGAGAAGGCGACTGGGAGGCATCCTTTCCATCGTGAAGTGGGAAAAGGGAAATGCAGAGAGAAAACAGGAAGCACAGGCAAGTTCCCAGACAGATCACTTTTAGGAAGAAGTATATACAATTTTGAGATTTTTGAAGTTAAGTCTTAAAACTATTTGCGCTTTCCTGAAAAGTTCTCATATCCTGCAGAGGCACATAGAACCCAGCATGACATGGGAAATTATCTTGATGTCATGGTAACCTTTAAAAACACAAAGGCAAGCTACTTGTCACTGAGCAAAAAGCTTACAGAACACACTAAGAATTTCAAATCACGCCATTTATTGAATTTGAGATCAGAGGGAGAAGCGAGAGGATAGCGAGGATGTGGGTTGATGCACTTAGGATAGGAATGCCAACAGAGTGCATAATTCCGAATTCTGCAAAGTTTGTATATGTCATTTCGCTCTCTGATCCTTTAACATTCTCCTGATGGTGTGGTTACAAGCCAAAGCTGAGGTTTGTGCAAGAGAGCTCTGCAGAAGGAAGGTACCTAGACCCAGCACATACTGGCTTATGGTACATCTGACCATAGTGGTCGCTTGCCGGTTAGATTGATGAGCAGCTGTTGAATTTATTGGGCAGAGGACACATGAGTCAGATTGGATGTTGTCAATATTATGGTAATTTAAGACCTTGGGAATATTGAGTGTCTCATGTTTATTTAGTGCATCGTGGCTATTTGCTGTTTTTGGTCCTTCCATCCCTTCCAATGGATGCTAAGTATATACAGGCTTTACTTCCTTTCTGTCTAACACATCTCGCAAGCTACTGGCTTCTATATTCCATTTCATTTATCTCCATGTGTTTCCCTTATTTTCTAAAGAAGAATGAGTATTCTTAAATAATATGGCAAACCATATTGTGCCAAGTTTGAAGGCTACCCCCACAGCAAAAAGTATTGCTCCCTGAGCATTTAGGGTGGCCCCAGGTGGTGGGAACTGCCCTTCCTTGCCTTCAAGCACAAGCCTCTCACTTCTTTACTCACTTACTCATTTCTTTACTCCAGCATAACATGCAACGTATTTTCTGTGTTTCATAACTATGTGTTTCATGATAAGGTGTGGGATTGCAAAGTCACAGAGCATATATACAACTTCAGCTTTACTAAATAATGCCAAACTGAGATCTCAAATCTTTTCTCCCCAATTCACATTCTCAATAAAATGTAAGAAACTTCCCAGGAGTTTCCTAGTGGCCTAGTGGTTAAGGACCTGGCATTGTCACTACTTTGGCATGGGCTCCATCCCTGGCCCGGGACTTCCACAGGCCACGGGCCTAGTAAAAAAAGAAAGAAAAAAAGAAACTGCCTATTGCTCCACACCCTCGTCAATATTTACATTTGATAATTTCAGACAAAACCATAGTGTTTAATAACATAAAGAGTTCCTATTTTAAAGAACAGAAGATTCAGGTCTAAATAGAATTTTAAATAAGTTTACCTATTCCTTGCCTCTTTTAAACAAATATTCATATGCTCTTATTTTATTTTAGGCATTATGCTAAAGTGTTGAGGATAAAAAATGAATCAAACCAATCTCTGCCCTCAAGGAACTTAAACTCTCTGTGGGAGATGTGTGTGTGTGAACAGAGAATTCAGGTGATGGGTGATAGGGAAGAAAATGCAAATTGTAGCAGCAACGGTGAAAGAGAGAGAGAAAATGTGACCCATGTGGGGGCAAGGGATCATAGATGATGTGTGGGTTGGGGTTTTTCATAAGCTAAGTTTGTCTTCAAATTTGTGTTTCACCTTTCAACCGCTCTCCTTGTGGTCCTGTGATGCTAACTTGAGGAGGCCAGATCTTGAAGAGGTTTATCCCCCATGATAGATAACATGGAACCACTGAAGAGTTTCAAGCCATGCAATGACATGATTGAAATTATGTTGCGAAAAGAGACCTCTCATAGCAACGTGGAGGATGACCTGGGATTGAGGCGGGCATAAATGGTACCAAGGAGACAATTTAGAAGTCTCTTGCAGTTGAGAGTCAAGATGATAGGCTTGAAGGAAGGCAGTGGTAATGAAGATGGCAAGACATTACATATGAGTGCTATTCAGGAAGTAGCACTGATAGAAGTAGGTGATTGATTAGAAGTGGAAAATAATGCAGAAGTCTAGTTTGTCTTGATACTCAAGTTTCTGCCTAATGGGGACTATTCATTCATTCAGTCAACTAATACATACCGATCACATACAATGTGCCAGGGCTTATGCGCGCCATGCAGGCTACCTAGGACTCCCATGTTACAATACTCCAGGGAGGAGTTCCTGTTATGGCTCAACGGTAACCAGTCAGACTCGTATCTGTGAGGACACAGGTTCAACCCCTGGCCTCGCTCAGTGGGTTAAGGATCTGGCGTTGTGGTGAGCTGTGGTGTAGGTCATAGATGCAACTCAGATCCCACCTTGCTGTGTCTGTGGCGTAGGGAACCCCTGGCCTGGGAACTTCCATATGCTGCAGATGTGGCCCTAAAAAGCAAAAAGAAAACAAAACAAGGCAGGAGATCCCGTCGTGGCACAGTGGTTAATGAATCTGACTAGGAACCATGAGGTTTCGAGTTCAATCCCTGGCCTTGCTCAGTGGGTTAAGGAGCCGGCGGTGCTGTGAGCTGTGATGTAGGTTGAAGACATGGCTCAGATCCCACGTTGCTGTGGCTCTGGAGTAGGCTGGCGGCTACAGCTCCGATTGGACCCCTAGCCTGGGAACCTCCATATGCAGCGGGAGCGGCCCTAGAAGAGGCTAAAAGACAAAAACAAAAACAAAAACAAAAAACAAAACAAGGCAATACTCCAGGGAATATATTCGCACGTGAATATAGTAGGAACGCTGTTCCCTAGACTTCTTCAGTGGTGTGGTTCCAGATTATTTGTGAGTCAAATATGGTCCTTATCACTATGGAATTCACAGTCCTGTGTACGTGGTACTGTGAATAAAGATGGGGAAAAAATAAGAACTGTGTACAGTGGGCCTTGGCAGCATACACGTTGTCTTATATTTCCCTTTCTGCTTGATACAATGATCTTGGTAAATTGGTAAATTGGACATACTGACCTTGACTGGTTTACGGAATGAATTTTCCGATGGAAATTTTGGTGAGGCCATAGGACAAATTGGTCTGGAGCCCTTGTTCAACGTTTTATAGGGAATTAGTTAAAAAGCTGTGCCAGTACACATGCCATTCTGCACCTCTACCCTGTTTTCTAAAATGTGCCGAGAAGAAATGTAGTTCGTATGTGGTCCTGTTGCTTTGCTCCTGCAAGAGAGTTCACAGGATACAGACCAAGTCTCCACTCCAATATAAACTTTCTGAAAGCTTTTTTTTCTTTCATTGGCTCCTATGCTCTCCAACCAAGAAGAAAAGAAAACTGAGCAATAGAGGAGTTGCTCAGGAGTGGCTCAGCAGTAATGAATCCGACTAGTATCCATGAGGACACAGGTTTGAATCCTGGCCCTGCTCAGTGGGTTAAGGATCTGGTATTGCTGTGAGCTGTGGGGTAGGTCACAGACGTGGCTCGGATCCCATGTTGCTGTGGCTGTGGTGCAGGCTGGCAGCTACAGCTCTAATTCAGCCCCTAGCCTGGACACTTCTATATGCGGTAGGTGCAGCCCTAAAAAGACAAACACACACACACACAAGAAAGAAAGAAAGAAAATTGGGCAATTGGTATTAAAACTATCAAGGCCACATAGGTTTTTCATGTAATACAGTGACTTCAAGGGTGAAGTGAATGAATTAAAACTAATTTATTCTTCTTTTCATATATGTGTGATAAAAATTACTGACAGATTGTTTAGACTTTATTTAGATATAAGCCACACCCTTTTTTTAGTGACAAATAAGTGCAAGCGCTTTTCAACTCTTTTTACTCCAGTTTTTGAAACTTTTAACATTGACAAGAACTATTCCATAGAAAATTTGGCTTTGAATGGAAATGTTTTTGCCAAATTGCTGCTGAGAGGGAAATTTTATGGTTGAGTTTATAAAAGTTTGCAAAACAAAGCAGAACATTGAAAAACTTTCAAATTTCAAGGCTGACTCTAAGATGAGTTATGATTCTTATGTATTATAATTCTAGTAAATCTCTATCAATACATTCTCAGAGTTCCTGTAGTGGCTCAGCAGAAACAAATCTGACTAGTATCCATGAGGTCAAGTGTTCAATCCCTGGCCTCGCTCAGTGGGTTAAGGATCCACCTTTGCTGAGAGCTGTGGTGTAGGTTGCAGACGCGGCTCGGATCCCCAGTTGCTGTGGCTGTGGTGTAGTCTGACAGCTACAGCTCTGATTCGAGCCCTAGCCTGGAAATCTCCAAATGCCGTGGTGTGGCCCTAAAGAGACAAATATGTATATATATTCTATACTTCAAGTTTTATCACAGATACCTTTGCGAAAAGGTATTTATTTTTGTATGAACTAATACTAACAGCATCAGAATAGCCATGATTAATTTTGAATGACAATACATTAAAAATTGGGACACCTCAACTAGTTTCCATGTTGACCAGTTATGTGACACCAAAATAACACCCTTCAGTAAGTATACACAGCAGTAAAGCAAGTTAAAAACAGAAAAAAGACTACTTCAATGAAACTACAAGATGCAGCCCATATTTTCAACAATCTTAAAGAAGAATAAGCTTTAAGAAAATCAGATGATGATCTGGAACATTTTATCAGTTTCTTTTTTACTTGACAATAATGACAAAAATGTCTCCTAGTAGGGTTTTAGATTTGTTGATTAGTCATGCACATTTAAATCTGACCTAAAGGTTGAAGTCAAAAATCCTGATTAAGACTTGTGTTGCCAGAGTTCCCGTCATGGCGCAGTGGTTAATGAATCCGACTAGGAACCATGAGGTTGTGGGTTCAATCCCTGGCCTTGCTCAGTGGGTTAAGGATCCGGTGTTGCTGTGAGCTGTGGTGTAGGTCACAGACATGGCTCGGATCCTGCGTTGCTGTAGCTCTGGTGCAGGCCGGTGGCTACAGCTCCGATTCGACCCGTAATCCTGGGAACCTCCATATGTCTTGGGAGTGGCCCTAGAAGAGGCAAAAAGACAAAAAAAAAAAAAAAAGATTTTTGTTGCCACAGGTTTGATCCCGGGCCTGGGAACTTCCACAGGCATGCCACCCCCCGCCCCCCTGCAAGACAAACAAAAAAAAATGACTTGCTGGGAAGAGTCAAGTAAAAAGTTTAATTTTAAGTCATGTAAGAAATCTCTGTTTCAGAATGCCTAAGAATCAACACGTGGTTAAGCTCAAACCCAGCCATCAAACCCGGCCATCAAAAACTATAGAAAGCTAGAGATTTTACTTGGGAAATAGAAATAAATATATTCTATGGGCAAAGATGTGAAGTAACAGAAAAGATTTGTATTGACAGAGGAAAGAATACTGGCCAAGTAAGCTTTCTTTTTTAACTGTCTTCCTTTTTTTTTCCACTCTGATGAAGGTTTCTTTCTACCACAGAGGCACCAGTAGGAATTGTCTTACAAAACTCTTGTAAAGACTTGATAATGGAATCCATTTAATTTACTAAAAGAATCTAATGAATGTAACGCCAGTGATGTCCTTAACAGAAATGAAAAATAACTGGCTCAAAGTGAACTGTGTTCGCAACATAGTTAAATAAATTTGAGGATAATTCTTCTGAAACAGAATTTTTAAATGACAAAGAAGGCACATTTTTACCCTTTTAAAATTGCATAATAAAAAGCAGATGATGTTTTATTTTTATTTTTGCCAAAGAGTGATATCCAGGTGAACCCACACAAAGAGTTACCCTTACATATTATTACTATTATTACAGTTATTACTACTGAAGGTCAAACTCCTGTTACATCTGCTATTGAAACCTCAGTTAGGTCTTAAAAGTGGAGTTCCTGTTGTGGCGCAGTGGTTAATGAATCCGACTGGGAACCATGAGGTTGCGGGTTCAATCCCTGCCCTTGCTCAGTGGGTTAAGAATCCGGCATTGCCATGAGCTGTGGTGTAGGTCGCAGACGTGGCTCGGCTTGGATCACACCTTGCTGTCGCTCTGGGGTAGGCCGGCGGCTACAGCTCTGATTAGACTCCTAGCCTGGGAGAGGCCCAAGAAACGACAAAAAAAAAAAAGATGTGTTCTTTTTTAGGAGAATATGGAATCGTTGAGATCTGTATTTACACTTATTTATTTATTTTTGCACATGGAGGTTCCCAGGCTAGGGGTCAAACTGGAGCTACCGCTGCCAGCTTATGTCACAGCCACAGCAACACTAGATCCGAGGCATGTCTGCAACCTACACCTCAACTCACGGCAATGCCAGATCCTTAACCCACTGAGGGAGTCCAGAGACTGAACCCTTGACCTCATGGTTCCTAGTTGGGTTCATTTCCACTGAGCCATGACAGGACCTCCTGTATTTACATTTAGTAATGTATTAATAAAAGGAAAGATGGTGACAAAACAGGGAGGTCAGGAATCACTCTCTACGTTCTGGATTCCCCACAGAACTCGGCCAGGATGAGGATGAAATGAACTGAGCCCCTGACCTTGAATGCACAATCTAAGGTCATTGCAAGAAATCCATTATTCAAGATAATATTTCATGCAATATTCTTAAAAATCAAATTTAATACCAAAAAAATGCATGATAAGCAAAGCATGAACATGTAAATAAAGATAAGGTTGGACCCTGCCCTTGCAGGCTTTTTGCCTCTCCCTACTACTGTTCTTGCTCTGAGAAGCTTCCATTGAACTTTCCTGCTCAGAACAAGAGGGGGTGAGTGGGATGGAATAGTGGACAAGGACAAGAAGCATGGCTTCCAGAAGCAGCTGGAACATGTTCTCTCCTGTAAATGTGTATAGAGGTAGGACTCGTGGTACCAAGGCCCTCTGGGATGCAGCAACAAGCAGCCTAGACAACTGTATTTCCCCACAACATTACAATATTCCCTTCTAGACAAGATAGTCCCTTTAATGTTCCATCCCATTTTTTTCCACTTTGATTTAGCTCTGTAGTTTCTAAAAATACTTCAAAGACCTTTAAATCTGCTCAGAAGCAACAATTAAGCAAATTTGGGAAACGGTGTGTTCTCGCTTCTTCTCATGGAAGCTCAAGATGCATACAGTGCATTAAAAGCTGGGAGAAAATTGGCAATACTAGGTCTCTTATTTTGTTTAGTCCAATGTTTTTCTGGATTGTTGTACTGTAAAAAGATAGCAGAACCTAGTCTCTGACTTCAAGTACAGTAAGGCAGCAGCATCTAATCCAGCTCCCTGCCTTTCCCAGGTGGTAGGTAGCATTTTGCTGTTCTGATCCCACGAGGTATCTATTCATCTTCCCTGATCCTGATTTTATTATTATTATTAATTTTTTTTATCAGATCTAGGCTTGGAGTAGCTCTGGAATTTTTGTGCATGATGTTATTTACCTGCATTTTAATTGGATTTCGTGGGAGATGTCAAGAGGACTCTGGGGGAAAATACTATCCCATTTTACCTCTCCTCTCTTTCCATACCTTCTTTTCTTAAGAATATATGTCTTCCGGAAGTTCCCATTGTGGCTCAGCAGTAATGAACCCTACTAGTACCCAGAAGGATGCAGGTTCGATCCCTGGCCTCGCTCAGTGGGTTGAGGATCTGGTGTTACCGTGAGTTGTGGTGTAGGTTGCTGATGCAGCTCAGATCCTGTGTTGCTGTGGCTGTGGTATAGGCTGGGAGCTGCAGCTTCAATTCAACCCCTAGACTGGGAACTTCCATATGCTGAAGGTGCAGCCCTAAAAAGCAAAAATAAAAAAAAAATAATGATATGTCCTCTAAGTATGTATTTATCATATCTATCAGGTAGAGATAAAACAAACAGACATGATGTAACATTGGAAATGCTCATCTTATAATGACCCAAAGGGTGTGACCCCAAATGGAAACCACTGTAAACAAATACATCATAGGAGCCAGGAAATTTTAAGCTCTCCTATAGCCATCTGGGAACAATGAAGAAAGAGAAACCACACAGGAACTGAAGTTTAATACAAAGAATTGTTGACTATAAAAATGGATTGGAGTAACAAAGGATTGGCTAGGAAGAGGTAAAAAGAATTGAAAAACTGTAGGAATAAGAGCATTCACTACCCTCAGGACCGAAATAGAGCAGAAGAAAGAGTCCTCCCCCATCCTCCCCCTGAGCTGAGATACAGACCTTCCTGGGGGAGCAGCACAGCCTTGACTCTGGATGGCAAAGAAGTTGCACTGGTGGAACCTGCTGGAAATCTGCCCTAGAGGGTGCTAGGGAAAGCTCTTCACAGGTAGGGGTCTTTGGAGTTCCCTTGGGGTGCATCGGGTTAAGGATCCAGTGTTGTCACTGCATAGGTTGCTGCTGGGGAGCGGGTTCGATCCCTGGCCTGGGAACTTCCACATGCCTCTGGCCATGGCCAAAAACAAAGAAGAAAGAAACCAAACAAATAAGTAGGTGTCTTGGCAGTGGTACACTGCTGCAAAACTGTGAAAAGAAACCAAACAAATAAGTAGGTGTCTTGGCAGTGGTACACTGCTACAGAACTGTGCTGGGAGAAGAAGCTGGGTGCTGCTGGTAGCTGGCTGTGCACAGCAGGAGCCCAGCACTGGAGAAAGCAACTTTGCTGCAGCAGCTAGGCCCTGGGGAAGCTGTGCGAATGTGCTTTGCAGGAGCCAGGAGCTGGAGAAGCTGCTGCTGGGTTGTAGCAACCTGCTGTGTTCAGCACCAGGGAAACAGGAAGTGAAACCCTTTCCCTCTGCAAAGTTTCTCCAATGCGACCTACTGACCAAACCAATGCCAGCTAGTAAGGAGAAATATTTAAAGGGCCCAGATGTATTTTCGCAGAGCAGATAAAAAGATGAATTTGGGGAGTTCCCGTCGTGGCGCAGTGGTTAACGAATCCGACTGGGAACCATGAGGTTGCGGGTTCGGTCCCTGCCCTTGCTCAGTGGGTTAAGGATCCGGCGTTGCTGTGAGCTGTGGTGTAGGTTGCAGACGCGGCTCGGATCCTGCGTTGCTGTGGCTCTGGCGTAGGCTGGCGGCTACAGCTCTGATTCGACCCCTAGCCTGGGAACCTCCATATGCCGCAGGAGTGGCCCAAAGAAATAGCAAAGAGACAAAAAAAAAAAGATGAATTTGGATCTGGGAGGCAATAAGGTGATAATTGGCACCCCTGGGGAAGAAACATAATCTGGAGAAAGAAAGAGTGGGGTAAAGGAACGTGATTAAAAGATCCCATCCAACAAAAAGATAAATCAGGGGAATTATTTGATGTTAATGAAGATAAAAAGAATCCTTGCTAAAAGAAGTTGATTATGGGTAGGTGAGAAAATGAAAAAGCTTTCTCTGAGAAAAGCTCAGGAAATTGTGGGGGGAAAACACTGCAGGAAGAGTTTCTGAATGTGAAATATAGGGGAACAAAACTCTTAGGATGGTGCCCTAGAACTGGCATCCCCTAGGACTGACGCTAATAGAACCAAGTTGGATTATTGCAACTCTCCTTTTTTTTCCTCTTCTATTTTTCCAACCTCTCAAAATTGGTAATTCAAATTTCTCACGCTGCACAAATGTTGATTTTGTACTTTATTATATGGACCCAAGACTATCACGCTTTACATTTCTCACCTTAGGAGTTCTTGTCGTGCCACAGTGGTTAACGAATCCGCCTAGGAACCATGAGGTTGCGGGTTCAATCCCTGCCCTTGCTCAGTGGGTTAAGGATCTGGCGTTGCTGTGAGCTGTGGTGTAGGTTGCAGATGCGGCTCGGATCCTGCGTTGCTGTGGCTCTGGCGTAGGCCGGTGGCTACAGCTCCGATTCGGCCCCTAGCCTGGGAACCTCCATATGCCGAGGGAGCGGCCTAAGAAATGGCAAAAAGAAAAATAAATAAATAAATAAATAAATAAATAAACCAAAAAATACATTTCTCACCTATTGGTGAGGCATTGGTGTAGGGAGAGGACAGAGTTCAGGCCACTACTGCAAAGTGTAGAGGGAAACTTTAGAACTCTGGACAGTGGGAGGAGAATGGGATAGCAACCTTCTGGTGCCTTGAAGCTAAATTGCAAGCACATCAATAAAGAATGGATAAATTACTACTAAGGGAAACACTTCCTTTTAGGCCATTCTTAGATGTTTCATTACAGACCTTTGCTAACTTTTACATATAATATTCCACCCCGTCTCAAAATCACTGCCACAGACATAAGGACAATGGCCAACACCAAAATACCAAAGGGCTGATTTGGGAAAATGTATTTTATTTCTCTGACTCCTGGGTAATAAATTAGATTCTTTCTAGAAATTACATTGGGTGCCTCAGGTAAAGGAGGGTGTCACTTAGTAAGTTATTTTAGTCAAACACAACTTATGCCACTCTAAGTCACCACCATTCCTGAAGTACAATTAGACAGGTGCGCCTTAAATGTGGTTTATCATATGGGGAGTGTCAGCCTCTTTTAGGACAATGCTCTTCTCTCTTATAAGTACCTGAAAATGGCCCATGGGGATGCTAACTGCAACAACAAGGAAAGGTTTATGATGCTAAGCCCTCCACTACAAACATCTCCGCTCTTGTTACAGCCTTGCAAATGATTATAGGCCCATTGACAAAGAGGAAAATCTAGCGAGCTTAAAACAAATCATACAGTATCTAACTGTATAAAAAATGCAAATGGAAAGAATATGTCAGAAAGCTTTGGGATCCCTTGAGTTATTAAGCAAACTGTCTTAAAAGTTTATAGAGGACATGTGAAAATTTTGTATACCAGAAAATTCTTGGTAAGCTCATGTATGTTTCTGGGGTGATCATCTGTAAAACAGATGGAATAAACCTATTTAAGCTTTACCTTTTTTGTTGTTGT
Source organism: Phacochoerus africanus (assembly GCF_016906955.1). Lineage (NCBI taxonomy): Eukaryota > Metazoa > Chordata > Mammalia > Artiodactyla > Suidae > Phacochoerus > Phacochoerus africanus. The sequence continues at coordinate 41,391,885 of NC_062552.1, forward strand.
TGTTCAGACTCCATGAAAGTGTCTTTACTCTGCTCTCATCTCTGCAGTTACTGTGCTTCCACTATTAAGAACAATGCAAGATGCCAACATACACGGAGATGTGTCAGATTTAAAGAGCTCATGAAAACCAGGGTTAAAATCATGCTTAAAGAGCTCATGAAAAAGCACCAACTCCTCATTCTTTGCTCAGGCACATCCAAAACAATTAAATGGAAAATATTAGTCTAACCGATTAACAGTTTATACAGAAAAGACTAAGTTAAATGAGGCGTTTTTCACTACTAAAGAACTAATTTGGACCTTATACACATGCCATCCTTCTATCTTCTGAAATAATTTACTTTCTGCTGTCCCATTCCAACAGGATCCTGCCCTCTTTCCTCTTTAGGATGGGGATCGGTAAACTTTTTCAGTTAAAAAAACAGATATTAAATATTTTAGGTTTTGCAGCCCATGCAATCTTTTTCACACCTACACAATTCTGCTGTTGTAAGGGAAGGTTACAGACAATACATAATCAAATGAATATAGCTGTGTTCCAATAAAACTTTGTGGACACTGAAATTTGAATCTCTATCTGATTCACGTGTCATGAATATTTCTCTTCTTAATTTTTTCCAACTATTTGAAAGTACAAAAACCGTTCTTCACTTGAGGGTTATTGCAAAAACAGGCCTCAGGCCAGATTTGGCCTATGGGCTGTAGTATGACTACTCCTGGTCTAGTAACACTGCTGCTTCTACAAGGGCTGGGCCTTTCACTCAACCACAGTCCAAAGGCAAACTCTCTAAAGATAGTCCTGCCTAAAAAGTTTTCTCATAAAATCATTCAAAACTTTAGGGAGCATCAATATGTTTAAAAAAATATTCCCATACCACCATTCAAAACCCATACCACCATTCAAAACTTTAGGGATCATCAGCATTCCCATTATGGCTCGTCGATAACGAACCCAACTAATTAGTATCTGTGAGGATGCCAGTTTGATCCCTGGCTTCACTCACTGGGTTAAGGATCTGGCATTGCCCTGAGCTGTAGTGTAGATGAGTGCAGATGAGGCTCTGATCCTGCACGGCTGTGGCTGTGGCTGTGGTGTAGGCTGGCTTCTGCAGCTCTGATTTGACCCCTGGCCTAGGAACCTCCATATGCCACAGGTGCGGCCCTAAAACGCAAAACCAAAACAAACAATCAAACAAACAAAAAAACACCACACAGAAAATCTTTAGGGATCATCAATATGCCAGTGATTTTTCACTGCAGGTCTGAAAGGTCGTCGCATGTTACTAGCTGGTTCATTGAAAACTATTTCACAACATTACAGTGGTCTTTTCCATTTTCATCAAGAAAAAACATATATAAAATAATTTAGTGGTTAGAAGATGAAATCTGAATGAAAGAAGCATGGCTTCTGGTCCCAGTTTGGGGAGTTCAGTTCTTCGACGACATAAATAACTTGACTGTTTCACATCTCATTTTCTTTGTCGGGAAAGTCAGAATCTCCAGGTGTTGTTACTCAACAGTTATATTAAACGTTAAAGGAAATGGAGGGGGAAATTTATGCCTGTATTTTCAGAAAATTGTATCTTCTTTTTTATGCCATTACATACAACAGAACAGAGGCATATGTCTGAAGAGGAATCTAGTGGGTGATTTGTTCTGAGCATTTTGGGGTAGGGAAAAAAAAAAAAAAAAATCTAAGCCCAGGAGTGAGATCATGCAAACTATAGTACAAAATCCACATATGTCAAATTTCACAGTTTTCCTCTGTGCCTACTATTACCAGGAGAGGTTCGGTTTAGGGGTCTGTAAAAATGTTTTCTTGCTTTAAGTATAATACTCTGAGCCAAGACATCATCATTTCCAGGCTCAGTCAGTTCCAGTTGAAAGTGTGAATGTTCAGCAAGAGGATATTTTTGAAAGGAGACTGAAAATCCGCTGTGCCAGATACCTGAAACGTTGTGAGGGTATTCAGTGGAAAATTTCATTTCCACGTTATAAATAACTGTAGGATATTTTAAGGGATCCAAGACTGGTAACTTCCAAGAGCTGCTTATATTAGCGGCACTGAAATGTGAAAATGGAGGGAGAATGTCCAAGGAAGGCTATAAAGCTGAATTACCGGATATGATTAATTAAAATAAATAATCCACCATTGATTAAGTCGCCCTTAAATCCCCAGTCAAAATACCCAAACCTTGAGGCTGGGGTATTTTGCTCTCCACCAAGTCAAACAAAGAACGGACAAAACAGCAATGGAGAAAAAGGAAATGCCCCCAAGACGATTACTTAAATTTAACTGCCCTAGGGTTTCTTAATTTTAAAAGGCCGTCTGGTCGCCCATATTTGAAATACTGACTGTTAGCGTCTCCACATTTCTGGGAGTTCCAGATTCTGTGGATTTCCAGGGAGAAGGACTACCCCAGAGAAGGCAGCTTGCTTGACACCTACTATGGTAGTTCCTGAATTTGTATCTCCTTTTGACCACAGAAATAACCGGCTTCCGGTAACTTCTCTCCTCCTTTGCAGCCCCTACACATTCAAAAACGCAACAAATCAGATCTTTGATAGATGGAAGTACAACGTGCCTGAAATAAAACTGTCTAGCTAAAAGGAAAAAACAAACAAAAAGACTTGTGCGTGTTGTGCATGTGTATTTATGAACGTCAGTGTGGAGATGTAGCAGAGTGTGTCTCCCAGTGCGTGTGAGTAAGTACGGTGTGGTGGCGTAAGGTAGGAAATTCACGCATGCAGTCTGGTCTCTCTTTTTTTGAACAGTAAGCCTGGCTTCCCTTCGTTAGCCTTAGCCGGCCGCATGTGGCTGGGGAAGACCCGACCCTGGTGCGCGCGGGCAGCCCGGCGGTGCCCGGGGTTAGAGCTCTCCCCTGTGACCGAAAAGATAATTAAAAATTGCACGCGCCGGAGACAGTTCATTCCTCGCTGCGCATCAAGTCCATCGGGATAAGTGGGTTCTCAGGACTCCCGGGCTCGGAGGCCAGGAGACCGGGGAGGCGGGGGAGTAGTTTGGGGAAGGGGTGTCCTAGCGGGTGATGCAGAATGCGTCACCCAGGATGGCAAGTGGCTGTGGGAAGGCCGAGGAGGCGGGAGGGGCGCGGCGAGGGGGCTCGCGTCTGCAGGGGGATTAGGGGGAGAGGCGGGAACGTGGAGAAAAAAGTGGGGAAGGGAGGTGTGGAGTTGTGAATGGGAAAAGGGAAGGTAAAAATTAAGCCCCAAAGAGGAAGGACAGAACAGTGTCCCCCGAACCCCACCCTTACCCCGCGAGGGCGCTCGCATAGATAACTCCCCCTCCGCTCCCACTATTGGAAGTCATTAGAGGGCAATCTTGGTCCCCAAGCCACGCGCCTACAGCCCTGCAAGTTCATCGTGTGCTTGAAATTGGCTCCAGAGTCCAGTACAGGCACCAGGCCCCCTTTTCCGCCCCCCCCCCCGCAAGCTCTCGAAGCTCTTTAGCCCCCCTTTAAAGGCGCAGACCCCCAAGCGCCGGCTGGGCAAGTGAAAGCAATTCTTTAAAAACCGGGAGGTAGGGTCGCGGCAGGTTCCTACCAGGGTTCGAGAGGCGTTTGCGCTGAGCAGCAAAAATTAATGGGTATGTGAATTGATTTAAATAAGATGAAGGGGCGGGGGGAGATGAGTGATGACTCAACTATCTTTCTTCCTGAATACTCTGTAGAGGAGGCATTGTAACTTTTCATTTCTTTTATAAAACCATTTATTACTGTGTGGTGTCAGCTACCGTATTAGGAATCTCTGGCAACTGAGGATTCTTCTTGCGAACACGTTTTCAAGCTTTGCGAGGTTTAAAGGAGATTGACAGCAAGTATTCTAGGAGGAGGGGAAACGGCCCTGTGCCCCCTTCTTAGGGGTGCGATACCCTCAAGCGGATTTCCCGGCTTCTGCGGGCGCCGCACATTGTTTTATTTGTTTTGAAGGCTCAGAGTTTGAGGCTGGTCGGAGACACCCACGTGCTTCTGACTCTCATCAGCGTAATGATCGCCTTAGCCAGAGTCGTGTCTATATAAACCACAAAAACCTAATCATTAGAAATCCCAGCCTCCAAAAACCACATTTTAGGTAAAACTGCCGCCTTTTTTCTGCGCTCCTTCATCCTCTCGACCACAACTTTTGGGGGGATCCAAAGTCGCTTTTTAAACCCACACTGGGAAATAAACACATAAATAAATAGCCATCGAAGCATTTTGAATATTTTATTTCGTATTTTTATTTTTTTCCTTGGGAGTGGTGGTGGTGGTGGTAGGGAAGTTAAGACATTAGACCAAGTTTTAGATGCAGAATAGGCTTATTAATAGATTGAGATTCATGGAAAACTGCTGGGGTTCCCCCCCTCCCGCAAGGGTTTTAGCAACTTATTTTAATCATCAAGCTGACAGTTTTCCAGTCCTTAAAGAAACTCATCCTTGTTCTCTAGGAACAAGTTTGAATATAGAAGAAAAAAGTGTCCGGCTACTCACAGTTTGAGTTTCTAAAAACGATTTTGACAAATGTCCCCTCCATCCCAATTTTTTTGAGTCGCTTAAGACAAAAAACACCCAAACTCTGCAAAATCTTTTTTTTTTAACCCCCCTTGGGAGCCGCTCCGGCAGAGGTGGGGGGGGGGATGGGGTGGGGGAAGGGTGAAGAGTGCTGAGAAGTCAGCACAGACGCTCAAGAATTTTCCTTCTTCCTCTCCTGAAGTTACAACGAAAAATAACGACAGGCAGATCAGCCGGCAGGCTCTCTGGCGTCTCAGCATCAACCTCCTCCGACCAAGAGGGGGTTCCTGGTTCTAGGGGGGAGGGGGGGTGAGAAGAGAGGACGCGACCAGGCGAGATCCCCCTAGACCCGGGCCGCCTCTCTCGGCTTCGGAAGCTGCACGCCGCGTCCCGGGGGCTACTTCTCGCGGCCGGCGGGCGGCGGCAGCGGCTGAGATTCGCAGGCTCGAGATCCGTTGCCTCGAGATCCGCTGCCCGCGACTTACCTCCTGGCGCCTCGAAGCGCGAGGGTCAGGGGAGCTTTGCAAAGAGCTGGAGGGAGTGGATGCGAGGAGGGAGCGGTGAGAGGGCGAGAAGAGGAGAAGGGAAAGGAAGGAGCCGAGCCGGGGAGCCGGGCTGGCAGCCGCCGCGGGAGGAATCTGAGTGTGCAGCCGGCGCGGGGGGAGCGGCAGCCGCAGCAGAGCGGCGGCGGCAGCAGCGGCGCGGGCGGGCGGGCGGCGCGGCGCGGACGCCTGCAGCTGCGTAGCTGCTCGTGGCGCGGCGCGGCGGTGGCGGGCAGCGCGCGGCGATGCTGGCTTCTGGGTTGGACTGCTGAACCCACTGGGCTCAACCGCCGGACTCGAACTGGGAGGGGGCGCCAGCGCACCCAGGACGCGGTGCCCCAAGGGACCCCACTCCAAGCTGCTGCGAAGTGAAGTCTCCCGCCTGCCCGAGCCAAACACATCCCGGTGCCCGTTCGCAGCTGCCACCCCGGGTGTTTCAAGGGCTCCAGCAAGATCTGCGCCTCCCGGGTCTTGTCACCCGCCAACCCGATTGCTCCGCACCGCCACCGCTGGCCCCCGTCAGACTCCGCCCGGCAGTCTGCTTCATCGAACTTGATTTCTCACCTCCTCAGCCCCATCACCTCCATCCCCTTTCCCCCGTCTCGCCTCCACCCCCCCAATTTCCTCCTCCTCGCCCCTCATTCCACCCTCCTCCCCCTCCCCCGGCCACTTCGCTAACTTGTGGCTGTTGTGATGCGTATTCCCGTAGATCCGAGCACCAGCCGGCGCTTCAGCCCCCCCTCCAGCAGCCTGCAGCCCGGCAAGATGAGCGACGTGAGCCCGGTGGTGGCTGCGCAACAGCAGCAGCAGCAACAACAGCAGCAGCAGCAGCAGCAGCAACAGCAGCAACAGCAGCAGCAGGAGGCAGCGGCAGCGGCGGCGGCGGCGGCGGCGGCGGCGGCAGCGGCAGCCGCCGTGCCCCGGTTGCGGCCGCCGCACGACAACCGCACCATGGTGGAGATCATCGCTGACCACCCGGCCGAACTCGTCCGCACCGACAGCCCCAACTTCCTGTGCTCTGTGCTGCCCTCGCACTGGCGTTGCAACAAGACCCTGCCCGTGGCCTTCAAGGTAAGAAGCTGCGGCCGCCCCCCCACCCCCCGCCCCCTGCCCGGCGCCGCGGGACCTGCCTGCTAGCGTTTCCGTGCCCGCGGGGGCCCGAGCCTGGACCCGAACTGCCTCCAAGGTTCCTATCTTGGTGGCTCTCACCCGAAGGAACGCCGTCTGGCCCTCTTCCTCCGCATCTGCCAGTGGGCTCCGGGCGTAGTGACCCCGTGCAGATAGATCCTTCCCTCTCCCACCTGTGCCCGCAGCCATCACCTCAACCCTGGTTCTCTTTATCCGTTCATCACCCGTGGAGCCTGCCGGCCAACATTGTGACCCACTCCTCCGAGCCGTCTTACCTCCCCCAGGAGCCCCCAGGTGCCCACTCTCCGAGCTGCCGCCCGAACTTGCTCCACCCCGCCCCCACTCCAGGGTATCGCCAGCGTTCTCCCCACGGACTCCCGCGTCCCTCTCCCCAGCATCCCTGCCCGCCCTGCGCCTCAGGCTGCCGCGCCACCCCTCCCCCGGATCCCGCGCGCTCCCACCCTTTCCCCTCCCAACCGAGCGCCCTCCGCCCGTGTCGGCGCCCCCTTCTCCCACCCGTTTGAGCCTCTGCGGTCCGGCCCCTCTCGGGCTCGGGGGCCTGTGTTCGTGGGGTGCCGGCGCCGGAGTTCGAGCCTGGGGAGGGGCTCCGAGTGCCGGCTGCCGCGGCGGCGCGTGGACCGCCGGACTGAAGTCAGAGAGGGTCCCGGGCAAACTTAGGTACCCGGGGAGCGAGTGAGGGGAGACAAGTCGGGGGCATTTTCTCCTCCTGCAGCCCCACGCTTGTTCCGGCTGCTGGGAGGAAGGCGAGGCAGGCGGGGTCGCCGCGCGCCCAGAGGCCGGGGAGTACGCGAGTCCTGGGCGCCAGACCCTCAAGTGCAAGGCGGCGCGGGCCAGGGAAGGGGGCGGGGGCTGGACGGCCTCTTCCACGGGGACCCGCTCCCCGCCTCGCCGCGCCTGGGAGGGAGAAGGGAAACCTGTGAAATGCCTTCAGCTTGCCCGCCTTGAAAACGGAGGTGACTGTGCGATTCGAGTCATCTTATTCTCACTTTTGAGGACTTGGACCCCAGAGGTCCCTCCTGCTTCTGAAAGGTCTTGTGGCGCTCGGGCCCGTGACTTGGGCGCGGAGGGAGTGACCCCTGGGTTGGAAAGCGCCCTCCGCGCGCCCCGCGGCCTCCTCCGCCCGCCCCGTTAGTTTGAGCGCGAGTGTTAGCAATTGGAGTCTCGGGCTGCGGCTCTTCCGGCAGGTTGAGGGTGTCGGGGAGTGCGTTTGGGGTCCCCCGGGGAGACCTCGCCTCCTCGCACGGCCCCCAGAGCTGCGAGCATCCCGGGTTGCTGGGGAACTGGGGTCCCGGGCCGTCCTCCCTCGCGGGACTTGGCGCCTGGGATGGAGTGGGCGGTGAGCCAGTGGGGAGAAGAGCGCTTCCAGAAAGATGCTTCAGGCCCGGTCTAGCCTCAGAACCCGCGAAGGTGGGCCTGGGTCCGCCGGGTTCTGAGATCTGTGGAGAGCAGGTTAAGCCAGGCCTTGGGGGAGGAGGGAAAAAAGGGAGCACGCGTGCCAGTTCCTCCCTTGTGGATCCAGGGGCTAAACTCCCACGGGCCACTGGCAGTTCCCAGATGTTGCTCACCACCCCCGCCCCACGCACCAATTCAGATTCCGTGTGTGGGTGGGGTGGAAAGGAAGAGGAGTCCAGGTCAATTAGAGCTGGTTATCTTGCTACGTTTGCTATCAGAACAGAAATCAGAATGAATTGTTATGGAAAGGGGATGTTGCATTCTGGGGCAAGTTTCATTTTGCAGTTGGCTCAAGAAATGTGTGTGTGTGTGTTTTAACCGTCCCATTTCTTCTTTTATGAACCACACATTTTGTAAGTTAAGGTTTTCTTCCTTGAAATATGGAGAGCTCAGAATATGTGTGAATCGTAGAAATTTGGATTTTCATATGAGATCTTGTACACCAAAGGCTCAGAATTTTGTAATTAGCCCTAGGTGAGAGTGGAAATTTGTTTCCACCTCCCTCCAAAAGAAAACCCTCTCCAAACACACACACACACACACACACACCCACACACACATGCACGCACACACACACACACACATACACACACACACACACACCTTGGATGAAAACAGCAAATAATACAAATAAATAGATAAAATGTCACAAGTCAGGATACGTAAAAATATAAGGATAGGTGCCTTCGTTTTAAAAGATACCATTTAGATGTTTGATGTTCTACAGTCTGTTTGTTCTGCTAAACATGTTTAAAGTCTAACTGTCCTGAAGTATTCTCTTATGTTTATGGTGCTGAATTGATTTTGGGCATTAGTATTTTGGGTAGAAAGTACATTTTTGGCGTAAAGATAGAGTGCAAATTAGTTTGAGCTATTTTCAGATAGTTTGAGTATCTTTAGGTTTTCTCACTACCACCCTTTTGAAATTATTTTGGAAATAAATTGCTTTCTCTGTGCTTCATCAGACTTATTGTTAATAAGAGAGTAATTTTACTTTTCACAGTAAACAAAACCATAGATAACCCATGACCATATTAAATTGAATATTTTAATTCATGTTAATTGAACGATCAGTTGAGTTAACCTAAAACCTTTCATGTTTTCCTATTCCCATACCTGGGTTTAAAAAATTCAAAGAGCGGGTGATAGCTGAGATCCACTGCTGAAAAATACGTGTAGCTATTTGGAACATCCAGATTCTGACATCAGTGTTTTGTTTTGTTTTGTTTTGTTTTCATCTGTATGTTGGGTTGTTAAAAAAAAAACCTCTTTTTACCTTACTTTGGAGATAAAAAGCCTGTGAGCCGTAGACCCTCTACATTCATGCAACATAATCAAATACATCTGCAAAGAAGTCATATGAAAAAGTCTCTGTTTTAAAAGTGGTGACAGCAATTTGGCTATCATAGTTAGAGCTATGTACCAAGCAAATTGTAGTGTTTGGGGTAGATAGCAGATAGGTAAATATATTTAAAAACACCCATACAGAACTTAATTGTTGAGAAATCTGGTATTCAAATCCATATAATATTTACTGACCCCATGTTTTATGTCTGTGACACTGAGCTCGGCAATGGAGAGAATCAGAAATGACTTTGGTAGACTGTGTTTTGATACATTAATTAAGTTAAAGAGTGCTTCAGGGTGGCATTGGCAATGTATTGTATTAAGACAGGTCATGTATTAGTGTTGTTCTGCTGATCTTGTTAAGGGATTATGCAGGAGTACTTAATTCATTTACACTCTGACGTGTAAAAGTGCAAAACCACCTAGGATACTTAAAAATACGTAAAGTTGTTTAGTAGCATTATATTTTTGACAAAGTCCTGCAGTTGTGACATGTTCAGTCCTCCCAGGTGTCAAGGAAATGGAAATAAATATTTTTAACATTTCTCTCAGGTGTATCTCACCGAAAGCTTAAAATAGTTGAGGCATACTATTAGGGGATCCCAGGCCCTTTCTGTCCTAGGTAATTGTAGTGATGAAAAAGCAATATGCAAATTCAGCTCATTAGTTAATAGTCAGGTAGAAATAGTGGAGGGAACATGTCAGCCCTGCAGCCAGTAGCACCCTTGGTAGTTAGAGGTCTGTCAGCATTTCCACCCTGAAGCCTGGTGTTCAGGGTTCATAACTCAGTTGCTTTAAATAGCTTCAAGCTGAAACACTCTGCAGAAATTTTAAGTCCAGATGTATAGTTTAAAGCTAAAAGTAGTGCAAGACTATTGCACTGTTTTAAGTTAGAGAACACTGGACTATATATTTACTAGTCTCATATGTTTTTCTGGCAACGTGAAAGGAAGAAAACACATTTTTTTAGATATAGGAGCTATTGCTCATAGTTCATTCTGTATATTTAATGATACCTCTCAGTATTTGTCATAAGTAGGGTTTCAAAATGATGGAGCAATTTCTATTTGAAAATAATTTTTTTGACATCATTGGCCATTTTTCTCTTCATAAACAAGTGTGCAGCTAATAAATACTTGACTTCATGAGGTGTATTGTTCTTGCATGTTTAATGGTCAGATTTTATGTTTGTGTCTTTTTGAACATAGTTATATAAACCTAAACAAAGAAAAACCAGTTATGAAACCTGTTAAAACTTTGCTAAACCTACTATGAATTGCTGTGCAAAATGATGTAAATCACAATAGATTTTTAAGTTGTGTGAAGACACATTTTTTTATGCCTTTAAAGTGCAATAACAATTATTTAAAGTTAAAAATGTTAGGATTGAATATATAAAAGACTTACTGGTAGGGTAATGGAAACAAATAATTTTAGATGGAAAATAAATACTCAAAAAATTTTAGAAAACTTATATTTGAAACAGGCATGGTAAGATATCGTTCATTATTTTATCCCCGTGGGCATTGCTATTTGTATTGTTTCAGAATGCCAGAATACCCACTGTTAGATGATCTAAACCAGCTTGATACATGGCTTATACATTTCTGGTTTAAACTGAAGTAAGTTCCACCAAATTTTTCTTTGACGTATATTTTAAAATTATGAACTAACATATCATATTTACCCTTTTCTCTACAATGCAATCAGGTTTTTCTAAATTCTGGGTTAGGGTAAAAAAAGTAACTAATATTTATGAAACTTTAAATAAAAGTACCGTGAGAATAAAACTTCCTTTTTGCAATTACTCCCTTATCTCTCTTTTTAGTCCAAAGAAAAAATTGATCAGGTTCTATCTTGAAAAATAATTATATTTCAGTTTTGCTGCAAGTACAATGTGCTAAGTGATACTGGTCTGTAAGAGTAATTGATTAGTTCAGACTAGACTTCTGTTCATGGAATTGTCATAGGCAATTTAAGTTTCCAGATAATAACCACAAACACAATTTTGAGGGTCTGAGTTAATTCTCCAGTGCTCCTCTTAAAGAGTAACTCAGAGATTTAGTCAAAGGGAATCTCATTAAAAAATGTCAATAGCGTTTCTAGAGTTAAATATCCTTTTAGTTTATTTTGCACAAGCTCCGTATCATGTGATTTAAATGCTAGTTAGAGTGAGGTGCGCTAAATAAAGGAACTTCTTTCTCTATTCTAAAATGTCAGGAACACAAAATTACTTCCCTCTTCCCCATGAAGTTTCTTGAATTTGTAGATTTTATATTTTGGGAGCACCTAGAAAAGTAATTGTTAAGGTTCCATCACAGAGTATTTTTTGCCATAACTGAACTTTTTGTATTAGGTAGGATGGAAACCAATTTTAATGCGTGCTACCTCCTAACTAGTTAAAGGGTGATTTTTTTTTTTTTTAAGTACTCTCTACTCCTTAAAATGCTTGGGTTTGGTACAGATGAAATGTGTAAAAATTTCTTGATTCTTTTGGTTTTCTTTTAGATAAACATAGTTGAGAATCTCTAAGGGAAATTTTTTAGCTTCAGAGTCCTACTTTAAAAAAAAAACAAAACCTCAAATGTATAATCATTTCTGATTGATACAAAGTCAAATACCATACTCCTTATCCCCCCGCCCCAGAAAAACACTAGACAGTCTGATTTGGAAGAGTGAATAGGAGAAAAAAAAAAAGCAATATATTTAGCTATTAAAATAAAAAGTCAGCCATGACAAGAAAAGTTGTCACTCTATCTTGTTAGCATTTTTTTTTCTAGGCCAAGTTGTAAGCTTAAAGAAGACTCACACAATTGTGATTGCCTATTTGTTTTGTTATTAAATGTAACATGTAGAACATACCAATATTTAATATGGCCATTATTATACTGCTTTAGCAAAGAAAAATGGATTTATGTATTTCACTCTTAGGGATTGTTTCTTTCATATTTTCTCATATTGAATCAATTTTCCCTTTCTTCTAACTAAAAAAAAAAAAATCCATTATGTTAAAAAATGCAGTAAAATAATAGTGTCCCAGACCTCTTAAAAAATCTTTATATTAGGGCAGATTTCTTCATTTTCCCCCCTGAAATTTGGCCAGCCTGGAGTGCACCCCATCTGCAGTCCTCCTATGTCTCTCAGCAACACCAAAAAACATCTCAGGACATGAAATAAAGACTATTCAGTTGAACCCTTTAAGGATGCTTAAGAGTAAAACCTATGTTTAGCACACAGCCGACTTGGAACAGAAGTTAGCCCGCTCATCTTACAAAAAGTACAGCATTATAATTATACTCTCTACTTATGTAGTATCTCCTACATTTTACAGACTTTCAAAAAATGATTTCCAATTTACATTGGAAACTATAGTTTCAGGAGATGAAGTTATTTGAGATCATAGCGGATGTGTAACAGAGGGAGGGGAAAAGGGGGGCCTCTTGATTTGGGGTGCATTAATTCTCTTCGAAACAGTACAACTTTTCTGCCTTCACTAATACACGTACTGGTTCCATATTTACTTTGACATAGAAAGCCACACAGCAGGTGTTAAAACCCAATTCACTGAGTGTAAAAAATGTCAAACATTCAGATGAATACTGGCCAACACAGTCAGTTATTTCAGTATATTTCAGTATTTTCAAATGTGCACATTTTTGGCATGGGGAATTCAAAAGTTTGAAAAGTATATCGCCTCCATCAGGAGTACGGTATTACCTATGTTCAGGAGCCACTTGAGGCGCTAGGTCAAGTTTGCAGGAAGGAAGTCATGTTCTCAAGGGATTTACCCTTGACCTGGGAGACTTCTCAGATTGAGTAGAGAAACTGTATATTCCGGGTAAAGGATAGTCAGCATGATTCTTTCTCCTCGAGGACGGAAAAAGTTGTCAGAAAACTAGTTTGGAGCAAGGGCGTATTGCGGCTGGCTGGGGATGCTGACTCAACCTTTAGCTGGTTCTCTCACAGACTCTTGGTGGTGGGACGTGATCTTCTTTATGGAGCTCCTTCATTTTTTTGTTTCAAAAGTCTTTATCAGTGCCCGGCACTGTTTTGCAAGTAGATAGGTCATGCCTTTGTGTACATTGACATGAGCATGTTTTGAGTCCTGTGGGATGCTGTGGAAGCGGTTTCTGTAATTTAAGGAAAGCTTTCAGATTTTAAACGCAATAGCAAAGTGTGAAAGAGGGAACGGAGCTGAGGAACAGCCTAAGAGAAAAGGAAGGGTGAAAAGAATATTGATGTTTTGTTTGGTGGTTACCTTGGCTCCAACAGAGGGTATCCGGGGGAAGGTTGGGGCAGGGTTCCTAGGTGGGGGAAATGCAGTCCTAAAATATAGTGATAGTGTCTGTTTCCTCACATGATAAGAAGTCTGCTTTAATGAGAGTTATGTACAAATTGTGTTGGAAGCATGGAATTAAATGCTTAGGTTGGCCTCGAGGACGTCTTGACAAAGTGTGAGGAGTAGCAGAAGCATGAGGGTAATATTTGCCAGACGGGCTAGCACACATGGGTGGTGGTGGTGGTGAATAGTGGGGCTACTGTAACTGGAGCCATGGCTTAGTCACCACAAGGGCATCTGGAAGCCGAATGATCGAGAGATGAAAATCATCTGAATGTGATAGGAGCCCGGAAGGTAGTGGAGAGAAAGGATATTGTTATCAAGGGGGCAGGGCCTTGGTAATGGATTAAGAGTAATTTTTTCTGGAGTTACCATCATGGCTCAGCAGAAACGAATCTTGACTGGCATCCATGAGGATGCAGGTTCAATCCCTGGCCTCGCTCATTGGGTTACGGATCTGGCATTGTGGTGAGCTGTGGTGTAGGTTGCAGACGAAGCTCAGATCCCACGTTGCTGTGGCTGTGGTGTAGGCCAGTGGCTACAGATCCAATTCAACTCCTAGCCTGGGAACCGCCATGTGCCTCAGGGGTGGCCCTAAAAAGACCAAAAAAAAAAAAAAAAGAATAATGTTTTTATTTTTAAATCAAAAAAAAAATTTTTTTTAATGCCTGCACTCGTATAAAAGCTCCCGGGATTGAATCTGAGCTGCAGCTTCAGTGACCCTGGATCCTTTGACCCACTGCATCAGGCTGGGGGTTGAACTTGCACCTCTGCAGCAACCCGAGCCACTGTAGTCAGATCCTTAACCCACTGCACTACGCGGGAACTCCTAAGAAGAGGGTGTTTTACATAGGACAGCAAAGGCTCTGCACCAACATCCCCGCACCAGGCTCCATGTTAATCAGAGGCACCCATTTGCAAGGGAGCCCACCCTGGTTAAAAGTGGGACACCTTGTCTTGGAGCAGTGAAAATGATGGTTAGCCTCAAAGACTGATTATTTTGGATCCTGACTTTCCCGAGTTAATCCGCTGCAGGTTAACTGTTGAAGGTTAAGGAGGTAAGGGTGTCATTCCATGATGGCAAATGAGAGCAGACCGAAGTTTGGCTAAGGGTCTATTTTCTGTCTATACTGCTTGTTTATCAGCAATCGTTTTCAGCCTGTTAGATATCTTTATTTTGTACCTGACTGTAAGCTTCTCGACGGCTTAGTGTACTCCACTGGATCTGGCTGCAGTGTGGGCATTCAGTAATTATTTGCAGCGTGATTAAAAGCTGAAGATCTTGCTCAACATAGGGAGATGAAATGTAGTTCTGGATGCCACACTGTACTTAGGCTTCCACAGAGTCAGGAACTCTAATTAGGTTTCCTCTAAATGTCTTCTCCCATAGTGCTGACCTTTTTTTGGGGCGGGGGTGGACTGTGATCTGGATCAAGACGCTCCAGGCTGCAGACAGGCAGGGCCTTAATATGTACGATGCAATCTGTAGATGAGGCATCAGCTTTCCTTCTGTGGCATAATTCCTCTGGACAGCTTAAACATGGGGATTTAATAAAAAATGTACATGTATTCTGTGAAGAATCCAGCAACAAATGAAGGAGGCTTCTGCCTGCCTTTGAAATGGGTGGACCCTAAAACGTTGGTCTGTTTGAAGTGCCATCCTACCCCATGTGCAGACGCTTCGTTCCTGTCTGCCAGTGCTGGACTCGGGCACGAAATCCAGATAAGATGCATCATGTACAGTGAAAATGTATTCTCCGTGTTTAAGCTTTTCTGATGGACCATTATTGCTGCTGTGTTTTCTGTTTTCTGTAGGTGGTAGCCCTCGGAGAGGTACCAGATGGGACTGTGGTTACTGTCATGGCGGGTAACGATGAAAATTATTCTGCCGAGCTCCGAAATGCCTCTGCTGTTATGAAAAACCAAGTAGCAAGGTTCAACGATCTGAGATTTGTGGGCCGGAGTGGACGAGGTAGGTCTCTGATTTTCTTTTTTTAATAGTATTGATAATGGAATAAACACATTAGGCTTCTCTGATGACATGTAGGCTGCTCTGTATACAAATCAGCACCTTCTACCGAATAGAATCACTGAAGGTTTTATTTAAATAGGTCCAGATGAAGTTGAGTGTGGTAGCGAGTACTCAGGCCTTTTTCATTTGTTTTATGATATTGAAAATTCAAACAGTGTTTTCAGGAAAACCAGTTCCTGATTTCACTGGATGCGAGCCTATAAGGTGGAGGGAAGAACAGTCGGAGGTTCAAGTCCTGAGTTATGAGGAGCCAAATAACTGAGTAAATTTGGTGGCAGAGGCCAAAGAAAAGGGAATGCATTGGGTCAATTTCCTGGTAATATCAATTTTGCTTTACGTTGCAGCAAAGGACAGCAAGCATAATGCCGTTCATTTATCAGATATGTTACCTCTATATGGTTTAATTACCCTGACAAGAACCTATTTAAAATTCTTAATTTTTGTTTTGTTTTGTTTTGTTTCTTTTTGACCACCTCGTGGCATGCGGAGTTCCCGAGCCAGGGATCAGATCTGAGCTGCAGTTGCGACCTATGCTGCGGCTTTGGCAACACTGGATCCTTAACCCACTGTGCCAGGCCTGGGATCGAGCTGGGTGTTGTCCCAGCTCTTCAGAGACACTGCTGATCCTGTTGCACCACAGCGGGCTCATAGTTTTTTACAAAAGGCTTTTCATTTGAATAAGTGAATAAAGTATTTCTTATATTAGAATGACTATGTAGAGTTGCCTAGGCAGATGGAAGATCAGAACTCTAAATATTTCCACATTATTTAAGAGTTTTCACCATCTGAATCCCCATTCATGTTAGGAATCCCAAAAAAGTTCATAAAACAAACAAACAAAAAATCCCTTTTAAAAGGGTTCTCCATAGCTGTCTCATAAGCGATGTTAATAATTTTTTAAAAAATTTCTCTAGGGAAACCTATATTTTGGCTTTTATTTGCTTATTCTATAGAGAGGTGTTTTTTGTTTTGGGGGGTTTTTTTGGACCCTGCCTGTGCCATGTTGTAGTTCCCGGACCAAGTATCAAACCTGTGCCACAGCAGTAACCCCAATTGCAGCAGTAACACAGCTGGATCCTTAACTTGCTGTGCCACAAGGGAACTCTGAGAGATTTTTAATGAATGACTGTTCATTAGACATTATGTTCATTTATTGATTGATGGAATTTAATATTTCTGTTTTAAGTATTTTGATAAAAGAGAGAAAACAGACCACTTTAGGGCTGGGGCAAAATAAATTATGGAGACCTATGGAATTACTTCAGCCCAGGTTTGAATTAGGAAATGAGAAGCATCAATTTTTAAACCAAGTCCAGTAATTGCTCTTTAGATTGGATTGGATGTCACATTATTACCAGTGTAAAAACTTGATAAGGGAAATTCATGCAAGGCTGTTTCCGATGAGTAGGTTTAGTTTACTTTCTAGGAACAGGGCCAAGAAGTTATACTTCTTAACTTAAAAAAAAAAAAAAACCATGGTGCATGCTAATGAGGTACTGTCACCAGAAGGTTTGATATAAAATGAGGCTTAGAGCCTCTGGTGGAATCAAAACTTAAGGGGTTATCTCTGTGCCGGGTTTAGTTCATTTTCATTAAAAGAAAAAAAAAAAAAAGGACACATCCTATCTCACTATTGACTGATTAGGTGTGAAGTGTGTGTATGTGTGTATATCCATTCTTTTTTTTTCTCAGTGATGGGGCAGGCCCACAGTACAAGTAAAATTTATCTTTTTTTTTTTCCAAATAAGAAATCAAGAAACGTTTGAACATGATGATTTACCTGTATACTCTGAATTGCCTCTTTTTCGTATAATATTACTTTGCTTTTAACTAGAGCAGTGCATGTTGGTGTTTAAAAGGCCAGGCACTATACTTCATTCTACTTTACAGATACATGCTAGTGTTTTCATTTATCTTGCTTTTGTGTTCTATAGATGCTGCCTAACGTTGCTCTGATCAATTTGAGTAGAAACTATGGCAAAGTGATAGTGTACTTTGTAAACCCTCAACATATTTATTTAAGAAACTTCAAAGGGAAACAAAGGGTGTGCACTGTTTTACTATATTGGCTTTCTGAGTTTTGGCTGGTTTCCCAAATAGCAATTTTTATATTTAAAAAAAAAAAAAAGACAGACTTAACTGCTTGCAGACTTTTCACGCATGGAAGATGAAGAAAGCTTCTTTTGATGAAGTGTAATTATGTCCAAACAGAGCTGACCCCCTCCCCCTATATTGCTTATGATCTTAACTGAAGAAAGTAGGATTTTTCCTTTGAAGCAGCCGGGACTTGGTGGAGGATCTGAAATGCTACAGTCTGCTGCCAGAGGCAGGATGGAGGAATTGGTCCAGACTTGTCTTAGAGACTTAGATGGGGGTGGCGAGGGGTGGGGGGTGGGGTTGCGGGTGGAGAGAGAAAGAAAAATTGATTTATCACTAATAACAGATTTTTGTATCATGACATCAACATTCTATGAGAGGAGACAGTAAGAAATGAAGAGGAACAATGGACAGAGAACGCTGATTAGAGATATCACTCTTTGGGGAAAAAAAAAAAAAATGGGTCGGTTCTTCAGTGGCAGGAAACCCTTTAACCTGCCTGCGTACCTGACCTGCTTTCTAACAGACTCTTTCCAGCTTCCTCTTTGATTCGCACACGTCTACATTTCTCTCAGTTTTTCAGTCTGGGTCAACACTCTGTATTTTTTTTCCCCCAGCTATTTAAATTTTCTATTTTCAGTAGCATTAAAAAATAAAAAAAAAACAAAACACCAAGTTCCTCAAATGTTGCATTTTTTTTTCACAAGCAGAAATATTAAGCTCTCAGAAACTGAAGAATACTTGTAGATTTATGAAGGAGTCACATCACCTCTTACTGTGACATTATGTGTTATCTGATGACCACAACTTTTGGAAGGGCTTGGGAATAAAAGTAGAGCTACAGTGAAACTTGGGTTAAGAGTGGTTTATTTTATTATTATTTTTTTTAATGGTCTTTTCCCTTTTTCTCCTTTATATTTTAAGCAGAAGTCTCTTTCTTCTTTTTTTTTTTTTTTTGGTCTTTTTAGGGCTGCCCCCACGGCATATGGAGGTTCCCAGGCTAGAGGTCGAATCGGAGCTGCAGCTGCTGGCCTACACCACAGCCACAATAATGCAGGGTCCCAGCTGCCTCTGCGATCTACACCACAGCTCACAGCAACGCTGGATCCTTAACCCACTGAGCGAGGCCAGGGATCGAACCTGTGTCCTCATGGATGCTAGTTCGATTTGTTTCCAATGAGCCATGGTGGGAACTCCCTTAAGCAGAAGTCTTTAAAGTGACTTTGATCCTTAAGTTTTGTTGGTGTGCTTCTTCTTTTTTGACATCAAACATGTTGCTTTTAATTTACAAGTGTTTTAAGCACCTGCTGAGTGCAGAGCTTGGTACTCTGTCCATTGAGGATACAGTCCCTGCTTATAATCTTAACTCTCCTGGCTATTTCTGACAGCCCCTCAGGTGAGGTTGGAATTGTCCTCCAATGACAGTTCCCATGTTGCTCTGAAAAGATATGACTGGAGGACATATTGCAGAACTAGTTCCTAGATGAAGCCAAAGATGCTACAATTAGTTGTCTAATGAGTGCTAGCTCCCTAAATAAGAGACTGCATTTTTATCACTTATGGAAAGTAATAAACAATGGGATTTGGAAAAGTTTTTTTATTTAATGTAAGGAAGTCATGAATACTCATATAAACATTTGACTTGGGAAATACTGATAATACTGTTTATCAGGTGAGGAACAAATTACCTAGTTGAGTGGTAGTTTCTGGAAGTTCCTTGGACATTATGTTCATGTTCCTTCTGATGGGGCAGTAAGAAGTGGAAGGAGCCTCCTTGGTTTTTGTTTGCCTTGTTAAAAGTACATCTTGATCCTTAGGGTTTGGTTTTAGAAGACTGTGGTCAGACTTAAATACTTGTTTCCTTTCCCCCAGACCCACCTCTTTTTAAAAGAAGGCTTTCGAGAAAACTGGTTCTGCTTTGAACATGTCGCTTTTGTTCATACACGAGATGTTTCTCTGAGTTTGGGAGAAGCACGATGCCTTTTAATACCCTCAGTACATTGTAAAAGTTGCAAATAGAAATATTCTCAGAACCAGTGGAGAAACATTCTTGGGCAGTATCTCCGGCAGTTTACTCAGTTATTGGGACCATTGAGATGTATACATGCTTGATTTATGAAGAGTCGTGTTGTGGGTGTCTACTGCCTTCCAAGCATCGCCCTTGAAGCCACTGTTAGAAATGCAATCCCAGCTCCAGACCATTGATTCAATCTCAAATGGCATCTTTTTATGCAGTAATGCAAATTAACTTTCTTTTCTTTTTTTTCTTTTTTTTGTCTTTTTTTGCTATTTCTTTGGGCCGCTCCAGCAGCATATGGAGGTTCCCAGGCTAGGGGTCGAATCCGAGCCATAGCCACTGGCCTACGCCAGAGCCACAGCAACGCAGGATCCGAGCCGCGTCTGCAACCTACACCACAGCTCACGGCAACGCCAGATCGTTAACCCACTGAGCAGGGGCAGGGACCGAACCCGCAACCTCATGGTTCCTAGTCGGATTCATTAACCACTGCGCCACGACGGGAACTCCTCTTTTCTTTTTTGGGCCGCATGTGTGGCCTATGGAAGCTCCCAGGCTAGGGGTCAAGTCAGAGCTACACCACAGCTCACGGCCACACTGGGTCCGTCACCCACTGAGCGGGGCCGGAAATTGAACCTTTGTCCTCATGCATACTGGTCTGGTTCATTACCTCGGAGCTGCAGCGGGAACTCCCAAATTAACTTCCAATCGAGGGATTCAGCCCTTCATCCTACCCAATCCTCCCATTGTCTTAAGGCCTTAATCTGGATCTAGTGGCTTTCTATTCAGCGTTCTAATCTCCATGTCTGTAGACTTTCAGTTTTCTGTAACTGGTTTAGAGTCCTGGCGGCTTCTGGTGAGTCTTAATGTTTCTAATAAATCCTCTATTCCCTAACCAGACAATTAAATCACTGAAATCCATGTAACATTTAATATGTAGTGGATGAAATATGATATATCAGTGATACTTTAAGAATAGATGATTTCATCATTCTGGCTGACAGACGACATTAGTAGATTTACATGTGTTTCATGGTCTGATAGAGCTGTTTGGGACACATGTGGCAATACATTACCTATTAATTTTTTAGAATGTTCTCTGACACAGTTAAAAAGAAGGGCATTAATTTTAGGGTCTGGAAGACCTGGGTTCAGGTCCTGAGTTTTAATACTTATTAGTTATGTGGTTAAATTAGTCGTGTGGTTAAATTACTAAGACACTCTGGGCTTGGGTTTCCTCATTTGTGAAATGAGGTGATAAACCCGACTGGGTAGGAGGAGTAAATGAGACAATGTGTGTGAAGTGACTGTCACTTAATGAGTTTCTCATCAATATTCACCCCCCCCATTTCTCTCTTTTCTTTCTTTTTCCTCTTGGCCAAAGTATTGTCAAAGAGTCTTAAAAACTATACATACTGAATAACAAATGATATGTGTCTTCAACATATTTTAGGCACTTATATGGTCTGGGTTGAAAAGAAAACCCATTCACTAGACCTGACAGCCAAAGACCTGTTCTGTATTAAGCCTTGTATATAACCTGTTCCACATTAAGCTATGAAAAGATGGCATTAAACTTTGCATTGCTACATATCGTTGAAGATTTGTGTTTGGATTTTATACCCTCTGTTTTCAGTAAAGGGAAAAACAATCTCTGACCAAAAAGACAAAGCCAAACACAATGAGCTTTTTAAAGCTCTGTTGCAGGAGCCGCCTGACTGAATGCTCTGGCCTGAGATTGCCGAATGTTTTATTGAGTCACTGCTTCACGCCCACCTTTTCCTGTCTTGTAACAGTTTGCAGTTTTGACTATCTGAAGTGACTAACCGTTGCAAATCTAACTGATTACAACTGTCAGTGAGTCTGGGGAGCAGCGTCTGGTATCTTCTGGAGAAAGCAAACATTCAAATCTGCTCCCAAACTCTCCCTTGTCTCCTCCCCCCGCTCCCCCGACCCCGCTCTATTCATCACCTTTAGCTCATTAATATCAAACATCAGATGTAATATTTCAATGAAGCACCCCCTCTGCTAAAAGCAAGCCTTCATATTTACATTGGGAGATGTCATGTACAGTTAGCAAAAAATAAGTCACTGTCAGGCAATTATTTCAAGATCGCTGCTAGGCAAGGATGTGTGTTGGGGGTGGGGGCAGGGAGGAGAAAAACTTTGTTCCAGAAATGATGAAATCATCACACCACAGGCACATTAAGGCCAGGACAGGAGACACTGGCTCCTGTTAAAATGATTCCCATAAGAAGCGTCCTCTTTCATCTTCTTATTGTAGTGCAGTTAAGCAAATGAAATGCTCAAGCCCTGGGAAGTAAATAGCATCATCAACAGTGATTTACTATTGTTCTCTCACGGGGTCGTGACCTCATCCTAAATAAAGACTTCTAAAATTGTCTGCTTGGATGTGTTCCTGAGGTTGGAGAAAACTGAAAGGAACGAGAACCCTCTTCAAGCATCCAGAGCTTTTGTTTTCATTACAGCTCCTGCTACTGAGCAACTCTTTTTTTGTTGGTTTTTTTTGTTTGTTTGTTTGTTTTTTTTGAATTGGAGCTTCCCCCCCTGGCCAGTTTGGCCAAGAAGATGCTGTTCTTAGTACTCAATGAGCTTGGTAACTTCCCCAAGTGGCTATCAGAGGGTTTCTCCTTAGACTAAGGAGTCCTGACTCCTGTCTTTTGCTACTGTTACCTCTTCAGAGATGCTTTTCTTTTCTTTCCTTTTTTTTTTTGTCTTTTTGCCTTTTCTAGGGCCTCTCCCGCAGCATGTGGAGGTTCCCAGGCTAGGGATCCAGTGGGAGCTGTAGCCACCGGCCTACGCCAGAGCCACAGCAACGCAGGATCCGAGCCGCCTCTGCAGCCTACACCACAGCTCACGGCCACGCCGGATCCTGAACCCACTGAGCAAGGCCAGGGATCGAACCTGCAACCTCATGGTTCCTAGGCGGATTCGTTAACCACTGCGCCATGACGGGAACTTCGAAGCTTTCTTTTTTTAGTTAAAAAAATTTTTTTTCTATTATGGTTGATTTATATTGTTCTGTCAATTTCCTCTGTACAGCAAAGTGACCCCGTCACATAGACATATATACACTGCTTTTGTCACATCATCCTCAATCAGGTTCCCTCACAAGTGACTAGATATAGTTCCCTGTGCTGTACAGCAGGATCTCTTCAGAGATGCTTAAATGCAACGTGGATAACTGGACTGTTCTTTTATCACCGATACTGTCTTTTTATATTCACTGTGGATTTTCCCTTTCTATCTGCAGGCAAGAGTTTCACCTTGACGATAACTGTCTTCACAAATCCTCCCCAAGTAGCCACCTACCACAGAGCTATTAAAGTTACCGTGGATGGACCCCGAGAGCCCAGAAGTAAGTGTTTGCCTTTCTACTGGAAATGGGGAGAGAGTTTGTGGAAGTCCCGTGAGGGATGGATTCCCCCCATAAATTCATGCGACTTTCCTGTAAATAGTTTCTTTGCCAAATTTGCTATCTGCCTATAATTTTTATGAGGGAGGATTAGGAGAACGTCACAGTGCGTAGAAAATCAGATCACACTGGTAACCTTGGCCACGAAATTGGGGAGACCCACATAACTGTGACGTTCAGCCACTGTCAAACTCTTGGCAAAAAGTTCTGCTCATCCACTGGACACAATAGACAAGGCAGAACGGGACCGTGAGAGCTGAGGCAGAAAACAATAAACTGAAAAATCCTGAGCTTAGTCAAAAAGCATTTGTGTTTGTTTCCCATGGTGGAAGAATGTGTTTTAAGTTTTTCACTCGCCCACTCAGTTCCCTTTATAAAGAGCACACTGCTTAATTACAAAGAATTTATTTGCAAATGATAACCTGCTTGATTGCCAAAGACTCTGTTGTTTGCTCGTGTTTGAGTAATCGTCACAGGTAGTTTCTTTGAGCAGACAGCATCCAACGAGGTTTAAATCCACCTTAGTTTGTCTGCCTGGACGCCCAGAAAGTTTAACCAGCATCATGGCACATGATCCATTTGGGCTAAAATGCAGTTTCCTCCTGTATTCAAATAGGCTTGCTCCCTGCCCACCCCCATTAAAAAACTGATCTGAACATACTCACCATAGAAGTATTTAAGTATATTTAGAGATGAAACATTATTTGATATCGACAACATGAAAAATTCTGAGCCAGGGGAAGCATCATACAGAACTCTGCCTTTGAGGAGTGAATACATTGGAGGCCCAGCCATTGTATTTTGAGAGTTTAATTTGGTTTGTGGTGGAGGTACAGCTGGCAGAAATATTTGTTATATAACCATACACCTGCCTAGACAGGGAGAGTAGTGTCTCTCTTCTCCTAAAAGCAAGAGCAAAAGCAAAGGGCTGGTCAAGTGGTGCCTCTACCCCAGCAGCCTGGCCTTGAGCCGTGGGAACACGCGTTGCCTTCCACTCCTCTTGCTGCTGTTTCTTCTCACGCAGGCTGACTGCTCGCCTGAACAAGGGAGGTTTCCTGCCTCAAGAGCCGGCCTTCGAGGTTTTTCTTTTCTCCCCCTGTCACGTGGATGGCGTTCTTCTAGGTTTCCCAGCGTCGGCAGTGCTGGCCCTGTCTGCTCGGTTGGAGACTGTCCTGTTAGGTGGTGGCCCTACCCATGTCTCTGGTCACCCCAAGTCGCCAGTCCTCAGGCCAGTGGTCATGCAGTCAGTGCAGGTGAATAGATGAGCACAGGGCTGTCTTGCCTGGTTTGGGGCTTTGCCTGACTTGGCTTTGCCTGCCTCTGGACTGCCATCCACCCAGGGCGGGGGGTGATGCTTCAGGATGGAACACTTTGTCTAACATTGTAGCTCTTTAGCCCCCCATGTCCCTGAAAAGGCAGGGACATCCCTTTTAGTTCTGCCTAGAGCAGGATGATTGTCTTTTACCATTTAACATGACTGAGACTTATCTTGCAAAGATGTTTCCTGCTGATCTCAGCTACTTTTCTCAGTTCTTGGAAAAACCATTAGCGTGTGCGTGTGTGTGTGTGTGTGTGTGTGTGTGTGTGTGTCCAGACGCTCATGAGGTGATCCTCCCAGTTGACGGTGGGAGAGGAAGCGGGGAAAGGTGGGTGCTGCCTCATTCTGAAAGTTATGACAAAAGTGAGGAGGTAGAGTAGCATTGGGAAAGTCACGTCTCTTTCAAGGGAGGATGGTATGACCTCCATGCCTGGAGAGTGTGGGCAGAATTCACTATTTGATGGGCTCATTGCCCTGAGAGGGAGAGAGGTTGGATGGTGCACCTGTGACCAGAGTTCAGGTTCTGGGTGCTGCGGAGGGTGGCGGGGCGGGGCGGGGCGGGGCCCGGGGGTGGGGGGGACGGACGGACACAGACACAGATATAGATCTCTCGTGGCCGGCCACGACCCTCAGCAGCCTGAGTAACATCTCTCAGGAACCCCAAACATCAGTGATGAGGTGATGTCATGTCTCACGAGGTGACCGGCCAAACTCGGGGGGTCTGGATATAAGGATGGGTCTGGTGTCCATGACCTTCTCACCCTACAGCCTGGACTCTCTGTCCTGGACTATTTTCTTCTGCCCTGCTCCTAGCCATCCTGGGCATTGAATGTTTGCTAAGTGCAGCTCCCTTCTCAGTACTCTTCTTTAATGTGGAGACTCCCAGGTGTGGAAAACGCTCAGGATTTTCAAGTTCCTGCCACGCTGAGTATCACTTGGGCTGGTTGGTGTGCATAAAACGTTAAGTGGAGGATCCTCTTGCACATGGGTTGGCACACTTTTTCCACAAAGTGCGAGAGAGTAAGTGATTTCAACGTCGTGGGCTGTAGGATCTCGGTTGCAAGGACACAGCTCTGCTGCTGTAACTCACAAGCAGCCTCACCAATTTGTGAACAAGTAGTGGGGCTGCAGGGTTTTTTTTTTTTTTTAATTTTATTACAGTTGATTTACCATGCTCTGTCAATTTCTGCTGTACAGCAAAGTGACCCAGCTATACATATCTATACATTCTTTTTCGTATTCATGTTCCATCACACATGATTAGATAGAGTTCCCTGTGCTATACAGATATAGATCTCTGTATCTCATTTCATATCCACTAATAGTTTACATCTATGAACCCCAAACTCCCAGTCCATCCCACTCCCTCCCCTCCTCCTGGGCAACCACAAGTCTGTTCTCCATGTCCATGAGTTTGTTTCTTTTCTGTACTTAGGCTCATCTGTGCCATATATTAGATTCCAGATATAAGTGATTTCACATGGTATTTGTCCTTCTCTTTCTGACTTACTTCACTTAGTTCCACCCATGCGGCTGCACATGGCATTATTTTGTTCTTCTTATGGCCGAGTAGTATTCCATTGTGTATGTGGTGGCTGCGTTTTCATAAAACTTTATTTACAAAACGGGAGCTTTGGCCCACGAGTTGTGGTTTACCAACCATTGGTCTAGATTTCCAAGTGGCTTGTTTTATGGACCATGAACAGAGGCAGGCTTTAGAAAAAGGCTTTCCTTAGAGGAGGAAAAAAAAAAAAAGACAAGGAATGCAATTGTTTTAGCATCTTCTCCCACGACGTGTCGATTCTGTAAGTAGCGACGTCACCAAAATAGTGTACATCAGTTTGTTAGTGTCATGGTTTGAAGGAGTGAACTAATTTGTACTCTTGATTCCTGTTCATGGAATTTCACTCCTTCCTCTCAAGATGGTGGTATCTACTGAAAAGGCCAGGTCTGGTGGATGAGCTCTTTAAACAAAGACAAGTCCTGGGTTAACGGGTTGGGTCTTTACTCAGCAAGAGCATGGTGAGGAAGGGTGTGGGCTTTGGGGTCAGGCTGTCTGGACTGAAAGCCCAGCTGCACTGTTCACCAGCTGTGAGGCAGTAGGCGAGGTCCCTGCCTTCTCTTTGCCTCCATCTCCTCGTCTGTTAAAGTGAGAAGAGCGACAGTAGTGTCTTCCTCATCCGTTGCTGCAGATGTTAAATGATGCATGTAAAATGCACAGCACAGTGACTGTTGTGTAGTAAACATGCATCAAGCGGGGGCTCATTACGTCGATTTCCTTGGTGTCAGAAGTTTGCTGTCGTTTTGCTTACCGTGTGCTTCCAGGAAACAGATACCATCTAGGCTCTGTTCTCTAGGGTAATATTTTTTTTTTTTTCTCGTGGATGGCTTTATTTCTGCTCAGTAGTCGATGACACTAATAAGTGTTATAAAGTGCGTTGGAGCAGGTATTCCTCCTGCCTGGGGACAGCTGTGCAGAATGGACAATCAACACGATTTGTTTGCAGCCACGTCCACAAGAGGATGCCACGGCACGAGGGTCCCCCCCCCTCGGAGGCCCCCGCTTATCAACACATCTGCCAAGACTTGCTTTTCACTCACAAGTCAGAAAGGTTTCGTCCTTCTGTGTCTTCTGTCTCTGGCAGCTGAAACTGTGCTGTCACATCACAAACAACTCCTTTTCTTCATATACACATCTGGCGTTGGCCGTTGGACTAACTTCATAAGAGCACATGATCATCACTCATTACAAGATTAAAAAGTACCCCATGGCATCATTGATGTTTTCTAACTTTGATCTTTTGCAGTTATGATTCATCTCAGTTATACAACTTCCCTTTAAAGGAACATAGCCGATGACTTATTAGCACCTTCATCTTAAGTAGCGTAAACATGAGAATAGTGCACATCTTTACAAAATGCCATTTATTCTCTTTGCCAGCTTATCAAGTGACATCATACTTAAGATCCCAAATTTGTAAGTCTTGTGTGGAGGCGAGGCGTTTTGACCTTCTGTTGGCAGGATAGCTCTGAAGAGTGTCTGTTCGCCAGCAGAAGTCAGGGGAGCAGCAGCAGCAATAGTAGTGATGCGTTTGGATACCTAACTCTTTTATTTATTTATTTTTGTCCTTTTAGGGCCGCACTCATGGCATATGGAGGTTCCCAGGCTAGGGGTCGATTTGGACAAATTGGAGCTACAGCTGCCGGCCTATACCACAGCCAGATCCGCGCCGCGTCTGCAACCTACGCACAACTCAAGGCGACACTAGATCTTTAACCCACTGAGCGAGGCCATGGTTCCTAGTCGGATTCGTTTCTGCTGCGCCACAAGGGGAAGTCCGATACTTAGCTCTTTTAAACATTAGTTTCTATTAGGCTCCTTGGTTCCATTTATGCCCTTGGTTCCAACTGCAGTCTGATTTAAAGAATTTCTCCAGGGAGGTGAAATCTGGCTTAGCAATGTTGGTTTACAATTTACAGTTTATAATTTCTTTCATTTTTTTTTGTTTGTTTTTTAGGGCTGCGCCTGTGGCATATGGAAGTTCCCAGGCTAGGATCCACTTAGAGCTACAGCTGCGAGCCTACCCCACAGCCACAGTAATGTGGGATTCGAGCCTTGTCTGTGATCTACACCACAGTTGGTGGCATCGCTGGGTCCTTAATCCACTGAGCGGGGCCAGGGATCGAACCTGTGTCCTCAGGGATACTAGTTGGGTTCTTAACCTGCTGAGCCACAATGGGAACTCCAGTTTATAATTTCTATTATAGTGGTTCTGAGTGAGGGAAGAGGATGGATGGAAAGTGTGTATTATTGGCTGTGTGGACCATGGCAACATAAGGCACCTTACACAGTCAGAAACCTTTTCATTCTCTTGCTGCTTTTTCAGTTAGCTTCTGCCATGTAACAAACCGTCCCCAAATGGAATGGCTTAAAACAACCACCACTTTATTATTTCTCATGATTCTGTGGGAGTGACTGGAGTTCCTCTAGATGGGTTTTCAGCAGTCTTTCTTGGGGTCTTTCTTGTGGCTGCTGTAAAAGGGTGGCTGGTGCTGGAACATGCCTGATGGCTTCATTCTGACGTCTGATGCCTTGGTGGGGTGGCTGGAAGGTTGGGCTCAGCTGAGATAATGGAACAGCTGGCCTTCTCTCTCTTTTATAGTCCCAGAGCCTCTCCCTTTCCATGTGGCCTCCCTGACAGAGTCTGACTTCATTTTGGGGCTCCCTCAGGTGCAAAAGTGGGAGCTTTCTGGCTTTTCTAAGGCTTCTCGAAGCTCAGAACCAGCATGGAGTTACTTCCTCTATATTCTGTTGGTTAAAGCAAGATACAGGTGCAGCCTCGATTCAAGGGGATGAAACCCCATAAAGATATGAATGATGGGGGCGGTGGTTCACTGGACCACCAACTTCCATGGGTACTTAGATGGTAAGTGTCCTACTAGGAGAAATAATTTTTTTTTTGTCTTTTTAGGTCTGCACCTGTGAAATATGGAAGTTTGCAGGCTAAGGGTTGAATTGGTACTGCAGCTGCTGGCCTGTACCGCAGCCACAGCATCGTGGGATCCAAGCCCCATCTATGACCTGTACCACAGCTCATGGCAATGCTGGATCCTTAACCCACTGAGCAAGGCCAGGGATCAAATTCAAATCCTCATGGTTCCTAGTTGGGTTCTTTACTGCTGAACCACAGCTGGAACTCCTGACATAAATGTGTGAGGTACCATCTCCCGAAACATCTCCTGACTTTTTGAATCTGGGAGACATTGCAAGTTCTACAAGGTGACTCCAAGCTTCAGTGATAGTAGCTTCACTCTGAATTGGACTGATTCGGTACATATCAGATGAATTAAGAGTGGTGTTTTATATCAGCAAGTCAGTATTTAGCCAAGCCAGATCAATGCTGAGAAAAACGTTAGATGTTTGAACATAAAGAGGTTGTTTCCCTTGCTCGGCCACATGCCAGGTCTGTAGCCGAAGAATCTTATAAATCCTCAAACGATCAAGCCTGGAGGTTTTATACTTTCTGTCACCCAGCTTACAAAATTCTTTCTTGCCAGCACGCCCGCAAACCTGATACCTAACATACATGGGTTTTGTATGCACTCTAAGTCATAGTTACTTTTGAGGAGTGACCAAAGCTGTCATCTATCTTCCTTTTTTGCTTTTTTAGGGCTGCACTCTCAGCATATGGAAGTTCCCAGGCTAGGGGTCGAATCAGAGCTATACCCATAGCCACAGCAATGTGGGATCTGAACCACATCTGCGACCTACACCATAGCTCACGGCAATGCTGGATCCCCAACCTACCGAGTAAGGCCAGGGATTGAACCTGCATCCTCATGGATACTAGTCGGATTCATTTCCCATCCGCCACAACGGGAGCTCCCTGTCGTCTGTGCTGGGATGCTACCAGTCACTGCTGACCAGCTCCCTGTCCTGACCTGGTGGGAAGGCCTGACTTTTCTTTCCCACCAGCCAGCTCTTTTCCTGCAGGCTTTGACTGCAAGGTTGCAGCTCTGCTCTGCTCGGCTTCTTTTGTGATTCCAGTAGGGCTGGCACTTAGGTGAGTGAGAGCTTATCTGGATGCACAGGGTATTGTGTGTGTGCGTGCTTATGCGTGTGCATGTTTCTGGGACTGTCACAGCACCCTGCTTCGCCCAGCTTGTCAGGCTTCCATCCTGCAGCCAAACTCTTTTCTTTCCCTGCTTGCTCTTCCTCACCTATGCCCAGTGCATGAGCACATTTGGAATTCTTCAGAGAACATTTTATTCTTCTGTATTCTTGGTGGCGCTTCTGGTGGCAGACGTTTCTCCCTTATCAATGGAAGGTAACAGACTTAATCAGAACAGAGACGCCTCCCCATGGAACCAGCTCATTTTTTTCCCCTGCTGTTCCACCCAGTTGTGAGACCGGTCTGCAGCCTGGTAAAAGCTGGTGAGAGTGACAGGCTTGGCATTTTCTCTTCCTCATTCTAGCTGGTGTCTGCAGCAGCTGGCTTTTATTCTCCACTCCTCTTCACCCTCCTTGGGTGAAGGAATAGGCTTTTGATGGTGGCTGGCCTTTGACCCTTGCTTATTTGTCAGTGGTGGATGCTTTTATAGAGCTTGGTCCCATGAGCAGGAAGATGGGGGCCACGTAAAGTGTGTTGGATGGAGGGATGGCAGAAGGATTGTTTGCAGGCTCTTTGATCCAGGCTGGACCCAGTTCTTGTGTTCGAGTTCTTGCCGTTTGTGAAGATGATTTGCAAAACCCTCGGTAAGCTTCATGCTGTACTCTTGATGCCGCAGGCATGAGTTTCAGTCTTTGGTGGGAGGCATGAGTAGAAAAGCCATGAACTTTTTTTTTTTTTAAGTGGGAAATCAATTTTTTTTATTGCACGAAAGAGTCTTTAAAATCTGTAGTGCTATACAGTTTTCAAAAGTTTCATGCATGTGATTTCACCTAATCCCATATTAACCCTTTTCTTTTTCCCTTACCCCTATATTGCCCCTCGCCCCACTAGTAACCACTCGTTTGTTCTCTCTGTGAGTCTGCTTCCTTTTTGTTTTATTCACTAGTTTGCTGAATTGTTTCAGATTCCATGTATAAGTGATATCATACGGTATTTGCCTTTCTGTCTGACTGCTTCACTTAGCAGAATGCTCTCCAAGTCCATCCGTGTTGCTGCCAAAGAGCCCTTAACTTTTTTTTTTTTTTTTGGTCTTTTTAGGGCTGCATCCGAGACCTATGGAGGTTCCCAAGCTAGGAGTCTAATCGGAGCTATAGCTGCTGGCCTACGCCACAGCCACAGCAATGCTGCAACGCTAATCCTTAACCCACTGAGCAAGGCCAGGGATCGAACCCGCAACCTCACGGTTCCTAGTCGGATTCATCAACCACTGAGCCATAACGGGAACTCAGGAGCCCTTAACTTCTTGACTTGCGGTTTCCCCCTGGTTCTTCCTTTCCTCCGAAGAGCCCAAGGCATGGATGTGATGGGTAAATGCTACGTGTGGATACTTATGCGTCAGCAAACACACGCAGCAGTTGGATGGTCATAAACATGAATCATTTGGGCCCTAGCCTACAGAACATCGTGGAAAATCTTTGGCTTAAGAGAATAAGAACAGTTCAAACAACGGTTCCTTTTTCCCCCTTTCCTGAAGGAGGATGGTGAGGGGGAGCCAGAAGCGCTGGTGGAGGTGAGTCTGCTGGCTGGTAGCATGTACTCTTGAGAAGAGCAGTTTTAAATCTCTTTTAGTCCCCCCCTTTTTTTTTTTTCTGTTGACTGACTGTCAGGAGCTGGGAAGATGGCCAAGAAGGAAATGACACATCGAGAGGCATTTTTGTGTTGTGCAACATTCTGTGGAACTGATGCAAGGCTATATGGCCTGTTTACACATTCCTCCGCTCGCAGACGGCAGGGCAGTAATTGAAGTCAGCAGCACATGGCATGCTGCAGCAAGGAGCCCGGCCTTCACATCCTTTCATGGCAAATTATCGCAGCCGTTAAAACATGCTCGCGTCCCTCCTTTGCACTCCCCGCCTGCCTCCCCAGCCCCGCATGTGCTCTCTCACTGTGTTGGACGTGGGTTTGCAAGGACTGCGGCTTGCCCAGTGAGAGCACCTTGTCCACAGACAGGGGTTGCCGTGGCTATATTGACTTGTTCCTAAATCGAGCATGGTAGGTTTTCAAGCGATGTGGGCTCTGCAGACACACAGCCTGGATCCCAGTGTGTCATCCGTTTCTGTCGAGTTGGAAGTCAGAAATCATTCATTCTTAAAAGAGGGACTTGAGAGGAAAACATACTGGGGAGGGGCTTTATTTATTTTATAAGAAAGAAGTTTTTCTTCCCAGGAGAATTCCTGGAAGATTACTGAACTACTTCTCTTTTGTTTGTACTGTAGCATTTTCTTCAGGAAGGGCTGGACCAGAGGAGACTGGGAAATACTTTAAAATAACAGAGAGAAAAAGATTCCTAATGTTGGTTTTCGGAGTCATACTTGTCCCTACCTGGCGTGTGTCAACTAAAGCTGATCTTTGGTCTTCCCATAAAATCTCAGAAGCTTGTATGTAGGCGAGTGTGGAAAATAATTGCTTGGAGTTCCTGTTGTGGCTCAGTGGAAATGAATCTGAGTAGTATCTATGAGGATGTGGGTTTGATCCCTGGCCTTGATCAGTGGGTCAGGGATCTGGCATTGCCGTGGGCTGTGGTGTAGGTAGCAGACACGGCTGGGATCCTGGGTTGCTGTGGCTGTGGCATAGGCCGGCAGTTGTAGCTCTGACTCAACCCCTAGCCCGGGAACTTCTGTATGCTGGGGGTGTGGCCCTAAAAAGCCAAAAAGAAAATAAGAGAAAAGAAAAGGATTGCTCATGTTTTTTGTGTTTTTTTGTTTGTTTGTTTGTTTGTTTTTTTTGGTCTTTTTGCTATTTCCTGGGCCGCTCCCGCAGCATATGGAGATTCCCAGGCTAGGGGTCCAATCGGAGCTGCAGCCACCGGCCTACACCAGAGCCACAGCAACGTGGGATCCGAGCCGCGTCTGCAGCCTACACCCCAGCTCACGGCAACGCCGGATCGTTATCCCACTGAGCAAGGGCAGGGACCGAACCCGCAACCTCATGGTTCCCAGTCGGATTCGTTAACCACTGCGCCACGACGGGAACTCCTGCTTATGTTTTTTGATAAGTCTTGGAAATTGAGAGAGTGCATAAAAAAGCACATCCGTTGAAAATATCAATTCAAGGTTATATGTGACAGTTAAGAGTCTGAAGGAAGTAAGCAAGTGGGAGACTGAATTTGGGCTGCAGTGCTTAGGAGCAGAGGAAGGACTGCCTGTGTCTCTCCCAGATTTCTCTGTTGCTGTGCTCTGGTGGCAAGATTCTTTGCTTATAGACAAAAGTTCATCATTAAAATCCAGGAGTACAGCTTACATCCAGACACCTCTGGAAAAGATAACTCAGACTTAAATTCATATTAAGGTAAAGAATAAGTCGGAGTTCCCTGGTGGCCTAGTGGTTAAGGGCTTAGTGCTTTCATTGCTATGGCTTGGGCTCAATCTCTGGCATGCTGGAAAAAAAAAATGTCTAGAATCCTTTATTAGGAGGAGACTTGGGGAGATAAAGGGAGACAGATCAGCCATGTCCTGGGTACAGAAGTAAATAGAGAGTCAGGCAGGCAGGCAGGGCCTTTGCCGGCCTTCAAGGCAGCCATTGCCAACTTTAAGTGCTACAGTTTTGCTGCAGGTCAGCCATAGCAGTGTGGATTCCTGATGCTGTTCAGGTCTAATGTATTCCTAAGAGGGCGGGATTCTATAATTTCAGGGTGTGAGGTTTCAGTTTTTATATTTCTGGATTTTCTCCTTTTGCAAATATTTCCCTTTTATAGAGTATTTCTTATCTAGTTTTGTTCTGGATGTTTACATCTAGTTTTGTTCTAGATGCACATATTTCCATTTTAGGAAGTAATTCTCATCTAGTTTTGTTCCAGCTTTTTTTCTCTCCTGGTTTTCAAATTATCATTCAGTTTCTTTTCTTTTATTATTGTAACTATTTTAATGTGTATATTTGCCTTAAAAAATTCATCGTAATTTCTGTTTACCTCTTGGGATGATAGAAACTTAGCATACTTTAAACTGTAGTCACTCCCTCCCCTTTTTTTTTTTGACCACAATCAAGGCATGCAGGAATTCCCAGGCCATGGCTCAAAACAACTCCACAGCAGTAGCCAGAGTCAGAGCAGCAACAATGCCTAATCCTTAACCCACTGAGCTACCAGGGAACTCCAACTTTTTTTTTTTTTTTTGAGTTAGAGAAATAAATTTATTTTATTCTATTTTTCCCCTATTTTTTATTTTTTAATTATTATTTTATTTATTTTTGCTTTTTAGGGTCACACCTCAGGCATATGGAGGTTCTCAGGCTAGGGGTCTAATTGGAGCTACAGCTGCCAACCTACAACACAGCCACAGCAACACCAGATCCGAGCTGTATCTGTGATCTACACCACAGCTCAACCCCCTGAGTGAGGCCAGGGATCGAACCTGCAACCTCACGGTTCCTAGTTGGATTCGTTTGCACTGTGCCACCATGGGAACTCCTCAGTGTTCTTGATGTGGACCCTTGGGTGGTTCCTTCAGTGAGAACCTGTTCATGGTCAACTCCGTTTTTTGTTCCTGAAAAGGCCAGCGAGCTGTGGAGTGAGAGGCGCCCCACAGAGTCTGTGTGCCCTTAGCGCCTCAGCGCTGTGCTCCTAGCCGCTCTCTGCCACTCTCCTTCACTCTCTGCCACTCTCCGGGCTGAGGCTTTCGGTGCCGTTGTCATCAGGTTAGAGGAGTCGTTAAGGAACGGAATCCAGGACAGATACACTTTTGTGGAAGGTGGATGAGGGGTATAGGGGCTCTGAAAAGTCCAGGGCCGGCAGGTGGAGAGGTAGTGGGAGGGAATTTTCCTGCAGACAGTGGGGGAGAAGGCGAAGGAAGGGGCTTAGAGGGAGAGAAAATTAAACTTCCAAAGTCACCGTTTCACCTTGGCCAGGCCCTCCGATGCTCTGGAACTTTCTATCCAAATTTATGGTAAAGAACTCCAAAATGGCACTTGACCTTCTGAGGTCATCTGGATGCTGTTCATTGAGCAGCCAGAGCAGCATTTTCTTTTTTTTCGTCTTTTTGCCTTTTCTAGGGCTGCTCCTGTGGCATATGGAGGTTCCCAGGCTAGGGGTCGAATTGGAGCTGTAGCCATTGGCCTACGCCAGAGCCACAGCAACACAGGATCTGAGCCGCATCTGCAACCTACACCAGATCCTCAACCCACTGAGCAAGGCCAGGGATCGAACCCACAACCTCATGGTTCCCAGTCGGATTCATTAACCACTGTGCCACGACGGGAACTCCAGAGCAGCATTTTTTTTAGATACTGTGTCCACACGTTTTCTCTCATATTAGGATTCAGGACCCAAAGATGCTTCCTTTACCAAAACCAAAAGATGATAAATGAATCATTGAATGAAGCAGGGAACGAAAATAGCTGTGTGGACTAGAGGAGCACGGTTTAAGAGAACCAGGAAACCGTGATCTGGGGCAGAACCATCTGTAGGCAAGGTGGCTGGTGTGACTGGGCACCTCTCATTGGAGTTCCATAGGCAGTGGCTGGTGGGGAAGAGGTCAGCTGACACTCAAGCATGCTGGTACTTTCTGCTGTTCCATGAACCCTTGGGCTGCCTATACACCCTCTGTGACCTTCTTGACACTAATTTTCATGAGCTACGACTTGGGTGAAAATGTTAGCATGCATTTTGGCTTGGCAAAACTCAGGCTGATGTAACCTGGGCTCTATGCCTCCTTGGAGGTGGCCCTGGAAATTATTAGTAGAAAAATAGGGGCCCTTCAGAGAGATGATGAAGGTATCGAAACACTGTTATCCCGGAAGCGAGGAGAAATATAGATGTGTTAAAAAAAAAAGGCTAATTGCAAAGGCTGGGTTACTAATTCTAGAGCTTTGGTTTCTGTTTCACCTCCTCACCATTCACTCTCTTCTACAAAAACAAGTTGAAATTTTTTTTTTTTTTGTATCATGAGGGCTATTTTAGAGTAGGTTAACAGCATTCATCTGTTTGGGGAGTTTGTACTTAAGATGTGGGTTCAGTGATGGTTGAGGGAATTGGAGGGTTTGGAAAGTCCTGTTTTGAGACCTCAGTGCCATCTTTGCGGCCCTAAGCAAATGGCTCAGCTTCTCTCCAGTTCAGTTTTTTCATCCTTTAAGTGGAAATAGACACGAAGACACCTTGAGAGTAGCTGGGAGTAACTCCTCAGGAATGACCATAAAGTACTTGGCACCCATGAAGGGCAACTTAATACCAAATAGTAATTATGTAGCGCCTTTTTGCCAAGGACTTCCAAAAGCTTAGACATGACCTCACTGATTCTCTTCACATTCCTCTGAGGGTGCATTCGGCATTTTACAGGTGGGTAAACTGAGGCAGGGCACTTGAAAACTCATTTGCTGCTTGTCACTCTGCAAGTCAGCAGGTGATTTATGGAGGTGGGCAAGGAGCCCAGGTCTCTTCCCGTTCGGTTTTTCACTACTCAGACTCCCCGATGCTTTGTCATTAAAGTTGTGGGCGCTCCTGGTACTGTGCCCAGGGTGCTCTTGGTTGATGTTATGAGGTCATATTACCTGAGAGGCAAGCCTGGTGATGTGGAGGCACTGCTACAGAGTAAGTCAGTCCCCAGGTATAAGGAGCGTGTGTGTGTGTGTGTGTGTGTGTGTGTGTGTGTGTGCGCGCGTGCATATATATATGCTTGTTGAATGTCTTGAATTCGTTAAAGATGAAAGTTTAGCAGAGCTGAAAACAGTTAATTTTGTGGGATGAAAACAAGTTTTGTAAGTTAACCCTAAGTAGAACTTCACTTTGAATACCTGTGAAATAAAGTTTGTATTTAAACAAAAGTTAACTTTAACATCCTCACCTAAGAGTTCCCGTTGTGGCTCAGTGGGTTAAGAACCCGAGATAGTCTCCGTGAGGTTGTGGTTCAGTCCCTGGCCTTGCTCAGTAGATTAAGATTCCAGCATTGCCATGAGCTGTGGTATAGGTTGCAGATGTGGCTTGGATCTGGCATTGCTATGGCTGTTGTGTAGGCCGGCAGCTGCAGCTCTGATTTGACCCCTAGTCTAGGAACCTCTGTGTGTTGCAGGTGCAGCTATAAAAAGGACAAAAAAGAAAAAAACCTTAAAGTAGGAAATGCAGACAAATGCATGATTGAAAAATTAGAGAATAAAAATTTTCAAAAGAAGAAAATAAAAAATGCCCATAATCACTTCTCCAGAGATTTCCACGGCCAATGTGTTGATACATCCTGGCTATTTTCCTGTGATAATTCATGCTAGCATTTTAGTGAAGGGATCAGCCATAAGGACCCACCATCAGGAAAATGATGGAATGCTCAAAAGGAAGTGAGGTTAATTGCTTTAAGGAGCAGGAGCAAGACAATAGGACTGACCCCCCTGGTTCATATCTTGGAAGAGGCAGCTGCTGTCTCTGTGATGGGGGCAGGGGAGGGCTGGCCTTGCCTGAATGATTAAGACTAGACAGATTTGGGGAGTTCCTGTTGTGGCGAAGCAGAAACGAACCCAACTAGTATCCATGAGGATGTGGGTTCGATCCCCAGCCTCCCCCAGTGGGTTAAGGATCCAGTGTTGCCGTGAGCTGTGGTGTAGGTTGCAGCTTGGATCCGGCGTTGTAGCTCTGATTCAACCCCTAGTCTGGGAGCCTCCGTATGCCACAGGTGTAGCCCTAAAAAGCAAAAAAAGCGAAAACAAAACAAGAAAAAAAGACTAGACAGATCTGAAAAGGACCCCTTCCTCCTCCCTCCAGGTCCTGCTGCTAAAAACACCACCACCATTTGTAATAGGTGACAGGGCCTTTTTAAAATGAGAATTAGAGATGTTTTTTGTTCCAGTTTTGTTGGGATAGAATGGACATACAGCACTATGTGTGCTGAAGGTGTGCAGCATAATGATTTGACTTCACCTACATCATGAAAAGACCATGCAATATGTTTCGTCAACATGCATCATCTCCTGTAGATACAAAATTAAAGAAATACAAAACAAGGCGTTCCCGTTGTGGCCCAGCTGTAACGAACCCGACTAGTAACCATGAGGATGGGGGTTCAATCCCTGGCCTTGCTCAGTGGGATTAGGATCCACCGTTGCTGCGGCTGTAGTGTAGGTTTGCAGCTACAGCCCTGATTTGACCCCTAGTCTGGGAACCTCCATATGCCACAGGCGTGGCCCTGGAAAAAAAAAAAGAAAAGAAATACAAAACAATTTTTTTCCTTTGTGATGAGAATGCCTAGGATTTCCTCGCTTTACTACTTTCGTATATAACATGTAGCAGGGTCAGTTATATTACTCACGCTGTATACTGCATCCCTAGTACTTACATACCTTATAACTGGATGTCTGTACCTTCTGCCTGCCTTTATCCCGTTCCTCCTCTGCTCAAGATATGTTTTCAAATGTAAACATTTCCATCCAGGGAGACATTTATTTACTCAAAATTATTATTATTTTGCTTACACCCACAGCATGTGGAAGTTCCCAGGCCAGAGACTGACCTCCAGCCACAGCAGCAACCTGAGCTGCTGCAGTGACAATGTTGGATCCTTTAGCTGCTGGGCCACAAGGGAACTCCTCAAAAATTATTTTTGAGTATGTACCGTTAACCAGGTACCAGGCCTACAAAGCAGAGCAGACATGACCCCACCTTTGAGGAGCCTACATTCTGTGGGCAGGACAGACAAGAAATGGGTAAATGAACCTTTCTCTACAATTGCATCTGAATTGCCCATTGGGCCAATTGCTGTCAAGGGGGCTGGTGTAGTAATAAAGACGGATGGGGCCTTGGGGACAGATAGGAACCGGTTCTGGAGTGTGCATGGGACACCTCTTGGAGGAAATACCATCAGAGCAGAGACCTGGAGGGTAGGAAGAAGTCAGCCCTTGGAGGAGTGGGGAAGAGGCTTCAAGGCAAAGGGCACAGTCCGTGTCGGAAGCTGACATCTCATTTGATAGAAGAGAGGCCGTTAGGAATGCCTTGATGGTTGGGGAAGTTGCAGAAAGAATTGACTAGAATCACATACCCCAGGGTTGCCTATTAAATAATTTTTTTTTTTTTTTTGGCTTTTGAGGGCCAAACCTGCGGCCTATGGAAGTTCCCAGGCTAGGGGTTGTATCAGAGCTACAGCTGCCAGCCTTGGGACTTGAGCCATATCTGCGACCTACACCACAGCTCACGGCAACGCCAGATCCTTAACCCACTGAGCAAGGCCAGGGATCGAACTGGTGTCCTCATGGATACTAGTCTGGTTCATAACCTGCTGAGCCACAGTGGGATCTCGCTGTTCTATAATTCTACCCATGGCGGGTGTAGTGGGATTTGAGGCGCACAGAAGGAGTCTCCTGGCCCATCTCTACTGGCCCAGCCTCTCTAGCCTGATTCTCCCCGAGCTGCCTGAGATCCTTTTTTATTTTATTTTATTATTTTTTTTTTATTACTCTGAGATCCTTTTTTGAGTTAAGGCTTTAAGGACGGGACCTTCATTCATGTGACCTGCAAAGCCTGGCATATTTTAAGATGTGTTTTGGTTAACATCTTGGTTTAAATAAGTGGATCCCATCAGATCAGATCGGCTAGGTACTCAGTGTATAACAGGATCGTTTGGGGAAAGTGGGTTGAGAAAGGCCTTGAGGAACTTTGCTGAGGAACACGGAGTGGGAGTGAGAACACGGGTTCCCAAAGAAAATGTTTTTCTTAGAGAAGGAGCGGAAGGATCAGGTTTGTACCCAAAAGAACTCAAACAAAGCCGCCGGTTACCTATTCAAGTAGATTCCATGGGTTGTGTGTATTACATGAAAGTCTTGAGGTCTCATAGGCAACGAGAAGCAATTCCAAAGGTGAGCTGGGTTTCAAAACCTAAGTGCAACATGGAAAACTTAAGAATGTTTAGCAAAGAGCATTGATGATGATTAAAGGATTGTAAAATTGAACCTATAAGTTGAAAGACTTGGGATTATTTAGCTTCAAGAAGAGGAGACTGAAAAATGACTTAATAATAGAGTTCCAAATTATGAGGAGTTATTAAGCTGTGTATGGTGACCAGCTGTTTTGTTTCTGGCACAGCCAGAGACAAAATAGGTTTTCACAGAAACATGATAGATTTAGGTGAGATTTAAAGAAGAACTTTTTTTTTAAATAAGGATTTTAATTTTTTCCATTATAGCTGGTTTACAGGATTCTATCAATGTTCTATTCTACAGCAAGGTGACCCAGTCACACATACACATATTCATTTAACGAAGAACTTTTTGACTCTTAACGATTGTTAAATAGACCGGGTGGCTGAAGGCCGAGGGTTTGACTGGAGGGCTTTTCCTTCAAATCCTTTCCGTTCTAGCGAGGCTCTGTGCATTTATGAAGTGCAACAAAGTGCCACCTTTCGGCTTTTAAAATCAAAGGCCTGATTTCTGTTTCCCATTATAATTCTGAAGCTCAGAGTCACAGAGGTTTGTAGACATAAATGATGAGGGTAATTTGTCTTGCTTCAATGGCCATTAGAATCTTTAATTGAGAAAAATATGACGAAAAAGAGGAACAGATCCGCCACATGGTCAGAAAAAAAATGTTATCGATAATCAGATGCATTATTAAGAATTTGGGGCGGCGTGAGGGAGCGACTTTTATCGTTAGAAAAACACAGGTTTATTTGACTGGTAGAGGCCAGATTCAAAAGCTAAAGTTTTATGAAGTCGATTCATTTTTCCCCGTTCCCCTCCCTACTGGGAGAAATTAAAAACATTTCCAGGTGACACCAAAGTTCATATAACCTGGAGCTGGAGAGAGGCGATCCAGAAATTCACCCTCAAGGAATTTATCGGCCCAGAGAAGGAAGGAGAGAGGAAATAGGCAGGATTTATTTCTGAAAACAGAAACCTTCATGCATTTAAAAGCTGGCAGAGCCGCGAAGAAGTTGAGCAGAGCGAATCTGCGAAAGGCTAAGGGTACATGCTGCTCCTTTCCACCGTGGAGCTCCAGCCACAGCGCAGCCCAGACCCGGCTTCCTGGGCTACCCTTTCTCAGTGAAGCCAGGCGTCGGGGTTTTTATTTTATTTTTATTTTTTAATTTTTTTGGTCTTTTTGTCTTTTTAGGGCCGCACCTGCAGCATATGGAGGTTCCCAGGCTAGGGGTCCAATGGGAGCTGTAACCGCCAGCCCACACCACAGCCACAGCAGAGCAGGATCTGAGCCGTGTCTGCGACCTACACCACAGCTCACGGCCACGCCAGATCCCCAACCCACTGAGCAAGGCCAGGGATTGAACCCGCAACCTCATGGTTCTTGGTCGGATTTGTTTCCACTGTGCCATGACCGGAACTCCGGTTGTTTTTTTTAAAACAAATTTTATTTATTTATTTATTTTTCCGCTGTACAGCCTGGGGGCCAAGGTACACACACATGTAGATATACTTTTTCCTCCCATTGTTGTGTTGCGATGTGAGTATCCAGACGTAGTTCTCAATGCTACACAGCAGGGTCTCGTTGTAAATCCATTCCAAGAGCAATAGTTTGCATCCGATAACCCCACGCTCCCGATCCCTCCCGCTCCCTCCCTCTCCCCCCAGGGCAGCCACAAGTCTATTCTCCAAGTCTATGATTTTCTTTTCTCTAGAAACGTTCATTTGTGCTGTATATTAGATTCTAGTTATAAGTGATATCATATGGTATTTATCTTTCTCTTTCTGACATTTCACTCAGTATGAGAGTCTCAAGTTCCATCCATGTTGCTGCAAATGGCATTATTTTGTTCTTTTTTATGGCTGAGTAGTATTCCATTGTGTATATACACCACATCTACCTAATCCAATTGTCTGTTGATGGACATTTGGGTTGTTTCCATGTCTTGGCTATTGTGAATAGTGCTGCAGTGAACATGCGGGTTCACGTGTCTTTTTTAAGGAAAGTTTTGTCTGGATATATGCCCAAGAGTGAGACTGCTGGGTCATATGGTAGTTCTTTTTTTTTTTTTTGTCTTTTTGCCATTTCTTGGGCCACTCCCACAGCATATGGAGGTTCCCAAGCTAGGGGTCGAATTGGAGCTGTAGCTGCCGGCCTATACCAGAGCCACAGCAACGCAGGATCCGAGCCGCGTCTGCAACCTATACCACAGCTCAGGGCAGTGCCAGATCCTTAACCCACTGAGCAAGGCCAGGGATCAAACCTGCAACCTCATGGTTCCTAGATGGATTTGTTAACCACTGAGCCACGACAGGAACTCTGGTAGTTCTATGTATAGGTTTCTAAGGTACCTCCATACAATTCTTCGTAGTGGCTGTATCAGCTTACATTCCCACCAACAGTGCAGGAGGGTTCCCTTTTCTCCACACCCCCTCCAGCGCTTGTTGTTTGTGGACTTATTAATGATGGCCATTCTGACTGGTGTGAGGTGATATCTCATGGTAGTTTTGATTTGCATTTTTCCAGTAATCAGGGATGTTGAGCATTTTTTCATGTGCTTGTTGGCCATCTGTATATCTTCCTTGGAGAATGAAAAATTCAGGTCTTTTGCCCATTTTTCTTGGATGGTTGGCTTTTTTGGTGTTGAGTTGTATAAGTTGCTTGTATATTCTAGAGATTAAGCCCTTGTCTGTTGCATCGTTTGAAACTGTTATCTCCCATCTTGTAAGTTGTCTTTTTGTTTTCTTTTTGGTTTCCTTTGCTGTGCAAAAGCTTGTCAGTTTGATTAGGTCTGGATTTTGATTTTAAAATTTATTCCTTAATCCACTCTCTGACTGGTTCGATACCTGTCTGAGCAACTTTTGTAATAATAAATGAGCACTCTGTGGGTTGTTTGCTTGAGCCTTCATGGCTCCCTGAAGCAACTGTGAAAAGCAGAGTGCACACGTGTAGTGTTCTCAGATGGGTTTGTTGTTTTGAACTAATTTTCTCTAAAGGGGAAAAAAAATAATCAAAGAGACCAAAGAGACAGACTTTGAAACAGGTGACACTACTGGGAAGAAGGCTGGGAGGGTGTGGTGCTAAGCTGGGGGAAAGGAAAAATACTCAGAAAAACACTCAGAAATATTTTTCTTTCCTCCCAAAGTAACTTGGGCTCCTGGGTTCAGGAAGCACGTGCAGACCCTGGAGCCACGGCCCTTGACCCTTCCAAGGCGTCAGTGACTATGGGAGAGCCACCCCTGGCCCACGGTTGGGTCAGAAGCCACCAGCCTCCTTTCTTTTTTGTGATTTTTTTTTAGTGGCCTTGGCACTTTGG
Organism: Phacochoerus africanus; assembly: GCF_016906955.1. Classification (NCBI taxonomy): domain Eukaryota; kingdom Metazoa; phylum Chordata; class Mammalia; order Artiodactyla; family Suidae; genus Phacochoerus; species Phacochoerus africanus. Next base: position 41,434,930 of record NC_062552.1, read on the forward strand.
GACTTTATATTGAGTTATTTCTGTGGTTTCTACATTTGGGTCTTCCGTACCCCTCACCCCCAGATAGTGTATTTTCAAAATTCCTTCTAAGGATTCTTAAAAGCTACAGTTGTCTCTAACCATAGGAAGATGTGACCTAAAGGGGGTCAGTGGCCCTTTTCTGTTCCTGAGGCCAAGAGATTGATTGTGGGGAGGAAAACAACTGGCAAGAGGTGTAGTTTACTCCTTTTATAAAAAGCAGTCCTCAGGAGTTCCCGTTGTGGCTCAGTGGGTTAAGAACCTGAGATAGAGTCCATGAGGATGTGGGTTCTATCCCTGGCCTTGCTCAGTGGGTTAAGGATCCGGCATTGCCACAAGCTGCAGGTGTAGTTTGCAGATGTAGCTCGGATCCCACATTGCTGTGGCTGTGGTGTAGGCAGGCAGCTGCAGCTCTGATTTGACCCCTAGCCTGGGAATTTCAATATGCCACAGGTACGCCCGTAAAAAGAAAAAGAAAAAAAAAATTGAGCCCTCTTCTGAATCCTTTGTGATAGGAAAAGTTGCTTCATGATGCATATATGGACATTTGTTCCTTGTTATTTGTGATACCTTTGAAATACTGGAACAGAAGCTGGCTCTGTTTCCCCAAGGAATGAGCTGTGAAACTGATCACATATTGGTTTATCTGAAGCAACGGGAGTCCCTTTGGTGTGTCCACAGAAACTGTTTGGTTGTCTCTTCTTCCCTGAGGACTTCACTGAAGACTCCTGAACCAACCTCTCTTTTCCTTTAGGGAAACTGTGATAGAGACAGAGTGAGAGTGTTCAGTGGTCATGGCTTCATAGAGGGTTGGCCGCATGGCCATGATCATGTCTAAAGCATTGTCAAAAGGACAGAGGTTTTTGTAAAGGTCTTTTGTAGAGGGAGCAGAAGTAGACAGTTTGGACAGCCTGTTGGTGGAAGCTTCTGTGCTTTGGTCACTTCTCAGAGTTGGGGGGGGGGGTCTGCTTCCCATGCGGGGGTCTCCTTGGGTTTTAGTAGGAACTCTCCCTTGCTGGGCCGGATCAGACATTATCAGGAAATGTGTGGGGGCCAGGGATGCAGGAGGGTGTGGATTCTATAATTAGGAAAGCATCGGTGGACCAAAATGTAGCATAGGTATGCATTTGATTATGTACAGAGTGTATTTTGTTGTTCTCCCCCTTTTCTGGCTGTGCCTGCGACATGCGGAAGTTCCAGGGATCAAACCTGTGCCACAGCCCTACCTGAGCCACAGAAGTGACGACGCTGGATCCTTAACTGCTAGGCCACCAGGGAAGTCCTATTTTGGTCCCTTTTAAATTTCTTCTGTATCGTTTCTCTATATCGTGAGCCACTGTTCCTTGGTGGAGCCAAGTAGTTGGTCTCACCCTAGTGGGACAGGTGCCCTTTCCCCCTTTGCTTTCATCCGGGTTATCCAGGAGCTGGCTGAGGATTCCGTTTGATGGTAGTGAGCCTGTCACATACTGGGCCTGGGGTGATGGATGAATAGACGTTCGTAATAGAAAAGGAAGATACAGCAGCCTCAGGCATCTGCTTTTGCTGTGGGTCCACCTTCCACCCCAAATGGCAGCTCAGGAGAAGCCCATCTGTGGTATGGAGTCCCCATTTCTTTGTTCTCTTTGGTTCAACTATAAGTCAACAAAAATTTGCAACTGAATTGGGGGAAAAAAAAAATCTGACCCTGAAGGCTGAGAGGTCGCTTTTGCAGCATGAGTTTTGCAGTGCACACTGGCCAGAGGAAGGCAGTCTGACCATCTAGATAGATGCCTCTGGTGGTTGCCACTTTGTGATGTGCCTCTAGGCCAGGCTCTTAATAGGATGAGTCAAATAGAGCTGTAAATAGAACCCTTTGTGGGGAAGGAGGGGATGCTTATGTTTGAAGGAATGGGTGGCATTTCTGGCTCATTTATATAGGCCCCCTTTCATTCTTTTCCAAATGGGAATAAATTGCACCAAAAAGTCTCTTGGACTACCCCCCCCCCCCCGGTTCCGGAGAGCTCCTGAAGGCAAACTTTAGCTGAGTTCTACTTCCCGTTCTAACCCTGGTTAGAGGAACCAATAGAACTGGTTCTATCTGGCCACTTCTTGGAATGGATTTAGATAGTTTTTAACCTCAGGAAAATCACACTAGTCTCTTGCACATTTAGTCAGGCTGTTGGATGATGCATGGTTTGTGCATGATTAAAAAGAACTGCTTTTAAAAATATTATTATTTGTATGTTAAGATCTGAGGTCTCCAGACCTCTGTGCACTTAAGGAAGCACCTGTATCAATGCAGTGAAATTCTCATGATACTTGCTTAGATCTTTTGATTCACAGTGACTTTGGTAATTAAAATAAGTGAATTTTAGGGAGAAAAGTTTATATAGCTATACACACATATATATGTCTGTCTGTCTATCTATCTGTCTTTTTTTTTTTTTTTTTGGCCATAATGTGCAGCAGCTTGATGTGGGATCTAAGTTCCCAGACCAGAAATTGAACTTGGGTGGCAACAGTGAAAGTGCTGAATCCTAACCACTAGACCACCAGGGAACTCCCTATATCTTTTATTTCTGCATTAAATGGGCACACATTCTTAGCAAGGCTGCTCTGTGTCAGAGCCTCTCAATGCTAGGTGCTGATGGAATAACTTGGAGATCTAACTTGAAAGAGCCACAGTGAAATCAGGAGTAGGGGTAGTACACAGTACTGTTTTGAACAGTTCAGGAGATAAAGTGCTTCATTCATGGGGAACTTTTTTTTGGAATTTTTTTTGGAACTTGTACGTTAATGACTAGTAAATCATACTTTATTTTCAGCTGGCCACTTCTGCATCTCCTGTGCCCTCAATGAGAACTCAGCCCTGCCATCTCCTGCTTTATTCAGTTTGTCTTGTCACTCTATTCTCTTTGCTTCCTTGTCCATCACCAGACCTGCTTCCTTCCCAGCACCTCGGAGTCTCCTTGCTCTGCACCACTCCCTTGGGCCAGACTGGGGGAGCCCATCTCTGCATCACAAAATGGGCTTCCAAATACATTTTGATTCAAAGGAAGGGGCCCAATGCTGAATGGAGTGTAGCAAAACTCATCCAATTTAAAGTGTGTGTGTGGGGAGTTCCTGTCGTGGTGCAGTGGAAATGAACCTCGCTAGTATCCATGAAGATGTGGGTTCAATCCCGGGTCTCGTGCAGTGGGTCAAGGATCCAGTGTTGCTGTTAAGTTGTGTGTGGGTCATGGACTTGGCTTGGATTCTGTGTTGCTGTGGCTGTGGTGTAGGCTGGCAGCTGTAGCTCCAATTTAACCCCTAGCCTGGGAACTTCCATGTGCTGCAGGTATGACCCTAAAAAGCAAAAAAAAAAAGACCAAAAAAAGTGTGTATGTTGGGGGGTGGTTCCTGGTGGCCTGGTGGGTTAAGGATGTAGCATTGTCACTGTTGTGGCTTGGGTTTAATCCCTGGTCCAGGAACTTCTATGTGCCTCGGGCAGGGCTAATAATAATAATAATAATAATAATAATAATAATAATAATAATAATAAAATAAAGTGTATGTGTTGGGGAGTGGGCTGAGAAGGACAAAAACTAATCTTCATTAGTTTAGAAGCTCTGTGCTGGATGCCTTATGTCCATTAACTTGGATTTTTTTGTTTGTTTTTTTGGGGGCCACTCTCGTGGCATATGGAGGCTCCCAGGCTAGGGGTCCAGTTGGAGCTACAGCTGCCAGCCTACACCACAGCCACAGCAATGCCAGATCCAAGCCGCGTCTGTGAACTATACCATAGCTCAGGGCAATGCCAGATCCTTAACCCACTGAGCAAGACCAGGGATCGAACCCACAACCTTATGGTTCCTAGTCGGATTCGTTAACCACTGTGCCATGACGGGAACTCCTAGCTTGGCTTTAACAAATGATGATGCTGAAGCCCATGGACTTGCGTTAACTGACCTACTTCCTTCGCGATAGGAAAATCGGCTGTTTTCTGACTTCTGGTCCATAGGTTTTCTGCTGCTTGATACCAAAGGTTTTGAATTTTTGTGAGTCGTGTGGGGAGGAAGCTTTATAGAAATTTCTATCAGACGTTAAGACAAACCTGATTTAGTCTCGCATCTTATTTGTGGTCATTTGCTTTGCCGCTGGTACAGGGCAAAGTGTTAAGGTCTAGGGTGCAAGGTGAGGGACCAGGATAAAGACATCTCCTGTGACAACCAGCGAGAAAACGTTGGACGCCCCCCGCCCTGGGCCCCCTGTCTTTCTTAACTTTGCTCAGCCATCTTTGCTTCTTTAGAGAAATTGGAATTACTATTAGTCAGGAGAAATGAATATTCTTACCTACTATGTGGGATTTGTTTATTTTTCCTCTTAGTCTTTAATGCCATTGTGGATAGATGTCCTGCCAAGGTAGAGGAGGCATACTTTTATTTTCGGTCGTTTCGATTATGTGGAAAATATGCTGCTTTGGTGAAAATAGAACATTTGCGGGAATAGTAACAAAAGCCTATATGATGTTCCCGGCCATCCACTGTTTCTTCTTGACATTTTAAATAACCTTTATTTTTAAGATTTAATTTTTACCTATTTTTTGGGGGGGGTGTCTTTTTTTTTTAGGGCCACACTCAGCAGCATAGGGAGGTTCCTAGGGTAGGGGTCCAATCAGAGCTGTAGCTGCTGGCCTACACCACAGCCACAGCAATGCCAGATCCAGGCTGCATCTGCAAGAGACCTACACTGCAGCTCACGGCAACGCTGGATCCTTAAGCCACTGAGCGAGGCCAGGGAGAGAACCTTCATCCTCATGGATACTAGTCAGGTTTGTTAACCGTTGAGCTACAATGGGAACTCCTAAAATTTAATTTTAAGACCTAGTTTAGTAAAAGTGAGAAGGAGGTAGAGAGATTTCCTGCAAACCTCCTGCCTCCATGTGCACAGCCTCCCCACCCGCCATCAGCATCCCCCTGAGTGGAGCACCTGTTACAGTTGATGCACCTACAGTGATTTAACAGGTCGTTATCCCCCCAAGTCCTGATTTTACATTATAGTTTACTCTTTTTTTTTGTCTTTTTGCCTTTTCTAGGGCCGCTCTTGTGGCATATGGAGGTTCCTAGGCTAGGGGTCTAATCAGAGCTGCAGCCGCAGGCCTACACCAGAGCCACAGCAACCCAGGATCCGAGCTGCATCTGCGATCTACACCATAGCTCACGGCAACGCTGGATCCTTAACCCACTGAGCAAGGCCAGGGATCAAACCCGAAACCTCATGGTTCCCAGTTGGATTCGTTAACCCCACGACGGGAACTCCTATTACAGTTTACTCTTGATGTTGTCCATTCTGTAGGTTTTCACAAATATATAATGGCATGTGTCCATCATTGTGGTTTTATAATGAGTTCACTGCTCTAAAAATCCTCTCTGCTCTGCTTACTCAACTCTGCCCACCCATCCTCAAACCTTGGAAATCCCTGATCGGTTCCCTGTCTCCATGGTTTTGCCTTTTTCATAATGTCATATAGTTGGAGTCACACAGCATGTAACCTTTTCACACTGGCTTCTTTGACTTAGTGATATGCATTTAAGATTCCTCCATATCTTTTATGGCTTGCCAGCTCATTTCTTTAACACTGGGTTTCATTGTCTGGATGTACCATGGCTTATTTATCCACTCACAATAACATTTCATTTAGCTTCTGCATAAGACAAACGTGTTGTAAACATTTCAGAAAATTCAGACAATGTCAAGAAAGTAAAAGTCACTTGAAATTCACCACTAAAGGTAACCCCAGTTACTGTTTCAATATATTTATTTTTCATGTTTTTCCTAAGTGAATGCATATATGTTTACACACTTTATTTTATAAAAGTTTGCTCATATCTTCCAAGCTGATTTTATTTTTTACTTAGTAGAAGGAATTGGGCTGTACGCTGATATTTAATCTCAAAATGGTAAATCTGTCTGGTAAAGATAACCTTTGCGAAAATCGGCTTATAAAAATTGGCATAAATGTTCCTATTCTAGTTTCTTTAAATACATAATAGGTCATGGGATTATTAGTTCCTGATAGAGTTGCCTGTCTTAGAATGTAACTTTCATTGATTTGACTTTCTCTTCCTTGCTTTTCTTCTTGTCTCTTTTCCTTTCACCTTTATTCTGCTTTTATAGGTGCTCGTGTGATGTCTGGTATGCTAAATGACCAAGAAGAGGCTATGCCTGGTGCCATAATCGTGCTTTGAGGGTATCTTGGGTCTCTTTTCAAGCCTCTTGGTGGCTTCTTCTCCATATGCTCTCCTTTGGAGTGGTCCTGTGGTCTTAGCTTAGGATGTCATGCGCCATGACATAAAAACATAAACTTTCCAAAGTTTATGTTAACTCTTTTGATTTCACAATAACTCTGCGAAGTAGGCAGATAGGTGTGGCTTTGCCGGGGGGGAAGATGCTTGGAGACTTTCAGAGACTGACTCGAGGTCACCCATCTTGATTAATATTTAAAACCAATTTAGAGCGACTCAAACCAAATGCAAGAAACGTTTCCTGCTGAGAATTGAAAGAAAAGTGCAGAAAACATGACCAGAGTCAACACAGAGGTTACTCTAACTAGAAACATTAACCAATTTTTATATGCTTTTTTTTTTTTTTTTGGCAAAAGTAAGTAGGAATCAAGGACAAGTGAAAAAAAGAAAACAACTTAAATCAGTTGATGGAGGAACATATACGTGGGAAAAGAGATTGTCTTTTCAGTTTAGCAGCTCGCGCATTGTCAGGAGTGGAAGGAAAGGTAGTGGTTCCTCTTTCCCAACAGAAAAAGGCTGCAGGGGTGGCTCAGTCAGTGGGTGGACTAGTTGTTCTCACCTGGCCCCTGTCCTTGGGAGCCTGAGTGTCTGGTGAAGGGCAAGGGGAAGGAAGATCCAATGTCAGACAGTGGCTTTTCCTATTTTTGGAGTTCTAGAAACGCCAAAGATGGGAGAAAGTAGATTCAAGCATCTTAGAAACTCCTGAACCCTAGGGAATTCCTGTTATGGCTCAGTGGGTTAAGAATCCGACTAGTATCCCTGAGGATTCAGGTTTGATCCCTAGCCTTGCTCAGTGGGTTAAAGGATATGGCGTTGCCACAAGCTGTGGTGTAGGTTGCAGGTGAGGCTCGGATCTGGTGTTGCTGTGGCTGTGGTGTAGGCCAGCAGCTGCAGCTTTGATTCAACCCTTAGCCTGAGAACTTTTGTATGCCCTAAGAAGATGAAAAAAAAAAAAAGAAAGAAAAGAAAACCCTGAAATCTAAAATATCCTCAGTTGACAAGGATATCTGGAAAAAAAAAGAGGATGCTAGTTAACATATACCTTGTGTTAAGCTGCTTAATCTACCTGGAAATGTCATTTGAATTATTATTTTTTATTCAAAGCTTGCCAAAATGAAACCCGTCTTTCTAGTGTCTGACTTCTTATGTTGGCAGGCTCTGTGCAGTAGTGATAAAGACACAGCCACCATAAGTTGGAGAGTCTGTCCCGCAGAGCCAGGTGGAAGAAATAAGCCAGCTCACTGGTTACTTGGCTCAGGGGTGCCTGTGACCGAGAGGAAGAAATAAGAGACTCAGTCAGTCACTGTGATCCAAAGCTTTGGGGTGGTTCTAAAGTTGCAGACGTTGTCCTAAAGGGCATTTTTCCCTGTTTATAAGACAAGGAAGCTCGCAGGGCTAGACTAGGACAAATACAAATAAAGACGCTCTGATTATGTGACAGATGCAATGAGGTGTTCTGGGGTAGGAAATGAAAACCAATCCAGTGCTCATCAGAGGCAATGCAGAATATTTCTTAAGTATCTTAAATTCTCCACGAAATACCTAGAGTTCATATTTCACTTTTATTTTTTTAATTTTTATTTTTTTGTCTTTTGTCTTTTTAGGGCCACACCCATGGCATATGGAGATTGCCAGGCTAGGGGTCTAATCGGAGCTACAGCTGCCGGCCTACACCACAGCAACACCGGATCCAAGCCCATCCAAGCCGCGTCTTCAACCTATACCACAGGTCATGGCAACACTGGATCCTTAACCCACTGAGCGAGGCCAGGGATCGAACCTGCAACCTCATGGTTCCTAGTCGGATTTGTTTCCGCTGCACCATGATGGGAACTCCCATTTTTATTTTTTTGTTATTATTTTTTTGGCTGCCCCCATGGCATACAAAATTCCTGGGCCAGGTATCACATCTATGCCACAGCAGTGACCGGAGCCATGACAGTGACAGTGCTGGATCCTTAACCCACTGTACCACCTGGGAGCTCTCTCATATTTCACTTCTGTAACTTTGAAACCTCATGAAGAAATACTGGGTTACTAAGGAACCAGCTGTGATAACCTCCACAAATTGTACCTTTATCTAGGGCCCAAAATGTGTTAAATGGCAAATGCAAAATGACCTTCTTCAGTTTCTCATCCTTTTTGTCGTGCACATTAAGTCAACAAAAAAATCATTTCCTTGATTATTTTTCCTCTCTGGTATAAGAAACTCCACTGAAAATACATGAATAGCAGACTGCTAATGGAATCATCTAGTAGTTAGCGCCGTGAACCTGTCACGTTTCACCTACTCGTTTTGTAAACACAACTTAACTGGGAATGAGCTGGGGCAGGACAGAGAATGGTTTTAAAGGTGATCTGGAGGGAGTTCCCGTGGTGGCTCAGCAGGTTAAGGACCCAGCGACCTCCCTGTGAGGATGCAAGTTTGTCCCTGGCCTCACTCAGTGGTTAAGGATCTGGCATTAAGCTGCAGCGTAGGTGGCAGATGCAGCTTGGATCTCGCATTGCCGTGGCTGTGGTGCAGGTGGCAGCTGTAGTTCTGATTCAGACCCTAGCCTGGGAACCTCCATGTGCCTCAGGGATGGCTGTAAAAAGAAAAAAAAAAAGTGATTTGGAAATAGTGTAGAACCTTCCAACACCCTGAACTTCCAGAGCTATTGCCCTTTTGCTAATGATTCTGATTCTCAAGTCAGTGGTGCCACTGATGCCAAACCTCAAGGTCCACGTCCATCCTGTCCACACAAACTTGCTGGCAGGGATGTGTTGCTATGGTCTTGGTTCTAAAACCTGACAGGGACCTGTGGCGTTGAACCACTGCCTCTTCCTTCCTCTCCGAATGACTCCCCTTCCCCTTTTGTATGGAACATTCTTCGGTTCTTCCTTCCTTCCTTCTTCCTTCCTTTCCTTTCCTTTCCTTTCCTTTCCTTTCCTTTCCTTTCCTTCCTTTCCTTTCCTTTCTTTTCTTTTCTTTTCTTTTCTTTTCTTTTCTTTTCTTTTTTTTTGCCTTTTTGCCTTTTCTAGGGCCGCTCCTGCGGCATGTGGAGGTTCCCAGGCTAGGGGTCTATGGGAGCTATAGCTGCCGGCCTACAACCACAGCCATAGCAACTTGGGATCTGAGCCGCGTCTGCAACCTACACCACAGCTCATGGCAACACCGGCTCCTTAACCCACTGACCAAGGCCAGGGATCAAACCCACAACCTCATGTTCCTAGTCGGATTCATTAACCACTGAGCCACAACGGGAACTCCATTCGGGTTCTTATTTCTATCCAGATTTCTTGAGTTAAAATCTCATACTCCCCTCTTTAGCCTCAAACTCTATTCTTCCTTCTTTTAGTTGAATTTATTTTAGCTTGGGTTCTTGACGTAAGGGTCTGACATATTTTTAATTATTTATATACTTTTTATTCCACATTTATTATGACCGGGAGTCTGGAGCTCAGGCTATAGAGTGAGGGGAGGGGTATTTAGAGCCACGGGATTGAAAGAAACACATTTGAAAATTGGAATTGGGAGAAGGGGCTAGTGAGGGAGACTGAGCGGGTGCGGTCAGTGAGCAGGCGGGGCCCGGACGCCTGTGGTGTCCTGGAAGCAAGGGACTCAGTTCCAGAGTAACGTCACCAGCGGTGTCAGATTCCGCTGATTGGGTTTGGCAACATGGAAACCATCGGTGATCTTGGCCAAAAGAAATGTCCAGGGAAGGACAGGTTCACAAGATGATCTGGGGAAGTTTAATAGGAGACGGGGAAAAGGACGTATTATTTTTTCTTCAAGATTATTGTATCAGCTTTATTGAGGTATAACATACATGCCGTAAAATCCACCCATTGTAAGTGTTCAATTCAGTGATATTTTAGCAAATTTTTTAAGTTGTGTAACCATCATTGCAAACCAAGATTGTTCTTTTCCCCCCTCCCTCTTTTTTTCTTTCTTTCCCTTCCTTCCTTCCTTCTTTCTTTCCCTCTCTCTCCCTCTCTCTTTCTTAATTCAACTTTTTTTACTGCACACACTTTTTTGGCCATGCTTTTGCCATGTGGAAATTCCCAAACCAGGGATTGAACCCATGCCACAGCAGCCACAACACTAGATTCTTAACCCACTGCACCACAAGGGAACTCTGTAGCTTGTTATTTTCTTCTTTCTTTTTTTGGGGGGGTGGTGGTGGAAGGACTTTAGAACGTTGACAGCCTTTGAGAGGTGATCCTTGAGGGAATTACAGGAGTGGGCAGGACCAAGGAGGAGGTGGCACAGCAGAAGGGACATTTGCACTTCGTTTGTACACACCTGGAGCCCCACTACAGACCTGTCAAGAGGGAGTGTCCTTGACAAACCCCTCTGTCCCTCAGAGCCTTGATATCATCAATGGAAAAATAAAAATCAGACCTACCTCTCATGGTGTTTGGAGCAACATGTATCATATGTGTTCTTCTTTGGCAACTGCCACATACAAGTAAAAGTCTTAACATCTTCGGTGTGTGGTAGAAATTCTAAAGAAAAGCCTGATCATTTGGAGGAAGCTGAGTCCCCAAGAAAGTGGGTGTGAATTACTGAGTGAAATGAAGACCTTCGTTAAAGGAACGGGGGAGGGGCGTTCTCTGCTGATGCAGCAGGTTAAGGATCTGGCGTGGTCACGGCAGCAACTTGGGTCGCTTTGGCGGAGCTGGTTTGATCCCCGGCCCAGGAACTTTCACATTCCGTGTGTGTGTGTGTGTGTGTGTGTGGCCAAAAAAAAAAAAAAAAAAAAGGCACCAGGAAGTGGGGTGGGGTGACCATATGTTGTGAAGAAGGAGTCAAGAGAAAGGCCGGAGGGGAGCGGAGCATGCGTGGTGATGAGCGGGGTTCCAGCTGCGGGGTGGCAGGAGGGTGGCTTTGTGGGTTTGCCGGCTGGAGGGTTGGAAGTGGAAGGTTTTGGATTTCTCCGTGATGTGGACTTTCAGGGATTGTAGCAAATTCTGCCTCTGTCTGCGGAAGAGCCGCTGTGCGGAGATGCACCTGGAGTGTTTTAGTTTGGAGGGGGAAGCAGGAGGAGCCAAAGGCAAGGAAAGGAGCAGGAGGCAGGGAACAGACGGAGGCACCAAGGCTCGAGGTCCTTCCACAGCCTGAGCACGATGAGGATCAGGGTTGGAACCTTCTTGTAGGGAGTTTACGTGCCATTAGATTCAGTCTCAACACCTCGGGGAAGGAAAGTGCAGAAGGCAGGAGTCTGCATACAGTCAGCAGGCATTTATTGAGCACCTGCTATGTGCCATTGCTGTTCTTGGCCCTCCCCTGGGCCCTGTTCCCCTCTCTGTTCTGAGCGCAGACTGCCTACCCTTGATGGCAGGAAATGTGTGGGAGGAAGCCACACTGACAAAAACTGGCTTAAGTTTCCTTTTCATTTCTTTGTTTTTTGGTTCTGTGAGGGATTATATCTTCCTGGGATTCTCTCTGTTCTTCTGCGCCTGTTAAATAGTTTGCTCCATGAATCTGTGATGTCTGTTAGGTGAATTAACCCTATTAATCTCTGGTTGCAATTTTTCAAAAAACGTGACTCGTCAGAAGGCATTAATTACTAGCCTGTAAAATGTTTCCAGGGCAGGGAGTTCCCTTCATGGCTCAGCAGTTAACAAACCCGACTAGGATCCATGTGGTTGTGGGTTCGACCCCTGGCCTCGCTCAGTGGATTAAGGATCCAGCATTGCTGTGAGCTGTGGTGTAGGTCACAGACTCGGCTTGGATCCCGTGTTGCTGTGACGGTGGCGTGGGCCGGCAGCTGCAGCTCCGATACGACCTCTAGCCTGGGAATCTCCATATGCTGCAGGTGCAGATCTAAAAATATAAATAAATAAAATAAAGGGAAGAAGAGGTTCCATTTCTGTCAGTCTGTTTTAAGGAAATTGGTTTTCATACATGAAAAGTTACTCCATGTAAGGCACCGCAGAGCTATTTATATCAGTGAAGCAACCTGTTTTCTATTTCTTTTTTTTTTGTCTTTTTGCTATTTCTTTGGGCCGCTCTCGCGGCATATGGAGGTTCCCAGGCTAGGGGTCGAATCGGAGCTGTAGCCACCGGCCTACGCCAGAGCCACAGCAACTCGGGATCCGAGCCGTGTCTGCAACCTACATCACAGCTCATGGCCAGGCCGGATCGTTAACCCACTGAGCAGGGGCAGGGACCGAACCCGCAACCTCATGGTTCCTAGTCGGATTCATTAACCACTGCGCCACGACGGGAACTTCTGTTTTCTATTTCTTATCCTGAGGGAAGTGCTGATGTGATCTTTCCCAAGGGAATATTCAGAAGAGGGTGAGGCCAGTCCATTGTCACCCATTCAGCATTAAGCTGTGGCGGGGGGTGGGTGTGTGTGTGTGTGGCTAATTCTGCCTTTGTTCTTCTTTGATATTGATGTTTTTACGAGTCTATGCATAGATGTAGGAGACCACATAGTGATGCAGTTGTGGATTTAGGTGGGAATGGACAAGATGAATAAGGGAACTTTTGAATCAGCTAAAACCTAACTTCAAGCCTGCAATAATGAGTGCTCACTAATTTGTGAACTATTGTTTTGAGTAATTCAATCAGGACCAGGGCTCTGGCTTTCATGGTTTGTGTGGTGACGCTATGCAACCATTCACAATCGAATTTTATAACCAGTATATCTGTAATTGATGTCATTAAGATGATGGACGTGGGTTTGGGTTTTAAAGCAGATGTTCAGTGGTTAAGATTAATTTCTCGCCATGGTTTTGGAGGTTGAAAGCAAAATGCGAACAGGAGTAAACCTCTCCCTTTCAGAGCAACTAACTTGAACTTGGAATGAAACGTGAGCAAGTAGGCACCAACTGCGAGTTAATTTTGGCACTGATGTCTGGAAAGCATCACCACTTAGCATGCTTTCTATGAGCCATAAGGTGATAGCGTCTCTCTGCGCTCATGGAAGGAGAGAAACAGGTTACTTGCTTAAGCCCAGACTCTGATGGACCGAGGCGGAAATCATCCCCATCTGGACCCGTGTGAAGGATGCAGTGGAACCAGCAGCTTCCCAGAGCTGCAGCCACTGTGTATCTGACCTGAAACAAGAGCGAGCGTGTCACGGCCAGATTTCCCCTCCACCAAATATTGGTTGGTGACTTTTCAACAGGAGGAATCTTTGACCGGATGGTTCTGTTCCTGGGTCACTTCTTTGTTTTTCTTTCTGGTTTTAGGAGCACAGGTAACAAAAGCCATGTTGATACCCTCTCATGTAATAAAATGCATGCCATTGCTCTCCAGTAGAAATAAAACCTTTCCATACAGAAGCAGCAGGAAAAGCCTATACAAAGAAGCCTTTCTGTCATCCTCAGGCATGTTAAAAAGTGAGTGAGTTGATTAAATAGTAAACACTAAAGGTTGGGCTCTATGCTAAACAAGCTGACATTAGGACTTTTTAAGTTCCCTTTTTATTCCAAAAGGACAGAGAGGTTTCCTTTCTAGCTGGGGAGGAAAAAAATCTTCCCTGCATTAGTCTGTATTTCATTTGGTGTAGGTTGGTCTTTTTCCTTCTGTCTTTCCAGCAGAGTTAAAGCTGATGGATTCCCGCAGCGTAAGTGTCGTAGTCGGAAACCAAAACCATCTATACAGTGATGCTCACATTTATTTAACTGCTTTTGCTCAGCACATTCATTTGTGTCTCCTCTTTTTTTTTTTTTTTTACATTTTTAAAGTATAGTTGATTTACAATGTTGTGCTAATTTCTTCTGTACGGCAGAGTGACCCAGCTGTGCATACATACGCATTCCCTTTCTCATATTATCTTCCATCACGGTCTATCCCAAGAGACTGGATCTAGTTCCCTGCACTGTATGGTAGGATTCTCATCTGACTCCTTTTCCTTTTTTCTTTCAGTTTAGTTTTCCCCCAGCAAGAAGAGGGTAGCTCAGTTTATTTGTTCTTCTCTGGCTGGATCATATTGCTTTGAGACAATACAGAGAAATACTTGGATCCAGGTCTTTACTTATTTATTTATTTGTCTTTTTAGGGCTGCAGCCACTGCATATGGAGGTTCCCAGGTTAGGGGTTGAATCGGAGCTACAGCTGCCGGCCTATGTCACAGCCACAGCAATGCGGGACCAGAGCCACATCTGCGACCTACACCCCAGCTCACAGCAGCGCCGGATCCTTAACCCACTGAGCGAGGCCAGGGATCAAATCTGTGTCCTCGTGGATCCTAGGCAGATTGGTTTCCACTGAGCCACGACGGGAATGCCCAGGTCTTTATTTTAATAAATAAATTAGTGGGAGTGTTTTGATCTTGACTCATTGGCAAAATTAGACTAACTTGACAAAGAGTTGGACTCACTATGGATCGTGTTGAAAGTTAGAAAAACGTTCTCAACCTCGGAGATAATTGGGCTCCTTGATGAACATGTATAGATTCTATCAAGGACTGTGTGTTTTATCCCCATGTACAGGTTGCCCGCTCAGTACCTGTCAGGTAGTCCTTAACGTGAACGTGCAGAGTAAATAAACAGAGTAAAGTGATTGCTAAACCCCCAAAAACCACCCTAAATGTAAACATATTTTTTTCCCCTCTTTCGTGGACTAGGATGATGTCATGAGACTAAAGTAAAATGAAATGCAAACCCTTGATGTCATTTTGAGAAGCCCTCTGAAGCTCTATCTACAGTGGCCCTTGTTTGGCAGGAGCTGCCTCCAACCAGATGATTCTGAATTTTACTTTGCTTTTAGCAGAGCTGGAAAAACCGGCCAGGACCCGTGTCTCAGCATTACCAATACTCACTTTCTTACAGGGAATGGAGGGCTTTCCTCCTTTAGAATCAGTGTGGGATTGAACAGACACATAGCCTGTTCATTCAATTGACTTTGCTCATTTTACCTTAACGAATATCCTTGTATCGTTAATGACAGCAGAGGTGGTCATTTTGATCACCGTTGGCACCTGTGTCTTAGGTGGATTTACAGGTTTTTTTTTTTTTTTTCATTTTTCTAAAGTTTTATGGGGAGTTCCCGTCTTGGCGCAGTGGTTAAGGAATCTGACTAGGAACCATGAGGTTGTGGGTTCAATCCCTGACCTCGTTCAGTGGGTTAAGGATCCGGCGTTGCCATGAACTGTGGTGTAGGTCGAAGATGTGGCTTGGATCCCTCATTGCCATGGCTCTGGCATAGGCTGGTGGCTACAGCTCCAGCTGGACCCCTAGCCTGGGAACCTCCATATGCTGCGGGAGCGGCCCCAGAAAAGACAAAAATAAAACAACAACAAAAAATAAAGTTTTATTGAAGTATAGTTGATTTATAAAGTTGTGATAATTTCTGCTTTACAACAAAGTGATTCACTTATATCTATACACACATCTATTGTCTTTTGGATTCTTTTCCCACATAGATGATCACAGAACATTGGGTAGAGTTTCCTGTGCTATATGGCAGGTAACCGTTGGCCAGTCATTCCATATACCGCAGTGTGCATATGCTGCTTCCAAACCCCTACTCCATCCCTGCCACCCTCCACTTGTCCCCTTTGATAACATAAGTTTTTCAAAGTCTGTGAGTCTGTTTCTATTCTGCGAATAAGTTTGTTTGTGTCATTTTTTTTTTTTTTGGTCTTTTTAGGGCCTCTCCCGTGGCACATGGAGGTTCCCAGGGTAGGGGTCGAATCAGAGCTGAGGCTGCCGGCCCACACCACAGCCGCAGCAACGCCAGATCCGAGCCGCATCTGCGACATACCCACAGCTCACCGCAACGCTGGATCTTTAACCCACTGAGGGAGGCCAGGAATCAAACCCATGTCCTTATGGATGATAGGTTCGCTAATCGCTGAGCAACAACGGGAACTCCCATTTGTATCCTTTTTTAAGCTTCCACATAGAAATGATCTCATATGATGTTTGGCTTTCCCTTTCCTACTTACTTCACTTATTATGATAATTTCTAGGTCCATCCATGTTGCTTCGGATGGTTTTACAGCTTTTTAAATTGTCTGGACAAGGCACCTGGGTGTGAAGCACAATCTTGTTGCACAGTGAGCTCATGACAGCCTCTCACAAACCTGGGACATTTGTCTATAAAGTGGCTGCATCACTGCTTTTGGCCACAAGAGAACTCTAAGGAGAGCCTTGCTTATAATGAGTATGTAAGATCTTTTGTGCATATAAGATGTTTATAAACCGAGGGAGATGTTTTAGAGTTTATGTGTGACACTCTTTTGTCCCTACTTTCTTTCTTTTTTTTTTCTTTTTTAATTTTTAAATTATAGCTGATTTACAATGTTCTGTCAATTTCTGCTGTATAGCAAAAAGACCCAGTCATATATATATACACACATTCTTTTTCTCATATTATCTTCCATCGTGTTCCATCACAAGTGATTGGACATAGCTTCCTGTTTTGTGCAGCAGGACCTCATTGCTTATCCATTCTAAATGTAATAGTTTGCATCTACTTCATAAACTTCATTTAGTATGAGAATCTCTAGTTCCATCCAGGTTGCTGCAAGTGGAATTATTTTGTTCTTTTTTATGGCTGAGTAGTATTCCATTGTGTAGATATACCACATTTTCTTAATCCAATCATCCATTGATCTTTCTCTTGTCCCTACTTTTGTTTCTTGTAACTCAGCCGTTGGCTCTGGGGCCTGATTCTGAAATAAGGTCACCTCTGTTGCGACACATTTACAAGCCTTGGCCAGGCCACTCCTTGTGGGCATTCTATAGCTACTCTGAGAACTCCAAGTTCCTATAGGGATCCCTGGGGATCTTAGTTCAGGGGAAAACACCTTAGCCAAAAACACCGTAGCAGCCTGGTGGGTCCCTCCCGACACCAGATTCCAGAGACCCTTCTCTCCCTGCAACCAGTGTGGGCCTGATGGGTAGGACGGTTGGGTTTCTGAGATTAGAGGAGGTCAGTGGAGGGAGTTTCTGTTGTGGCTTAGTGGGTTAAGAACCTGACGCTGTGTCCATGAGGATGCAGGTTCAATCCCTGGCCTCAACCGTTGGGTTAAGGATCTGGTGTTGCCCCAAGCTGTGACGTAGGTCACAGATGCAGATAAGATCCTGTGGCTGTGGTGTAGGCTGGCAGCTGCAGCTCTGATTCGACCCCTAGCCTGGGAATTTCCATATGCCGTGGGTGTGGCCCTAAAAAAAAGAGAGATAGAAAAAAAGAGGACAGTGAAATGGAAACAACACCTTTTTTTTTTTTTTAAATGTACAGATTTTTTTTTTTTTAACATGCTTGAACAAAAGTTTATTTTCCGTTAGAAGTGTAGAACAGAATTTTTTGGGAAAATTTGCAGAAATCCTCATTTTCCACAGAACAACTTTTAATCTATTCTTCTGAAATATTAATCTCTCATGGTTAATTATATGGTGTTTAGGGGGTTTTGCATGATGCATTTAGCAACTGATGGATATCAGTGGTCACAAGAATCTTATTCTTTAAACACTCATTTTGGTACCACACTTGGCTTAGGAATGACTAGCAAGACTGTTGATCTGAGCTGGTACAACAAACTATTCAGCTAATTAAGAAGGAGCCTGGTCTAGTTGATATGCTCACTCTCTTGCTAGCTTAGACATTTGCCTTCTGGTGTTTTTTTATTTTTTTGTTGTTTTCTTTTTAGGGCCACACCTGAGGCATATGGAGGTTCCCAGGCTAGGGGTCAAATCGGAGCTGTAGCTGCCAGCCTACGTACGCCATGGCCACAGCAATGCAGGATCGAGCTGCATCTATGATCCACGCCATGGCTCATGGCAATGCTGGATCCTTAACCCACAGAGCGGGGCCAGGGATTGAACCCGCATCCTCATGGATACTAGTTCGTTAACCACTGAGCCATGACAGGAACTCCCCTTCTGTTTTGCATCTGTAGCAGCTTTGGAAAAGCCTCTTCATCTTTCCACACCGCACTTCTGTACCTGTTAAATTGCAGCAGTAACTCTAATCTTGAGATGTTAAGAATCCCAACAACATATATAGTGTTCATGACACCCCCGTGGCTCGCTCTTGGTATGATTTCAATTTAAAGGGGAACGAGAAGGAAAGAACTTGGAATCCTCAAACCCAGTGGGTTGCTAAGCCAGGATTGGAATCCAGCACCGCCATCTGGGCCCGAGCTCCTGCCAGGCTGGGACAGGTCTTGCACAATGGTCGTGTCGTGGGTTTTCTGCTCCCCAAGCAGGATGGCCAGTCTGGCTTTTGACGCCTCTTCACTGGTGGGTGTGGTGAACCCTTCAAGTTCAGGTTAATATGACCGTGCTTTGCCGTTTGTGGACGGCACCTTGTAGGAGTGGGATGTTTATTTTTCTCCCTTGAAATCTCATGGAAAGATAAATCCTCTTTCCACGAAACAGACTTTGGTCACAATGCTTCATTTCCTGACCAGTATGGTTCGTACATGTTTGCCGCTCATCAGAGAATGTGAGCTTGTAGCAGAGGCCCCTGGTGTTCAGGTCATTTATGTGACAGCTAAGGAAATGGAAAACCAGTCCCTGCAACATTTTGTTGTGTGTCTGGTCAGATTCGCCATCCGAAAATGTCCCTTTCGTTCCTCCTCTTTTGAGCTAATATCTTATTTCTCTTCTTTGTAACCCCCAAGCTTCTTGAGAGAGTCGCTGAGTCTTGTGGCCGCCACTTCCTCACGCCCACTCGCCCTGGCCTCCTGCGGGCCGGCTTCCGCTCCCCCGGCTGGACCGACAGAGTGTCTTTTGATGGTTGCTTGCAAGGGCCCGAGCCTCCCTCTGGGCAGCCTCCCTCTCAGGCCCTGGCCTCGACCTGCCTGCGGCATGCAACCCTGTCCACTATAATGACGTCCTCCGCCCATGCTTGGCTTCTGCTGGATCCTCCTCCTTTTCCTCCTGCCCGTCTGCTCTGTTTTCTCTTTTACTTTTTTCTTTTTTTCTTTTTAACGTCCGTCCCTACGGCATATGGAAGGTCCCGGGCTGGGGGTCGAATTGGAGCCGCCTACACCACAGCTGCAGCCACACTGGAGCCGAGCCTACACCGCAGCTCAAGGCAATGCGGGATCCTTAACCCACTGAGTGAGGCCAGGGATCAAACCCACATCCTCATGTACACTGTGTTGGGCTCTGGTTTAACCCACTGAGCCACAGTGGGAACTCCCTCTTTTGCTTTATCTTTTGAACTCCTACCTCCTCCTACGAGGGGACATCACCCAGAGTGCTGACTTTGGCTTTCCTCTCTGTTCCTTCGTCTGCTCATCTAAGATGCTATCCCACGAGCCATCACTTTGGTGTGTGAGCCACCCCCAAATCTTTATCTTTCATCCTGAGCATCTTCAGTTTCCCCATCTTCCTTATCCCTAAAACTTGTGCCACAAAAGCCTTTTGACCTCTGATCTTTAAATAAAATGCCCCTCTAACAAGTATCCGCTTCCCTACCTTAACAAAGGGAACTGTAGTGACAAGCCAGGGTTACTAACTGTTCTTGTAGCCACCCATCTCTTTCTTCTTGAAGTTCTCTTTGCCCAGAGCTGCAGCTCAGTCCTCCCTAAGGCTCAGCTTTGATCATGTCACCATGAGGGCTTTCCGTTGTGTCATCTTCACGGGGCCCTGGTTGTTACCCAGTCACTTACAGCCTTCACAAAGCCACTGTCACTTGGCTGAGTCTTATCTTTATATCTTCTGTCACTTTCCTATACGCATGCACTCTGGTCCAGTAGTTCTCAGATGTATCAGAGCTAGCACTCTCTTTTGATAACAAAAACTCAATACTCCTCTAACTATTCCGAAAAGACCTCACAGGTTTTCTACGTCCATCCACATAATGATTTTTCAAAAGATCAATACAAAGCCATGTTTGCAGTGTAAAGAAGAAAATCAAGGAACTCAGTTTAAAACAGAACTGCAGTTCCTCTTGTGGCTCAGCAGGTTAAGGATCTGGCATTGTTACTGCCACATTTCGGGTTACTGCGAGGTCGATCCCTGGCCCGGGAACTTCCGCATGCCATGGATGTGGCACCCCCCCCCACCAAGTTACATTTATATAGTTTTGTATCTAAATACTTGGAGAAGAAAAGGCTGCAAAACCATCTCACATATGATGGCTACATATTGAGATTGATGCAGGTGTGTTAGTGGCTTAGCCACCAAGACATTCCTGTTGGAGATGTTCTGGAATGTTGCACGCCCTTTCCTTGACTTCTAGGTAGTTTTATTCCTAGAAAATCCAGTGTGTGAAAACTTTAGAGAAAAAAAACCCTCTTATGTTTATATTTAAGTTAGGTGGTAGGCTCAGGTAATTCTAACCAGATTTTTTTCACCTACTCGATTGCCTGATGGGTTTTCCAAAAGTCCTGAGGGGATGTGGGAAAACGACAGTTTGTAGGACCATCCCAGGCGCTGCAGGACAATCAGCATCCTTGGCCTCTGCCCACCCAAGTCCAGGTGTGCTTTTACAATCACGTGACAGTCACAGCCACCTCCTTGAATTTCTGAGGCTCCCGCAGAGGCTGGCACTCTCTGTATGGAGAACGGCTGGAGCCAGACTGTTCTCACTGTTCCCTGAACGTGCCTTGCCCTTGTCCAGTCACATATTTCTTTTCATGCTGTGCCTTTTGCTTCGAATATGCTTTTTCCAGTTCCGTCTTTTGAAACCTTACCCACCTCTCTAGCTCAAATGGTGCACACTCCATGAAGCTTTCCTTTAAGAAGGATGTCTGAGTCTAAAATCTTGCTGTACTGAGACTGCAGCACTTTACAATTCTTAAAATGTATTGCTTTGCATTAGTTATTTATGTGCAGGTATTGTCTTAGCTACCACTCTTGTAAGATCCTTGAAGATATGGACCATACGTCATGGGAGGTTATATTCTTTAGCATTTGTAGCAAAGTGCCCTATGCATAATACATACCCAATGCATATTTATTGGGTACATGAATGAATAGTTTTTCAAGAATATGTGTAGAGAAAAACAGAAGGGAAAATGGGTTTTGATTTTTAGCATTTAAAACTTACTTTTTTGTTGTTGTTGTTCTTTTCTAAGGCGGCTCCCGCAGCATTTGAAGGTTCCCAGGCTAAGGGTCTAATTGGAGCTGTAGCCACTGGCCTATGCTTGGATCTCACAGCAATGTGGGGTCCGAGCCACATCTGTGACCCACACCACAGCTCACGGCAACACCAGATCCTTAACCCACTGAACAAGGGCAGGGATTAAACCTCCAACCTCATAGTTCCTAGTCAGATTCGTTAACACTGCACCACGACAGGAACTCTCAAAACTTACTTTTTAATGATATTTACATTTTACCTTCATGTCGTAAATTCTTATCGTACAGATCAATGTCAGGAGAGCACAGAAAGGCCTGAATCTATAGGTTTGGTCTGTAAACATATTTATGGTGTGCGCTGTTGGAATTATTATTGAAGAGAAGACCATTCTGTAGCCAGAGCAAGCGTGTGGAGCCTTCTTAAAAATTAAAATTAAACCAGCCCTCGAACATGGTAGAGAAAATGTGGATAAAATGCCTCTTTTTCATTCAGTTCTGAAATGCACAGATAAAATCAACTTCTGAAGTCAATCAGGATGCTCGTGCCATTTCCCTTGTTTTCCCTCTTTGCTCAGAAACCTCAAAACCACGATGGGTAATTCCCTCGAGATCCACTTCTAACACATACGGCCTAAAGCGTCAGCCAGATTTCCAAGAACTGAATGCTTTTAACTTGTACTTGTTCTCCTCCCGCTTTGAGCATCTCTCTCCAAGGACCCGAGCTAGGAAAAGCCTGGGACTCGCTCCACACCCACCTTTCATCTCTAACTAGAAGACGCATGAAGCATTCGCGCCGTCTCTCCTGTCGTGGCTTCATTTTCTGTCATCTTAACTCCATCACCAGCCCTCCACCTCCTAACAATATCCGTATGAAAGAAATCAGACCCCTTCAACAATGAAAAACACATTTACGCTACTACACACCACCACTGCCACTGGAAAAGTAGATATTATTTTTCCTGTCAATCCAGCTGCAGCACTCTGGCAAGTTGGGGGTTTTGATGGTTGCGTTTTCATGGGTTAAATGAGTCAGGCCATAGGTGCTTATCCACAAAAGCGGGGTTACAACACTGCTCAACTCAGCACGACCAAAGCAATGCTGAGGATAATGAGCAACCTCACAGCTCCTTTGTGTGTGTGTGTGTGTGTGTGTGTGTGTGTGTGTGTATTTGAAGTAGGATGTCATTGTTTTGGAGTGGAGAGACCATGTAAAGTGATCCAGGAAAATGATACAGCCCAATGCCATGATCAATTTTCATTACTTTCTTTCCATCTCTCACCTCAGATGCATTTGAACTCGGTTCAGACCCCATCTCCATAGAAGCCTAGACTTGGGTCAAATCGGTCGGTCAGAAACCCGCTCTTCTTGTAGTTTGGGAGATGCGGTGGAGAATAAAGATGTGTCCTGCCTTTGGGCAATCTCACGTAGAGCTGGGAGGCTTAGAAACATTCGCTAGGGGAGATGAACTGCAAAGGAAAGAAGTATGTGATACATGTCAGATGAGTGAGACAGACAAGAGTCCTGCAGATTTCTGGGACCTCAATACTCAGGAAAAACATCATGGACTCTTTGAGTCCATGATTGTGCCTTGATCAGATTGTCTTTCTTCAGTGCCTGGAATACGTCTCTTGGCCACTGTAAGTATCGCTGGGGCTCGGACACTGTGTCTTCTGTAGCAGTTGGGGTCAGGCATTAAAATGTCTCACATCCAGACCTATTCCTTTTTTTTTAATTGAAAAAAAATTTAAAATTTTACTTATTTATTTATTTTAGTGGCTGCCCTCAAGGTATATGGAAGTTCCTGGGCCAGGGATCAAACCTGCACCTCTATGGCAACCCAAGCCACTGCAGTCAGACCCTTTTTTTTTTTTTTTGTCTTTTTGCCTTTTCTTGAGCCGCTCCCACGGCATATGGAGGTTCCCAGGCTAGGGGTTGAATCGGAGCTGTAGCCGCCGGCCTATGCCACAGCCACAGCAACACGGGATCCGAGCCGCGCCTGCGACCTACACCACAGCTCACGGCAATACTGGATCCTTAACCCACTGATCGAGGCCAGGGATTGAACCCACAACCTCATGGTTCCTAGTCGGATTCGTTAACCACTGAGCCATGACAGGAACTCCTGCAGTCAGACTCTTAACCTGCTGCACCACAGCAGGAACTCCTCCTGTTCCTTTTTATAATACACACATTTGAAGATGTGCCCCAAACTCTGTAGTTTTTACATCTGTTAACTCAAGACTCTGGCAGGGACGGTGGCTTCAGGAAAGGTAAAAAGCTTCCATAGAAATGAAATGGAATCCTTCGGGCTTCCTCCCTCTACCACCCAGGGACATTTTTGTAGCTTTTGTGGAGTCTCCCAATTTGAGATTTAACGAAAACTTACATAATAACAGTACAGTGATAAATAAAATGATAGAGCTTTTAGGTTTTGCCCATTGGAACCAAGGAAAATAGAAAACCATCCCAAAGCCATCGTAAGAAGGGGCTGGTCTGGCATGCTGGGTCTGGGCATGGGATTACTATACATCTTCCCATCTTTTTAGCAAAACATTCTCAACTATTAAATTGGGTAGAGTGATTCCCTCTCATTGGCTTTACCAGATTTGTTATGTCAAAAAGCGGGTCCAGGGGGTTCCCATGGTGGCTCAGTGGTAACAAACCCGACTAGGATCCATGAGGATGTGGATTCGATCCCTGGCCTCACTCAGTGGGTTAAGGATTGGCGTGGCCATGAGCTGTGGTGTAGGTTGCAGATATGGCTTGGATCTTGAATTGCTGTGGCCGTGGCCAGCAGCTGCAGCTCCAATTAGACCTCTAGCCCAGGAACTTCCATATGCTATGTGTGCAGCCCTAAAAAGCAAAAACAAACAAAAAAACCAAAAAAAGCAAGTCCATAGATAGATGTTCTGGGCTGAATTGGGTTTTCCCAAAATTCATAAGTTAAAGTCCTAGCCCCCAGAACCTCAGAGCAGGACTGTGTTTAGAGATAGGATCTTTAAAGAGATCAGACCTTTAATTCAGGTCAAGGAACTTCATATGAATGGGTCCTAATCTAGTATAACTAGTATCTTTATAAGAAAAGACAAAGAAATGACCACATGAGGTTACAGTCAGAAGGTGGCCACCTGCAAGCCAAGGAGAGAGGCATCCGAAGAAACCAAACCTGCCGTCACCTTAATCGTGATAGGCTTGTAGCTTCCCGAGCTGTGAGAAAATGAAATTTTGTTGTTTAAGCCAAAAAAAAAAAAAAGAAAAAAAGAGAGAGAGAGCCCCCAAGCTCCAAAAACCAGGTCCAGTCCAGAGGAATTCCTGACCATAGAGTAGGTATGACTTTTGAACAAAATGCTCCTGATTGGGTGATGCGTATGGATATAAATCAGAGAGTTGTTCTATTTTTAAATTCCTAAAAAGCAGGGTCTGTGTTCTGTGCAGGTATTTTTTTTTTCTCTGTAGATCTCAAGCAGTACCTATAGCCCCCCACCCAGGCATCTTCCAAGCTATTTAAATCTTTTTATTTTTATTTATTTATTTATTTATTTTTGTCTTTTTAGGGCCATACCCTAGGCATATGGAAGTTCCCAGGCTAGGGGTCGAATCAGAGCTGTAGCTGCTGGCCTACACCACAGACACAGCAATACGGGATCCAAGCTGCATCTGCGACCTACACCCCAGCTCACGGCAACGCCGGATCCTTAACCCACTGAGCAAGGCCAGGGATGGAACCGGTGTCCTCATGGATACTAGTCAGATTCGTTCCCGCTGCGCCACAATGGGAACTCCCAGAGCTATTTAAATCGAATGAAATAGGCAAGGAGGTGGTGTCCTATTCTTCCATTGAGATTGGAAGCTGGCTCCTACTGTCTGCGAACGGTTAATTTTCGAGGTTTGCCTTCCTCTTCTGTCTTGAGCTCTGACTTTTCAGTTTGAAGGACACATAACAGAGGCTGGCTTCCTTTCCTTAACAGGGCTCCATTCCTGTTTTACTGTTTTCGCCAGTGTACCGTCAAAATCAAACTTGGGTACTGCTAGTGTTTAAGAAAATAAATCTGAACAAGGAAGGTTAAATCACAGATTTTTTTTTTTAATTGAAGAAAATCCACCCCAAACCTGTTTGGCAACATAGTTCTCATGCGTGGCTAGGCCATTTCCAGTGGTTTCTATTTTTAAGACATTTCAAGATTTCCAGTGTGTTTTTTATTTAAACATTCCCCTGGATTGTTTGAGACAAAAATGCCTTCGTGTTGGCTGGTGCAAGCTCGAGATATAAAAGTCTTACTGGAAATGAAAGTGAGCAGGAGATTTCTCTGCCCGATCAGCCAGTAGATACCAGACACAGGAGTCAAAGGAGAGAAACAAAATTTAAGTCTGGGGTGTCGGCAAGGTTTCGATCTGCGGTGTAAGATGTTGGAATTTCATTTCTTCTCCCCTGAAAGAGCATCTTTAGTTTTTTTCCCGTGGTGCAGGCCACACACACAGGAGCAGGGCTGTCATCATAGAACCCAGATGCCCAGCTGTGGAAGATATTCTTTCAGCAGCATCCGTCTGTTTCTTGGCAGGACTTGTAGGCCGTGTAAAGAAAACAGTCCTGGAGCAGGCAGGCTTTGGGCCTGCCTCCTGGTCGCCACCCTGCCGATTTATCTGGTTCCTGCCCTCTGGGCTTGGACACTGATTGTCGGACAGACTGATCACCTCCCCCCCCCCCGCCCCCGCTCCCTCCCCCCCAAGAATATTTGTGATTTTGGTTTGATTGTGTCACGTTCCTGCGGACATCGACAGAAATTTTACTTTTTTTTTTTTTTTTTTGGTTCTTGCTCTGCTGATTCAAAGAGAGGTGAGTCGGTATTGGAAGGCAAAGCTCTAAGACGAGGGCAAAGAGGTGCCCCAAGTGAAAATAGAGTTTTCGGCGAAATAAAAATATAGATTTCCTGGGTTCATTTTCAAATGCCGAGGATCTTGGATCATCAGAAAGGGAGACTCTAGTGCATTTTCTGGCCAACCACTCTAATAAAATTCAGATTCAGGGGTTGCCTGGCGAGCCTCAGAGTATTCTGCTCTTAAGGGAATATTCTCAGGCTTAAAGGGTGGTCTTCTTTGAAAGCGCTATTTAATGGTTGTGTGCTTTGGTTTAAATCTTTATTTTTACAGCATTTGTGTTGTTCAGCTTTAGCACTGGAGGGAATTTTATTTTCCTATTCTTTTGATTACTTTAAGGTTAGCAGCTGAACGTTGCTAAACTTTACATCGGGGAGCGGTTTCCCATCCCTCTGCCCCCCCAGCAATCCCCTCCCCTAGTGCTCCCCTCCCCCAGTCCTCCTACCTACCAGTTGTATCTGCAGTAATTTTGCTGCAGTGCTGTTGACTTTGGGAGATGCAGTGTTTCTGGTTCTCAGGGGTGTGTGTGTGTGTGTGTGTGTGTGTGTGTGTGTATGTGTGTGTGAGTGTTTGCCCTAATATATCTGACTGATGATAATTAGTTGTTATTCGACTGGCAAGTTCATCCCCCTCATCTTTCTGGACTGACTCAGAGAATTAACTCTGTGATGGTCAGAGTAGGGGAGCCTTATGCGCAGTGACAGGTGCTAATCTTCAGGGAAATTTCCCTCGAGTTCTACCCATTAAGGGGTACAGTCCATAAAAATGGCTTAATGTCGCTTTGAAGGTGTCAGCACGCCTGCGTGGACCACACAGAATGGGTTTCCCTGAAAGCAATAGAGTGAAATTGTCTGCATAATTATTTTCCTTGGATTGAGACTCAGCAGCCCTCTTTGGGTTCAGGAAATAAACCTCTGTTAAAACCATATGGCACTATTCTCAGAAGAGATGTTATTAAAGGGCCACTTCCCTCTGAAAGTTTGAGTCAGGAGTTCTCGAAAGGAGTCACACATGTCTGAGAGCCAAGGTCAATTTTTCGTCCTGCCGCATTTGTGGTGCAAGTCAGAGGTTCCCTTGCCCTTTTTCACGGGCGCCCCTACCATCAGCAGGTACGAGGTTTGGGGACGGGGCCGGTGGAGGGACAGCTGTACAGCCGTCTCAGGTAGATATGCTTTGAACTGTTATCCGGGCCAAGGGATTTTGTTCTGCAAAGAAAAGAAAAAATGGCCCTTAATCCAGTGAAACGTTCGATTTGTCAACCCCGAAAACACACCCTAAGGTCAGGATAATTACACTCTCTCTGCCTGGATCCTTACTGCACGTTCGGCTGCCTTTGCTCTTCTTTCCCCTTGTCCAGCCTCCGACGCTTTCAGATTTTCCTCGGAACCACTTGTCACAGTGTTAGTGTGTCTTACTTTATTTTATTTATTTATTTATTTTTCCGCTGTACAGCCTGGGGACCAAGGTACACACACATGTGTACATACTTTTTCCTCCCATTGTTGTGTTGCAATGTGAGTATCCAGACATAGTTCTCAATGCTACACAGCAGGATCTCATTGTAAATCCATTCCAAGAGCAATAGTTTGCATCCGTTCACCCCAAGCTCCCGATCCCTCCCTCCAACCCCCCACCCCGGGGCAGCCACAAGTCTATTCTCCAAGTCTGTGATTTTCTTTTCGTGTTAGTGTGTCTTAGAGACAGCTCTCTTAGAGTGAAAGGTAAGGTGACTACGAGTAGGGAATATTGGGGGGAACCAGGCTGGTAAATACATTAAATAATACTCCCAGTATTTTGTATTATATGTATTTAAGTGTTTAAGGACACCATGCAGCATGTGTCCTTTACCTTGTTATGCATCATTGTGCTTGTCATCTGTCTTTTGAGGGCAGTCTTCCTGTAGTTGTTGCTGGGTAAGGAGTGTAAGTTGACATTTGTTCACGTCCGTTAGCAAGCCTGGAATATGATCAGAATCTGAAGGGCTTCATCTGATCGTTGGAGGTTAGAATGTATCCTTAAGTGTCACTCCCAGGGATCACTTCAGCGGTATTCAGTCCAACTTTTTGGTTTCTTTTTCTTTTTAGGGCCATTCCCGAGGCACATGGACGTTTCCGGGCCAGGGGTCGAACCGGAGCTGCAGCTGCAGGCCTATGCCGCAGCCACAGCAACGCTGTATCTGAGCTACATTTGCAGCTTGTGGCAAGGCTGGCTCCTTAACCCAGTGAGGGAGGCCAGGGATTGAACCTGAATCCCCATGGACACTATGTCGGGTTCTTAATCCACTGAGCCGCAATGGGAACTCTGAACTTTTTAGGTGTTTTTGTGATGATACCTGTTTTTTTGTGGTTTTATTTTTAACCAGAGAGAATGGTTATTAGCAAATAGATTTTGCCAGTCACTGGCCCATTTATTCATTCAACGAACACTCCCTGGATACCTGTGGGTACTTGAAGTAGGGCTGTGGGGATTCCGAGATGACTTAGTCATAGACATGGCCCAGAGGGCAGCTCAGTCTGATAAGGGGGATTCGTGACTGTGCCTGTGTAACAGAAAGTGACAGGAAACCAGAAAAGGCATCAGAAAGTGGCAGCTGAAGTGGCAGGGAAGTTTAGGAGTAGCTATGCTTCCTGTTTAGGGGGTGGAGGGAAGGTTTTATGGATATGAAAGCCTGTGGGCCAGATCTTGAATACCCGCAGTTAAACTTCCTGGCAGGCATTCTTGAATGTTAAATTCTAAGTGGAGGAGCTGGCGCAGCAGAAACGAATCTGACTGGCATCCATGAGGACGCAGGTTTCATCCCTGGCCTCTCTCAGTGGGTTAAGCATCCGGCGTTGCCGTGAGCTGTGGTGTAGGTCGAGGATGTGGCTAGGATTCTGTGTTGTTGTGGCTGTGGCGTAGGCCAGTAGCTACAGTTCCAATTTGACTCCTAGCCTGGGAACCTCATACGTTGCAAATGCAGCCCTAAAAAGACAAAAAAAAAAAATTCTAAGTGGATAGATGGTGACTTGCAGGAGAGTAGCACTAAATCTCTTTTATCTGTATGATCAGTGCCTCTCTTCCCCTCCACAAAAAGCACAACAACAGTAAATCCAAACCCAAACCCAAAACCCTCTTCATCTCAACCCCTTGCAGACCTGTTGGTGGAAGTTATGAGTTGGTGCCTTGGCTGAGGTGATTTTTTCGGTCTCCATGATCTTCTGTGCTTCTGCGTATTGATTCTGGGGCCTCTTCAACATTCAGGGCTAAGTTCAAAATGCTGCCTTCTTGAGCACTTCAGCAATTCTATCATTTTTCAATTCGGTCATTTTTTCTCATGTCCTCAACTAGAAAAAGAACGCCTCACTGTTCCAGTGTGATAGCGTTTTTGCCCCTTGTCCATACTCCACCGAAAGTCATTCAGGGAAACAAAGTAGACCAGGTAATGGAATTCACTTTTAACATTCACATTGGATGGGGTTTTTGGGTTTCTTTTTTTTTTGGGTTAATATTAAGGAATAAAAATTTATGTGGTGAACTGGTGCATAAAATGATGGACCAACCTAGGGCCTTATTTTGAATGAACAGGAAACAAAGCCTGTTGTGGAATCAGTAGAGGCGGTCATCATGTTTGTTTGTTTCTTTCTTTCTTTCTTTCTGTTTTTGCTTTTTAGGGCCACACCTGTGGCATATGGAAGTTCCCAGGTTAGGGGTTGAGTTGGAATTGCAACCGCCAGCCTAACGCCACAGCCACAGCAATGCAAGATCCCAGCGGAGTCTGCGACCTACACCACAGCTCACGGCAACGCCAGATCCTTGACCCACTGAGCGAGGCCAGGGATTGAACCCGCATCCTCATGGATATTAGTCGGATTGGTTTCCGCTGCACCACAGCGGAAATGCCCCATCATGTTTTTTTCAAGGCACATTCTATCCAGTTGTGATTTCCTCCATCCTATTTATTCTTGCTTCTTTTTTATTTAGGGAAGTCCTTTCAGTATTTCTTTGAGAATGGGTTTAATATTGCTGTAGTCTTTTAGCTTTTGTTTGTTGGAGAAAGTCTTTATTTCTCCTTCTATTTTAAATGATATTCTTGCTGGTAGCATAGCCTAGGGTGCACCTTTTTCCCTTTTAGAACTTTGGATATATCTTGCCACTCTCTTCTGGCCTGTAGTGTCAAAGCAGATTCTAAATTGCTCTAGAATTTATTAACCTCTGAAGTTCAGCATTCATGTAGGGAAAAGGAGAAGGTCTAGAAATCCTTAGGCCAACTTGGTGGCTCAGACTCTCTTTTTAGTGTCCTTTGATATACAGTTTTTTTTTTTTTTTTTTTAGTCTTTTTGCCATTTTCTTGGGCCACTCCCGAGGCATATGGAGGTTCCCAGGCTAGGGGTCCAATCGGAGCTGTAGCCACCGGCCTCCACTAGAGCCACAGCAACGCAGGATCCGAGCCACGTCTGTGACCTACACCACAATTCACCGCAACGCCGGATCGTTAACCCACTGAGCAAGGCCAGGGATTGAACTCGCAACCTCATAGTTCCTAGTCGGATTCGTTAACCACTGCGCCACGACGGGAACTCCTGATATATGTTTATTAGTGAAGTTTGCAGTTGTAAGTGCTGTCACTCCTACTCTTTACATTGGACCCCTGCCATAGCTCCATCCATAACAGACGGGTTCTTTTCTTTCCATCCCCGTATACATTCTTCAGGGCTTGTTACCTTCTGATTGACACTGGGGGAGAGACTGCAGAAGGGGGGTCGGGGGCAGAAGAGGGATTGCGTTTATTTTATTTTGTTTCTGTATTTCTCTTAAGCTTATTGGAGTGCAAATGGTAAGCTAAGAAGTGGTCAAATATATTGCTCTGTGGGATTCAGGAAGGATTTTTCTCAAAAGGTATGCTGGGAAAGGTGGTGAGTTTTAGAAATTTTTTTGCTGTAGCTTCATGTTTTCTTTTGCCCTTCCCCTCCCTTCTTTGACTCTGGTTTTGAAGATCCGTGTGTAATATTTAGACCAGAACACATTTTGGTTATCCTCAGACCTATGCCAATGATAGGTTCAGACTCACAGTCTGACTTGTGACTTGGCCCAGAGAGGGCTGATTGCCATGTAGTTGGGGGACTTTGAAAGTATTCCTTTTGGAGTTCCCGGGTGGCTCAGTGGGTTAAGGATCTGGCATTGTCACTGCTGTGGTGTGGGTTTGATCCCTGGCCGGGGAACTTCCACATTCCCTGGCTGTGGCCAAAAATAAAAAAATTCCTTTAAAATAACACGACTGCGTTTGAGCTCAGAAGACACCGTGCACAGTTATAAACACCGGTAAAAATATTCTTATTAAAAAGATGCCCAGGGAGGTCCCCCAGGGGTGCCGTGGGTTAAGAATCTGACTGCAGCAGCCTGGGCTTCTACAGAGGTGTGGGTTCGATTCCTGAGACGCTGCGGCTCAGATTCAAGCCCTGGCCTGGGAACTTCCATATACCATTAAAAAACAGATGCCCAGGAGGCAACTGGAAGTATGAGTCTGAAGTTTAGGAGAGGCTGGAGATGCATTTGAAGCCATAGGTGTGGATGAGGTTGCTTGAAGAATGGGTCCAGAAGGAGTGGAGGAGTTTTACCACTGCGGCTGAATGAACGTGGTGCCCTTGGCCTGGGAATAGAAAGGGAGGCTGCCCTTCTGCAGGGCTTCCTTGGGTCCCTGGAGCAGGGGTAGGGCAGCAGCTTCTGGTTTGTATCTTTCCAGGAGGAGGGCTGCCTGTTCCTTGGTCCATGGCTGCACGAGCCTCTCCCCCTCCTCTTCCTCTATCTCTTTACTGGCTCCTCTTGCTTGTTGGCACCTTAAGTGTTTGTGCTTCTTGGATTCATTTTCAGATACTCTGCTCTATTCAATTCATTACATTCATTCCCCAAGTGACCCTATCACTGTCAGCCATGGCTTCAGGTTCCCGAGACCCCTGAAAATGCATCTCCATCCTCTTCTGAATCTCAGACCATATTTCTGGTTTGCTTCCTGGGCAGCTCCACCTGAATATGTCCCACGGGTCCTTCAAACTAGTGTCCCCCACAGTATTCAGGATCCCATCCCACCTCCACTATTTTATTTTTTTTTTTGGCTGTGCCTACAGCTTGGGGAAGTTGTTGGCCTAGGGATTGAACTCATGCCTCAGCAGTGACCCAGGCTGCTGCAGTGACAATGCCGGATCCTTAACCCAATGCTCCACAGGAGAACTTCCGCCACACTCCACTTTGACCAAACTTCTCTACCCAGATAGGAACCCCTCTAGTTTTACCAGTTTGGGATGTCCCTCAATTCACCTTTTTGACCAAACCAACAACCTGAGACTCGTCTTCTCTGCCTTATTTCTTATACCTTCTTGTTCTACTGTATTGTCTGCATCTCTGTTCTGTGTCTGAAATGCTTTCCTGCATACCCATGAGCCTGGCAGTAGCTGAGTTTACACTCTCAGTGTCTGTCTCTTGGTTGATAATATTAAAATAATTCCCTAACTGCTTGCATGCCTTGAACCGCACTCCTATTTATTCATTCATTATTTTTGTGTGTATGTCTGCATCCAAGACATATGGAAGTTCCCAAGGCAGGGATTGAATCTGAACCACAGCTGTGGCAATGCTGGACCCTTTAATCCACTGCACCAGGCTGGGGCTGAACCCGCACCTCCAAAGTGACTGGAGCTGATGCGGTCAGATTCTTCTTTTTTCTTTTTAGGGACACACCCATGGCATATGGAAGTTCCCAGGCTAGGGGTCGAATCGGAGCACAGCTGGTGGCCTATACCACAGCCACAGCCATGGGGATCCGAACAGCATCTGTGACCTGTACCACAGCTCACGGCAACGTGGGATCCTTAACCCACTGAGCAAGGCCAGGGATTGAACCTGCGTCCTCATGGATGCTATTTGGGTTCTCTAATCGCTGAGCCACGAAGGGAACTCCCTGCAGTCAGATTCTTAACCCTCTGTGCCATAGTGGGAACTCCCTGCACTCCTTTTTAGATCTGTTTTTCCCTGTAAGTAAAGTGGTCCTCAGAAATTAAATCGGTCTATGGCACAGCCTCACCTAAAATACCTCAGTGGTCCCCTGTTACTTACAAGAGGAAGCCTTGATGCTGTTGCAGTGCACACAAGGCCTTTCAGCATCTGACCTGCCTGACCTCCTCCCTACCACACCCCTAGGGCTGAGCCCCAGCGACGCCAAATAGATTCACTCTCTGTTTTTTTAACCTCTGTGCCTTTGCACCCGCTGTTCCTTCTGCCTGGAATGTCTTTTTCCTTCTGCATTTGCTTGATTGGATTCTACTCATCCTTTTTTTTTAAGAGCCACACCCGAAGCATATGGAGGTTCCCAGGCTAGGCATTGAATTGGAGCTGTAACCGCTGGCCTACACCACAGCCATAGCAACGCCAGATCCGAGCCGCATCTGTGATCTACACCACAGCTCACGGCAATGCCGGATCCTTAACCCCTGAGTGAGGCCAGGGATTGAACCCACAACCTCATGATTCCTAGTTGAATTCGTTTCCACTGCGCCACGACGGGAACTCCTCCTCATCCTTTAAGGTTGCTCTTCTGCCAGCCT
Organism: Phacochoerus africanus; assembly: GCF_016906955.1. Classification (NCBI taxonomy): domain Eukaryota; kingdom Metazoa; phylum Chordata; class Mammalia; order Artiodactyla; family Suidae; genus Phacochoerus; species Phacochoerus africanus. The sequence continues at coordinate 41,468,640 of NC_062552.1, forward strand.
TTTCTGTCCGCTCTTGGCAGTTAAGCATTTGTCCGTTGGTTCCTCTTTGCCTGTTCAGACTTCACTTGTGCTGTTTGTCACATTGCTGTCATTATTTGTTTATATGGTGCCTCCCCAAGCATACCCTGAGCCCCCCAGTTTCGCATAGTTTATAGTTTCCTGATAAGTGCTTAGGAAATTTTATTTTATTTTATTTTTTTAGGAAATTTTAACTGTAATGAATATTGTATTTGCGTCATGGTTTCCCCCGTGTGGGACATTTCCTCGTCTCTTTCACTTCATCCCAATGACATCCCTGTGATGCACGTCCTTTGATCCTCATTTGACAGATGAGGAAGTTGAGTCAGAAAGAAATTGAGTCACAGAGATGACAGATTATTTGCCTACCACTCCACAACCAAGTTACTGGGAAAGCCAAGAACAGACTCCAGATTTTCGGCTCCTTATTAAGTCAGGCCCAGATTTAGATACGGGATTCTGCTTTTGAGTCAGACAGTAGCTTAGTCTTTTAATTGTGCCATTAACTGGGTGTGTGTGAAACCCGTGAGGACCGGCGAGGCCTCTGTAGCATCACTGCTTTTTAGAATTGGAAGTTAGATTGTCTGTTATCTTGCAGATGAGAAATTTCTCTACCTGAGAAGTTCACCAGCTCCGGTGAGTGGCAGAACCCGAATCTCCTGCCATTTAGTCATGTGTTATCTTTCTTACAACACGTTGGCGTCCTCAGTTCTACTGGGTAGAGTTTAACGAGTCAATCTCATGGGTTGTTAATAAGACTCATTGAGCCATTAGGCCAGTTAACTCTTGGGAAGAGCCTACTCTTGGTGCAGAAAGTAAGGGATTTCTGGGACCGTTCTCAGGGGAAGATCCCTGAAAGGGTTAGCACCCGGAAGAGAAAGAATCAAGTGGTGATGTTCTTTCAGTGGTCACCCCACTTTCCAGACTGTCTTCCTTCTCTTCCAGGGAGCTTCCTGGATTCTTGAGCATGCGCCGTTTTGAGATGAGACAAAGGCTGATGGCGTGTTCGGTGGTCAGAGGGTTTTGGGGTCGTGGGGTGAGCAGAGTACCCAGGGTGTTGGGCCTCCAGAGGACAGCATCCCCGTTGCCTGGAAAGAGACATGGCACTCACATTGGTCCTGTCCGTTCCTTCTACTGGGCTCTCCTTCTTGTCCATATAAGTGATTGCATATAATAGAGATAATGCAAATTTATAACCTTATTCAAGTTACGTGGAAAAACCAATACTTAAAAATTATTTTTATTATTTTTTGTCTTTTGTCTTTTTAGGGCCATACCCACAGCATAGGGAGGTTCTCAGGTTAGGGGTCAAATAGGAGCTGTAGCTGCTGGCCTACACCACAGCCATAGCAATGCCAGATCAGAGCCACATCTGCAACCTACACCTCAGCTCCCGGCAATGCTGGATCCTTAACCCACTGAGCAAGGCCAGGGATCAAACCCGAGTTCTCAAGGATACTAGTCGGGTTTGTTCACCACCGAGCTATGACGGGAACTCTCTTAAAGTTTTTTTTAATTGAAGTCTATAGTTTATTTACAATGTTGTGTTAGTTTCAGGTGTATAGCAAAGTGATTCAGTTATACATATATATTTTTTTCCAGTTTCTTTTCCCTTATAGGTTATTCCAAAATACTGAGTGTAGTTTCTGAAAAGCCATTACAAAGAATGTATGAAAGAAAAATCTTCAACTGTTATTACTGACTAGATAATTCAGCTTGAAGCCAGCAGAAAATCCTTAAAACTTTGCATTTGCTTTGGGGGTGTAAAAGTTTAATTTTAATCACCTGAAGGGTTTTTTCTTTTTCTTTTTTTGCTGTCTTGAGGCCTATGGAGCTCCCGACCAGGGATCAGATCCATATGCCACACCCAAGGCATATGGAAGTTCCCAGGATAGGGGTCTAATTGGAGCTGTAGCTGCCAGCCTACACCACAGCTCACGGCAACGCCGGATCCTTAACCCACTGAGTGAGGCCAGGGATTGAACCTGCAACTTCATGGTTCCTAGTTAGATTCGTTAAACACTGAGCCATGATGGGAACTCCCAGAGCCACAGTTTTGACCTAAGCTACAGGTGCAGCAATGCCGGATCCTTAACCCACTGAGCTGGGTTAGGGATCAAACCTATCTCCCGGTGTTCCCAAGATGCCTCTGATCCTGTTGCATCACAGCGGGAACTCTGGATTTTTCTTTTAATGTTTAAAAAATATGGAGCTGGTGTCTCAGTGGTGTTCTTTAATTGAGGTAGGGCTGACAATAAACCCTGAAAAAAGGCCACAGACCCACTTCCCTGGGTTTGAAAAGAATGCACTTTTCCAGTCTGGGCTGCTTTGAAAAAAAAAAAAAAGGTAAAACTTGCTATCTTCTGACTCCATGTAACACTGCTGTAGATTCCCTTTTATATAACAATAACTTGATCCTACTCAAAATACTTGGCACCTTTCGTGACAGAGTGGAATGTAAGAACACTTTAGCAGATCTGAAAGTGAGCAAACGCTGGTCATGTTGGAATGAAGAGGCAGCAGGCTTTGCAGTTGTTGATTCAGAGGACGCGGAAGATAAGAATGCCAGGATTAACACAATAGACCCCCTTCATTACCTATGGCTGAACAACGAGATTATTAAGACGGCAGCACATTGTGCAGCAGCCTTAAGGAAGGGTGGCTGGATGGTCGATCAATGCTATTCTAGGCTGCTGATCCGTGAGAGAACTGTTTTTGAGTTTAACTTGTAAACTGTTTTATTTTGGCATTTATATCGTGTTACCCTTGCCATGGAGAGAGAGATGAGGTTGTGTTTTATTTTTTTACGTTGTTCTCGGCATTTTTTCAGTTCCATACCCATCTGCATTTTATTAGGGGCGGGGGGGACTCGTTCAAAGACATCTCCTGTTTAATCATGTTTAAACAATCTGTTTAAGACCTGTTGTGTCGATATAAACACAATGGTCCTTTAATGTAGTAAAAACAGACTTCTGACAGACACAGCGCATAACAGACATCCATCCATTATTGCTTAAGCTGCTGTTCCTTCCATGCCTGACCTGAGAGGGTAACCACAGAGCTCAGCTGACAGCGCTGGCTGCTCAGAAGACCCTGACATCCCCCTTATTCATGTCTAAGGAGCAGAGAATTGCAGAGCTGCCGACAATTGGAGCGGCCTTAGACCAGATTAAAACTAAGTACCTTAAATCTGTCTTAATGGCCGTGTTTACATCTCCTTCTTCTTCATTCCTTTAAAAAAGTAATCAGGTTTCGCAAGCGTTAAGAAAACCACCTCTTCTTGCCAGCTGGACGAGGTCCAGTTTAAGCAAGAAATTCTCTGTGGTGCCCCCCCACACACACAACCCCCAGCCTGCCCCCCCACCCCCACCCTTTTTGTTCCTGTCTTTTTCTTTTTTCTTCTTCTGTGATCTTCACTGCCATTCAGCACAGGCTGCAGGAGCTGGCTGACTTTTTCCTAGGGTTATTCCTTTTGAGCGTTTTCTTCCTGTTACGGCGACGGGAAAATTGAAAATGATGTTGCACGGCTGTTAGCAGCATATGTCAAGAGAGGAGCCTTTGCACTTTTTAATTGCTGCGATGGAGTGCTTCTTTTTCTCTGCCTCAGACACACACCCAGTGACACAGCACATGCACAAAGCCATCAGAAGGAAAGAGAAACAGAAAAGATCGCATATGCTCAGGAAACAGCCAGGATCCAGGAGTTGCGTGACAGTCTGAGGGCTCGTTGTCACTAGACTCTTTGAAGAATAATGCCATCCATGTTGAGCTGGATTATTGGCAAATAAACACGGATGCTTTTTTGTTCAACTATGGACACGACCATTTCCATTGCTTAAGACGTTACCATTAAGAAAAAAATTTACCTCGCTCAGTGGGGTCTCTCTAAAGGCTTGTAGCACAAAACTGCGGGGTGTGTGCATGAGTCTCGTATCGTCAGAGATGGCAAAGGAAATGTTTTCAGAACTAACACACTCAAGTTTGATGACGTTTGGGGAGTAACGTGTCCACCTAGAGAAAGAGATCTTTTGTTCATTTCCCAGAAACTAAAGGGAGAGAGACAGATCCTCACAGCCCAGGGTGGTTGTGGATGTTGGGTTGTAATTAGTAGAACAAGATGTGTCGTGAGAAAAACAGAGTCAGAATGAATGGGCGTCATGTGATAAAAATCTCTGAATTCGGCTTCTCTGCTTTTTTTCTTATTTTTGTTCTTTCTGGGTCTCTTTTCCTCAGCAGCCCCCCCACCCCCACCCTGCCTTCTTTCCTCGTAGGACAGCCTGGTATGTAAAAAAAACGGGACGGAGGCAGGTCAGGCGCTGGCTTCCTGTGTCACAGCCGACTTTCGTGACTTCAGACAAGTCACTGGGGTTTTCTGGGGCATCAGTTCCTTTTCTCAAATAAAAACATGGTCTGGCGAGATCCCCATTCTCTCCCAGCTCTGAAAAATTGGAATTTATGTAATTTTTACTTTGAATGGGCGTAAAGATGGACAAAAGCAGCCGTTGGAAACAACGGGCAGACAAAGTCGAAGGTTATTAACAGGATTGGAAACTAGACAGCATCAGGGAACCTGGAGGTAAAGAGGCAGCGTAGATGAGAGACGTTTTAGGACAGAGGCCAGGGGCTGTGCTCGTCAGCCAGGTTCCCTGGTGGTTCTTTCTCCCCTGCCTGCAAAAATATCACATCTCCGCTTGTAGATTGCCATTTATGCTTTCATCTGGTCTTTCTTTACCCTCTTTTTTTTTTTTCCCCTCCTTGCCTCCCATGCATTTCTTTTTCCTTAAATGTTTCAAGGTTTTGGACTCCATTATTTCAAGAAAAGGGATTGTTCTCGAAGCAGATTTTTTTAGAGGTTATTCCGTGATGGGTGACTGATGCTGGCATAGCTCCATCACCCTGTCCTTTCCTCCAGATACTTCATTCTGTGCTGGTCGTAATTGGCCACAGCCTCAAATCTAAAAGTCCTAAAGGAACTCGCTTTTATAGCCATACGAATGGCTCCCTCACAATTCTTTCGTTTGTGTATTTATTCAAAGATCTTGAATTCTTTAACCTCTAGAAGCCTCCAGGTTGGAAGAGGCAGTCCTTCAGTGATTTCTCCTGTGGCGAACGGTATTTAAAAAATGACTACATTTTTGTATGAAAATTACATTTTTGTTTTCAAATGTTTAAAAATGTCTACCGTTTGGGAGGGTGAACTTTTTACTCACTGATCGAAACTGGCGCCTCTTATTATTAAAAGAAAGCAAATTCAGCTTGTAACATTTTTGTTCCCCCTATGAACTAGAGTTCCTAGAATATTTCTATGGAGTCTATGGCTTAACTCTGTAATTATGTCTCTTGAGTAGATTATGTTTTTCTTCCCATAATTATGTTTTTACCCAAGAGACTGGAAGGTTTCAGACCTTTCATGGGTGAAATTATTCTTCCTCTCTTCTTTCCTGATAAACTGAATTCTCCATGCCTGGCTCTGTTCAAGGGCTGAAGGGAGCTCTTGACGATAGGTGGTAGTGATTAGGACTTTTTTTTTCCCCCTTTAGAAATTGGTTTATATATGAAGAAGGGCCCTTGGAGGGACGCTCTTTTTTTTTTTTTTTTGCCATTTCTTGGGCTGCTCCCGAGGCATATGGAGGTTCTCAGGCTAGGGGTCTAATTGGAGCTGTAGCCTCTGGCCTACACCACAGCCACAGCAACGCGGAATCCAAGCTGTGTCTGCAACCTACACCACAGCTTACAGCGACGCTGGATCCTTAACCCACTGAGCAAGGCCAGGGATCGAACCTACAACTTCATGGTTCCTAGTCGGATTTGTTAACCACGATGGGAACTCCCTCTGTTAGTTCATTTTTGAAGTGCCATCAGAGAAGAATCTCCCGGAAGGGGATTTTTTTTATGACCTGTGGTCCTCTCTCTGAAGCCACACCCTAGCATTGATCTAGGGCTGTCTCAGGCCTGTGCGCACATCATATACTGAGCTCCAGTGATACGAGGGCGGGGTTGAGGCCTTGAACATGAAGACAGTTTCTTAGTCTATTTCATTCTTTAGGTCCTGAAATCATGTTTTTTTTTTTCTTTTCTTTTTTTGACACTTGTTGAAAAATGTATTTATTTCAGCTGTAATGTTATCAGCTTAAGTTCAGTGTAGACATCACCTTCATCTTCTCTTTCGGTCTGCACATACCCTGACCCAGATCTCTTTATGCAGTCCATGGTTAGCGATCTGCCTGCTCATACCTCTGAAAGAGTTTTTGACCTGAACCAGACAGCATACGCTTAGGCAAAAAAAGATGACTCAGCAGCCTTTCCCAGCAAAGATGATAGACTCATCAGTTTCACTGTGGGAAATGTTTCCCAATAACTAGTGTTTTTTTTCCCCCTCTTCTCTGACTTTTACTGGACAAAAGGAGAGAGAATTAATTCTAAATGTATCAGTGTTCTTATTTATTCAGCAGGCCTGGGTGGTGCTCCTTCTCTGTACTTAGGCTCCAAATGATGTGCTAGATGTCAGACAGGACACCCCTCCTCAGGGGCCGGGGGTGGGTTTCACAGTCACGTCCAGGAGCATCGCGGATACTTTTATATAAATATTTTATATCGATTCATAGTAAATGAATGCTTACTGAATGCCAGCGACACTTAAGTGTAACCACATGGAGCAGACAAAAACCAGTTGGAGCTGCGCTCAGCTTTCTGTGATAGAAACCAGAGGGCTCACCGAGGCCCTAGAGACAGAAAATGCCAGAACAATGGGATGACCAGCCTGAGACTGGGAAGGGATTTGGCCAGATGGAGATGATGGGGAGAGACCGTGCTGGTTGGAGGAGAAAGTGCTGAGCTTGGGCAAAGGCGCAGGGACTCTTTGAAGAACCGGGGTGGGGGGTGGGGGGGTGGGGGGGTGGGGGGGGGTCTGGGGGTGGGTCTGGTGTGAGTGGAGCGTAGACCGGGAGCCGTGTGGGAGGAGCCACGGGAAGTGAGCGTGAAAAAGGACATTGAAACCGTATTTTCCAGGCCCCTGTTTGCTGGGCTCCGGGGCCTTTGTTGAATTTGGTTGACAGCGTGGGACAACTGAAAGGGTTTGAGCAGCTAAGTCACATGAATGTTAGGATTCGGGGACTGAAAGGAAGAAATGAAAAGGCGTGACCTACTCCTGTTGGGTAGGCCTAAAGAGTTCCACCAGAGCCTTCCTGTGGCCCTACAGCTGGTCAGTGCCCTTTCGAAGATGCCACCCTGCTGCCCTGGTGTTGTTAGCTACAGGTGAGAGGTTAGGAGAGGGTCTAGTGGACATGGGAACCAGGGGCTTATCCTGGTACAGGGGCTTGATCTGTAGAAACTCTAGGGATGGGGTCTAGGAAAGAGAGGGGGCAGGACCTACGCTGGATTTTAAGCCTGAGAGACTAGAAAATGGTAAATCGTGGAAACGTGGAAATGGGAGGAGAAGCTCCTTGGGACTGTGGGTAGCGGTGTGGGGGGCGCTGGAGAGGTGTGTCTGGGAGAAGCTGGGAGCTGATCTCAACACTGCAAGCATGATAAGAGTACAGGTCTTTGAGTTTTAGACTTTCACAAACCACCAGTGAAATGTCATCATAGGCAAGTCAGCAGAGAGGGAGTTTCACTTTTCTCAGTAGTGTTTTCATTTTCACAGGTTGGTAGGAATGCAGAAGATCAGGGTTTTAAATCTAGAGCCTCAATTGTGATAAAAAGTCTTTGGACCCGAGCTTTACGTGGCTTTCCTCCCAACTCCCTTGAGTGTGTGTCATCTTCCTTGCGTCGCTTTTGCTGGAAACCACCTAAACTGGACTCTCTCGGATAGAGGGAGGCTCATCCTTAAAGATGAAATTCCAAGTAATTTCACTTGGAGTTGAATTATGACTTTAAAATTAGTCAACCTGTTCCCTAAGCCCTCCCTGAAAACACTCCTTCGATGCACCACTCTCAGGGTGGAGAGATTAGAATTGAAAGCTGTCATTTTTGTCATCCCCAGCCCCCACAACTGCTGTGGAATAGCATCTCCGTTGCTGTATAAACAGTTTACTCTAAAAAAATGCTAATTCTGGGACAAGCCCTCTCTCCTCTTCCTTTTTATTCCAAGTCACTGTCACAGCATTCTTTTTCTTTACTTTTTTCTTTTCTTTTTCTTTTCTTTTCTTTTTATGGCTGTACCTGCAGCATATGGAAGTTCCTAGGCTAGGGGTTGAATTGGAACTGCAGCTGCAGGCCTATGCCACTGCCATGGCGACACTGGATCTGAGCCACATCTATGACCTACATCGCTGCTTGCAGCAACGCTGGATCCTTAACCCACTGAGCGAGGTCAGGGATCAAACCCGTGTCCTCACGGACGCTATGTCGGGTTTAACCCCTTGAGTCCTGCTGAGCTGCAACAGGAACTCCTTAGATGGTTCTGTCCTGTGACTTGAGCCCGAGAGCACTGGACCAGATCTCATTCTGACAGCAAACTAGCTCGTGTCTCCCCAGACCCCCTTTTCCTCTAGGAAGCCTGAGTGCCTGGCAGAGGAGGCTCATGGGCTACCAGAGTGTCCTTCAATTGGTCAAGGGATAAAAAAGATCTGTCTTAAAGGGAGAGCTTTCCATGTAGATTTCACAGGGTACAAGAATTAATGTGTAGTTGTCAAAAGAGAGGTTTGACAGTTAAGTGACGTGAAGCATGGTTTGCCTCTGTTTAGAGTAATAGCACATATATGTTCAGCATCATCTTGTCTCGTAGGACACTTAGGATCATGTTTCTGTCACTCGTCCTCCAGCCAGCTTTTCTCCTTCCTTCTCTGCTTAGCACAATCCTCCTCAACCTTTCAAGGACAGAGTGGTCTCATCAGGGCGAGTTTCCTTTTTTATTTTTTTTTGTCTTTTTTTGTCTTTTTTTTGTTGTTGTTGTTGTTGTTGTTGCTATTTCTTGGGCCGCTCCCGAAGCATATGGAGGTTCCCAGGCTAGGGGATGAATCGGAGCTGTAGCCACCGGCCTTCGCAAGAGCCACAGCAACTCGGGATCCGAGCCGCGTCCGCAACCTACACCACAGCTCACGGCAACGCCGGATTGTTAACCCACTGAGCAAGGGCAGGGACCGAACCCGCAACCTCATGGTTCCTAGTCGGATTCGTTAACCACTGCGCCACGACGGGAACTCCCCGAGTTTCCTTTTTTAAATCAACACCCATTGCTCCCCTGTTCTTCCAATTGCATTCTACTATTTTTTTTTCAAGTTTTCTTTTTCTGAAAAATTCCAAACAGAACGTGGAAAGACATAATATGTCATCAAACCCCATATTCTCATCCCCTTATTGTATACTTAATATCGTTTTTCCGTATTCGCTTCATTTGTTTTTATACGTAGCCTTTTGCGGTGCTTGCTTCATCTTCTAGGTTTTAGAGCAGACATCAGGACATTTAACTCCTCAATATATCAGTTGCCCCTTCTATAAAGCAAGAGCATGTTCTTACATCATCACACAAAGCACCGCTTCCTCGGTATTTTGAAATAGCCCATGTGTATATTTCTTCAATCGATCCCCAGCCCATCACGTTTTCAGTACTCGCCCTCACACAGCCTTTTGCAGTTACACTTAATTGTGTGCCTTTCTCTCCTCCATGACTGTCCGCCGCTTTGTCTTATACGCTTTCTCTCCTCTCCTCCTTCCAATGCCTAGGGAGACTCACGAGGCAGATGCCCAGTACATATTAGCGGGACGGACTCTTGTGTGGATATGGTGCTGTTTCCTGACTGATGCTTTGTCACAGATCTGCCTTTTAACTTTATTTCATTTCAAAATGGTATCTTCCTGGGAGTTCCCCTTGTGGCTCAGCGGTAATGAGCCTGAGTGGTATCCATGAGGACTCGCTTTGCTCAGTGGGTTAAGGATCCAGTGTTGCTGTGTCTGTGGCATAGGGCGGCAGCTGCAGGATTCCATCCCTAACCTGGGACCTTCCATATGCTGTGAGTTCCACCCTAAAAAAAAAAATTGTATCTTCCTGATACCCAGGATACAAGTAGATAGATACCTAATAAAGGAAGTGTTTGAAATGGATTTAAAATACTACGCTAAGAAGAGGAGCTGTCAGACATCCTGCCCTTGTGGCCCGCAGAATGACCCCACTGTGCCTCGTGAGAGTGTGGACAGGCCATGTGTGACACCGTTGTGAAAGGCTTGCACTTGGGCAGCCCTGAAGAGGGCGCTCTAACCGGGGCAAGGCTTAATGCTGTGAACACCATGGTCAGAGCCTGAGGTTCTGGCTTGGCGCCCAGCTGCCCCTCTGGGCTTGTTCAGCAGCGCTCAGGTGACTTTGATGACAGTGGGCACAAGGGGTCACATCAGAGTGGCACGTTTATTTTTGTAGTTCAGGTACCACGGTTTTGGAGTCTTTGCGGACCAGTTTCAGAGGCATGATTTTTTAAGCAAACGTTCTTGTGTGGCAGCATGACCAGCTTTCACTGTGGGGGGCGAGTTGCCCTTGGACGGAAAGAGCTGGGTGGGGAAGAACGGGACCGTTAGCCGGACTCTCGCTTGGTGACCTAACCGTGGCTCACGCGTCTTTGCTCTAGGCATGTGTGAATGCTCTGACCTTTCCATCACGCGTTCTTCTTGTGCCTCTAAATGTGTTGCAACAAAAGTCATATTCAGCCAAACAACACTAAACTTTTTGAAAGCAATGTGTTCTGAGAGCTCCCTTTTTTTTTTTACCCCCTTTTGAAATTCACTTTTGACCGTGACTTCCCCTGAATGACTGATGATGTGCTTGTTTTAATCTAAAATAAGCTGGTTAGCAATGGGAGGGAAAAGAGCCTGGACTAGCAGTCAGAAAACCTGAGTTCTCATCCTGCCACCAGCTATGTGACTTCAGGCAAGGCACTTCCCTCTCAGGGACTCACATGAGTCCTTACCTATTGAAGAAGTGTCTTGCTCTAAAATTTAGCATCTAGGAATTCCTCTTGTGGCTCAGTAGGTTAAGAACATCCATGAGGATGCAGGTCTGATCCCTAGCCTCACTCAGTGGAATAACAATCTGGCATTGCTGTAAATTGCAGCACTGGTTGCAGATGAGGCTTGGATCGGCTGTGGCTGTGGCTGTGGCTGCCAGCTGCAACTCTCCTTTGACCCCTAGCGCAGGAACTTCCATATGCTGCAGGTGCAGCCCTTAAAAAAAAAAAAAAAAAAAAAAGCAAGAAAAGAAAATGTAACATCTAAGTAATTGCTTTTGTCATTTTTCAGCTCTATGGTTCAAAATGACTTGCAGAATGCTTAAGAATTATAGTGAGTGGAGTTCCCTGATGCCTCAGTGGATGAAGGATCTTTCTATGGCTATGGTTGCTGCTGTGGTGTGGTCAGTCCCTGGCTTGGGAACTGCCATATGCTGTGGCATGGCCAAAAAAAAAAAAAAAGAGTTGTAGTGAGAGCCAATGAGGCTTTTTCAGAAAGCAAGCAAGCAAGTTTTCACTTAAATGAATCCTTCAGGGAAATTTCTTAGGAAGCACCAATAAAGGCTCGTTTCCCCCCCAAAAGAGGGGGGTGCTTTGCCCACTGGATTCATGAGAATATCCAATAAGAAGGAAGAGGTTTTTTTGGGGAAAGATTGGGTTGTAATATGATATCCTGTGCTAGAAAACTTTCTCTCAACTGAGATATTCATCTAAAAGAGGAAGAGTTCCCATTGTGGCTCAATGGTAACGAACCCAACTGGTATCCCTGAGGACTCGAGTTCAATCCCTGGCCTTGCTCAGTGGATTAAGAATCCAGCATTGCTGTGGCTGTGGTGTAGAGGGGCAGCTGCAGCTCCTATTCGACCCCTAGCCTGGGAATTTCCATATGCAGCACGTGCAGCCCTAAAAAGCAAAATACATAAGTAAATCAATAAATTAAATAATTTCTTGTATAAACATTTATGGAGCACCTCCTGTATGGCAGACACTGAACTGGGTTGGAGGGTGCAACTGAAAACAAGCCAGAGCACTCTTTTTCATGGGAGTCATCGTCTTGCAGGGGAGACAAATCCATACCTGAGATGATTACACACTGTGCTCACAGCCCTCAAGGAAATCAACAGAGAGTCTAGTAGGCAGGCCCCTCTTGTAGGGAGCGTCGTTCACCCCGAGGTCTCAGGGAGGAGGAGGAGTGGGCTGTACAGAGCATCCGGGGGAACGCATTTCAGGAAAATGGAGAGGTCCTGGGATGGGGACATAGAAGGAGACAATGGCAGATGTCAAGACAGACATGGCAGGGTCCTGGGCCAGAGTTGTGCTGGTGGAAATGAGAGCGCTGAGTAGATATGAGATAGACTTTCAAGTTGGAAATGACAAGACTTGGTGATGCGTTGAAGATGAGGAGGGAGGGATAAGGGGAAATCAAGGAAAGCATGCAAGGTTTTTGGCTTAAAGCACTGAGTGGCTGGCGCCACCAGATGAGGGACTCTTAGGGAGAAACAGGGTTTCTGGGAGAGAAGAGTCAAGAATTGTGTCTTAGGGAGTTCCCTTCGGGGTGCATTGGAAATGAATCTGACTAGAATCCATGAGGGTGCGGGTTTGATCCCTGGACTTTTTTTTTTTTTTTTGTCTTTTTGTGGCCGTACTTGCAGCATATGGAAGTTCCCAGGCTAGGGGTCGAATTGGAGCTGTAGCTGCCAGCCTATGTCAGAGCCACAGCAACATGGGATCTGAGCTGCATCTGTGACCTACACCACAGCTCACAGCAACGCCGGATCCTTAACCCACTGAGCAAAGCCAGGGATCGAATCTACATCCTCGTGGATGCTAGTTGGGTTTGTTAACCACTGAGCCACAATGGGAACTCCCAATCCCTGGCCTTGCTAAGTAGGTCGGGGATCCTGCGTTGTTGTGAGCTATGGTGTAGGTCCCAGATGCAGCTTGGATCCCGTGTTGCTGTGGCTGTGGTGTAGGCTGGAGGCTACAGCTCCCATTCGACCGCTGGCTGGGAACCTTCATACGCCATGGGTGCGACCCTAAAAAGACAAAAAAAAAGAGTAACTCTCCCCAGGACCCTCTTCCAGAGCTCTTGACTTCCCTGAGCTGATGGACATCCATATTTGTCAAAGCTTCCATCTAAGATATTTTTATCCAGCTTGGGTGGGAGAGCCACGGCTGAAGGCAGGAAATGCAGCTAGGAAAGACCCAGGACCGAGATTTGGCTTTAATCTCGGATATCGCAATGCAGTTCCCCGTTTTTCAGAGCCTCCTCCTGCTTGGACGATGCGCTCTTGGGCCCGTGGATGAGCGCTGGCTCTCCCTGTGCGGTGGCTGGGTACCCTGCCCTTGTTTTAGGTCAGCTCGCCCTTTGTCTTCTGAGTCCTCGGTTTCTGAGGAGTATGGCTGGGGTGCTGGGAGCGGGCGCCTCTTCTTTCAGCCCATCATTCGTCCCAGGGTTACCCTGATGTGGTTTAGCGGTAGCAGGTATCTGTCGTGGTTCAAAAGATGAACAACCCGTTTGAGTCTTGCTCTTCATTCTCCTGCAAGAATTATGTTGTGGTCATGGCGGTGGCTGTGAAGGGCTCTAGAGGGACAAATGCCGATGTTTGTGGTCTGCATGCAGCTGCCGAGAGATGTTCCCTGAATCGCTCGAGAATGTCTGTAGATACGTGGCTGCGCTTTGAAGGTCATTTCCAAAAGGTCGCTGAGGCTTTTCAGATTTCACCTGTGCTTGACTTTGTCACACGCATCCATGCTCCTCCAAGCACTTTATTCTCGCCGACCACCTCCTATCACTGCCCCGAGGTGCCAGACTCAGAAAATAAACGTGTCCTCACACATCTCTGTGCCGAGTTCACGTCTCAGACGGCCTCCATGAAAACCTAATGAAAGGGCTGTAGAAAGCAGAGGCAAAGTTTATTAAATTTCCTTGTGACCTACGGCCCACATCAAGTCCCAGTGTATAAAGGAACCATGCAAGGACGTGGAGCCCTCCTCTCAGCCCTCAGGGAATCTGCCCTTCCAAAAATATGGCCTATTAAAAACAATAACTTCCGGGGACAACTCCATAAGCTGTCTTGTTAATGTTTGCTACTGTATCCACACCCCACTGATACTTTTTTTCCCTTCCCTGTTTTTGGTATGTGTGGGAGGAACAGAATCCAAGGATCTAAGTGTGACAAGTACCCTATAATTCACTCATCGTGAAACCTGTAAGACCCAGCAAGGTGTACTGATGGAAGCTGGTTTGGGGTAGTGGGTGAGCTGTTTATTAGCTTTGCAACTAAATCTTTGCTGCTGCTTCTGCTTGCCTTGAAAACCAGCTGACACCTCCCAGGGCTCAGCGCTCAGGTGCCTCACTCTGCAGATCTGGATTTTCATGTTTCTCTTTCTATTTTGGCTTCCCGGCACCATATGGAGTTCCCAGGCCAGGGACCAGATCCGAGCTGCAGTTGTGACCGACACTGCAGCTGTGGCAACCCTGGATCCTTTAACCCACTGCACCGGGCCGGGGATAGAACCTGTGTCCTGGTGCTGCAGAGATGCTGCCCATCCCGTTGTGCCACAGTGGGAACTCTGGATCTGGATTTTCCGTACCGTCTGAGATGTCACACAATGAGCGAAAAGCTTAGACCACTTGGACTGGGACTCCATCCTGGTCCAGGCTGAGAAGTCAATAGCTGGGGCCCACAGGCCAGTTGTTTTTATCTCTGCAGTCCTTGGTCACTTCAGCTCTGGACACCTTGCTTGCTGGGGTCTGAAAGCTATTTTAGATCATCTCTGAAGGTCCCTTAGATTTCTGAAATCTATGTGTCATCTGGATAAAAAGTCTTCAAGGCTGGAGAGAACAACCATCAACAGACAATGAGTCTCCTTTGTTTTTACCAGATCATTTTTCTCCTCGTCTTAGCCCCTGGGTTGAGGCACATGCCCCAGACTCACACGGGCAGGAAATAGGGTGGTGGGTGCATTTCAGTTAATGGGCCTGGTTGGAACACGTTTGGCCGTGGAGACAGCTCCACTCATATTACCAAGCCTTGGCTTCCTGTCTGTTTTCTTTGGGCTGGGTAGGCAATGAAAAAGGAGACAGGAAAATACATTTGGGGGCAAATAAAATAAGGAATTTGTCTTAGGGAGACAGCTTATAGTTGGGAAATTCGAATGTTCAACTTAACCCTGTCCTGATAGATTCCTCTTGTCCTGCCCTAAGTGGTGGATGAGGTGTTTCTGCTTCTGGTAAGAAGCTACCTTCCAGTTCTCGAGGGATCCTTCAAGGTTTTACTCTGATAGGGATAGTCCTCCTAATGCCTTTACTTTTTTTTTTTTTTTTTTTTTTTTTGCTTTTTAGGGCTGCACCTGCAGCATATGGAGGTTCGCAGGCCAGGGGTCCAATCGGAGCTGCAGCTGCCGGCCAACACCACATCCATAGCAGTGCGGGATCTGAGGCTCATCTGAGACCTACACCACAGCTCACGGCCATGCCAGATCCCTAACCCACTGAGCGAGGCCAGGGATCGAACCCCCGTCCTCACGGATGCTAGTGGGGTTTGTTAACTGCTGAGCCATGATGGGAACTCCCCTTTACGTTTTTTTGTTCAAAGACTAAATTCCTCTTCTTTTCCTCACCCAAAACAGCTCTTCACTGAATCAGCTTTGGTTACTTAACATTTTACTAAAATGTTGGGGCAGCGTACCAGGGCTTCAGGGGTACAGAGGATGGCATATATTTCTTCTTAGGCAGTGGGTGTTATTGTGCTTATTTACCGCAGAACCCCTCCAGGGATTTACCCTTAACTAATGCTGCACCAAGATTCTGATGTTTTCCCTGTTATCCTTGCACCAAGGCAAACAGCACTCTTTGCCTAAGCATGATTTAAGGATTTTTCACAAAGTCTTAGTACTCCTGGTTATGTTTCAGTTTGCATACATCTTTGCGATGTAGAATTTCTTAGAATTTTATACTTGAATACACTAGAAGAGAGACAAAGCATTTTTGGGGGGTTTTATTCATTTATTTAAATAATAGACTCTCACATCACATGGGCACCCAAAGGTTATTTTTCAGTTTCTCTTACGGAACCACAGAACTAGATTTAAAATAAAAAACACTCTCTCTGATTTAACATAGTTTATTATGCACGTTCTTTGACAGATCACAGAATATCCACAGTCCTCTAGAGAATTTGAGTTTCCTTGCCTGTGTTTCTGTTGGTTTCCTCTTCAAGGGGTTCTTGGTTTGAGTTTTCATTTTTCAGGAGTCTCAGTCAGGTAGAGTTGTAACATAAAAAAGACAAAGTCGCTTAGGGCCAACACGGAACTGTCCCTTTGACACATGTGTTTCTGTTTCTGCCCCAAGTACAGCCCAAATATGTCCTGGGCATAGACTTGGAACTTCCAGGGGAAGTTTCCTCCTTCATGAAATGAGCAAACACAGCCCAGGACGTGTTCCCCTTTCCCACCCTCACTGAGGGGCCAGAGGGGGCACCCAGAGAGTTCCCTCTTGGGCTCAGGTGTCCTGGCCTGACCACCCATGCTTGGCTCCGAGTCACCCTCTGGCCCCTCTGTCAATGGAACAGAACCAGGGGTACTTGCCACCAGATGATGCTTAAAAAGCCCTTTGAAGTGGAGGGCGTTATCCAGGCACCTCGTTATAAATATCAGTATTGAACATTCCTTGGCTAATCCCTCCCCCCCTCCCCGTATGTATGTTCACGTATCTATTTAGCATGGTCAATTGTTCAGCTAATTAATATGCTTTTATTTTATGATTTGCTGTTTCCAGGGCACAGACAGAAGCTTGATGACTCTAAACCTAGTTTGTTCTCTGACCGCCTCAGTGATTTAGGGCGCATTCCTCATCCCAGTATGAGAGTAGGTGTCCCGCCTCAGAACCCACGGCCCTCCCTGAACTCTGCACCAAGTCCTTTTAATCCACAAGGACAGAGTCAGATTACAGGTAAGACAGACTCCTAGGTTTCACTTGCACAGACTCTGGCAGGCTGGGGGTGAGGGGCTACCAGAGGAGACGGGGTCACTTCCAAACTCCTGGGGCTGGGAAATGGCTTGTGATGAAAGAAATCGACACATGGAGATAACGGACCTTCTCTGGCTTTTTAATAAAAACCAAATACCAATATTCGGTAACATGGGGATACAGTGAGGGCAGGTTTCTACCGATGCTCTGCTCTGTAGCGCTGTCAGTCCGCACACCGGGGGAATGGGAGTACCATGCTCTCTGGGAGAATGTTTGTTGGAGTTTCTGTATTGCGTCCAGGTGGGGCAGGGGCTAGCATCACACCCTCCTTATTAGAAGATGAGCGTTAACGTCTCCGATGGGGGCTTACATTTCCTCCACGTATAACTGTTTCATTACATGTGCTTAAAAATTGCCCGGGGCTGTCCCAGGAAGCCCTGATTGGCGGTTATAAGGCAAGGCCAACGAACAGCTCACGGCACGGACAGACTTCCCTTCTGAGGCACACGTAGCTCCCGTTCCTCACGCGACATTTCTCTCTCTGTTTTCTCGTGTGCTGCTGGCTTTATCTTGCTTCTTCAAAATGAACATCAGCATTGCATTGCAGACTAATCATTCACCTCTGGTGCATTAAGACGCCCAACTCTTTTTTTTTTTTTTCTGCTCCACTTGGGCAAAAGCAGACCTTATTGTAGGACTAGTCTGATCGCTTTTATGTCACAGTGGCAGGAGAGTGTGCTGATCCTCCTAGATCTTTAGTTTGCAGATCACAGTATTGAGAGCTGCAAGGAGCTCGCATGGCATCTGGTTGCTATTGTTGGCAGAAGGACGAGACCCCAGGGAGAGTACCTCAAAACAACACGTGCAGGAGTTCCCGTCATGGCTCAGTGGTTAATGAACCCAACTAGTATCCATGAGGACGTGGGTTCGATCCCTGGCCTTGCTCAGTGGGTTAAGGATCTGGTGTTGCCGTGAGCTGTGGTGTAGGTCGCAGACATGGCTCGGAACCTGCATTGCTGTGGCTGTGGCGTAGGCCAGCAGCTGTAGCTCCGATTCGACCCCTAGCCTGGGAACCTCCATGTGTGCGGCCCTAAAAAAAAAAACAAAACAAAAAAGTGCAATACACTCTCAACCTGGACCTTTTCTAATGGGTAGGTTTTTGTCTATAGCAGTTAGGTTTTGAGTGTCCTTTATGGTTCATAAGCATAGCTGTTTATAAGTGAAATGACCTGCCTTTCCTTTTCTCCTGCCCATACTAGGTATAGAGCTTCTTGGATATCTACTTGGGTTTCTGTGGGTCTGTGTCTATGAGTCTGAATCTATGGATATGCCTGAGTTTCTCTGTTAAAAAGAATATAGAATTATAAAAATAAAAAAATCTAAACCCCAAAGAGAACCAGATACCTGCCTTAGGGAAGAAAGTGAGAAATCTGAGAAGGCTAACCATGTGTTAGATTTGCATAAATCTCCAAATGTTGAAATATAGGAATTAGGTCAGTGTGTTCACCAGACTTGTATCCTTGCTAAAAATGCCAGCATGACATTCACGCTAACTTGTGAATTTGAAGCTTGTAGCTGTAGGTGCTCCTGCATTTAAAGTAGTGGACTTAATTTTTTTATGTTTGGTTTTTGGGTTGAGATAGTGTTGATTTACAACATTATATTAGTTTCAGGTGTACAATGCAATGATTCAGAATTTTTATAGAATATAGTCCGTTTATAGTTATTATAAAATATTGGCTATGTTCCCTGTGCTATATAATATATCCTTGTAGCTTATTTTTTTATACATAGTAGTTTGTTAAAGTGGTAGACTTTAGATCATTAATTCAGCTTTATAATAGCTGTCTTTTTCTTTTTTCTTTTTTTTTTTCTGTCTTTTTAGGGCCACATTGCTGGCATATGGAAGTTCCTGGGCTGGGGTCAAACTGGAGCTGCAGCTGCCTGCCTACACCACAGCTCACAGCAACGCCAGATCCTTAACCCACTGAGTGAGGATAGGGATTAAACCCACATCCTCATAGATCCTAGTCAGGTTCTTAACCCACTGAGCTACAATGGGAACTCCCCTTTTGTTTTTATAGTAATCTTTATATTCTTGTGTGTGTGTGTGTGTGTGTGTGTGTGTAGAAGCATATGTATACATATATAAAAGTATTTATATGTGATTTATAAAGGATGTATGATGGCAAGATATATATATATATACACATATGTAAGAAAAGTATATATTCTGTGATTTGGCAAATGTTTGAGTTCTGTATTTTAATCCTTAACTTTTATTAATTATATTTTGCTACTAACTAAAGCCTTTAAAATGGCCTTTGGAACCCATATTTTGCTAGATTCACTTAAGAAGAGGCTTTTCTCAAGGCTTTGCCCTCACGCCTAAAGATAACATCATAAAGTAGATCCAGAGGGTGTTTTAGAACCTGAAGGCTCCTTAGCCATCATTAACCAAAAGGCTGGTGAAAGTTGTGAAGAGGACCTACATTTTAGCAGCACCTCCACCCAGAGAGGGAGGCTCCGAGAAGGCGTGGGGCTCTTTGCTGCCAGTAGAGCATCCGCTGGGCTGAGCAGGAGCCTGGCTGCCTCCACAGACCCCACCCCGTGCTCTCCTGCGGGCCTCAGCCGCCTCCTTGTCAGGAAGCTCAGGAAGGTTGAGCTCCTGGGCTGCGGGTTATAGCAAGTGAGTGACAGAGCAGAACGAGGTCTCTTGACTCCTAATGCAGTATGTTTTTTCTTACACAATCCCATGCAGCAATTCTAAAGTGACTGTTAAGAACAATATTTAAAGGCGTTCCCACTGTAGTGCAGCAGGTTAGGAATCCAGCTGCAGCAGGTGGAGATGTGGGTTTGATCCCCAGCCCTGTGCCCTGGGTTAAAGGATCTGGTGTAGGTTGCCGCTGCAGCTCGCATTCCATCCGTAGCCCGGGAACTTCCAGTCTCAGGGTGCCTTGTCCCCTTATGATGAGCAATAATGGAAGAAATCACATTTTGTAGAATATTTAAACCATTTAGTATCATTCTAGTTTAGGAGCTACGTTTTTGGGTGATTAGATTTATTTATTTATTTATTTATTTATTTATTTATTTATTTATTTATTTATGTCTCTCTCTCTCTCTTTTTTTTTAAGGGCTGCACCCACGGCATATGGAAGTTCCCAGGCTAGGGGTTGAATCGGAGCTGCAGCTACAACCTACACCAAAGCTCACAGCAGCGCCAGATCCCCCATCCACCGAGGGAGGCCAGGGATTGAACCCGAATCCTCATGGATACTAGTCAGATTTGTTTCCACTGTGCCACAATGGGAACTCCTCGTGGGATTAATTCTAAATTCTCCTCATGAGCCTTAACCTGTGATGGGTTTTGCACCTTCTTTGCAGATGTTGCACCTGCCTTTTAGTTCATGTCATCCTTTGGATAAAGGTATTGTTAACAGAAAGAGCCCAGTCACCTCCCATTGGCTTGGCTTTCTTACTATCTCAAGCTTTTATCCCAAAGTTGTAGATAATGGTCATGGTTGTGTAGTCACTATGAGTTCTTCCACTGGCCAGCATAAAAGGCAGGTTGAACTCCAGAAAAGCAAAATGCAATTAGCAGTCCTCAGTTGAGGAAGTCATAAGCATTGAGTGTTTCATATTAGTGTCTCTTGCAATACTTAGGGCTCAAGGTCTTAGCCATGTGGTGGGCTGGCTTCTTGGCCATGCTGGTCTGATGTGTCACTCTGTTGAAGTCTTTTTTTTTTTTCTTTTTTGGCTGCACCTGCCCACGGCATGTGGAAGTTCCTGGGGCCAGGGATCGAATCCAAGCTGCAGCTCCCACCTATGCCATAACTGTGGCAACACCAGATCCCTAACCTGCTCCACCACAGCGGAAACTTCTGTTGAAATCTTTAATGGCTGACATTCTGCCCGTGGGCCCAAGGCCTCCCCACAGCTTCCTGAGGAAGTTGCTTTCTCTGGACCTCTTTTTTATTTCTCAGAGATCTGTTGCCTGTCCCTGGGTGCTAGCGAAAACCTAGTATGTTGCAGATGTCTGCTGTTTTTGATTCAAAATGCGGTGATGGCAGTGGACTTAGGGAAGCTGTGTTAGGAAGTATTGCTCAGGATAATCACTGTTTTGAACTCAGTACTCTCTGGCTGGGTGAGCTGCAAGAAAACAACAAAAACAAAACCCTGACTCCCACCCTTGGCGAATTGGAAAATTCATCTAACCTAACCTTTGGGGTAGGCATTTTGCTATTTTGTTATTCATTCCCTCAAAAGGCAGTTATCGAGTGCTTACTATTCGCCAGGCATTAATGTACATGAACAAGATAGTATAGTTTCTGGAGTTCCTGTCGTGGCTCAGCAGTTAACAAATTTGACTAGGAACCATGAGGTTGCGGGTTCGATCCCTGGCCTTGCTCAGTGGGAGAAGGATCCGGTGTTGCCGTGAACTGTGGTGTAGGTTGCAGACTCGGCTCGGATCCCACGTTGCTGTGGCTCTGGCGTAGGCCGACGGCTATGGCTCCAATCCAACCCCTAGCCTGGGAGCCTCCATATGCCACGGATGCGGCCCTAGCAAAGACCAAAAGACCAAAAAAAAAAAAAAGATAGTATAGTTTCTGTTCACGAGAGGCTCACATCTTAGTGACATATACTCGGTGATGGGGCCAAATGAGCATACTTGCAGGATAATTTCAAGTAGTAAAAAGCTTTGGGGGGAAAATGGAAGAGGGTCATTGGAGAGAGAGAGCAGTATACAGAGGGACGAAGTCATTGTTGATTGGGAAGTTGAGGAAGGTTCTTGAAGGGTTTTGAAGATCTGTGAGGAGCAGGCTCTCAGGGAGCAGTGGGTGTGGTGTGTTCAGGGGACAGGAAGTCAGGGCAGGTGGAGTGGGGGGAGGGGACCAGGGAAAGAGGCAGAGGCCCTCTTAGGGAGGGTCTTCAAGGCCCTGATAAGGAGCGGGGGTTTGGTTCCCGTCACAGAGAAGGATGTGCAGCAGGAGGATGACATTATCTACCGTACGTGCTTTACAGACTCACTTTGGCCACTGGTGGGGAATGGATAGTAAGCGGGCCGTTGTAGGTGCAAGGATGTAGGTTCTGGAAGCAGGTGCAGTAAGGCCGAGGAGGGAGTTAAGGATGGTTGTATTCTCTTCCTTCTTCAGAACTCAGATCAAAAGCTGGCACCTCTCTCAGGTCCCTTCCAACCTGCCGGGGCGGAGTCCAAGGCTCCCGCAGCACCCTTGCACATGGGGACAATTAACTGTGTGGGTGTCTGTCTCCTCCCTCAGGCTGGGAACTTTCAAAGTCTAGGGCCGTGTCTGATTGGTCTCTGTGTCCCCATTGTCTTGTGTGGTGCCCACGACGTGGTGACTTTGGGTTTGGTGAAGAATGAACAAACGAATAGCTCTTTGGCTTCTTCAGGAAGTATGACCCATTCTTATCGCAGCCCTACTATTTTCTAGTACTTATTTGATTGGATTACGATTAGCTGCCACTTATCGACCGTGTGTATGTGTAGCAGGCATTGTTTTGATGAGGTCATTGTTCGCATTTCTCACAACAGCTCTATGAGGTGAACATTGAGGGTCTGAGAAGCTAAATAACTTGCTCAAGATCTCACGTACACACTAGTCATCAGTCCAGGAAGTAGGGCCAGAGCTGCATGGCTGGAGGGTGCTATTCTCTTAGCCACCACATGCCCTTGGGAGGCTGAAGCGATGCTATTCTGGCCCCATTTCCTCCCACTTCAACATCCAAGGGCTTCCTTCCTTCCTTCCTTCTTTTTATGAAAGCATAGTGGATTTACAATGTTGTGCCAATTTCTGCTATACGGCATGGTGACCCAGTCATATATATATATATATAATATACACACATTCTTTTTCTCATACAATCTTCTATCACGGTCTATCCCAAGAGATTGGATAGAGTTGCCTGTGCTCTACAGTAGGACCTCATTGTTGCTCCATTCTAAATGTAGTAGTTTGCATCTAACTAATGACTTTCATTTGTGTAGCTTTTTACCATTTACCAACTAGTTTTCCATAAAGCTTCCTGCAAAGCTTTAGAAGAGTTCAGAAAAGTACCTAGTTTACGGGTGGAGGAGATGGCCTCTCCGAGAATGACCTGCAGAAGGCTTCTTGAACTAGCGTGGTTGACTGTCAGGTCCAGGCTCTTTGTGGGCAGCCAGCCCCCCGGCTGTGGACTCAGGCATGTTGCTGACAATCTAAGTGACACATGTCCTGAGGGGAGTCATGTCTTTTTCTTTCTCCATCAGATATGATTTAGAATCCTCAGAGATGCTATTTTCATGAAAGAGGTGTATTAGGAGCATGTGTTATGCTTTAAAATGCAATAGAACCGTTTCTGGTGATTAAATGATAATTCTGTGAGCCTGTCTTCTAGGTAACCTTTTTAGGGATACCTGGCAAAACAACTTGCCGGGCATCAGGTAGAATGATAGTGATCTTATCAGCAGTGACCTTGACTGAAGACGTTTCCACCCAACTTCGGTCTGATCCTGTGTCCTCTGGGCAGACCTGATCCTTTACGCCATATGAGGCTCTCAGCCAGCTGTGCTTGTGTATTTGGTTGTCTTAGCTCTCAGTCCACTGTGCTCGCCCTCAAACCTTTATTAGCAAAGCCTTTCAGAACTAGGAAAGCATAGCTGAGTGGCATGTGTCTCAAATGACTGTCCCATTCAAGTGCCGAGGGACCTCATGAGTCTTTAGTAGCATGAAACACACACGTCGGGAGGTCAAGTGGGCGCAAGGTCGGTGGCATGAGCATGAGGAGAATGAGCCCACGACGGGTGCAGTGACCATGACCCAGCAGGAAGCTTGGCCATGACCAGACTTCACGCAAGAATTGCAGGATGTGGGGAGCGAGAGCCACAGATCCTGTGTGTGAGCCAGTTTCACATCTTTGACTTGGGCAGGCCCCGCGGAGGGAAGAGTCCAGGTCCAGGCTGTGCCGGCTTTGAAGGATAAAGCTCAGGCCAACCTTGTGAGGGGCAGGCTGTCAGCGTGCCCTGGTGTGGCCGCAGCTGTTAGCAGCATCCATACACGAGCTCCTTAAGGTCTCTGGATGTCTGGCTGTTGGAATCCCCTTATGAACCGAACGAAGATGCTCTGGCTTTATTCGGTTTTTGGAAAAACCGGAGAGGGGTAATGTTCCAAGAAAAATCAATTTCTTGAGTTCTGAAATCTCGTGTCTGTCATTTCCTCCTGTCTGGAATAGAAGGTACACAGTTAATATCTCATTGTGATAAGGAGACTCCGTCTCCTATAAAACACCTCACTTTGTCCTTGTCCATGACGGGTCCCTTTCTAGCCTGATGTCGGGACTCTGCCCAAAGGAAGTCTGGGTAATCTCTCATTCTTGTCCAGAGCATCATCTTTCTCTTTTGAGTTGTACATTTCATTGAAGCTTACATGTATGTGTATTACATGTGTGTATGTATACATACATGTATGCATGTCTTCCCCTTTCCTAGTGGCCTAGGGACCTTTCTCACCCGTTTTTACCTTTTATACCAGCCTCTGGGCAGAATGAATGGAATAGGAGCTTAACTTTGAATGAAATATTCAACCCCCAGGGCTAACCCAGGAGAGGGGCGAGTCTGGCCGGCAGTGGGATATTATAGTGGATGCTCTGATGGTGTGTTTTGATGTTGAATTGTTGACGGGCACCCAGGGCTTCAAACAGAGTTGGTGTATATTGTACCATGTAGTATTAATAGCAACAAAAATGTGTTACAGATGTTACCAGTTTAAAAAGTGTTTTCATTCCATGTTTTTTCATTTTCATATATGCAGAAGTATTCCAGGAATAAAATTCTGTGGCACTGTTCCCGGTGAAGGCCATCAGATTCTTTCTAGGGCTTTGTTTATTTTGATAAGGACTTACTTTTCAACTGTTAGAAGACGGTCGTAACGGTCTTTACAGGACAGATTTTATACAAGAATCAGTATCGTGACTCCTGTTTAGTGAATAAGAAAACTTGGGCACCAGGAGCTTCTGGAACTCTTGGGGCCGAAAGCAGAGATCAGTGTCCCCGGAAGGTGAACTGTGACAAGGTGATTTGAGTGGGGATGGGGGAGGATATAGAGAAGGGTTGAGGAGAATAGTAGACATTTGGTGAGTTCCTGCCATGGTACAGCAGAACAAATCTGACCAGGATCCATGAGGA
Organism: Phacochoerus africanus; assembly: GCF_016906955.1. Classification (NCBI taxonomy): domain Eukaryota; kingdom Metazoa; phylum Chordata; class Mammalia; order Artiodactyla; family Suidae; genus Phacochoerus; species Phacochoerus africanus. The sequence continues at coordinate 41,493,748 of NC_062552.1, forward strand.
TGCAGGTTCGATCCCCGGCCTCGCTCAGTGAGTTAAGGATCTGGCATTGCCGTGAGCTGTGGTGTAGGTCACAGACGTGGCTCAGATCCTGCATGGCTGTGGTCGTGGCTGGTGGCTACAGCTGCAATTCAACCCCTAGCCCGGGAACTTCCATATGCCCTGGGTGTGGGCCTAAAAAGACAAACAACAACAACAGCAAAAACCCGAAAAACAAAACTCAAAAAATAAGTAGACCTTGGGGTTGTCACCAGGGTGAGCGAGGAGCAAGGAGAATGACTTTGGTGGAGCATCACGAGGACCCAGGCGAGGGCAGAGATCCTGGGAAGGGCCAGTCGGCACAGTTCTGTGATTCTCTCTGGCAGTGGCTGCGGTGTGTGACCAGAACGGGGCTCTGGTGTGGAGGGTGGTCAGAGTGGGAGTGAGGTTTCTGCTAGGACTCAACAGGACTCAGTGAAACGAGGAAGATGTTGAGCTGCTTACTCAGTGATGTGGGGGGATGTTGTGGAGGCTGGTAGGTTAGGGTAAAGGGGGAGGAACTTCTCAGGAGGCATCGTTGGCTCAGCTTGTGGCCTTGGAAAATGAGCAGCAGCCAAATGAAAAGGTCGGGAGGAAGGAGCTGGGGGGATCCAAGCTTCAGTGCAGGTGGGAAGTGAGGCTCCGCCCCGGAAAGGTTGAGCGAGGGTCGCTGGGAGCCCTTGGCCATTCCTTAACCATTCCTCGAATGACAGATGGAGGGCCCACACCTTACTCTTCCTCTCCAGGGCTCTGGGCTGACCCGGCCTCAAGAAGACACAGGCCCCTAGCTCTGTCCGACCAGGGTGGGATGGGTCCACTCATGCATGCATCCCACGATTGTGTTAACGCTTGTCATCCCAGCGAGGGATGACAGTCCAGGAAGAACTTGCAGTCCAGGAAGAACTCTGCCCTTCGGCCAGGCTTCCCTCGCCCTGTCTTGGAGTCAACCAAATGCAGCCCAGCCCTTTTGTTCTTGGTGGGTTTCACTGGGTCCCTTTCACTGCCTTTTTCCATCTTGGAGGGTGATTTTATAGTTCTTGGTTCTCACCTACTAGGTTGGCTCTTCCTCACAATTTTGTCTCATCTAGAAGCTCGGAAAGGTTGCTTTTCATTCTTCAAGACTTTGCTGGACATAGCTAGGACTTGCCTGCCCTTGAATATACTGCTCTCAAAGCTGACCGTGACCTGTAGCAACAGCCACCTTCTGGGGCCTTTTAACTAGTGGTCCATCCCATTACCCATTTTCCCATTAGGTAGGGTGTGTGTCTTGCTGAGGTCAAGATACACAACAGGCAGATGAGCTTTCTTCTACTCCATGTCTCTCAGCATCTCAGCAAACAAGTTTTTAGCAAACCCATCCTGCTTTCTGATAGCCCTTGTGGGGATCAAGTGTGAAGCATTGATGGAATACAGGCTACTGGAAGGGATGCAAATGTTTTTCGTGGATGGCAAGCAACGGCTCCCCCAAATGGGTTCCAGTGTAGATTTTTACCCATAGCAATGCCATTCGCAGAAAAGATAAACGGGCCAAGAGAAGGGAAAAGCACTGTCTGTTGGGTAGTAAACTTGAAAGGCATCATCTTCAGATAATTTGATAACTGTCTAATGGATGAGGAATCCTAGGCAGTGAAGCTAAGATGAGGAGTGAGCAGGAGTTCCAGGTAGATTTATTTTCCTGGCTTGAAGGAAGAACTCTGCAGACCCTGCTCTGTCAAATAGAAGCCCTTTGTCTGCCAGTCTCTGCACATTCTTGCAATATTGTGGGGCGTCATTCATCTTGGAGCAGAAACTTGAATTCATTTAAAGCAGTAGGTTGCCCTCTCTTATCTTCTTACCTCTCTTGGACCTTAATTTCCTCCTAAGCATGTTTGTTCTGCTCACTCTATTTGAAGATCGTTCTTCTTGATAGGGGAGATTAAATCAAAGTCGCATTGGGTAATTTTCCTTTCTAACTGTCATCAGTACAAAATTATGCCCATTGTTCTCAAACTCTGGCGTCTATCAGCATCACCTGGGGAGCTTGTTAAATGGACTGATGCTCAGGCTTTGCCCCCTAAACCAGAATGTATGAGGTGCGCCGAGAGCACAGCTGCAGGCCCCAGGCCCTTGACCGCAGGCTCACCTTGCTCACGGGGAGCCAATCTGATCCAGTGGAGGCATCTCGGGGGCCTCGTCCACCTGGTTGGATGATGTGTGGAGGTGGCTCAGTGCCCCGGGCTGCTTCCTGATTCCCCAGGCGTAGCTCCTGGGTTCCACCCTTGTGTTCATTTCAGCCGCTGTTTTCCCCACACATCCTTCCCTGTGTGCCTTGTCCTGGGCTGGACTTCTGCCCTGTTTCTATTATGATGTCAGAGGGAGATTTTTTTTTTAAAAATGCATATCAGATGATGTCACCCCATACTTAAAAACACCCCAGTGACCTTTCATTGCACTTAGGAGAAAGATCAAGGCCTCCAGCGTGGCCCAGCAGGTTCTGCACGGCCTGGATCCTCCCTGCCTGTTTTGAACCTTTTGTCCATCATCCAACCACACTTGCTTTCTCAACCCTTCAAAAAAAAACACCTATCCTGCTCGGCCCCAGGAAGTTGATAAAAGCTAGCTGCTTTGCCTAAAGCCCTCTTAACCCCACTTGTGTATCTATTGCACCTCTGCCTGCCCTGGAGATCTTGCCTGAATTACTGCATATTCAGAAAGCCTTCCCTGAGCCCTCCCCTAGGCATGGCTGGAGTCCCCCACTGTACATTCTTTTTTTTTTTTTTTGTCTGTATCCTATGGCATGTGGAAGTTCCCGGGCCAGGGATTGAACCTGCGCCACAGCAGTCGCCTGAGCCAGATCACTATCCCAGTCACCAGACAATGCCAGATCCTTATCACAGGTACTTGATTCATTGATTAATGTCAGTCTCTGCCGCCAAGCCATAAGCTTTATGAGGGCAGGCAAACCCTTTATTCACCGTTGACATCCCTAGTCCAGAGCATGGTACCAGAAGAGACACTCAATAGATGTTTTCTGAATGAATGAATGAATGAAAGGATGGATAGGAGACACTTCTTACAACCATGGATGATACCAGCATCCCTCTGACAACCAGAATCCCCAAGCCTTCTCTAGCACATCGACTGCTGTCATCTGACCCCCTGCATGTCAATGGCCTGATTGGAACTTCAGTTTCCTGCCCTCACTTGAATACTGGGACTTGAACTAAAGTCACTTCTCCTGGCCAGCTCCGCATCCCAGTTACATCTCAAATTCTGGTCCTACCTATTTGTAGCTAGTTCCCTTTTCTCTGCTGCTTTTCCATTGAGGTCCCAGATATGCTGAGGCCACGTTAGGAGTGACGTATGGTACAGCGTCTTGTGTCTATAAGATTTTTCTTTTCAATAAGAAAATTTCCTCAACAATTCTGAATCCCATCTGGCCCCACATTGGTGGTACTGAAAAGGCACTTATTACCTTGTCTCAACAACTCAACTTCCTTCTGGTTCTCCTTTTAACCCCTTGTTAGGGGCCGTGGTGTCTTAGACCATGCGTGTCATTTTTCATTCTATTCCCTGTGCTCATCTCCTGAGATTTCCTAAGTCCCTCTCCTCCTGTTGTTTGTATGGACACATAACTTGTCATGGCCAGTGTACCCTGCGCAGCATCCAGTTTTAGCCAAACAGGTTGCTGCCTTTTTCTCAAATTTCAGTCTCCAGCTCTGTGAGCCTGTTGGGTGGGTCTTCCGCCAAGGGATTCTGATGGCTGCTGTAATCAGTTGGAGAAAGCCCCTGGTGGGGATAGGAAAGGAGTCAGAATCCTGTTTTGGGTGTCGTCTCTGCTGACATGAGCCAGACTGCTCTGGGATGGGAGGCCTTATGGGTGTCAGCCCCCGTCCATTCCCTGTCAACTGCCCCCCTTCCCCCTGGACCAGCTCAGTGTAGCTTCAGTAATTCCTCTTGCAGCTCCCGTCCCCGGAAAGGACTGAGGGGGAGGGAGCCCACTTTTCTGAGGACTTAGAATCATGGCATCCCATCGCCAGGAACCATCTTAGAGATAATGCACCTGGGTTCACCTGACACCCGAAAGCGACACTCGGGGAAGATGGGTTTTGGGTACATGACTGCATGGCTGGCTCCGAGCCTCCATCCAGGGTCCTCCCTGCCCTTGGAGGAGTCTGATGGTTTTAAGACCATGCTTCCGCTTAGTCAAGAGAACCACCAGTGAATGGGGAGCTCATTTCAAATATCCAGTCTAGGCAGCAGGGACAAGACAGAGAATGTAGCATGTAGCTTTTAGTGTAAACGCTTGGAGGTGGGAATGAATGGATGTAAGAAGGTGAGTGTATTTGTACTTCGAATGACAATACTATGGCAGAAATCATCTCGGATAGGAAATTGTAAATCTGCCTCCCTCTCCAGTGCAGTTATCCTGGTCACGATTGAGAGACGAAATCTTCCACTAGCAGAACTCTCTAGGCAGTTCATTTTCTCTACCCCAGGGAGCTCAAGAAACATTTGAGGTTTGCAGAGAGTCGAGGGCTGATGAGGGGGGAAGAGGCGGGAGGGTCGGGGGGGGGGGGGGATGGGAGGCTCTCTGAAGCTGCTGGGCTCCCCAGAGCCAGCAGGTGCTCTGTGGCGACACATGGCTTGAGCAGAAATCAAGAGCCGAAGTCACATTACACAGCAGCCTGCTGGCAGCTCAAACAGGAAAGAGCCGTTTCTGTGGTGGATCAGGCTTGGCCCCTGTTGCCTCGTTTCCTCCCTTCTCTGCGTGACGGTCAGCTTCATGTCCAAGGTGCCCTGTTGTGTGGTTCTTAGGGAAGCAGGCCCTTACTTCACACCCACACGTGTCTAACCGGAGTGTTTACCGAAGGGGGCCTGTTAATAGCAGCCGGTACATTTCTGCGTGTACCTTTCCCTGGGCTTTTATAAAGCTCCCTGCCCACTCTGCTCTCCCTTTTCGAATTTAGTCATTAAGGAAAGACTTCTAGAGTCTCCTAGAGTCACTGTTGTTCCCCTTTCAGTGCCTTTTTTTCTAACCGTCTGCCTCCTCTTTCTCTCTTACTAAGGATCTCAAGGGTTCAGAGTTCAGGTGAACAAATGTGAAATTTAGCTTCGCAGTCCAGTCACTTGAAAGGATACTCTTAGAATCCAGGACTCTTTACAGATCATTTTTGGAAATGCATGGCCCTGCTTCCTTTTCCCCATACCCATCACTGAACTTTGGAAGCTATGGCCCAACTCAAAGAAGGGAACTTGCTTCCCTCCTGGCCCATGGGTGTAAATAAATAAATGGTTGTTTCCATTCTTTGCCTGATGCAAGGACCACTGGAGATGTGTGAACTGCCTCTCCAATTAGCATCAATTTTTCAGCATCCCCTGGGTATTGTAGCCTTCTGTATTTTTATGTCTGGGGGTCTACAGAATGGAAAACAGATACACTCAATCTCCAAGTAGCCTAAGCTGAAGGAACACCATCCTTGAAGGAGATTTTAATAAAATCTGCGCTGTCACTGGTGGAGCATGGTTCCTGCCTATCTTTAGAGTTTTTTTTTTTTTTTTAAAAACCACAGGCACAGGAGTTGCCGGTGGCCTGGCAGTTAAGGATCGGGCATTGTCACTGCTGTGGCGTGAATTCGATCCCTGGCCTGGGAAATTCTGTATGCCGCAGGCACAGCCCAAACACAAAAACAAACAGCAACAGGAAAAAAAAAACAAAACCAAAACCAAAACAACCACAGGTACCTGCTTTGAACATTTTTGAATTACTTGTTGGCATTCTATCTTTTAGTCTTACTATCCCAACTGACTGCGTAAGCTTTTGCATGGCAAGAAATGTCTCCTGTTTCTTATGGTACCCCTTAGACCATCCTACTGCCACGCAGACCTACAGAAGCTTTCTCTCACCATTAAAATGGAAATTTGCTGACCCCCAGAATGGCATGTGAAAATACTGTTCCCCCTGTTCAAAAGCCCTCTTATGGTGGCAGTAATGACCATCGGGGCTTGGTTGGTGAGAAGGGGACTGCTAAACAAGAGCCTTGCCCGCAGCTTCGTGAGTTGGGAGAGAAAATGCAAAGCGTATGCAGGCCCCTGGACTTCTGGTGTCTTTTATCTTATTGTTTTCATTAAAGTTTTTTTTAATTCAGTTTTTACAGATTGCTTTCCACGTACGGTTATTACAGGATATTGGCTATATTCCCCCTGTCATATGAGCCTATCTTATACCCAATAGTTTGTGCCTCCCTGGTGTCTTTAAAAAATATACGCCGTATGGAGTGACACCATGCAGTTTGGGAATAGCCATGACTGTGACAGTTGTTGTCTCCATTGAGACACATGCCGAGGGGATTCCTAAGGTCAAAGGACAATTTCCTTTTTATTTAACCTGAACTCTTAGTAGCCAGACTTGATCTGCTGTGACAGAGGAGATGGCGATTCCTTCTGGCAGCGTGCAGATGTGGATCTGAGGTGTCCTGTCACCAGCCTGACTTCGGAAGCCTGGGGATGGTTCCTAGCACGCGTTCCCAGTTAGAGTGGGGACTTTTTTCTCCTTGGTGTCACCTCCAGCAAATCCAGGAGGTCCTAGGTCCTCTGCTCCTTCCATTGAGCCGTTCTGATGATCTGCATCCTGCCATGAGCACAGCCGCCCGTTGTAAAGGGGAAGCCTTATTGACTTGCAAGTTTCTGTTACAGGTCAAACTTGATTTTGACTTGCCTTCAAGCCCCTCTCCACCCCCCCACCCCCTTTTTAGGGGATAGGAAACAAGTTTGGGGAGAAATAGGGGCGGAGTCCTATTTAAATGCTCTTATGCTATTTGGTATGTCAGATTTCCCAAGCACAAAAGAGCATGTGCTCATAAAAAATGCAACGCCCAAGGTTTTGTTTTTAAGTTGTCATAGCTCTATAAAAACGTAAGTCAATGCTTTGAATTTCTAGACTGTAGTTAACAAGAATAACAGCAATGCTGTTTCTGAAGGTTGCCGTAGAAAAATAATGAATTGTCGTTAGGAAGGCACCCTAAACATAGTTCAAGTGCAGCAGCAGTTTTCAGTCTTTTGCAACGTTCTGGGAAGTAGAGGTCAGATGTAAAAACTGGTGGATGCTTCTAAGTAATTTCAGGTCACCCAGGATGTGCTGTCAGGACAATCATCGGCACCCATCTCCTCTGAGACCTCAAATCCAGGATATTCTTCTTTATGTTGGAGTCGAAGGACGCAGTATTTTCCTCTGTGTTTCTGCAGACTTGGAAAGACAAAAACGTCCCATAGAACAGTTCTGGCTGGTGTAGCGTGAAGGCCTGTGTTTTACTAGCTCTGTGGGGCCCGAGGTTGAGATGAAGACTATTGGTAACCAAGTTTCTTATTGGTTAATGGTTAATTAGTAGGTTTGTCTCAGAGCTAAGCCCTACACTCACTCTTCCCTATTAGTAACCTTACGATCAACTGGCGAGGTCTAAAAACTTCTGTCACCTGCTCTGACTCATCCAAGTTCAGAGTGAATCTCAGAAGTCTCGGGTTTCTTCAGGAAGTTGAGGGCAGACATCGCTTGTGAGATCAGGTTAAGGTGACTTTTCCTTCTCGTAAGCGTTAATAATTGTCCCCAACAAAGCAAATAGGCTGGAATCATCTCTCTGTGATAGGGTTACATTTTCTTAGTGATGGGGCATTTAGGAAACCAATGGTATTTTATAACCATTTTCTTTTCCCACTGAAAGTTTGAAAAAAGGTGAAGCACACTGTATTAGAAAATACACGGATCGCTTCCCGGCCTTTGGGCTAAGATCACGTGTAGAAAATACATAAGATATATTAGGATTTCTCCGTCTGGGAGAAGCCGAGACGAAGAAGGAACATGATTAAGGTTAAGTGATTGGACAAGATATTGAAGCAACCAGGGCCGATAGGGTCTTGAATAGTGGGCTTCAAAGCTACAGGGAGCTTTCATCTTTTTTCTTTTTCTTTTTTCTTTTTTTGTCTTTTTGCATTTTCTAGGGCCGCACCCACGGCATATGGAGGTTCCCAGGCTAGGGGTCTCATTGAAGCTGTAGCCACCGGTCTACACCACAGCCACAGCAACGTGGGATCCGAGCCATGTCCGCAACCTACACCACAGCTCACGGCAACGCCAGATCCTGAACCCGCTGAGCAAGGCCAGGGATGGAACCCACAACCTCATGGTTCCTAGTCGGATTCACTAACCACTGAGCCACGACGGGAACTCCACTATAGGGAGCTTTCTAAAAAATGTCCCTCTGCTAGAACCAGAGCTTACAGGCTGGGCACATAAATACAGAATGAAGGCTCAGTGGATCCTGTAACAGCAGTGACTATTTATTGGATTCTTTCCACGCGCTAAGCTCTTTCTTGCGTTACCTCCTTTAATCTTTATAACACCTTTAGGAGGGAGGTCTTCTTATTTATCCTCATCATACATGCTCGGAACCTTGCTGTGAGACCCTGTAGTGTGTCCCAGGTCACACAGGCCACACAGGGGCAGGGGTTGGGGGGAGGCTGGGATTGGTGATGAGGCCTGGGGAGTTTAGAAACCATTACTTTTTCTTTTCTTTCTTTCTTTCTTTCTTTCTTTCTTTCTTTCTTTCTTTCTTTCTTTCTTTCTTTCTTTCTTTCTTTCTTTCTCTCTCTCTTTCTTTCTTTCTTTTTTAAGATTGCTGTTGCCTTTTTAAATACTTAGACTAGATCTCTCGAGCCCCACATGGCAGTTCTTGTGTGTTTTATTTTTCCTTAGTAACTCTCCTTAAGTAGGTCATTATCCTAGCATCTTAGGACGGTGACCTTGAAAGAGAGATCAGCGGGTCTGCAGCCTGTCCTCCCGGCGTAGGGATGCTGAGGAGTTATTTTTGCGAATCTTGGATATCTTTAGGAAGGACCTCCACTAAAAAAGCTACCCTTTGATAAGACTGTTCTGGTATATATTCCGTTGGTCAGGAAGTTTATGTAAAAGCTAATATGTCACAGAAAACAAGTTCTTTTATAGCCTCGGGGGAAGTTAGAGAATGACTAATTACTACTTTGTTATAAAATTCCATCACTCACTCCAGCCACCCTGGGAGGGTCCTTCCATGGTTGTTGACTGAGCACCTACTTTGTGCCAGGCCTGATGCTGAATAGTGCTGAGTCTGAGCCTGGAAATCTTTAAGAATAGCACTAGACAACCCAGCTACCTCGGATCATTTAGCATCCGATTTTTAATTTTTTTCATTAGTAATGATGATTTGCCTGTCATTGTATATTATTTAATCTATATGACAGTCTCTGAGATAGTGTTATTGTACCCATTTTACAGATGAGCAACGGAAAGCCCAGCAGCATTCAGAAACTTACCCCATGTCACACAGCAGGGCTTTGGTCATGTGATGTGAGCTCCTATAGAGAATAACAATCACTTTCATAGAGTACTTTACAGTTATCAGAATGATTATACTTATATTATCTAATTCTGTAAGCAAAAAATGATAGTAGTTGCAATTACACTCATTTAACAGATCTCAACCTTTTCTATTTATTATATACCTACTGTGTACCAAGAATGCTCGATAGCTTACCATCTAAGGCCCAGGTTGTGTAATGCTCACAACAGCCCTAGTAAGTATCCTGAGTCTGATTTTACAGATGAGCCGTCGAGGCCCCCAAAGTTTAGGTGACTTGCTCAGCATAGCAGGGGGGCCGTCATTCAAGCCTCAGCGGGTCTGTCTAGCCAGCACATGTGAGCAGTTTGCTGCATCCGCTTTACCTTGTTCTGCTGCCTTGTTTTCCGGACGAGGAAGCAGAGGTTCAGAGAGTTTAGCTAACACAGCTGGGGTCAGATGGCTTTTTTTCTTGCTCCACCACAGACCCTCTCTTTAGAAAGCTCGTTGGCTTCTGCCTGCTCTGGGCTGCTTCTCAGCAAAAGGAGAGATGAATGAAAGGTTCTATCTTATCTCCAAGCTGTGTTCCTGGATTCCTTTGTGATATGTCTGTGATTTAAGTCCTCCTTTATATTTCTTTGTATTACCCACCCCCCTGCCTGCAGTTTTAGGCAGAGAACCCCTCTATGGCTGGTAGCATAGCATGTGACTGTAGAGAGATGGGGGTTCAGCTTAAACCACCTGCTCAGGAAGTCAGCTGGTGAAGTTAGAGACGTCAGATTAGAAGCAAATCCAAATCTGAGTCTTGTGTGCCCTGCTCATTTAGCTATGGGTTCTTGTCCTTTTTGTCTACTGAAAATGTTGCCTGAGGAGTTCCCTGGTGGCTCAGCAGGTTAAGGACCTTGTGTTGTCACTGCTGGGGCTCAGGTTTGATCCCTGGTCTGGGAATTTCTGTATGCTTGTGGGTGTGGCCAAATGTGCTTAAGAAAAGACCTTGGCTTTCTGGTGATGTAAAGACTGCATCTTTTTTTCATCTGAAGATCCTTTGCCTTTTATCTGAATGGTGAATTACGTTAATGGTTAAAGCAAGGAAGAATATCCAATATATAACAAGGACCACTCACTCAGATTTGAAAGGTTGCCAATCTGTGCAGTCTCAGCCTGGGACACTGTAAAGCATACAAGTTCATTACTGTAACAATCACGTATCCTTTAATTTTCTGAAGGAAAATTGCTATACATGCACTCAAATCATGAACTCAAGCAAATGTTTCTTGAAATTGAAGTGGATGAAAATTTTCTATACATCTGTTGATATGGTCAATGTTAGATAAATATCCAGATGTATTTCTGAATTGAACAAATAAACAAGAATTAGGGAGTTCCTGTTGTGGTGCAGCGGAAACAAATCCGACAAATATCCATGAGGATGCGGGTTTGATCCCTGGCCTCGCTCAGTGGGTTAAGACTCCGGCATTGGCATGAGCTGAGGTGTAGGTCGCAGATGCAGCTCGGATCCTGTGTTGCTGTAGCTGAGGTGTAGGCTGGAAGCTGTAGCTCCGATTAGACTCCTAGCCTGGGAACCTCCATATGCCACAGGTGTGGCCCTAAAAATCAAAACAACAACAACAACAAAATAAACAAGAAATAGCTGAAACTAAATGGCTTTGTACAGAAAAGTTGAGAGGCCTTAAGGAGGAATAATCTCAGAAAAACCCATGTTTTGTTCTTCCCACTTTTTATTTTGGAGAAAAACCTGAATTGACTCAATATGTTTATAGCTTTTGAAAAAAACTGAACTTTTCATTTTCAGAGGCTGATAGATGACGTGGCAATAATTTAAAAATTAAACTTATTCCAAGTGTATGAACTCTAGTTCAGATGTGTTTTAGCCAGGGAGCTCTCCCCGGGTCACTGAGAGCTTTTTCTTTAAAGACAAGAAGTAATACTTACCGTTCAGGTGCCTCCTCTGCTACTTTCTACAGAGCTTCTCATGCAGGTGCCACATTCCATAATTCATTTATTGCTCTCTCACCCCCTTTTACAGATGAAGAAACTGAGGTTCAGAATCACTGAGTAAATAACCTAAGATCCCGGGGCTGGAAAATAAAAGTCTCAGAACCTAATTCTGCACATTCCAGAGTCCATGGCTCTTCTACTATACAAAACTCTCCTGTGAATAGCCTGATATTAGAATTTTTAAAGTTAACAAAATTTAAAGTTAGCAAAAAATGTATTAAGAGAAATTTATGATTCTGTTTGATTAACCCTTATGTAAGCCTGGAATCAGACAGCAAATTTACCTTTTTTTCTTGCATAGATTGAAGCTCTTTTTTTTTTTTTTTTTTAATTAATGTTTATGGATGCACCTGCAGCATTTGGAAATTCCCAGGCTAGGGGCTAAATCTGAGCTGCAGCTATAGCAACTCTGGATCCTTTAACTCACTGCACTGGGCCAGGGATGGACCCCAGCTGCCGCAGCCAGATTCTTAATCCACTGCGCCACAGTGGGAACTCCAGATTGAAGCTCTTTCAGGTTGTGTCTCTAAGAAACACCATAGGGATATTGCTGATTCCCCACAATTCACCCTAACCCGTTGGTTTCCCATTATTTTTTATTATTATGGTGACTCTAGGTATCACTAGGCCACATTCCAAACATGTGACATCTTTAAACAGGTGCCAATAGGATTAAAGACATTTTCTCTGTTCTGTTTTGGGTCATTTTCTTACTGTCAGAAACTCACGAGTTTAACACTGAAACTGGATGATGCTGAAGCTTCTCAGTTCTTAGTTGGCTTTGAAATTAACTTTCATCTTAAAGGTTATTTTCAGGAGTGGCTTAAGCATGAGAATAGCAACTGGCTGCCCTCTTTCCCATTCTGTTTCCATGCTGCCCCTCTGTGCCCATCTCTACCCCAGCCTTCTAACCCACAGGCTAGAAAGTGCCACCCATTGACCTGCTTGGAAAGAAAGTGAACTGTGTTATAATCACAGAATCATGACTTCGAAAAACCAAAAAGCACCTCCAAATAGGCAACAGTACAGGAGTTCCCATTGTGGCTCAGCAGGTTAAGGACCCGATGTAGTGAGTCTTTGTGAAGATGCAGGCTCCATCCCTGGCCTCGCTCAGTGGGCTAAGCATCCAGTGTTGTCACAAGCTGCGCTGTAGGTTGCAATGCGGCTCGGATCCCGCATTGCTGCGGCTGTGGCGTAGGCTCAGCTGCAGCTCCGATTGGACCCCAGCCCAGGAATTTCCATGTGCTGCAGGTGCAGCTGTAAAAAGAAGAAGAAGAGAAGAAAAAAAAGCAATTGTATAAGGCACAGTCTGTCTGCTCTTTGCCCAAGTAAAGTGTTCAAAAAATGTCTTACTTTTTAAAGGAGTCAATAATACATGTTCATTGGAATAATCTTACAACATTCAGAAAGTAAATAAAATAGAATTCAATTCCGTAAAGATAACCAAAGCAGATTGTTTTCTAAATGACTGTGAAGCTTTCCGAAGAGAAATATTTATGTGAGAGAGGGACAAAGTGTCCTATGGATGATGCATTTTGTTCCTTTCATCCAGACTCGAAGTCTAGAAAGCCTGGTGCTTTCAGGGGCCTGCCAGGGTGGGGTCATGGGAGATAAATGGGCCTTGGGAGATAAATAGGCCTTGGATATTCTTTTTCTAAGTTTGGGGTTGCGTGTTCTAAAGCCACAGCAGCTGATATGCTCAAGACTCTTCTTCTTTCCCCCAGACCCCAGGCAGGCGCAGTCTTCCCCGCCGTGGTCCTATGACCAGTCGTATCCCTCCTACTTGAGCCAGATGACGTCCCCATCCATCCACTCCACCACCCCGCTGTCCTCCACACGGGGCACCGGGCTTCCTGCCATCACCGACGTGCCCAGGCGCATTTCAGGTAAAGACCACCCTTGAACGCAGGCGCGGGGTCGGGGCTGCAGGCTGGGCCCAGCCGTCTCAGCTCCGCTCCCAGTAACTCTCCGTGAGAGGCATGTGGACCAGGGTGTGGCAGCTGCAAAGCGGGTCTTCGGAATGATGGGGCTCTCAGATGCTCGAGCTTTAAATTTAAGTCAGGAGACGGAAACTCCCCCAGAGATGGCATTCTTTCCTAAGATGGCACTTACTACCCCTTCTCCTCTCCCCACCCCGCCCCCACCCCCGTTTTACTCCTGCTGAAGTGTGTCTCCCTTGGTTGGTGCTATCTCCTGACTGAGGCTCCTCCCGAGGCCCTTAGGCCAGGCCTTCCTCTGCTTGCCTTCCTTTCTGCCCCTAACGTCTGCCTGAAGCCAAACGACGGGCCGAGCGCACTGCCCTCCGTTTCTAGAGGCTCTTCAGTCCCAGGAGTCCCAGGTAGCCAGTTCTAAGAGAGAGCACCTGCACATTTAAGGTCCTTGTCAGACACCTGTCACTCGTGGTGCAGTGAGGCTGCAAGAGTCTTGCAAGGCTGCATGTGGCCTCAGAGCGGCCAACTCAAGTCCGAGCAACCTGAGTCACACAGGTCACTGCTGTGGCTCTCAGCGTGGCAGCCTCACATGTGCCCTCTTTCAAAGGCACCACAAAATTCTATAGCTTGTGGTGGCAGCACATGTGGCAAGGATCCTGGCCACCCTCCTCTCTCTCATGGAGAGTTCATCTCGGGGAGCCAGAGAGGGTCCGCGCAGATGTCAGCCTGACACGTGGAGGAAAGTTCTAGGCTCTCGGCCAACCATACAAGTCCTGTGAATCAGAGGAAAGTCTCTGAGACACTCCAGTGTCCAGACTGCAGCCCGGCGCCCCTGTCAGAGGCACACGCAGGGGGAATCCTCCGTCTGTCCGACCCTCTGCTCAGCGATCGGGCTCCGTGCACCTGTGTGACTCCTGGCCAGGTTAATGCCTTTCTCTTTCTCTCTTTCTCTTTGTGTTTCTGTCTCTGTGTTCCCTCCCTCTCTTGTTTTCTGCAAAGCTCGAAGCCGTTGCTCTCTGCGCTGAGTTGCACCACTGGCCAGCTGACGGTCCACCAGCAGGCTTGCAGGTTGTGATTAGCTCAGACTCCTTTCTTTCTTTCAACCTGGGAGGAGGGAAGTCTTTTTTTCTCCAGCAAATAGCAGGAAAGGGGCTCTCTGGTCCTAGTTCCTTCAGCTTTTCTGCCGCAGACGGACTCCCTAGGGGTGAGTAGGGAAAGAAGGGGTGGGGGAGGGAGGACCTCAAGATTTCTTTGGAAAAAACCACGGGACCACTTTTCCTTCTGACTGCTGTTATAATTTTCATGAATCACATGGTCTTGATCGGGGAATGGTGCAGCGTAGAGAATTTTAGGGATCATTTCCCTTGACTGCAACAACTCCCTCCTGTAGGCAGACATTAGTTAACGACACGGGAAAGGATGAGTGAGCACAGAGGGACAAGCCAGGGCTCCTGTGGGATCCGAGGTATAGTGTTGAGTGGTGTTGAGTTATTTCTGGTCCTCCTGCATTTTAGACTGAGTCCGTTTTGTCTCACGGAGTGCCAAGGTGATCCTTTGCCAGGACAGATTTGTGCAAACTTGCTTCTGTTTAGGGTCCTCTGGGCTTCTGTCTGTCCAACCCTTTGTGGCTGAAGCAGATTTTACTCTTCGTCCTCTGGCAGTACCTAGAGGAAAGAAAAAAGCACCTCAGGGAGTGATTGGAGCTTTCTTTTCTTTTCTTTTCTGTTTACAGCTGCACCTGTGGCATATAGAAGTTCCCAGGCTAGGGGTTGAATCAGAGCTGTAGCTGCCAGCCTGCACCACAGCTCATGGCAGTGCTGGATCCTTAACCCTCTGAGGGAGGCCAGGAATCGAACCTACTTCCTCATGAACACTATGTCAGGTTCTTAACCCATTGAGCTACCACAGGAACTCCTGATTGGAGCTTTAGAGACTCTTACCTACAGCATTTTCCTCCTGAGCTGTGTTCTTAGCCAAATTCAATGGGAAAACCATTGAAAGTAACACAGAAAAAAATGCCGCATTACGTGTGTAATACAGATGAGCCAGAATCTTTGGAGTCAATTTACTGATAATTACCTAAAACAAATATGAATTTGCTCATCTCACGGAGGAGGCAGGAACTGATTCATGATCCAGCCATACATTGACCTGAGGCTAAAGGTAGGAGCGGCGCTCTGCTTTCAACTAGTTTAAAACTGAGTTTAGTCCAGTGTTTTTCTTCCACCCTGAACATTTCTTTGAATCGTTCCTGGCAAAGTAACATGGTGCCAAGGTGTTCTGCATAAACAGTAAAGCAAAGAGAACAGAAAATCCCTCTTGTCAGCGTGTGGGAATCAGGAAGCAAGAACTAGATGCAGACAGTCTGGGAACTGGAGGAACCCTGCTTTTTCTGACCTTGCTCTTGGGTGTGGGATTATGTCCGTCCCCCCGAGTACTGCCCAGTGGACTTGGGGACCGAGTCATCTGGAGTGAGTACTGTTTTCATTTCAGGGGGACCAGACCTAGACAGCTTCTCGGAGGGGAGCCTGCCTCATGGGTTTGGAGGTACCAAGTTGCATACCTTCTGTTTTCATATTGTTCCCCTCAATATCTAAAGGGAAGCTATGTGTCTATACCACAGACAGCTAAAATAGGAACCCCTGTCCCCATCTCCAAGCAGCCCTATGTTTACCATTTGAGATGCCTTCCAGAACAGTCCCTGCTTTTGTGTAGAGACGCCCACTCTCATCTCCCTGTATGAAGGGATACACAAAACATTCTCACAGGACCTTGGGTGAGAAAGCAGAAAATGCCTCATTTATACATTAGGGTTGGAAGGTTCAGACCCAGGTTTGAATTTTAACCCATCCACATAGCAGGAAAGCTTCTTAACCTCTTGGAGACTTAGTTTTATTATATGTGAAACAGGGATAGAATATTTATCTCTTGGGGTTCCTGTGAGGATTCAGTGAGGTGCTTCATGTACAGTGCTTGGGGCAGGCTGACGCACCGTATGTGCTCAGCAGATGGCAGCTGATGTTATGAAGTTTAACATTGTTTTGTACAAATCGTATGTCTGTATATAATTTGCAGGCAAGCCCTGGCTTAAGTGAATCGGTGGGTGAAAATGTACACTTTTAAAGAGGTTTATTTGCTTTATAACATGGATGGCCACGGCGTGCATTTAAAATTTTTTAAAAACCCTTGAAATATTTAAATATGTAAAATGAGTTAATACTCATATGGCATTCATAAAGCGCTTAACACAGTGCCTGACGCATAGAAGTACTCAATAAATGTCATTATTATTCTTCCATAGACTTCTTATGAATTTTTATAGCGCGACAGCAATTGGAAGTCATTCACAAAAGGTCAATAAAAGTCAAAGCACTAAGAGAAAATAACTGTTCAGTTATAATGTCAGAAAAGAGAAAATGTTAAGTTACACTTGCATGTAACTAGGCACGCTGATATTCTTCTCTAGGGGGTCATAAGAATAAAAGCGAGCAGAAACTTCTTTCAGAAAGACATATTCCTAACGAAATTGCATTTCGTCCTGGAAGACAATTGCCAAGAAAGACCATGATTTAATCTATTTAAAGACCTTCAGAGAGTCCAATTTTATCATTCCTTTTTTTGGTAGCCTTTCTCCTGAGTAATTTTTCAAGTGTGGCTACAAATGCTCAAACTTAACGAACTTTGATAGTGACAGTGATATTATACCATATAATATCATAAAGAATTTGAAGCAAAAAGTAAATAAAATAAGATGATAAAGATATATATATATATATATATGTATATTACTCACAATCCCTACTTTACTGCAAAGAAATATACAAGCCAGTTATCTTGAAGTTCACAGGTGCAAAACAAAGATTCAGGAAATATTTCCTTAACCTTTAGTAGCCTCCCATACTATAACAAGAACAATAGCAGTAGTTATATGTTTATGGCTGAACAATAAATTATTGTTATGTATTTATTGAACAATAAGTAATTCTGTGGTGTAAGTGACTAATAGAGTCTACCTTATTGTATCAAGTGTAGGTCATATCCAGCTGGATTATAAAAATCAAGGTGGTTCCTTTGTGGCTTAGTGGTTAAAAGATTCAGCATTGTCATTGCTGTGGCTCGGGTTTGATTGCTGGCCTAGGAACTTCTGTATGCTGCCAGAGTGGGGAAAAAAATATCTAGCAGAAACCAGTCTAGAGACGTCCAGTGCAGAAGAAGCCCTGTAGGGGTGGGTTCCCCACTCCACTGCATTTACTGTGCTAAGTATGACCTTATCACATAAATAATCTGTATTTAAGTAGCATCCTCAGCCCCCAGAGATTTTATACATTACCTTATTTCATCTTATATGATCCTAGAAGGATGTTCACTATACAGAGCTACCAATTCTCACCGATGCTATTAAAGAGCCATGTGTGGGTCAAGGCTAGGAGCATTGACAACAAACCAAACCATTGCGTGTCTTCATCCCTATAATGTCACCGTCACCCACAGCATTTTTGACGTTCAAAGCACTTGTGAGGCTTGACACAAGGATTATAATTACTTTGCTGGAGCTCATGCAACATGGTTATGTAAGTAAGTACTTACTGACTTTCCAAATGTATCTTATGGAATTACATACTGTTAGAAAAAGAGGCACAGCTGTTTGCTGAGTCTTATTCTTTGACTTGTGGGTCAAAGTATGAGCTACTGTTAGCCTCTTAATGGAGATTATATATAGGTTTGTTCATGGCAAACAGTCCTCCACCCATCCGAGTGAAGCATCTCAGATTAACCTGCATGTGGGTTGCTCTTTGACGTTCATGAGACGGAAGGGATTTATACAGGCATTTTTCTGTGGTCTTGGCCATTGTACCCAAGGACCTCTCCATGCTTTCTGGGGTGTAGCATATGAATTAAAGATGCAAAGGGAGGGTCCTCCCAACTGAGGTTGTCTGCCTCAGTTACCCTGGGAGAGGCCAAAACAGGTGGTATGGATGATTTTTCTCCCAAATTTTAGGATTATTTTACATGAGACAGAGTTAAGAACTTTCGTCTTTTGGAAGGTTATTCGTTTTCTCTGTAAGTAAATAGTCTTGAATTTCTTCTTTCAAAATACTTAAATATCAACAAATTCCACTTAACTGTACAGGACTCTTAAAGATGTCTTCATGTTTATGGCTGTTAGTTGTTAAACTATAATATTTCCAAAGGTCAGCAGAATAGGGATTATTCTAAACAAATACAATTATTAAAAATTATTTGATTACTCCCACAAAAGCTAGAAACTGTAGTGGAAAAACCCTATTTGATCCATCAAGGACTATCGGGAGGATTGTTTGCTGTAGTTTCAAAGTCGGAGGTGTTTGATGTAGTTCATTTTTCAATGTCCCCTGTAGCCGAATTTCTGTCACTTCCTGAGCCCAGGTTTGAAATCAGCAGCTTTAGCAATGTGCCAAGTATATGTGGACATTTATTTTAGCAGGTCCATTCTTAAGTCACAGGAGGGAGTGACGGCTTAAGAGAGGTTAAAAGGAAAACTCCAGCAATTAATACTAGGAAACCAGAACGTTAAAGCAGCTATAATAAAACACTAGAAGATCGACTTCTTTTTTTTTTTTTAACTACAGAACCATTCCTTTATTAAGACCCACCTGTTTGGTAGACACACCTCTGCCACAGCAGCCATGGGCAAGTAATTAAGTTTAATAGGAGTCACTCTTATGTTGAAGAAGTTCTCTGTTTAAAGCCACAGAGGGGGAAGTTATTAAATTTAATGGACCCTAAACAAAGGCAATCCCTGTGTTACCAATTGAATATTCAGTCTTCTTCCCTATAATATTGACTGTGATCGATTGGGTTATTTTTGCATTCTGTAAGTTGAAATTCATCTTGCTTTCTTTAAAAACTGGCTATTGTCTGACACAAGCAGGGGATATTTTTATCTTATTGCTGTAGGCTTGGTTTCAAGGGCATACCTGGACCTCGGTTGAGCATAACTTTTGAGTTCGTGGGGCTGAGGACATAAGAAGTGGTTTCCATTCCTACTAGATCTGTTGAGGGTAGTTGGCCCAGCTCGCCAAGTTGGATAAACTTGGTTGTATGACGAGTTACTATTATCTGTAGCAAGACTGACAGAATGAAACCTGGAGGCATGGGTTGACTCTGATTTTCTACACGATTAGTATCAGTTGTTTTGGTGAGGATTTATTTTTGATACCTGTGCAATACCCCACACTTGGAGAAAAGAGTCAGTAATGAAAGCAATCATGCTTATGCGGGGATGGCAGGATTATAAACGTTATTGACAGATTTGCTGTAATCCCTTTCCTTTCATAGAAGAAAGCTTGGGACCTTGAACCTAACTTCACCGAAAGTATTAAAGTTGATTTTCTAATGACACAGTGGCTTCTGTGGTTCCCTGGGATCTGAGAAGAGGGTGGAGGCAATTGAACGGAGGAAACCTGAGTTTTAGTTTCATGGTCACGTAAGAGTCTTTGTACTATTCTCAGAGATGTCAGTTAATATATTGTGTGTCACTGGTCCCGTGTAACTGAATCACTCAGAATTGTCCATCTGTGAGTCTCAGAGGTTCTGCAGGGAGTGAGGTCAGTGTCGGTCCAGGGATTGTTGTTCTTAGGGCTTCTGGTAAAGCAGTCTTGCCTTAGCAGATAGATGCTAGTGGAAAAACTAAGTTGTGTCATGAGCTTCAAAAGAACTTCAAAAGAGCTATCATATATATTTGTATTTAAATGAATGCTTTATTTTTTAGAGCAGTTTTAGATGTACTGAAAAATTGAGCATAAAGTACAGAGTTCCTGTATGCTCCCCCACCATCCCCACCAGCCACTTTTTCTTCCCATTAACTAACATCTTGCAGTGGGAGTTCCCATCATGGCGCAGTGGAAACGAATCCGACTGGGAACCATGAGGTGGCGGGTTCTATCCCTGGCCTCGCTCAGTGGGTTAAGGATCCGGCATTGCCGTGAGCTGTGGTATAGGTTGCCAACACGGCTTGGGTCCCCTGTTGCTGTGGCTGTGGTGTAGGCCAGCGGCTACAGCTCCGATTAGACCCCAAGCCTGGGAACCCCCGTATGCTGCAGATGTGGCCCTGAAAAGACAAAAAGCCAATTAAAAAAAAATATTGCATTAGTATGATACATTTGTTACAATTGATGAAGCACTGTTGACACATTATTATTACCTAAAATCCACAGTTTATGTTAGGGTTCATTCTCAGGTTTATACTCTTCTATAGGTTTTGCCAAGTGCACAGGGCCAAGTAACCACGGTTACAAAGTCACACAGAATAGTTTCAGGGCCCTAAAAATCCCCTATACATGATCTTTTTATCCCCCAGCCCCTGGCAACAACTGATCTTTTCTGTCTGTATAGTGTTGCCTTTTCCAGAATACCAAGTAACAGGAATTGCAGTAGGTAACCTTTTCAGACAGGATTCTTTCACTTAAGGATCTGCATTTAAGTTCCTCTCTTATCTTTTCACAGCTTGATAGCTCGTTTGTTTTTACCTTTGACTAACAGTCCATTGTAAGCATATTATTAAATGTTTAAAAACACCCAGACCAATGACTACTCACCCTGCCCCTGTGAATATTACCATCCCTTAAAAAAGCATTGCATGCATATTCCTGCCCGGGGAAACATCCTCTGTCACAGCAACTGTCACCAAGTAGTCTAGACTATGGTTTTCCTTCTCTTTGGCCCACATCTGATTTAAAATTTTTTTCTTTGCCTTTGCCCATAGACACATTATGAAACATTAACCTTTTGGTGGTCCTATGTATTGATTCAAGTGCAAACCAGACCCAACTAAAAACAGCAGTCCGTTTATGTGGCTACTTAGCTGCCTCCCCAAAGATGCACCTCTCTGAGGTAAAGGACGCTCCTTTTCTCCTAAGAGCACCTAGCCATCCTCACCTGTACCGTGCTGTTCCACACTTCCTGGCCAGTCCACTTATTGGCATTGGCCAGGCAGGGCCCTGTGGATCCTTCGCAAGCATCCCTTTCCTCAAGGTGAATCGCTCTCTTGTCGATGTCCCCTCTCTGGGCTTTGGCCACATCTCTGATGTATCTATATCTTCCTTCAGTGATACTTTAATTAGATGCCTTCCCCCTTTGAGAGGAGGTAGGCTCACAGAGCCCTGAATCCTTATAACCTAGCACAGTTATTGGCACATGGTAAGTGCTCCGTACATATTTAATGGAACAAATATTAGTGGAAAAGATGATAGAAAAAAAAAAAAAAAGCAAATCGGCATGTAGGAGAAAAAAATGGAAGAAAAAAGGGAAAAAAGATGATTTTGTTCACCTGGAACAGCAAATCAAGGGCAGCACATGAGAAACTTTTTTATGGCTGATAAGGACAGGACTAGCATGGTAAGCGTGTGCATGAGTAGTGTGTATTTTTATCTCCAAGTCTTTTTGCAATGTGTTTCACATTTAGAACACATATCAAGACTGCATCTGTTTCCAGAACTTGCTGCTAACAGTTGGTAATCATGCCAAAACATACTTTAGGGCCAGCTTGAAACCAAATGATCACATAGAGTTTTTGATTTCTCATTTAGAGTCTGACATTAATTATAGCTGTCATGTAATAAAGTGTCAAAGTCTTTTCTGAGAAAACGATAGAAATTGTATTAACTAAGCCATAAACTGAAGCAAAACCAGTCCTCAGAAACAAAGCAAAAGATCTGGTTTGGACAATGATCGTTTCTTACAGTCTTAGCCTCTGAATCTTTCCTGGTCTCCCCCATTCTCCTCCTCCCCAACCCCCTTTAAAAAAAAGCTTATGGACGTACGGTTGATTTACAATGTCATGTTAATTTCTGCTGTATAGCCAAGTGATTCAGTCATATATATATATATATATATATATATATACATACATACATATATATATGATACATATACACACACATTCTTTTTCATGCCTCCTCTTTATATTTATTTTTTGTGAGATTTAAATTTTTTCTATTACAGATTTTAATTTTTTCTATTATAGTTGAGTTACAATGGTCTGTCAACTCCTGCTACATAGCAAAGTGACCCAGTCATACATAGATATATATATACACACACACAGATTCTTCTTCTCCCATTATCCTCCATCGTGTTCCATCACAAGTGACTAGATAGAGTTCCCTGTGCTGTTTAAACTCTTTGCTGTGTGATGGGGCTTTGTGACACATCACCTCACTGTTGGGTCAGTGGTCTCTGGGAAGACCACACTTTCTCAGTGGCCTTCTTCATGCCTGACATCCAGAACCAAACTCTTTCCTTCTCAGCCCCTATTGGTGCCGGCAGAAGTGGCCTTGGTTCTTTGGTGATGATGTGACGGTTGTTTCCTCATATTTGCTGCTTTCTGTCAAGCTGCATTTCTCCCATTTCTTACTTCAGCTTTTTTTCTTTTCTTTTTTTAAATATAAGTATGAAAATTTATAGTTATTCCTGTTAGGTTTTATCTTATTTAATTCAGGTAATAGTTTCTGCCAGTCAAGAAATTGAGATTTTCAGGATGTCCCGCTGTGGCACAGGTAAGGATCCAGTGTTGCCACAACTGTGGTGCTGGTTCGATCCGTGGCCCGGGACCGTCTACCTGCCGTGGGCATGGCCAAAAAAAATTTTTGGATTTTTACAAATGTCACCCGATACATTAGTGGCCACTTGCATTCTTTCTTATCTGAAGTTATCTTTTCTCAATTCATTTCAGCCTTTTCAAGTCGGCTCAGTGGTTATGTGTATACAACTTAAAGTGTGCTTAGGCAGGCAGTGAATAAAAACGAAATAGAAGACATGGTTTCTGCCTTCAGGAAGGTTTCAGTCTCATGTAGAAGACATCATGGGACTATGACATGGTCACATTATGATACCAGCCCATATGGGTGCCTGAATATGCAAAGAAAGTTGAGGATTTTGGTGAAAAGAGATCTCTTTTGCCCCTTGCATAAACTTGTCTCCTTTAGGAAATTTAAAGAAAAAAGAATCAGTTCCATTTTGCTCAGATTGGATTTTTACTCTGACAATTACATTTTCATCTGAAAAAAAATTGCACTTGTTGACATGTGTGGTTTCATAATGTTTCTTAAGCTATGACAAGAACAGAGGAGATCTTGTCTTTCCCCAGCTAGATTGAAAGCTCCCCTAGGCCAAGGGCCTGGCTTTCTAATCCTTTACTATCTCTCCAAGACTTCAACGAGATTGAAGGCTCCCCTTAGGCCGAGGACCTGGCTTTCTAATCCTTTGCTTTCTCTCTCTGTAGCTCTCTCTGCTCTATGTGTAGATAGATGCTCAGGGGAAGTCCTTGCCTGCAGAAGGAAGATCCCCAGTCGTCCTGGCTGCATGCTTCAGAGTTAGGCTCTGTCATTAGCCATCAGCGAATAGATCTAGAAGGGGGGCTGTATAGGAAACTAAGGATAATAATGTCATTTTATCCTAATTTCATATTCCATATACACAAATATGGTCCTCGCATGTGATTATATTATAGAATGTTCTCCTATCTCTTTTCAAGTGAAGGAACACTCTTAGCTCTGTGTCGTGACCTGTGTAAGCACACAGGCATGTATGTAGTCACCTAGTCACCATATTTAGAACGAATGTACATGGAAATATTCTTGACAGGTCTGTTGTTTGGGATATTAATAAATACCAGCCAAGCTCCTCCTTACTTTTTCTCAGGGAAAGTAAGACCATTGAAACCCCCATGTCTTAGCATTATTTTGTCCCTTTGTTGAGCATTGATTTCTCAGGAGATATTAATTGGTCCCCAGTGGGGGGGAGGAAGGAAAAGAGAAACTGCATGATTATATTAGGTTATTAGTTTTTAGGTTTGTTAATATGTAGAAATATTTAAAAGGGGGGACTCAGAGAGAGATCCTTGGGAGAAGTCACTGAACAAGTAAAAAGCTTTTTTTTTTTAATATTTTAAATTCTATAGGATAAAATGCAGGTGACAGCACTTTAATTTGAATTGTTCAAAGTGATTTGGGGACACTTTTATTTTGAACAGTTCATCATCCTTTCAGAGAACAATTAGGAAGGTATCCATTATTAAATTGGGTCAGAATTTAAGTGCCTTGGTCAAATCTAGGGTCTAGGATCCCATTTGACTCAACTGCCTAGATTATTATTATTATTTTTTTTTTTTGATGTGACTCTTAGGAAATTCTTGCATGTCAAGTCTCTGAAAGTCATATAAATTCAGATATGGCTCAGGCAACATTGTCCCTGAATATCCCAAAGGATTTCTTAAGCAGGAAAGTGTCATAACTTTTCCAGAGAGACTTTGACCTTCAGTGTCCGACTTAGAAACATAGCCAAGCATGGTGGCCTGGGGTAGGACCAGTGTTTCTGTATCCAAACATTGGCCACTGTTCTCTCCAACCCAGTGGGTCACCATTGCAGTTCCCCGTTGTAATGAGTAATCATGTTGTTGTTAATGGAATAATAATAGCAAATAGAAGGATGGTTATAAACACTCTACCCTGTGCCAAGGAGAGCAGTGATTCATGGTAAATCAATAACAAACCCATTGGTGTGGTCACAAGAAATCCATACGGAATTAAGAAGAACCCTTTCTCAGAAAAAGCCACAAAGGAAATAAAAACAGGCTAGGAAAAGAGGGAGAAGTCTGGAGTTCCCGTCGTGGCGCAGTGGTTAACGAATCCGACTAGGAACCATGAGGTTGCGGGTTCGGTCCCTGCCCTTGCTCAGTGGGTTAACGATCCAGCGTTGCTGTGAGCTGTGGTGTAGGTTGCGGACGCGGCTCGGATCCCGCATTGCTGTGGCTCTGGCGTAGGCCGGTGGCTACAGCTCCGATTCATCCCCTAGCCTGGGAACCTCCATATGCTGTGGGAGCGGCCCAAGAAATAGCAACAACAACAACAAAAAGACAAAAGACAAAAAAAAAAAGAGGGAGAAGTCTGATAATACTGTTGGGGTCCTCATCATTAAAAGTAGCAAACCTGGAGTTCCTGTTGTGGCTCAGTGGTTAACGAATCTGAATCATGAGGATGCAGGTTCCATCCCTGGCCTTGGCTCAGGGTGTTAAGAATCTGGGTGCGGCCCTAAAAAGACCAAAATGATAATAATAATAACAATAATAAAATAAAATAAAAATCTCCCAAACTACTCCTGGGGAAAACAGTGATTCTCAGTGTGGCTTCAAGGTGGGGTGGAGAGTTGATCTAAAAAGATTCCAGAAAGGAAGGTTTGACCTGCGGTGCAGTTAACAGAACAAATTCCATTTTTCTGACTTTAGAAATTGGTAGCTATCCGGGGTATCTTTGAAGCATTAGCTAAGTCTTGGTTTTGGACCCCCTCTGACAAATCTGTCTTTTCAATTTGTGCATTTAGACCATTGACATTTAAAGCGATTATTGATAGAGGTGGATTAACATCTAATATATTTGTTAAGATTTTCTTTCTATTGCCCTGTTCTTTATCCTGTGGTTGCCTTTTCACTTGTTTTCGGCCTTAACTGTTTCCTATGGTCCCTTTTTCTCTGCTTTCTTAGCCTATCGGTTCTTCTTCTTTTTTAACCTTTTTTTCTAGTGTTTGCGCTAGAGTTTGCAGTATACACTTGTGACTACTCCAAGCCTCCTTTTAATAACACTCTACCCCTTCATGGGGAGTGTGCGTACCTTACAATCTAGAAACGTCTGTGTATAGGTTTTGTGTGGACACAAGTTTTCAGCTCCTTTTGATAAATGCCAAGGAGTTCAGTTGCTGGATCGCATGGTAAAAGCATGCTTAGTTTTGTAAGAAACCACCAAACTGTCTCCCAAAGTGGCTGTGTGTTTTGTATCCCCACCAGCAACAAAGGAGATTTCCCGTTGCTCCACACCATCTCTCTGTGTCTTCATATTTAGCTTTAAGTTTCTTGTAGCTGGCATACGGTTGGGTCCTGATAACATACAATTGGGACCGGCTCTGACCATCCCTGTCCTAATGGGTGCAGGTAGACTATTGACATTCAATGTAATTCCTGATATAGTTGGGTTAATATCTCTTTGAAGGGTTAGTAAAGCCTCATTAACTCTTTAGTCCAGGAATGACAGAGGCATGTGGGTGACATGCACCCCAAGAGAGAATTGAACCTCATACTGATAAAAGAGCAGTTTTCCGGTAAAATCGTGCTGAATTGACTTGGTTTATCAGAAAAAGATTTCTTCTAAGGCCCAGGCATATGGCATGGTGATTCAACTCTCTTGGCATCCTTGGAAGTGTGTTGGAAACAGCACTGGGTTGGGAATTGAGGAACCTGTCATCTGATTTTGGGTGTGCCTCTGAACTCTTGAGCACCTCACAATTTTTACGGGTCTTAGTTTCCCTAGGTGTGAAATGAGTTATTGGAGTAGGTATTCTCCAAGGTACTTCATACACCTTTGGATGTCTGTGATTCCAAAATAAGACCTGGAAGGCTTGATAATCAACACATCAGAAAACTGGATATTGGAGTTCCCGTCGTGGCGCAGTGGTTAATGAATCCAACTAGGAACCGTGAGGTTTCGGGTTCAATCCCTGCCCTTGCTCAGTGGGTTAATGATCCGGCGTTGCCGTGAGCTGTGGTGTAGGTTGCAGACGTGGCTCGATCCCTGCGTTGCTGTGGCTCTGGCATAGCCCGGTGGCTACAGCTCCAATTCGACCCCTAGCCTGGGAACCTCCATATGCCGTGGGAGCGGCCTAAGAAATAGCAAAAAGACAAAAAAAAAAAAAAAAAGAAAGAAAGAAAGAAAGAAAGAAAGAAAGAAAGAAAGAAAGAAAGAAAGAAAGAAAGAAAGAAAGAAAGAAAGAAAACTGGATATGGCCAGCTATAATAAGAACACAGGTGGGAGCTCCCTGGTGACCTAACAGGTTAAGGATCTGGCATTGTCACTGCTGTGGCTCAAGTCGCTGCTGTGGTGCAGGTTTTATCCCTGGCCCAGGAACTTTCACGTGCCATGGGCGTGGTCAAAAAAAAAAAAAGGAATAAAGGCTAGTATAGTACTTGATCTATGAACTACATTAATAGGAATAACTACCACAGATATCACGGAAAGCTTTGTTTTATGCTTTGGTTGATTCTGATGAGAAGCAATCTAAGATCAGGTTCATTAATGCCAAAGAACTGGACATTCAGACCTTGACACTTGACCCCAGCGAGCTTCTGTATATGGTGAAGTCACAAGTGTGCATGTGTGTCAGAGGCTGCTGACAGGTTTCAAAACCCCAACTTTATTTTAAAATGAAGGAACTTTTAAAATGGGCATTGTACATACCCTTGCTTGGTTTTCTACAACTTATCAGTGTTATACTCTCTTTACCTAAGGATAGTTATCATGATTGTACTTTACCCTATGGGGGAAATAAGAATCTTAGAAGCTAAAGGTTACTAACACAAAAAAGCAGGTAAATTCTGTTGACAGACTAAATGGGATCAGAGGACCAGAGTTTCTTTAAAGAAATTAGATGTTCTTTAAATATTAAATGTTTCTCTAAATATTAGAGAAAATATGATCAGAATTAAAATTCCTTTTAGTGAACCATTGCTATCATGGTGTTTTATGACCACATGATAAAAAAATCTTTATTAATACAGTGATGAATAAGGGGAAAGCTCAGGCAGCTTTTGCTACTGCCGAATGATGTGGTGGTTAAACAGTCTTTGGAGCCAGAATCTCTAGGCTTAAATCCAGGCCTCTTCACTCACTGGCTTTGTGATCACGGGGTTTTTAAGACTTAGCTTGTCTGTACCACAATTTCTTCATCTGCAAAATGGGCTAATAGTAATAATAGTAATAAAACAACAAAAGGTTGTTTTGAGGATGAAAGGGTAATTAATATGTGTAAAGCACTGAAGCATGTTATTATTACAGGGGGGAGAGTAGGCAGTGGAAAATAAGAACATTTTATCTTGGGGTAGGTGCTGTGAAAAAAGTAAAGGAGGCTGATGCGATGAAGAAGAAACACTGAAGCCGAGATCCAGACGGCAAGGAGGGGTCAGCCCTGTGGTGCTCACCCCAGGCGGTGGGGAGAGCTAGTGCAGGGGCCCGAAGCTGAGAAGGATGCTTGGTGGCCGCAGTGAATACAAGAGGAAATGACGTTAGAGGAGGCTCTCCAGGTCATGCAGGACCAGATTGGTCAAATTAGAAGGTTGTATATGCATATACCCGCAGTGCTTAGCCACCGGCAGATTTTAAGGCAGGGTCTCGATATAAATGGATTTCTGTTTTGCAAAGGTCGTGCTGGCTATTTGTAGGAGGATGAGGGGGAAGCAAGGGCATGGCTGGGAGGCTGTGGCAGTGGCCCTGATGAGAGCATGGTGGCTTGTAACCCTCCGCACCCCCCCCCCGCACCCCCTCGCCCCCCTCCAGACGGGCTGGAGATGGAGATGCCATGGACTGGAGCTGGGATCTGCCTGTACCGTCAACGTCAATATATTTTAGTAATGCTCTGTCCCCAGTCATTCGTTTCTGTTCAAG
Source organism: Phacochoerus africanus (assembly GCF_016906955.1). NCBI lineage: Eukaryota > Metazoa > Chordata > Mammalia > Artiodactyla > Suidae > Phacochoerus > Phacochoerus africanus. The sequence continues at coordinate 41,522,524 of NC_062552.1, forward strand.
GGCATCGTATTGCATCTTCTAAAAATCTTAGTTAATTTTTAGACACTGTTCATACACCCCACCGCGAAGTGGTGATTCAGGAATTGCTTCATTTATTAGGTGAATTCAGAACCACTCACCTGGAAAATTCAGGCCAGCAATCCATTTTGAGAGCCGACAGTGTTTGGTTTAGTTGTTTTCACTGACCCGTTAATCTGATTATTTCCAGTAGCTCCCCTTCCTTGGCACCGTGCAAACCCCGATTGCAGTGCAGTGAGGTACAAGATGAGGTGGATGTAGGGGGCTGATTAGCACTGTATCGTTTCTTAAAATGTAGGTGGTGTGTGTTTCTGTCTTTCATGGCCTTTACATACTGCTGCCTTCTGCCATTAAGATGGAATGAAAGTCTAGACAGGTCTATTAGATGATCACACCGGGAAGTGTGTGGCAACAGCCCTGAAATGAAGAGACCCCTGGGCGAGGCGCTTGAGGGTTGGTTACCTTAGGCTTGCAAGCCGAGTTCCTGCATTTGAGACAAGGAAGCCTGGTACCAGCATTTTCTTCGCCGTGAATGGAGTCAACACCCTGGCAGCTGCTTCCCGGAGGACTGAGACGTTGGGGTACGCCTTAAATTGGGAGACCTTGAACTATGCAGAATCTCATAAGCACAAACTAAGGTGAAAGGAGGAAGCTTCCAGTAGCAGAGACTCAGTATAACCATTGTAGTCTGTGATCAGAATCTTTCAGGGCCTTAAATAGAAATTCTTCCCTCCCTCTCCGGCCCCTAAACTTTCCATCCGTGGTTCGAGAAATTTGCTTCAAGATCTTGCAATGATAGGGGCACTTCTTACATTTCCTGTTGGCAGAATAAGAAAAGTCCAACCCTCTGTGGACACACGTGTCCCCTTCTTCCTGTCATGCCAAGCTGCAGAGGGACGGGTCCTGAAATCGTTAGCAACCCTCTGTGGACACACGTGTCCCCTTCTTCCTGTCATGCCAAGCTGCAGAGGGACGGGTCCTGAAATCGTTAGCACCATTTGTAAGCTCATTTTAAAGGAAAGAAGAAGAAGGGAGTTCCCGTTGTGGCTCAGTGGGTTAAGAACCCAAAGTATCCATGAGGATGCGGGTTCAATCCCTGGCCTTACTTAGCTGGTTGGGGATCCGGCACTACCGTGAGCTGTGATGTAGGTGGCAGACGAGGCTTGGATCCTGCGTTGCTGTGGCTGTGGTGTAAGCTGACAGCTGCAGCTCTGATTTGACCCCTACCCTGGGAACTTCCATATATGCCAAGAGTGTGGCCCTAAAAAGCAAAAAAAAAAAAAAAAGAAAGAAAAAAGAAAGAAAGAAAAAAAGAAATAAGGAGGAGTTCCCTGCAAGCCTAATAGTTAAGGATTTGGCATTGGCACAGCTGTGGCGCAGGTTTAATCCCTGGCCCAGGAACTTCTGCATGCTATGGGCCCGGGCAAAAAGAAAAAAAGGTGAGTAGTAAAAATCAGAGTCTGGGGACGAATTTCTCAGTGACCTAATCTACTTAAAATTTATTTGATGGATTTATATTGCGTTTTGGAAGCTCTAGGGACTCAAAATAAGACACACTTCAAAGGGCATCAACATCTCATAGGATAGCACATCTAGACTAATTCCAGGGGCTCTGAAAACTTGATCGATTGGAATTCCGGATAATAAGTTGGCTGATTCTTTAGCTGTGGAAGTTAGTTTTTAACCTTTCTCTCTGGCTTCATTACTTAGAGTAGAACAGTAGTAGGAGTGGCTCAGCGGGTTAAGAACCAGACATAGTGCCCGTGAGGATGTGGATTCGATCTCTGGCCTCACTCAGTGGGTTAAGGAGTCATCGTTGCCGTGAGCTACAGCATAGGCTGCAGATGCGGCTCGGATCCCGTGTTACATGGCTGCCACATAGACTGGGAGCTTGCAGCTCCAATTCGATTCCTAGCCCAGGAACTTCCATAGGCCATGGGAGCAGCCCTAAAAAGAAAATATATATATATATATCGTGTAGAACAGTAAAGGAATTGAATCTGAGCTGCAGCTGTGACCTTACAAGTGCCGGATCTTATAACCCACTGTGCCAGGCCGGGGTCGGGGCGGGGGGTGGGGGAGGATTGAACCCACATCTCCACAGTGACCTGAGCCACTGCAGTTGGATCCTTAACCCACTGTGCCACAGCAGGAGCTCTCAAAACACAGATAATAATGATAATAATATTTAGATAGTGGTTCAAATATATAGAAAAGACTTTTACAGACATTCTCATTTAATCTGACCATAGCTCATTGGAGTACAGATGTTATTTCAGTCCCTGTTCTGCCAGTAAGACATTCAGAGATTTGACCTCTACGTCTCTTGGTGAAAGAGGCAGGGAGAATAAAGACTGAACCCCAAGTCTTTGAGCTCCACGTGTGCTTTCCCCACTATGTGTTGTCATGGGGGGGGGGGGTCCTCCGTGTCAGAACCAAAAAGCCTGTTAGTGTCATCCCAAGAGGGATTTTTATCACATTGGTTTTTCCAGGCTCTACTAAGGAGACCTAAAACTGGGACTCTTTACTAAGCAGCCAATGTTTATGCTTGATGCAGGTCAGAGAACCCCAAATAAATAGTAAAATTCACCAGATACTTACCAGAAGCAACAGTGGAAATAATCCACCTCGTGATTTTGTAAATCTGTAAGTTTTATTCTCAAGATTTAACAATGTCCATCTCAATGAAATCTCAAAACCTGGAAGTCTGTATTTTTATATGTGGGGTGAGGAAACTTAAGCTACTGAAATTATGCATTGACAATATAGCCTCTCCTGCAAGAGTTGGAAAGGTGGATATAAATATTATTTATTTGGACTTTCGGTAGTTCAGATCAAAACAATTTGCTGGAAGAATCCAGAACCAAGAAGAAAGAGAAATAGCTCACATCATATCTCTCCCTGAATGTGTGAGCCTACTGTGAATTTTATCCTCCCTTGCTGCTAGATTTAGTGGCGAAAACCTTTCCTCAAAAGCTCATAGTGTTTCCATTTTCTTTTTACCTCTCTGCAAACTGTTGTTAACAGTTATACATCTTTTATTTTGTGGACGTATATTCTAAATTTTCAAATTGGCATTATGTATAGAGAGGAAAACCTGATCTTTTTTTGCATGGGGAATATGCCTCATTTTAAAAACCAGTAATACTGTTTCTGAAGAAATGGGTATCTTCTTTGAGAGGAAGAGTATTTCTGGTAGAATTTCAAAGGTAATATTTTGGAATTCTCACGGTCGTCTAATATGGAGGTAGTCGAAGCAGGATTTTAGAGCTGGAAATCCCTGGAGATGATTTGAGTCAAGTTCGATCCTTTTACCAATGAGGAATGTGTGTGGGGTCAGGGAGGGGCTGTGCTGTGCTCACCTTACTGTCAGGGGCAGTGCTGGGGCCAGAACCCACACCCCTGGCTGCTAATCCAATCTCTAGAGTCATATTCTCCTGCTAGACTTTCCAATAGGCTGCAGATTTTTTTTTTTTTTTTTTTTGGCTATTGCTGTCTGTGTCCATTATGATCTGGAGGAGAAAAATAAGCCATCTCTGAACTATTCCTCTGCCCGTCCTCTTTTTACCCTCGAATTAATTCCTTAGGAAGAGACTGCATAGCCTTTTTGTCCTGCACCTGCGACCACACCGCCTCTCTTGACCAGGCGTTTGGGGGCCACATGTAGCACAGGTTCAGTGGACAGGATTCTCAGGCTGGCAAAAACAGGGCTCTGATTTGGGGCAGACAGAGAACCTCCACTGTTGGAGGAGCGACTCCTGGACTATTTATTGTGTTTCTCTCAAGGATACTGAGCTATCCAGGCCCTCTTATTTATTTATTTATTTTTGGTGATCAAGTAGCTCCTCTCAGACACCTTAATACATAATTAGGTGTGTCTGTTTACACTTGGGAGAGCGTCCCAGAGAAATACAAGGAGTCTGGGAGTAGCCACAAACAGATGTTGAAATTGTCCATTTGCGGCGAGTTTATGACTACACAGCACCAGGAATAAACACTGGGGGTGAAACCCCTCTGCCCGGATGGTGGGTGAGTTGAGAAGGGCATGTGATCGAGTAGAGTAGAAAGTGAAAGGAAGTCCTATTTTTCTTTTGCTTTCTCTCTCTCTCTCCCTTTTTTTCAATTTGCTCTAGCATTTGTTTATCTCTTCCAACCAGAAAAGTTTCACTCTTTGGCTTTGGCCTTTTGAAGGCTTTTGCCAAAAGCTTCACCATCTGTAGGGTTTGATTTCTGTCAAAAAAAAATCCCACTTTGAGAACAAGGTCCTATGTAACTAAAATGTGTTTGTTTTTGTTTCAATCACTCAGAAGAGAAATCATCTCTTCTCCATTGTTAAAAGAGAGGTTTCAATCAAAGGAAAATTCTACATATTCTAAAATATACAAACAGCTCTTTGAAACTGATGCCAAATCAAACTCCAAAAGGGACTTTTTTTTTGCAGAAGTTTTGAGTTAATTCCGTGTGCAGGGCTTGAGTGGAAAAACTCTGAGACTGTCAGAGGAACGAGTTACCACAACGCTGTGTTTGTGTCGGAAGTTATGTAAGGAGCATTATCCCAGGATGCTGTGAAGATTCTCATCAGTGATTTAAGGCTCAATCCTAGAAACAAAGAAAAAGTTCTTTTCAAAGGGAGTCAGTCGTTCAGTTAAATAAAAGGTAGGTAGGTGGGCTTCTGACGTTATCGGAGCTCTACCTCCCAAATGAGAAGGCATGCTTTTTTAAAGTCATCACTGGAGTTCTTCTTGCGGCTCAGCGAAAACGAATCTGACTAGCATCCATGAGGACGCAAGTTCCAGCCCTGGCTTCACTCAGTGGGTTAAAGGATCCGGCGTTGCTGTGAGCTGTGGTGTAGGTGGCAGACACAGCTTGGATCTGGCGTTGCTGTGGCTGTGGTGTAGGCCAGCGGCCACAGCTCAGATTCCACCCCTAGCCTGGGAACCTCCATATGCCATGAGTGCAGTCCTAAAAAGCCAAAAAAAAAAAAAAAAGAGAGAGAGAGAGAGAGAAAGAAAAGAAAAAAAGTCATCACTTTAAGAAAAGATTCAATCGAAAATGATCCCTATTGTTAAAGAAATATCTTTCAGAAGTCAGGACTTCTCTTAGGATGAAAAGTAGGAGATGCTAAGGAGAGAAATCGAGTTGGGGGGGAATGAGTTAGGAAACCCCGAAAACTTCATTCTGGCTTGCTGCTTCATCCCTGAGACAGTGCATTCTTTCTTTGACTAAACTTCGTTATCGGTTGGTACCTGTCAGTGTGGCTTTTTGTGAAGGTAAAATCAGATGTATGGAAACAGTGACAACCTAAAAAGCAAAAGTATACATTTGAGATCTGATTTTTTTTTTTTTTCCTTTTTGGGCCACACCAGCGTATGGAGCTCCCGGGCCAGGGATCAGATCAGAGCCTCAGTTTCGAGACCTATGTCACAACTGCAACAAAGCTGGATCCTTTTTAACCCACTGTGCCAGGATCTCACCTGCTTCCTGGCGCTGCAGAAATGCCACAGGGGAAACTCCAAGCCCTGGTTTTTTAACAGAATTATTTTTTGAGAGTCAGTTTTGACATGGGACAGGAGACTTTGCTTGAGACTAAAGCAAGCCAGAACAAGTTTTTGCTCTTAGGATAAGGAAGCAAACCTGGGGAACAGGTTAGAATGGAAGGTGTGCCTCAGAACTGGTGGATCTGGAACTACTCGAGCCCTTTGGGTCCAGGTCAACAACAGGTGTAGTGGGTCAGGAAAAGCAGATGGCTGAAGATGGACAGGCAGACGTCAGAAGGCACACGCACATTGCAGGTGGAGATGAGGATTTAAGTAACCCTGGCATCATATCCCTTATTCCTCACGCATATAAAATCTTTCTGAACGTCTGGGGTTCCCATCATGGTACAGTGGTTAACAAATCTGACTAGGAACCATGAGGTTTCGGGTTCGATCCCTGGCCTCACTCAGTGGGTAAAGGATCCAGCATTGCTGTGAGCTGTGGTGTAGGTTGCAGATGTGGTTTGGATCCTGTGTTGCTGTGGCTCTGGCGTAGGCTGGCAGCTGCAGCTCCAGTTAGACCTCTACCCTGGGAACTTTCAGATGCCATGGGTGTGGCCCTAAAAAGCAAAAGCAAAAAAAAAAAAAAAAAGGTTGCTTAGGATATCAAGGGACAGATAGGGTGGGGGTGGGGATACTGAGGGCAGAGGGAATAGTGTAAACCAATGCCTGAAGGGGTGGGAAGGTGGCGGATGGTACTGACAACACACACCTGAATGGATCTGAGGCTACCTTCGGTCACAACCAGGAAGCCTCTGAGCTGGTCTTCCTGGGCCAGGAACCGATGCCAGGCCTGATCAGCAGCGAGCACGTATGAGGGTGCATCTGACTGGAGAGGGTGAGGGGACAAAGATAAGGATAGGTCCTGGCAGGACACAGTTTGAGGCTGAAGCCTGTGGCTTTGATTTCTAGATCTACATGGGTTGGGTTAGGCCTGGGATGGCTATAGCTCGAGGAGCCGACTTCAAGACTGAACAGCCCCTGGGTCGTCTGGTGCTGGGTCTTGGAGCATCAGGTGGTTTGAGTCACAAGCGCTAAGGTCTAAACTGGCCTCCAGGCTGTGGCACCACACCGGGGCACTAAGCCTTTTGAGGGAAATTTGTCGTGTGTTGAGCGATGCCTCAGAGGCATGACACTTCCTCCCCGCACCCAATGGCCTTCCTGAGTCAGCACTAGACTCCGTCATAGGCAGAATCTGAGACTGGATTGAGCTGGATTTAGAGGTGCAAGTCTGTTCCTACTTTAAGGGGAGAATTGAGCTGCATCTGAGCACACAGTCTGGTTATTTAGGGGGCGGTGGAACGAGGTCTCTATGGTGATTATTTGCTCTTCTAGCCCCTTTCCCCACGGCAACAGGCTCGAGGTTTTTTGTCGGTATTGTTGTTTGTTTTTTTGCAGAAGAGCTTGGTGGGGTCTAGAGCTGGGTATGTGGAATTACTTGGGCGTTTTCAGAGTTCTGAGTCTCAATGCATGTCTTCCCTAGCTTGGACCCAGATTTTTTGATTTTCCTTCTTCTTTGGCTCTACTAACTCAGATGAGACCGTTAAGAAGGAACATCGTTTTGAGATGGAGATGTTTGCTATTTGCTGTGGACTTTCGCCAGTTCTGATTTACTCAGTGAGAGTACCTGAGAAATGTTAAGATTTTATTTGCTTGTGATCACACCGAGTATCAGCACTAAAGACAATTTGAGAATTCCAGGGCCGAGTCGCCCACGGAAAATAGGGGGCAGGAAACAGCCTCCCCATTCCACATACCCCCTCCACCTCCATCCCAGGGCAGTCCCTGCTAATCGATCAGAACCTTTACTTCCGTGCTCTCCAGGTAGGCATGGCTGCCAGTGTGTTAAAATTTGCCTTCATTGACACTGAATCCCTGTACTTCAGAGGGGGATCATGGAAGGTGAACGCCCCCCTCCTCTGCCCCAGGTCTAGGGCCAGGTCCTGGGCCACCATGTATTTACTGGTCTGTAACTTAAGGAAATCACTTTGCTTCTCTGAGCTTCAGTCTGTCCTCCATCATGTGGGGTCAGTGACACTGTCTCCTTCCCAGGGCTGGGGGGAGGAGTTACTGCCCTGCGGCCAGTGGACATCATCCAGGGAGTAATGCTGCACTGCAGGTGGGAGCCTTTGACTGTGGGGTGTGGCTCCCCATTCTTTCCTCTTAGTAGAAGCTGTGACACCACGGGATCCTGTGACTACAAAATAAAATCCCTTGGAGGATGCCTATGGTTGGAGCAAAGACTGATCTTGACGTGTCCCCAGCCCAGGCGTTCCTAAACAAGGGGGTTAGGCTGCTACCAAGCTTGAAAGAAGAGCCCCTCAGACTTTTCCATCAAAGCACCCAAAGGGCAGAGGGAGCTCCGGGTCTCCTCGGCTCTGTGGTCCCCTTTCTGCTGACGTACGTAACCCAAACCAACCCCAACTCCTCCCTAGAAAGCATGCTCACGTCTCCTGTTACACCTTAAAATTTATGTGAATTTTACTCCGTAATATGCCCTTTTGGGTTTGAATATAAACATAATGTTTTACCTTACTAAGATCAGTTGAATGTCCCTCTTTAAACTGCCCCCCGCCTCCTCCGCGGCCCCGCACGCCATTTGTTCCCTTCTTGTATTTCATGCTCTCCTATCAGCTAGGCTTGGGTGTCTAATATATAATATCTCAACCAGTTCATAAATTTCTGCTTTTAATATAGTCTTGAGTTACCACTTGCACGGGCCACAGGAAAATGCCAGGCTGTTCCTTTTGCATGCAGGCTTTTTGGAAAGATTTACTTAGGAACAATTTATCATTGACTTGCAATTTTTAAAATAATCTTAATTGGCCACATATGTTATCAAATAAAAGCGGGTCTCCGGGCCGCTGCCTCCTTCCGCACGGCCCCGCCCCACACGTGCGCATGCGCACTGCATGTGGCCAGGATGCCGGAGAGTTAATTGTGCCACTCTAGGCAGGTACCACCACAGGAAAGCCTTCCCCTGATTTAAGATAAGATTACTGATACCGAAGCTGTTATTTTTAGGAGGGAAAGGCTATTGCTTTTAAGCCTTTTTCCCTTTTTCTCCTAGTTCCTCCTCTCTTAATTGTGGCTCCGTGTTTTGGTAGCCAGAAGTCATTAGTGGTTTTTAATTTCTCTGAAACTGAAATAAGGTCTGAAAGGGTGGATTTGTCCCTTTTTTCCTCCTTTTTTTCTCCCCCCCCCCTTTTTTTTTCTGGCTAATCGGAGGAACGCAACCACATCTGAAGCCACTTGGCTCATTATGAATTTCATGGAAACTGATTCTCTGAAAGTGTTTCCATATGTGTGTTCCCAATATATCCCATCCTCTCTAAATGGGAGCACAGACGTGTGCATGGGCTGGAAATGGCTTCAGGATGTGACAGAGCAGTCACATGACCGCCACGGCACCGTGGGTGGCCCCTTCTGAAAGACACGGTGTCCTGGGTGCTGGCCTCCTTCCTGCGGCGGATCTGCTTTCAAAGACCATCCACCCTTCCGAGCCTTTAAAAAGTTCTTAATCAAGGCCTAGCAAGACGATCTTTCTCATTTTTCCTCCCTTTCTCTGCCCCACTCACCCTTTAGTTTCTTCCTTCTCTCTTATCCTCCGTTCCTGTGTGTATGCGCGCGGGCACACACGCACGCGCGGACACACACACACACACACACACACACACACACACACACATCCCTTCCACCCCCTCCCCCCTTCCCCTCACCAAGAGGAAATGTAATATTCCGGCAATATCCTCAAAATTTGGGTGGGTTTAAGGGTTGATGGACATTTCTGAAAATTGCCAGGTTAAGTGTGTTTTTTGCTTTTTTTTTTTTTTTTTTTTTTTTTGCTTTTGCTTTCCTTCAGCTTAGCATACTTTCTTAGCCTTGGGATCAGCTGGTCTTTCAGATTTTGTGAGAGTGCAGTGGAAAAGTACAATTCATTACAACATGGAAAATAAATATTTATACTGGATAGTTGAGACACTTTTCCTCGCTTTTGCAAAACTATGGCGTTTGCTAGTCTGACCTTTCATTATCTTCAAAAAATTGATTTCAGATTCTCATTTTGCTGGTTTCTTCTCCGTCAGCATGATCCACATGACATTTCTCCCACAAAGGGTGTACTTTTCCAACTATCATCTAATGAAATTAAAGGCAAAACTAATTTAGTGGTGGATACTTGATCATTTTGGTGTGAGGGGACAAATTTAGGGAAATTAAGGAAACTGATGTAAAATCTCTTGAAACTTCAATATGGAGAATGCAAAGTAATAATTCTGCATCTGGTCCAAAATTGCTTTTTTAGGTAATATTTACATGGCGTTTCTGCTTCTGTCGTGTTGCCTGCTTGGGACTATGCTAGTCATTCCTCCATTTAGCACATTTTTGGGGGAAATGCCTGTCCTTTCTCAGTATCATACCGTGTGCCAGGTTGATCTAAAAGACGGACACATGGTTCTTATTCTTAATTTGTTTTCCCTTTAGTTGGAAAGGAAACTGAAACATAGGAAAATGGAAAATGAAAACACTTACCGCAAACCAAAGATGGGGCTTTAAAATGCATGGAGTGGAGTTCCCCTGTGGCTCAGTGGGTTAAGGATCTGGTGTTGTCATTGCTGTGGCTCTGGTTGCTGCTGTGGCTCAGGTTTGATCCCAGGCCTCTGAACTGTCTGTCACATGCCATGGGTGTGGCCAAAATGATGAAAAATAAAGAAAATGTGTGGGGTGGTAACATTACATATGTAAACGGTCAGGATGTGAACAGTGAGGAAGAGATGCTAAGAATTTGTGTACCCGGGACGTCCCCGTGTAGCGATGAGCTTTGCAGACATTGCTTACCTGCCTGGGTCTGACAGAGAGCAGAGAGATGGCGGAGAGCCTGGGGGTGAGCACAGCTCCAGGGACCACGCTGAGTATGTTTCCTGCCACCAAAGAGTAATGGGCCATGACCTTGGAAGAGTGGATGAGAGGATGCTGACTATGCCAGTAGCATTCTTTTTCACACAGGCTTTGCAGAGCTGCTCAGTCAGACCCAGGGAAGGGGGGCTGTGATCTGTGTGCTGGGCTGGGGGGACACCTCTGGTTTCTGGCCTGGAAAGGTGGACGATGTTCCCCTTCTGCGTGTGTCCCCCTAACATGCAGCCGTAAGGAAGCCCGAGGCGGATGCTGTCCCTGTTCCCTCGGGCACGCTCTGTCAGGGCAGCAGAGTAGACGGGAGACCCTCGTTTTCGTCTCTGGGTGTCCTGCAGATCATGTGCCTCCAGGCTGCCATTCTGTAAAGATCTTTAGGATCTGTTGGGGTCATCCACAGTCCTGGGTGATGCTGATCTAATGGCTCTGTAGATGGTTTGGAAATTCAGGCAGGATGCCAATTGTACTCGGTTAACTTTTATTACCCACTCCAAATAAACAACATGATCCAGTGGCAGCAGTTACCCTGGGATCCAGAGGAAGAGGAGTACACCGGCTCACCTTCCCAGAGCATTTCTGGCCTGGCTCTCTTCCTCCTTCCTCTCTGCTCCCCAGGGCTCCCCAGTGTAGCCTTTCACACCCCCTACTAGCACTAAGGACACAAGGGACAACACTGGTGGTAAAACAGAGGCTTCACTAGTGGTGACTGCCATTGGTGGTCCCCTGTCTGAAACGTGATTTCCAGTGACGGAATGATGCTTGGGAAGAACTCTGAGCACCGTTTAAAGAGGATTTTCCGAGGTTTTATAGGTGCGGAATGGTATTTGAGTTACACTTTAGGTTTGATGTCAGCATTGCTTAATGCTTCTTGTAATAGCTATGTTCTTCATGTATCGAAAATGTGCCAATTAGGAGTCCCTGCCCCGGTGCAGTGGATTAAGATCTGACGGCGGTGACTCAGATTGCTGTGGAGGTGCAGGTTCGATCCCTGGCCTGGCACCGTGAATTAAAGGACCCGGTGTTATTGCAGCTGTGGAGTAGGTTGCAACTGTGGCTTGGATCTGATCCCTGGCCTGGGAACTCCACAGGTCACAAGCGCAGCCATTAGGGAAAAAAAAAAAAAAAGTACCATTGATACTGTGCAGAGTTTTTGACTTCTAGACTAATTTGCTTATTCGTTCATTTATCCACCCATTCATACAAGTTCATTTTTTTTTTTAACAATGCAGTCTCTTCCTGGAGTTCCTGTCATGGCTCAGTGGTTAATGAATCCGACTAGGAACCACGAGGTTGCGGGTTCAATCCCTGGCCTTGCTCAAGGGGTTAAGGATCCGACGTGGCCAGTGGCTACAGCTCTGATTAGACCCCTAGCCTGGGAATCTCCATATGCTGCAGGAGCAGCCCTAGAAAAGGCAAAAAGACAAAAAATAAAATAAAATAAAAATAAAAAATGTAGGCTCTTCTAATGTAGAAGGTTCTGAGGATATGAGAGGAAAATAATCATGATCTTTACCATCCAACACTTACTTTATAGTTGGAGCAAACAGACTGAAAAGTAGCTAATAAGTCAGTAAAGTAGGAGCAGAGGGCCCAAAAGAGTGATCTGGAACATAAATGCTGTTAGAACAGGAGTGAAATAGGAAATTATATATCGAGTGGTTGGGACAGGGGACAGTCACACTTTTGTGGAAAGGCAAGAAGGTTCTTAAGGCGAGTGGTTCTGCGATCTCGTGTTTTATGTGTTCCAATTGAAAGGATGCTGTGTGGGGGTAGAGAAAAATTGCTTGGGCCTTCTTTGAGATTTGTCGAAGCAATAACTCCTGCCATTTAAAAGGCCTCAGTGACGCTTTGAAGTGAAAGCCTCATCGCAGAGACGTATGATGGCTTTTCATTCTGTATGTTTTTGCCTTTGCGTTAGAAAAGAACAGAAGGCTCTGCATTTGCCAACCTAGGTTCCCCCTGGATCCTTTTCCTCCACCCCTACCTGCCCTCGTTGGCCGGGATGTGTGAATTCCATTGCTGAGAGTAGGTGGTACATGGGTACCATGTTTCTTGGCTGACATCCCTGAGTGGCAAGTAACTAGTCTGATATTCTTTTCCAAATGTCTATTTCTATTCTTTCTAGAGCCCCACTTGCCCATGTTCAACTACCCATTCTTTCCAGAGGGTCTACTAAATAAGAAAACACTTGGCCCAGTGGTAACGAACCCAACTAGTATCTGTGAGGTTGTGGGTTTGATCCCTGGCATCGCTCAGTGGGTTAAGGATCCAGGGTTGCCCTGAGCTGTGGTATAGGTCACAGATGCAGCTCAGATCTGGCGTTGCTGTGGCTGCAGTCTAGGCCGGCAGCTGTAGCTCTGATTCGACCCCTAGCCTGGAAACTTCCATATGCCTTGGGTATGCCCCCCCCCCCGAAAAAAAAGAAAAAGGAAATGCATGGGATAGTACTAGGTAAAAGCCTAGAAACGTCAAGTATCATTGCTCCTGAGCACCAAAGGGGAAGACAAATGAGGATTAGACAGATCACAGCCCACAGCAGCTCACTGTAGTCAGGAGTCAGGAACGACCCAAGATGACTTGTATTCAACAGCAGAGTGTGAGAGATGCTGAGTGGAGGATTGCAGGCTTGAGGATCGCCAATCAGAGCTTCTCTTTGATTCTGCCTTATCTCGGTTTTGCTTCTTTCCACCACACTTTCCACTTGCTCTAAGGACCCAAGATAGCTGGTGGGGGTCCAGGGAGGCTATTTCCTTCGTCCCCATAGACCTTGCAAGGAGGGGGCCAGACATTTTTACTTCTCATACCAATTTTATTTTTATGTGAGCTCATGGGCATTTTTATGAATATATTCTTCCCCAGGTATGTTAGGTTGTGGAGAACTGCTGCTGCTTTTTCAATGAGCAAGAAACTTAAGCGACTTTAGGACAGTTGTATAGGTCAGCAAGTTGTCTGACTGTTGGCTGGGGGTGCAGAGGGTGGCTGTGGAATGAAGTGTGCCTGTAGGGAGCCAGCCGGTCCTAAGAGAATCAAGCCCTTGACTTTGGTCTCATTCACATTATGCCGTGAGCAACTGAACTAAGCGCTCACCATTCAGCAGATTAGAGCAAGAAGACCTGCCCAGAGTTTAAAAATAGTATCTCAAGGACCATATCTCTCACTGGGGCAGCACATGGGCACGAGAGGAGCCTACTGAAATATTTTTAGGCAACTGTATTTCAGCCAGTAGACTTTTAAGACAGCAAATACATGGATATATATGTAAATATGGAAAAAATACATTTACAAGAGTTCTCATTGTGGCTCAGCGGTAACGAACCTGGCTAGTATCCATGAGGACGTGGGTTCGATCCCTGGCCTCACTCAGTGGGTTAAGGATCTGGCATTGCCGTGAGCTGTGGTGTAGGTCGCAGATGAGGCTTAGATCCTGTGTTGCTGTGGCTGTGGTGGAGGCTGGCAGCTGCGGCTCCAATTCAACCCATAGCCTGGGAACTTCCATATGCTTCAGGTGTAGCCCTAAAAAGACACACCCCCCCCAAAAAAAGTATATATATATTTACAAATACATAAATAAAATACATAAGCAAATACATATATTACATAGACATGATATACATATATTTATATACAAATATATATGTTTATAAATATATATTTATATATTTGAATATATAAATTGTATATTTCCAAAAAAATTTATATGTATGTGATTGTGTCAACCAAATTCCTTAAGGATAACTAAGCTTGCAGAAAAGTCAGGGGTCCAAGAGGCCTTTTCCAGCTGTGGCTCTGCCTCTCTGGAGCGCCTTGATTTTATAGAGTAAATGGCTCTTCTTCTCTGCTTAGCTTTCCGATTTGTCAGCGGGTTAGAGTAGGCTTCCCTAAACCGTAAATGAGGGGTTTGGATTTTTTCCATCAGAGGACCCCCAAGCAGCAGAGGAGGATAAGTTGGTAGCTTAGGTCATCTGAGGGCATAAGCTAAGGCATCACAAGTACAAAATTTTGTTGAAGTCATGTTTTACTTGTTTATCCAGACCTTCACCCCAAGTGTCCTAAAGCTTCATGAATGCAGAATTGTGTTGCCTTCATTTTTCATTTGTCTGAAAATTCACCCCAGGGTGGCATTCTCCTCCACATCACACCCACGTTTACTGTAGAGCGTACCCTAGCCTCCACGTTGAGTAAAACCAGCCTCTCGGGAAGGTGCGCCCTGTTTATCTTGGGTTTCACATACCTCCTGGCAGTACTGGCTGTGTGTATCTGAAGGTGGTAGTCAGGTTTAAAGTGGCTCTGGGGAGCGAGAAGCTGTTATTCTGACGTTAGTCACTGCTAACTCTCCAGGCTTTCATCTGGATCCTTTTAATAAGTAGATACTATAGTTTCTTTACTTAAGTTGATAGAATATGTAGGTCTGATTTTTCAGGTTTGGATGGAATGTGATTGGTGACACAGGTAGGAATAGTTTAGGACAAAAGCTCAAACTAACCCAAGAAGGCGGTCTAAAGGAAAACCTGGAGTTCCCTGGTGGCTCAGTGGGTTAGGGATCCAGCATTGTCTCGGCGGAGACTTGGGTCACTGCTGTGGTGTTCGATCCCTGGCCTGGGAACTTCCACGTGCCTTGGGTGTGGCAAAAAAAAAAAAAAAAAAAAAGGAAAGAAATGAAAAAATCCCTGAAATCATGTACAAAACAGAGATTAGAAGTACAGGTACAGCTCAATTCAATTAAAGAGTTTAATTACATATCTTGAGTTTCTATAATAATTATTATCAATAATTGAAGGTTAGGAAGGGGCTTAAGGTCTTTCTTTTTAAGCTCAGGACCTTCCATCTCCCCATCATGGGTTATTATATGAGATCTCGTGGTACTGCAGCAAGTTGTTCAAATTTCTTCCTACAGAACACAATGCAGTATGTTCCAGAAACATTTCTTGGTAAAACAAAATGACTAAGCAAATTCCAAAACATTTTATTTTTTGTAAATTATGAAAATTACGATATAGTCCTTTTAAAGTCCACCTCCAGCTCTCTTGGTCCAGAAGGAGTTAATCCTCAAGACATGACAGTCTCAAATGGTTAAAATCCTGTAAAGCTCGAAAAAAATGAGTTGCATCGTTTTCTGTAAACCACAGCCAGAGCTCATTAATTGAAAAATGAATGTCAATTTACGTTAGCCAGCATCTATAAAGCAAAAAGGTGCAGTGATCCTGGCATGTGATGGATGATAAAAATATCAGCCAAGTGTATCAGATAAAATAGAGAAGTTGGGGGTGGGAGGGTTGGTGGAGAGAGAAATTCCAAACCATTTTGGAGTTTACTGGCAGGATCCCACATAAGGGTTTTAACGAGGTTTTCTGTATCAAAATAAAGGAAACCACATGGCATTTTAATATATTTCAAGTGTAAATTACTCAGAGAGGCATTTTTTACATTGACAAGCCTATCTATGTGAGCTCTGGGCTTCTGGGGTTGCGGGGGGGCAACTCTGATGTTTTAAGTGTGACTTCTTTCTGTTTGAAATTGCTTATGTTATTCTGGTTTCTCTCACATGAGCTGAGCCTTGAACTTAATGCATACAGAAGGGGCCTGCCTATACCTATTAACTCTGCGGACCCAAGTTCACCTAGATACTCTGCAATGAGAATCGGGCTGGCTGAGAACATCTGTGTGGTCTCTGTACAAACTGCCTGTCCTGTATCCTGTCTCCTGTATCCAGGGCGCTCCAGAAGCACAGGGCAGGGGGAGACGGCGCATCTCTGCCGGCTCCCAATGTTGAGATTCTATCACAATCACTACTTCTACCTCTTTTCGACTTGAGCTTGTCAGAGTTTGGGAGGGGTTGGGTAGAGGCCAGTGGAAGAGAGAAGAATTTATAAAAAGCAGAGCGTAACTGCCCAGACTGTGCTAGTTTTGGTTTGTCATCTTGAAAGTGTTTGCTTCTGGTGTTAGAAGCCGCTCGCCAGCTTCTTACCCTCTGCTTTTGGGCCTGCGGATTCCGGGAAGGTGCTGAGGAGGGTGGGAACTTCTCTGCCTTCCCGTCCCCTCCTGTGTCCCCTCTCCTTTTTTCTCCTCTCTCCCTTTCTTCCCCTCCCCCTTCTCTCCCCCTCCCCCAAGGCTGTTGCTTCTCCCGTCTTGGAATTCAGGGCGCTAGAACTAGAGCTGGAAGGGAACTTAGAGCTCATCCCCCCTCATTTTGCAGATGATGACACTGCCACCTCTGACTTCTGCCTCTGGCCTTCCACTCTCAGTAAGAAAAGCCAGGCAGGTGAGACTTTTCACAATTGCTGGGCTGGGCTGGGTGGGGCTGTCTGCTGGGGACTGTCCGATTTGTGAGAAAAGCTTGTTCCCTGGATATACTGCTTTTACGTAGTCACTTTTTATTATGAATGCACATCACGGCACTTACTGGGAGCATTTTAGGAAGATTGCAGTCAGTGCTCATTTTAACAAAACTTAACACCTCTTGGGCAGCACCTTGAAAGAAAAATGACTCGGATGTCCTTTAATAAATATTGTAGTATGCAAAAAACGAGGGTGGAATAAAAACGAAGCTGTAGAAGTGCTAAGTGCTCTTTCCCCTGATAGATGAAAGCTATTAAGAGCCAATCTGTGAGATCCAAAGAATGGGAAGATTTTTAGGTGTGAGCAGAATCTTAAGAACACAGTATCATCAAAGGGCTTGTCACAATTCTGTCCGTCTTAGAAAATCATAACCCAGTCTTTTAAAGATCACAATGCCTAAGTTTTTGGCATTTCAGAAGACGAATTTCCACATGAAGTGGTTTATAATTGTGGTTTCATAAGTTAAGCACCAGAAATACCTATCAAGCTTTAGAACTTAAAGGACTCTACGTTTTAGAGGAAAACTGTCTTTGCTTCCAGGTTCCCCGTTCAGATTGGCCTTGAAGCTCATGCTATAGAAGGTGGCCGGCCTTTCTCTTTTATCTCTTCTCCCAGTGAGCCTTTCCCCAAAGCTACTGTGGGTGCCTGGCCTTATCAGGTCCTACATCTCCCATCCAGACTGGAAATGCAGTGATTCTTAGGTACTAAGCACTGCCCCCACCCCTTTCAAAACCTGCTATTTACTTTGTGACCCTGGAGAGAATTTCTAAGGGCCAGACTCTTCCTCCACATCCCCAAATAGGTAAGATAGTTTCAGAACACACTGTACTCGGGTTTGCTTTGATGGAAACTGTTACTAAGATGAAGAATAAAACAGGGTTTTACATTATTTTAAGAGTTGAAGCCATAGGCCCCTGTGAGGATCTCTTTTTGAGGTTCCTTCATTGAGGGAAGGGCCCCTGTTAAGACTTCCAATACCATTTTGGAACTTCTTGAAATTGGGGTGAGAACACGAAATGTGTCCGACTTAGCGAAAATCGCTTTCCACTCTCTGAGGTGCATGTAACAAAAAGAAAAAAAAAAATCAGTGGAGATTCAGTCTCAAAGTCTGGTGAGTGAATCCATCGGATCGGAGTGTTGGGTTGGTCTCCACATGAGATCTAGCACACACTTGGGTTTTTAAAACCCTTTGGGATCTCGGGGGGTGGAGGAAGCCCTTGAGGATAACCGCTGCTAAGTCTGTAAGGTGAAAAGAAAAAAAAAAAAAGACTGCACCATGACCAGTGCATTTGAAAATGGGTGTGGCTTGCTGTTCCTTTGGGGGAAGCTAAAGTTTTCTCTCTTTTTTTTTTTTAATTCTTTCATTATTTTAATTGATATTTACAGATGTTTCCCCCCCCCATCTTCTGTTGTAATTTTTTAGGTGCTTCAGAACTGGGCCCTTTTTCAGACCCCAGGCAGTTCCCAAGCATTTCATCCCTCACTGAGAGCCGCTTCTCCAACCCACGAATGCACTACCCAGCCACCTTTACTTACACCCCGCCAGTCACCTCAGGCATGTCCCTCGGTATGTCCGCCACCACCCACTACCACACCTACCTGCCACCACCCTACCCGGGCTCTTCCCAAAGCCAGAGCGGACCCTTCCAGACCAGCAGCACTCCATACCTCTACTATGGCACCTCGTCAGGACCCTATCAGTTCCCCATGGTGCCGGGGGGAGACCGGTCTCCTTCCAGAATGCTACCGCCCTGCACCACCACCTCGAACGGCAGCACGCTATTAAATCCAAATTTGCCTAACCAGAATGATGGCGTTGACGCTGATGGAAGCCACAGCAGTTCCCCAACCGTTTTGAATTCTAGTGGCAGAATGGATGAATCCGTTTGGCGACCCTATTGAAATGTCCTCAGCCATGGCTCAGCGGTGTCTGGGGAGGTGGGGCGGGGTGGGGGGGGGGCACATCCCAAATGGATCAACTTATACGTATAGAGAGAGAGTGCATATATATATATAATGCATATATATATATATGTTATCAACTTGCTCTCTGCCAAGTGCCTATTTTTTAGATTTTTTTTTTTGCATTCACTCTGTCATAATCTTGCAACCGGAAGAGGGTAGCTCTTGAGAAGCCAGAAGCCCTAGAGAGACAGAGACGATCCTGATCAGGTTTCAGATCGTCTCCTAGTTAACATGTACTTGTACCAACAAACACAGGAGAAAAGGTATCTGTTGCTGTTGGTGTTTGGTCCGTTATCCTAAATAACCTGTTCACGTGCCGGTTCGGAGAGGTGGACTTTAAGGTCAGGAGGAAGAAGAGCACAGCTGCTTCCTCCCTGTGCTTTGAAACCACGCCCGCCCCCCCATCCTGCCCCCCAGTCGGTGGCAGCTTCGAGGTGGCCCCCAGTGCCTCCGGCAGACCCGCTTACAAAGGCCAGGTGCACGCAGAGGAAAAAGGAGGCGGAGCCGATGCTGCCATCCATTCAGAGTAACCTTTGCTTTCCCGCTCTCTGCAAGCATTCATTCATCCCAACTGTTCGGTTCAGTTTTCAGCTGTTTCCCCCCCACCCCCACCCCCTTTCAGAAAGCGGCTTCAAAAATACTGATCGGGGTAGATTTTTATTTTACTTTTTTATACCCTTTTTTTTTAACCCCTTTTCCCATTTAACCCAAAAGAAATCCCCTCCCGAACACCTCCCCCCTCCTCCTCCTTGTAAGCAAAACTGAAAATGGCAATACCTTATTATAGCCATAATGGTATATAGATAGTGTTTGCGTTTGGCTGTGTGTTATTTGTCTTCTTTTTTTTTTAAATTATGAATATGTGTAAAATCTGAGGTAACTTGCTAACGTGAATGGTCATATAACTTTAAAGATATATTTATAATTATTTAATGACATTTGGACCCTTGAAACATTTCTTAGTGTATTGATGTGTTGACTTCGGTCTCTAAAAGTGCTCTTTATTAAATAACAAATTTCTTCCGTGGGCTAGAGCCATATCTGAAATATTGCTAAGCAATTTCAGTTCATCCAGGCACAATGTGATTTTTAAAAAATACTTCCACCTCCAAATATTTTAGATGTAGCTTGTTTTTGCGATGTATGAAGGAAATGTTATGTTTAGGTCTTTCAGCTCTTTGATTGCCTCTAACCCAGCTTTGCCTTTTCAAAAGCAATCATTAGAGATTAAAAACAAAAACAAAAACAAAACCCAACTCTTAGTCCTTTATCACTTATGTGGCCCTTTATCAGCATGAAATGCTGGGGTGATGTGGTTTCCTAATTTCTTTGAAATAATGATGACTCTTGTCATATTAAAAAGACAAGCACAAGTGAATCATTGAACTGCAGACTGATGCTCTGTGGTTTCATAGTTCAAGCAAACCTCTAAAGCGCCAGGCTTCATAGTGAAAATGTAGTCGGCTAAAGGATCAATCATGATACACCTAGTACAGGAACGTAAAACTGCACTGGGGGAGTCTTGCCCAACCCGCCTTACCAAACTGCAAGTCAGGGGAACCCAAGTCTGCCTGGGGCCCCTGGCAGCTCTCCACAGAATTTGCATTTAAAGGAGCAGAATTGAGTCATTGTCTCACGGAAGCAGGGTCACCTTAAGGAGCAGGCAGGTCCCAGCAGGCAGCTGATCTGAGCACCTAAGGGCTGCGGGGACCCATAGATACCCTTGGATGTCCATATTTCTCACAGTGGCGGGTGGCAGGAAGGCAAGGCCAGGTGGAGTTTGATGTCTACTACTGCATGTGAACTTGAGCCGAAGCCCTCCTGTCGGATGCACTTTGACCCCTCCTGGCGGCCACACAGCAAATTCTCCAGTGTGAATCCTTAATCCAAGCCAGGACCACTTCGTGACACCACTGGGCAGACCCTCCCCCACAGGTCAAGGCCCCTTCATTAGAATTCTGTGCCCCCTACTCCGAGCAGAACCTTACAGAGATCTGCCTCCAGCTCCCAGAGGCCCCTTCCTTGCTCACTAGTCCTCCTTCAGCTCACTTCATAGGCCACCAGGCACCTCCAGGCAGCCTTGTGGGGGCACTGGACCTGTGCTATTCGCCTGGGAATTCACCCTGACGCCTCCTAATAAAAATCAAGGGGGGAAAAAACCAAAGCAAACCAAAACACTTTGCCTTCTAAAGGTTGTATACCAAGTATGCTTAGATAAAATAAGCCACTTTTCTATTATAAGATGGAAATAGTCATTGATACTATTTATTGTTGTGTGTGGTAGCTTGAAGCACGCCACTGTCCATTTATTTGTAAGTGTAAAAATATGTGTTTGTTTAAGCCGCACTTAAAAAAGCCAGTGTCTGGTTTACACATTTCAATCCTAGGTCATTGACATAAAAACGTTATCACCAGTGCCAGCTGTATGTGCCCTATTTGATAAAAGAGGTACTATAGCTGTACATTCTTTTTTTTTTTTTAATGTTGAAAGGGCTTTTTTAAGTTTACAGGACACATACTAAGTGACTTGAGGGATTTTTTTGTGTGTGTGTTGAAATGTTACTATAGTGGCTGCAGGCAGCAACCCAGAAACACTTTAAAAGTTTTATTTTCTTGGGAAAAATTCAAGCACTCCTTCCTTCTCCCCTCACTCCAACCACTCCAGTGGGATAATTTACCTTTCTTAGAGCAAATTCTGCCCCTTTTTACCCTGAGGGTTACGTTTTTCTTCTATCTTTTTTTTTTTTAAACCGAATCCTTACTGTGCACTGGGTCGTGTGTATGATTTGTGATTTCAAGACCAAAGCAAAGGCTTTCTGCTACTGTAGAACTCTGAACTAGCCAACATGCCACTTCCTGCAGGTGAAAATGGCTTGGTTTCCAGTGTGACCAATCCAGCCACTTTTGAAACCTGCTGGAACCGATGTCAGAGTCCCAGAACAGGTACCAAAACTGTAGTGTTTGTGTGTGTGTGTGTGTGTGTGTGTGTGTGTGTGTGTGATGGCACCCAGCTTGCCAGCTTGGAACTGAAAGACTCCACAAGTCAGCTGTAGTTCGCTCTTTTTGTCTTACCACCCCACCTCCCCAGGGCCTTTTAAAAAAGTGAGCAGAGAATTCCACACCCTTAGGGACCATCCAAGGCAAGTGCCGAGGGAGGAGCTGTGTGTCCTGGTGTAGCACTGAGTCCGTTCCCAGGAAAGGGACTGACTCAGAGTCTAGGTTAATACGTGGAAACACAAGCATTAGCAAAAACAATCATTATACCTATGACATTCGGAAGAACCACAATAAATAAAAGATGACTCCTCCAGACCTTGAATTTGTTGTTCTTAAAAAGATAATGCATTTCAAAAATATTTTCTATGTGAGAACTTTTTAGATGTTTGTTTACTTCATGTTTACAAATAACTGTTTGCTTTTTCACGCAGTACTTTGAAATATATCAGCCAGAACCATAACTTACAGTAATTTCTTAGGTATTCTGAATAAAATTCCATTTTTTTTTTCTGGATATGCTTTACCATTCTTAGATTTCTGTGGAACAAAAATATTTGTAGCATTTTGTGTAAATACGAGCTTTTCATTTTTATTTTTACCCCCCCCCCCATTGCTGTTGCCCAAGATTTGCTTTCCGTGCACATATTGTACAAATTCTGCTTTGTGCCACAGGTCATGACTGTGGATGAGTTTACTCTTAACTTCAAAGGGACTATTTGTATTGTATGTCGCAACTGTAAATTGAATTATTTGGCATTTTTTTCTCATGACTGTAATATTAATTTGAAGTTTGAATTTAATTGTCAATAAAATGGCTTTTTTGGTTTTGTTATGTGTGTACACTGGGTCTTTTCTCCTTCGCGGTTTCTCCTCTAGTCTGACGCCCACTCCTGCCTACACCTGGGCTCTTACTTGGTCAGGGCTGGGTGAGAGCAGAGCTCCTGTGTTACCACCTCGGGAAGCCCTGGGTGCTTGGTTAGTCCTGGCCCTGGAGAGGGGTGGGCTGAGAGTCTAGCAGTGCCCTCACTTCCGTAGCAGCCTGCTGTCTGAAGGAAGGAGGGCTCACCCCATTCTCAGGTAGAAACCCCTTATGTCATCCGGGGGGAGGGGCGGGGGGTGCCCATCAGGGCAGAAAGACTGCAGCCTCCAAAGCCCCTTGATTCTCATCTCGGCGTGTGAAAGGGCAGCAGGTGACACCTGGGCTGGAGTCATAAGAACCAAGGCGGTGTTCTGTTTGTCCTTCCCACCTGGCTTTTAGGTTCTTCAAAAGAAAGTCAACCCAAGACAAGGATGAGTAAAAAATGCACCTTCGTCAGGAGAGCGCCAGCCTCAGAAAAATGCTATGAATAGTGAACTTATCTTTGGAAACTTTTTTTTTTTTTGGCCATGCTCTCGGAATACAGACATTCTCAGGCCAGGGATGGAACCCAAGCCACAGCGGTGACAACACTGGGTCCTTTAACTGTTAGGCCACCAGGGAACTCCTAGTTTGGAGACTTTTTTTTTTTTTTTTTTTTTTGCTGGGCCACTGTTTATTTTTGGTAAGTCCCTCCCCTGCAAGAAGGTTGAGGGCCTGGGGTAGAGTGGTTGCTTTCTTCCTGTCCTGTGCTGTCTGTTCACCTTGGCTTTACCGCAGTTCTAGAGAGGGACCGGGAAATGGCGGTGCCAACGAGTGTGGTCACTATCCAGGGGCCCACATCACACTAGGACTTAGATCTGCTCATTCTTACCCCTTTGGCAGAGAGAGCCTGGAAACAGCTAATTTCTAAGAGTGGGAGACATCCCAAAAGCTCTGGGGTGAACTTAGGCCAGGGATCTTATTTGCAACTCTCTGAGGACGTGCATTTATTTATCCCTTTAAAATAAACACCTGTGTGACTTAAAAAGCCATGGCACGGGAGGCGGGTACACTGGCTTTTCTGGCCGCTCCAGCTTTGTCCAGAAGCAGCAGCAGCAGCAGCAGCAGGTTTAGGGCAAATCACACCTTCTTCCTCTGGGTCTCAGTCTCTCGGTTTATGGAAAGTCACTGGGCTAGACCTTGGCGCTCTTGACATTTCAGGATGGAGAGTTCTTTGGCGTGTGTTTGGGGGGCTGTCCTGCACACTGTCGAGTGTTTAGCAGCACACCTGGAGTCTACGCTACATGCCAGCAGCACCTGCCCAGTCTCGATAATGGAAAACATCTCCAGACATGGCTGCTTGTCCCCTGGGGTGGGGGGGCGGGGGCAGAATCGCCCTGACTGAGAACCACTGGGCTAAAGGATCTGATTTCTTAAGCTGTCTAGACAGAGCCGGTGAGAGAACACATTCTCATTCAGAAAGGATTCCGAGGGATGGATGCCCATCCACTTCTTCCGAGCTTTCACCCAATGGCACCCCAAGGTCTGCACGCAGTGGGAGGGAGGCTCTTGGCTCTCCAGTCTCCACTTCCTTCTTCCTCCCCCCAGCCCCCGGCAGCCCAGCTGTGTATGGGGCTCGGTCAGACCCCGGCCAGCTTGGCCCCATTTATCATGATGGCTTCTGTTTCTCACTGGAAACGACAGGCGGAAGAAGAAAGCAATCTCTCCAGTGTTTCTGATCCTTTGGGCCCCTTGCCCCCCAAATATTTAATCATCAGACATTTCTCGGAGAGTGGGTGTTTCCTGTGAACTCCATCCCGGCTGGGACCGGCCCAATAAACACCTCAGCTCTCCGTCGCAGGGTTTATTTGGCTGGGAAATGGGTATTGCCGTGTAAACAGGAAGTCCCCTGAAGTTATTATCTACAGATGCGGCTGAAGAGCCACATGTTTGTATTTATGGGATGGGAGAGCTGTCTGAAAAGTCAAGGGAGGGGCTAGAGGGAGCCCCGTGCACTGTCAGGGAGGGCAGGGCCCTCAGACCCTCGCGACCTGCTTTTTCATTCCCCCTGGAAGCTGGTGGTTAACGCGCTGACACAGCCAAGAGCCACAAAAGGAGCGGAGGGTGGTGTCAGCAAACAAGCCTACCTAGATTAGCAGGTTAACAGTAGGCGATCCAGTTTAAATCTCCGTCCCAGTTCTTTTTGTTTGTTTCGTTTTGGCCTTGCCCAGGCCAGGGATCGAACCCACGCTGCTGCAGTGATCAGAGCCACAGCAGTGACAGTGCTGGATCCTTAACCCACTGAGCCACCAGAGAACTCCTCCATCCCAATTCTTTGAAGCCATTTTTAGAGACCCGACCTAGGAAACAAAGGGCTGTTTTTTGGAGGCGGGGAGTTGATGGCAAGGTTGCCATCTTGTGTCTCTAAGTTCTTCCAGGGACAAACTCAACTCATTTCAGCGGGCAGGAGCCAGCTACCCTGTGAGACCCTTAGGCAAACTCATGCATTTCTCAAGAGCCCTGGAGGGGTGCCTTCGTGGGAGCATCTACAATGCCCAAGCCGACCAGGTGTTGGTGCAGAAAGTGTGTGGCTGGTGGGGCAGCTGGCGGCACCGCATCGCTGGGTGGACTGGGTTACTCTAGTCACTTCTCCGCCACCTCTGCTCTTCCTTCCCTGGCTCGTCCCCACGAGCCTGGAGAAGATGCTTAAGTCAGGCCAGATAGTCACCAATACATGGATAGTTCTCCCAACGATGAGCTCTGACCAAAGGCAAGTCCCTTTCCCTCCTCCTCGCCACCACTCCCAGGTACCCAGGTACCTGGACAAGCCTCTTTGGGGCTCCCTGGGGTGGGGTTGCAGGCAGTAGTGATTCAATCAGGAGGCCTTGGAAAAGAAGTTTTTTTTTTAAAAAAAACCAATTCATCAAAATTTAGCAAAGCTCCACTGCAAGTGTAAAGGGTAGTATACTAATTGGGGTGTGTGTGTGTGTGTGTGTGTGTGTGTGTGTGTGTGTGTGTGTGATGGGTGCATACAGGCCTGAAGGGAGGGATGTGGGGGGAAGTGGGGGATGGGAAGAGGTACCAGAGTGGCCAATCAGGAAAGAACTCACCACATACACAGGTGCCCCTTGACGCAATATGTCCTTGTCTCAGATGTTTTTATTCCTGCAAGTTCTGTGTACACACACCAAAAGCACACGATCATCTCCCAAGTTACGAAGAAGCAATTACTCTTCTTCTGACAGGTTATTTAGAAGGGACAGGAGACACTGGATGCTCCCTGAGAGCTCAGGGCCACGGCGAGGCTGACGTGTAAGAGGGGATTATTATTAATTTTCGTAAAGCTTTTCTTCAGAAGGGCTCTGTGATTCAGCCCGCTCTGCTGTCCGGACCTGCACAGCCAGTTGGAAAGCAGAAGGATCGAGTTTCTGGAAACCCACTGAACTTGTACCAAAAACCTATTTCCATTTTGTTTTCTTCTTATCTTGTTGCAGTGGTATCTGATCACTCAGTGGGGTTTTCTGAAAAAAACTGCTTTATGTTTTAGCTTTGCAAAGGTAGCTCACATTGTGATGGCTATCTTTTTGTCCCAGATCCTTCTGTGTCACTCACAGCACTAAGGAAGGAAGAAGTCCCCCCTCCCCCTCCCTGCAGCCCCGCCCCAACCTGTCATCCTTATAGAGAAACTAAGACCCTCCAGCAAAATGCCAAAAGGCTGGGCGGGGCCGCAAGGGAAAGACAAGCAAAATTTCTTCCACACAAGCCCCTCGATAATGTTGTCTTCACAACATTAAAGGAGGCCAGAACACAAAATTGCCACCAGGTCTCATGTGGCCTTGGACTCCTTCTGCCCTGGGACAGTTCTCCCAGAGAACCCTTAGTACCAGAGTTAGCCCGGAGGTGGGCATGGAAGTCAGACAGACTCAATATAGTCAGGAGATCCAGGATATAGCAGCAGACCTAAATGGGGTGGAGGGTGGGTGTTTGAGAGCAGAGGGTACCAGGAATTCCTAAAATGCAACTGGATGAGGGACTGATGTAAATGTGCAAATGTATTATTTAAAAACAGCCAAAGGCAAACACACAAAACCATGTGACATGCATAATGGCGGGAGCCCTTAATACAGCGGTTTTATGATTTAAATCTCCTTGGACATCCTTTCCTTCCTACATTAGGTCATTCACTTTTTTTTTTTTTTTAAATAACTGCATCCATCTCTGACAGTGCAATGACTCTGGCCAGTTTCACTTTCTGTTTCTCTGTGAGTTTCTCTCCATTCTTCTGCCCCGAAAGGAGAGGAGTCTTTCGTGGGAATCATGACACCTTCTAACCATGCCTTAGCCCGGTTCTGTTTTTCTCTAACAGTCACTGAATATTGTAATCTTGAAAATCGTAGTAACCTTTCTCCCTTTTAGCAGTGTGCTCAGAGGGCCTTTCTGGGTGTGGATGTGGAGGCATAGAAAATCTGACTTGAGATCTGATTAGTGGTTTCCCAGATGAGAAATGCAGAGATTATGATGAAATATAATTCTCCACGACAACTTCTCGGGCACACTGTGAACTCAGATTGTGCTGGGAGGGGCTGATGGACCAGCTTTCATTCCTCATGGGCATCAGAGGGAAAGAGAAGCATCCAAGGGGAAAAAGCCAAGGGTGGAACTTTAGCAAGGAGTTAAGTGGTTAATAGGAATTCAGTTTTTTTTTTCTTTATTGGCTAATAAAACCTCTCTGGGTTTTTTTCATATTACATGGTTCCTCGCCCAATGCTTAAAAAAAGCAAAAGACGAAAACAACAACAACAAAAAGCTGGAGCCTGAAGACCCAGGCAGCCCCAGTCTTGTTTACTTTTTCATTTCCGCAGTTGTAAAAAAAAAAAAAAAATTTCCTCTGGTAGTTCAACTTTATCACACTGCGTGAGCGGGTCAGTATTTGAACCACGCCAGTGATTCCTGCCTCCCAGGGAAAGGAAAAAGTACGCTCTGTCTCTCTGTTTCAGACAGAGGAGACCACGATGCAAATGACAGATGCATTGGGGCAAATTTTAAAATGAAAGCCTGGGGAGTGGGGGGTGTGGGATGAGAGGTGGGGGTGGGTTGGAGGGTCTCTGGAATCCTGGATGCAAATATCTCTGTGTCCTTTTTATGGCCAGTGGTGCTGTTCTCCCGACAGAGCAGGATGTTCTTGTTTTTAATAATAGCCAGACCAGATGCTGAATTCTCCTCGGCAACATGCTGGATAAGTGAGAAGGCGAACAGCTGACTCCTGTTAAGATGAACACCAGGAGAATAAGCCAGAAAGTATGAGAAGTCTCTGGAGATTTTTGCTTTGTAAACCCCCGTTTGGCAGAAAGATCACAGAATCCGAGCTGAAAACACAGTGTGTCCTGCTGCACCCGTGCCTCCTCTGAGCCGCTTGCTGGAGGCTTTTGAGCCTCCTGCCTTCTGGCCATCCAGTCCTTTTCTGAGTTACCCAGAGGACAGGCTCCAAGGTCCCCCAAGAGGGAAAGTCAGAAGCCCGGAGCCCTTTGGCTTTCATTGACTATTAAAAAAAATACTCATCAATAGAAGGAATTTTTTTTACTTGCTCCTTGCCATAGAAAATAGTGAAATCCTGAACCCGAGCCAGTAATTTTAAAATGGCATCTTTGTTCCATTTTTTTTTTTTTCGCTCCCTTTTTCCCTCTGTCAGAGTCCATCAAATCTCTGAGTTATTTGTTTTAGAATACTCCACGCATGGAAGATGCTGCTTTCTTCTTGCCCAGAGCCAAAGCAGGGCTCTGTGGGGCAGGCTGACCAGAGCAGACAGGGACAGGGCTGCACATCGCTGCAGGCTCATGCCACCCAGAAGTGGCTTCCCAGAGAGCAGGGGGGCGCAGTGCTCCCTGACAGTCTCTCCCTGGGGCTCTGCTACCACGCCTGCGGGAGTGAGAGAAGGAAGGATCTTAGGGGTAGGTAGAGAGGGTCGTTGGGTTATTCCAGAAGTCTTCTCTGGAACCTTTCCTCTTCCCATTCTCCTCCTAAAACCTTGAACTTCCTTTCCCGATTGCTGCTCCCTCCCCTGCAAGGCACCAAGGATACACTAGCCACTCTTCTCACTAATTTCTTCCGGAGTAGCTGTCCTTGAAGTTTTCTTGGCCCTGATCTCCCGGGAATGACGTTTACTTGGCCCTGATCTCGCGAGAGTGAGCATCTGGCAGGGGGTGGGGGGAAGGAAATGGAGACCAAGGATGCTTTACCTCCTTCCCTTTGTAGGATGGCATTGAAGGCCATTGTTTTAATTTCCTCTTGGGACAAGGTCGTATTTGGTACTGGTAACACAATCAAATAATAGTAATAGTACTTAACGACATTTAATTTGTATTTCCCACCTGACTATGCAACTGGCACTTGGCTGAAAACTTCATGACTTATCTCAATCTTCCCAGCACCCTATGAAGAAGGTGGTACTGTTGTTATCCCCATTTTACTGATGAAGAAACTGAGGTTTAGACTTGCTCAAGTTACACAGCCATTAAGACTCAAGCCTAGATCTGCCTGATTCCAGAGACTATGTTCCTTAGTGAAAAACTTAGACAAAATCTCCTTTATCATCCATGTAATGGAGAAAGTAAACGAGTTAATAAGATAGGAGACTACAGAGCAGACTGTCCACACCATAATAAATATAAAATGGATGGGACCTATTATCATGACTCATAATAACCGAGTTGATTCCTTTAAAAGGTGTCAATAAAATTTAAAGTAGTTTGAACCATAGTAGAGCTGGAGCTCCAAGTGGAATGCTTTTCCAAAAATAAGAGTTACCTTGTAGTCCAGCAGAATAAGGATCTGGCATTGTCACTGCTATGGCTCGGCTTACTGCTGTGACACAGGTTCCATTCCTAGCCTTGGAATTTCCACATGCCGTGGGCATGGCCAAAAATTCACTCTTTTAACATTAAAAAAATGTTGCTCTTAGAAAGTAATATTTTCTATACATTTTATAAACTAATTTTCTACTGGACATCATGGCTATGTTTGGCAATGGGCTTACCACAGGCTTTTCCCTTAGGAAACTCAGAAACATCACATCATATAAACTATAAATTTAAAATATACAGGCACATTTAGGGCAGAAATATTGACTCCACCTCAACCTCAATCCTCAATTTGTAATCTCTTTCAACTTTTTCCATTTAGGTGTGTTGAGTTTTGTGCTAATGTTGTAAATGAAAAGGCTATGTTATAAATGAAAAGGCTATTAATGAACCTAATGTGGCAGCATTGGCCTCATTGAACAAGAGAAAAGCCCAAGCCAAGACATTCCTGCCCTCTTCAACTCTTATCTCTCTCCAGGAGAGATCTCCTGGAGGATCTCTGTGCTCCTTCTTATCACCTGACAAAGGGGTAGCACCTAGGTCCCCCATTTCTGAACTGGCCTAAGAAGCAGTGGTGTGTAGTGGAGAGAGCCGATCCTAAAGGCCCCAGGTCTAAGGAAACCTGGATGCAGCCTGAGGTGGACACCTGGTGTTTGCAAGGCTTTATGTACTTGTACAGGGCCTGGAGGGGCCTGGGAATGGGGCATCAGTGTTCTCTGCCCTAAATCATTTAAATCTATTTAACTGAATAAGTAGACTTCTCACCATCTGTCTTAAAGTATTATACAGATTATTTCCTTATTATCTACTTTATGTGGAATTAGTATCCCATTTTCCTGAAATCCCAGAGAGCAGAGATGACCTCTCTCCTTCTCACTCTCTCTGCCTTCTTTTCTTTCTTCTATCTGAAAATATTTATTGAGCACCTACTATAGGTAGATTACTGTGCTAGAAGATTCACCACCATCAAAAAGCATGTTGGAAAGCATCTCTGTTCAACTTATTCCATCCCAATGAGATGTGTGTCATGTTATCCTTTACTGAAGCAAATTCATGAATGTTTCAGCTGCCCAAAACGGAGATTAAAAAGCTAGCAAATAGTTTCTAGAGAGAATTTAGATAGTTTTGATTTCTGCTTATAGCCAATTTCATTTCCCATTTTTCATTCCTAAAATAGCCAAGTATCTGTAAGATATATGGCTTCCATATTTAGTCATACAAGCCTTTCATTTCCACCACAATATAGGGGAGGCTTGGGGTTTAAAAAGTGGGTGATTTTCATATAATCAAAGAGGAAGAGCTGCTTTTCCATTTTCTCTTTCATGTTGTCACAGTCATGCAGCCAACTCTGCAGTGAGGGGTTGAGTGGTGTCTTAAAAGGGGGAAGCAGTAAGTGGCAAAAAGATCTGGGTTCCAGCTCCCTACTAACCAAACAAGCCATTTAACCTCTCTTGACCTTTTCCTTAAATGTGGAGAGTAATAGATTACCTTCCAGATGGTAAGCTCAGTTCCATGCTGCAACTCTTATCTATAGATTTGGAATGATAGGAATGGAAAAATTACAAGGAGTTTTAAGAGGCAGCTGGGGTCTTCCTAGTGTTAAGAGAGAGAATGAGGTCCGTTGTTTCTCACAAAATTGGCAGAAATGGCCACTTTGTAGAGGATTAGGAAATGAAATCCCAGAGAGGTCAAATCACTTATGCAGGATCACCCTGTAGACAGATGAGGGGACGTCAAGGGTTAGAATCTATTTCCAAGCCCCTCTCATGCTCATTCACTGGAAAAACTATTTCCTTCCTTTATAAGAGTAGCATCTTTTATGTTACCTCTTCACTAACCACTTATTTACTTTTCTACTTTTTATGAACCTATTTCCATTTACTATGATAAATTCAGACAACTGCTTCTGTTAAAAATTTCTTATACTCACATGAATTAATTTCCAGCACACTGATTCCATACCATACTCCTGTTAACCTTGTTGAAAAAGATCTGTTATACATGACTTCCTATAAAATCATAGATAAAGGGACCAAGCCAGGCATAGTAAATGAGAGATTCAGTCTAAAAGCATTGGTGTCATTCCTTCTTGAACCAAGATGATCTATCAATTGGCAACATGCTTCAAGTTGATTATCCCTTAATGAACCAGAAGCTCCCTTGTCCTCAAGGCTAAGGGTAGATGTCATGACCTTGCTGTGGTTCATGGTCTTTCTTTTCCTGGTTTCATGCTCTGGCTGTAGAGATGAGGCCATAATCTAGACTTCATTAACATGATATCCTAGCCATCTGAACAAATGGTACCTGACATCTCATCTTGGAGAAAGATTTTCCACCTCAATGGTACCTTTTATCTGCTTACTATCTGAGTTGCCAATCTTCCACTTCAGTGATGCAGGAGGAAAAACCATGCTCGTGGGGCAAGGATGGAAGACACAGGTACTAGGTGTGGTGTTATTAGACAAAACTTAGAGTGTAATTAATCATCTGATACCTGTTTAATGATAGACACAATCTTACTGTGCCCTGTGATGACAGGATACCTGCGCAAAGCCACTTACAGGGCAGAGAGAAATAGAGGGTTAAGAAGAGGAAGAGTTTGTAGCTTGATTGAAAAAATAGTTGTCATTACTTTGCTTCCTAATCCTCGACTTTCATCCGACCTTGAGGGAGGGGGAGCTGCATTTTTATTCATTCAATGAATACTGACTGAACTCTTGCTAAAAATGATGGACATGAAAGTGAATGAGACACACCTCAACAAATTCACCATCTGCTCAGAGAGACAGAACAATAAACCTGGAAGTGACAACACAGCACAGCACAGAGGTGAACCAAGGGTGGCAGGGGGTGCTGGGCATGGGGACAGCAGTTCCTGGACGAGGTGGGAAGATGACATTCGAGCTGGATCTGGACGGATGAGTAATTCCTTGATGTTTTGGCTCTGCTGCCCAGCTCATGTCAGCCCCACATCCACCCTGCAAGGCAGTGCCGGGGAACAGATAGGCCCCCCACCACGGAGATCCCACATACAGCCCTACAGAAGGAAAAAAGACAGTGAGTCAGTGACGCCAGGCTCCCTGGCATTCTGTAGCATTCCAAGTCACACCTCCCCTGATGGGGATGGGCTGGAGGGATTTTCAGAGTTGGGGGGTTGGGTGAGCAGTGTCAGAATCTCAGTGGGATACGAGTCTTAATTCAGAAAACATATTTGAGGCTCAGTGGAAGTGAACTTGACTAGTATCCACGAGGACTCGGGATTGATCCCTGGCCTCACCCAGTGGGTTAGGGATCTGACATTGCCATGAGCTGCAGCTCCAATTCTACCCCTAGCCTGGGAACCTCCATATGCCTCGGTTTGGCTCTAAAAAGCAAAAAAAAAAAAAAAAAGAAAGAAAGAAAGAAAAAAGAAATTGTATTCAATACCAGAATAATGAAAAATCAAATGAAATCCCTGAAGGAAAAAAGTGAGATCTCAATGTTTAACAAAAGAAAGCACCACTCTAAAAATTGTCAAGGGATGACAGCACAAAATATCAGATTGTCAGGACAAGGTGTAGCTGTTTTTTTGGTTTTGTGTTTGTCTTTTCTAGGGCTGCACCCGAGGCATGTGGAGGTTCCCAAGCTAGGGGTCTAATTGGAGCCGTAGCCACCGGCCTACACCACAGCCACAGCAATGCCAGCTCTCTAACCCACTAAGCGAGGCCAGAGATCGAACCCGCATCCTCATGGTTTCTAGCCGGGTTTATTAACCCCTGAGCCACCATGGGAACTCATAGATGTTGTTTATCTGGTTGCTTGTTCAGCCTCTGCTACCCAGGGGCCTGGAGCCTTGATGAGAAAGTGAGGGATGACTTGGCAGACAGGACCCTTGGGCATTCAGCAGTGTGCCTGGCATGAAGGGTTGAGATGAGTTTCTCCTCTAGATGGGACTTGGTCAAAGAATTTAATGAGCCTAAGGCTTATGACTGACTTTACATAAAATTTGATTTTATGTTTGCTTTTTTGTGGTGGTGTTGTTTTGCGCTACACTGAGGCATATGGAGGTTCCCAGGCTAGGGGTTGAACCGGAGCTGCAGCTGCCAGCCTACACCACAGGCACAGCTGAGCCGGATCTGAGCCGCATCTGTGATCTACACCACAGCTCACGGCAATGCCGGATCCTTAACCCACCGCCAGGGATCCGAGTCCTCATGGATACTAGTCGGATTCATTTCTGCTGCGCCACAACGGGAATTCCTGTACATATAATTTTAAAGCAGGACTTTGGGGTCTTCTGCCCGCACCCCACCAGACCCCTTCTTTGGAGCCTGCCATGCCCCTGAAGGACCGCCACGGACACTGCCTCTCTCTCGAAACCCACACCAGCTACCCCTGCACTGTGGACACCCCCCCCCCTTTTAGTTAAATGAAAAGGTCTTTTTTTTTTTTTTTGTCTTTTTGCTATTTCTTGGGCCTCTCCCGCGGCATATGGAGGTTCCCAGGCTAGGGGTTGAATCGGAGCTGCAGCCACCAGCCTACGCCAGAGCCACAGCAACTCGGGATCCGAGCCGAGTCTGCAACCTACACCACAGCTCACGGCAACGCCGGATTGTTAACCCACTGAGCAAGGGCAGGGACTGAACCCGCAACCTCATGGTTCCTAGTCGGATTCGTTAACCACTGCGCCACGAAGGGAACTCCTGAAAAGGTCTTGACCCTTAACTTTGAGGAGTCAGTATATTTGCATTTCAAGGGAGGTTTTTTTGGAACCCCTGGAACGTCACTTCCAAAGCCACATACTCTGCTCAAAGGGCAGGAAAGTTCCTTGGGATGGTTTTTTGGGTTTTTTCTTTTTTCTTTTTTTTGACATCTCATTCTTCTTGCAGGCTAGTCTTTTCCTTGCCCTGTTGAAAGCCAATCCTCATACTTCTTCCCCCCCTCCCCCTCCACCCCCCCAACCCTGCTCAGATCGCTTAAGGTGATAAGGACCCCTGTTCTTGGCTGCTGTGGGTTAGAGTGAAAATGAGGGGGGAGCGTTCTTGTTCAACCTGAAGTTCAAGTCAAGGGCCTTGCATTTTATTACTGTCTCTGCAAGAGACAGTTTATTGATGAATGGAACTTTATTAGAGCCATTAGAACAAATAAAACACACACACATGCACACGCACATAAATCCATCTCTACCCCTTCCAAACGCCTGGCTGGGGAAGCGAATTCTATTTCCAGCCCTGACAGCCTGCCCGCCTGTCAGTCCCCGTCCTGGCCACATCACGTTCCATCGGGTTTGAGTTTACTGGCTACGCGGTGAAGTTTATGTTGTCATAGAAATTAGCCTTGATGGACAGGGATACGGCCAGGGGATCAGGAGAGCCGGGCAGCCTCGTGGTGTTGGCATGACTGGGACGTTAGGGTGCCTGGAGCCCTCTCCAAGAAAAATCAAAGCTGGCTCTTTGCAGCAGCAGCAAACCAGAGCAATGAGACACTCCTGCGGGACAGGCGCTTGGACGTGATCGTGAGCCGCCCCGTTCCCACTCTCCATGCCCCCCCCCCAGCCCTCCCAGTGCCCCTCTAGTGCCAAAAATCCTTCCCCTCGCAGTGGAGGCTGGGCGGGGAGGCCTGAGGGTAAGCGGCTCTTTTGCGGTTCCTGGTTAGCGCTCGTAGGCTCTTGGCTGTTTGACAAAGTGGGATAATAATTCAATATTTCTTACTGAAATACTTGACCTTATTGTTAGTTTTTGTGACAAGGGGAATTTAAAGGAGCTGCAAAAAAAAAAAAGGCAAGCAAGTGTGGCTGAGAAAGCCCAGGGTGCGTGCCACGGACGAGCCCGCTGTTTCTTTTTCTGACATCCCTAAAACGTAGGTGAAAACAGGTCAACAGTGATATTGGCAAATGGGAAAGCCAGTTCTGTTGTTAGCCAACGAGCTTCAGATGTAAATGCCAGTCTGGTTCAATCAAAACCACATTCACTTTTATTTATTTTTTTAATTTTTATTTTTGCCTTTTCTAGGGCCGCATCCTCGGCATATGGAAGGTCCCAGGCTAGGGGACTAATTGAAGCTGCAGCCACCGGCCCATGTCACAGGCACAGCAACGCGGGATCCGAGCCGCATCTGTGACCTACACCACAGCTCACTGCAATGTGGGATGCTTAACCCACTGAGCAAGGCCAGGAACCGAACCCACATCCTCATGGATCCTCGTCTGGTTTGTTAACTGCTGAGCCACGAAGGGAACTCCCCACGTTTGGTTTTAGCCACTAGAGATGTGCTTTCTATTAAAACAAACCTAAAAAAAAAAAAAAACCCAAAAAACCCCCAAAAAAGCTTATTTATAGAGAGACACAAAGTAAAAATATTCTTTGGTCCAAAGGATTCTTTTCAAAGTACCCCATCAATTTGTGAGAGTCCAAGACCGCTTTCATTTTCAAAATTTGTAGGGTGCATGGTCCCAGCATCCTCTTTTCTCTTTAGGTTGAATTGGCAAGGGCTGTTAAAGATTAAAATCATATATTAAGAAAAATCCTGCATTGCCTGACTTGGGGACTTCCTGGAGACGGCTGGCTGGTGGCTGAGAAAGAATGTTAAGTTATAGGAGTCAAATATACAGGCCCCCAGATTTGGCCGGACTCTGCAGTCGCTATTATAGGCTCCTCTCGGGAGTCTCAGAAGACATGGCTGAGCTTACAGAGGAGGAATGAAAAGGAAGTTGAGTCACTGGCCAACTCCAGATCATGGAGGGTCCGTTAACTTTAGCCTGCTGGGCAGCTTGCTGATCTTGTTTTTCTCTCTGTCCTGGGATCATCTGAAGTCATTGTCCTGCTAAGAAAAGGAACAAGGAGTTCCCTGGTGGCTCAGTGGGTTAAGGAGACCAGGCTTTGTCTCTACTGTGGGTCACTGCTGTGGTGTAGGTTTGATCCCTGGCCTGGGAATTTCCAATTGTCCTGAGTATGGCCAAAAAAAAAAAAAAAAAAAATTGGAAAATCCTGTAATATCAGCCCTGCTTCTTCACTACAATCTCCTTATCAGTAGGTCAGGAGACTGAGATTCAGGGTTGAATGTGGCCTGGTTGATAGGATTCTGGAAAGGGTTACTCTTTCTTGGAAGAGCCTTTTTAATGTGTTTGTGTGTAGTGAAATTCACACAGCATAAAATTAGCCCCTTTAATTTTATTTATTCATTTATTTTTTTCTTTTTTGGCCACACCCATGGCATAAGGAATTTCCTGGGCCAGGCATCGAATCTGAGCCACAGCTGCAATCTGCACTGCAGCTGTGGCAATGCCAGATCCTTAAACCACTGTGCCACAGGGGGAACTCCAAAATTAGCCCTTTTTAAAGTGAACTGTTCAGTGGCACTTAGTACACTCTCCATGTTGAAGGACCACTACCTTCTCATCACCCCACACAGACACCTTGCACCCATTACGCCCCAGCTCCCTACTTTCACCTCTAGATGTGGCACATGGAAGTTCCTGGGGTCAGGTATGGAACGCGTGCCATAGCAGTGACAATGCCGAATCCTTAACTGCTAGGTCACCAGGGAGCCCCCTGGCTTCCTTTTTGAATACAAATTGATTAGCTGTCTTCCCACAGTGTGTCATTTTAGGGCTTCACAATTTTACCTAAGGACAGAGAGGTGAGAATATTTTTTTGTGGGGAGGGGTGTAGACCCTGGCTTTGATGGGGTGCGGGTGGCGGTTGGGGGCGCAGGAGAGACACTGTCTGGAATCACAGGGTTACCCAGAACCAAAGACTTTCTAACCTGGAGGCGACCATCTGTTGGGGTAGCTGCTCTTTCTGAGGCTGATTTGTGGTCCCCTGCTGAGGTGATGATCCCTTTAAAATTCTCAGCATTCTCACTCTCCCAAGTCCCTGTCCCCGCGTCTTGTCTGGGAGGCAGTTTATTCTTTTGCTTTGTGTTGGAAGGCATCCAAGTCTGGCACCGGGCAGTCCCCACCCCCCTCGAGAGGCCGGGAGGTGGTGTGGGCTCACTCAGGTCTAGAAAGGGAGCCCCTCCCCATTCCCCCCACCACGATGCGAACTGCAGGTTGTCTCCTTCAATACACATCATCCTGCCAGATAATCATTTTCAAATGGCAAACAATAATAAAAGCTTTCCTCTATTTTGCTTCCAAGTGTCAACCTATCTGCACAGGCTATAGATGTGTGTGAGCGTGTGTGTGAATTGTCTAAGTTTGGGGAGCGTTCGCGTGTGCTAGGGAGGCTGTGTGGCTTTTCAGCTCCTATGGGAGGCTGACCTGGAGCGTGGGTCAGGGCTAGCACTCGAGTGGCAGGTGACTTTAGTTTTTAATCTGCATCTGCAGTGGGTCAGCAGGGTCTTTCTACTGCAGGGGAAGCAGAAAGCTGGGAATGAGACAAGAAGGGGGAAGCCAGAAGCTACATTTAGCTGCCGAAGATGCGTGACTAGATCCTGAAAGGAAACTCCCAAGCCTTGGACTGCAGAAGGAGGGTGTGGCTGACACCCCTGGGGAGTGCATGTGCTTTGTGGGGCTACACAGATTCTCTGGTCCCATTGTGACCCCTTTTCCTGGAA
The DNA here is from genome assembly GCF_016906955.1 of Phacochoerus africanus. NCBI lineage: Eukaryota > Metazoa > Chordata > Mammalia > Artiodactyla > Suidae > Phacochoerus > Phacochoerus africanus. The sequence continues at coordinate 41,560,515 of NC_062552.1, forward strand.
TGTCAACTTTCCTTGAACTGGTTAGGGTGGAGCCAAGTTAAATAATTTAACTGGTAAGTAATTTCAAACTTTTTTTTATACTAAAATATGGATGAAGAAATTATGGCAGGCAGGAGTTCCCTGGTGGCTCAGTGGATTAAGGATCTGGCTTTGTTACTTCTGTGTCTCAGGTCACTGCTGTGGCGGGGATTTGATCCCTGACTGAGTTCTGTGGCCAACCCTCTCCCCCCCCCAAAAAAAACGTATGGAAGACAATACAAAATTCACGGGAACTGGAGAGATAAAACACACCTTCTGGAGAAATCTTGTGATGGATTTCTTGGGGCCAAACTCAGGCTGAGGTCCCAGAGTCAACTGTTTGCTCTCTGCGGTCAGGCAGCTGCCATAGAAACAATTTGAGGCATCCCATGGATGTTCAGAACGTTTTCCTAGAGGCCTGTGGAGTAGTTCACTCTTGTAGAATTTCTTCTCCTCACATCCTGCGCCTGAATGCATCCACGTCCATCCCCTCCTGCAAGCCTTCAGGTCCCCTTCCTGCATGGACGTCCTGGCCATGCGGACCCACTTGCTCAGTGATGCTATGTGTCCTCTGTACCATGAGTCTGATGCACTTATTCTCCCACACTGCCTACCTTTCTGCTTAACAACCCACACGCCAGTGCAGTGGTTGAGAACAGGGGCTGTTTGATGGCTCTGTGGGTCAGGAATGTTGGCAGGGCTCAGCTGGGGCAGTTCTGCAAGGCCAGCTTGGGCTTCCTTCCAGCATGGGGGTCCCAGGGTAGTCAGAATTCTTTCACATCTCAGGCTTCCAAGAGGCACCAAAGGGGAAGCTGCACATCGTGTAAGGTCCACTTCGGAAGAGGAGATGGGCAGGGTCCCTTCCACTGTCTTCTGTCAGTCAAAGGCAGTCACAGGGGCCAGCCCACAGTCAAGGGGGTTGGGGAGCGCGTAGAGCCACCCAGTGTCTTAATAGGAGGAGGTGGCAAAGGATGTAGAGGTGTCTTTAAAGGACCACGTGTGGTTGAACCCCAACCCATCTGGCTTTGAAGCCTGTGATCCGAGCCACTGGGCAGTTCTACCCTCTTGATACCACAGCCCTCAGGGATCCCTCTCAGCGTCCACAGCAGTGCAACTTTGTCACCATTTGGTGATGACGTCCAGGTTCAGACATAGGTGTCACAGGAGTGTGAGAAGAGGTGTTGGGCCTGAGGCATCCTGCCCAGGCAGACCCCTCCTCCTCAAAATCCAAGGATACATCGCATCCCGGTGATGGAGAAGGCGTGGCTTTGGCGGGGAAAGATGAGTCCCTAGTATTTTGTAAAGAGGGTCATCCGTTCGCTTTCTTTCTCTCTCCTCGTCCTCCCTCCTCTCCTCCCCATTCCTCTCCTTCTCCTCTGTCTTCTTCCTCTTCTTCTCCTTCTCCTCCTTATTCCTCTCCTTCTTTTTCTTCTTCTCCTCCTTCTCCTTATTTTTCTCCTTCTTCCTCTTCTTCTCCTCCCCTCCTCCCCCCTCCTCCTTCTTATCCTTTTTCTCCTTCCTCTTCTTCCTCCTCTCCTCCTCCTCCTTCCTCTTCTTCTGTGACTGTCCCCATGACATACGTATGTTCCCAGGCCAGGGACTGAACCTGAGCCACATCAGAGACGACACCGAGTTCTTAACCACGGGGCCACCAGGGAGCTCCGGTGCTTTCTTGAGTCCTGGGATGGACTGAATATATGCCACATAACCTAGGGTTGGGGGGCTCTTGTTAAGCTCACGCCACTTTACAGCTATGCAGGGAAGAGCTGGGTGGCAGGATTCCTCCAGACGTGCCCCGGGGCACCTGGGGGCAGTCAGGCTGGAACGGCTGCCCGGGTTGTCACTCAGAGCCTCAGCAGGATCCAAGAGCCACTCTTTCAGGAAAAGAGAGAAAGAGGCTATTGTTTCTTGCCACTTTAAGTAGCTGATGACAGTACAAAGGAATGTAGTTAGAACCTTCCCTCGTCACTCTGGAGGATTAGAACTGACTGAAGAAGCAGACTCTCGGGCCTCTGGGCACAAGGTGTGGGAACCACTGTGGGGGCCGAGAGGGGAGGGTGTGCCCCCCCTCCAGGGGTAGCCAGGCTGATTTCAAGATTCTATCCTGCCACCTTCCAGCGACTAAAACCTCCATCCCACTGAGCCCTGGTTTCCTCAGAGGCAAATTGGGGATGCTAGCTCTTAGGATTTTTTTTTTTTTGGTCTTTTTGTCTTTTTCAGGGCTGCACCTGCAGCATATGGAGGTTCCCAGGCTAGGGGTCCAATAGGAGCTGTGGCTGCCAGCCTATGCCACAGCCACAGCAATGCAGGATCCAAGCCGCATCTTCGACCTACACCACAGCTCACGGCAACACCAGATCCTTGACCCACTGAGTGAGGCCAGGGATCAAATCTTTGCTAGTCGGGTACGTTAACCGCGATGGGAACTCGTTTGTTTGTTTGTTTGTTTGTTTGAGGGGTACATAAAAGAATCTAAATTGAGGGCCAAGCATGGTGCTTGCCACAGGGTAAGTAAGCACTGAACCAATATTAATGTCTTTCTCTCCAAGATGTTAGAAAGGTACCTGAGAAATCATGGAAGCCAATTTGTGAGGGACCAGACTCAGGCTTGGGCTTGTTAACAGGCTTTGCCCAAGTTTAGGCCACGTGTTGGTGAATCCTAACTTCCTCCTTTTGGCCCAGACCCTTCTGTTCTGTAGACTTTTGAGTCCTGCTAAAGACACAAAGGATTTTTCACCACAGCCACACTGCAACTCAGAAAGGCCACTTTGGACCTTTATTCTTGAGTGAAGTACTCCCTGTGACCCCAGAGAACATGGGAGGAACAGAAGAGAAAATGCTAACAAAACATCAAAACAAAATTAGACGAAACAAAGCAAACAAACAAACCAACCAACCCATCTCCAACACCGGCAAATTTCAACATGGAAATCTTCAAATAAAGCCATCTGCTCAAATCACGCTAGCAAGTCTTTGTTCCTTTCTCGATTTCCTTTTTATTAAAAAAATTATTTGAGGGTGTTCCTGTTGTGGCTCAGCAGGTTAAGAACCTGACTAGTATCCACAAGGAGGCAGGTTCGATCCCTGGCCTTGCTCAGTGGGTTAAGGATCTGGCGTTGCCATGAGTTGTGGTGTAAGTCACAGATGAGGCTTGGATCCTGCGTTGCTGTGGTTGTGGTGTAGGCTGGCAGCTGTAGCCCTGATTCAGCCCCAAGCCTGGGAACTTCCATATGCCACAAGTGCAGCACCCCCAAAAAAGAAAGAAAGAAAGAAAGAAAGAAAGAAAGAAAGAAAGAAAGAAAGAAAGAAAGAAAGAAAGAAAGAAAGAAAGAGAAAAAATTGTTTGAGAGATTGGAGTCCAGGATTATAATAAAGTAGAAAATAAAACGTCTCCTTCTCCCTGTCTCCCCTCGCCCACCAGTTCCACTCCAGACAATTGTGTGGGTCTGACTTCACCATTTCTTTGATCAAAAAGTCACAGGGGTTTCCGCTTAGGCCCAGCCCACCCCTACGGTCAAGGCACTGAGTCTGTGGAATTCAGTTTTCTAGACTCCCAGGATTTATGAGACATGGCCCTTGGGCCATGGAGGACAGAACAGTAAACCACCCGAAAAGGTAGTGGTGCAGGAGAACACGATTTAATTCTGCTCGGAGATTTGGTGGGTCAGGAATTTGAACAGGCTCTGCTCCCCTGTAAACAGGTGGCCTCAGCTGGGAGGACTGGAAAAGCTGAGGGCATCTTCCTTCAGGGTCTGAGTGCCTGAATCTGGCTGGATGAAGGGTGGTCTGAGTCAGAAATGCCTCCTGGCGGGGAGGTCCTATGCGGTTCCTTCTGTCTGGGGGCCTCGGGGTCCCTGGATGTTTTCGGTATGTGCTTAAACTCTGAGAACGAGTGTCCCAGCAAATGGGGGTGGGAGGGGGCAGCTGCGTGGCCTTTAATGCCAGAGCCTCGGGATCACACAGTGTCCCGTCCACCATGGCTGTTGGTCCAAGCAATGGCAAGCCTGCCGCGATTCCAACAGTAGAGAGACGTGTCAAAGCCCTGACATCCATGGAGTTAAACCATCCTGTACATACGGGGATCGTGCTTTCTTTTCCTTCTTTCTTTTTTTTTTTTTTTGTAGCCTCACCCACGGCATAGGGAAGATCCCAGCCTAGGGGTCAAATTGGAGCTATAGCTGCTTGCAATGCACAGCCACAGCAATGCAGGACCCGAGCCACATCTGCGACCTATACCACAGCTCACGGCCATGCTGGATCCTTAACCCACGATCGAGGCCAGGGATTGAACCCATATCCTCATGGATCCTAGTTGGTTTTGTTACCATTGAGCCACAACGGGAACTCCTGAGCATGCTTTCTGAACTTCGAGAACCTACCACCTTACACCGGATTTTGTTGCCGCTCCCTGGGGAGAGAAGCCATCTAGGATTTTATTTCCACGGATTGCAGAGACAGAAGAATGAAAAGTGGGACTATCTTGGGCAATCCTGGGGGAAAGTATGGTTTTGAAGCAGTTTGCTGGAAATTTCCATCTGCCACCCCTGAGAAATGGGGCCACACCCCCACCTGCTTTTTAAAGCCAGAGTGGGCCTGTCCCAGCAGATTCCCCAGGCCTTCACCTGAGAGCCTGGGCAGGGATAAACTGGACTTGGTGTTTGCCCCACCGACAGGGGAAAGGGCAGAGTGGGGAAGTCTCCTTAAGGGCTGAGTAGAGGGAGCTGTGGATTCCTTTTAAGGGGTGGTTGGCCCCACTCTCTCACCATCCCCCTACCTGTGTACACACCCAGAAGGAACACCGTTTGTACTGAATCCAAAGAGGAGTCTTTGAAGAGGTCAGGGCACTCAGGAAGCCTTGAATGCAGGGAGGGAGGGGGCTGGGAGTGTGCCAGCCCCGCTGCTTTGAGGCTGAATACAGCTAGACGGATGCCCTGCTCACTGGTAGGCGGCCCAGCAGCCGTGCGATCCAGGCTAAAAAGCACGTGCCGCCCGCATCTCCTCATGGTCCCCGAGCAAAGGGGTAAATTAGAGGGTTCACAGCCCATTGTGTACCAGTCACTGTGTTAGGCGCTTTGTATCATTAACCCCCTTCCTTTAATACTGCAAGTCCTGGTTATGCCTATGAAGTAGGCATTTTGATTCCTATTTTTTATAATGAAAAGATGGAAGCTCAGAGAAGTTAAATATCTTTTCTAAGGTCACACTGCAAATATGAAGGGATGCTGGAATCCCAAAGGGATTCTGTCTGCCTTTTCAAAATCAGCACGGCCACAGGGCCAGGGAGCCATCGGCTCCTCTCCTTCTCCTCCCGTCTTCACTCCATTGCACACTTTTTTCTTTACTCCAAACCATAGCATTTCCATCACCAGGCTTCCTGATGCTTGCAAAATCTAATCCCTTCTTGGTAGGGCCAAGAAGGAGTTTTCTGCAAAGAATATTTGAAGAAATGCTTTAGAGCCATGCCGTCTGATACGGTCGTCTCTGGGCACATGACTGCAAATTTAAATAACACTAAATAAAATTAATGCAATTAATTTAAAATTTAAATTGCAGGGAGCTTCCGCCCTGGCTCAGTGGGTTACGAGCCTAACTAGTACCCATGAGGATGCAGGTTCGATCCCTGGCCTCGCTCGGTGGGTTAAGGTTTCAGCGCTGCTGCAAGCTGTGGCATAGGTTCCTAAAGAGGGCATGCTTCAATAGACCCCTGAAGGAAGTGAGCATGTGAACTGTAACCTGAGGGGAACCTGTTCCAAACAACAGGAGCTGTAAGTGCAAAGGCCCTGAGGCAGGTATATGCTTTGTTTTCCCCTCTCGTGCACACACCAATTGATCTTGTCTTTTTTTATCAGATTATAGAGTTATTGTCTGTTTCCCTGGTTATAAAGCCCACATGTGGCTCTAGGAACAATGGGAAGGCCCATGAGCTGGAAAGATAGTAAGAGAGCTTCCTGCCTCTGCAAAGTCCTTCCTTAGTTTTCCCAGTTGTTCCCGTAGCTCCCTCCCACCACCAGGAATCTAGAGTAAGAAAGCTTCAGACTTAGATGCTGTCCTCCTCAGCATAATCCCGTGGTCCTCCTGGGTCCTTGCCAGCCATGCCTGTGCTTTCAAGTGGCAGTTTTCTCCTGGGAGAAAGGGATGCTGGCTACTGCATTTGAGGGCAGGAGGAAAAGTCTGGTCTATGAGTGGGGTCCCAGATGGGCAAGAACTTCAGGGAGAGCCCTTGCCTCTGTGGTTGGTCCTGAGAAGGGATTCAGGCTGGGAGTGTAGCCTTGTCTGTGGAGGGACAACACGGCAAATGGGTCCTGAGCAGGTGGGGGTTTGTGGGAGCCTCTCAAAGCCCTCCAGGTAAACTGGCTACTCTGCTGTTTCTCAATATGTTTCTTGTCCTTCCAAATGTTGCCAAATATTTCCTCACTGGCTTATCAGAACCGAAACAAAAAGAAAAGCTCTTATGTGTAGATTGCCAATTTCTGTGGTGTAAATACTCCCGTCACGGCCAAGTTCAAACTACCAATATGCCATCGCTACAATCAGGAATGAGAATTAATGGGCACAGCTGACTCTCACGAGCTGTTGTGAGCTGGATCAGCACATCTTTTCTTTCTGCCTCTGCAAAATGCCTGCAAACTTTTGCTTGAAATCTCTGGAGGTCCTGGTGCCTCATGTTTGAGCACAGGTCAAAACCATAGATCCGTCTTCTAGGCTGCACTTGGGAATGGCTTGTGCTTTGGGGCTATGTTGCTCAAGTTAGAGGGCTTTCTGTTTGGGGTTTGGTGAGTCCCCCCCAAGCTGTTATATATTTATTGGGATGTGTGTGCGGGTCACCGTTACAAATGATTACCAGGTCTGTGTTCCTGAAGGAAGAGCCCTGATTGGAAGCTTCAGTGATATGATGAGAATCAGCTCAATACAAAGGTGAAGGAGAAAACTTGGCTGATGGTCCAAGTTCTCCTTCTGGGTTCAGGGCCACTGGCACAAATCATTTCCCTGAGAAAACCCAGAGGGAAGTTTGGAGAGGGCACAGGCTCTGAAATTAGGCAGCTCTGGGAATTCCCTGGTGGCCAAGTGGTTAAGGATTCAGCATTATCACTGCTGTGGCTTGGGTCACTACTGTGGTATGGGTTCGATCCCTAGCCTGGGAACTTCCACATGCCGTGGGTATGGCCCTTAAAAAAAAAGATCATAGGAGTTCCCATTGTGGCATAGTGGAAAGGAATCAGACTAGGAACCATGAGGTTGCAGGTTCGATCCCTGGCCTCGCTCAGTGGGTAATGGATCCGGTGTTGCCATGCGCTATGGTGTAGGTCACAGATGAAGCTCAGATATGGCATTTCTGTGGCTCTGGCATAGGCCAGCAGCTACAGCTCTGATTAGACCCCTAGCCTGGGAACCTCCATCGGCCTCAGGTGTGGCCCTAAAAGGACAAAAGACAGGAAAAAAAAAAAAGTCGTGGTGCAGCTGTGAGCTGTGGTGTAGGTCGCAGACGTGGCTCGGATCCTGTGTTGTTGTGGCTGTGGCGTAGACCGGCAGGTACAGCTCTGATTAGACCCCTAGCCTGGGAACCTCCATAGGCAGTGGGTGCAGCCCTTTAAAAAAATAATAATAATCCTGGTGCAGATTACCTGAGATAATGTACATCATGTGTACACTGTGCCCAGCACTGTCTGGCCCCAAAGAGGTGCTTAATTCTTGGTACCCCCAATGTAAAGAGCAATGGCTATGGTATATGAGGAGACACTCAGTGAGTTGTCCTCAGCCAGAAACCTAAGAGGAACCAGACTGGAAAAGATGGCTTGAGGGAGGCCTGGCTTGAGATGCTGGGAGGACAGGAGATGAGATGGCACTGGGCGGTAAGGCCATAATAGCCGTAACCTCAGTGCCTTGGTAGTCACCACTCCTCCGGCTGGTGGCCTTGGTTTCTTCCTTAACTCAGTGGCGGTGGTCGTAGCACCAGGTGGTTGAATTCTGAGGGGAAGTTGAGGAGGAAAAGTCCCCACGAGTTGCTTTGTGTGCCAAGCAACATATAAAAGAAGACCCTTGCATATGGCACAGGTGATGAGTGGGGGATGCTCGGCATGGAATTTTTTACAATCCTAGAGTCTCTAGAAGCTAATCGTGGTCTTGACCCCCTCTTCGATAGTCTGTGACTGAAACTAATAGGAGCAGCCTGTTGCCTTAGAATGAAATACAGCATTTCATGAGCCAAGCCAAACAGAAAGAACAGACCAAGAACTAGAAAAAGGGGAGGCAGGAAAACATCCCTTGAAACCCGAGCCAGGGAGGGTTCGTTCGGCAAGGACAGGAGATTTGAGCCCCAGAGAATCCAGGTGTTACGTCATGAGCCGATGTGTAACACAGGCAATGGCCCTGCGGACTTGGCGAGGGACCCCCATGAATAATGGAAGCATGTGTTGGAAACCAAAGCACCTTTCCTCCAGCACATTCCTGGGGGATCTGCGTCTGGGACCAGCTCTCAGGACATATCCCCCGGTGGGGGGGCACCCCTCCAGGCATGGCAGTGGGACCCTAACCACGCACCCCATTGAGTTCGAACATCTTGTTGGTTGTACCCCACCTCCAAGTGCTTCTTGTACAACCTGCTGATCAGGAGCTCTGCTGCCTCGTAATGAAAGACACGGACCTGGCGGGGGTGGGGGGCAGCACGGGGAAACCAAATATGTAGAAAAATACCCTCTTCTCAACTCAGGTAGACTGGGAGTCCCTGAGCACCAGCTGCAGAGGAGTAATCAGAGAGAGCCCAGGAGTGAAGAAGGAAGAGGAAAAGCCAGGCAGGGTGAATTAGAAGCCCCACCCCTGGTTCCTTGTGGGAGGCTCAGTGAACAGAGATACATTCTCCATCAGGGGCTTTGCATGGCTCTGCCCGGCTAGACTCGCTCACGAGTCCCTTCACAGCCTTGAGGCTGTAGCTTCCATGTTAATAAAATGGTGCCCGTGGTAGCCCCAGACGGGTTCTGGGTTCCAGGTTCCTGTCTAGTGCCCTAAGTATCCCTTATTTTACCAAGGCCAGTGCTAAGGCTGGCTTCTGAGGAGTGCAGGGGGGGGTTGGGGTGCAAATCAGCCAGTTGGCCAATGTGGTTGACCTCCATCACCCGATGCTTGTCATTTGCTTGTTAGGTCCAATGGAGAGTAGCTCTAGTCTGGAACAGTTGGTACATGGCTTCACATTCTGTTGGCCACACCCGATGGCCATGGCATGTGTTGCTGAACAATCCTTGGTTTCCCACTGCATCTGGGTTGGGTGTCAGAATGCCTAATGGCATCTCAAGGCAGCATGAAGATGAGCACTCTGCCTTCATCTTCTGTTCTGACCCGGCAGAGGGGACCTTGAGAAGAGTTTAGCTTGAGAAGGACCTCTGATCTTCAGAGATGCCCAAAGATGACTTTCCACACCTGCTGGAACATATCTCTGTGTCCTTTGCATGGGACGCTGACCCAGTCATCAACCAACTCCTGGCTCATGGGGCCAGTTAATCCTGTTACGATGTTGCTGAACTTGTAACATGGAAATAGTAACATCTGCCCTGCCTTCATTTTGGGATTCCAGGGAAGTGCTTGGAAAAACACCAAGCCCCATGCAACTCTAGGGTTATTAATATTTTTGCTTTTATATGTTTTGATGGATGAGATTTTGATAAAGGGAAAGACTGCCCTCCTTCCCCCATCCCCGGCCACAAGACCTGTTCCCCAACGTACATTTCAGTCCACACTCCAAAGACATTTCTTGGAACCACATCTTAGTGCGGTTCACCCAATAAAAAGCTCCTCTGGCTCCAAGTGGGCATGAAAGTTCATCGCAACATTTGCCATCAATAAAAAACCAATTCTTTCCATATGAACAGCATTACTGCTGTCGAATGGTTATTGAGTGATGATACCTGAATGATGGGAATACAGGAACAGGGAAATGTACAAAGGGAAACTTCACAGGGACGCCAAATTGTAAAGATAGAAATGCTGATATCAGAGGGAATTAGTTAAGCAGAGTGGAGGACGTTTGCCTTCACCAGGCAGGAAAGATGAGGGGAGCAGGAGAGATGGAAGGTGGAAACAGGCATACAGAAGGGAAGCGATGTTGGCCAATGAGTCACAGGTGAGGGTGACACACAGAGGGTCACTGTGACAGTCTTCTGGAAGATTCTGGAAATTCCATTTATCTTCTGGAAAATTCTGTCGCAGCAGCCATTGCCTTTGTAATTAGAGCTCTCTGGGCCACACGGGAGTCCTGGAGTTCATTGGGGCAGGATGCGGGACCAGAACACCAGAGCAGCCATCCCTGAGGCCCCTGAAGGAGGTTAGTCCTTCCGAAGCCTAGTCTGCCACCATCTACCAACCTTCCTGCCCAGGACATCCTGCTGGCTCCATAATGTTGCTCTTCTCTCTGCTACTTTCGGTTCCCACCCCTCCTCTGGTCCTGCCCCATGTGGTCACCTGTTGCCCCTCACCCTTGTGGCCGTTCCTGGCTGACCAAAAGGAATGTGGATCAGGGTGGTGGATGAAGAATCCCGCTCTGAAGAAGAGCTGTGGTTCAGCATGATTTTATACACTGCCTGGTAGATCTGGGGCAAGTGGCTTAGTCTTGTAGCCTCAGTTGCTTCATCTGTTAAATGGGAACAATCCCACCCTCATGGTGAGGAGCAGATTAGATCAAACAGTGAATGTCCCATGTAAAGAACTATACATATGTGGGGTGGTAGGACCACACTCCTGAGACTCTACGACTGTTTATGACTGTCGTCCCGATGAAATCTGTCATGCAGCCTCATTCCATTCTCAAGAGTGTCCTGGTTTGGGTGATAAATCATAACACCCTGGGCATTGCAGTTACAATGGAAATCTGGAGAGACAGACAGATGGAAATCTAGAGGGACTCAATGAGGCTGGGAACCCTCCCCAAGGACCCCCATACCCCCAGAATCTTTGTCCCTTCCTCCTCTGTGGCAGAGCTGAACTTCACGGCTGTCCACCCCGATCCATTTTCAAAATACAAATTCTTCAGTTGGTCCATTAAAAGAAATAACAGCCCTGATTTAATTTCAGCAACGGCCTTGGAATGAAAAGACTACTAATTATTCCAATTAACCGAGCACATTAAGGGCACATGTTCAAACGAATATTAAAATACCATTAGTCTTGGTCCTCAAGTCCCCGAGATACTGGAATGTGTAAACATTTAGTGGAAGAAATTGTGACTTCAGAGAAAACACAAACAAAGCAGCCTGTTTGTTTGCGAGACTGCCTGCTTGTGGAGAAACAAACGAGAGATGCGGAAAGACACCAGGGTGTCTCTCCCAGTTTATGTTCAGTTTATGTTTCCAATTATTGCTCAGAGGAGACAGAACAAAGACGCTCCTATTTATAGCCAAAGTCTAAGGAGGTGGGGGTGGGGGGAGATGCTTAATCATGAGAAAAACACAGTTCACTATTGGCATTAATAAAATAAAATCAAACTGTAGTTTATCAAAAGAACCTACTGTCTTCAGGGAAAAGAAAAAACTCGTTCCACGTCCTGACTCCCTGCACAAGGTTCTTGGAAACCACTTACGTACCAGTGATGAGAACCAGGGTGGGCGCTGGCTGATGCCTCTGGGGGAGGCTGGCTCCGTGGTGGGAGCTGGGTCTGGACCCCTGCGGACACCAAAGCCTCAGGCTAGCATGTTCCTCTCTACCAGGGACCGGCGAGGCCAATGACAGCCATGCTTCTTTGAGTGCACGCTTGGGTCATTTCTTAGTGCTCAGACCCCAGGAGATGCTCTGAGGGAGCAGGGGACAAAGCTCAGGGATGGTAACAGCTTCTCAGGATTCTGATTAATAATTACAAATGGCTTCAGAGTTCCCGCTGTGGCACAGTGGGTTAAGATTCTGACTGCAACGGCTCAGGTTGCTGTGGAGGCACGGGTTTGATCCCTAACCCAGTGCAGTGGGTTAAAGGGTCTCTAGTGTTGCTGCACCTGTGGCTCAGATTCAATCCCTGGCCCAGGAACGTCCATACGCCATGGGTGTGGCCATAAATTTTTTTTTTTTTTAAATGAAGAAACAGGAGTTCCAGTCTTGGCTCAGTGGTAACGAACCCGACTAATATCCATGAGGATGTGGGTTCAGTCTCTGGCCTCGCTCAGTTTCTTAAGGATCTAACGTTGCTGTGACCTGCAACATAGGTCACAGATGTGGCTCGGATCCTGCATCACTGTGACTGTGGCTGTGGCTGTGGCTGTGGTCGGCAGCTGCACCTTGGAGTCAACTCCTACCCTGGGAACTTCCATATACCACCGGGGGCAGCCCTAAAAAGACAAACAACAACAATAAAACATAAATAAATAAAATAAAATTTAAAAATAACCCCCCCTCCCAAATGGCCTCAAGTCCAGAATCCCAACTTATTTTTGAATAGGTGCCACGTGGGCACCCTCCTTGGTATGTGAGAGCTGCCACCCCAGTCCCAGGACGAGGCACTTGCCTTGGGTTCTGGTTTGTCCTCCCTCCTCGCCTCCCTTTGTCCCCGCCCCCCCCCCCATTCATTCACTCTTTCCCTTATTGGTAACTTACTCAAGAGACACACAGAGTTTTTGAGAATCAAAATAATGTTCCACCTGAGCTCAAGGCTGTGGCGAAGACACAGTTTCTTGCCTCAAAGATCTCACGAGCTTGTTGCTCAGGCAAGACCTCTCCCTCCTGACATCCTTATTCTGATAACATACTTTCTTTTTTTCTTTTTTGCTTTTTTGGGCCACCCTCCCAGCATATGGAGGTTCCCAGGCTAGGAGTTGAATCAGAGCTACAGCTGCCAGCCTACGCCACAGCCACAGCAATATCAGATCCGAGCCGCATCTGCGACCTGCACCACAGCTCACAGCAATGCTGGATCCTTAACCCACTGAGCGAGGCCAGGGATCAAACTGGCAACCTCATGGTTCCTGGTCAGATTCGTTTCTGCTGCGCCACGACGGGAACTCCACCGATAACATACTTTCCATAGTAGTCCAGGCATATATTTTCTGAACTCAGGAAGATTCCATCTCTTTCATTCCCACTATTCCATCCCATTGACTCTACCCTTCCTCTCCTTTTCTGGCGTCTTCTTCCCTTTACAGCAACCAGAAATACAAGGGCTTTATCTTCTCTCTCTTTTTTTTTTGTCTTTTTGTCTTTGTTGTTGTTGTTGTTGCTATTTCTTCGGCCGCTCCCGCAGCATATGGAGGTTCCCAGGCTAGGGGTTGAATCGGAGCTGTAGCCACCGGCCTACGCCAGAGCCACAGCAACTCGGGATCCGAGCCGCGTCTGCAACCTACACCACAGCTCACGGCAACGCCGGATCGTTAACCCACTGAGCAAGGGCAGGAACCGAACCCGCAACCTCATGGTTCCTAGTCAGATTCGTTAACCACTGCGCCACGACGGGAACTCCTATCTTCTCTTTTTAAAACATTAATTTTTTTTTTTTTTTTAGAGTGTTAAGTCAGGACATTGGCCAAGCCCTCTGCCAAGTAATTTCTGAATCATCACCCATTTAACTCTCAAAACAAACCTCTAGATGTCTATCTGCCATCCCCATTTACAGATGAGCAAACTAGGGCTCAGAGAGATGAAGTGACTTGCTCAGATCGTGCAAGTCAAGTTTAAAAATCCTGGGAGGGAGTTCCCCTCATGGCTCAGTGGAATTGAATCTGACTAGCATCCTTGAGGACACAGGTTCGATCCCTGGCCTCTCTCAGTGGGTTAAGGATCTGGTGTTGCCATGAGCTGGGGTGTAGGTTGCAGATGTGGCTTGGATCTGGTGTTGCTGTGGCTGTGTTGTAGGCCAGCAGCTACAGCTCAGATTTGACCCCTAGCCTGGGAACTTCCTTATGCTGCAGGTGCAGCCTTAAAAAAGACAAATAAATAAATAAATAAAGGAAGAAAAAAAAAAAAAAAAGCCTGGGAAATGGCCCGTTTGCATACCATTCTGGAGACACCCAAAAGGAGGCTAAAGGTGCTTCCATTTTCAGGTAATTGGTTCCTTGCCCTTTGGAACTTAGAATCTCATCTTCAACCACCAGGTGATGTGCTTCCAGGAAGAACCTGGTCTAGGGCATTAAGAGTGAAATTGCCAGTCCCACTCGAGGACCCGTATCGTGGTTGAGCCATTTACCTGAAATTCCAAGGTCCTTCCAGATCCTCCAGTCTTGTGGACTGGGGTTAGGGAAGTTCCTAGGAGAAAAACAAATGAGGATTTTTTTTTTCCCCATTCTCACTTGTGCTTCTGGGGCTCTGAAGGCTACCGTGTGGTGTTTGGTCCTCTGCTAGGCTTTCTTATTTTGAATTCTAAATTGTTGCTTATTTGATGCTAGTTGGTTGACATTAATGCATCTAACTTTCCCTGCCATTCTCGAGAATGCAGCTGTCGTCTTGTCATTCTTTTCCAGATAATCTGATGCTTCTCTCTGATTTCTTTAAGATCTTTGGTTGGTTTTGGTTCTTGTGTAGGTTCACTGTGATATGTCTAAGAACGGATTTCATTTTCTCTTTTTCTGGCCGCTCCCGTGTCATTCAGAAGTTCCCAGGCAGGGGATCAAACCCGAGCTACAGAGTGATCTGACCATAGCAGTGACGAGGCCATATCCTTAACCCCTAGGCCACCAGGGAACTCCAGAATGGATTTCTTTTTATTTATCCTGCTTGGGATTCCCTGGGCTTAGTTTTTTTTTTTTTTTTTTGTCTTTTGTCTTTTGTCTTTATGCACCTGTGGCATATGGAGGTTCCAAGGCTAGGGGTTGATGTAACTCCCGGTCTACAACACAGCCACAGCAAAGCCAGATCCGAGCCACATCTGCGATCTACACCACAGCTCATGGCAATGCCGGATCCTTAACCCACTAAGCAAGGCCAGGGATCGAACTCACAACCTCATGGTTCCTAGTCGGATTCGTTTCTGCTGTGCCACGATGGGAACTCATCCCTGGGCTTTCTTAATCCATGCACTGCCATCTTTTCATTAATTCTGGAGAATTCTCAGTTATTATTTTTTTTAATATCACTTTTCCCCATTCCCTTTACTGTGTCCTACAGAATATCACACACTATTCTTTAGGTTTCATAAACATTTTCATATTTCCTATGGCTTTTTTCCCTCTGCTCCTTGAGTCGATGTGATCTCTTCAGTGTTCCAGTGTATATAGTTTCTCTTTTAACCCAGGCATTGAAATTCTAATTTCATTTATCATATTTTTCATTTCTAGAATTTCTATCTGCTCCTTTATTGAAACAGGCCAGTCATGACAGAATCTTTCTTCCTTTCCTGTACTTTTAATCTTTCATGTTTTTGAACATGTGAATCATACTAACTTTATGGTTTATGTTTGATTAGTTCCAGTGTCTGTGGTCTCTGGAGATCTGATTCTAGAGTTTTTTGTTGCAGGTGACTCTCACTCAGTGTGGCTTATTTCCTTGCGTGTTTAGTGACTTTAAAAAAAAAATCCCTTTTCCTTGTAACTTCATATGTGTGAATTCACTGAGGCCCCATGTAAGATTATATTCTTCCAGGAGGAAGTTCTCGTCATGGCTCAGCAGACATGAATCCAACTAGGATCCATGAGGATGCGGGTTTGATCCCTGGCCTCACTCAGTGGGTTGGGGATCTGTTGTTGCCATGAGCTGTGGTATAGGTCACGACGTGGCTCAGATCCTGCGTTGCATAGCTGTGGTGTAGGCTGGCAGCTGCAGCTCTGATCTGACCCCCTAGCCTGGGAACTTTTATATGCTGTGGGTGCGGCCCTAAAAAAAGGAAAGAGAGAGAAAAAACAAGAGCATATTATTCCAGAGATAATTGGAATTGGCTTCTCTCAGGCATCTGACTATGGTATCACCAAGTTGGAACCAGTTTCAACAGACATTTCAAGTTTCTTCCAGCCACCATAGTTGTGCATATTCAGGCCCCAAACTCATGAATGTCCAGGTCTGTAGTTAGAAATAAGAGGGAGGGGGGTTCTTTTACTAAGCCACTCAGAGCTGAAGCCCAGCGGTCCTGGGCCTTGAGATTGTGAGTTTCTCTGGTTCACTAGGGTTTCCTTCAATATTCTTGGTCTTTGCTCTGACCCTTCCCCTCAGCTCAGGCTTCAGGATCTGCCCCTTACGTGTGGCACATGCTGACCCCAGTGCTCAATGACTCCTTCGGGTTTGGGCTTTCTGGTAGTTTCTGGGACACAAGGAATTATTTCACTGTTGAGCCAGATCTGTCATGCATTAAAAAAAAAAAAAGATTTCCTGTTGTAGCTCAGCAGAAACAAACCTGTCTAGTATCCATGAGGACGTGGGTTTGATCCCTGGCCTCGCTCAGTGGGTTAAGGATCCAGCATTGCCATGAGCTGGGGTGTAGGTTGCAGACATGGCTCAGATCCTGAGTCACTGTGGCTGTGGTGTAGGTCGGTAGCTGTAGCTCTGATTTGACCCCTAGCCTGGGAACTTCCATATGCTGCAGGTATGGCCCTAAAACACACACACACACACACACACACACAGTTACATTTTGCCTTAGTGCTCTTAGAAATTCCTGAAAATCTAGTCCACCCTATTGTCAAAAACAGAAGACTTTGCTTGTTTGTATTGGTCAAGTTACTTCTCTGAACTTCTTTCATCCCTAAGGGCATAATACCTATATCATTAAGATTTTTGTGAATAATAATTAAGATCCTGGCTACAAATGCCTCCAGTGTTAAAGTTTAATAGTGGTAATCACTATGACATTTAATAAATGATGGCAATTGCTACTATTTGACTCCTAGGACAACAACAACAACCCCTGAAAACACAAAAGGGCCTGTTATTCCACGGAGAATCAAAGACTTAGATAGAAGAAAAATAGTTTGTTTTAAAAAGAGTTACATGTTTAGCTTTCTAAACATATTTCTCATGTATATTATGTGTGAGAGCTTTTTTTTTTTAACACCACCCTGAAGTTGCTAATCACAGATCCCCCTGCAGGACTTGAGCCCTGTCCCCTGAGTTGTACCTTTGATAGGGGTATGTGTGTGGGCTTGAGGTGAGGCTCAGTCAATAACCAGTGTCAGAGTCCACAGTGGAAACACGTTCGCTCCGGGCAGCATGGGTGGGCAGGCTGAAAGAACACCATTTATTGGAAGAAAGGTGCTATACATATACAACGAGGTGTTATATTTATTATTATTTCTATTTTAAATTATCCATTGAAGAAAGAAGACATGGCAAGAATTTTTAATGAGGCCCAGGGTCAAATTGGGTTCAGAAGCCCAAAGAGAAATATGGCAGCATTCTGACGGAGCTGCATGTGACCTTGGGCAGGTCAAGGAACCTCCCAGCCTCATTCTGCTGATATGTGAAGGAGAATAGCAGGGCTGTAGTTTCAGGGAACATTGACCTCTCAGATACTATGATTTTCCTCTCTCCCAACCCATATCCCCAGGACTCGGTCATTCCCTAACTTTGAAGCCCTGCCATCACAGCTGTGCCAATCAACACTCTTCATGCAGCAGTGTCTGCCCAGAGCCCCATCCTCCCCCAAAGTCAGAGCCACAAGAGACACAGAATCCTTCCTGTGGCTTTGGTCTCTCCCAGTTCCTGAGATGCTTGTCTGTCTCAGATGTGTAGTTGGGACATGAGGACCTCCAGCTGTTACCATCTAAGGAAGGAAGATGATGTTGAGACTGACAACCTGTGAGGGAGGTTCACCCATGTGCAAAAGCAGGTCCTGCTGAGAGGGAAAAAAATTTTTTTTGACAGTAGGTGTGTTTCTAAGAAAACTTGCAAAACAGTGTGATCTTTCCAAGGGGACGGGCCATAGCCTGGGAGACAACCCCAAGGAATGAAATCCCAGCCGTAGTGCACGACCTCTTAGAAGACAGGGCTGGCTGAAGGGCAGGGGTCTCTTTGGAGTCTGAAAAAAGGATGGCGGGAGGACCGAGACCTATTTCTGCTGTTTGCACTTATCGGGCAAGGGCAGAGGGCTTAGAGGAGGCAGAACCAGCTTCTGCTCAGCTCTGCTGCTCTTAGACTTTGTGGGTTTCACTTCTCCCTGGAGACTGGAAGCCATGACCCTGGGGTTGTCCTGTCCTTGTCTCCCAAACTTCACCCCTTCAAATGCCACTGTTTGTCCTATCCACTTGGTACCTGTCCTTTTATTTCCTCAGCATTTGTGCTTAAGCTGATTTCTTTTTTTAAGTTGAAATATATTTATCTTATTTTTTATTTTTCCTTTTAAGGCTGCACCTGAGGGATATGGAAGTTCCCAGGCTAGGGGTCGAATTGGAGCTGCAACTGAGGCTGATGCCACAGCCACAGACAGATTCATAACCCGGCTGAGTGAGATCAGGGATTGAATCTGCATCCTCACAGAGACAATGTGGAGTCCTTAACCTGCTTTCCACAATGGGAACTCTGAAATATGTTTATTTTAAAGGAAGATTTATGTTATTAGTAGAAATGAAAAACCAGTATTACTCAGCACAATTAGAAGTTAATCTCAGGGAGTTCCGGTCATGGTTCAGAGGAAACAAATCTGAGCTAGTATCCATGAGAACGCAGGTTCAATCCCTGGCCTTGCTCAGTGGGTTAAGGATCCAGTGTTGCTGTGAGCTATGCTGTAGGTCACAGTCACAGCTCAGATCCCGAATTGCTGTGGCTGTGGTGTAGGCTGGCGGCTACAGCTCAGATTCAAGCCCTTGCCTGGGAACCTCCATATCCGGAGAGTGCGTCCCCCCACCCCACCCCCAAAAAGAAGAGATTAATTCCTGCTGTGGTGCTTCAGGTTAAGGATCCAGTATTGCCATAGCTGTGGTGTAGGTTGGAGTCTGAGGCCCACCCCCAAAAGAATTTAAAGTTAATTTCTCTCTCTTTCTCTCTCTCTCTCACATACACACACACACCCCACAAAGAAAAAAGAAGAGCAAATTTACCGAGTTCTCGTCATGGCGCAGTGGAAACGAATCTGACTAGGAACCATGAGGACGCAGGTTTGATCCCTGGCCTCACTCAGTGGGTTAAAGATCTGGCATGCCGTGAGCTGTGGTGTAGGTCGAAGACGAGGCTCGGATCCCACGTTGCTGTGGCTGTGGTGTAGATCAGAGGCTACATCTCTGATTGGACCCCTAGTCTGGGAACCTCCATATGCCGTGGGTACCACCCTAAAAAAGACAAAAGACAAAAAAAAAAGCAAGTTTGGGTTCTAGCTGGCTAGGAACTGTTGTCTACGGGACTCTCTGGGCCTGGGGCTGGCCTGCTTTCAGGTTAGCGTTAGACTTAATCAGCACAGCCAACCGAGACTGACTCCTTGGTGGAGTAAAGACAACTGACCAACCGACAGAGGACAGCAGTAATGGGTCGAGCTTGCCGAATCCCTCTTTATGCAGAGGCCCCCATCATAGGAGACAGCTGCTCCTCCTCTTTCCCTTCCCTTCCCAGCTGAGGGCACCCAGGCGGAGCGAGAGTAAATCACGCGTCTGAGCACATAGCTAGTTAGCGGCACAGACGCCACGGGAATCCAAGTGATGTGTCTCCAGGGCTGGGCTTGGTCCCCACAGGGCTCGTTCTTCTCTTGTATGACACGTCCATGTTATTTAATGCTCTGACTTCATGACGCCCAGAGCATCTCAGGTGCCGCCTGAAAACATTTCCTGTATCCCAAGTAATAGGCATCACAGGCACTCAGGGACATTGCTCTGCATCAAAGCAAGGAGCCTTGTGCCTGATGCCTAGCAAGTGCTTGGGGGTGAGTTGAGGGGACACTGACTTTGCACAGGTGGGGTCCCTGCCTACAGCGTGCTCAGCGTGGTGTGGTTGTTGCTCTGACTTTGGCCTCGGACAGGCCTGGTCCCAGTGGTCCTCTGCCAAGCACTGGCCATGTGGTGAGAGGCAATTCGCCTCTTTCCCTGCGCCCGGACATCCTCCTCTAGGAACAGACTGTAACATAAGAGGCACTGAGCCCCAAGCCCTTGGTACCAGCTAGCATTCCATCGAAGGTCTTTATTACCATGGAGAGGAAGCCAAGAGGACCTGGGTGGGGGGAAGAGGCGTCATTGAGCCGGAAGACGGAACCGGAAGCAGGGAATTTTGGCGAGAGTGTCAGGGGAGGCCTCGGAGGACCGATTTCCTCTTTTCTTGGAAACGCCCGCTGGTGAGCAAACGGTTCCACCCCAGGGACCCTCTGAATGAGTCCTGGCACCTCTAGTTGGTGGAGACACAGGAGACACAGCCTCTGGAGCCACGTGGCCCATCTTGCTACTGACTCCCCTTCTCAATGGGCCCGCGATGGGGAGTGGGGGAGGGGTCCCAGGTGGATGGGGACAGAGGAACCCAAGGGCAGCCTGGATCTGCAGAGGAGACGAGAAAGGAACTCCTAGCCGAGGCGCGGCCCTCTCCAGCCTGGGCACTGGTGACGCTGTCCCTCCCTCTAACCCCCGAAGATCACATCCATCGTGCAATGTGGATTCTGACCCGGAGGAAGACTCTGTGGATACCTGGCCTCTTCCTCCTGTATCCTCCCCGCCTCGCCACTCCCCTTTCCTTCCAATCACAGCATCAGCCCTCATTCGCCTGTTTACTTGGTTTTGTGGTTTCAACTTAGATGTGGTGAGAGAGGGGTGGGGTCGGAGGCCAGGCTCTCCACCCTATTCCCCCACCTCTCCAGACGACAGAAATGTCCTGCTTAGGCCCACAGTCCAAACAGGATACCGTTGGCACAGCAGATGGGAAAATTGTGACTCAGCGTCTCTGGGGTGGGGCCTAGGTATTGGTGTTTGTTAAATGCGTCCAGGTGATTGAGGGCCATTGGGCTAGGTAATGAAAGAACTGGGATGATTAACTGTACTTAGAGGGTGAATCACTGGGGAAAAATTGGGCGCAGGCCTAGTAAGAGGGAGCATTGCCTATTCCTGCATAGAGTCTCTAAGGATGGTTTGATTATCTAGAGCCTTTTGACAAGACTTTCAAAAGCTTCTTTCTAACATCTCATGGATGTGGACCAAGGGTACCTGTTTATCCAGCTCACTGATGCCTGCCCAAATGGCGCTCTCAGCAAACCCCTGGGAGAGCCATGCCATAACAACACCCACGACACGATTTAGCCCAGGGGTGGTATGGTGCTAAGAGGCACCAGCTGAGACCTGACCCCTCAGATGCTCAGATCATTCTAGAATTCTTCAGATGTTGTTGAACTGGCAGGAGTGCCCCAGAATAATGAGCTCCACCCAGTAGGATCCGCTGGATACTAGATAGTCCAGTAGGCTATTGGGGGCCATGACCCCTACCAGGATAACTGGGAAGGCAGAAAGAGAAAGAGGATGTTGGCAGATTTATAGCAGAGATGATGGGCTCAGAGCCTTGGGAGACTCTGCAGCAGAGTTTTAAGGAAAGGATGTGTTGCTTGGTGGGCACGAATGTGCAGTGAGGTTGGATAGTCAGGGCGGCTGTAGTGTGGTGTCAGGCAATGCCAGGTGCATGCAGTAGGCCTGCAGGGGTCTCGGTTATGAAGAGCATGAGACACACCGATCATGGCCAAAGATAGAGATGGCTCCACCCCAGGCTCTTAGACCTCAGGTGCAGACTCAACACCATAGTTTGTGGCACGGTGACCTAGAACAGGCTTCTCTGCGCTTTATCGACCCCCCCTCCCCCGGCCCCCACCGGCAAGGTTGCCATATTCAAGATGCTTTACCTACCAGAAATAACCAACCAGAAAAGATGATAGAAAATGAAATTCCCTTTCACAAGAGCAGCTAAACCCATAACAGATCTGGGAATTAACCTAATGGAAGATTAGGCCCTACATCTTTTTGGGAAATTTCCATAACTCCTTTAGAGAATTGTAAAAATTAAAGAATGATATTATGCTAGATTATTTTTAATGTAAATGAAAACACATACACTCATTGTTGTTGTTTTTTTTTTAATATCTAGGTATATTCAAAGACTTTCAGTAAATAAGTGAGTGCCCCAGTGGGGGAAGGAATAAAATAGGGGATGATAGACATGGACACTTATGTATATGTTGTCCCATAACATTTAAACCCACTTTCGCAGCAGATAATAGTTGCTCTCTTGAATACTCAAACAAAATAGGCAAAGTCACCATACCATCACCTCTTTTATTCTTTAATTACCAGATTTTATTTTATTTTTTTATGTATTTATTTTTGTCTTTTCTAGGGCTGCACCTGTGGCATATAGAGGTTGTCCCAGCCTAGGGGTCCAATCAGAGCGGTTGCCGCTGGCCTACACCACAGCCACAGCAACGCCAGACCCGAGCCGCATCTGCGACCTACACCACAGCTCATGGCAATGCCGGATCCTCAACCCACTAAGCGAGACCAGGGATCAAACCCGCAACCTCATGGTTCCTAGTCAGAGTTGTTAACCATTGAGCCACAACGGAAACTCTTCCAATTACCAGATTTTAGATTCCTTGGGGCACAGATTACTTCCATGGTACTTAACTCAGTGCCTTGCATATAAAAGTGCTCAAGACATATTTTTGTAAAAGTCCCATTCAAAGTAACATTTCTACACTATAGAATGTACGTTCTCTATAATGTGCATTATAGAATGCACATTAGAGAAAACATCTAGAAGATGTGTATTATGAAAATTTAGAAAACGCACAGAGTCAAAAGTGTATTAAACTCATTTGTGATATTACCATTTCTGGATAACCAGTGTGAACACATGGGGTATGTGATCCCAGTTTTCAAGTAGGGCATTTTTTAAATGATTGCTAGATGCCTTTTTCTTTTTTTAAAAAAATGTTTTCATCTAGTAGTTTGGTCATTTTGTAGTTTGAATGAAAAAGCATTTAGGAATGAATTCAACATCCAACATACTCACTGTGCATGGCTAAGTTCAGTGTGTACGAGGCAGGAACAACCAGCCCGAGGGCTAATCTGCAGGCATATCTGGAGGAAGAGGAAGCGCTGGTCAGACTCCGCGTGGGTGTGCGGGGTTGATCAAGGGAAGTGGTGCAGAGGGCAGCAAGCTTGTTCTGTAAAGAGCCGGATGTAAATATTTGCGGGTTACACGAGCTCTATTACAACGACTCGACTGTACTGTTCTCCTGTAGAGACAGCGTGTGAGCAGAGCAGCACGGCTGGGTCCCAATAAAACTTGATGGAGGGACCTGGAAGTTTGAATTTCACATACTTTTCACAGTTTTCAGAGGACAAAGACCAGAGGCAAGGCAAAGGAACAGAACTAACAGAAGGTGGTCAGAGACCGCTCGTGGGAACGGGAGGGATGTGGCTGCAGAGGCTTCGTCCCCAGGGAGGTTGGCTCCAGGTACCACTAAAGGCTTTAAGAGGCATGGAGCCAGATCGGCCAGAAGGAACCTTAGAAGTGGGTTCATTCTGGGAAGGCACTGATCGAGGTTCAAACCATGGCTCAAAGTGCTTTAGTTCAGAAAGTCTGCCTGCAGAGTCTTCTGCATGCTTGCTAGCAGACACGGCAGTCAAGAAAACAATCCACACCTTGGGAACCCCCAAGATTGTATGCAGCGAACAACTTGGGGGTGGATGGGAGCGTGTACCCTGATCACTAAAGCAAGCAGGACGGACGGTCTGTGGGATTCCTGCAGTCAGCCGGGGTACCTCTTCCCCCGCCTGCTCCTCTCGTTATGACACCCTGCCACACACCTGCCATTTCCTCCCCCCTCCCCCCGCCCCTGGGCCCACGGCTGCTGCTGTGTTCCCATCAGCCCCACCCACCTCATCCCCAGGTCCCTGATTCAAAAGTCAGATCGTCTTGTCTACACCGCCTGATCTGTCTCACCCTGACTCCAACGCCATGTTGAAACCTTCAGAAAAAGAGGTTTGCTCTTTCCCTCATTCTTTAGTTAGCTCTTCCCCGCCACCCCAGGCTGCGGGTCTGGGCAACCACCTGGATGAGGCCAAGGACATATTACGTTGCTCTTCGTTGCATCCTATCTGAAGTTCAGTGTGTAAGTCAGTGACACATTGGAGCATCTGAGCAGGCCGTTCTACCCTGAGCACCTGATCTCAGCCCAGTTCCTTGCACCTTGCCCCAGACATCCTGGATGTGGTGTTGGGCTGCAAATACGGGACGATGCAACGTTGATCACTCATTTCCCATTTGGAGGGTGAGAGTGGCTTCTTCCACTGGGGAGAGGTGAAGGAAGAGTCTCGTGGGCAGGGTCTGGACCTTGCCAACTCACTTGGAATTTTAAGCCCCGGGCCTTTCCAAGTGGACTGGGTTTGCAGACTCACATTATGAAGCAATTCATATACAGCACATAAAACTGTCCAGTCTGTCTGTTCTCGCTTTCATTTTGTCGGCAAGGATGGTAGGAACCGACGAAGGCTACAGCCTGAATATCCGTGTACACAGAGCAAGAGGGAGGAAGAAGTTTCGAGAGAGGGAGCGAGCAAGCCTGACACATAGAACTCACTTTTCTCCAAGAGTGTGACTCTTTCATTTCCCAGTGCTTTTCTTATGAATGTTTCAGGTCTTCTAGAAAAAAAGAAAAAAGAAAAAAAAAAGGAAAAAAAATCTCTATGAAATGTAAGCCCCGTTTCTCGTTTCATTGAAAAACCTTTAAGAAAAGCCATTTTTCATACTTAAGACTTTTTCAAATCTCTCCTAACCAGTTACACTCCGAATTGTATCTTTTCGTGGCTGGCAGCCGTCCAGCGACAATCCTTAAAAATCCCTTTACAGTTTTAAAGGAAAATACAAGCTCTCATTTACCACTGGATGGAGGCAGAAAATAAAAGCTTAATGCCTTGACAGGCCTGGATATTTTTTTTGAGGCCTAAGTCTGATTTATGGCGGTAGCCGGCAAACCAGGCTTGGTGAAATATTTGCTGCTGCTCTCGGGGATATGGAAAAATGAAGTGTGAAGTTCTGGGGAGAGCAGGCCACAGCCTTCCAGTCACTAAACACTGCCACCAAGTTGGCAGTGGAACAGAGCCCTGGACTCAAGATGAACCTCCAAGGAGTGGGGGGTGACGGGGTGGGGGTGCAAAGCGACCATACACCCGGGTCAGAATAACTACCAGGGCTCATGGCTCGCCAGGCATTTTGCAACCTGGGGTGGGATGTTTATGAGGGGGCTTTAGGGAGGAAGAAGAGAAACATTTTCTTCCTCCTTTCTCTCTTTTCTTTTCTTTCCAGCTCCCCTGTAGGGGTTTCAGTCCAAGGAGGAGAAATTAAGAGCCACCACGGGAATGGGGGAAGCCACTTAAGTCCCCTGCCATAAAACCATTCAGATGGTGTGTGTGTGTGGGGGGGGAAATAAGATCTGGTTAGAGAGGAAGCCCTCCTTGCCCTAAAGTTCTTCAGTTGCAGGACAGGAAGACAGACCCGCCTCCCCAGGTCCCCAGATCTGAGCGTGTGGGCGCTGGCATCTTCATTCCCATGAAAAGGGAATTTCCTAGAGGTATAGGTGAAGTGGGTTTTTATTTTGCCCCCCCTCTACCCCCCGGGCAGAATTTTCTCAAAGTGAGTCATGACAAACACCCATGCCAGGTAAAACACTTTAACATAGCAATAATCGAAATGGACAACCGCTGGCTAGATGTGCTTTTAACTTCTGGTTTCTGAAGTAGCGTCTTAGACACCCAGGCTTGTCGCAAAAGGCTTCCTCCGCACTTGGTGTCACTCTTCGGGGAGATGGGTGGAGGCCACTGGAGAAATGGGGGTTGATTTTTGTTGTTTTCTGAAGTGATAAAAGCTCCCTTCTAGGTGATATTTTTGATAAACAAAGGCAAGGAAGAGGAAACATGCAACTCCCTTTCTTCCCACACCAGCTTATCTTTGGAAGATCAGGGTTGAAATCTGATTATGTGAGAGCCACAATGTGCCTCTTTCTTATTAATTTTTTTTTTTTTTAGCATTTTAATAACAGCATCTCCATATGCCAGCAGCTGGAGATTTATGTTACTGTGAATTCAGTCTTTGGGTCAGTTAAAGCAGGCTTGGTAATTGCAGAAATGGTGATAGCCACGTGCAGCCACCCCTCCCCCAGCCCTCTCTCAATCACAAATAAACACACCTAACACACCTCAGACTCTCCCAGACTCACTGTACACCCCCATGAAAACAGCCGCTCGCATTCATTCCCTCATCATAAAGTTGAACTTAGAGATATTTCAAGACAATGGAAGTGTGTGGATGCCCGCTTTGTGTAACATCCTGATGGGCAATGGTGGTGGTGGCAGGGGGGCTTGGGGTGGAATACAAAAGCAAGATTCTGGTCCTAGACCTCAAGGCATTTGCAGTTTAATGGAGGGGAAAACAGCTCTTTGATCTGTTCACCTTACAGGAAAATGTTACTGTAGTAAAACCATAAAATGCCACCTCCCTTCCCATTGGCAGCAGAAGAGAAATGGATTCAGAGAGAAACAAAGTGACTCGCCCAAGGGCCCCGACAGTAATGGCAACGAGGACTAAGCTTAGGGTATGTGCTGGGCACCGGGCTTATCACCCCTCCAGCCTTATCTCCTTGAATCCTTGACAGCCCACTGGAGGCTCCTCTTGCTACAGATAAGGAAACAGGGGCGGAGGGGGGTTCAGTAACTTAACCGAGGTCCCACAGCAAGAAATGTGCAGATTCCATTCACAGCCTCTTTCCAGAACCTCCTTGGCCCCTCTGCAGAGCTGACACCAAACCTTCAGATTCCTCCCTCCCGGGCCACTGCCTGTCCTACCTGCTTTTAGTCCCCAGACCTGAGATGATGAGGTGGAATTTAGAAGAAAAAGCAAGCAAACAAACAAAAAACCACAACGTTTTACCTTTTTGTTTCTTTTGAATGGGTTTGGGGTGCGTGCTCTGCAACCTATTTTTATGTGAGAGCCTCTAGATTTCAGCCTTAAGGAGGATTGGAAATACTTGAAGAAATTCTGCGTAGAGTCATTTCTCAGCCAGACTTCTTGAAAAACAAAACAAAACAAACCCCGGTTTGGGGAAACTGAGAAATCCGGGGCATGTTCAAGGTGAAGGGGACCTCCAGGGTGGCTGCAACATGCTGAAAGAGATCAGGGAGCCCTGAATTTCCTCCACGGCGACTGCCACACACATGCAGGCCTTAAAACACACACCCACAGTTCAAATATTTTAGCAAATGTCCTGGCTTTCCTCCACCACTAAAATGAAAGTGAAGGTGAAATCGTTTTGGGGGCCACTGGAGTCAACTTCCCACCCTTGATAGTTGCCCATAGATTTAGACGTCTCGCAGGAGACCCAATTAAACCTTACTGAGATCCCAATGCACCAAAGGATCATATTTTCTGGCCATTTTCATCACTCACACTTCCCAGCAATTTAACAATGAGTTTAGGCTACGGCTTCTTCCCTCGGGCAACCCCTCCCACCTCTCTCCTTTGCTTGTATTTGGGATCTGGAATTCTAGATGGCTCAAGTGTCTGGGAAGACCGAAGGCAGGTTTTTCTACCCAAGTAACGAACCAGGAGCTCTCTGCACGCCCCCTGGTTTTGTTCTGATACGAAGTTATCACCGATGAGGACTAATCAGAGCCTCCCTCTGTCTTTTGCTGGCAATGATCAGTCTAGAGGAACCCTGAGATACAATGCCAAAGACGCCTCCAGGGCACTGAGGCTCACACAAAGATGTTTGTCAGAGATCCCATTGCGGTGCAGCGGAAAGGCATCTGACTGGCATCCATGAGGATGTGGGTTCGATCCCTGGCCTCGCTCAGTGGGTTAAGGATCCGGTGTTGCTGTGAGCTGTGGTGTGGGTCACAGACATGGTTCAGATCTCGCGTTGCTATATAGCTGTAGTGTAGGCTGGCAGCTGTAGCTCTGATTCACTCCCTAGCCTGGGGACTTCTCCAATAAATAAATAAATAAATAAAATAAGAAAATAAAAATTTGCTCAGTGAATTAATGAGGGAGTGGAGAAGAGACACCTTTTTCCTTGCGATGGCTGGAGTAATAGAGGCCGATGGTGGTACAGCAGGTGCTTCTGGTGGCTTGATCAAGGACAGCATCTTCAGGCTGTAGGATGCATCCTTCTAGGCATTCCTGGAGATTCTCCAGGAGTTGTACCAATGCATGCGACTTTAAAGGCACTTGCTTTCAGATTCTTAACTGTGCTCTTTTCTAGAACTCACCAGCCTGACATCACCTTCCCTTTTACAATTACCCTCCTCACAATTTTACAGTAAAATGTATCTTCTCACCCACCCTAGTCTCACTATAGAACATTGCCCCAGCGGCTAAATATCCCTCTGAGTCTCTAAATGAAGGGATAATTTGAGAAGCCCCTTCATCCAAGGGAGAGTCCCAGGGGAACAAAGCAAAGAGAGCTTTGGGGGGAAATGCTGAAAGGGGACAGAGCTTTATTTTACCCCATGACAGGTATGGCAAGTCTCCATGTCTGTGTGTCTGTATCTGCCATCACTCTCTGCTTACCTACTCATTTGTCCATTAGAATGACAATTCAGAAACAAATTAGTTGCCATGTAAACACACTTGAACTGAAAAATAAAGTCAGGGAGCTCCTGTTGTGGCTCAGCAGGTTAAGAACCTGAGGTATCCATAAGGATGCGGGTTCAATCCCTGGCCTCGCTCAGTGGGTCAAGGATCTGGCGTTACCGCAAGCTTCGGTGGCATAGGTCTTGGATTCGGCTTGGATGGGTGTTGTGGTGACGGTGGCATAGGTCTGCGGCTGCCACTCAAATTTGACCCCTAGCTCAGGAACTTCCATTTGCTGCGGGTGTAGCCCTAAAAAGAAAAAAGGAAAAAAAAAGAAAGATGAAGTTAGGATTTCTCAGTGGGAAAGTATGATTTGGCTACTTGGATTGGCAAAGAGAATTGCTCAGTCTTTCAGGTCATACGGCAGGCATTTCCCATCAATGGAATAACCTTGTTTGCAACAAGGTTTCTGTGAAATACAGCTAAAGTACAAGAAGAGCACACCACCTGCCAGATGGTACATCCTTTTTAACTATCTACATGCATGATGATGAAATGGAGATGGTATCTTCAAAACGTTGTTTTAAAATTTTCTTTTGGGCGCACATGCACAGAAGATCCCTGAAAGACTTCTGGTTGAGAGGAAGTTTGGAGACATAGGCAAGGAGGAAGCTCATTCAAAGACAGAAAGGAGGAGTTCCTGTCGTGGCGCAGCGGAAACGAATCCGACTAGGAACCATGAGGTTGTGGGTTCGATCCCTGGCCTCGCTCAGTGGGTTAAGGATCCAGGGTTGCTGTGGGCTGTGGTGTAGGTTGCAGATGTGGCTCGGATCTGGCATTGCTGTGGCTGTGGTGTAGGCCAGAGCTGTAGCTCTGATTCAGTCCCTAACCTGGGAACCTCCATGTGCCATGGGTGTGGCGCCAAAAAGACAAAAGACAAAAAAAAAAAAAAAAAACGAAAGAAAGGAGCCCAGGATTAGAAAAATGCTCTTAGAATTGCAGAAATCTAAACAGAGATGGGAAGAAAGTTGAAAAAGATTAGGAGATCCTGGGGGAGAGGATACTGCTGTCTGTACTTAGGCATGAATTTGACATTCTTATGAGATCTTGGCGAGGTGTCCTGTCTAGAATGTGTATTCCTGTACCTCTCAGGCTTATTTGTTTGATCCCCCAGAACATTCTGGAATGTAACTTCCTTCTGACCAAGTGTGACTTGAATCAGGTAATCGGAATCGGATCATATGTACAAAAATCATGACCCCGTTAGGATTTTTTTTTTTTTTTAGCTTGTTAGGGAGAGTATTTCTAAGCCCTACGAAGAAGTCGTTGTTGTCACATAAACATGTGACTTCATCTAATCCTAGGCCATGATGATATATTACATACATTAATTAGACGATTCTGAAGTAATTCAGGTGACAGAGTGGGGAATGCCAGGGGGACAAAGACCCCACAAAAGTACTTATGCTGCGGTGCCTTGAAAAGAAAACACCCCCTAACACAGATAACACCTTTAAGAAGATTTGCACACAACGTGCAATTGGGTGCTGCTGTTTTGCCAGCGTGTGCTGTGTTTAGCTGCCTAATTTACTGCTCTCTGGCCTCTGCTACACCCCCATTAATCTGTCAGCCCAATGAGTTCTAATTATGCATCTTGTAACCTGGTGTGCTGTAGCACACGGCGTAAGAGGGGGGATAGAGCTTCAAGATTTACTGCACGGACGCCGATAAAAATCCCTGGGTCTCCAGGCTGGGGAGGATGGAGGCGCGGTGGTGAAATCTGCCCCCTCCACCCTCCACCGCTGAGAAGGCAGATACAGGCAAAGAGAAGCAGCCGGGGCCCACCAGGAGTAGCTGGAAGCTCAGCTGGTGATTCAGTGTCCTCTTAGCAAACTGGACAAAATGCAAAACGTATTGGAGTCTGTGCTTTAATGTTTATGGGCGGAGGTGGAATCCAGAACTTAGAGTATCTGTTATCTATTGGTTCGAGGGGTTGTTAGAGGCTTCACTCCCCCAGGCCAATCTGGCTGTCTTACATGATCTGCCCCCTTCGGTGGCTGGCCCATTTCTGGGTGCATCTGGCAGTGAGGAGGGGGAAAAAAGAAGGGTTTAGGAGGGAAGTGCCTTTTCTTATGGACCAGTTTGAGGTCATCTCCCTGAATTTTCATCAACATCCTGCAAGGTTGTACCCTGTAATTTTGAGTCCCAGGGAGGCCCGGATTGTGTGTGTGTGTGTGTGTGTGTGTGTGTGAGTGTGTGTTGGGGGGACTTGCAATCCTGTAGCCCCCATCTCCCTGGGAAAGCTGGCTGCCTCTGATTTCTTTTTCCACCAGCTTGCTTTCCTCTTGGGCAAGCCACTGCTGCTTCTTAAAATGGCTTTGTGGATTTCTGATCTGAGTTCCAATCCATACTGCTGGCTTTCTCTCTTCTCCCTCCATCTGCCAGAAGACTGGGGACAATAAGTCGGATAAGGCCCATAAAAGGTTTTAACCCCTAAGGAGAAAGTCATCCATGCACAGACACTGTGTCCTGTAAAAATTCCATGTGTGTTGTAACCCCATCCATCCTCAAGAAGCCAGAGGAATCCTGGCTGCTTCTGAGATGGACTAATTGTACTGAATAGACTTTGCACCTCCACAGCCCCCAAAATGTCTTTGCGGGGGGGGGGGGGGGGGCCCGAGAAAAAAAATTCTTTGTTTCACAAACACATTGACTAACTCCTTTTTTTGCTTGCTGTTTAATCCCTAACTAACCGGAGTCATAGCAGGAACTTTAGATGGTGTGAGTTTGACCTTTAATAAAGGCCATGGTGCAGGCTTATTTTCAGTTTTAGTATTAAATCTCCTTTGTTTGCAGTCTCATTTCTTTAAGGCTCCTCTTGGCTTTGCTGGGATAGAAGGCAAAAGATTTCACTTCATTTGCAATTCCATGGACTAAATAAAAAATATTAAGACCCCGGAGTCTGCTTGAGACCCCAGGACAGGCCCTCAGACACTGGTGGAAAGGAATCTTTAAAAGACCCCAAACATATAGGAGGTTGGGTTTCACGGGCTACCCTCGAATGCTCTGCCAGCAGCCTCTGAGCTCCTTTTTGACCACATCGGAAATCAAGTTCTCTAAACAGAAAATGTAACCACAGTAAGATGTGTCACTTTGTGATATATCTCTCAGAATATTATGAACTGGGTAGCTGAATTTTTCATTGCCTTAGAGATGTCCACAGCCAGAGATCTGAGGATAGAAAGTTCATGTCTCTCTCCATTAAGAAATTTAATTCACATTTTCCTCAGTCCCAGCCTTTGATTAATACTCTGGATACATCATGCCGCAGTCCTTAGGATTATGAAAAGTGATTTGTCTAATCTGTGTGTCAGTCTCCTTTGGGGTCTGCATAGGGAAAAAAAAAAAAAAACCAAGAAACCAACACTCTGTAGCTATTGATTTCATAGCATTTGCTCAGCATTTGCCTTTACATTCCGGCCAAGTCAAGTGGATACAGAGCAACTTGATCCATGGAGTGTGGCGAGAGTGTTGTCACCATCTACAGAACCAATTCATCTGGAGGATTTCATGTTGCACATATCAACACTGGAAGTGGGTTTTAATGAAATCGCTAGCAAAATGAAGTTCATATAAAAGTGAATGTAAAAACATATGCTTATGATTCCAGCTGGCTGGTAGAGGTGCAATCTAAGTCACCCAGCATTCAGGTCCCTGCTTCAGACTCTTGGCTCCAAGGAATAGATTTTGCATGATCTGAGTCCAGGCTGGGCTGCAGGACAACTGTGAAGGAAAGTATCACACTGCTGGTCTACAGTGGTGTTTTCTGAATGTGAATTAGCCCTCCTCTCTCATCAGTTTTTCCTTTCTTGGTCCCCATTGACTCACGTCTCCACCAAGGCAGAATCTCAGCCTCTGGATCTACCTTTTTGTCCACCGATTGAATTTCTCTGGACGTAGGCTGGTATTATCTCAGAATCACCTTTTCTTCCGAAGAGATGGTTAGCCGGGTGGAGGTACCCGTCTACTTCAACAGAAGTGCCCAAGGTGATGCGTATGCCTTAGCTCAAAGCATCGAATCAAATGGGAGATTTTCATGACAGGAGATCAGGGAGATTAGCTGGAGAAAGTGGGGCCTCTGTATTTGACCTCATACGGTACAGGCCTATTTCTTCAGGTGAGGTTTGCCCTGCCCAGAGGGGTGTGTCACCCAAGTGTCTTGCTTTAATTAGTTATGTGAACCAGACAAAAATGTAGGGGCACCAGAGATGAGCAACATGTGGAGCTCAGACACAGGAGGGCTTGGATGGGGGTGCCTGTCATTCCAACTCCAGAAAGCCAGACTTTTTTTTAAAAAAGGAAAAAAAAAAATCAGAAACCCCTGAGCAGACGCATCAGTGGCTACATATTACAGAATTAGTCTAAGGAAGTCATTAAGCTAGCAAGCAAACAAAGCAGCAGCAACAACCCTGAGGAGAGGAAACCAGAATCCAGAATTGCTACAATATATTAAATGAAATGTTTAGTTTTCAACCAAAAAATTACAAGACATGCATAGGAATAGGAACATATGACCCAGACAGACAGACAGACAGACAGATAGACACACACACACACACACACACACACACACACGCACACACATGCACACACACATTAAACCAGCCATTATTTGCTGTCTTTGAGGAAACCCAGATTTTGGACTTGTCAGACAAAGACTTCAAAGCAAATATTATAAACATGTTCAAATAACTGAAAGAAACCATGTTTAGACAACTAAAGGAAAATATGATAACGTATTAAATAGAGAATATCAGTAAAGAGATACATTACGTAAAAGAACCAAATTGGAATTATGGAGCTGAGAAGTATAATAAATGGAAAAATTCACTAGAATTTTCCCTCGAAAGCAGATTTGAGACAGAATCTGCAAACTTGAAGGTAGATAAACAGAAACAATCCAATCTGAAGATTCGAAAGAAAACAGCATAAAAAAAAAATGAACAGAGCTTCACAGATAAGTAAGCACACCAACATATGTGTAATGTGGGTCTCAGAAAAAAAAAAAAAGAAGAAGTAGCAAAAATACTAAGAAAAAATAGCTATGAAGTCCAAAGGTTTGATTAAAAAGATTAACTAAACAATTGAGAAGCTCAAGAACTCAAGCAGTATAAAAAAAAGAGAATGACATCTAGGCACATCATAGTACAACCACTGAAGGACAAAGAGAAAACTTGAAGGCAGTAAGAGAAAACCACACATTATATTCTCAGGAACAACCATATGACTGATGTTGAATTTCCATCAGAAACACTGAAAGTCAGAAAGCAATGGATGACACATCAAAGCACTGAAAGAAGGAGTTCCCATCGTGGCGCAGTGGTTAACGAATCCGACTAGGAACCATGAGGTTGTGGGCTCAATCCCTGGCCTTGCTCAGTGGGTTAAGGATCTGGCGTTGCCGTGAGCTGTGGTGTAGGTTGCAGACGCGGCTCGGATCCCACATTGCTGTGGCCCTGGCGTAGGCCGGTGGCTACGTCTCCAATTAGACCCCTAGCCTGGGATCCTCCATATGCCGTGGGAGTGGCCCCAGAAAGAGGCAAAAAGACCAAAAAAAAAAAGCACTGAAAGAAAAAAAGTCAACCAAGAACACTATGTCCAATAAAACTGTCCTTCAAAAGTGATTGTGATGAAATGTTTTTCCAGCCAATTACTGACAATGTTCATTGCTAGCAGAACTACCTTACAAGAAATATTAATGGAAGCCCTTTGGGCCGAAAGGAAATTATATCAAAGAGTAATTTTAAACCATATGAAGAAATAAAGAACATTGGAAAACGTAATTACATAGGTAAATATAAAACACTGTATTACATGTTTTTCTCTTCTCCTCTCATACCAAAGCATTGCATAAAACAATATTTGTAAAACTGTATTTGGGGTCTAATATAAAGATGCCATGTATATGACAAACATAGCAAAAAGAAGGTGCGTGTTTGTAATGGAGTTGTATTGAAGTAAATTCAATATTGTACTGGAATTAAGTTAGTACTATAATCCCTGGACTAACCACAAAGAAAATAATTTAAAGATCCAACAAAGGAATTAAAATGGCGCACTAGAAAATGTCTATTTGGTAAAAAAGAAGATGGTAAAGGAGATAGAGGTAAATTAAAAAGAGTATGAGAAGAGTTCTCTTGTGGGGTAGTGGGTTAAGGACTGGTCCTTGCTGTGGCGCACGTTCCTGCTGTGGCACGGGTTTGATCCCTGGCCTAGGAACGTCCATATGCCACAGGTGCAGGGAAAAACCAATCAACCAACCAACAAACAACAACAACAAAATCATGAGACATAGAGAAAACAAAAAGATCATGCCAGACCTAAATCCAAGCATATCAGTAGCTGCATTAAAAGTGGATTAAACACTCCAATTAAAAGGCAGTTTGTCAGATTCAATACAAAAGAAGATTGAACTATGTACTATCTACAAACAGATGCACTTTAGGTTTGAAGACACAAATAAGTTGAAAATGAAAGGATGGAAAAATAAACAGCAGACATAAGAGAGCTACACTGTCAGAAAAAATAGACTCTAAGTAAAAAAATCTAATTAGAGACATGGAGGGACATTTCATAATGATAACTGGGCCAATTTACTAGGAAGACACAAAAGTTATAAACTTAGTCACATCTAAAAACAGAGTCCTGAATATATGAAGCAAAAGCTGACAAAATAGGAGGGAGAAATAGATCATTCAAGAAAAATATTTTGAGGCTTTAATACTCCACTCTCAATAATTGATAGCTAACTAGACAAAAAATGGGCAATGATCTAAGGAGTCTTGAACAACACTACCAGCCAACTTGACCAAATCTATAGAACATTCCACTCAACCTCAGCAGAATACGTTCTTTTCAAGCATACATGGAACATTCTCCAGGACATATATGCCAGGTCATAAACTGTCAATATATTCAAAAGCATTTAAATGATACAAAGTGTTTTCTTCAACACAGTGGAGTTACATTAGAAATTAGCAACAGAAATGAATATTGGTAACCTCCAAATATTTGGAAAAATAAATAACGCGTATCTATATTAAATAACACATGGGCCAAATGAAAAATCACAATGGAAATTAGAAAATACTTTTAATTGAATGAAAACAAAAATACATCCTCAAAGTTTATATGATGCGGCTAATATGCTTAGGAGGAAATCTGTTTAAATAACAGTTTTATTGAGATATACTTCACACACCATAAAAGTTGCCCTGTTTAAGGTGTACAGTTCAGTGGTTTTTAGTATAATCACAGAGTTTTTGAAACCCTCATCGCTAATTTCAGAACATTTCATCATTCCGGAGAAAAGCTCTGTACCCATTACCTGTCACTGGTATTATTCCCTCACCCCATTGCCCTGCAAACACTAGTGTAACTTCCATCTTTATGGACGAGGTTGGATGTTTCGTATGAACAGAATCATATATCATGTGGCCTTGTGTTTGCCTTTTTCTACTTTGCATGTTTTTAAGACTTATACAAGTTGTAGCTTTTATCAGTATTTTATTCTTTTTATGAATGAATAATGCATTGTATGGATATACCACATTTTGTTTATCCATTCATTGTTTGATGGACATTGGAATGTTTCCACTTTTGGGCTGTTATGAATAATGCTGCTATGAACATTCATGTACAGGTTTTTGCGTGGACATGTGTTTTCCATTACTTTGGGTATATACCTAAGAGGGGAATGTTGGATTATAGAGTAGCTCTGTGTTTACATTTTTTAGGAACTGTCAAGCAGTATTCCAAAGCCACTTAACCATTTTACATTCCCACCGCTGATAAAGGGCATCTATGAAAAACCCAGAGCTAAAATAAATCTCATTGGTGAAAGACTGAAAGCTTTACCCCTGAAGTCAGGAACAAGACACGGATGTCTGTTCTCACCACTTCTATTAAACGTTAAACTGGAAGTTCTAGCCAGGACAATCAGGCTAGTAAAAGAAATAAAAGGTAACCAGCTGGAAAGGAAGAAACAAAACAATCTATCTGCAGAGGACATGCTCTTTTGTACAGAAAAGTCCTAAAGAACCTACAGAAAACCTTTTAGAATTAGTAAACTGGTCCAACGAAGTTGCAGGAAAAAAAATACCAATATGCAAAAATCAATTTATTTCTGAACAGTAGCTATGAAAATCCAAAATGAATGCAAGAAGATAATTCCTTTTACAGTAGAATCACAAAGAAGAATGTATTTAGGAATAGGTTTAATCAAGGAAATGCAAGATTTACACACTGAAAACTGTAAAATATTATTGAAGGAAATTAAAGCAGACTCAAATAAACGGAAAGATATCCTGTATTTGCAGATTGGAAAACTTAATGTTGTTAAGATGGTAATATTTTCCCAACGTGATCTGCAAATTCAGGGCAACCTCTTTCAAAATTCCAGCTGCCTTTCTTACCAAAATGGAAAAGCTGATCTTAAAAGCCATAATGCTCTTCGGATTGTTATGAATTCTGAAAAAAAGTTGATGCTAACACTTTTACCAGTGTTTTTGTTGCTTTTACGGAGGAGTTAATTTTCAGAGGTTCTTATTCCACCATTCCACAAATGGAATTTATAACTTTAAATGTCTATATTTGAAAAGAAAAAAAGACCCCAAGCTAATAATTTTAGCTTATACCCTAGGATACTAGAAAATTATGAGTAAACTCAGTGTAAAACAAGCAGAGGGAGGAAAATATAATAAATAATAGAGTGGAAGTAAAGGAAATATAAAAAAGAAAAACAATAGAGAAATATAATGAAACAAAAAGTTGGTTCTTTGAAGACATCAATAAAACTGACAAACATGTAGCCAAGGAATGAAGGGAGAGAAGACACAAATTACCAAAATTAGTAACAACCCTACAGAAAGTAAAGGGTTAAGGAGGATGCTGGGGACAATTTTATGCCAACAAATTAGACAAGTCTGGTAGAATGGACAAATTCTTAGAAATGATACCAAAACAAATTCGAGAAGAAATAGAAAATCTGGGAGTTCCCATTGTGGCTCAGTGGTTAATGAACCCGATTGGTGTTTAATCTCTGGCCCTGCTCAGTGGGTTAAGGATCTGGCATTGCCGTGAGCTGTGGTGTAGGTCGCAGATGTGGCTTGGATCCCACGTGGCTGTGGCTGTGGTGTAGGCTGGTAGCTACATCTCCAATTTGACCCCCTAGCCTGGGATGTTCCACATGCCACGGGTGTAGCCCTAAGAAAACAAAAGACAAACAAAACAAAACAAAACAAACAAACAAAAAAAAAGAAAGAAAAGAAAAGAAAAAAAAGAAGCGGAAAATCTGAATTGATTTATAACAATGAAAGAAATCAAATGGATAACTAAAAATCTTCCCTCAACAATATATATAATGGAAAACGCCTGTGAAACTATTTGGCATAGAGTTGGCCCCAAAACAATATGAGTCCATTCTTTCTGATTCCAGACACATGGTATCAAAACCCCAGAAAAGTTTCTCCTCCTATTAAATCCTACGGAGACCGGCTATATCCATGGACATCATTTGAAGAACTGAGAGTCACTTACTTGTCAATGAGAAACTCACCTTTGGGCTCCTTTTGGGTGTTAAATGCTGAAATCATTGATCGGGCAGATGAAGACACCTTGACCTCAGTCGGACTCCACCATGAGCAAGGACAGTCTTTCAGTGATGATCACCAACAATAGCACACACACGCACACACTCCCAACTTAAACACGAGCAATTCTTTTAATGTTTGGGATGGCCCAAAGAAGTGTCATACTTCCAACAGATAGGAAACTAGAGAGTCAAAGATCATCTAATGCTATGGAGGCAGAGTTAATGCTTATACGCTTATCACTTGCTTTTCTAAAGGAGACAGCATGGAAAAGAGACAGAGGGCCTCGGGTTGATGTCCGACTTGTCACTTATTTGCCATTGACCTTTGTCAAGCCATTTCTCTCTCTGGCTTCAATGCCCTCTTTTAAGAAATGAGAGATCAGGAGTTCCCGTTGGGGCTCGGTGCATGAGAATCTGACTAGTAACCATGAGGCTGGGGGTTCGACCCCTAGCCTCGCTCACTGGGTTAAGGATCCAGCATAGCTGTGAGCTGTGGTGTAGGTTGCAGACCCGGCTGGGATCTGGTGTTGCTGTGGCTGTGGTGTAGGCCGGCAGATATAGCTCCGATTGGACCCCTAGCCTGGGAGCCTCCATATGCTGTGGGTGCGGCCCTAAAAAGCAAAAAAAAAAAAAAAAAAAAGAGAGAGAGAGAGAGAGAGAGAGTCCAGCTCTTGGATTACCATGAGGAACCCCCCTATAGAGACATGTCTGACCCTGGTCTGACAGCCAGCTGTTCCATATTTCTTGTCTCATGTTCTCATTAGTGAAGTTGATCCCCTAAAATCAGGGACAAGACATGGGAGTAAGGGAGGCTTACTGTGGTCACGTGATCACCTGGGTGAGAGTGGGCATTACAACTGGAAAACAAAAAAAGTCCTTATATTAATGAGCAAAGTGTCCAACTCAGGAAGTTAAGAGAAATGCAAGAGTCAGGAAGAGGCGAGAAGGAAGGCGGAGTACTAGCGTGAGCAGGGATTAAAGGGACAGAAGCAAAGATTCAAGAGGGGATTGACAAAGGCAGAAGCTGGTCCTCTGAAAAGACAAATCTGTGGCAAAATGAAGCAAGAAAGGACAGAAGGCATGAGCAAATGATGGAAAAAGGAACAGAAGCACAGGGCAATCTTGAATCATTTTATGCCATACATTTGAAAATTTAAATGGATAATTTCCTAGTGAAGTAATTTACCAGAGTTGACTCAGAATAAATACCAGAATATTCAACAGACCTATAACCACTGAAAAAAATTAAAAAAACAATGAGTGGCTTGCCTGGGCTTATTCTAAGGAGGTGTCTTCCAGCCCTGGTGACGTGTGAAACTCTGCTTCTCTCTGTCCCTCTCTCTGCCTCTCTCTTTGCATGCATGTTTGGAATATGCAGAATCAATGCCAGAAGGATTTCTACTTGGGGTGACAGCTTCTGGGGGGCAATTAGAAGATGGGTATCCAATGGGAGGTTGGTTATCAGATGCCCTCTAAAGGGCAGGCATGGGGGAGCATCATTTCTATTTTATTTTTTTGATGTTAATAGTGAAATCTATTTTATAGTTAATACTGTATTTATACAACAGATGGTAAATTACACATTAAGAAATGAACTTTCTTATGAACATTGATGTCAGGTATTTAGAACCTAGATGTTGAGTCTGCCATTGGTAGTAGAGTCCATAGAGGATAAGAATGCTGATGTACTTGTCGTAATTGCTAAGTTTTTATAACTGCATAGGATTTGTTTTTAAAATTCTATTGTAGTTGATGTACAATGTTCTCTGTCAATTTCTGTTGGAAGCAGATCATTTTTATTTTAACGTTGATGCTCTACAAGGGTATGGGTGTCAGGGTCATGGGCACCCCTGGGTTTGCACATGAATGGATAGAGCTCTGGTTAGTTCCCAACTCCTGAAATGTGACGGAGAGAGGAGGAGCGGGAGGGGCCGTGGGGACAGAGTTCTCTGTGCATCTCCCCATGGTGAGCTGGCAGAAGGTCCCTGAGCCCCACTGAGGACACCAAGGGGGTGTGGAGTGCCTGAAACCTACCCTCCTGTACCCCCAGGCTGCAGGCTCAGCAAAGATAATACATTCAGCACCCAGCCGTTTGCCCTGTGGTCTTCTGACTCTTCCCAGGTTGTACTGTAGAAAGGCATCCATGGGGGAGTTTTGCTTTGGATAAGATGGTGGAATGGGACCAAGGGGCCATTGCCTAGGGCTAGCCTTTTGTAGGCTTTCCATTCTGTGCAGGATGGAAGTGGGAAGTGGGAGGTGGGAGGGAATCCCTTGAAGTGATGAATCACAGATGGTTCCTTGGGGGCGTCAGAGTGGATGGTATACACCACCCCTTTGCCTCACCCCATTGCCAAACGTTAACACGTGCTGGAAATGTTGCAATTAACATGTCTGACGTTTTATTCCCTGCCAAAAAAAAAAAAAAAAGAGAGAGAGAGAGAGAGAGCTATTTCTCTGAGAACATATTTTATAGGAAAGGAGAAAGTTTAGTTAACCAGGTGTTGGGCTCCTTGAATGAGGATGAGACCAGTTTGGGGAGGATAGTGACGGAAAGGAACCTGGGTACAAGTGGCTGAGAACACTTCCTCACTGGGGCCAGCGGGCTGGCTGGGGGTGGGGGTGGGGGGTGGCCCAAAGAAGGTATTCTTCTCGTTGAAATGCTCCCAGAAATGGTGGTGGAAAAGGGACCATAGACAGTAGTTCTAATCCAAGTGCTGTTTTTCAGGTTGGGCAAGATAGATTTCATTTGATTGCTTTTGCATTTTCTTTTTATCTTAGATAAAGGGTGTGCCTGGTTTCTCTACACTGAACAATGGCCTGATTGTTAGAAACCTTGCTTACATGTATATATGCGTGTGTGTTCTGCCATGACTCCTGTGTTTTGGAAGTCTTTGGGGACAGATGATATTTATGAATGATGTCCCAAGGGTATAATCAGTATGACTCATTCCTGGAACCAGTTTTATCCGTTAAGGGGTGCCAGCTGCACCCAGTTGGGATAGCTTCTCGCACTAACCTGCTTCTGGGTTTGGGGTCAGAAGGGCATATTTTCCAGGCCTTTCTACTTTTCCAGAGGTTTAATTGCCCATGATGGAGTCCTGGGGACTTTCTGTTAAGTGTTCTGACAAGGTGAAGATGGTTACACGGATGAGAAAAAAGCTGTGTTGTGGGATTTCAGAAAACACACCCCCGCAGGCAGTTTTTTGCATTTCATGGTAATGGCAGTAACAAAGTTTCCTATTTATTCTCTGACATTCTCGAAGGAATTTGGAAGACTTGCCTGATGTTATCATCTCTGTATTTATAGGACACCATCAGTTCGGCAGGCAGGGTGGGGGTTATTAACGACCTCTCTTATTTGGCCTTCTACCTTCCCAAATGTTACCACCAAGAGGGGGAAACAGAGCTATTCCCTGCTTACGTAAAGTTCAAGAGCCCCTGCAGGGTCAGAACTGGAGATCACAAGCTTGGGGTCTAGGTTAATAGGCTGTCACTGTAAGTTTCACCCCACCCAGTGAAACTAAAACTCCTAAGGGCATCTGAGGCTTGATTCCAGGTACTGAGGTGTGTCTCACATCTCAAACGAACCCATCATGACCTTTGCACAGGGCTGGCCTTGAGTCTGATTGGAGTCACCTCATTTCCAAGGCATTTTCAGCCCTTGAGGGTTAACTCACTGCTGTGTTTTCCTGCCTTTTCCCATGGACGATGGTCCTGGAGCCATTTGGATCAACCCAAGTGAGTTTTTGCTGTCTCCCCTGCCCTGTTTTCTGGGATCTTCATGACCACGGATGAATTTATCCTGGGGAATCTCGCTTTTTCCACTCACTTTGCCAAATCCAGCATGGCTTCTAGCATATGGATTAGATGGGCATCCACCTTTTTTTTTTTTTTTTTTTGACTCATCCTTGAAATAGCTGTCAGATCCCATCTCTTGGAGAGAAGACAGGTAGAGCGTCGACACACACTTCAACCTGCACATCTGGCAGGCGGGCAGGCTGACGAGAGTGGAATTCCTGGACCGGTTCCTTGGTCTGTGTTCTCTGGGGATTGCTTGTTGAATAACTCCACATCACATCACTCCACAGATAAGGAAGATGTCATCCCCATGGCATCTCTGATTTCGGCACAAGCTTCAGAAAATCCCAAGCAGCTAATCTAGAACATGATGGCTTAAGCCGCTATAATCACCAGCCAACTTTGAACATGTGCCATGCACATGGGGACTATCCTATGCACTCTTTCCCAATTCCTATAGGAGGCGCTAGAGCTGGACACCTGGGAGGCAGCCTTGGCAATGCCTGCAGGGTGGAGTCTTCCAAAGGCACTGGGCTGTGACAGTAGGGCTTCCTGGAAAAGGCCCTTGAGTCATTCTTCCCCATCAGCAAGTCCCCTCTCTAGGGAGGAAGTCTCCTTCTCTGTCAAATGGAAACCTGTCTGGCTGGGAAGGATCTTGACTATTGGGGGAAATGGAGCCAGGAGCCAATGGAGGCAGGCTGGACCTATGGGTCAAACCAACGAACAAGAGAAAGTTTAATGGGAAGAGATTTAAAATCCTAGACACAGGCTTAGGAAACAACTGTGCCAGGCAGGAATGGAGAAGTGCTGAGGTGGCAGAAGGACATGGGCAGAGATGTAGGACATTTCAGTTAGTTGCAGCGGAGGAATGAGGATTCTGAAAAAGCAGGTGTAAACAGAGGCTGTCTTAGTAGAACTAGAGTCCTCAAAACAAGAGAGTTAATAGTTATGTTGGTCAGACCAGTGTTAGAGACTGGTTTGGGGCCTCATGCTTAAGAGCAC
This sequence comes from Phacochoerus africanus, assembly GCF_016906955.1. Taxonomy (NCBI): domain Eukaryota; kingdom Metazoa; phylum Chordata; class Mammalia; order Artiodactyla; family Suidae; genus Phacochoerus; species Phacochoerus africanus. The sequence continues at coordinate 41,603,386 of NC_062552.1, forward strand.
AGTGGTATTCTGGAATGTTCTTGGGAAGGATCTTTTCAAACTCTGCCCCCCAAGACCCAACCCCCAGTTGGTCACATTGCTTCCTCATAGCAACCTGAGAAAATTTTATTTAGCACTATATAATACACTCACATGGTTAAAAAAGGAAAACAGCCAACTAACTAACCAACTAATCCACCAGCCAACCAAACTAACAAAAGTAGAAAAGCAAATACAAATGCAGGGAAAAGGCTCCCTCTCCCCCTTGTACTTTGAAAGGGAGTGTTTGGCAGGGTCCTTAGAACATGGTCTCTGAAGTCATGCTGCTTCGGTTTGTATGGCATTCCTGCTGCTCACTGGCTGTGTGACCTTAGGCAATTTACTTAACCTCTCTGAGCCCCAGCATCCTCATCTGAAAAATAGGAAGAATGAGGCAGGATTGCTGTGAAGATAAAATGGGTTCCTGCATGTAAAGAACACAGAGTAGCTCCTGGCAGGCAGTAAATTCCATGTACGTGTTAGCTTTCTTTACTCCCATAATCCTCTGCTTCATTGTTCCTGAATCCCCTTAAGTAACCTTTACTTTTTTAAGTGTCTTGTATATTCTTTCAGCGTTCCTTGATGCACATAAAAGCAGCTATGAACATAGTTCTTATTTTTTCTCATTTTAAAACATCCTAAAGATACTATATGGCGCAACATTATTCAATACCATTTTTTTTGTCCCTTTCCTTTCATTTGATAGTATATCTTGGAGGTTTCTCCACATCAGGACAATGAGAACTTCCTCATTCTTTTTTGCAGCTGCACATATAAGGAAGGACTGTCTAACAATTAGAGCTTGTTTTAAAATAGAACTCTGTCACTGGGAGCATTCAGGCGAAGACTAGACAGAAATGATGGAGCCAGGATTTATGTGTCAGCGAAGGGGTCGGGCTAGAATACTTCTACTGTTCTTCCAACGGAGATTTCCTGATCCTACCTTAAGTTTTCCTAAGAAGTAAAGAGCAGTTTTAAAAACTCCAGAAACAACATTGTTCTTTTGTGTCTCTGACTGGGTTCTGACTTGGCGCTCAGCCAGCTCTGGGTCATTCAGACTACAGAGGGCGGACCTGTGCCCTCTCAGAATACAGGGGGCTCTGACTCAAGGTCCTGGCTCATCCTCCAGCCCCGTCTTGAGCGGACCTGACCTGTTATTATGAACTAGAGGGAAGATGGATTTGCTCTGGAAGGTTCCAAACCCTTCTTGGGCAGGCATCGTCTCACTGAGGGGTGTCCTTTATAGGACATTGGACTTGTCTTCCATTTCTCAGCCTGAACTTAATCACCTTTTTTTTTTTTTTTTAAGGGCCCTTCCTGCGGCATGTGGAAGTCCTCCAGGCTAGGGGTCGAATTGGAGCCACAGCTGGTAGCTTACACCACAGCCATAGCACCACAGCAATGTGGGATCCGAGCCAATGCGGGGTCCGAGTCCCATGTGCGACCTACACCACAGCTTGTGGCACTGCTGGATCCTTATCCCACTGAGTGAGGCCAGGGATGGAACCCATGTCCTCATGGATGCTAGTTGGGTTCTTAACCCGCTGAGCCACAACAGGAACTCCTGAAATTCATCATCTTAGATGGAACTTTGGGGGTGGCCAGCATGATTCCCACAAGGCAGCAAAAGCTCCAGGGCTTTCCTACCTCCTGCTCTTCCCTGAATATCCAGTTGGAAGGGAGGTCAGAGATTAGCTCAGCTTCCCTCCACCGGAAATTCCCATAACTGGGGAGTAAAAGCCTTCTGACTTGTGATTGCAGAAAGTGAGAAGAGAGCGCAGGCAGTTGCCCACATGTTGGAAAGCACCCCCCCTCCCCGATCCCAATAGACTCTGCAATGTCCCCTCTAGACATGAATCCTTTAGAGGCTTTTTACTCCACAGACCTGTAAAAATCTATAAAAATCAGGAAGTTTCCATTGTGGCTCAGCCATAACAAGCACAACTGTATCCATGAGGACGAGGGTTTGATCCCTGGCTTCGCTCAGTGAGTTAAGGATCCTGTGTTGCTGTGGCTGTGGTGTAGGCCCCAAACTGTAGCTCCAATTCAACCCCTAGCCAGGGAACTTTCATATGCTGCAGTGTGGCCCTAAAAAAAGCCAAAAAAAAAAACAAAAACAAAAACAAAAAACACCAAAAACAAACAAACAAAACTATAAAAATCAGAGTTCCCAGTTAGCTCAGCAATTTCAGGATCTGGCATTGTCACTACCATGACTCTGGTCACTGCTGTGGTGTGGGTGCAATTCCTGGCCTGGGAACTTCCACATGCTCTGGACGTAGCAAAAAAAAAAAAAAAAAAAAAATCCATGAAAATATCCCTTTGAGAGAAACAACCTAAACATCTTCCAGGCACTGATTCCTTGGTGGGAGTAGCGGAGAACCGAGCTCCCCACAGGGCATGCAGGCCAGGAAGCAGGAGGGAGTGAGGGTGGAAGAAGGTGCCTGAGGAGGTGGGGCTGCTGGGGGCTGGCCCTGGGCTTGGGCCACATAGGTCCAGATCTGGGAAGGAATAAATCTTATGTATTTGTTAGGATTCTTAGCAGAGAATTTACTGCAGCAAACAAAACCTGCTGGGGAGGCAAATGGGCATTCGCCTCTCTCCCTCCCATCATCTCCATAAGCACTTGCTAGTTTTTATTTTTCACTTTTTCATTTTTATGTATTTTCTTTTTTTGGCTGCCCCATGGCGGCATGTGGAGTTCCCGGACCAGGGATCAGATCTGAGTGGCAGTTGTGACCTAAACCGCAGCTGCAGCAACGCTGCATCCTTAACCCCCTGTGCCGGGCTGGGAATTGAACCTGCGTCCCAGTGCTCCAGAGATGCCGCTGATCCCATTGTGTCCAGCAGGAACTCTGAGCCCCCATCGGTTGTTAACACTTTGCTAACACATCCCTGGGAAGGCTCTAGAAGATGTCAATTCTATGAGATGCAGGATATTGGGCACATTATATGTGTTCAATCAGTGGTGGCTCTGATGATGATGATTGGAAGTCTGAACAATTCCCAAGTGGGAGAGGATGTTTGGTTTGAAACAGCCTGTATCATTTCTGTCGGTGTTTTCCACACACCCCTACTCTTGGCTTTTTCACGTGTGTAAAAGTGAGGTTGACTCAGACGTGACAGCTGACTCTTGGTGGAGCCTTGGTCATGAAATTATCCTCTAACTAGAGCACGAAGATGGAGAAAGAGGCTGGAAGTCCTAAGTACTAGATATTGCTAGCAAATCTCTCCAGGATTGTCTTTATTTATTTATTTTATCTTCTTTTATCTTTTTAGGGCCACACCCGTGGCATATGCAGGGTCTCAGGCTAGGGGTCAGATTGGTAGCTGTAGCCACCAGCTTACACCACAGCCACAGCCACAGCACGTGGGATCCAAGCCACGTCTGTGACTGACACCACAGCTCATGGCAACACCGGATCCTTAACCCATGGAGCAAGGCCAGGGATCGAACCCACATCCTCATGGTTGCTAGTCCAGTCTGTTACCGCTGAGTCACAATGGGACCTTGGAGTTTCTCTTCGGTTTACCTGCCTTTTTTCATTTTCCTACCATGACCCTCCCTGTTTTAAGTAAGCTAACTTTAAGAACGATGCGTAATGTTTGAACGTCTTGGGAGGTCTCGCTAGGTGCTGAGGGTGGGGAGATAGATGTGAGACATGGAAGGGTCTCCGCTGGACTAGATGCTCCCTTGGCTGCTCAGCATTTGGGGATGAATCAATTAAAAGGAGGTGAAACAGGATGGCTGCCGACAGGGCTCTCTAAGCCCTGGAGTGTTTCTGTTGAGGTTTCCCTTCCCCCGACACCACAGCCCCCATTTGTCCTCCCAGATGACATAGGGGATGTCAATAAAGAATATAGATTTGATGTGACTTCATCTCTCTGCCAAACTAACGCACAGAACTAATTCCACTTTAGACTATGTTAAATGAGGTTTTAAAAAGTGTATTAGAGGGTCCCTTTTGAAGTTGCTCAGCTAGATCAAGGGGTGCATTTGAGGAGGAAACTTTGGGGACAGCTCTTTTCCCATGCCCACGGTTGCAGTCATAGTTTGAGATCTTTGATTTATAAGGGTGAGAGACTTTGGGGATCTGTCTTGAGAGGGTTTTGACTTTTAAGGGATTCAACTAGTTGAAACCTTATGTGCATTTGGAAATCAAGCTCTTTTACACCATAAAAGCTTGAAGGTGGGATGGGACCCCTGGGGTCAATACGCTAAACCTAAATTGGGTGCCTGAGGCTCCACTTTATGTCTCTGCCCAGTTTCCATCTTTGTCTGACATAGCGCCCACGACCTCTCAGTCCATTTCGGGGGGTTGTCCGTAGAAAGCTGGGCTCCCGTTGATCCTGCCATGGACACTCATGGTCTAGAAGGTGGGGACGGGGTGCACGTGAATGAAAGCTAGTGAGATTTGTATAAGAAAGAAAGACCAGGAGTTTCTGTTGTGGCTCAGTGGGGTAAGAACCTGGCCAGTATCCATGAGGATGCAGGTTCAGCCCTGGCCCTGCTCAGTGGGTTAAGGATCCGGCATTGCCACGCAAGCTGCGGCATAGGTCGCAGATGTGGCTTGGATCCTGGTGTTGCTGTGGCCGTGGTGTGGGCCAGCAGCTGTAGCACCGATTTGTCCCCTAGCCTGGGAATTTCCGTATGCCGCAGCTGATGCCCTAAAGAGTCAAAAGAAGACAAAAAAAAAAAAGACAAAAAAAGACCATTTCTATAGTAACAATTTAATACACCGAGCACTCACTAAACCAGGCTTTATGTGCACAGCCCTGATCTAGGCACTCTGGGAAATAGAAAAATACGTAAAATAGAGGCTCTGTCCTCAAGGAGCTCACAAGCCACCATCTAAAGTGTGCGGACAGCCAGCTCAAACCTGAGGCACAGGATGAGCTGATGCAGGGAGGGGAACCGATATTTGTTGAGTCCCTCTGATGTGCTATCCTTGTCACGGTCTCATGTGATCCTGTGGCTTCAACTCCCTGAACCTCATTTTCCTTATTTGTGAAATCTGATGTTGGACCACGTGCCCTCCAAAGTCGCTTCCAGCCCTCCTATCCTGTGACTCATTCTTCCTTTCCCAGTGGCCCCAGGCTTCCCTCTCCTGGGTTGGGCTGGCTAGGGAAATGGATGGGCGAGAGACATTTTGCTGTTCTTTTTTTTAATGCCCCCACCCCTGTGGGATGTACTGTTGACTTAAAACCAGTTTGAACAAAGCACTCAGGAATAAACCACAGAGAACCATCTAGAATTGGCAGAGGATAACCCTGTGACCCCAGAGGCCTTTTCCAGCTCTAATTTTTATGATTCACTAATTTGCTGCACCACATTCTGTCCGGGAATTCAGAGTTCAAAAAAGATGCAATGTAAATTGCTGGAGGTAATGAGAAGGCTGCCGGCACAGTGGGGCCAGAAGCGTGGTTTTCAGTGAAATTAAATACAGGGAGATATTTAAAGAAGCCGGAGCCTTTTTTTTTTTTTTTTTTCCTGAGAGACTCCCATTTTAAGGCGGGGAGGGTAAATTTCAGGTTTTCTTTTCTCAGTGGTATGACTAGGTTTTTGCTACGTTAGGACTTCACGAGAGCTGCTTATCTGTTTTATATCCTCCCCAAAGCTATTGAAGGCAGCCATGGTTATTGAGCAATAAGTTCTGCTGTAGTTTTTTTTTTTTTTTAAATCACTTTTGAAGTGGAAGATGCTGTAGGAAGACCAGTGTTCTATATTGCTGAGGGCAAGGAGCAGTCACTTGGTATCTGATGCACCTCGTGACTTTCTAGTGCTTTCTACAATTCCCCATTTGGGGACTCTTCATGCCTCTTTGCAACTTTGCATTGAACTTATTATAATGGAGATAAGAGACAAGCAGGGTAATTGTTCCAGAACTACAGTATGGCCAGAAGACTAGTAAGCCGATAGCTTTGGGTGCCTATGGGAGTTTCATGAGGGCAGATTTAGTAGGAGGGGGTTGGAAGGAGAGGGCTAGCTAACCAAGTGCATACCTGTGTAGGAGGATAATGAGCAGTCAGTACAGGGGTGTACTTACCTGGGTCCAGGCTCCAAAGTTAGCTATAAGGCGTACACCATGCATGCTTAATATTATTGGTGCAAATCCTACAGAAAGGTACTGCCTTGGAGAGTGGCAGGCATCCTGGAGATTTTCCCTTTATGTTGGATCATCCTGCTGTTTGGGGGTCACGCACCAGATGAAAAGTGCACCTGTGTTTAGGGACTGTGTTCTATAACGAAATAGGTCTTTAGATGGTGGGTCTGTACTCAGAACACGCTCTCAGCAGAAGCACCTGAGGCCGGATGCCCCCAAAGGAAGACTAGATTCACGTCCTTCATCTCACCTGCTCCCTGTGGCAAATGACCATAGAGAAGAAAACGTCAGGCTTATTTCTGAGCACAGTTTAAATCGTTACTTTCTGATCTTACTGTCTTTCTCTCCGCCCCTCCCCCCCAAATATAGAAAGTTGAAATTGCAAGATAAATGGGTGTATGGTGGAAACAAACTGCATAAAGATGGATGGGTATTCTCTCCTTTGCTTTTCCCAAGAATCCTACATAGTAAGTGGTGTTATTCCTACTTGCAGATGTGAGAACTGAGCAAGATTACACGGCTGCCTTAAGCGCAGCTAATGAGCAGTGACGGAATTTGAGCTAAGATTCCAAAGCCTGTGCTCCTTTTTCTATACCCTCCAGACTGTATATGTTTTAAGAGGGGAGGATAAGACCAGAGAAAGCAGGAGTTCCCACTGTGGTTCAGTGGGTTAAGAACCTGACATAGTGTCCATGAGGAGGCAGGTTTGAGCTCTGGCCTTGTTCAGTGGGTTAAGGGTCTGGCGTGGCTGTGGCTGTGGTGTAGGCCTGCAGCTGCAGCTCCGATTTCAACCTCTAGCCCGGGAACTTCCATAGGCTGCAGATGTGGCCCTAAAAGGAAAAAAAAAAAAAAAGGAAAAAAACAGAAAGAACAGAGAAAGCACTTGAAGGAAGGGATGGAGAAAGACTTGCAAGTAAGAAACAAATATTTATGTAGGGTCTGTTATGGACCCTTTATGGCACTGTGGCATCTCTTTGTGTTCCAGACCATGTTAGTTTCCTGTGGCTGCTGTGAAGAAGTATCACAGACCTAGTGGCTTACACAGCAGAAGTGTATTCTGTCCCAATTCTGGAGGCAGGCATCTGTGATCAGCATGGCTGGGCTGAAATCATGGTGTGAGCAGGGCTGCCTTCTCTCCGAGAGGAGGACCTGTTTCTTGCCTCTTGAGCTGCTGATGGTGGCCAACATTTCTTGGCTTTCACCACATCTCTCCAATCTCTGCTTGGTATGTGTCAAATGTCTCTTGTCGTCTCTCTTTATAAGGACACTTGTGATTCTATTTAGGACCTACTTGCGTAAACCCCAAGGTTAACCCAGGATAACCTCTTTAGCTCAAAAATCTTTAACATCTGCAAGGTCATGTTTGACATTCAAGGTAACATTCCCAGGTTCTGGGAGCTAGAAGGACTTTATTCGGTTGACCACACAGCCTGATCAGAAATGCTAGGAAATGGTGTTCCTGAAGGGAATCCAGCTAGTATCCATGAGGAGGCAGGTTCAATCTCTGGCCTCGCTCAGTGGGTTAAGGATCTGACATTGCCATGAGCTGTGGTGTAGGTGGCAGACGAGTTTTGGATCCCACATTGCTGTGGCTGTGGTGTAGGCCAGCAGCTGCAGCTCTGATTGGACCCCTAGCCTGGGAACTTCCCTAAAAAGCCAAAAAAAAAAAAAAAAAAAAAAAAAAGAAGAAAGAAAAGAAAAAGAAAAAAAGGTAGGAATGGCCTAGGTGAACAGCCATTTATGTTTTGTGGGGTTTTTGTTTTTCTGGCTTCAGATCTCCTTAATCCTTAGCTCTAGGCCTCACCTCTGAGGTCCACCTGGGTGGAGTAGGGAGAAGAGTCATCCATTAATTTAGTTTGCTTCACACCAGATATTGGAGCTTTGTTTGCTTCATACCCATGCTGGTGCAAGAAATTTTTTTTTTTTTTTTTGTCTGCGCCCACAGCATGCGGAAGTTCCTGGGCCAGAGCTTGAACCCGAGCCACGGCAGTGACAACACCGATCCTTTACCTGCTAGGCCACCTGAGAACTCCAGATTTTTAAGACTGTGTTGTTATATGTTGTTGACCTCTTGTCGGTCTATGAGCCTTCATGTTTGCTTTCAGGGTGAGGCTGCCTTTAAGTTTAGATTGCCCTCCGTCAATGTTTTTTCAGAAGGCTACAGCTTTGTCTGCTGCCCACATCTTCTGAAAGGAACAGGCTCACATCTACCAAAAGGAACAGCAAGAGAGGGTGGGACGAGCTATGCAGAAGGGCTGGTGATAGGGGCGAGTGAGAGCTTCAGTGACTGCTTCTCAACTCACTGGGGGATAGAGTTAGAGGAGGTTCGAGAAGCCCTCAGAGACTGAAGCTGCAGAACAGGAAATGACTCTAGTGTGTTCCGTGACCTCTGAGTGGAGGGACTGCAATTTACAGGGGGTAAGGAGGTGTGCACAGAGGCTCCTCAGAATTCAAAGGTGTCAAGAGGATGTTGGGGCCATGATGAAACCAAGGCCCTGCTCACAAGGGCCGGCCAGCCCTGCCAGGGTACAGGAAGTGCTCCTTTGCAGGGAGAGCGTGGGGGCTGGCTCTGAGCCAAAGATGAGCCAACCCAAAGCCCAGGGGTCTCTACTAGCAGCTTCAAGTTCTCTTGTCTTTCTGTCTTTTTAGGGCCACATATGCAGCCTAGGGAGGTTCCCAGGCTGGGGGTCCAAACAGAGTTGTAGCCACTGGCCTACATCACAGCCACAGCAACATCAGATCCGAGCTGCATCTGTGACCTATACCATAGCTCACGGCAACACTGGAGTTTAACTCACTGAGTAAGGCCAGGGAGCAAACCCTTGTCCTCACGGATGCTAGTCGGGTTCGTTAACCCCTGAGCCATGACGGCAACTTCCTTCAAGTTCTCTTTTGACTTGAAAAGCAGACACCTGGAGTTCCCATCGTGGCTGAGTGGTTAACGAATCCGACTAGGAACCATGAGGTTGCGGGTTCAATCCCTGGCCTTGCTCAGTGGGTTAAGGATCCGGCGCTGCTGTGAGCTATGGTGTAGGTCACAGACGTGGCTTGGATCCCCGCGTCGCTGTGGCTGTGGTGTAGGCTGGCAGCTACAGCTCCAATTCGACCCCTAGCCTGGGAACCTCCATGTGCCGCAGGAGCAGCCCAAGAAATTGCAAAAAAAAAAAAAAAAGAAAGAAAGAAAGAAAGAAAAAGGAAGGAAGGAAGAAAGAAAAGCAGACACTTGGGTGTCCTTCCGTCCCTTCAGATTCCGGTTTTTCCCACTCTCCTCCTGGACCCACCCTCTCTGCAGATGTGTCCATTTCGGACGTCTGTACAAGCATCCTGTCAGCCACTCAGGACTGATGCCTTAGTGTCGATACTGACTCCAAATTTCCTTTATCTTTTCGCTTCCCTCAGTTCCCTTAGAGATGAGGCAGATAGCCTCATTGTAGGACCAGAGGATCTGGAATAGACAGAGAACGCAAACTGAGTTAGAACTGGGCTCTTCCACTTAATTGCTGGGTGACTGAAGTTCCACTGTTCAGTCTCTGAAAAATCAGGATATTGCAATAAACCCTACCTGGCAGGGTTATTGTGAGGATTATGTAAGATAATAATAACAGTTACCGTTTTTGTTATTTCTCCCGTAGCTGCCCCAGACAACTTATTTGCTTATTTCACGGGGTTCAACTCAAGAGGTCTTGCCACCCTCACTGCCTTTGATCTCCTTGTTGTGATCTGTGCACGAGGGTCAGAAGAGAATTTCTGGGCTCATAGTGGTGGGTGAAAAGAAAGAAGATTTTATTGAGATAGGAGATGCTGCTAGGGCAGGGGACGACTTCCTGATGATCTGGGAGAGCCGACACCAGGTACATGGTCATGTCTGCTTTTATAGCCCAGGGACTGGAAAAATCTTATGATACACCTAATGACCTGCTGCTTGGTTGGGGAGAGAGGGGTTTTGGGTTACACTTGCTGGTTGGTTGGGGGCATATTAGGCCCCCATAGGGGTGGGGTGAGAAGTAGGCCACATACCCGTCCTAGCAGAGGGCAGGAAGGAGTAGAGAGTGCCCCCTACAGGTAGTCCTTGGACCCGTGTAACTTTATTGAATCACTAAATTGCCCTTATTCCCAAGACCATCATGGATGGCCTGCACGTAAGGAACCAGAGAGGTTAAAGGGAGTGCCTAGGACCTCACAACCCACTAATGCAGGGGCAGGACTGGTTCTTCTCCCCGTGACAGCATGCTGCCTCTCCGATTTGCCTTTTTATATCCATTGTGGTCAACCTCCAAGGGGTCTGGAATCAAGTTCTTGGGATGAAGGAGGCAAACACCTGTGCTTTCAAATTCCCATCATACAGAAGTGTCCTGCCCTAGTCTTTTTCAAGAGCTACCCTGGAAACTACATTAGCAGGGATTAAGGATCCTGCCCTATGATCAGCGCAGGGACGGGAACAGGCAAGTTTTGATGGGTCAAGAAAATAAGAGGTAAATGTTTGGGAGTCCCTATTGTGGCTCAGTGGTAACAAACCTGACTGGTATCAATGAGGATGTGGGTTCGATCCCTGGCCTCGCTCAGTGGGTTAAAGATCTAGCTTGGCCAAGAGCTATGGTGTAGGTCGCAGACACGGCTCAGATCCTGCATTGCTGTGACTGGTGTAGGCCGGCAGCTGCAGCTCTGATTTTACCCATGGTGTGGGAACTTCCATCTGCTGCAGGTGTGGCCCTAAACAATTTGGAAAGGGCAACATATTTCTCTAGCAGCAATGCCATTGCCCTGAGAATTCCTGGGCCTGTTGGACACAGAGAGTGCCCAGAGAACCCAGTGGAAGAGGAAGGTCTTAGAACGCACAGTCAAGGAAGGCCCACACCCTGATGAGGTCTAACTGGCCCTTTCATTAATTGGGTCATCCTGAGAATCTTCCAGTAGCTAGTTCATCTTCAAGATCGTGGGTCCGAATGCCACAGGGCTGAGCCAACCGACCCCTCAGATTCACATCCTATCCGACCTGCCCCGCCCCCAGCTACCCAAATGCTTTTCATTCTGCAGACCAAATTCCCTTTGCTTCTGGGCTGAAGCACACTGGGCACATTCTTGAACGGAGTTCAATCTAAGGATTTCCCTAAAACAAGCAACTCCCTGGATGCCCTGGGAAGCACTGTGACTACTGAGGGGATTAACATAGCCAGAGCAATGTGGCTCGAGTCCAGAAAGAAAATGTATGTGCTTAAAAAAAAAAAAAAAGCTGGCTCAGAGTCTTGGGAACCCCATAATCAGAAGCATACTCATTCTGACTGTTTCAAAAGACCCAACACCCACCTCAATGTGACCTGGCCAAGGTTCAGAGAAATCCACCCCCTCTTTTGTCTTCTGGATGGAATGCAAGAGCCTTATAAGACTTCCTGCCTACAAGGCAGAGAGAGAGGAGGCCTTTGCCACCCCATCTCAGCAAGGTGGGGGACGGTGGGAGGTGGCTGGTTTGGGGGCGCTGTGACCTCATCTTCAGGCAAGAGGCATTCCACGTTGATTCTGCATGGCGCCCAAGCCACAGCAGATCTGCCATCTAATCTTCATCTGAGGTCCTTATTGGTTTATATCTTGTTTTGTTTTTCTCCTGAGGGAGAAGTTTGGGGTGTGGGCGGCTCCTGCTGGGACTGGACATGCCGAAATCAATGGGGAATCAAAATGAGGGGTCTACAGGCCAAGAATGATGAGCTTGAGGACCTCAGAGATCAAGATGCCTGAGGCCCAGCCCCTGGCTGAGTCCTGGCAGGACAGGTCTTGAAGGCCAAGGCCAGCAGGGCCAAGAACCCAGATGGTCAGGTACCTCGAAACAATAGCACTGGCTGGAAGAAAAGTCATCATGGGTCTAAAGTAGATGCTGAGTCATCTCTAGCTTCCTGATTACTTCTAGTAGGCTGGGCACAAGTCTGGGCCGCAGGGGAGTCTATCTTTAACCAAGCTAGAGACCAAGGTTTGAAGTCTGGGAAAAGGGAGAGTCTTTCAGCTACTGACAGACACCTCTCTGTGGTCTCTCACTTGTCCTCTGTCTGCAGAGAGAGGGCTTTGTCTGGGTGTGGGTTTGCAGGCCACTTTGGCAAAGAAAAGCAAGGAAGCTGTCTGCCTCTCGTCTGTTGTGATCCATATTTTCTGCAACTGGAAATGCCAGTGGAAGATTTTCAAATATTGGATCCACACCGAGCCAACTTCGTGGGGGGCAGGGGCGGGGGACTCTGGGAAATGAAGGCTTCAGACATTTCCTTAGAAATCTTGATTTTCTAGAATTGGCTGCATCTAAGGACTAGTTTTGCAGGTCTGGTCACGGCAGCCAGCCTGCCCCTGCACACCCTGGTCCTGGTCTGTGCTCAGGGATGGGGTTTCAGCCGCACTTCTTGTGAGTCTTATTCCTGGCATTCAGCTCTAATGATGATCAAGGGTGGATGTGTGAACATATAAGTTTTGCAGGTCTGGTCACAGGAGCCAGGCTGCCTCTGTGCACCCTGGTCTTGGTCTGTGCCCAGGGATGGGGTTTCAGCCGCATTTCTTGTGAGTCTTATTCTTAGCATTCAGCTCTAATGATGATCAAGGGTGGATGTGTTACCATATTTGAAGCCAGATTTTTAAACTAGGGCTTTGCAGTGCCCAGTGAATACACCAGGGGGTGGTTCCCACTCCAAACCCAATCATCCATGCATCCATGCAACTGTTCATTCAACAAGCAAACACTCATTACAGGTCCTCAATGGATCAGAACCTACCAGGTACTGAGGAGAGACAGCTGATTGAGCAGGAAGAGGCAGAGGCGTGATCGGAAGGGACTTGAAGAGTGGCAGGGACAGTGTCTGGCTTAGGGAAGGAAGAAGGGGAATATAAGCTCTTTTGAACATGTAAGGCAAGGCTACCCTTGAAAGTTCAGGAAATTCGACCAGATAGGTGATTAGAGAACCCAGGGTGGTGAAATGAGGGACTGGAATATCCAATCCTTCCAGGTTTTAGAACCTTTGAAAGGGAGACTATGGTTTCCTCACTGGGGGTGCCTGTCACTGACCTTCCTATCTGAATGACCTTAGGGATGGCATTGCGGTGACAATGAACTTGAAGACCCTTGCCTTATGTTTAGGAGCACCTCTACCCAAGTGACTTCAAAGGTTGTAGTCTTCGATGAATTTATCTGGCTGGCTTGATTGGAGCAGGTCATTCTAAGCCAGGACCATGGACTCAGTCCAGTGGGGCCAGTTGACTTCCTTTTGTTTTAATGGTAAGGGCGAGTCCTAGAATGAGCATGCACTTGACCACAAACCTGGTAGTTCCTTGAGGTCAGTAGCATTTTTGTCCATCACATTTTTCCAGGGCCTAGCAAGTTTCATGCAGATGATTGTATGAAAGATGTGAAATTTGGGTAAGACAGTGTGGAAACCTATTGCTATGAGGAGAAACCCATGGCTTGAGTTTCTAGTACATGGCTGTTCTTGTTGGGTTAGTGGGAGACTTAAATCAACTCTGCACACCCCCACCTGTAAAGGCTGGGTATATGGTTATCATTCAATTTTCCTCTTCTGCAACTCTTTGTGTGTGGCTGTCTACAAGTAATTTTTAAAAAGGATGCTAGCCCAGGGAGCTTAGAAATCCTGGAAGGGAGTCAGTTTTGGCAAATTCTGATCCCCAGGGTTGAAAGCATCTGTATCAGGCAGGGTCTCTCAAGAAAAAAAAAAAATCCGGGTGGAATAATTTAATAGAAGAAACTTCATATGAGAGATTAGGTATAAAGTTTTTAAAATCATTGCAAGAGCAACCATGGAAGGCAAGGCAGCCCCAGATTAGCAATAACAGTTTACTATTCCTTTCTGGGGTTGGAGGAATAGAGGAATTGTCTGAGTTCAAGAGCTTGGGCTACCTGTTGGAATCTGGTTCAAGGGGAATTGCAACTGTTGTGCTGAATGGGGAAGACTCAGCCCCATGTACAGGGTTGGGTGTTGGTGAACGAACACCTGGCTTCTCTTTCCTGTCCATCCTCTAATCTGTTGCCTGTGCTTCTCTTGGGCCGAACCAAGCAGGTAGCAGGAGGCAAGGAGCTTTGGTAGTTTCCTGGGGTCACCCCCTTTGCATACAGAGAGCAGGGAAATGCTCGGGACTGGATCCCAGGGCAAACAGGCCAACGACCAGTGCAGTACACAAGCACCCACAGATGCCACAACATTCCCTTCTAATGTGGATTTGAGGGAATGTGGCTGCACTCACTTTGAAAAATGGTGGCCCCTTGGGAGGGTTGTACTGAACCCTTTCTCGCTTTCTTCCATTTTTGGCCTTTCTTAGAAAATACGTAGGGGAGTTCCTGTTGTGATGCAGCAGAAACAAATCCAACTAGTATCCATGAGGATGCAGGTTTGTTATCGCTGGCCTTGCTCAGTGGGTCAGCATCTGGCATTGCCGTGAGCTGTGGTATAGGTCACAGACACAGCTTGGATCCTGCATTGCTGTGGCTGTGGTGTAGTCTGGCCACTGCAGCTCTGATTCAACCCCTAGTCTGGGAACTTCTATGTGCCTCTGATGAGGCCCTAAAAAGCGAAAAAAGAAGGAAGAAAACATGTAGACTGCTTAGTGAAGCCACTGCACCCCAAAATTAGCTCACCCTTAAAACTGAAATGTACATGAAAGGAGCCCCTTTTAGGCAGTTCCTCATTAAATAAACACTTGACTTGTAAGAGCACAGTCTGGGGTCACTGGGTTGCCTGCCCAGTGGAATGGGAGTGAGAAGGAGGGGGAAGAGAGGAGTAGAAATGTGCTTCTGGGTTAGAATTCAGCCTCACTGGTTTTCTGTGTTCTGGTTCACAAGGAAGGAGGCCAGGCATAACTACAAGAGAGAAATGGGGGATACTGGGGGGTCCTTTCAAGTTGTGGACACCATTGTGCACATGCCTTGTAGGCTTCTAGGGGATGAGGTGCTTGGTTTGGTGCCCTCGTTTTTTGGAGGTTCTGCAATCCCATAAGTAGTCAAATTCTCTGTGTCAGGTAGGGTTTGATCAAGGAAGCCAAACTGCTATGAGTGATATGGTCAATAAGAGATTTTTCCACGAGGATGATACCTTCCACCTCTGTGGCAGCTGGTGAAGAAATCAATGGAAAGCTGTTGCCTCTGTGTCTGGTGGTGGCCTGAAGTCACTTCAGGTCAGTGTGAGCAATTGGGAAGAAAAGCCTGGATGTAAAGTGGAAGAAAGCCAAGACCAACTGGAACACTCCTTCAAGAAGGCCCTGAAGTCCTCCTGGAACTTGTGTGCATCACTCATCCCCTCTAAGCTTAACCACAGCAGAAGCACGGATGCCCAGCAGAAGCAGGCACCCTTTTCCATGGAACCGCTGCAGGCCTGGCTCAAGGCTCAGAAGAGCTGAAGGGGGCAATCCTGTAGGCTTTCCTCCAAGAAGATGGGCTAGTGGACCAGCAGCAACAGGTGGAGGCCACAGAGATGCTTGGCCCTCTATACCGCCCTCCAGGGTGATGGAGGCTTCCTCCCTTCCAGCCCCCAGGTCCCACGCTGAGGTCTTTTGTGGCCAACCTTCATCTGGAGCCATAGAGGGAAGGGAATTCTGAGAATCCCAGTGACAGCTTAGCTGAATTGACAATAGATAAAGCCAACATCTGTTGCAAGAAGACTCTGAAAACTAACAGTGGGAGGAGATATCCACTTTTGAATGCAGAAATGGGCTTTCCTCGCCCCTGAGAGACAGGCACTGTGTCTGTCCTTGGAGACTGGTGGCTGTAAGCTAGTCCCCGCCTCTCTGAGTGGCTCCCACAAGAGAGGAAGTCTGGGAATCTGAAGTCCTTAGAGCACGAGAGAGCCCTAGCCAACCAGAATCTGCCAAGGACCTGGGGACCTGGGGACCTGGGGAAAGTGGAACCCCTTCAGGCCACCCCAACCCCTCTCTTCAAGACGGAGGCACTCACACCTCCCCCTCTCAGGGTGGGTGTGAGGATCCATTAGTTAAGGCTGGGGAAAGGGCTTTGAAGGTGAAGGGTGGGCTGTAAATGTTGTCATAATTACACCCAGATGCTTGAATCCAGACTTGCAGGCACTTTGCTGACTAATGGTAGAATTTGTCGGAACGGGTGGTGACCTTTTCTCCCCATTCTCTTTCTAAATATTTTGGTTGTCAATTGCAAACAAGCCCATTCTGAAACAAAACAAAACCAAACAACCACCACCAAAAAAATCAGACTTTTTGATTTGAAAATGGTCCTTGTGCCACCAAGCATTTCCAGTTCCCCCCTCCTTTCTCCCTCGTTTTCTGTGGGGGATGGCGGATGAGGTTAGCATCCCTTCGGCTTCCACCCGCAAGCGCCAGCCTGGTAAGGAGATGTGCACACATCATTGCAAGCCGGCTACCTTCATGCCAGGGAGACAGGATGTCAAAGCTTTTAGTCAAGTTTGTCAGATGGTAAACATATCAGTCAAACATCTGAATTTTTTTTTTTAATGATGAGAAATAATTGGTGTTTTCTATGAAACTTTTGACATCCTGTAGGCAGCACTGCTATGGTGTCTGCATTTCTGTCCTTTCTTTCTTGCCCCAATTGCTTCTACATGATCATCTTGAAGTCTGTGACAAGGATAGCAGATGATAATACTACCCACATACTCTCTCCTCATTGCTTCTCTTGAAGGAAGGCTTTTCATTTCCTGGGATCTCTGATATTGGACAGAATAAGATGAGCTATGTCTAAGATGGCCAGGGTGGCCCAGTTGATAGGCAGAATAAGGAACAGAGCAAAAACAAGCAACCACCCCCACAAGATCCCCCCAAAACAAACAAACAAAAAGAAAATATAACCCAAGAAAACCTAGGAAGATGTACAAATATTTTGAAGTTCTCTGGTGGCTCAGTGGGTTAAGGACCCAGCATCGTCACTGCTGTGGTGCAGGTTTGATCCCTGGCCTGGGAACTTGTGCATACTGTGGGTACAGCTGAAAAAGAGAGAGGGGAGGCTGAGCCACAGAGGGGAGCAGGAAAGAAGAAATGAAAGTAGGTGTGATGTGAGGATTTGAGAGGAGTTGGTGGATTTTTGGTGTGGTAAGCACTGATGGGTATAAGAGGGAATAAGCATGAAAAATATCTAGAGGCTTTGCATTAGTTTGCTACCGTTGCCATAACAAAATGCCACAGACTGGGTGGCTTAAAAGACCAAAGTTTGCATAGTTCTGGAGGCTAGAAGTCCAAGATCAAGGTGCTGGCAGGGTTGGTTTCTTCTGAGGCCTCTTCCTTGGCTGGCAGACGGTTGTCTTCCTGCTCTGTCCTCATGTGGTCCTACCTCTCTATGCATGTACATCCCTGGTGTGTGTGTGTGTGGGGGTGTGTGTGTGTGTGTGTCTGTGTGTCTTCTTATAAGGACACCAGCCATGTTGGATTAGGGCCCACTCTTACGACCACATTTAACCTTAATGACCTCTTTAGAGGCCCCATCCCCAAATACAGTCACATTGGGGTTAGGGCTTCAGCATATGCTTTTTTAGGGGAAACACATTTTGGTCCATACAAGGGTTTTAAGGTTGTTGTATTATATTAAACTTGTGTCTCTCTCCCCCGCCATTTGTTGTTTTCTAAAAAGATCAACAACAACAAAAGATCTAAATTGCCTTCAAGTATGTTTGTTTTCTATTGAAGGCTTTTAATATAGTTCATGACTAAGCCTGGGTCTCAGGGATCCTGAGTTTATAGGGGTTATATGTAGCTTCAGGCAACTCCCTGCTACCCAGTTTTCAAAGAATTAGACTAGAATAAAATAAACCTGATAAGAGAATCAGAAGGAACATAATGGAATCTCTCCTTTGTAATTTGAAGGACCTCAATAGATATGAAAATTGCATCTGTGAAAAATATCTGGATATACTTAGGTTGTTGAAAAAACTGATGCTGAGAAAACAAATGTCGAAACAAGTCATGCCATCTAACACCTTTGGGTTTTGTAGGTATAAATAAGTATGGATAAGCCCATGAGGTCTATCTGGTTATAAGGCAGGTTTTCTTTTGCTCTTAAGACAAGGAATTACAGCCCCAGCTCTGTGAGTTTCATTTTTGATAATCATCTAAATGAAACCTGTCATTTAGCGACTTGCCATTTGGAAGTATCAATAACTGTTTGAAAATAAGCAAACCACAATCTGGCTGGGGAAAAAAAAAAAAAGCCCGTCCTCCCATACCGTGTTCTGCTTCTCTGATTACTGCTGGAAGCTGCTGCAGAATCACATAAGGGCCCCTTTTCCAGGGCTTGGTGCGGTGGCGGTGAAATCTGGAGCAAATTTTGCCGAGGCTGCAGACACATGTTGTATGTCAAACACACAGTGCTTGTCAAGGTGCCCTTCTCAGCGGTCGGTGGCCTCACGTCTTCAGTGAGACGTGGGTCGGGAGCACAGAGAATCCCACGCGTCATTTTCCGTGGGGCGTGAGAGCGTGTCTGTCGTCCCTGGACACAGCTGAGCGACTGCATCACCTCCAGGCAGTTAATGACAGGGTCTAACCTTGGATCTTCTTGCTGAGGAATGCCTCAAAACAAATGTTACTGGGATGGGGCGGGGGAGGGGGGGAGGCTGGGGGAGGAGGGAGGGTGGGGTCAGGATGAAAGATGGAGAGAGATGGAGAGAGTGGAGAGGAAGAAACGGAGTTCTGTGCTCCGGAGAAGATGTGGATCTCTGATTTACCCAGGGGCTATTTCTAGGCCAATCAAATCAACATTCTAATAAGGCTAATCTGCTGTCTCCTTAATGCAGAAGGACGGTAGTGAGACGTGGGTTCAATTTTATGAATACCATAAACGTTTGCCTGCATTTCTCTGGTCTAGGGCTAGTTCTATTTTTTTAAGTCATTATTATTTATAATCCATTTATACGTGGAAGATGACGGTTCTTTATGGTTCAAATGATTTAAATCTGGGCCTTTAAAGCCATGCCTGATTTATTTGCACAAGGAAATCATGTTTTCTTTGGAGCTTTTCAATGGAGGCATAATTACAGTGTTGCAAATGCAGCGCTCTATTTAAGGGTCTGTCAGCATTTCCATAATAAACCTCTATTTTCAGGAGTCCAGAATATTGCCAGACACACACACACACACACACACACACATACACACACACACACACACACACACGGAGGGACAGAGAGAGAAAGAAATCCTTCTAAAATATCAGCTGGGTGGGGTCCATCTGGGGAACTTTATTTTTCATCCAAATCTGTATATGTATCTGCAACCGCACATTCTTCTTTATTTGTGTGGTGGTGCCAGCAAAGTGCCAGGAATCTCTGGACCCTGCCCAGTAGGGCTTCGGCTTTAAAGCAGGATCTTCTGGGGAAGAAGCGGCGTGCTGGGTGGCTGGCCGGCTCCCTTCCCAGACCCCAGCCGACTGCCAAGTTGCATCTCGGCTTTAAGAAAAGAAAAACATTTTTTTGTGTGTGTGCCCTCACTTCTGGTTGGTTTGCGTGTCTATTTGGTTTGGTTAACTCAGGTATATGCCCCTAGATCTTAGTAATATTCATTGCTGTGTCATCATCATGATATGAATAATAAATAGTGATGACTATATTATATTATTGAATATCAATATTATTACTAATGTTGAATATTAATAGCATTAACATTATCAATATTATAAATAATATATCAATGCTATTAATATTCAATATTAACAATAATATTAATATTTGATAATATAATATAGTCATCACTATTATTAAAATTATATATTTTATGTATCAATAATATCAAAATTACTATTATTCAGGAGTAACAAGATTCCAGAATTATTAGGAATGTTAATAACATATCCTGAATTATCCCGAATAATTCAGAATAACATATCCTGAGTTATTAGCCAAGAAGGATAGCAATACTGTTATTTATAACAGCAATATTAAGGACAGCTGAAGTGTCCATTATGGTCCCGGCACTTTGCAGGTATTATTTAATTTTCCTACCTTATAACAATCCTGTAAAGGAGAAGTTATGATCCCCGATGTTCAGAGGATGCATACAAGCCGAGGGGAGATCATTTGCTTGGTAGAGAACCAGAGAGCAAAGGTCAAGGTGACTTAAGGTTGTCGCCAAGATTGCCAGGTGCTGGGCTCCACCAATGCGGTAGGAGGCATCTCTCAAACCAAACCGGGTAGACGGTTTTGAGAGTGAGGCTAGGAGAGGTGAGTGGACTCGGGGGCAACATGAGCAGATGCAGAGAGGGCTGGAGACCTGGCCCCTCGGGAGGAAAGGCCATGTCACAGCTCCCAAAGCAGGGTTGATAGGTAAGGGTGGTTCTGGTTGAGCGTGGATCAAAATATCTCAAGTTTTTTCCAATCTTACTTGGTGGCCAGCTTGCGCTTTTACATGGGTTATCTCATTTATTTCCCAAGTTTAGCAAGGCAGAGAGGGAGTTTTATGGAGATTGGATAAAATGCCAGCATTATATAACCAGGAAGTGGCAGAGTTCCCAGGTCTGGAATCTTGGTTCTTGACTGTTATGCTTTATGGTCCCACGGGAATCAGTCTCTCTCTCTCTCTCTCTCTTCTCTCTCTCTCTCTTCCCCCCCCCCTCCTCTTTCTCTTCCTCCCCCCCTTTTCTCTCTCTCTCCCTCCCTCCCTCTCTCCCTCTGTGCTCCCCCCCCACCCCCGCCCCATTTGGAAGGTATGTTGTGAATGGAGACAGGAAGCTGAAACGCAGGATCCTCCTGCTGCATGTGGGAGATCCTATCTTCCCGTTGCCGATGGACCCTCTCCAGGAATTTGTGTGTTGGCATTTACCAGAGGGAAAGGTGATATACACGCCTCGCGCACACGGAGGACGTGGGACCAGCGTGGCGGCGGCGGGAGAGACCACCCTCCCGCTCTACTCGCAGCCAACCACAGGGATGTTGTTTTGTAAACTCCTGATTCCTTGTGGGTGGTGTGATTTAATTCTTTTTCCTTCTCTTTTCTGGGGCTGCTTTTTCCTTCTCTTTTCAGCGGCTAGTTCCAGCTGAGACCAGACGTGGTAATACAGCCCAAGGAGAGGCAAGAAAAGGAAGGTTTTTCACTAAGAAAACGTTCTTCCCTCTTCTTGAAGCAAAATCCAGAAACTGTTTGGGGGGTGGGGTGGAGTGGGAAGTATTACTTATTGAGATATTTTCCGGCTCTCCAAGCTGGGGTTGAGATTCCAAGTTCTAAAGAAAGGATTCAAATTGCCTTTAGAAAGCAGAATGCATTGGGAGTTCCCGTCGTGGCGCAGTGGTTAACGACTCCGACTAGGAAACCATGAAGTTGTGGGTTCGAACCCTGGCCTTGCTCAGTGGGTTAAGGATCCGGCGTTGCCGTGAGCTGGGGTGTAGGTTGCAGATGCGGCTCAGATTCCTCATTGCTGTTGCTCTGGCATAGGCCAGCGTCTACATCTCCGATTTGACCCCTAGCCTGGGAACCTTCATATGCCACAGGTGCAGCCCCAGAAGAGACCAAAAAAAGACCAAAAAAAAAAAGGCAATATGCATTTATCTTAGAAACAATTCTGGGAGGCTGCAAATTCGGTTCAACAAGTATGTATTGAGGGTCCTCTGAGGGGTTAGTGTTGGGTGATATTCTCTACAAAGAGGGTGGTTTGACTGGAATGAAAATCTGATTCAAGTTGTAAGAAAAATGGTGGAGAGGCCTCCCCATGTTGCCAGAACTTAAACATTAATTGGAGCAAATACCTCATTAGCACCACAAGGATTAAGAAGCAAAGTGACCTGCGTCCATTTAGAACCAGAGCTATTCATTTAACCAGCAAATGTTTACTGAGCAACTATTACATGCTGGACACTGAGCTGGGAGCCTGGGGATTCCATGGTGAGCCAGACAGATGTGGTTCCTGCCTTTGCAGAACTTAGTCTAGATGGGAATGGAGATGTTGAACAGATAATTATACGGAGAATTCAATCATTTTATGAAGTGATTATAATTGTGATAAACTCTTCTGAGGACAATAAAAGTCCCTGTGAAAATGGGTCACAGAGGATGAGAAGACTAAATCTCTTTGGATGTATTCAGCTGTGAGCCACAGAAAACCAACCCACACTGACTTATATCACTGGGGCCTATTTCTTTTCACGTAACAAGAAGTCCAAGAGCAGACATTTGTGGGCATTGGCTCAGTAATGTCATCCAGGATCCAGGCCCGTTCTCTGCATCCTCCCTCCCGTCTTGAACACATGGACTTTGTACTCTTGGGCTTGCGGTCTCATGATGACAGAATGGCTGCTGCAGCTCCACTCTCCCAGTCAGGAAGCACAGGGAAGGAGCTACACCAGAGACCTCTTTTCTCTGACATAAGTGCATTTCAGCAGCAGCAAAATTTCTTTCCCAGAAAACTTTCAGCAGACCTTTTGTTAATTCATTAGCCAGAGCTGTCTTTTTTTTTTTTTTTTTTTTTTTTTTTTTTTTTTTTTTTTTGGGAAGACTGTAGAAAAGACAGAGTGGTCAGCCATGATGCAGGTATCACTGTGAATACCACATGTGGAATGTCTTACAGACCACATGCGTGTGGATTAAGTTGTTCTGAATCTCACATCGATCCTGTGAGAAACACAGAACAATTTCTCTGAGGAAGACCTGGAGGTTTATTTTGGGGGACTTGCCCACAATGACACAGTCAGCCCTCCTACGGCCAGGAGTCCTCAGCTCATTCATGGGTGCTGGCACCTTGCCCCTCCCGTGTCTACTGAGTTTTGGGAAGTGGGACAGTCCCGAGCCCTAAACACAGCCTGAAGGGACATGTGAGCAGGTGAGGATGTGCAGAAAGGTGAGGGTTTGCTTTCTGAGGTGTTTGCTTGCAGACTCAAAATTTATTTATTTATTTATTTTTCCTTGTGTACAATTTTTTTTTTTTAAAATTATGGTTGATTTACCATGTTGTGCCAATGTCTGCTGCACAGCACAGTGGTCCAGTCAGACATATACATACATTCTTTTTCTCATAGTATCTTCCATCGTGTTCTATCCCAAGAGACTGGATATAGTGCCCTGTGCTGTACAGCAGGACCCCGTGGCTTCTCCATGCTAGATGTCATAGTTTGCATGGACTACCCTCAAACTCCCAGTCCATCCCATGCAGACTCAAAATTTAGATGGGCTCGCTGACGCTTTTAATATGATCATTTTCGGGGTTGCAAGTCACCCCGTGGGAAGGCAATTTAACAGGGAAGAAGGATGTTTCCTTCTGATAGCAACATCAGGCTCTCACAGGGGAGCCTTGGGGCTTCTTCCTTGTCGGAACAGAAAAGCAAGGATAGCAGCCCGCCTCTGCTGATGAGACTGTGACCTCATTTCCGGACAACCTGGGATGTGAAAGGTGTTTAAATCTTTGATGTGAGAGATTTTTGAGTAGCAGCCCTCACCCCCAACTCAGGACAAAGGTGCTGTGTTTAACAACTGGAACAAATGACTGACTGGCAAAACCACAGGGGCTCACGGTATTTTAAAGGCACCCAAAACAGTCACCCTGCCAGTTACGTGCAGCACCCTAGCCATGCACGCCCATCACAGCAGGAGCGACTGTCCTGGGCTGATTCCACTCTCCCCGCCATCTCCCTTCGCCTCTTGGATCTGGGCTCTGAGGTTTTCTGGTGTCTCTTGCTGGGCTGGTAGAAGGAGAGACAGACCCATTGGCTTGGAACCATCCCATGAAACTCGGGATGGGCAGGGTGCCCGGAGACACAGCAGCATCCTTGAGTTCCGCCAGTGGAAACAGGAGCCATGGACCTTGTGCTGGAGAACGTGTCAAATTGACACCGTTTACCAGATGTTCCAGGGTTTTACGAGCTTTACAAGGTCTTCTGTTGAGTAACACTTATTTGAAAAAAAGGAAAGCTTGCCTGCTCTGAGTGGAAAGTTTTGGGTTTTAGGTTTTTTTTACAAATCTTTTGGATGAACTCGGCCGCACCTGTTTGCACATCAGAGCTCAGGCCTGCGAGGGGCCCTTCTGGTGAGTGACAGGCAGAAGAGAGGTATGTGGCAGGCAACCTGGTCCTGATTTAAAAGGCCAGAGACCAGGGGCCCAGGCTTGTGGATGTAGAAACACACATACTCAGAGGGACCCAGATGCACCCCTCTCCCCACTTCTCTTTAATGCAACAAATATGCTCCCGAAATGTTGGGTAAATCACGTATTTTTGTGGCCCCAATTAGGATATTCCTTTCCTATGCAATCAATTCCTTCTTAAACAAAGACTGCCATCAACTTCACCTTTAGTGTACCTCTGAGGTTTCAAAAGCTCGGTGATTAAAATGACACCATCCTGGAAGTTCCCATTGTGGCCCAGCGGAAACGAATCCAACCAGTATCCATGAGGACGTGGGTTCAATCCCTGGCCTCACTCCGTGGGTGAAGGATCTGGCATTGCCATGAGCTGTGGTGTAGGTCACAGACAGTGCTCAGATCCCACGTTGCCGTGGCTGTGGAGTAGGCCAGCAGTTGCAGATCCGATTGGACCCCTAGCCTGGGAACTTCCATATGCCATAGGTTCGGTCCTAAAAGGAAAAAAAAAAAAAAAGAAGACATCATCTTTATTGCATGCTGTGGAGAGCAGTGCATTAGGAAGTGGCCCTTGATTACGGCTGATATCTTGAGGATATCACACAAGACAGTGGACAAGTGGCACGAATAGACAGTGTGAATCCAGTGGGGATGGTGAATCCATCCCGTTGATAATGTAGTAAAACCAAGATCGGAAATAATTCGATGAGAGAGAGAAAGAAGCTTCTCAATGGGGGCAGAGTGGAATTCTGTCTGGTAGGGTTGAGGAGTTCTTTTCAATTGGGAGGAGGCTTGTGGTGGGAGGCGGTGGGGGCAGTTGAGCCACCAGGAAGGCTGGAAACACCCTGGTTTGGTACCATCCTGGCTACATTACGGCCACACACAGAGAAAGGACCAGAAGTATCCTTAAAGGGGCTACGGGATGTGTTGAAATCCACATAGAACCCCGTCACCTTACCCAACTTCATTTTGGGAGAAAGAGGATGAGAACATACAGGGCTGCTCTCTTTGTCCTATGCCCATCGTGTGTCTTGAGTAGAACTCAGTTATAGCTCAGCAACAATCTTTAACATTATAATACCACATCTGGCATCTATGGGTTGGAAGCCTTCTGGCTTCCCATCAGAGGTTCCTTAATTGCATGTGTGAATCTCTGTCTTTGTCTCTTTGGCCAGGGTCCATTGTCAAAATTGAGACCTTCCCCCCCCCCACCCCCAGAGCAGGGCTTTTCTCACGTCCCACTGCTGGGTGGGGAAAGCAGGATGGAGGGCATCGTGGAAGAGGGCCTTCTAGACAGACTCGGTCCCCACAGAGGGGAGGGTTGAAAGGGAGGAGGTGGGAGGAAGAAGAAAAGAAAAGATCTCACGAGAGACAAAGGTGTGCTCTGCATGAGAGCACCAGTGTCCATCATCTCCCACTTGGATGGCAAGAGTGTGTAGGCTCACGGGCAGAGATAGAAAGAAATGAGTTACCAAAACGTTAGTGGGGATTAATGGACTAGTGGATTTCAGGTTAGTTTTAGTTTCTCAGATTTTTCTAGAGCTTGAATTTTTCACACTATTTACTATTTTTATTTATTTAATTTTTTTTTTCATTTTTAAGTTTTTATTGAAGTCTAGTCTTTTTTTTTTTTTTGGTTTTAGAGCTGCTCCTGCGGCACATGGAAGCTCCCAGGCTAGGGGTAGAATCAGAGGTGCAGCTGCTGGCCTAGTCCACAGCCATAGCAACGTGGGATCCTTAACCCACTGAGCAAGGCCAGGGATCGAACCCACATCCTCATGGATACTAGTCGGGTTCATTACCTCTGAGCCATCATGGGAACTCTCGAAGTTGATTTACAATGCTATGATCATTTCTGCCGTACGATAAAGAGATTCAGTTGTACGTGTGCACACATCCATTCTCTTTCAGATTCTTTTCCCCTGTAGATGATCACAGAATATTGGGTAGAGTTCTCTGTGCTATACAGCAGGTCTCTGTTGGCAAACATTCCGTATACCTCATGTGCAAATGCCCATCCCAAATCCCCAGTTATACACTATTTTTAGATCTGAAAAAAACAAGACCTTTTTCAATGTAAAAATTACAAATAGAAAGAAAAAGACCAAGATAAAGTTTACATTTCAAAACTCAGGGTGTCCCTATGCTCTTTTGTCCTCGTGGAACCCTGGACGTGACCTAGATCTGTGGCCTCCAGGAGAGATGGGAAGAAGATGCAGAGCCATTTACCCCATGGTTGGGGACTGTGACCCCTCTCTGGAAAACCAGGGGGTGGATAACAAGGTGATATTTCAGCAGAGCATAAGTATCGTCCCTGTGGAAGCTGGGTTTGCAGAGGCCAGGGTCAGACGCGGCTACCTCACCCCAGTGGCTCTTTCTAACCGAAGCACCAAACACCAAGAATGCACGTGTCATCACATCAAGTCAAGTTCATTAACTTGCTGCAGCAAGGGGCGCATGCTCCAAAGAGCCACAGGCATTGCAGGAGGAAAGACTGGGGAGGCGCTGACGATGAGATTTGGGTTCAGACCCCATGATTGTAGGGAAGGACAAAGGAAACTGGGGGCTACTCAGATTGCACACATACACAAACTGGGGCTTTCTGGTAACTGGGGGTCTAGGCAAGGAGGGAAGAAGCGGAGCTGGTGACGTCATCAGCAAGGCAATTACTAAAAGCAGCGGGGGCTGGTTGTCACTTTGTAGCATGGTGTGGCCTGAGGAGAAATACTGAATTTTGTTGGCTTTGCCATGGAGCTGGTCTGAGTCTTTTCAGGAGGTGTAATGATGGAGCCTGCTGTGTTCACAGGCCTGGCTCGGCGTGCAAGGATGAAAGGCATGGTCCTTTTGCCACTGTCCAGGACCTCATCCTCTGGGGTACTAGCTGGGCGTTGGAAGTTTGTGGGCTGTGGAGGAAGCTGCACATCAAGTTCATGGCTTAGGTCCTGTCCTCTCTGACACACTGATGTTTTTGGAGACAAGTGTTTAGCAAGAAAGCTAAGGTTCCTCCAGGCTTCCTGAAAGAGCCCCTCCTCAGGGCCCCACCCATGAGGCGTCCTGCTGATTCTGTCCCTCTCTGTGCCTCTGTTTCCTCACCTGTGAAGAGGGGAACCTCACCAGCTTGCTAGGTCCAAATTGCATTGGATTTGCTAAGTCCAAATAGCATTGAGTGAAACCCTACTGTATTCTCCATGAACTTCTAACCTCACAGAGAAAGATGAGGCAGACATGTGTCAAGGTCTTAACAAACAGGGTGAAGTCTTATTTGGTGGCCGGAAGCAAACAGTGGCCTCCCTGGTGATGGCGCCCACCTGTCTGGTGTCCCTGGGCACCTTGAGGAAGGTGTGCCCTTCTTCCCTTCCCTCCCCTGGCTTGCCCTCCACATCCTCTCTCAGATGGACCCCTCTGAGCCTTGGCTTCGGCGCTGTCTCAGACAGCCCTGCTCTCCCTTCTGGCTCCCCAACCTGAACTTGGCCTTGGCCTCCTTCTCCAGGCAGAAGGGTGGAAGGGCTTGCGGTCAACGTGGCTGGTGGGGAAAGGTCTCTGAGTCAAGATGCTCTGACTCAGGCCACTTAGGCCGCCCTGTGTATAGAAAACAAGAACAGCCAAGTCAACAGCATAAGCAACCATGTCACACCCCGAGCGGAGACCTTCCCTTCATGCAAAGGGCCATGGGCCGCCTTGGCGAGGAGGACATATTTTCCTGTGCTGTTAGCATAAGATGAGCAGGGGCTGTTTGGGGCCCCGGCTCCAGCAAGTGCTTGGAGAGCACCTCAGAGCTGCCGATGAAGCCCTAGGTTGATTTTACAGGGGCCATTTCAGTGCTGCTGCATATTTTTATGTTTTTAATTTTTTGTCTTTTTTTTAGGGCCATACCCATGGCATATGGAGGTTCCCAGGCTAGGGGTCTAATTGGAGCTGTAGCCTCAGGCCTACACCACAGCCACAGCAACGCGGGATCCGAGCCGCATCTGCGACCTACACCACAGCTCACGGCAATTCTGGATCCTTAACCCACTGAGCAAGGCCAGGGACTGAACCTGCAACCTCATGGTTCCTAGTTGGATTCGTTTCCGCTGCGCCACGACAGGAACTCCCCTGCCACATACTTTTAGTATAAAGAAATCATCAAACATGCTGGTGGTCTGGGAGCTGGATGGGGGTACGCGCCTCAAGAATTTGAGTCGCCTTTGAGATCTGATGACAGGCCTGTTTGGATGCTCCCTCCCTCACCTAGACACCAGTTAGGATCTGCCGGAGAAATAAATTAAATGTAGATGGCCCTGCATCTCTTTCTCCTGCTGGTCCCTCTCCCCCTTATCTGGAGAGAGCAAGGAGTTTTTTTTTTTGTCTTTGGCCCCAGGCGTGATTTGTATTTAATTATCACCGGTCCGATTTTTCTCTACTGCCCTGGAAGGCTGGCCGAGCTTCCTCTTCGCCCCCTACCCTGGAATAACAGCGCTCCCTGTTAGTGATTATCTCCGCCATGTGGGAAGTCTGCAGCACGCCCAGTGTAAGGCTGATCAGTTTGCTTTAATTAAGCTTCAAAGGAGAGCTGGAGCCTCCGTCTTATCTCCAGTTTGCTCCTTTAATTCCTTTTCCACGGTCCCTGCTGTAGGTGGGAAGTGCAGCCTGGTCTTGGAGGGCGGGCGGGGCCCTCCTGGTCTGGGCCAGCCTGGCCTCCTGGTGAATAAATTTCTCTGAACTTCTTCCAAAGGGGCCTCTTTTCGACTCCCCCTGACTCCGCATCCACAGGGAACTAATTGCTAATGACCTTTAAAAAAAAAAAAAATCCCTTTTGGGCGTTTTTCACTGCTACACGTTCAGAAGGAAGACCAAAGAGGTGCTAGCAGGAAGAAAGGGGGTGCAGGGTGGCAGCTGACCCCACCACCCAAGAGCTTCTAGAAGGAGGTCTCTTTCCAGCAGCCCATGGAAAGCATATCACCCTTAACGATGGAAATTGGCCCCCCATCCTTTTGTAGAATTTTCCTTCCGAAACCCACATGGGGCCGTGGCGGCAGCTTTTTGTCCAGGTCATCACCGGATGGAATTAAAATTTTTTTTTTTTTTGCATCCAGCCACCAGCTTCTGTGCGCCTCAGAAAGAACATTTGTAACCCTGCATTCTTTATGTGGTCTTCCATTAATAAACAGGAACCCACCTTTCTAGGCCAGCGGGGAAACAACTTTTTTTCTCTGTTTGCTGCTCCTGCCTGGAGGGTCCATGAATAGGGGCTTTGAGAACCTGCCTTTCTGCGGCCAGATATCAAAGTGCTGCTCACACCTACGGCTGGACCTGCCCGAGGTGCAGCCGAGCCGCCGCCCATGTGGCCGCCCTGCGGTTCCATGCTGGCCGCCCCGTCGGGCCGCAGGACCAGGGCTGGGACGGCCCAGTGTTCCTCCCTGGGGTGAGCGCCGACCCACCAGGAAGAAGCGGGAGACCACCAGCGTCCATTCCCCACCGAGCCCTAAAATAGCCGTATTTATGTTTACTTGTGTGTGCTCCCTTTCCTGGCCTTCCTCCCCTGCTCACATCCCTCTGCTGGGGAAGGGAAAGTTCATTTTTTTTTTTAAATTACTCAATGAATTTTTTTACTTTTATAGTGGTACAATGATCATCACAACTCAGTTTTAGAGCATTTCCATCTCAAACCCCCAGCCCATCCCCCACCCCCCAAACTGTCTCCTTTGGAAACCTTAAGTTTTTCAAAGTCTGTGAGTCAGTATCTGTTCTGCAAAGAAGTTCATTATGTCCTTTTTTCAGATTCCACATGTCAGTGGTAGCATGTGATGTTGGTGTCTCACTGTCTGACTGACTTCACTTAGCATGATAATTTCTAGGTGCATCCGTGTTGCTACAAATGCCATTCATTTTTAAATGGTTTGTGGGGAGAGGTTCCTCTCTTTCTCTTTTCCTTTCCTTTCCTTTTAAACATTTTAGGGTGAGATGATTCTCCTTTTTTCTTTTTCTTTTGTTTCCTTTCCTTTCCTTTTAAAGATTTGGTGGTAAGATGTTCGTCCCTTTTTCTTTTTCTTTTCCTTCCCTTCCCCTCCTTCCCTTCTCTTCCCTTTCCCTCCTTCCCTTCCCTCCCCACTTCCCTTCCTTTCCCCCTTCTCTTCCATCTTTCCCCTCCCCTCCCCTCCTGCCCTTTCTCCTTTCCTTAGCTTTCCTGCCCTCCTTCTCTCTTGTCCTGGCTAGCATGTCCTCAACCCTCAGGATTTAACATGTGATGCTTTTCTGATTAGGTTCTTCATTTCTGTTGGAGGGGTGCCGGATGACTGTAGATAGCATAGTCCCTGCTCTTGACTTGTTGGGGAGGCAACACACACACACACACACACACACACATCACTAACTCTCCCTGAGAAGAGGGTGGGCTGCTGGGAGGTGAGAAGCTGGGGCAGACTGGAGTGGAAATAGAGCCCAGCAGAAGAGGAGAGAGTCAACTTTGGTAGAGGTGAGGAAGGGCAGGTGAAGGAGAGAAAGGCCAAAAGGGGTGACAAAGGGGGCCCAGGGGCAGGAGGAAAGTGCCTGGTTCTGCCCTGTCCCCAAGCTCAGGTGGTGTGGGTGGTGGCCTGTCCAGGGCCCGGCTCAGAGCCAGCCCGTGCAGGCCCAGCCTCATCTTCTCTAGAAACACCTCCTTCCTTGCAGCGAGGCTGGGGAGATGTCTCTTGTTTGAGGAGCTGCTTGTGTTTGCCCAGTGAGTCTCACGCTGAGGGCAGAGGGCAGAGGAAACGTGATTCTGGGTGCTTTTGGTCACCTGTGGACTGTCTGTGGCCTCAGGACTGGCAGGGGGAGGAAAGAGAGGCCACGTTTGTGTCCCTGATCAGGGATGTTTCTGTGCCCGGAGGAGGATGTGACACATGGAGGCATGCCTGGTGGCCAGGCAGCACCTGCTAAGGGACACAGCTGCGGCCAGGCCAAGGGGCATTCTTGGCCACTGTCTCACGGCTGCCCCAGCAGCTGTCTGGGTGTTTTCCCACATTCCACATGGGACACTGATGTAAGGAGGCCTTGAGTGGGGAAGAGCCTCCCTGGGGGCAGCAGGGCCCTGCTCTGTCACCGCCCAGTGGCCCACACCCCTGAGAAGGCACCAGACTTGGATTGAGTGAGAGCCGGTCCGAGAGACAGAGCAAATTTTACAGCCAAGGGGTCAGATTCGAAGGAGTGTGACGTTATTAAAACGTATGGCATGTTCAAAACAGGGGGTGCCATGGGGAGCACAGGCAAAGGAGAAATGGGGAGGCAGGAGCGATGGGGGTGGGGTGGGGGCAGGATCCGGACACAGCGACGTGGGAGGGAGCCCATCTCCAACCAGCTGGCTAATCCACATCAGCAGGGGAAAGGTTTTGGCTGCATGAAGAAGAAAAAAAGCAGGAATAGAAACAGAATTTATTAAAAGGTAAAGGAGAGCAGGCCAAGAAATGACTTAAAGGTTTTCTGAAGCTCTCATAGCTCATGGTCCTTGTTCCAAGTCTTGTAAGACACAAGGTGGGGGGGTGGGAGGGAGAAGGCGGGGGTGGGGGGGGAGCAAAGGAGCAGAGCGGGATACAGCCGGCTGGGATTCTACTCTGGGATCGGATTTTCTTCTCTCACATACCGTCTTTAATCCAAGGACCTTAAAACCCTTTACAAATTTGCAAGGATTCAACCTCATCGTCTGCCCATGGGAGGGAAGAGGGGTTTGCTCATTTCGGGTCTAGGGGCCCCACAGCATGGAGAGTTTGAAGGACAGTGTTTCCAGGGCCAGCCAGTAAGAGAAGCTTTCCCTGGGCTCAGAGAAATCCCGGCTCCCACAGAGCGCCCCCCCCCCCGCCCCCGCCCCCAACCCCCCTGGGCCCACTAGCAAGCACAGCACACAAAAGTTGGTAAATAGTCAGCTAGGAAAAGGAAAGTTTCTATTAGTTACGAAAATAGATATATATTTTAAAATAAAATTTTAAAATAAAAGTATAAACTATAACTATAATATACATTTCTTAAAAATTTAAAAATCAGAGTTCATTAAGATTCAGTTCCTTCGTACACAACAGCCTCATTTAATTCTCTTGCTTTGCCTTGACCGTGAAAAGGCAGCAATGCAGAAGAACGTTTTTTTTCCAGCAGGAGACAACTGAAGGGTTGTCTCTTTGGATGATGATGCGATGAGGAGAAGGGAAGGGCAGACGGAGTGGGGGAAGAAGAAAGGGAGACGGAGAAGAGGAAAATGACCTTCTTCACCTTGCTTGAAATATTTTGTCTCCCGTTTACCCCAGAGCAGAGGGGTAGGAGCTCTGAGAGCTTTTGCTTCTGGTTGGGATTTTCCTTCTCAAGTTTGACTTTCTACAACCCAGGACCCTCAGGTCCTTTCTGGGGGTCTAAGGAGCGGGGATGTGACTTCAAGGCACAAAGGGCCTCATTTTCCTCCATGACTCCCTGGGTATCTACCCTGAGTGTTCTGCATTTGAAAGAGAAGCCTGGAGACACTGGCCCCCAAACCTCACCAGGACCTTTAGAAATTCTCTGCTCTATTGATAAAAGGCGACATCTTTTTTGGTCCCACAGAAGGGGTGTTAATGCACCCCAAGGATGGTAATTCCTTGCCGTTCACCTGGCACACCAGAGTTTGCAAAAAGCTGCCACATGTGCGAAACGTGAGGCCAGGCTCCACAAACGCTTAGCAGTTTCAGCCCTCCCATTCATTAACGTGATTAAATTAATAAATTAATTAAAGCAATTAAATTAAGTAATGAAGTATAGGTGATTTGAAATATTATATTAGTTTCAGGTGTGCAGCAGAGTGATTCAGTATTTTGACAGATCATCATTAAAAGTTAGGACAAAATAATGGCAGTAATTCCCCGTGCTGTCCGCTTTGTCCTTATCGCTTATCTATTTTTTCCCACGGTAGTTTGCATCTCTTAATCCTCTGCCCCTAAGTTGTCCCTACCCCATCTTTCTTTTTCTCACTCGTAACCACTGGTTCGTTCTTTGTAACTGTGAGTCTGATTCTTTTGGGTATATTTACTGGCTTATGTTATTTGTAGATTCCACATACAAGTGCTATCATACAGTATTTGTCTTTCTCTGACATTTCACTTAGCATAATATCGCTATCGCTCCATCCATGTTGCTGCAGACAGCACAATTTCATTCTTTTTCATGGCTGGGTGTATGCTCTTCATTTTAATTGTAAAATCTGTTGAAAGATGTTATTGATCCAAGCCCTTCTCTCCCAACTCTGAGAGGAATTATAAACCATCAGTAGCAGAGACTAGTCGTCGTTGGTCTCTGCTAGCAAAGTCCCAGTCCTGGCAGTCAGATAATTCACATGTGAAATCATAATCACTTGGCTTTGCTTGGTTATTTCAGATTTATTGTCAACATCAGTAACATTGAACAGATGCATCCACCCGCCAACCTGACCCAGCTCACTTGGTCCTTTCACGGCACGGTCTAGGCCCCCAGATCTTCTCAGGACAGTGGAAATCTGAGCAGTGATCTTCTTTCTCCTCCCTGCCTCTTCTCATCGCCCCCTCCCCTGCCCCGTTCTTTAAACACCCCAAACATAAAGACCAACAGACATCATACAAGAGAGCTTAATTCTGCAAAAGAAGTGAAAGGCACTCTCTGCACTTCTAGAAAATATGAATATCCTGATTCAATATACATCCTCATCTCCTCTAAGTGTGGGGCAATAGGCAGGGTAAGTTGGGGGATGGGCGGGGGAGGCTTATGAATTTTCGTCCTCAGTTACTCAACCAAGAGATGCTTTTCAGGGTGTTCCAGAAGGGAGGGGGGGCCACTGCAAGTCATACCATGTGTCACAGTGCCTCCCGTTGACTCATGGCCAGATCTTGAGAAAAATTCGCAGAAGTCAGGAAATTCCCGGCGAATGCTCTCATCTCACCCTCTGCTGACCCTGCAGGGAGAGCGTAGGTAGGGTCAGGGAAGTGTTTAAAAAAGGAAAAATCAGAGCCTTTCTGCTGCTTCTGCATGCTGGGGGCAGGGCAGAGTCCTCACAGATGCAGTATCGTCCTTGAGCCCCAGTGCCCTAGGGCGGCCAGCGTGGTCTGTGGCTTCATTCTTGACTTTTATTTTTGCAAGAGCGTTTCCCTCTCTCCTTGGCTTTGTTTCCCCTTGGAGAACAATGTCTCCTTCTGGGCTAAGCAAGATGCCCGAGACGTCCCCTTCCAATGGCCAGGGCCAAGTTTAAAGTTGGGGCTGCTCCTTTGAGCTTTGTGTGTAATTGGACCTGGCACAAAGGCTTATCATTAGAAGGGATGGCATGACAGGAAGAAAAGGGAAAGCTCGGACTCAAATTAGAAAAGTTTTCCCCAGGAGAGACACAGCGGCACTGCTGGGAGGTCTGACATCCAAGGAATTTTTGAGAGAAAGGACGGGGCAGTAAGGGAACTCGGAGAGCCATCTCTTCGGAACGTTTGCTTCGAAGTTCGGGGGCAGGGGAGGGGGTGGGATTGTGTTATAGGTGGCAACAGATGGCAGATGTGCAGAATGAGGGTCCTTCTAGGGGGGTGCGGAATGCTGAGAACGACAGGGTCATCTGTCTCCTAGATGTTTACCAAACATGTCCAAAGCTGGCATTGCCACTTTGATCAGAGGTCAGTGGAGGGTCCGGAGGTATGCTGAGCCCTCTCGTCCACTGGGCTGCTGACTCAGGGAACACCCTGGTCAGACCCTTGCTGCTTCTGGCCTTGGGAAATAGGGCAATTGCCCCACCCTCCTTCCCAGATGGGGTGCCCCTCTGCTTCCTTGTTCCCCATGGGTCAACAGCTTGGCATTGTCACAAACGCAAGCCAGGGGGTTGGGGGTCTTCTTCCCTGAGATGCTGGTCCAGCTGAGCTGGTGAGGGGACACATGTGTGTCCACTTGCCCCACCCCAGGGGGTCTTGGAGCCTGGTCGTGTGAACAGGACCCAGGGCCCCCAGGTTCCAGGCACAGCTGTCCTGGCCTCTCGCTCCCCCTGTGGATTTGCATCTGGGAGCTGGCAGTGTGGGGGCTCCAGTGATCCCCGGCCCCTGGCCAGACTGTCCCTCCCTCTTCACATTCTTGGTGGCGTCCCAGCTCTGTGGGACCCTGGGTTCTAAAACCTTTGGGTTGGTTCAGACTACCCAGCTGGCTCCACTCTGAACTCCTGGCCTTGTTAAAGCCCCAATGCTGTCTTTTACAGCCTGGCTCATTCCATCAGGTTCATCAAGCAGCCAGTTTTTTTTTACAAGCGAGATGGCCCCTTGGGTGAGCTCTCTTGTTGAGGGGGTGAGGTGGGCAGGGAGCCTGGGCTTCAACAGGGTCTGGTCTGTGCCGGTTACTGTAACTTTTTAAAGATAGTTTTAAAAAATAAAGTTCAAAGGTGAGTGCCCTTCCAGGAGAAAGGATTAAAAGGGTGGATTTGGAAATTGTTCAACTCTGGACAATTGCTAGGGAACACAAGCTATTTTGAATTTTTCTTTGTGAGCCAAAATTGGTTATGGTGGGGGAATGGCTTTTTTATTCTGTCTTTCCCTTGTTGTACACTGCTAACGGATTCCTGCCAAAAGATATACATGTATAAACATTGTGTCAAAAAAACAAAAAAATCACATAAAGGGAGTTCCCGTTGTGGCTCAGTGGGTTAGGAATCTGACTAGGATGCAGGTTCGATCCCTGGCTTGATGAATGGGTTAAAGGATCTGGTGTTGCCTTGAGCTGCAGTTTAGGTTGCAGATGCACCTGGGATCCCGTGTTGCTGTGGCTGTGGTGTAGACCGCTGGCTGTGGCTCTGATTTGACCCCTAGCCTGGGTATTTCCATATGCTGCGGGTATGGCCCTAAAAAGAAAAAAACTCACATAAAGATATTATATATAGTCACAGATGTCTCCTTTCAAATGAGCGTGCTCCTAAAGACAAATAGAGACATCCCTCACACCCTATATGTAAAAAACAGCCAATTTAGAAACTGGCAGAGCAACCCTGCCTGAGGGAGTAGCAAAGCTTGGCTCGGGGCTTAACAAACAATCCCATAAAACCCACGCTTGCTTTTAGTCAATGGTGATGCATGAAAGACCCAGGGTGTCCAACTTGAAGCAGGGCAGGAGCCAGCCTTCACCGGATTGTCCATAAAGGGTGGCGGGAAAGTTTCTTTCCGCTGAAATTCAATCTATTCCTAGAAGAAAAAAATTGCTTCTAATATTGGTTGGCTGGATTTCACGCTGGTGCCTTTTTCTGCTGGAATATCATTTTAGCTCCTCGAATGGCCAAGATGTGACTTGTACATTCAGTCTTCCTGCCTCCAGCCTCACTCTCTCCATTTCAGCCTCTACAAGGACTGTTGGCTGCCAGAGAAATCTCTTAAAAATGCAAATCCAATCTATCACTTTCCTGCTTAAAACCCTTCAGTGGCTCCCCTTTGCCTCCTCAAGTTCAAATTCCTTAGCTTCCAAGCACCCACCTCCCTGTCCTTGATACCTTGTAAGTCATTTCTTGCAAATCTCCCAGTCCAGTGCACCTTACATTACATCTGGAGTTTTAAACTGTCTTTCAGGCCACCACCCCCAAGCCTTATATAACTCCCTCCACCTGGAATGAGCCCTAGCATATGAGTGGGACAATGACAGGGTAAAGGGGGCAGAAAGCTGATTGGGGAGCAGGGAACCGGGGTAGTCCTTTCCACTAGGGTGACTAGAAAAGCCCTCTTGAGAAGATGACTTTGAGCAAGGGCTGAAAGTGGTGACAGAGTGAGCCATGCAAATATCCGAGGGAAGGACATGCCAGGCAGAACAGCAAGTGCAAAGGCCCTGAGGTTGTTACATGTCTGACACCTTCAAGGTATAGTTGGGGCAGAGTGAACGAGGAAGGGGTAGGGCAGCTAGTGGCCTGGCTGAGGGCCCTGAGACTCTTAAACTGAAGCAACCCCCCCCTTTTTATGTGGCCAGTGGCACTAGTGAGAAAGAGGGGATCCTGAGGAGCCAGCAGCTTGCCTGTGACGCTTGGAGGGTTGACGTCACATTGCTGACAAAAGCAGTATGAGTCTAAAAGTGGGTCTTAAAGTGTCATACTCTAGACTTTACTTTTTTTCTAACCTATGTCCCCAGTCTCAACAAAGCTATTTTAGAATGTTTCACCCTGGAGATTGACAGTGGAATGGTCTTTGATGCAGCAGTAATTTCTAGGGCCAGGACTGGCCAAGGGGTCCTCCTTCTTAGGGGACTCTTTGGGGTGTCTGATTGACACTGTTCTCAACAGGAATTTATTTGATCAGTTTTTCTTTTTCCTATTTTACAAGGAGTCCCAGAAATGTCATACATTGACTTTCCTTTAAGCCATGTGGATAAAAGTGTAATTTCAGGTGTCACGCTTACCCCCATCTGTCTTTTTTATTGTGGTAAAATACACACAGCCTATATGGACCATCTTCACCGTGATAAAGTGTGCAGTTCTGTGGCATGAAGTGCCTTCCTCACCATCATCCGTCTCCAGGACACCGTCATCTCCCCCAACTGGAAGATGCATCCCAGACTTAAACACTGACTCTCCCCTCTGCCCCCGGCAGCCCCCATCCCCCTCTCTATCTCTATGACTTCAACTACCCCAGGAACCTCACGCAAGAGAAATCATCGACTATTTTGTGTGTTGCCTTTTGCGACTGGCTTATTTCACTCAGCGTTAAGGTCTTCAAGGTTTAACCATGGAGCTTGTGTCAAAATTTCCTTCCCTTTTAAGGCTGAGTAATGTTCCATTATATAGCTATCACAGTTTATTCGCCCATCCATCCATGGGCCTGTGGGCTGGTCCACCTTTTGCCTATTGTGAATAATGCTTCCATACAGATAAATACCTGCTGTTACTTCTTTTTTTCCCCTCTTTAAAGGTACCCTTTGGCTGCTCAGATCAGTCTCTGTGGCTATCTTTCTGCCTTCCCAGCTACATTTTTACTAATCTGATTGAGGGTGAACACCTGTTTCGTTAGCTCAACCCTTGGCCACTAGGAAATAGTAGCTGGATAATTCACACGGAAATGAAAGGGTGATGACTTTTCCCATGGCACCCTTGAGAAGTTACTAATGCTATTGGGAAACAGAGACCAAGGATTTCCCCAGGACTGGGTCTTCTGATCCCCAGAGGGTGGACCCTCAGAGGCTGGGGACTCCAATGGATGGGCAGTGCTCTCCTGGGAGAGTCCATGGGCACATTCTGGCCAAGGCTATTGAGCATCTCTTCAGAGGCCTGGTCCATTGGCTATAGCTGAGCCTGATGAAGCCAAGGCCGTGGCTTTCAGAGGCCCCTGGACCAGCCCGTTCTACTCAGTGGCTGCAGACTGCGCGATTCCTCTCCAGCAGCTGGCCTAAAAAGTACTTGCACCTGAACAAAAACCATGCAAGTTGCAGAAGTTTCAATTTAAAAATTGTAGGAGTTCCCATTGTGGTTCAGCTGTAATGAACCTGATTAGCATCCATAAGGATGCAGGTTCGATCCCTGGCTGCGCTCGGCAGGTTGAGGATCTGGCGTTGCTGTGAGCTGCAGTGTAGGCTGCAGATGCAGCTTGGACTTGGTGTTGCTGTGGCTGTGGTGTAGGCTGGCAGCTGTAGCTCCAATTTGCCCCCTAGTCTGGGAACTTCCATATGCCTAGGGTACGGTCTTTAAAAAAATAAAAACTAACTAACTAACTAACTAACTAACTAAGTTCACACACTTTCGGAATGGAAGAGGCCCGGATATAAGAGAAGATGGATGGAATCAGCACGAACGGCATGGGGGAGTCAGCCAGGTACCGACCTGGATGTGGGTCTTGGCAGCTATGGGCTTGGTCTGTGAGCCTCTGTTTCTCCATTTGCAAATGGAAAGGTCACGGCTGGGGTTACATAGGAAAACGTATGATAATTGCTTTTGTCCAATAACCCTAGCAGTGTATTAGTGTCGTATTATAAAAGGGGGTGTTTTTAACATAGGATGCCTGGGCTCCATCCCAAGAGATCCTGATTTAATTGGGGTATCAATAGTGTTTAGCCAGCTCCCCAGGTGATTTTAACACACAGTCAAGGAGTTCCCACTGTGGAACGGCAGAAACGAATCTGACTAGTGTCCATGAGGATGCAGGTTCGATCCCTGGCCTCACTCAGTGGGTTGGGGATCTGGTGTTGCCATGCGCTAAAATGTAGGTTGCAGGTATGGTTCAGATCTGGTGTTGCTGTGGCTGTGGTGTAAGCTGGCAGCTGCAGCTCTGATTCAACCCCTAGCTTGGGAACTTCCATATGCCACGGGTGCAGCCTTAAAGAGCAAAAACAAAACAAAACAAAACAAACAAACAAACAAACAAACAAACAAAAACAGCAGTCAAGGGACAGATCAGTGGCCTAAAGGGTAGCAGACCCTCCACAGGTGTCAGCCTTCATCTCAACTCTGCAAATCCCATGAAGCGCCGGCCTTCTTTCACACTCAATAGCCTTTGGGATCAGTTGCCTGGATTCACATCTGTGACCATGAGCAAGGTCCTTAACACAGCAGAGCCTCAGTTTCCTCCACAGTAAAATGGGATTAAGACCTGAATCCATCTCATGGCCATGGTCTTCCATGAAGATTAGAAGAGAGCCTTTAGCATGTGGCTTCGAGACAGCAATAGGTCAATGTTTGCTCT
Organism: Phacochoerus africanus; assembly: GCF_016906955.1. Taxonomy (NCBI): domain Eukaryota; kingdom Metazoa; phylum Chordata; class Mammalia; order Artiodactyla; family Suidae; genus Phacochoerus; species Phacochoerus africanus. The sequence continues at coordinate 41,643,120 of NC_062552.1, forward strand.
TATCGGGAGCATGGTCAGTGTCGAGTCCGGGGTTCTGTCTGCACTGCGGCTGGCCCTTCTCCCCACTCCAGAGACACCAGACTTCCCCACCCCCCACCCCCCAGACTGGGCTGTCCCTATTCCCCCTCCAGCTCTCCTGCTGAGCTGCCTTCCTGGGAGATGCCTGGTGAGAACTTATGATCACATCCAGTCAGAGGTATTTGTAGGCGTGACTCACCAGGTCTTAAAGCCAGAAGATTGCCCTGTGGGTCTCATGACGTTTCTGGAAAATAAAAGGAGTGAATATTATTGGGTTGAGTTCATCAGACACACGCCCTCCCTTTTGAGCGCCCGGGGGGTCTTGAAAAGAGCAGGCAGCAGCCCAGCCAAGTCTGAACCATCAAAGGCCAGGGCCCGGCTGCAGTGCTGAGAGATGCTGCTTCTCCCCCAGACAGGTTTCATCCTCTTCCCACAGACTTTTGCTTCTCTGGTTCCCTGCCCGCGGCTACTCCATTTGTCCTCCCTCCAGACTCCTGGGAAAATGTTCCCACGGGCTGCCTCTAGTGAGGTGTGTCAGAGCTGAACTGTGCTGGAGGGCTGGGTGTGGGCTGGAAGGGGCCACCCAGACTCCCAAGAACAAGAGAGGGAAAGTTCCCCTCTGGAGCCAGAATTTCTGGAAGCCTGCACTGAAGCAGCAGCCAGGAGGGTACCCATTTCTCTGATGCCTCCCTCCCCCACCCCCTGGCCGCCACCTCCTGCATCCCTGCCAACAGAAACATCTTTCTACTTCTTTGCATCTCTAACTGCCAGTCTAGCAAAAGCCACTGTCAGTCTGTAACTTCTCACCTGCAGTGGCAGCCTCCTAACTCATGTCTCTGCTCTTACTTAGTCTAATCCCCTCCCAGGACAGCCAGGGGAATTTTCGAAATACAAAACTGATCATATCACAATATGTACATGCTCGCTCGCTTGCGCGCGCGCGCGCGCGCGCGCACACACACACACACACACACACACACACACACACACATCTTCCCTTATGTTTAAAATTTTCCCGAAGCTTTCCATTGCACTTAGGGTGATGGCAAAACTCCTTAACAAGCTCAACAAGGCCATGTGTTTCAGGATTTCATTTGGCTGTGAGTGAGAGAAAAGCAAATTTCACAGGGGGTTGAATAGGTAAGATTTTATTGTACAAAAAGGCTGCAGTTGAACCAGCTAGGATTGGCACAGCACTTCCTCAAAATTATCAGAGACTCAGACTCTGCCCTATTATCCTTAGTATATGATTGTTACCTCCTGGTCCAAGAGGGCCGCTTGAGCACTGGCAATTGCAACCAAAACCTATTGCAGGAAGGGGGACCCCTTCCAGGGCCCCAGGATGGGCTCTTATCTAACACTTGGAAATGAACTGAGGAGACACATGTGCTGACAAAGCAAGAGACTTTATTGGGAACGGGCTCCTGGGGCAGAGAATAGCAGGGTAAGGGAACCCAGGAGAACTGCTCTGCCACGTGGCTCGCAGTCTCGGGTTTTATGGGAATGGGGTTAACTTCCAGGGTGTCTCTGGCCACTTGTCTTGCTCCGCCCATACTTGGTCTGGCCCAGGGTCCTTCTTGGTGGCACGTAAGCATCTCTCAGTCAAGATGGATTCCAGCGCCAAAGATCCTGGGAGGTCGGTTGCCTCCTCCCTCCTACGGGCCACTCCCAAATTCTCTTGGTTAGTCTTCAGGGCAGCGTTCCTGATCAGGGCTTCCTGTTGGGAGACAACTCATGCAATGAGCTATTATCATGCCTGGCCAAGGTGGGCAGTTTTAGCCAATGGTCCTCTAAGAAACCCAGGCACAGGAATGAAGAATTCTACATAGCACCTCTCCTGATGTTTTTCTGCCCAGAATTTTGTGACATGGCTGGAGTTTGTTGGAAGAGAGGCTAGGAAATGTAATCTTTATGCTAAGTAGTCATGGACCAGCTGAAGAGGAGGAAGAAGAGAATGGATATTGGGCAACACTGGCACTGTTTATCATACACTGCATCTCCTGAGCCCTACGCCCTTCTTCAGCTTCATCTCACCTCGTATTTCCATCCCCTGGCCCTCTCCACTGCAGGCAAACTGGCTTTCTCTGGGAGTTCCACATATTTGGAACACCCCCTCCTGCCTTGGGCTCCGGTTCTTGCATCAACATCAATCTCCTCTTCCTACTTAACGATTCATCCTTCAGAACTCTGCTCCAGCAGCATTTCCTCAGGGAATCTTCCTTGATTAGGTCAAACCCTTTTATTTTAGATGCTTTATAGCATGTAGATGGTATCATGGCTGCAATTATGCATTTGTTTCTGCAAGTATTGGATTATTTTCTGCCCCCACAATGAGGTCAGGGTTTAGGTCTGGCTTTATACACAGTGGGACATTCTGCAGGGCATACTGTAGGTGCTCAGTAAACAGTTGTTGAATGAATTAAGGAAGAAACCTAGCTGTTATCTAATATAAAAAAGAGGCTAGGACTTAGCAAAGAATTTTCCTGGGTAAATGGTGGAGGGTGGCCTGGAGGGCTGGGGAGACGCAATAGAACTGGGGGAGAGTTCTAGATGATTCATTCAAATCGAGTAAGCTTTTGGGTGTGGAGGAGGAAACACTGACCTAGAACTCAAGAGACCTCTCTTCTGCGCTCAGCTCAACCACCCATAGCTGGTCTGGGGCCAGGGAAATTGATCAGATTCTGGATATAGTTTAGAGGAAGAGTCTACAACCTCTGCAGCATGATTGGATTGGGGCGGGGGGGCTGCCGAGGGAAAGAGACGGGTCAAAGGTTAGTCCTGGGTGTCTGGCTAAACAGAGGGAAGGTCACTTACTGAGAAAGCAGTGGAGAGGAGCAGGTTTTAGCAGATGGTCTAAAGGGTTTATTCGCAAATGAATCTCAGGTTGCCATTGGTCACCTGCAGAGGTCACCTCTTTTGCAGGCCTCCTACAGAGAAAGCCTAAGCCAGCAGGCTGGTGGGTCTAAGTGGTGGTGATGGGGAATGCCAAGTGGGTATAAAACAAGGTAAAAAAGGTCAGCCTTTCAAGGTGCATAGTTGCCAGCCAAGAAATGACTCAGCCTGACTCGGCAGTAAGACTGAATGGAAAGTACTCCAAAAATCTTGACCTATAGCCTTGGTAGAAGCAGTCACTTTCTGCTAAAGGTCAGTGACGAGGCATGTCCATGCGTGGTCACTGCAGACATCTTTGGAAATTCAGAAAATGATACTCCCATCACAGCATAAAGTCTTCATGGTATTTTCTCCCAACCTTGATTTTACATATTTTTTTCTATAAGCAGTTGGACGCATCCACGTGACATGATTTGACTATTTCCTTTTCTCACTACTGAGTGTGGCACACGTTTCTGAATTGTTTTCTGGAAGGCTGTACTGCTCTACCCTACTACAAACAGTGTAAGCAGATGCCTCTCTCCCAGCTATCTTGCTAGGGATGCGTATTAGCATGAGAAGACTTTTTGAACATTTTACAAGCGAAAAATAGCAATTCATGGGAGTTCTCACTGTGCCTCAGCAGGTTACAAACTGACTGGTATCTATGAGGATGCGGGTTCCACCTCTCGCCTCACTCAGTGGGCTAAGGCTCTGGCATTGCCGCAGATTTGGTGTTGCCATGGCTGTGGCATAGGCTGGCAGCTGCAGCTCCGATTTAACCTCTAGCCTGGGAATGTCCATATCCCATAGGTGCGGCCCTAAAAAAAAAAAAAAAAAGCAATTCATGATTCATAATTCAATTCGTAATTCCTCATTATTTTAATTGGCAATTCTTTTCTCTCTAGAGAGAATGAACATTTCTGTTTTTTTTTTTTTCAAAACTGACTTTTGCAGAGATGTTTACAAGATGGTAATAGGCACCAGAATCACGGCATTTCCTTAAACCTCATCGTCCTCATCGCCCCTCAAGAAGTAGCATCTCCCCGAAGGGTTGTGTGTATGAGGGAGGTAGGGGTGGCAATGGGGAACGGAAGGAGGACCAGTGATGGGAAGTTTGGACTTCACTGATGGGTGACTCGGGTTCACATGCCAGCCTCCAGTATACCTTCAGCGGGTGAGGCTTCAAGCTTTATGAGCAAACCAGGGCCAGTTGAATAGCTGGTGGATGTCTGCTGTGCAGCTCTTTTGGACCTCTGCCCTGCTCTGATCCACCAGATGGGCTGTGGTACCCACTGAGGGGCTACTGGGAGGGCCGATGGCCCTGTCTGCTCCTTCAGCGGTAGGGATTCCATTTGGTACAGCCGTGTCTCCAGAGGCTACCACAGCACCAGGCATGCATATTTGTTCCATGACTACATAGAGGCCCAGAGGAGAAGCAACTGTTCTTTTTCTCTGTTCTCAGCTGTGGTAGACAAACAGCAAAGTCCCATCTCCATAACTTTTGAGGGTTTTGTTTTTTTTTTTTGGCTGGTACCTGGCAGATGGAAGTTCCTGGGCCAGGGATCAAATTGAAGCCGCATCTGCGACCCATGCCTCAGCCACGGCAACACTGGATCCTTAACCCCGTGTGCCGGGCTGGGGATTGAACCGGCATCTCTGCAGCCACCCCAACCACCTCAGAGACCACACCGGATCCTTAACTTGCTTTAGCACAGCGGGAACATCCCCCCACCCCCATCTTAAGCAGCAAATCCAGATGGTCCCAAAGATACCACCTAACTCTGAAATTCTGTGAAGATACCTAATCTTCTTGGCTTTAGTTTTCTCATCGATGAAACAGGAGGAAAATGTCAGCCTCCTACAAGGTTGCCAGATAAAATATGGGCCACCCAGGTCCTTTGGAAAGACTGATACACAGGAATAATTTTTTAAAATTTAAGTTATGTCCCCAGTATTGTGTGGACTCTAGAAATAATTGAGGCACTAAATGACTAAACAACACGCAGAGGGATCAGCCTACTGTGGCTGGAGTTGTGTTTCCAGACTGATGGTAATTGGGTGGCCTTCATTCAGCAAGTATTTCTGGAGCATCCACTTAATGCTAGACATGGTTCAAGCCCTGATGACACAGCCGAGAATGAAATAAGCAGTGTCCCTGTTACATCCTTGTGAACTGAAAACGACAGTATAAAAAATATCAGGTGGTCCTAATCCTCAGAGGATGAATAAAGGAGGATAAGGTTCAGAGACCACGTAAGGGGTGAAGGGTGGCATTAAGGAGCCTGATTAATGCCACCATCTGTGCCTGAAAGACCCTCACAGCCACAAAGAGCTGTGTGTGTAACAGCCAGACCCTGATACTACTTTATAGCAATCACGGAAGCTGCATAAAAATGAAGTCATCGAGTCCAAAGCTTATGCCCCAAATCAGGGATCAAATGATCAGTCGCTTGGCTGCAAGTACCTATACATCATTTAGCTCTGATTTCAGCTGTACTGACCCTGCAACTAAGTTTCCTGATGGCCAGGAGAAAGTTCTGGAAGGTGATGTCCATGTTAAAAAAAAAAAAAAAAGGTGCTTCTCTGTCTCAATTTTATTTGCCAGGCAGGGTGGATTGAGCCCTGACGACTGGATGTGTTTTGACGTTTTCCGTGAAATGACAGTCAAGGGCTTTCCTGTTTCAGAAAACTTCACCCCTCCCTAAGCCACTGCCCAGGGGTTCAAGGCTTTGCTGGAAACCATCAAACTAATAGCAGGAGAGGCCACCTCCCTTATTTCCCTGATAGCCGGGTGAGGTGTCAACATTGTTACTGATACTGAATTCATGGTCATCTGAGGCTTCCGGGGGGCTCCTCTACCCCTGCTTACTCTCGTTTCTATGAAATGAACCCTCAGCTGTATTGCCCACCTTATATATTTGCTCCCCACCTTTGCTGTGCAAGGTGTGATCCCCTCACCTGGGAGATGGCGAAAAATGCAGTCTCAGGCTCCACCTGCCGAACCACGATCTGCCCTTCAACAACGACTTGGGGAATGGCCTGCTCATGAAAATTCAGGAAACTTCTGTACTTAGAACATTTTCTGTGCTTGCCTCTATCTCATTTCATTCGTTGGTTAGATATAAAGGCCTCTTGTCTGCTCTGTGTGAAGCTCATTAACATGTTTCTCATCAGAGCCAAGAGTCTGTAGGGTTTCTCTTTGATCCTTTTCAACTCACGGGGGGTTTTGTGCTCAGAAGTGCCTGCGATTCTTGGTTTCAAAAAAGTCATCACAGGAGTTCCCCTTGTGGTGCAGCGGAAACAAATCCGACTAGTATCCATGAGGAGGCAGGTTTGATCCCTGGCGTTGCCACCCAGTGGGTTAAGGATCCAGTGTTGCCGCGAGCTGTGGTATACGTCGCAGAGGTGGCTCAGATCCCACATTGCTGTGACTGTGGTGTAGGCCGGCAGCTGCAGCTCTGATTCGACCCCTAGCCTGGGAACTTCCAGATGCCATGGGTGCGGCCCTAAAAAGAAAAAAAAAAAGAAAAAAGAAAAAAGGTCATCGTAGAAATGGGAGGAAGTCAAGTTTCGGTGGAGGAGAGGCGGTTCTGTGAAAGTCAACAGCAGAAGGTCTCATGAAATTTCTATCAGAGGAGTTTTCAGACCCATGGGTGGCTTTCCTCAACAGTGGTCCCCAAGGAGCAATGACTTCTCTGTGCCCATCAGACAAAATTTCCAACCACACAGACCAGACATGGACATCTGGGGCCTGTGAGCCTGTGAGAATGTGGCTGGGCGCTGAAGTCAGGAAGGACTGGGGAACGAGCTGTCACCGGATGCCTTGGGCCGCTGAGTCTTGGTCAGACACAGATGAAGGAACAGCTCAGCCCTGACGGGCAGCCAGAGCACACATGTTCACAAGCAAGGGGGAGCCTGTTTACTCATTGGTTCTCTCATCATGTCACCTTCCCCAAGATAACAGGCTGAGGTCATGGAGCAAGCTCTGCCTCTGAAAGGCCTGGAACCCCTCAAGGGCAGGGCCTAAAGGTAGGCGCCCAAACTGACAATGCGGAAAGCCAAGAACTGGGCAGAATTGGGAGTAAGGCCTTGGAGACTTGGCTCCAGTGAAAACTCAGAACTGCTTCCAGGGTGAGCACTGGCCATCTACCCAAAGGCGGGGCCAAAACAGTGGTGCTAAGGTCTTTGGCATTGAGGTGGATCCTTTGATCTGAGGTGGGTAAACTTTGTTACCAAAAGAGAGCGACAAAGAGCTGCCACCCACTTTCTACCTGGGGTCTCCTGGGATTAGGAGAAAATGAACAATAGGCTTGTAGAGTCTCGGAGTGGGGCCAGTGTGAACTTGGACAGATGCTTCAAACAGAAGTGTTTTGTGATTGTTTGTTTGCTTTTAGGGGCCATACCCACAGCATACGGAAGTTCCCAGGCTAGGGGTCCAATTGGAGCTGCAGCTGACGGCCTACACCACAGCCACAGCCACAGACACAGCCACAGCCACAGCAACGTGGGATCTGAACCGAATCTGCGAACTACACCACAGCTCATGGCAACGCTGGATCCTTAACTCACTGATCAAGGCCAGGGAGTGAACTTGAGTCCTCATGGATACTAGTTGGGTTCATTACCAGAGCCACAATGGGAACTCCAAAGCTGAAGATTTTTGAAGGCAGGTTGATCGGTCCTGGTGGGGCCACAGGGAGACACTGGGGCCCAGCTTCCTGTACAGACTGGGGAAAGAAACCAAGTCCCCAAAGCGGAATGGCTCTGGCCCAAGGTCCCATGGCATTTTCCGTCAGAGGTGCTGGCTCCTGCCCCAGCCAACCCCACCCCCCACCCCACCGCAGCCTTGGTTTGTCTGGGAGAGTGGAAGGGACCCTCCTTCTTCTTATCACACTTCTGCCTCTGAGGATAGCAGGAGGGGCCCTCTTTTCACAGCCTTGACCTATTATCTCTGGCAATATTACCTGTTAAGAGGAGTTCCCATTGTGGTTCAGTGGGTTAAGAACTTGAAACATGGTGTCTGTGAGGATGCAGTTTAATCCCTGGCCTCACTCAGTGGGTTAATAAGGATCTGGTGTTGCCTGAGCTGCAGGGGTAGGTCGCAGCCTTGGCTCGGATCCCATGTTGCTGTGGGCTGGGGTGTAGGCCAGCAGCTGCAGCTCCAACTGGACCCCCAGCCTGGGAGCTTCCATATGCCACAATGCAGCCCTAAAAAACACTGAGGTGGGGGGAAAAAGATCTGCCCTGCCTGTCACTCCCTCCCTGTCTTCCCAGCACACCGGCTCTCTAGACCTCAGTGGAGAGCCTTACCCACCCACCAAGGTGCTGGACTCCGGGGTCTCCCTGCCTCCAAATTTCCACCCTGGCTCGCGAACCCGCCCTTCCTTACCCGATTAAAAGTCCAGGGGTAGGAAATACGTTTCCACCTACTAACTCAGTCCCTTTACACCTAGCATGGAGCCAGGCATACTGTTGCCACTCCAGAAATGCCCGAATGACCTTTTTCGTTTCTTCCTTGACAGATTCAGAGCCCAGCACCTTGGACTCCCAGTCTTCCACCACCTTGTTCCTCTCCTCCGAGGAGCCAGGCCCCTCCACCGCCGCTCTGCCGTCTCCCTCATCGTCCTGCGAGCCGCAGGCCTTCTCCCCGGGGCCCGCGCTGCTGCCCTCGCTCCCCGCCGCCCCTGCGCCTCCCTCCTCCGGCTCAGGCGCATCCCGGCGCGCCGGCCTCTTCGCCGTGGTCGCCTCCTCTCCGGAGGCGGCCCCGCGCCTCGTCGACTGGCTGCCGGGCTGTCCCTCCGCCACCCCTCCCGGCGTCCGCGGCGAGGAGCGCGATCGGCCCGCACTCCGCGCCCCGCGCCCGGGCGCAGCGGGCCGGGAGGAGGGCGCCCAGGACCCCGGCGCCTCCCCTCCGCCCTGCGCCCGGCCCGCCGCCGCCGACGCCGCAAGCTTGGAAGCCAACGTCGGGGACATCCTGGTGGAATTGCGGACGATGAACGGCCATCTGGACGTCATAGCGAGGGCTCTCACGCAGCTGGCCTCGTCCTTGGGGACGCATCCGCAGCCTCCGCAGGATGCTCCTGATACCAACTGATGGAGCTGCCCGGAGCTGTGCATCTGAGTCGGGAGCACAGGGATCCTGTGCGCCTGGCAGCCTGAGCCAGGCCAACTCAGGCGAAGATGATTTTCTGCTCCACCTCCTTATCCGAAGGCATGCACCTCCTCTCCTATTTCAATCTGAAATGATGCTGCTTCTCAGTGTCTCCCCTGCCACGCTCTCTCGCAGCTCTCTCCTGCCTCACCCACGTCTTGCAGCTCTTCTGGCCTTCAAATGTCCTTCTCCTGTTTTTTTTGTTTGTTTGTTTGTTTTTGTTTGCTTTTTAGGGCCACACTTGCGGCAAATGAAGTTCCCAGGCTAAGGTTCAAATCAGAGCTACAACTGCCGGCCTATGCCACAGCCACGGCCACAGCAACTTGGGATCCCAGCAGTGTCTGCAACCTAGACCGCAGCTCACTGCAACACCAAACGTGAGCCTCGTCTGTGACCTCTGCCACAGCTCATGGCAACACCAGATCCTTAGCCCATTGAGCGAGGCCAGGGATGGAACCCACATCCTCATGGATTCTAGTTGGGTTCATTACCACTGAGCCATGGTGGGAACTCCCCTTCTCCTGTTTTGGAGAAGGCCTTGAGCTCCTGGTAGGACAAGTGCCCCTAAGATAGTGGTGGGACCCCGGGAAAGATGCTCAGAGACCCATCCCATCATGTCCCACATCAGTGACTTCTGAGCAAGGTGGCAGGAAGGCAGTGAAGCGTGGGACAAAAGCAGGTATTCAAGGGCAGCTCTGGCTTTCCTCTCTTGAGTTGTATCCAACCTCTGGTGACTTATATAAGTTTATTTTAAAAAAATATTTGGGGGAGAATAAATTTATCTTTTTCTCATTATAACCACATTGCAAGAGGTTTGGAAAACAGAGATGTGAGAAAAATCTGATGTATCTGGAGATGGAGGTATTTAAGTCTTTCTTATGAGTAAGAACAGATTTTGCATAATAAACATGGTTTTTATATGGACTTTCTGGGTGTTGGCCTTTCTATGCCTCATTTCTTCCTTCACCTGCTCTTTCTGTTCTGAGTGACCCTTTACTCCTTGAGCCTTATTTCATCTTTTCTTCTGCTTGTGAAGAATAAGCTTTCACAGGTTCTCATGGTTCTTTTTGGAAACTCCTAGATCTCCCTAACTTTGGGGAACCCACCCATTTTCTCTGGATGAGGGCAGAAACTGAGTCACAGAGTGACTGGCAAGGCAGGAGGAAGCCAACACCCTGCCTCTCCTTCCAGGGGCCACAACCCCTTCCCCAGTATGACAACCACATTTGTCTGCAGACTTTGCCAGTGTCTCCTGGTGGAGGCCTGGAGCGAGTTTCAGAAATCTGGAGTAACCTATGCCCTCCAGGATCTGACTTCCCATAAGGAGGAGGGCTCTTCTCTCCTTCTTGCTCTAAGAGTTTTCAAGAAGCGTGCTCATTTTGCTAAAAGCAAATCTACTGCTCTTTTTTTTTTTTTTTTTTAATAGAAACAAACCAAGGGTCAGAAACCACATTGCATAGAGTGAAATCTTGTCCTGAGCGTTTGTAGGGCTCACAGCTGGTAAGCTGCCTGGTCTCTGCAGTTTCTGGCACCCCCAGTGCCTCTGACTTTGGTCTGAGAGCTTAAGATTCGAGTTCTGCTCCAGTGGCTGTGGGTGGGGCATGAACTCTGCATTTCTTTCTAATCAGTGCCAAGAGATGCTGATGCTACTTACTGGCCCAAGACACACCTTGAGGAGTGGCGAGTAGCCAGGGGTTGTCTGTTCTGGGATTCCTGTTGGTTCCATCTCCTTGTTCCCCAGGAACTGCTGCTTGTCTTTGCCCTGAAGGGGCTGGAGTCCTCAACCTCTTCCGACACCTTTTCAAAGCAGCTCTTTGGGCAACTCTAAAAAATTTTTTAAATTTATTATTACTATTTTTTGTCTTTTTAGGGCCACATCTGAGGCATATGGAAATTCCCAGGCTAGAGGTCAAATCGGAGCTGTAGCTGCCAGCCTATGCCACAGCCACAACAACATGGGATCTGAGCCAAGGCTGCGACCTATGCCATAGCTCACGGCAACTCCAGATCCTTAGCCCACTGAGTGGGGCCGGGGCATCGAACCCAAGTCCTTATAGATACTAGTTGGAACCATTCAGCCTTAGTTCTTTACTGCTCAGCTACAGTGGGAACTCCTGGGGACTTTTTTTTTTTTTAAAGCCAGGTGCATTCAAGTCTAACCATCCACCCAGTTCTAAAGCAGCTGCAGTGGCTCTCAAACCAATTCAATGAGAATTTTGTGTCCCCTGGGGGACACAAGGACCATAGAAGGACCCTGCCTCCAGCCCAATGTCCCACACGAAGAGGGCTTATCAGTTCCAGTGTGGAAACAATTTGAAGTGCTGGGGAAGCAGCGGCAAACGGTGAGAATGGCAGTCCCTTGGGGCCAGGCTTCTTGAGGTTTGCCTTTGGGAGAGTTATTTAACCCTGCCAAGCCTCAGTCTCCCAATCTGTGACAAATGGGAATGACAACACCTGCTTCTGTGAACCAGAAGTGGATGTGATGGGGGCTTTGCATGCCCGAAAGTGCTGTCCAAATGCCCTTTAAATGATCCCTGGGCACCCTCCCTTCCTCTTTCCTGGGTCCTGTGTCAGGAGGCACCTGGTGGAGTGAGAATTGAACATTCCAGGTCTGAGCTGCCCTCTGTCTTTGAGGGACTAAGCCCCTCCCACTCCCCTTCAGTTCTTCAGGAAAAAAATCCATGGCCCAAGGGGATTGGTTTTTGTTCTGCCCTTTCGCCAAAGAAACAACTAAACTGGCACTCCACTGGGGCACCTGGGGGCATCAGCTTCTGGTTTTTACCCATTTGAACTGTCTTTTGTTCTCATTTTAGCTGACTTCATTTGCATTCGATTCAAAACAACAACACAAGACTAAATCTTTCAAGTGCAAAGAGAGTCTGACATAGAAATCCTATGTTTAGATGCAGTGACTGAATCATTTGGTCAGAATCCCAGTGTCTACATTTATATACTATGTTCATATATCTGAGCTTCAGATTGAGAATGGAGCTGACATAACACTCATTCCATCTGTGCAGATCAGAGAAAAATCTGAGCTCCCATCCTGGGGGAGTGAGGCCTCAGGAACTAGGCCTCGTCTAGGGTTTTTGGAGATGAGCCTGAAGGGGATTAGAAGGGCCTGATGGCCTTCACCTTGCAGAAGGTAGAGCTGGGGGAAATTTGGACAGTTTCTGGAGCAGAGGGATGGAGTGGGGGTTGGTAAAGCAAATTGAGCTAAAACAAAATGTCAGTTTGAAGGAAGCTGGGCAGAAAAAAGAAAACCTAGGTGTTTTTTCTTTTTCTTTTTACAGCCACATCTGGGGCATATAGAAGTTTCAGGCTAGGGGTCCAGTCTGAGCTGCAGCTGCCAGCCTGTACCACAGCTAGAGCAAGGCCGGATCCGAGATGCACCTGCAACGTATGCTGCAGCTTGCAGCAATGCTGGATCCTTAACCCACTGAGTGAGGCCAGGGATTGAACCCACATCCTCATGGATACTATGCTGGGTTCTTAACCCATTGAGCCACAGTGGGAACTCCCAAAAATCTACTTTTGTAGATTCTAGATGGAAATTTCCCTCTGCAGGACACCAACCTGTCCTGTATCTTTGGTCCCAAGGCTTAGAGTGTTGTTGGAGTGGGCACAGCCTAAGACAAACACACCATGGTTCAAAGTAGCAAGCTGAAAGTAGGCCTAAGACCTATGGCAGAGAATAGCAAGCTTACACCGAAGATGGATTTACCAGCAGTTTCCTGGCTCCTCTGTGTGAGGTAGTGAGGGGCCTGTTTCTGAAGCCATTCAAACAAAGGCCAGATGGGGAGCTGCTGGTTCTTCAGCAGAAGGGATGAAGGATTCTCTATTGGGTGGGGCAGTGATCTAAGGACTCTTTCACTGGAACTTTGAAGTTATCCTTGGCTTGTCCCTATCTCTCCTGCCTACATCGAATCTAAGAGCACATCCCATTGGTTCTACTTGGTTCTAAGTAGCACATCCCATGGTTCTAAGAGCACATCCTATTGGTTCCCTTCTAGAGAGCTCCATTCCCAGCCATCTCTCACCACCTCCATTGCACTGTCGGGTCCAAGCCATTATCCTCTCTCACCTGAGTTACTGCAATCACCTTCTACATGGCCTTCCTGCTTCCTCCTTATTCTCACTGAGCAGCCAGAGTGGTCTTTTAAAAATATTTCTGAAGGGTTATTTTTCAGTGGCATTCTTCACACTCAGATAGCCAAATTTTACATAATCTGGTCTCCGGTTATCTGCCTGACCTCACCTCTTTTGACTCTCCTCCACCCCGGCTACCCAAGCCTCCTGGCTGCTTCTCCTGTGCACAAGGTATGTTCTTACCCCAGGGCCTTTGCACCACCTATTTCTTCAGCCTGGACCACCCTTTCCCAGATAGATCACGGGGCTTGCTCCCTTGCCTCCTTCATTCTTTGATTAAATGTCACTACCCTTTAAAAATTTGTAACCCCCTCCCCAACCGTAAGCCTCGGCTGTCCAGCTGCCTTTCTTTTTCTCCTTTCTTGCTTTATTTGCTTCACACTAATATCCACCCTGCTCTCCACATGTCTTACTTTATTTTTTGTCCTTGGAATGTCAACTCCATGAAGGAAGAAATTTTTGTCAGATTCGTTCACTGCTGTTACCCCAGTACATTGCCTTTTAAAAAAACAAAAAGCGTTTTGTGAAAGGGTCCCAACGATTGTTGTAACAATTCAGACAACACGGAGGAGAACAAAGAAGAATATAAAACTCACCCTAAATTCCACCCCCGAGAGATAACGGCTGTCAGTATTTTGGCAACTACTATATAAAACATCTGTGTCTCAGTGGAAACACATACATGTGAGCCATCCTACTTAACTCTGATTATAGTATGTCTGCTGCTCTGTAGGCTATTTTGTTTGATAATAGATGATGAAAATCTTTTTTTTCAAAACTACATGTTGGAATGACTGGCCAAACAGCAACCTGCTGTATAGCACAGACAACTCTATCCAACAGTCTGTGATACTCTATGTAGGAAAGGAATCTGAAAAAGAATGGATGTGTGTATAACTGAGTCACTTTGTTGTGCAGAATTTTTTTTTTTTTTTCTTTTTAGGGCCGCAGCCACGGTATATGAAAGTCCCAGGCTAGGGGTCGAATTGGGGCTGCAGCTGCAGGCCTACGCCACAGCCATAGCAACACAGCATCCAACTTGTGTCTGCAACCTATGAAGCAGCTCACAGCAACGCTGGATCCTTAACCCACTGAGCAAGGGCAGGGATTGAACCCCAATCCTCATGGATACTAGTTGGGTTTGTTACTACTGAGCCACAGGGGGAACTCCTGTTGTAGCAGAAATTATCACAACATTATACATCAATTATACTTCAGTGAAACTTAAAAAAATGAAAAAAACTAGAGTTCTCAATGTGATGCGGCAGGTTAAGGATTCTGGTGTTGTCTCTGTGGTGGCTCAGGTTGCTATGGAGGCATGAGTTCGACCCCTGGCCCGGTGCAGTGAGTTAAGGATACAGGGTTGCTGCAGCTTTGGCGTAGGTCGAAGATGGCTCTGATTCCGTCCCTGGCCCTGGAACTTCCATATCCTACGGGTGCAGCAAAAAAAAAAAAAAAAAAAAAAAAAGGAAAGAAAAGAAAAGAAAACAAACAAAAACTGTATTATTTTTCAATTAAAAATCAAAAAAATTACTTGTAAAATAAATATTGTATAGGAGGCAAAATTTACTTAGCCCATTTTTTAAATTATTTGTTTGTTTGTTTATTTATTTGCTTTTTAGGGCCCAATCCGCAGCACATGGAGGTTCCCAGGCTAGGGGTCCAATAAGAGCTGTAGCTGCTGGCCATCACCAGAGCAACATCAGATTCAAGCTGTGTCTGCGACCTACACCACAGCTCATGTCAACGCCGGATCCTTAACCCACTGAGGGAGGCCAGGGATTGAACCCGCAACCTCATGGTTCCTCGTGTGATTCATTTCTGCTGCATCACGACAGGAACTCCTACTTAGCCCATCTGCTATTTGAGCTTCCAGATCTTCATGGTAATAAGCAGTCCTGTGATGACCGTGTGTCTAGGGATCCATATTTTGTCTCTTCTGTGACTCTGTTGTTAAGGTAAATTCCTAGAGGGCGATTGTGAGGTTAAAGGCACACATTCCTGCTTCTTGTTTTAGGTTTTGGCTGTGGTTTCATTGAGGTTCCAAAAGGGGAAGTGAACGGAGGCAGGAAGAATGGAGGCCTTGGGGTGGTTCCACTCAGGAGCCCGAAGAAAGGGGGAAATAGAAACAAGCCTGCCTTCTGCAGGTTGGACTTTTTTTTTTTTTTTTGTCTTTTTATGGCTGCACCATGGCATATGGAGATTCCCAGGCTAGGGGTCTAATTGGAGCCATAGACGCTGGCCACAGCTACAGCCACAGCCACGCCAGATCCAAGCCACATCTACAAACCACACCACAGTTCATGGCAATGCCGGATCCTTAACCCTCTGAGCAAGGCCAGGGATCGAACCCACAACCTCATGGTTCCTCATTGGATTCGTTTCTGCCATGCCACAATGGGAACTCCTGCAGGTTGGACTTTAAAGTCAGTGCACGTTGGGCCAGCCAGTGGTGTGCAGCCCCAGGTGGCGTGGATCTTGGACAGTCACTCGAAAAGTGTGTTAGTCCGGGTCTGGTCAGAAAACAGAAGCCATCTGGGTTGTGCACACAGAGGGGACTCATTCGGGGATCAGAAGCAAAGGTGCTGGATGGCTGGAGGGGTGTGGAGGGGAGGTAGGTCACCCAAAGAGGAGTGACTGCAGGAAAGTGTGATGCCAAGGGGACCCAGGACCAGTGTGAGCTGAGCTGCTTCAGCAGGAACCCAGGAGCCATCCTGCCAGACCACAGCCCCTGCCACCATCAGCCTGAGATGTCACTAGTACTGTTGACACTGCTTGAGACCCCCACCAGGGACCACAGGGTGGAGGGGAGAATGTTGCTTCTTCCTGCCTCCCTCCTTCCCTGCTAGTGCCTCCTCGTCCCAGAACCCAGCTGGGAGTCCACTGGAGGGAGTCTGGGAAATGCAGGTTTCGGGGTCTCTGCCCTGATGACACAGGACAGAGCAAAGAAGAGCAGGGACACAGCTGACAACAAATGAGCAAATGACAGGGTCAGTGAGACCTTGAGTCAAAGCTATGGTGTCCGTCCGAGAGTGGAAAGGGCCAGCCATGGAGCACCCAAGAGCAGGCACCCGGGAGACTGATGTGGCGGATCCCTGTGCTGGCAGACAAGTGCTTGCTTGGCCCTCTGGGCCTGATGATTGCACAGAGGCACCCTGGCTCTTTTATCAGAGGGCACACAAGTGTCCAGAGGGTGGCCACGAGACACTAGCCTTGCTGCCGGGTGCAGACAGGCTGGCTTTCTGAGCCTTCTTGGTGGGCTGTTAGGCTCTGCGTAATAAATAGTGTGTTAACCGAGGTGTGTTGCCACGCTGGGGCAGGTAGCCAGCCCAGGACTTGTCCTCCGTCATCTTCCTTTATCAAAAGGACATCCGCGCTAACACAGACTGGACCCCTATCCGCTGTCTGGCCCTGAGCTGTAAGCTGTGTACAGGGTCATATTTATTTTTCACAGCATCCCTGTAGGCATGGTGGGGAGCTAGGCCCTACCACACCCATTTCATTGATCAGGAAATTGAGGCCCAATGGGGTCATGAGACTTGCTCATGGTGGCACGGCTGGGAACCACCACCAGAGTCCAGATACGTCCGTTTCCAAGGCACTGGCTGTGCTGCCATGGGCTGCCTGGACTTCCTCTTTTCAAAAGTAGGTCAAGGACACTGGACGGTTGAACTGCCTTTGGCTCAGAGTTCTTCCCCAGGGTGGCAGCAGAATTAGTCTTTGGAATTAATAGTTCCCTAAAAAGCAGACAGTGCCAGCAAACTGGAAAAATAAACCTGAAAACAGGAGGTTCCCCCCCCCCCAGCAGTAATGACATTGAGTGTACTGGGTGTGGGGACGCAGAGGAGACACTGCAAGGGTAGACAAGGTACAGGAAGGAGGAGATGAGGAGAGAGGCCAGGAGGGCTGTGCCACCTCGGTGGTTCTTGAAATACTGATAAACTTTGGGGTCCTTTAAGGTCAATGTCATTAACCACATTAGACGTACAAGGTGAATTGGCCATCATTGTATTTTGTCTTCCTTACTCCCTCCCGCCTCGGAGCACCTGGCTTCCAACAACCAACTCTGCTTAGACCATCAGAAAAATGCAAGGATGTCTGCAGGTCTCTGTGGCTCCTGAGTTGGGCTCCTGAGTTGGAATCCTGAGTCCCAGGGGCCTTTACTCAAGCCTCCCTCCTATAAGGCAAGGGCCCCGGCAAGCAGCAAGCAGGTTCAGGCTGACTCTGCCCTTGGCTTTCAGGGAGGAAGCTGGCTGGGTCCCTGGAGGCTCAAAACATTTCCGTAAAACGAATGTGCAAAGCCTCTGATGAGGAGCAACCAGAGGCACGACCAAAGCTCTCCGCTCTAGCATCTTCCTCCAAAATGCGCCCAGTGTGTGTCCCTTGCCCAAATGTTCTCAGGGCGGGGGTGTGTGTGGGGGGCATGAAGTCTCCAGCCAGCCAGCTCTTCGGGGCAGGTGCTGTCCCCTGTTCACCCTGTCCCCCTGGTGCCCAGGAGTGCTCAGGCACGGAGCTGGTGCTCAGAAATATTGATGGAGGGAACAGTCCCCAGGCGTCCAGTCTGGCGGTGGTGGCGCCATCTCCGCATCCCAAGGGCTGCCCGGGGCCGCCTGGATGGAGATGAAGACCTGTTGGCCGGCCAATCTGGTGCTGGCCCTGGAGGGAAGGTCATGACGACCTGCCGCCGCTGCAGCTTCCAGGCCTCGCCTTTGCTTGTTTTCTGGGAGCCTTGGTGTCTGCCCACAATGGCATGGCTCGTTCAGCTGCCCAGATTCTTGGCGTGCTGTGTGGGCCGCATGGCTGGTTTCCGTGGTGAGCATGGCAGGAAGGCTGGCGATCTGGGGCTGAAGGTTTCTTCAGTGTCTCCCCCAGCAGGGCCTGTGCCCAGCTGCTCCAGTCCCAAAGCGGGGTGTTCTGATAGGGGTGGTCACCTCTAGTCACCCCCAAGTTGGCTGTGCTTTGTGTTGGAGTGAAGAGAACTAACAGCTTTTATCCATTCCTTTTCCTTGCATCCTATTTGGTTCCAAAAAGCATCTGGGATGGCCAAGTTCAATATCGCAGTTGAGAGGGAGTTTGGATGGCTCCTGGTTTGACCCCCATCCCTATGCAGATGGTATAGAAAAGTCACAAAAAAGTCAAGTGATTTTCTTGGGGGGCTGAGCAGAGCAGATGTCTCCTGAGTCCTGTGTTCTTTCAACTGTCACTCTTCCTGGCTCCCGCAGGTGAATCTTTCAATAGCTGGGTGAGCCATCAGTCCGCTTCTCCAACACAGAGTGGATGCACGTGCACTCAGTACATACGTGCACGTGAGGAGGATGCAATACAAATTTTAAGTGAACACAACATTTTTAGAGGTTTCTCTCTCTGTCTCTATTTTTTTTTTTTTTCGCTTTTTAGGGCTGCACCTGCAGCATATGGAAATTCCCAGGCTAGGGAACGAATCCGAGCTGTAGCCGTTGGCCTACACAACAGCCACAGCAATGCTGGATCCTGAACCCACTGAGCGAGGGCAAGGATCGAACCCGCATCTTCATGGATACTAGTCGGGCTTGTTACCACTAAGCCACAACAGGAACTTCCTTTTAAGTTTTCTAAATCACAGATCAGAAAACTCCAGCCGGTAAGCTCTTCTTGTTTAGCTTGGGAACTGAGAACGATATTTTACATTTTCAAATCCTGAAAAAAGAAGACGAGTACACGACAGAGACCGTAGGTGACCTGCAAAGCCAAAAATATTTACCTTTTGACTGTTGCCAGAAAAATTTTGCTGATCCCTGGTCTGGACAATCCATTGGATTATTCGTCCAGTGATGGTAAACAATTGTCCCAGGATGCTAAAAACTCCCTTTATAGGTAGATTCGTATAGGGCTTAGACTCTGAAATTTAGAATTTCCTTTCATCCCTCCTTCAGCTGCTTGTGACGTTTCTGAGCGGTGTCTTTCTGTTGCTAGATCTTTCTCTTCTAAGGGTAAACCATGCGGTGACCCCCAGTTAGGAAACTTGCAAGGGTGAGGAAGTGGATCAGGGCTGGCAATAGACCTTGAGTACTGGTACCCACGAGGGGGGTGGGGGGCTGTAACCCGGAAGCCTATTGAGAGTGACCAGGCCAGGGGTGCCCGGAAGTGGGGGCCGAGAACAGGAAACTGTCCAGCGAAGGACAAGGAAAATTTCTTTCCCGTCAAAGGATGACACAGAGTTGCTGGCTCTCTGAGCACCTCTGCTTCCTTTTCACCACAACAGACTCCTCCACCGTCCAGGCCGCTCATTTCTTTATAGTTACTGAACCAGAATAACCACAAGTCGAGCCGGAAGCCCGTGATCACCCGTTGAACTCTGCGTGGCCTTGGCCGGCGTCTCTGTGCTGCATTCAGACCCTGCCGGGGCCTCCGCAGCTGCGAGGCCTCCAGCCAGCACCCGACAGTGTCTGCAGCTCCAGCCTCGGGCTAGTAACTTCCACAGTCAGAAAAGGAACAAGGGGAGGGGGGAGAAAAGTCACAGGCAGACAGAACCAGGAACGCCACGATGGTCGGAGCCGTTCACGGTTGTTAAAGATTTATGGGCAGGCAGCTTGGAGTTTAAATACGAGATGACACCAGAAGCCTTTAATGTACAAGGGAGCTTTAAGCATCATCTGGGAGCAGAAAATGGTCTGTGAACTCCCCTCTCTGAGATCTTAGAAGTCCTGTTCTACTGACTCCAAGCAGGGCTGCAACCCCCGGTGCACTTCATGGGCTCATAAATATCACATTATTGGACCGAAAAACCAATCCTTCTCCAACTGATTAGGCCCAGATTGGTCAACCCATAAATCAATGCTGAATAAGAACTATAAAGTTGTGAATCAATGTGTCCCAGATCTCCAAACGGGAATGAAAAACCTGGAATAAAATAGCTGGAGTTCTTCCAAGATCCTTTTTTTTCATCCCCTCCTCCCATCAGCTCCATCTCCTAGCACGCTCATTTTAAAAGGCCTTTTTTGGGGGGGGGCTCCTTGGCCTGGCTGGGGACGGCATTTCAGGGCAGGAAATTCAGTCTAGATGCTGGAGGCTGGGGACCCAAAGGCTGTCCTGTGGTGTTTCCGGTCAAGATCAATCTGCAGGTCCACGGTGTCTCCCCGGCCGGGGTCTCCCCCCGTGGCTGAGAGGTGCTGGCCTGTGTCACCCGTGACACGGAGGCAGGAAGGGAACAAGATGTCCCACCTGCCACCGACACATAGTAGGTGGTTCAGGTCATGTTTGGCCAATGACTGGAGGTTTAGACCTAATTAATTCTAGGGCTCGGAGCCCCTGTGTTGAATGACTACATGTACTCATCCATTCTCCTCTTAGAACCATATCAGGTTCGAAAACACCAGCTGGCCATCCCTGTGGGATGCGGCCTTCCTTTTGGATCAGGGAGCTGAGGTTGTCTGCTATGAAGGCTGCCGACACACATGCAGAGGGAATTCGTCTGGGTTGCTTTGGGGTTCTAAAGCAACGTTTGTTTTCCGAAGCTACCTTCTCCAAAATATACTCTCATAATATGCTTACTCCCCCCCCCCGCCCTCCTGCCACCTTGGACGGCCCCAGTTTGTAGGCACCATGTGTACATGTCTGCTCTCTTAAGGGCTCACTCTTAGGGGTCTGCTCACTCCTCCCCAGGCACCCCCAACATCCAGCCTGCCTGCCATTCGGGAGGACACATGCATAGAACCACGTACCTCCCCCAAAGTGGTGCTTCCAGGGTTTCCCCAAACACAGACTCTGAGGCCTGGGAGGACCCCGTTCCACCTGCTCGTCTGGAGAAAATGAGGCCCAGTGAGGGGTTCTCACTTATCGAAAGGAGAACTCAGGCCTCTTGAGACCCAGTCCACTCCATCCCAGAGCAATGAACCTTACACTGACTACATTCTTGTCCTTCTCCCTGTAGGGAAAGCAGGTCCTTGTCATGTTCTCCTGAAAACAACAGCCTTTTTTTTTTTTTCTTCTTCTTTCTCTTTTTAGGGCCGCACCTGCAGCATATGGAAGTTCCCAGGCTTGAGGTCGAACTGGAGCTGCAGCTGCCAGCCTACGTTACAGCCACAGCAATACCAGATCCAAGCAGCATCTGCGACCTACACTGAAACTCGTGGCAATGCCAGATCCTCAAACCACTGAGCAAAGCCAGGGACCAAACCTACATCCTCACGGACACTATGTTGGGTTCTTAACCTGCGGAGCCACAGCGGGAACTCCTGAAAACAGCAATCTTAAAGCACCATTTCTGTACAGTTGGCTGTTGCCCTCTGGACACTTTCATTTCCGCCCATGTTTTCCTTTCTCTTTGCTGTGACTTACAAGACCACAAGCAGACATGCCCAAGGCCCCCGAGGAAAAATCCTCTCCTCTACTATGTGCCTTGAGGAGGAACGGGGCTGAATGACAGCCCTCTTTGACGAATGAGTTCCATCTTGGTGTTTTACCACCAGTGGCCACAGAAACCTTGCAGGATGTGTCCAGGGAAATGGATTTTGTAGGGTTATAGCTAAATCTGTGCCACCCACTGCACAATGGCAGCACTGTGCAGAAAGGCAGCTTTGAAACCGCTCTGGTTTGACATCAGTTCCAAGTTTCGGTGAAGAGCCATGTTCAGGTGAAGGGCTGTTTCGGCAGCTGAAGGAATTGCATTCCGCCTCCCTGGTCCTGATGCCGTTTGTGTCATCCTGGTTCCTCAACCTTTTAAAAATTCTGACATTATCTCTCTACTTTCTGGGAAAACATTCAACTCCAAAAATGAGCTGTAAGAAGTACGACGATGGCGCTGCTCGATGTAACTCTTCTCTCCGCGGACCTGTGAGTGATGTGACCAACACTCCTGCCTGGAGAACAGTTTTTAGTCACTTAGTGTCTTTTTTAGCCCCCAGGTCTGAGGGTTCGTGGAGGGGGATGGGAACAATTGCAAAGGATGCTAATTCTTCATCCCTCCTGGATCCATGAGTTTGCCATATAATTTTGTTTGTTTGTTTTTTGGCCTCCCCGAGGCATATGGAGTTCCTGGGCCAGGGATCAGCCAGAGCCGTACTTGTGACCTAAGCTATAGCTGCAGCAACACCAGATCCTCAACCGACTGTACTGAGCCAGGAATCGAACCTGCATCCCAGTGCTCTCAAGATGCCACCAATCCCGTTGCACCACAGTGGAAGGTCCATGCCATGTACCTTTGCATTGACCTCCAAGGGTAAAAAATAATTGCATGCGTAGTTGGGGCAAATTATGAGTGATAAGATACATAAGGCCAAAACCCAGCTGCCACTTCTGAAGTGCCAGGAGCACAAGCAAAGTACCAAGCATGATCCCTGCACACAGCATCACCAATGGGTGGGCAGACCACTTTTGTCGCATCTCCAGCCTACCCACTGATCCACCCCCACCCTCATTCCATTTAAGGGAACAGCTCTCCTTCCCTTTGGGAGACAAACAAGGGTACCTGATCCTTGTTTTCGCTCCCTTGTGCTGCAGCACGAGCTCCAACAAAGCCTTGCCTGAATTCCTCCTCTGGCCTCTTATGAAAAAAATTGAGAAAGATATTTTGCAGAAAATGTGACTGCTAATTGCTTTAGGGTTTTATCAATTATGCACATAAAACAATCACCTCCCTGCATTTATATTTCTTAAAATTTTCAGAGTTCATGATGTTCTTATTTGATCCCTGTTAATAAACTTGTGCTTTGTATCCCATGTACATTCTGGGCTGGAGGAAACTGAGGCTTGAGGAGGTAAAGGTGAGCTGTCCAAAGTAAAACCACCTGTAAGTCAAAGAGCTGGGGAAGGACCTGAAAACAGACTCCCCAGGCTTCCTGAGGAAGGATCCGAGGTGTATCTCAATGAAACCAAACTGGAGTGATTTAACATCTGCATCTTGGGCTGTGTCTGGCCTCCATTCAGGGAGACCAAAGGCACTGAATCCTTTTAACTCTGCATAGACCATCCAAGACTGAAAGTCACCACAGTCTAAGACAGGATTGTTTACAGGAAGGGAGAGGGAAAAGAAAGGACAGTTTGTTGCTTTTTTTTTTTCTTTTTACTGCCACACCTGCAGCACGTGGAAGTTCACAGGCTAGGGGTAGAATTAGAGCTGCAGCTGCCGGCCTACACCACAGCCACAGTAATGTGGGACCTACACCACAGCTCATGACAACTTTGGATGCTTAACCCACTGAGTGAGGCCGGATCAAACCCTCATTCTCATGGATACTAGTCGGGTTCTTAACCCTCAGAGCCACAACAGGAACTCTGACACTCCCATTTTAAAGCTGAGGAAACTGCGTATCTGAAAAATTAAGCAAACTAGCACATACAGCTAGTAAGCAACAAAGCTAAGATTTGGATCCAGCCTTGCCGATTCTAAGGTCTTTGTACCTTGTCCTGTGTTTTCCTAAACATGTGAATTTGTTTTCTTTACTGCAGGTGTATCAGAGACAGTGGTGTTCTCCAAATAGTTCTTGGGCTTCCCTAAATTTCTCACTCTCACTTCCAATTAGGTTGGGGCCACAGGATTGGATTCTGCCAATATAGGATGCGGGCAGAAATGATGTACAACCACCCCAAGCCTGACCTTTAATAACATCCTGTATGAGCCACCCCCTCTCTTCTTCCTTCACAACCCCAGAAGCCAGGTGTTGAGATATTGGCATTTCAAGATGGAGGCAGCCTGGATCCCTGAATCACTTAGTGGAGGAGCATTGCCTTCAAGAGCCACCCAATCCACATTTGACTTTATCTAAATAAGAAATGAATCTTTGTTGTATTCTTAGAGCATAGAGTAGCCTAACCTAACTAATATAGCAGAAAGGACAAGAAACTTTTCATACATTTATTTTACATACTTCTTCACACTGCACAAATTATTTTCTTGACCCTCCCAACTTTGTGAGATAAACAGAGGTCTGAACCCCATTTTGTAGGCCTGGAAACTGAGGCTTACAGAAGTGACATGATTTGCTCAAGAACACAGAGTTGGTAGGTGGTCAAACCAAGGTTAGGTTCATGGTATTTTTCCCACACTCCGTAATTTTATAACTTCCACACCTGATGTTATAAAAGCAAGCAATAACCTCAGAGGGAATGAGGGTCCCCCCGTATAGAGTTCTGCAGATTAAATTAAACACCTTAAAGGACTGAAAGTCTAGGTAGCCAGTACAGACAGGTGTAGAACATTCCAATGGCTCATATTGTTAAGTCAACAAGCTGCAGGCGTCCTGTGGCTGCTCAGACTTCTGGGTGGTCCTGGAGGAGAGAACAGCTTAGCTCTCAAGCAGCCTCACATGCAGATCCCCGATCTGAATCATAGGCCTCAATGAACGACAAAACACTGCCTGCTCTGGGTGAGAATCCTCACTATCTCCAGGCAGACTGGGGGCTTGATTTTCCTTCCTCATCCCCACACAACAGTCATCATTTTATTCTTTTTAGGGCTGCACTCCCGGCACACGGAAGTTCCCAGGTGAGGGGATGAATCAGAGCTACAGCTGCCAGCCCATACCACAAACACAGCAATGCCAAGTCTGAGCCACATCTGTGACCTTCACTACAGCTTATGGCAATGCTGAATCCCTAACCCACTGATCACGGCCAGGGATCGAACCCGCATCCTCATGGATATTAGTTGGGTTCATTACCCCTGAGCCACAGTGGGAACGCCCCATCATTTTATTCTTTAGAGAATTTTTCCCAGTGTTCAAAATTATCTCTCCATTATCTCATTTAATTCTTGCAAAATGTGGTCATGCTTTTCTGGGTGGGAATCTCTGAAAAGCTGATTTGTTATAAATTAATGACAGGGTTCTGCCTCTGAGAATAAACTCTGACATTTATGGAGCACCTACTATGTGTACAATCTTATTCAATCCTACAGCTGTCCTCTGAGGTTGGTATTATTGTCACTGTTCTAGAGAGAGGACTCCGAGGAGTGAAATGTTGAAACCTTAATCAAGGACAATCAGTACGGAAGGCTCCCAGTTGGGATTGGTAAAGCCCATGGAGGAGTCTTCAGCCAAGATAAGGAAGGAAGAGATGGAAGATAAAACCACTTGACTGTCCCAATCTGCACAAGGGAGTATGCCCCACATAGCCAATGACTTCTGCTCACTTTATTAGCCATCATCTTTGATCTTGCCTCCTCTTAACCATTCTATGTGGTCCCTTTTACAGAAAGTACAGTTTCCATTCAGTTGACCTCCAATAACCTCTTCATGAGAAAAGGAGGCTAGAAGCTCCTGGTGTCAGTGTCCTCCTCGTGACTTTGTGAACCTGGAGCTTGCCCATGTTCAGTCCCTTTTGCTGACTAAATTCTCCAAATCTTCTCCCCTCTCTCTCTAGGTCAAGCTCCTGAGGTTCTTCTCCCATAGACCTGATAAGCTGCCAATAGTTTGAATGTGACAAGGGTCGACATCACTTCCATTTATGGTTATTTGGCTTCTTACATTCCTTGCTGGAGTCCAGTTATCATTCAGCCCCTTCCCCTGTGAGCTCAGGCTATGGCCAAGGGCACCATCCTTGGGCCCAGAGTCTCCTGGAAGGACCTCCAGCTGCCCAATTCCCAGGCACTGTTCACTGGGCCCTCTGTGTAGATGTCCCCTTGGAACTGGACACTGAGGTAAGGCTATGGCCCTATTCTTGACTGATTCATTCATTCATTTGGAAAAAACTTCAAACACTGGCTATATCTCAGACACTCTATTGGTCTCTGAGGTTGGAGAGGTAAATAAGGCAGGTCTGTTCTGGTTGATAGTCATAGACCATCCACACTTGAGCCACTTTGGAAACCTGAGAGTCACTGTCAACTCCTCTTTCTCTTTGACCCTACATTGCAATTAAACACCAGGTCCTACTAATTTTACCTTCAAAATATTCATCATACTCATCTCTCCTTCTGCATCCCAGCAAGACTCCCCTAGTTTAAGTCCTTCATAGCTCTTCCATTGGTTATTGCAATTAATTCCCTCATGACCAATCAATCTGCTCTGGTATCATCCTCCATCATCACACTTCCGCACTGTTGCATAAGTGATTTGCCTAAAATATACATATAACCCACTCAGCCAAACTTTCAAGGGGCTCCCTTTGGTGCACTTAACCATGGAGTACAAAGTTCTGGGACCCTAGCTGGCATCTCCTCTGTCCCTTAGTAGCTGCTTTTGACCCACCAGACTGACTGGTCAACCCTTAGCATTGACCTCCAGTCCTCTTGGTGGGTAAGTGTTTTGGCTCTTTCTTCTGCACCCATCTCCCACCCACCACCTCTCTGCCTTTGCTCTCTGCCTCCTTTGCAACACCTATTATAAGCTAATGAATAGGATAACTCCTATTCACCATTTAAGGATTATTTTAGGGCCTCCTTCCTCCAGAAAGCCTTTGTTACTTCCATGCCTACCTCATGGCAGGCATCTTTCCTCAGAAAGCCCATGGTATCTCTTGTACATCTCCATCATTGCTCCTAACTTATGAGTGGATATGTTGTCTTCAGTGTCCTTTGGTTTCCCTAGACTCTGGACTCCATGTGGAGAAGGGCCACAGTCCTCAACACACAGGGGCCTCCCAATAAACTCATTGAATGAATCAACAAATAATTTCAATAAAATGGAAAACAAGGGAGGTAGAGGGAGTGACTAACTCTAGCTGGAGAATTCAGAAATGGCTTTAAAGAGGAGACACGGGGCTGCATGTCAGAGGAAGTGGAGAAGGGAAGTGGGGAGATGGCTACACGCCTAGTGACCCACTATGAAAGATTTTGCTACTGTTCCTGTGATTTGATGCTCTAGTGGCCTAGAGATCCTAGTTCCAGGGGAAGGAATGCTTGCACCAGGCAATGAAATAATGATTCCATTGAACTGGAAGTTAAGACAGCCACCCAGCCACACTGGCCTCCTCCTTCCTCTGAATCAACAGGTATAGAAGGAAATTATGATGTTGGCTACAGAGACCACACCTGACTCACAAGGGGAAATTGGACTGCTCTTCCACTGTGGAGGTAAGGAAGAGTATGTCTGAAATACAGGAGATCCCTTAGGGCATCTCTTAGTATTTCCATGCCCTGTGACTAAGGTCAATGGAAAACTACAACCCATTCCAGGCAGGACTCTAATGACTCAGACCCTTCAGGAATGAAGGTTTGTGTCATCCCACCAGGTAAAGAACCACAAGCAGCTGAGGTACTTGCTGATGGCAAAGGAAGTTCAGAGTGGGTGGTGGAAGAAGGTAGTTATAAGTGCCAGTGATGACCAGTTACAGAAAAGAGGACTGCACTTGTCATGAGCTTTGCTCCTGATTTTGTTAGGAATAAGTATGTATGTGACACGTGAAATTAACTATCACAGCTACTCTCATATTTATCTTCCTCAGAAGGACAGAGCCTTCCTGATTGTAGCAGCCCCCAGCTCCCAGCCCCCAGCTGGGCTGCCCTGTAGTCACCTGATTTCTGTCTCTGTGACACAGGGCAGGACTTGAGCTATTTCAAAGAACATCTAGTCAACAGTGTTCAAGAAAGTGTGTTGAGAATTTACCAGAGCGAGAGGCTGTGTAGGAAGATGAGTCAGCCACAGATTCAGTGGTTTTACAGTCTAGTAGCAAAGCAAATATAGATTTTTTGTTTGTTTTTTCGCTATTTTATAGTTATATTTGTCAGTATCAATACAATATTCATGTCTGGTTACAGGGAAGACAGATACACCTCGCACACTGTATTGTCCCACTGCCCAGCTCATTAACACCCATCATGACCAGCAATCAAAAGCTGATTTAGCGTAAGCACTTGCCAGGAAACAAGCTCCTTCTGGGTTTGGAGGGCTGAGGTGTGAGCCAACCTCCGGAACCCCATGACCCACTGCTGTCCTCACCAGCATGGCTTCTTGGTCATTTTCACTTTTTCCTGGTAATCTACACTGGGACCATGCAATTCAGAAGGCAGATTGGTGCACTTGGAACAAGTGGCACCTCAGTCCTGGCTTTTCAGGGATGATTAGGTTCAAAGTACTGTGCTTTTAGGATAGAGGACCTCAAGAAGCTCCCACTGAAAATTTGGTAGTACACATCAAGAGCATTAAAAATGTGTGCACACTGCTATCCAGACCGTGGAGTATTACTCAGCAATAAAAAGGAAGGAGC
This sequence comes from Phacochoerus africanus, assembly GCF_016906955.1. Lineage (NCBI taxonomy): Eukaryota > Metazoa > Chordata > Mammalia > Artiodactyla > Suidae > Phacochoerus > Phacochoerus africanus. The sequence goes on from NC_062552.1 coordinate 41,671,432, forward strand.
TATCAAAAGGTGCCATGATATAACTGAACCCCAAAACAATTATGGTGAATAATAGAAACCAGAGGAAAAAGATCCATTGACATAAAACCCTAGAAAATGCTAACTAGTCTACAGTGACAGAAAGCTGGGGAGGCAGAGAGCGGAAAGAGGAAACAATTACAAGGGGCACAGGGAAACTTACAGGCGGCTGGACCTGCTTATTACCTGGATGTGCCAATGGTTTCATGGGTGTGGACATATGTCAAAATTTATAAAACTGTGCACTTTATTTATTTATTTATTCAGTCTTTTTGCCTTTTCGAGGGCTGCACCCGAGGCATATGGAGGTTCCCAGGCTAGGGGTCTAATCAGAGCCACAGCTGTCAGCTGATGCCAGAGCCACAGCAACACAGGCTCCGAGCCGCGTCTGCAAATTACACCACAACTTACAGCAATGCTGGATCCTTAACCCACTGAACAAGGCCAGGGATTGAACCCACAACCTCATGGTTCCTAGTCAGATTCGTTAACCACAGAGCCATGACGGGAACTCCCCAGGCTGTACACTTTAAATACATGCAACTTATTTTATGTCACTTACACCTTAATAAGTCTGTTTAAAAAATTTAAAGGTGTGTATAGGAGTTCCTGTTCCGGCACAGTGGAAATCCAACTAGGAACTATGAGGTTGTGGGTTTGATCCTTGGCCTCACTCAGTGGGTTAAGGATCCAGCATTGCCATGAGCTGTGGTGTAGGGTGAAGACGTGGCTCAGATCTGGCATTGCTGTGGCTGTGGTGTAGGCCGGCAGCTGTAGATCTAATTTGACCCATAGCCTGGGAACCTCCATATGCAGTGGGTGCGGTCCTAAAAAGCAAAAATAAATAAATAGATATATAAAAAGACGTGTGCATAGTTTGACCTGAAAATTCTACTTGTAGACACCCTCCTAAGGAAATAATTGAAGTGCCCAATTTAGGTGTAAGCTCTGTGGCATACTGTTTAGAAAAGTGAAAAATTTCAGGGGGGGGCATCATTTAAAAAAAAAAAATCAACACCTTGATACATTCCAGATGATGATAGACTGCTCTGTTGGCTTTTAAAATAGCAAACTTGTATTTACTGTGATGAAGAAAATGTTTCCCATTCAGTGTTTGATGAAAAGCCTGTTTATGAAACAGTGTGAGGGGTTCCTGTCATGGTTCAGTGGTTAACGAACCTGACTAGTATCCATGAGGTTGCGGGTTCGATCCCTGGCCTCACTCAATGGGTTAAGGATCCGGCGTTGCCTTGAGCTGTGGTGTAGGTCGCAGACGCGGCTTGGATCTGGCATTGCTGTGGCTGTGGTGTAGACTGGCAGCTACAGCTCTGACTGGACGCCTACCCTGGAAACCTCCGTATGCCTTGGGTGTGGCCCTAAAAAACTAAAAAAGACAATAGACAAAAAAAGAAAAAACCACCAGTATGAACAAGATGAGGCTAGTATATTACAAAATAAAGATATGTGTAGAAGGAGGAACTGCAGGATTGGTACAAAATAGTCACAAGTTATTTCTAGGTAGTGGGTGGGTGACTTTAGTTTTCTTCTTAGTGCTCTTATGTTTTATGCAAATTTTCTACTTTTAAAATGGATCACTTTTAAAAGTGATAAAGGGAGAATACACTTGTGTGTGAAGGCAGCTAAAGCCCCTGTGTTCTCTGGGGAGGCTAAAGGGGAAGGGCCTGACCCCCTGGTGTCTCTTCCCTCATTGTCAAGTAGGTACTGTCCCTTGACCACCATGAGCACCTGAGGCCTTGGGAGCACCCAGGCTTGGGGACTTCCAACCCCACCTGGTGCTCCTCTGATGCATGGGCAGTCTGCACAGGGGCTCCCTTGCTCTGTACTGTAAGTGGCAGTAACTGAGCAAAGGGGGTTGTGGCCAAATCCCGGGGGAGGGGAGAGTGGGGGGAGGGCTGGGCATTGGGCGGGGGTGGGGACGTGGGGAGGCCAACCTTGGCCTTCCCAGCTCCTTCCCAGCTCCGTTTCCTCTGGTTACATGCAGCTCTTAGAAACCCTCAGAAAGCCAAGCCTGACGCACTGGGGGCTTGGTCAGGCCACGTGTCTGCTACCTTCCAGCAAAAGCTGTAACCACAGATGGCGAGGCTGGGTGCCTTTCAAGTGTGTAGATCAGAATGCCTTTCCCGGCCTGCTTCTTCACTTTTCTCCCCCAGCAGCAGAAGCTGAGAAAGAGCGAAAGAAGCACTCTGAGCTCCATGGTCATTGAAAGCAGGATGGCCTCCTGTGGTCTGGTTGTTGCTTTGCGTTGCGAGCTGGTCCTGATGGGATTCGTCCCTGGTCTGGACAAACCAGCTGAGATCAAGAAGTTCCATGCAAAAGGTTTAATGCACCTTGAAGATACGCCTGCTTGTTCAGCCGAGGCTGACGGGGTTGGGAGGCCCCAGGTGCCTTGTCTCAGGTGGCTGCCGCTGAGAGATTGTTGCCGAACACACACTGGGTTTGCCCAATTCAGTGGAGAGGCTTGCGGGGGCAAACCCAGGTATCTACCATTGGTGGAGGGATGGGCTGCCTACCCTTGAGGAGGCTCAGTTTGCTCATCTGTAAAATGGGATCTGAATCTTCATCTTGCGGGACTCATTCACTCATTCTCTAAATACTGATGGAGCACATGCTATGTGCCAGGCATGTGCTGGTGGCAGGTGACACAAGCTAATTTGACACTGCTCCTAGTTCCTTAGGGTTCTTTCTTATTAGATTGCTGAGGAGTCTGGGGGATTTTATGTATCTATGACTCTGATGAGGATAGTAGATACTCAAAAAATGCTACTCTTTGGAAGTTCCCATTGCGGTACAGCGATATGGAGCCTGACTAGTATCCATGGAGACTCAGGTTTGATCCCTGGCCTCACTCAGAGGTTGAGGATCTGACATTGCTGTGATCTGTGGTGTAGGTCGCAGATGTAGCTTGGATCCTGCATTGCCGTGGCTGTGGTGTAGGCTGGCAGCTGCAGCTCCAAGTGGACCCTTAACCTGGGAGCTTCCATATGCCGCAAGAACAAAAAACAAAAGAAGAGAAAAAAAGAAATGCCACCGTTAACTCATTTAATCCTTGCAGAACCTTGGATGATACTTTGGCCATTGCCATTTGATAGATAGGTAATTGAGGCAAAGGTAAAGGGCATAACTTGCCGTAAGTTACTTAGCTAGTGGGCTGTAGAAGTGGGGCTTGAACCCAAGCAGTAGGGCTCCAGAGGCTGCATCTTTAACGCCTGCACCACAGACTGGCACATATTCAATATTAGCTAGGCTTAGCCACTATCCTTCAGAATTTAGGATTTCATAGGTTAAGTATAAGGTGAAAATCACCTTCCGTGCAATGTCTTTGAGACAAAGAAACAATAACCTAGTCCAGGTGGATTTACTAGACATTTAGACCAACATTTTAAGAAATAAACACTTTTGCTCAGTGAAAGAGAGAGAAAGAGAAAGAAAGAAAGAAACAAAGGAAGAAAGAAAGGAAGAAAGAAGAAATGTTACTATTGTCATTAAGGCAAGGACTCCAGCAGTGAACAATGCCTGGACCCACAGCCACAAGCAGAAGCCTGGATATCAGCCCTGGGACAGGCCAGTGAGGGTCAGCAGAGGACCTTCGGGAGAGAGTCAAGGGCTGAGCTATAGGTACCGAAAGGTGTGGGATCCAGGCTGTACCGGAGAAAGGCTTTGACTGGCTGCTGGAAGCACTCTTGGGCATGTGAGTATCTGGTAGGCTTATTCACGTGAAAGATGCTCATTTTGCATGTCGTTCACTCACTCAAAACATTCTTATTCACGTCGAAAGCGTTTCTTCCCTGCTAGGCTCTGTGTGGACAGCTGAGGGAGAGAGAAGAGACGCCCGATGTGTGGATCTCGAAATCACGTTGGGAGGAAAAGGGGATGCCTACAAAAGAGGCCAGGGGTGGCCTTGGGGCCAGGCTGAGGGGGACAGGTCAGGGCGGTGGGAGTTCAGGCTGTTTTGATGGGGCTAGAAGGGTTTGGTTTGGAGAGGGCAGGAAGTTGGAAAATACCTTAGAGCAGATGGATGGCTATGGCGCCTTCGCCGGACCTTGGCAGGGAAGCTCAAGAGACTGAAGGGTCTGCTTGGGTGGCATCCATTCATTCATTCAATAGATTTTTACCAAGGGCCTTCTAATATTAGACACATTGTCCCTCTGGGGACTATGAACAAGACAGAAAACTACCTCTGCCTTAGTGTAGTTTGCATTTTAAAAGAAGAAGAAAAAAAATAATAAGTCCTACATAGCAGCAATTCTCAAACTTTTTGGTCTCACAACCCTGAGTGATCCTTCGAAATTATTGAAGACCTCCAAGCGTTTTTTTCCTGGCTATCACTGTTGAAATTTACAATACTAGAAATCAAAACCAAGCAATTAAAAATAATCATATAGCAACATTTCAAAGCAACAATGTGACATGTTCGTATAAACAACCTATATCTAATGAAAAATTACTATGTATTCCAGACCAAAAATTTAGGGAAGGATGGCATGATTTTTGTTGGTTTGTTTGTTTTTTAACATTTATGCAGGTCTCTCTACTTTTTGGCTGAAGTGGGAAATGGTTGGATTCTCATATCTGCTTCTGTATGGTCTGTGTTGATATGGTTTTGGCGGAAGTAGGTGGAGAAAACCTGGCCTCACACAGACAGTAGTCGGGAAAGTTTGAATAGCCCTTTAATTGGGGATCTTAGCTACTATACCAGAACTCAAAAAGTAGTCTTATCTTTTTTTCTCCTTTAAGTCCCCGCCTGTGGCCTACGGAGGTCCCCAGGCTAGGGGTCGAATCAGAGCTGCAGCTGCGGCTCCACAACACAGCCACAGCAACATGGGATCCAAGCGGCATCTGCGACCTACACTGCAGCTTGTGACAATTCCAGAGCCTAAAACCACTGAGTGAGGCCAGGGATCAAACCTGCATCCTCATGGGCACTATGTTGGATTCTTAACTCACTGAGCCCCAGTGGGAACTCTAGGCAGTCCTTTCTTAAAGGTTGGTTGCAATGTCAAATCAGAAATCATGTCAATATGCTTATGTCATTAAAATCCATTGGTCCACCTTGCACTTTGCATGGCTCTTTTTCCCACACTCAGGCATGGATCATTGGGAAAGTGTGGGTTCATCAAGTCATGCAGACTTTTCCCAAAGTTCACACCTTTCATGGTCCAATATCAAAATCACATTTATCCATATCATCTCCAGTCTCATCAGAAAAGCCTTTGCATTTGGGGAAGTGGCAGGGACAAGTTTCCAATATTTTAATTTTTGCTTGAAACCCAGTATTTTATTTTATTTTATTTTATTTTTTATCTTTTGTCTTTTTAGGGCCACACTCGTGGCGTATGGAAGTTCCCAGGCTAGGGGTCAAATCCGAGCTGTTACTGCTGGCCTGCACCACAGCCACAGCAACACAGGATCCGAGCCTGTGACTTACACCACAGCTCACGGCAACACCGGATCCTTAACCCACTGAGTGAGGCCAGGGATTGAACCCACAACCTCATGGTTCCTAGTCGGATTCGTTTCCGCTGTGCCACGACAGGAAGTCTCATTGAAACTCAGTATTTTTTTTCAGTGAGGAGGTGACACTTGAGCAAAGACTTAAAGGAGGGGAGGGAGAGAGCCTGGTGGTATCCTGGGGAACAAGAGACAAGGAAGTAAGAATAGCAAGTGCAAAGGCCCTGAGGCAGGAGCACACTTGGCGTATTTCAGCAACAGCCGGGACACCAGGCATGCATGCCAGGGGTGGTAGAAAATGAGATGGCAGAAGAGACAAGGACAGGGGTGGGGTAGGGGGGTGCTCCAGGCCATCATAAGGGACTTGGGCTTTAATTTTGAGTTGACCGGAGAACAACTGAGAGGCTCTGAGGAGAGTGATATGAGGAGTTCCTGCTATGGAGCGGTGGGTTAATGATCTGGCTTGTCTGTGTGGAGGTGCCAACTCCATCCCTGGCCTGACTTAGTTGGTGAAGGATCTGGCATTGTTGCAGCTGTGATGTAGGTCGGAGCTGTGACTCAGGTTCGATCCCTGGCCTGGGAACTTCCATGTGCCATGGGGGTGGCCAAAAAAGAAAAAAAAAAGGATAATTTGTTTCTGTAGCAGGAGGGGATAGTGCTGAATGGTAGGCGGTGGTCAGAGGCCATATTTGTAAGGTTTGTACATTTAACCTTGAATAATACCTTGCACGGAGTAGGTATTTAGGAGAAGTATGTTGGGTGAAGGAATGTCCTATATTTCTGTGTCTTTTGAGGAGCAAGTCTGTGTCTGTCCACCAGCTTTTGTCACAGTAAAAAAACACCCCTGGAGTTCCCATTGTGGCTCAGCAGGTTGCGAATCTGACTAGCATCCATGAGGATTCAGGTTTGATCCTTGGCCTTGCTCTGTGGGTTAAGGATCCAGCATTGCCATGAGCTGTGGTGTAGGTCGCAGACATGGCTCAGATGCCGTGTTGCTGTGGCTGTGGCTGTGACATAGGCTGGCAGCTGCAGTTCCAATTGGACCCCTAGCCTGGGAACTTCCCTATGTCGCAGGCATGGCACTAAAAAGCACCCCCCTAAAAAAAAAAAAAAAACCCAACAACTTAATGGTTTAAAAGAGTAAACATTTCTTTCTTTCTTATGCTCTGTTCCTTGGTTGCAGTTCTGAAGGATGGGGAGAGGACAATGAGCATCTGGGAACAACAATCGATAAAAGTCACTCTGAGGGGGTGGTGTGGACACAGTCAACTAGCGCATTAGCGCATTTGACTATCTCTTTGGCTGATGGGGCCCCCAAAGGCCATCTTACAAGAATGCTGCTGCCAGAGTTGAGTCATTGGCTTGTACACACAAAGAATAAATGCAGAGTCCTCCTTCTGTGATTCATTCCAAAAGAAGGGCCATGAAACCATGGCCTTTTCACCCGAGGAGCACAGAGCTTATCTGAGGCTTGCTCAACCCTGACGGAAAGTGTTATGTTTGGGGCTCGGGAGCCACGCTTGGTGTGTGGCTGGATGGGGTTGGGGCAGGGAGAGTCTCGGGTCTTGGTCACAACATCAACCAGCAATATCAGAATCCCACGATGGGGAAGGGGAGTTGCTAACATCCCAGACTCCTGGACCACCCTAGGAATCTTTGGCCCTTGGGCCAGGGATTTCCAGCCTTTCATACCCACTCTAAGGAGAAGGTGCATCTTAATAAGAGAAAGGTAAAAATTGTGCTACATCACAAGCACCTGCTCCCAGCTGCCCTGCCCTGGTCTCTGTTCTCTTCATCAGGCAGCACTTAGAGGTTGGACCTGGGGTGGGTTCATTGTCCCAGGCTATGCTCCTGTCTGAGAATAACTGGAGACTTGGATGAAGTAACTTCAAACTCTAGGGAACTTTCTTATCTTAAATTGACCCCATGACCTGGCCAGGTCACCATCTCCATGGCCATCCTCTCAACTTCCCCATTGGGGTTCAGCAGACTGCTTGTCTAATATTAAAAGGCTGTCTCGCCCAGAAAACGGAACATTGCCCTTTCCTGGCTCAGGCCCTTTAACCTTGAACTACAGCCTCTGGGTTTCAACACGTCTTTGGAGAAAGGCTTCCTTTAAAACAACAACAGCAATCACAACAACCCTCTCTCCCCCAAAAAACCCTCAGCTACCAGAATGCTACACATGCCAGATTCACTTTTGTTGGGCAATTTTGTGGGACCAGAGCTTTTGCCTTTTAACCACATCAGATGATTAACCTTGGCCCGGCTTCACCCTGGTCTGGCTTCTCCTACCCCCCACTCCCCCGGAACTGGCCAAAGTTTCTTCTTTTCAGACCTCATCAAGTTCAAGCATCTCAGAGACACCTCCACGGAGGGCCTGTTTGTGATCAGGAGTGATTTATAGCAGCACTAAAACCTCTCGCAACAGACAAATTAATACCCAGACACCTTTTCAGCGCCTCCTCCAAGAAAGAGGTTTTGACGTGGGGCCAAGGTGCAGGAGGCCAGCTGTTCCCCTCCAGCTCCTTCGGGCGGCAGCCGCTGGGGTCACACCCAGCTCAGCCGGAAGTTCCGCGTGCTCCAAATCTGTCTCTGCTTTTGACTCCACTTCCGTCTCTGTCTTTATGTCTCACTTTTGACGGGTGTGGATTCATCGTTCCTAATAAAAGGAACACCGAGGGAACACGTTGGGGTTCAGGGAGATGGAAGAGACCTGAGTCTTCTTTGTACATCTTGGGTCTGAGCCCAGTGGACTTTTCCTTCTTAGAGGATCCCGACAGCGATTCCCACTTTTCCTTTGATGGACATGGAACTGGTGTGTTACCAAAATTCCACTTACCTCCTCGAGGTTCATGATTCAATGTGATGAGCCTCTGTCTGTAACTTCCAGTCAAGAGAAAAATCAGACTCCAGAGGCCAGGCAGAGGAAATCGTTGACGGACACAGAAGCGGCAGTATTTAAAAGAGGAATAAAGAATTCACCCAGGGGGAGTTCCCATCGTGGTGCAGTGGAAGCGAATCCCACTAGGAACCATGAGGTTGCAGGTTCGATCCCTGGCCTTGCTTAGTGGGTGAAGGATCCGGTGTTGCCGTGAGCTGTGGTGTAGGTTGCAGACTCGGCTCGGATCTGGCATTGCTGTGGCTCTGGCGTAGACTGGCAGCTGTAGCTCCGATTAGACCCCTAGCTTGGGAAACTCCATATGGCACACGTGCAGCCCTAAAAAGCAAAAAAAAAAAAAAAAGAATTCACACGGGGAAGGGGGAATGGAGTTCCCATTGTGGCTCATGGGTAAGGAACCCGACTAGTATCCATGAGGATGTGGGTTCCACCCCTCCCCTCGTTCAGTGGGTTAAGGATCCAGCGTTGCTGGGAGCTTCAGTATAGGTTGCAGATGTGGCTCAGATCCCTTGTTACACACTGTGGCTGTGGTGTAGGCCAGTAGCCGCAGCTCCGATTCAAGCCCTAGACTAGGGAACTTCTGTATGCCACAGATGGAGCCTAAAAAGCCAAAAAACAAACAAACAAAAAAATTCACACAGGGAAAGGCTAACTTTCAAAGATCATGTAAGGCAAAGGCAGGGCTTTTAATCAGTGGTATCTCAATTTCCTTTTTTTTTTTTCCTTTTCACAACCACACTGGTGGCATATGGAAATGCCAGCCTAGGGGTCCAGTCGGAGCTGCAGCTGCCAGCCTACACAGCCCCAGCAACACCTGATTTGAGCTGCATCTGCGACCTGCACTGCAACTTGAAGCAACTCCACATCCTTAACCTGTTGAGCGAGGCCAGGGATGGAACCGACATCCTCATGAATGATGCTGGTTGGGTTCTTAACTTGCTGAGCCACAATGGGAACTCCTCAATTTCCATATCTTTAAGTAGGATAATTAAATTTTTGTAAAGTGAATACTTCAAAAAGGAATTAAGAAATGAACTCATTGCTGTTATGAGTCCGTGTCCCCCCCCCCCCCCCCCCCCCCCGCTGAGAGGCAAATGTTAGGAATAGGCCTGTTGCCTGCAGTTTAACCAGCAACAGATAAACAGAAAGCTCAGAAAGACTTTCTTCAAAAAGTGTCCCCGCCCAGAGAGATCAGGTTTTTCAGAAGCAACCATTATCAAGCCATTATCGCCTAATGACTGTTAGGAACCTGGGTTTTTAAATAAATGCCCAGGTAACCTTGTTGCAATAGGTCTTGTGTCAGGGAGCTGGAACATCAAGAAGGTCAAGCTGATCCCTTCATAAACTCGGCTCTGGTCCACCCTGGACCTTGGCTCCCCATCTTCCTGACCCTGGACTCAGAAATTCCTCTTCTATGACTCCATCCTAAGGAGAGTTTCCCAAAACTGCTGTGTGTCTTTGCACACAGAGTTATTTGTGATCATTAATTTAGAAATGGGCAATGTTAGAAAATAAACATCTTTCAAGAGGGGAAAGAGTAAGCGGATATGGCAGCTCCTCTTAATGAAACGCTCTGCAGAAATTCCAAATGATGTTTGCTAAATCTGTATGATTAGAAGGTGAAAGCTCATGATAGAACAACAAACAAGATACTGATTATAAATGCTAGCAACTAGGTTGAGAGGGGAAATGCTCTCTGTGCAAAAAGAAATGGCAGGCCAGAAGCAACCAAATGGTAACTGAAGTTGCCTTTGGATGAAGGTCGCTGAATGTTTTTGCATGCATGCACATTTGCATATGTGCCTACATTTGCATATGTATTATATTTGCATGTACATTTTCTAGGTCAAGAGGGGAGATTTCTCTCTGTGCAAAGAGAAACGGCAGGCCAGTAACAACCAAATGGTAACTGAGATTGCCTTTGGATATACATATTTGCATACGTATATATTTACATTTTATGTAAGATCAGTTATTGCTTTTATGTTCTATTATGTATACACATGAATCTCCATCTATGCATATCTTTATTTCAAAAACCAAAGCATTGCATGGATTGGGTGCTGAAATAGGACCTGATCCCTCAGCGTGGGTGGTTGAGGCCAAAGGGGTTCCTTTTATAAGGGAGTTGGTGGGTGTGCTTGTCAGTGGCATGGATGGACCAGCAGGTCGCAGACAAGCAATGTTATCCTTGGCCAGGAAAGAGGTATGTGTCCAGAGACAGTGTTTTCTGTTCCCACACAGAGAGAGGCAGATGCCATTTCGGAACACAAGAGAGCTAGCTGATGTAGCTCCAGGGAACACCTGGGACAAAGATGCAAAGGATGGCTGGAGCCCCTCCAACAAGCAGGAACCGCCTCCGTCAGACTCAAAAAGCCATCAAGTCACCCCTGCAGAACATAGGTGGCCTGCAAAACCCCTTATCTGGTCTGATAATAGACGCTGAAGCTTCCCAGCTGGATTAGAATGATCTTTGTCTCTTAGAATAGGGACAGAAAAGAGCTTTGATGACAATCCTGGTTGCTTGAAGCCTGTGTTGGAAAAATCACGAGCAAGTCTGGGATTTTTAAAGAAAGCCCCAACACCCATATCAGTGTGCCATCAGCACCCAGGCTGGTGCCAGCTGTGTGCTCGGTGCCCCTGGGGACTCTCAACTGAGCTGGTCCTTGGTGTCTCAGGAGGATCTGTGTGCCCTGAGCAACCAGGATGGAGTGGCTTCCTGAAAAGAGCAGCTTTTCTCCCCAGGCTCACCTGGCCTCAGGTGCACACTGATGGAGCATCCCTACTTCTCACCTTAAGCCACCCTGGCCCTTCCATCTTTACTAAGGCTAACCAGTCCTCCTAGAGCCAAATCACTCTCCAACTCCCCTCCCATGCCCACATCTGCTGGAGGACGTTTATTCACTCATATCTGGGCAGAAATAAATTAAAAAAAATTAAGCTACTGAATTTTCAAAATAACTGTCCCCTGACCTTCAGATAACTCCTTATTGCCTCTTATTTAGCACCTTGTTCAAAACCTGTGTCATTAAGGACAGTAGCCGCTAGCCACACATGTCTATTTACAATTAATTTAGTTACAATTGGATAAAATGCACAATTCAGTATCTTAGCTGAACTAGCCACACTTCAAGAGCTTAATAGTAGTAAGTTTGTAGTGCACAGAGAAATTTCCATCATTGCAGAAAGTTCTAAAAGTTCTATTAAGTTATGGCACAATTTCTTTTATGTATGTATGTATGTATGTATGTATCTATCTATCTATCCATCCATCTATCTATATTTTACTTTTTCAACCCACAGCAGATTAGAAACAGCAAATTAAGGGCCAAGGAAATGATGACAATGAATCACTTTGTATCAAAGGAGGAGATGAAAAGAAAAGCACTCATACATTTATTTGATCTTTAAACACATGTTTATTAAGCAACTACCATGTGCCAGGTACTGGTTTAGGTGCTTGAACTACATTTTTGAGCAAAAGAGATAAAAATTCATGCCCTCACGGAGTGTACTGAACCACTGGTACACATCACTTTGAGGATATTTAGTACAGAGACCAATAGCCTTGTTCTCATCAGTATCCTCTGAAAGCATCCATCCATTAACAATCCAATTCAATAACTGACCTATCTTTTTTTTTGCCTATTAAGGTCTGCACCCGAGGCATATGGACCCCAGGCTAGGGGTCCAATCAGAACTGTAGCTGCTGGCCTACACCACAGCCACAGCAATGCGGTATCTATGTCACAGCTCACGGCAACACCAGATCCTTAACACACTGATCGAGGCCAGGGATCGAACCCGCATCCTCATGGATACTAATCGAGTTCGTCACCGCTGGACCACAATGGGAACTCCAGGACATTTATCTTGAATCATAAGAATAGTTAATATACTTTAGGAGGGGGACGAGGATGTGCATTGTAGAAAGGTTACAGAGTAGGTAAAGAGTAGCTAGTTTCAATTTTTTGAAAAATAATCTGGATTACCTACCTTTTTTTTCTAAGTTGGATGACTGTCATTTTATGTGTAAAGAGTCAGAGAGAGAGAGAGAGATCCTTGTCATTTTAAAAGCTCCTTCTTGCAAATGAGTCGTTTATACTGACCTTTCTTTCTATTCCTTTTAATGCGGCTATAATTTGCTTTTCAGTTCTGTCCTTTGACACTATATGATTCTGGATAAGTCATTTGAACTTTTTTATGCCTTAGTCAGAAGGCGAACAAGAAATAAAACTAATGTATGTATAACCGTGGGTGGCATAAATGTTGTCAACGACTGCTCTGGAGCCAGTAAAAAGGTTTTGAAGCCAGCCAGGCCCAGGGGGACCTTAAGGAATCTGAATGATTTCTCTCCCCCGACACCCATTCTCCTTCCCATCCCCCACTGAAAGCCCATAGTGAACGCTCTTTCTACCCTTCATGCCTGGCGAAAACACAGAAGCCAGACAGTATTAGACTTAAATATTTCCTGAGAGGAATAATTCAATTCTGGTAGTAAAAAAAAAAAAAAATGGTGTCAAAACAGGCAAGGAAGACACCAAGGTCTTTGTAGCAAACTCCAGGGTTTGGCATCTGTCATTCTTCCATGGGATGGGAGGAGTTCTGTGAAGGAGAGGGGAAATAGCTATTCAAACTTCTTTCCACAAATGGAAGTCAGAAACGCCTAATTTAAAAATGATGTTTGGAGTTCCCGTCGCGGCTCAGTGGCTAACGAATCCGACTAAGAACCATGAGGTTTCAGGTTCAATCCCTGGCCTTGCTCAGTGGGGTTAAGGATCTGGCGTTGCCATGAGCTGTGGTGTAGGTTGCAGACGCAGCTTGGATCCTGAGTTGCTGTGGCTGTGGTGGAGGCTTGGCAGCTACATCTCCAATTAGACCCCTAGCCTGGGAACCTCCATATGCTGAAGGTGTGGCCCTAGAAAAAGGCAAAAAGACAAAAAAAAAGATGTTTAAGACAGAGTCCAAGGTCACTGATGGATGGGAGTCAGAACGAAGTAAGTGGGAAAAACATGATGTTTGGAAATAGACAAATCTCAGTCAAGTTCCAACTCTCGCACTTATTAGCTCAGACACCTTGTCTAAGTAACCTCTCTGTGTCTAAGTTTACTCATTTGGAAAGTACAAAGAGGGTGGGTGAGAGCACCTGCCACATAGGGCTATTGTGAGTGTTCAGTGGAATAATTAAGGTAACACTGACTGTTGTCACTATTAAAGGCCAAATTCCAGTGGTTTTGTACAATTCGAGTTTATTTCTTGCCTATGTAATAGACTCAACTGGAAAAGCAGGAGGCATTCCTCCATGTGATGATTCAGGGATCCAGGCATCCCTCCTGTGGCTCTGCCTGGAATCTCCAAGTCTCTGCTTTCAGGCGGCAAAGGAGAAAGAGAGTGGAGAAGCCCTCTATGTTTCTTACCATCCATTTTGATCATATTGCACTGATGAGAACTCGTTCTGTCCCCTTCCCTGGGTGCTCTAAGAGCTGAGAAATGTCCTCTTAGCTTAGCAGCCTTCCCAGAACAATATCTGTGTATTCCCCAAGAGGTACCAAGGGTTTCCGGCCAACAGCTGGCCATTTTGCCACAATGTTCAATTAATGGTAGCCATGGTTCCATTACTTGGTAGGAAGTACATGGTCCAGTGAGCAGGGAATGATTTTATTGGATAAGAACACCGCATGCTCTAAAATGCTAAAGGATGAGGGAGAAAATTCAAAACCCAGATGATAAAACTAGATGCGTGAATTGGTTTATAAGGTTCCATAGTATCTTGGGCCATGTTTTATTTGGTCCAATTTGAAACCAAAGAGGGTATTGTTCTTATTAATCCATCATACAAATATTTGTTATAGTGATTATGGGCAGTACACCGGATTAGGCACTGGGTGTGGGCTGGGAAGAGGGGATAAAGATGAGGAAGACCTGGACCTGCCTTCAAAGGGTTTGTTTTAGGGGAGAAATGGAAGAGCTACACATTCTAAGAACCACAAAGGCAGGCAGTGTGGGCAGTGCCCCAAGAAGTGAAAAAGGCTCTGGGATTTGAGAAAGGGCAGGATGCTTTCCATCCAGCATGATTCAGAGAGCATTCCAGACATGCAGGGCATGAGTCTGTCCTGGTCCCTGTCTCCCTTGAGAGATGTCTCTACTTGTTCCACAAAATCTCCTGACTTTGTTCTCAGATGTCCCATCTGCTCCCTCCCTGCTCAGAGTCCTTTTCTGCTCTGGATCCTTGGAAAGTCCTTTCTCCCTGGAAGGACCTGGGTTTCTAAACTCCACACCCTATACTGGTCTCTCCTCATGGAAGCTCTCAAGATCCATTGCAGGAGGTGTACCTCTTAGGTATGGCCTGGTGTCTCAGTTGTCACCCAACCTCCTTGGCTCTTTTCTGTCTTAGGGTTGGGGGAGCTGGATGGCTTTTCATGAATAAAATTGCATTTGAATTACATCTCGAAGAATGCACTGAATTTTGTTAAGCAGAGGCTTTTGTGCCTGTAGTGCTTGACTCAACAAAAGTCCTTTTTAAAATTACTTTCTCTGGAGTTTTCAGGGTGGTCCAGTGGTAATGAACCCGGCAAGTATCCATGAAGATGTTGGTGCAATCCCTGGCCCAGTGCGTTAAGGATCTGGCATTGCCATGAGCTGTGACTGTAGGTTGCAGACAACAGCTGGGATCCACCTATGCTATGGCTGTGCTATAGGCCAGCAACTGCAGCTCCAATTCGACCCCTAGCCTGGGAACTTCCATATGCTTCAGATGTAGCTCTAAAACGACAAACAACAACAACAACAACAAAAAACTTTCTCTGTTTAACTGCAAGATTTTCAGTTTCATCCATATTTTTATAAAGGCTGTTATATTTCAGACATTGTATTAATTGCCAAGGACACTGAGATTCATGAGATATAGAAACGCCTGCAATGCAGGCAGAGCAGTTGGAATCACACCCATTTTATGGATTAGGGAGACTGAGGCTGGGAGAAGTCATGTGACTTTCCCACAGATCAATAGAGAGACCAGATTCCTCTCCCATTCTTCCCAGCCTAGTGTTCTTTCACTCCATTGCAAAATACCATCAAGGTTCAAACGAAGGAACGGAATTTTATCAAATTCAATTGCATTCAGCAAGATGTAATATCTTGTAAGGAGACTGGCTATGTAATAGGGCATTCTTGAAAATTAGGTTGCAAAACTTTCAGCGATCAAATAACTAAACCTCTCGATCACTGCTTGCTGCAGAACTGAAGGATGATGTGAATGAATTTGATGGGTGCGCAGTGCCCGGACAGTTCCTCTAATCAGAATGTCAGGCCAAGTCTACGCCCTGTCCATTCCAAAGCAGGTGCTGATGCTGACCATCTAGGCTGTGGCATTGGGCACAGAAAGTCCTTGACCTTTGCCTTTTGGTGTTTTTTTTTTTTGGTCTTTTTAGGGCCACACCTGCGGCATATGGAGGTTCCCAGGCTAGGAGTCCAATCAGAGCTGTAGTCACTGGCCTATACCACAGCCACAGCAATGCCAGTCCTAGCCGTGTCTGCAACCTACACCCCAGCTCACGGCAATGACGGATCCTTAACCCACTGAGCGAGGCCAGGGATCAAACCTGCGTCCTCTTGGATACTAGTCGGGTCTGTTACCACTGAGTCACGATGGGAACTCCTCCCCTTGCCTTTTGGATTCTCATCTGCCCCAGGAGGCAAGATCTGCAGCACCTGAAGAAAGTGTGCCTGGCTCAGGTCAGCCAAACCTGACGTTTTTCTCTTTCAGTTCTATGATTACTCTTTTCCCTCCAGAATCTCAGGGTGGGGTTGGCAGGGTAGGGGGAGGGAGGGGCCTCCTTGAGAGACCGCAGTGGAAGGTTCCAGTCAAGAGTGCAGGCAGATTTAAGGGGACGGAGGGATTTGAAGGCAGGGGAGTTTGATGGAGCAGAAGAACTGGGTCGTCCTGTGCATACGTGGCAGCTTGGAAAACCACAGAGCTGTGGAGCCAGTGGAAGTCCTAGGGGAAGAATGCAGAGAGCACGGCCAGCGGGGTGGTGGGGGAAGTTCATTTGGGGTATTCATTTTGTGTTAACTACAAGCCCTTAAACACCATCAAAAAGTTCGGAGGCGACTTATAGCCATGCTGAACAGTCATGGGTTGAGGAAAGAATTCAGAGATGTGGCGTCTGAAATGAAAAATGATCAGTTTACTGCTACCCCAGGGCTCAGAAACTATCTGGGGTGTAGAAACAAACTCTTGCCTGATTAAAAAAAAAATGTTGTGTTTTCCTATTTGGGACCAAGCTTCAGTCCTTTCATCCCTAGAGGTTGCGACCAGGACGTGTGAAAGAAGCTTTCTGAGTTCCAGCCATGAGCCCTCTTTGAAAAGACTGCTTTTTTAAAAGCCTCCGTATTTTGAAAGGTAACAAAAATCTATACTTGAGATTAGAAAAATAAATGAGCAGGAAAACAGTGCAACAGAAATGGACGCTTATGCGGCTGTTGGGGGATGGTTTCTTACCTCCCAGTCCTGCAAGGGTGGGGTATCCTCCATCTGGAGCTTGGGCTGAAACAACCGCCAAATGCATGCGTGATGGGGAAGGAAACCCATTTCTGGGCTGAAGAAACGGGAAGTTGAAACAGGGCGCCTGTTTCAGATCAGGCTTTGCGGGCTGGGGTGCACCCAGAATACCTGGAGGCTGAGTTTCCTGGTCCCCTTCTTTCATCAGAGGGTGCAGGGGCAGCCTCGGCAGAGACAGGTGGTCAAGAAGGCGCTGCGGTAGCGTGCGCACCCCTCAGGGCGAAGGTCGGGAAGAAAGGAAACCCTAGGCTGGAGGACTGGGCGTTTGCTGGGTTCCTGATCTGTGCCAGGCAGGGAGGCGCAGCCATGACCCAAACAGGCAATACCTCCGCCCTTATGGTGCTTCCATTCCAAGGGGATGAAAGAGACAATACACAGCTATGGAATAGTGGCTGGATGTTAGAAGGTGGTACATGACGGAGATGAGCAGATGAGCATAGCAACAAAGAGGCCGAAGGAGCACGGGACGGCGGTCAGGGATGGCTCAGAGAGAAAGCGACCTTTCAGGGAGATGCTAGACCCCAGGCCGTGGTGGGGGCTGAGGGGTCCCCGTGGAGGGAACAGCAGGTGCACACAGGCCCTGGGGGTCTTCCCTGCCAGGAGTGTTCTAGAGCTGCGAGGAAGCCAGGGTGATTGGAGCAGACTAGGGCGAGGAGGAGTCAAGCCTCTGACCTTACAGGCCACGCCTCCAATTCCGGCTTTTACTGTAAGTGGACGGAGCCGCTGGAGGCGAACAGGGCGGGGGGCAGGGTCCGACAGGAGTGAAACAGGATCACGCTGTGTGGACTTAGGTGAATGAAAATCTCTTCAAAGATACAGGTGAGATCATAGCCCTTAGTAAATGGCTGGCTGCTGCTGCTGCCGTGAAATTTCTTAAGACGCAGGGAGAGGATCAGCCCGTGGTAAATGGTTTCCTGTGACAGGTGTGCTGCACGGTGCCTCCTTCTGCTCTTCACACATCACTTCTGATAAAACTCGAGGCAATCATATCAGAAGTATGACTGGGGATCCCTCAGCCTGAAACTAGATGATCAAGTGCCTGATTTTGACATGAGCTGCTTCATGGGTGGGAAAAAGATTTTGATCATCTCCTTTATAGCAGGTGCTGAGGCAGACGCTGGGGGTACAGTGATGAACAAGACAGTTCCTGCCTCACAGCATGTTTATTGCACATCTCCTTCTGGGTGTGAGATGACATTCAACATGCAGTTGTGCAGGTGATTATCCCACTCTAACAGTTAAACAAAAGATCGGCCCAGGGAGACACTGCAGGGGGTCAAGCCAGAGGCTTCTTGGAGGAAGGGACATTCAGGCTGAGACAGGAAAGGGAAGAGGAAGGAGGCCTGGTGGAGAGCAAGGGGGCAAAAGGGCCCTCAAGGAAAGGGTCACACATGCAAAGGCCCTGTGGTAGGAAGGAGGAAGTGAATGCCTCGTGCTTGGAGAGCAGAGAGCATGGGCCGAAGGCTGGGGGAGCCTGAAGAGATGGGCAGGACCAGTCAGGTGGGCCCTTCTGGTCTTCGGCGATGGGGGTCTTAATTCTGAGTGCAATGGGAAGGCCTGAAGGACTTCCAGCAAGAGAGTGACCTCATGAGGTTTGCATTCAGCCCCTCTGGCTGAGTGTGGAGGGTGGCCTGGAGGGGGACCAGAGTGGGCTCCCGGCTGGTCGGGAGGCCCCTGCAGCATCCCACTGGTCAAGTTGCTAAACAGTGAGGATCGAGGTGTGACAGAAGGATCTCCCGGAAGGTCAGCTCCACCCACTGGCCTCCCCTTGTTTGGCTTCCCACCCTGCTAAGGTGTCCATTTCCACTCGCCCCCATCGGAACCAGTGTTGATGATGCCCCCGATAGAAAGATCATAGGCACTGCACTGGCTTGGCTTGGAATCCCAATGCTGCGTCTTCTTTGTGGCTTAAGTAAATCTCTCTCATCTCCTAAAATGAACCAGATGACGCTTGGGAGAGTTAGATGAAATAACGATTAAGGGTCTGTCCCAGTGCCTTCCCAATGTATAGGTGGACAATCCACCAAATACTAGTTTCAGGCTACTCAAATGAATCATCCTCTAATGAGAACTAGTCTCTTAGTTAATAATAGTTTCTAGTCCACAAAAGCCCCTGAGAGAGAGTGAAAAACGTGATGGTGTGAGATATTGGAAACTATGACCCTTGCCTTGAGCCTGAACAGCCCACTGGTGCTCTGGGGATTGGAAATGTAGACAATGTCACTGAGATCTAAGTGAAGTTGTTGAACAAATGCAAGATAGAAAGTAGTTTCTCTTTCAGTATAAACTCATTTCTAAGATTAATGACTGCATTTTGAAAGGAACAAATACCAGCAGAATCTTAGATTGGAAAATGGTCCCTAAGTATAATAAGACTGAGCTCTGTATTTCAGCTTGTACAGACTATATATTTGAGTGTGTGCATATATGCATTTATCATTCATTCATTCTTTTAACACATAATTCATTATCTCTTCTGCTGCTTTCATGATGCTAGGTACCATGTCATAATGACCAGATTTGCTTCCCCAAGTCCATTTCTTCCACAAGAAACTCTAGACTTTCCAACTTGATTTCACAGAAACCAAAGGGCAGAACTCTGTTTTTTTCAGCTTCACGTGGTTCTTTCATCGCTCCTCTAAAGTGTCAAGATTTAATTCGAAGTACCAGCAGCTCTTTAGTTTTAATTTTTATTTTTTTATTGAGGTATAGTTGATATCCAGTGTTTCAGGTGTACAGCAAAGTGATTCAGTTATACATATACATAGATATAAATAGAATGTCCTTTCTCATATTCTTTTCCATGATAGGTTATTACAAGATATTAAATGTGGTTTCCTGTGCTATCTGGTAGGCACTTGTTGTTACTTCTATTATATATAATAGTGTGTATCTCTTAATCCCCAATTCCACCCCCTTTTCCCTTTGGGGACCATAAATTGGTTTTCTAGGTCTGTGTATCTATTTCTAGTCTGAAAATAAGTTCATCTGCTCTTAAATTACATTATCTTGGAAGTTTCTACTCACATGCCAACTCTTTTGACATTCAAATTTCAACTCCCCTCCTTTCTCTCGAAAAAGGATGAGCCCCAGGTAATTCATCTTGTGATGTTAGAGAGGATGACAGTGTGGGTCTGAGCTGATTAAAAAGCAGACCAAAAATATGCACGTGGCTCCATTAACACTTGTACTCCCAGGTCCACTGAGATCCATAACCCATAACCCATGTGCATCAATGGCTTCTGATCTTGGACATAAGACCTGAGGTGGCGGTCATGTTCGTCCCCCCCGTCCCATGACCTTATGCCTCTTATGCCAAATATTCCATCCTAAAGTCCCATCACCCCGGAAAACCATTGTCAGAATCATGATAATACAGTAAGTTTGCCAGGCAAATTGTGAAGTATGAGTCACAATTCTATTGGTTCTGCATTTTTGAAAATTGCAAAATTTTGATCAAGATAGAAACTGAAATCTCTGAGTGTCACCTCCGGGGAGCCCTGACACGCTCACATCAGACTGTCCTTCTCACCCACCTCCCATAGCCCTAGTCACGCTATGCCTCTGCCAGGAGTTACCCCCTGTTTGGTGCTCGGCCACTGGAAGACCTTCTGCCCCGGAGCCCTTCCAGTGGGTCTCACAGGCACTCACTCTGAGCCTGATCTCCGGCTCACCTGCCAGTCCTGGAGGGTGGTCTTGGAAGTACTGTGTTTCCCGTCTCTCTTTCCTCCCCCTGTTCAGACTCTGGGGTCCAGCCCTCCCTGGACTCAGCTCTGTCCTGCCTAAGATCCCTAACCTGAGGCTGGGATCTC
The DNA here is from genome assembly GCF_016906955.1 of Phacochoerus africanus. NCBI lineage: Eukaryota > Metazoa > Chordata > Mammalia > Artiodactyla > Suidae > Phacochoerus > Phacochoerus africanus. The sequence continues at coordinate 41,692,193 of NC_062552.1, forward strand.
CCCATCACCACTTGCTTAGACTTAGAATGGGTTTTTGAAAACCACTTATAGGAATCCACTGATATGTCGCTCCTTCCAAGAAGGCGGTGTTATGTTAAAGTGACCCTTGGTAGATAACACCTCACTGCAAAGGCTTTAGAATTGGGATTTTTAAATTTGTTTTTATTTATTTATTCATTTATTTTTGGCCACCCCACAGCCCACGGAGTTCCCGGGCCAGGGATCAGATCTGAGCCACCGTTGTGACCTAAGCTGCAGCTGCATCTCTGTGCTGGGCCAGGGATCGAACCTGTGTCCCAGCGCTCCCAACATGCCGCCGATCCTGTTGCGCCACAGTGGGAGCTCCAGAATTGTGTTTCATGGAGTCCTTCCACGGATGTGCCTGAAGATCACCCCCTGGAGCCTGGAAACACTGCCGTCTTCCTGGGCTCTGACCAGGGCCACACCGCTTATATACCCCTTCTGCTCTGGGGCCACCAAGCACGGTCAGAAATGGGTGGGCTCGGGAGCCTGACCATCTCGATTTGAACTCCAGCTGCGTGACGTTGGGCAGGTCATTTAACCAATTGTGGCTCGGTTTTTTCATCTGGGAAATTGTAACCATAATAGTACCTGGTACCTGTCTTTAAAGGGCTGTTGTTGGACTCAATGAGTTAAAACATCTGGCACATAGCAAAGGCTATTGAAGAAGTTGCTGCTATGATTTTATATGGGGTGCCCTGCAAGATGGCACTTGAAGGAAGCTTTCCATTACTTTCCAAAAAAAAAAAAAAATAAATAAAAGGAAAAACAAGCAAACAAAACCCCAAACTCCCACTACCTTCAGTCAAAAAATGAACAAGTTATTGGAACTCTGCCACCCAGGGTAGGTTTCTTGGCGCCTCTGAAATCCTCCCTAAGTGTGGGGCTGAGCTGGCTCTGGGTTGGTGAGTAGACTGGCTCACACCCGGCATTCACATTCGGAGTTGCTGACTTAGGGAGAGGGGTTAAGTGTCGTGTCTGGGGCCGTTTATTCATTCTGTTATTCTATAAGGTGTTTTTTGTTTTGTTTTGTTTTGTTTTTTTAAATAAGTTGTATTGAACTGATGCTATGAGGCTCCATGATGATGCATGCCAAGCAGGGGACGTTTGGCTTACAGGGGGACAAGGGGCCCTGTGACAACTGATGTTCAAGGAGAGAAGTCAGATGTTATTATCAAAGCTTTTGAAACCTCCCACGTGGCTTTCATCTTGATGTCTGAGGACCAGGATCCTAAACTTCCTAGGATCCTGCAGGTCTTCTCTGTGTCCAGAATAAGCACATATATTTTCTTTCAAATTCATTGCTAATTGTGTTACTTTTCTTTTTCTTTTTATTTTGGCCACGCTGCTGGCATATGGACGTTCCTAAGCTAGGGATGGAACCTGGGCCACAGCAGTGACAAAGCCGGATCTTGAACCTACTGAGCCACCAGGGAGCTCCTGTGCTCTGATTTTGTGCATTTGGCACCTGGGTACAGCTGTCACTCAGAGAAATCATGGGTGTGGGGGAGGAATGTGGCTTTGGAGTTAGGCTCCCCCACCCCATACTGGCTGACATGCACATGGGAGGCCCCGCCTTAAGCCTTTGCACCTGATCCCTCCGGCCTTTGCTGGCCTCAGATGCTCTTACCTGAGCCTGTCTCCTCCTCCACATGCCCAGGAGGCCTCCCCCGTCCCAGGTCAGGCTGGATCACCCCACTCAGGACCTTGGCCTCCCAGTTCGAGGCAAAATTGCTTACAACCGGGGCTCATCTCCCTCCTGGGGACTCCACGGTGCCCTGTGCCAACGCTGCATGCCACTCGTCACCCTGCATTGTCTGTCTCCCCTGCACCCTTGTGGGGTCTTTGACGGCTGAGCCTGTGCCCAGTTCATTCATGATTCTCCAGGGTCTGGCACAAGGCTTGGCATGTAGTAGGTGCTTAGGAAAATTTTGTGAGATGCATGAATAAACCAGCCGGCTGTGCAGGTGTGCGTGACAACACGTTATTGATCACCTGGGCCACACGTCACTGCCGTGAAGAAATGTTAAATTGCTGACATTTCTTGTTACAAAATCTCGAGGTCTTCACACGTGGAGACAATGCTCCCTCTTCCTTCCCCTTTGACTATTTGATTTCTGCAAACTCAAGGTTCTTAGCCCATGATAATGTGACCTGCACTTGCAGGAGTTAGAGCTGGGCTGGGGTTAGAGCCCCCTGGAATTGTGCTGCCACCGAGTGGCTCGGGGAACACCCACTTGACCCTGGCTGGGGAAGCAGAAGGGGAAGGAGGGACGCATATGCCCTTTGATGCCATGAGGGCTGCATGCGCCCCGCACAGACCCCACCCTCCACTCTGATGCTCTAAGTGGAGCCCAAAATATTCCATAGCATGAAACACAGGGTCATTTTATTATGGTGAGGGCTGGAACGAGGATGGACCCAATCTCTTTGTGTCTGATTTTAATTGAGGGGAGGGAGGACAGGATTTTTCACAGGATTTTGTTGGATCTGAGAAGCATTTGTGGGTTTGTTGGGGTGACTACTCTGCCGTGGATATTGACCACGTGGCTTCATTGGCAGAACTCCAAACTCACAAGGGCTGTTGGGTAGAACGGGAAGTAAATTTGGGGGAGGCCCAGTGTGTCAAACACCCCAGTGACTTTTCTTTGTGGGCCGGTCTTAAATTGCACAACTGTCAGAATGTTAATCCCAAAGAGAGCCCCGTAGCTTGTGGGAAGAGTTTTTTTTTTTTAAATACATTTCTAACTCTTCGTAGAAGACCATGGTGATATTACTTTATTCGCAAAGCAAGATAGTTGCTGACACCTTTTCTTCCATTCTTTTAAAGTCTGATTAAAGTAGAGTTGATTTACAAGGTTGTGAACATTTCTGCTGTCCAACAAAGTGATCCACTGATACGTGTACACACAGCCATTCTGTTTCAGATTCTTTTTCCACATAGATGATCCCAGAATATCGGTTAGAGTTCTCTGTGCTGTACAGCAGGGCGCTTATGACATACCACACCCAGTACTGAATGCCTTTACTCAGATGACTTCATTAACTGCTGGCAATAGTAAATCTATAAAAGACGAGCAAATGAAAGTTCAGGGAGTTCTCGTTGTGGCTCAGCAGGTTACAAACCCGACTAGTATCCATGAGGATGCAGGTTTGATCCCTGGAAGCTTCATTCAGTGGGTCGAGAGTCTGGCATTGCCATGAGCTGTGACATAGGTTGGCAGCTGCAGCTCTGATTGGACCCTTAGCCTGGGAACTTCCATATGCTGCAGGTGTGGCCCTAAAAAAAAAAAGAAAGAAAGAAAAAAGAAAGTTCAGAGGGTCTAGGTGACTTGTCTAAAGTTATTCAAGCAGAAGCCCACGGGGCTGGGATTTGAATCAGCATCTGGCCCCAAAGCCTGGTGACTTCTCCCCTCCCACACACACAGGCTCTCCTAATGAACAGGAGGCATTTATATCTCCATATGCTGCGTTCTGGGGCTGCGTTCTCCAAACAAACTGTTCAGAGCTTTAAAAAATATTTTGAGAATTCTCATTCAGAGAGACCAGCAACTGCACCTTATTTGGCTTGAGATTTCTCCCCATTTCTGGCTTCTTTGCCCCTTCGGCTTGCAGACAGATGAACGTGAGAGAACAAAAGCGCTCCCCACCTGCAATGTGTGTTCTTGGTCCTCGTCCATTCCTTTAAGACAGTGGCTGAGCTGCCAGATGCAGCGCCACTTACCAGCACAGGTGCCTCTGGTTTAAAGATAAGATATCCTTGCCAGCGGTCACCCTCCTCTGCTGCCCCCTCCCCAATTCTCCCAGGTCTGGAAAGCCGGGGGCATGGTGCTGCCAGGGAACGTTCTTGAATCCTAAGCCTTAAACTTTAACCCTTCTATGCACATCTCATTGTCAAGTTGCAAAGGCTATGCCTTCTCTGTCCCTCCACCCCCCGCCACCCCCAAACCCCTGGCGCAGGCACGCACAGCCAGAGGCCTCCTTGGCATCTTTTTAACTTTTGCTCTTACCTTTACCTCTGAAGAGCTGAAGGGAGGAATCATGAGAGCTGTGGTGCTGAGGCTGGAGGAATCTCGTCCTCAGAAGATAGTGGGAGATTGTGGACCAAGGCTGCCAATCAACCTCCAACTGGGGAGGAGGGTCCACGTGGGAAGGAGGATGAAGCAGTTTGGAACAAACGAAGGAAGGGATGCACTTTTATTTCCTGAAAATGCATTCTGGAGCGAAAGAGGCACATGGCCGGCCAGGGTCTCAGGCAACCATGGTGGACTTTTCAAAGTTTGCTCTGGGGAAGTGGGGGGGTGGTGGTGCAGAGAAGGGGAAAACCCACCTGGGACGAGAGTGAATTTTGAGCTGGTGAAAAGATGTTGATCTTGCCAGGTTCCAACTTTTGACAGCTGCTAAATAGGGCACCTGAGAAAATAGCTTCCATGTTAGAATTTGGGAAAGGAAAGGGAAAATTCATCAGGGCCAAAGGCGCAGAAAGAGCAAAAGGGGCTTTCCTGGGCCTCCGAAGAGGCTGCTAGCGGTGACTCATTAAGTCTGGGTGTTTGGAGAGATTTGGGGTCCTGCAAGGATGAAAAAGACGTTTCCTGCCCTCAGAGCTTGGGTGCCCCAAACGACAAGCTCAAGGCCAAGTGCGGCAGGAAATGGCTTCTATGCAACAGCTCCCTCTACTGGACACTCCCTGGAAAACAGTCCCCTGTTGCCCTCTGCTGCCTCGGCCCCTTCAGAGGTTTTTTCCTCCCTTAAAATCTATGTTAATAGACACAGCACTGTAAATGAGCTCTAATAAAAATAAAATTTAAAAAATATAAAATGCATTTTGACGTTGGCCAAGGCAATTTCCCCTGCCCTCTCCACAATGCCCTTGGTTAAGATGAGCATACCTCTAAATGCACACACGCCCAAGAAAGATGAGACACAGACCCAAGAGAGATGAGTAAATAGAGGCTGGGACAGCGTGGAATCTTAGCGCTTCAGAAGACAGGGTGGTTTCCCTAGTGGGGGGTTGAGGGCCAGAGAAAGGGGGCTACTTGCTGAAGACGCACGGCTGGTAAAAGGCAGCATGAGGGCTGAGATCCCCTCTCTGACACCCGCTTAATGCTCCTTCGCCTGTGACAGGGTGTAAATATTCAGGTGGCTGAATCTCAAGAGAGAGGCTCTGGTGGTAGAAACCACAGGGCCAGTCTGGGAGAGAAGTGGTCCTTTAGGTTGTTTCTGTCTCAAGGTCTCCAGGTCCTTGGGGACCCCAGACCTGAAGTCCAGGAAGAGCCTGGGTGATCTGTGAAATTGCCATGCCCTGTCCACCTACGGGATCTGGACTCTTCTCTGTCCAGCCACGGCTTCTGGACCAGGACTGTCCAGCAGAACTTTCTGGGCTGTGATGGAAATGGCTGAGAAAAGGCATTAGAAAGGTTAATTTTCATGCATTAACAATTAAATATCCATGTGTGTCTTACCTACTGGACAGCAGAGTTTTAGAAGGACTTGCTAACCTATATTCATTACTTGATCGACGAGATATAGTTTCCTTGTTTGGTGTCACCTGGTAGTTAGCAGGGCTGTGTGGAGAGGACAGGACCCAGGATGGGCAGAGCGGCCCGAACAACCCTGGAGGTAAAAGCAAGGTAAAATCTTGCTTTTACCCCAGACAAGCTACTCGGGTTTAGGAGAGACTGGAGCCCTGTGATCCTATTTTCCCACCTGTAAAATGCGAAAGGTTGGTGATTTATGCCCCTTTTGCCAATAAGGAAACTTTTCATTATCCCCCCCCCCATGGATGCTGTGTCCAAAAAATAAATAAATGAAAGTTTATCAGTGCTACAAACAACATTCCTCAAACAGTCATTTCTTCATTTTAAAATCATATATGACCTATTAGAACGTTTATCAGCACCAGCTCCCTAGAGTGATCACACTGAATGGACATACAAAAGAGATGGAGATGTGATCAGCCCGTCCAGTCTCATACCTGGGGCACGGGTATGTCTTATGAACAGGTTTTTAAATAGCGGGAGAATCTCTAGGCAGCCCCCCCACCCCCCACTCCGCCGCCTGAGGACATTTAGGGCACTCGGGGATCCGGGTTAGAATCCAGATAGGATGTTAAATCCCATCCAGGTTCCAGGGTCCTGAGCCTAAGGAGTCTTTGAGGGGAGGGTCTGGGATGGGGGGGGGAGCTGCTGGGGCTCTTCTCATAGAGACCTGGGCCTCGTTGGGCGGAGGGTGGTGAAAGGCAAATGGGAAAACCACACAGGAGGACTTTGCCTGCTTCACCATCTGCTCAGGGCACTGCTTGGGGGCCGCTGGGAAATGCTAGAGCTGCCACATCAGGCCGTCCTCCCTCCCCCACCCCAGGCGCCACCTCCACCAGCAGGGGACCGAGCACCAGGCAAAGGGCCATTTGCTTCCCAGCATGTCACCCTCCCAGGCTCGTGGACATGCCACAGAGAGCCTGGTGGGAGGAAACCCGGAGCAATGAGGCAGAACTTGAGACACATTTACACAGGAAGCTGTCAGGAAGCTCCTTCTCCCCCTGAGGGTCCCCAAGAGAGGAATGGTTTCTTGGAAGGACCTACTTGCAGGTCGAGCTAACATCTGGGCGGCACCTCTGCCTGCTGGCTGCCATGCCCTCACTGGGGCCCTGCAGCTGGCTGTTCTCTGGGAGGGAGAAGATATTAATCTACCTCATGTGGAAGGAGGCGAAGGGCCCTGGGAGGCCAAGGGATCAGCTGAGCCTATGACGTGGTTTAGCTGGTAGGTGGCAGCTCTGGGATTCACACCCAGGACAGCCAAGGACCTGAACCTGGGTGACATGACAGAGTCCTCCAAGGAAGAACACATCCTGGGACAACAATCTGAGCATCCTTACACATAGCATGGTGTTGGCAAGGAACTCCCTTTAGCTCTCCATGATGCCCACATCATCTGTGCCTCACCGGTGCCTGCTAATTTGTGCGTAGAAGTTTCCATTCTTCAAAAATCTTTCTCAGGAGTTCCTGCTGTGGCACAATGGGATTGGTGGTATTTCTGCAGCCCTGGGATGCAGGTTCAATCCCTGGCCCGGCACAGTGGGTTAAAGGATCCTGCATAGGTTGCAACGGTGTCTCAGACCTAATCCCTGGCCCAGGAGCTCCAAATGCTGAGGGGCGGCCACATGAGAAAAAAAAAAAAAAATTTCTCAGGCTGTCTAATTTGATCCTCCCAAGAATACAGCAGGACAATGGAGCCAACCTCTTGGTTCCCATTTTACAGATGCATAAACTGAGGCCCAGAGAATGCTGTAACCTTGGCACTGATCCCAGGGTTGGATTGGCTAAGGAAAAGGGAGCTTTTCTATCAGGTACATTGACCCTTTTGACCTTTCTCTGGGGCCAAAGTGTCCACCCTACGGTGGTGGCATCCCTCTAACACTCCTTTGGTTTTGGCGATGGTGGAAAAGAGGTTTTTATTCACTCTCCTTTTGATAAGGAAGCAGGGCTCCGATCTCGGCAGTTTCTGTAGGGCTGACAGAGATGCCAACATCTTTCGGTGGGTCCCAAATCTTGTGAGAACCAGATTTTCCCAGCGTTTGTGTGTGTCAGCTTGGGATGTCTGCATGAATCCCTTCATTGAGGGGCCTGAGACCGGCCCCTTCTCTCAAGGGCCAGGTACAAGCCTGATACGCTGCATTAATCAAAGCAGTTAGAAAGCACGAAGGTGCTTTTGAAAAATCATATCACCCTGGGTCCGCGCAGGGAAGGTATAGTAACAAAAACCCATCTTGTCTGTTCAGGCTGGGGCTTGACGGAGCCTGGTCCACCGGCTTATAGGGACGAGCGTCTTTATTTTTAAATAAACACTCACCGAGCATCTCCTCTTGGCCAAACCTCGTCCCAGGCACTTGCACCATCATCATCCCTTTGAATGAGGCTCAGGTTTAATTTGGGTTTTGTTGGGGGAGCGAACTTGAGCATCTGGAATAGGATTAAAATAATCACAGCCTTCTCTTTTCCCTTCTTAACTTTTCAGATTTTATTTCCCAAGAGATGGTGTTCAGTTGTTTGATTTTACAATTTAAGATGATGAAGGACTTTTTTTTTTCTTTTTTACATTAAATACTTGCCAAGGAGGTGTGTTCTATGCAGGGTATACATCAGGCTGGAATGAGAGTCTGCGGTGAGGGCGGCTTAACCAGGGGGAGGAGGGGACAGCAACATTAATAAACTGAGATCATAGAGGAACGGGGGTGGGGAGCTCAGAGCCTTTGTTGGAAAGATATTAATGGGGCTCATGCTTACATTCTTAGCTGAAGAAACTATTTGATCTCCTGAGCATAGCTCTGATGTCTCTTATGATATGTATTAAATGTAAAACCCCCTTCTACTCAGAAAGTCATTTGTCAAATCAAGCAGTTGGAAGTTTCTACAAAGTCCCGGAGCCTCAGAAAGAAAGACAGACGTAGCTGGTCCATCAGCAGCTGTAGCAAGACTGGGCTGTTACAAATGGGGCCAGGGAAGGCTCTGGAGGATGGGACCCTTCCCAGCCGGATCTGAGTGCTGCCCTATGATCTTTTTGCATCTATTCCTCATGGTGTTGGTGGGCAAATAGGGGGGATGGGAAAAACAATTAATCTGAGATTAATAAAGGGCCTGTTATGTGCCAGGAACAGAGTGGGGAGGGGCGGAGTTTATTTATTTATTTATTTTTGCTTTACTTAGGGCCGTACCCGTGGCACATGAAGCTGCCCAGGCTAGGGGTTGAATCGGAGCTGGAGTGGCCGGCCTACACCTCAGCCATAGCAACGCAGGATCCAAGGCACATCTGTGACCTACACCACAGCTCACAGCAATGCCGAATCCCCAACCCACTGAGTGAGGCCAGGGATCGAACCCCCATCCTCATGGATACTAATTGAAATTGTTTCCACTGAGCCATAACAGGAACTCCCTACTAGTTGGGTTCTTAAGTTAACTTGCTGAGCCACAACTCAAACTCCAGAGTGGGGAGTTTATAAATCTGTTTTCTCATCTAATGGGGACAGTGTTCTCATCAACCAAGAGATATGATCCCTCTTTTAGGGCCAGGTGGGGTCAGGGGAGGAGGAGAAATGGGGTAGGAGGGGTAGGGAGGGCCCCAAGCTTCCCTTAAGGCTGCCCTGACTCATGGGAAAAAAGAGCAAATGGGCCAACCTTCACTGTCACGTTGGGTGCTTCTGAAAGATATTCTGGTCAATGCGATCTCTCCCACTGGGCCACTAGTGAATCAGATTTGAAGCCTGAGCTTTGCAGGGACTCCAGAGGCCTCTGTTAAAATGCCCCTTAAGGGAGTTCCCTTCGTGGTGCAGCGGAAACAAATCTGACTAGTATCCATGAGGATGCAGCTTCAAACCCTGGCCTTGCTCCATGGGTTTAAGGATCCAGTGTTGCCAGGAGCTGTGGTGTAGGTTGCAGATGTGCCTCAGATCCCGTGTTGCTGTGGCTGTGGTGTAGGCTGGCAGCTGTAGCTCTGATTGGATCCTTAGCCTGGGAACCTCCATATGCCATGGGTGTGGCCCTAAGAAGGGGGAAAAAAAAAAAAAAGAAATGCCCCTTAAATTCCCTATGAGAGATGCACGGTCCTCCTGGTGTGTCATTATTTCTCAGGTTAATGGAAAACGTGGGTGTTGGTTTAATTGAGAGGGATGGAGACTCAAAGTCTTACTGAGATAGATGGTACTTCTCTCCCGTAGCATCCAGGTAGCTGCAAAGACCAAGTGTCTCACCTGGAACCTGTAAAATCTGTGTCGTTCTCTGCAGGTGGAGTCCAGGTAGCACTTTACCTCTGGATTATGTCAGTCATGGAGGAAGTGGTGGGGAGGCTGATAATGTCTAGTTTGCTGGTTTGGCGGGATCATTGCCTGTCCCTGCGATGGCCTGGTGGTCAGAGCAGAGGGGGGACGGGTGGGGAAAGAAGAGAAAGAAGATGTTACTTACCCACCTGATCCCCACAACCAACTGGACAGCCAGGGGACTCAAAGGGCCTTTTAGGAAAAGCGGACAAGGATTAGAAGCAAAGCACCACCATGGGTTGGAGCCTGAAAAAGGAGGAGGTTCTTCCAGGAAAAAATGAAAAGTGAGATGTGATCTGATAAACATCATCCAGCATGTGGATCGAGGTTCATCCCCTTTCTCAAGGATTTCTTAGACCTAGACATGTCTAATTTCTTCCTCAAAACTACCCTAAGAAGGCACAGTGAGCCCCACACTTCACAGTTGAGCCCACAGAGTCCAAAAGATTTCCTAGGGAGGTCCCGTTGCGGCGCTGCAGGAATGAATCCGACTAGGAACCATGAGGTTGTGGGTTCGATCCCTGGCCTCGTTCAGTGGGTTAAGGATCTGCTGTTGCCCTGAGCTGTGGTGTAGGTTGCAGAAGTGGCTCGGATCTGATCTTGCTGTGGCTGTGGTGTAGGCTGGCAGCTGTAGCTCTGATTCAACCCCTAGCCTGGGAACCTCCATGTGCCAAGGGTGCAGCCCTAAAAAGCAAAAATAAAAGATTTTCTAGTCCTTGGAATGAAGCAAGAATGACAAACAGTTGCATGTTCACTAGGACAGTGTAATCAGAACAATCCAGAAGCTTAAGAGAAACACAAGTATGTCTGAAACCAGAGAAAAATGTCAATGGTGAAACATGTAAATGGCCCACTATCATCAAGCATTATGAGTATAAACCTCATTATACTCAAATCTGTACATCCAGCTGAAGGCTAGGCTGTCAAGCCGTCCTCTTCGGCTGGGTATTGATGAGATAATAACCGAAGGTTCTGGGGTAGCGGCAGAGGGGCTTCATCTCCACCGAAGGGGATACTGCTGTGTAGAAGAAAATTCATCCTTCCGAAAGGAAGAAGACAGTATTTCCAGGGACACAGCCACAGCTGGCAATGTGACTATGGAGGCCACTAGTCACCCAGGGAAAATGGTCTTAAATCTTTGGAGTTTAAATCGGGTCCAGGGAATAAATTGTTAAACCTACCTTCTGAGAAAGAAATGATAAAGCTGATGCTCTCGTACAGCCCAGAAGTCAATCCAGTTTCTGGAAAGGAGTTCAAAGGATTCTCGGGTAGCAGCCTTGGAATAAATGTACATGGCTTCCTGAGATGACGATTTTTTTCTTTCAATCCCTGGAGTAAGTTCTGATGTATTTGTAAGTAATTGGTTATCTTCTGTGTCTTGATTTCCCAACTGAAATAGAAGATCTTGAAAGGTGACGGCCAGAGACGATGCATTAGCTTAACGCTTTTTTTTTTTTCCTGTCTTTTTTAGGGCCGTACCTGCAGCATACGGAGGTTCCCAGGCTAGGGGTCGAATTGGAGCTGCAGCTGCCGGCCTCCTCCAGAGCCACACAACATCAGATCTGAGCTGCGTCTGTGACCTACACCATCGCTTGTGGCAACGCTGGATCCTTAACCCACTGAGTGAGGCAGGGATTAAACCCGCATCCTCGTGGATGCCGGTTGGGTTCGTTACCATTGAGCCACCATGGGAACACCCACATTAACTTAGATTTTGTGGGTGGAAGTATCACCTGATTCCAACCCTCCCACCCCATGTTTCTTTCAGCGTCTTCCCCTCCAACAAACCATGCCTGTCTCCGATGCTGTGGACAGAATCCTTAGAATCGCCCCACTCTCCTCTTCCTGCTGCCTTCCATGTCCAATCAGTCAAGAAATCTATTGTCTTTCCCTTTAAAATGTATCCTCTCTGAGTTCCCATTGTGGGTCAGGGGGTTAAGAACCCAACATCGTGTCCATGAGGATGCAGGTTTGATTCTCTGGCGTCGCTCAGGGGGTTCATTCAGCATTGCTGAAAGCTGTGGTGTAGGTCACAGATGTGGCTCAGATCTGGTGTTGCTGTGGCTGTAGACTCCTAGCCTGCGAACTTCCATATGCTGCAGATGGGGCTGTAAAAAGAAAGAAAATAAAACATACCTTCTCGCCACCTCCACTGCTCCTGTCACTCCCCTGTCCTCTCTCCACTACGGTACTTGGAGCAGGTTCCTCACTGGTCCCCCTGCCTCCACCTTTGCCTCTCGTGGTCTGTTCCTCACCGAGTAGCCATTTAGAAATCAGGTCACTCTTCCACTCAGAGGCCCCCCCGCCCCTGCTGTGGTTTTCCTGGTTGCCAGGATACCGGCCCCTAAATGTCCACGGCCTGATGCCTGGAGCCTCTGAGTGTGTTTCTTCACGTGGTGAAAGGGGCTTTGCAGATGTGATTAAGAGGAGGGCCCTTGCCAAGGGGAAAGTATCCTGGATGCCCCAAGTGAGTTCAGCTCTAATCCCACGCCTCCCTAAGAGTGGAGAACTCTGCCAGGCTGAGATCCAAAAGGTGGCACTGTGGACATAGAAGGATGGTCAGAGAGGTGTCGTGGGAGAAGGACCTGACCCCCCTGCTGCTGGCTTTGAAGGTGGAGAAAGGGGGCCACAAGGCAGAGAATGCCATCAGCCTCGGGAAGCTAGAAAAAGGAAGGCAGATGCTTCTCCCCTGGAGCCTCCAGGAGGGAACCCAGCTCCACTGACACCTTGATTTCAGCCCAGTGTCTGACTTCTGACCTCCAGAACTGCAAGAAGATTTGCGTTGTTTGAAGCAACTAAATTCGTTGACATACAGCAGTTTTTGTAGCCGCAATGGGAAAATTTCCCTTCCCGCAGCACCCTTAGTACCAACAGCGCCCCCTGCTGGCTGTTATTTCCTGTCCCCTCTCTCACCTGACTTTGCTCTTCTTCAGAGTTGTCTGCCACCTGCCACACACACACAAGCACATACACGCTGATACTTCCTTTTTTTAACTTTTTAAAATTTTTTTGCTTTTTTTTTTAGAGCCACTCCTGAAGCACATGGAAGCTCCTAGACTAGGGGTTGAATCGGAGCTACTTCTACAGCGGCTGGTCCACGCCACAGGCACAGCAATGTGGGATCCAAGGCACGTCTATGACCTACACCACAGTTTAGGGCAATGCTGGGTCCTTAACCCACTGAGCGAGGCCATGGATCGCATCCGCATTCTCATGGATCCCTGCTGGGTTTGTTAACTGCTGAGCCATGAAGGGAACTCCCACACTGATATTTCTATGTGGTTTTGTGTGTGTTTGTGTGTGTGTGTTTTGGTTACTGTCTGTTATCACCCACTAGAGAGTAAGTAAGCTCTAAGAAGGCAGGGATTTCCCCCACCACCTGGTGTATCAGTAGTGCCTGGAATATGGCACATAGCAGCTGCTCAATAAATACTTTTTGAATGAATGAAGGTATTAGCAAGAATAGCCATTGTCATAAGCTATAAACAAACCCCTTGCTATAATAATATACTGATATGTGTCTGCTCTGATTGGCCATAAAATTCTCCCACAACAATAAATTCCCTGCAAAGGTGGTTCATTTTGGACAACCCAAGTTTTTTATTTTATTTTATTTTTTTGTCTTTTTTGCCTTTTCTAGGGCTGCTTCCTGCGGCATATGGAAGTTCCCAGGATAGGGGTCCAACTCCAGCTGTAGCCACTGGCCTACGCCAGAGCCACAGCAATGTGGGATCCCAGCTGTGTCTGCGACCTACACCCCAGCTCACGGCAACGCTGGATCCTTTACCCACTGAGCAAGGCCAGGGATTGAACCTGCAACCTCATGTTCCTAGTCGGATTTGTTAACCACTGAGCCACGATGGGAACTCCTTAAGTTTTTTCTTTAGATCATGATGAGACTCATTGTTTGTATCCAAAGCCCAGAGGTAGAATAAAATCACCCCTATTCCTACAAACTGCCACAATGGTAACTTCTGCTGACAACACAGGACTTAGGGTTCCAGCTCAGGGGCCCCTCAAGGGCTTGGTGATCTTAGGCAAACACTTTCCCCTCTAGGGCTTCATTTCCTCCTGTATTAAAGGCAGAGTAGGTGGCGATTCCTTGGACTTTGTCCACCTCCAAGATTTTGGGGAGCCTGCTGATTCTGCCACTGCCTGACTCATTCATGGTACATAATGGTAGCTGGGTTGGGGCACCATTTCTCTGTGTGGCTTTGAGAGACAAATGCTCTTTTGTTCTCTGCCCCTGGAAGCAAGTCAGATTCTGGGAGCACAGGTAGGGTGAGGGCTATGTCAGCCTGTGTCATCACTGGGAAGGTGGGCAAGAAGGGGAGGTGGGGAGGAAACAAACAGGGAAGGCTGGCCATGCAAGGTGGGTTGGCATTGCAAGGGGAAGAAACATAGGTCATGACACACACAAGATTCTTAAGCTCTTGGAAACAAACATTTTGAATCTGGCTGAAGAATGTTAACGGGAGGCATCTTAAAGGGGGCAAGTGGCTGAAGCTGGTCCAGATTTTAGACAGCAGTTGGCACTATCTAGTAAGGTTGAAGATGTGTATTATCTGGGACTCAGCAATTACACTCTGCTATGGACTAAATTTGTGTCCCCCACTCCCCAATTCACATGTTGAGACCTTAACAACCCCCCCCCCCCGTGGGGTGGTATTTGGAGATGGGGCCTTTGAGACACAGTTAGGTCTGGAGGAGGCTGTGAGGGTGGGAGCCTCAACACGGGGTTAGTGCCCTTAGAAGAGATCTTCTCTCTCTTTTCATCAAGTGAAGACCCAGTGAGACCCTATAAGCCAGGAAGAGAGTTCTCACCAGATAATGACCATGCTGGCACTTTATTATGAACTTTTAGCCTCCAAATAAATACATTTTCTGTTGTTTAAGCCACCCAGTCTATGGTATTTTCTTGTGGCAGCCCAAGCTAAGACACGCTCCTAGTTATCTACACTCTAGAGAAACTTGCGTATGTACACCAAGAGATAAGTGTATTTACAGAACTACAGTTAAGCAAACAGTGGGAACAAACCATATGTCCACCAGTAGTCGAAGAAATAAATAACTGGTGATATAGTCCACATGGTGGAATATTATATAGCAGCGAAAATGAATATATCCCTCTAGTCATATTTATAAAGATGAATTTCCCAAGTTTCAGAAGAATATGTGTAGTATGAACCCATTTAAATAAAATTCAGAATTATATGCGACTCAATAATACACCATTACACACATCTATGTAACTCTTAAGAAAAACGCAAGGTAAAAAAATACCCATAAAATTCAAGAGAGTAGATACCCTGGAGAAAAGTGTGGAGGAAACGAAAACGAGATGGGCACACAGGTGGATTGAAAAGCATCCAGAATGTGCTATGTTTAAGGCTGCATGGTGGGGATTATTCTTTATACCCTCTCCACAGTGTTATGTTTATTATTATGGATACATATGAAATATTTCATCATTAGAAAAACAACTTAAGCAATGAAACAAAACATAATAAAAGCATAGGTTTTGGAGGCAGGCCAACCTGGGCTCTGCTCCAGGCTCTGCTGCTTTATTAACTTGGGATCTGAGCAAGGCTCTACCCCCTGCAACCAAAGACACCTCCTCACAGGCATCGGAGGGGAAAGTCAGGAGCCGAAGGAGCAGAGGCTGCACACAGCAGGTGTTAAGCAATGAAGGGATGATGAAGGAGAGAAGAAGGTCTAGAGGAACTATTTAAAAAGCTTCTATTCTTCTCAAGGTGATGATAGGCACTATGACCATTTTCTTTATTTTTTTTCTTTTCTTTCATTTTTTTGCTTTTTAGGGCCATACTCACAGCCTATGGAGGTGCCCAGGCTAGGGGTCGAATCGGAGCTGCAGCTGCCAGCCTAACCCACAGCCACTGCAACACGGGATCCCAGCCATGTCTTCGACCTACACCACAGCTCATGGGACCTACACCACAGCTCATGGCAATGCCGGATCCCTAACTTACTGAGCGAGGCCAGGGGTCGAACCCACAACCGCAT
Organism: Phacochoerus africanus; assembly: GCF_016906955.1. Classification (NCBI taxonomy): domain Eukaryota; kingdom Metazoa; phylum Chordata; class Mammalia; order Artiodactyla; family Suidae; genus Phacochoerus; species Phacochoerus africanus. Next base: position 41,708,049 of record NC_062552.1, read on the forward strand.
GGTTCCTAGTTGGATTCGTTTCTGCTGCGCCCCATGGGAACTCTGCTATGAACATTTTCAACAGGTAATAATCAACCTGTAAGGAAATCTTTCCTCCTCGTCCCTGGAATGGACAACTCTTTGAGGCAAGCGAGAGCGGATATGTTTGCAGAGAAAGAGTGGTCACTTGTGATGGAGCATGACAATGTGAGAAAATAGAATGTACGCACATATGTGTGACTGGGTTACCTTATTGTGCAGTAGAAAAGTGACAGCACATGGTAAACCAGCTAAGATGGAAAAAAAAAAAAAAAGAGTGGATCAGGAGAGAAGCTGTGGATCTCATCATCACAGAGGCAGATGGAAACACAGCGGCCTCTAGATGAAGCAGACCACAAGTTAGTACAGCTGGAGAGGGTTTGAACTCACTGAACAAGATCTACTTGGTAGACACACAGGGAGCCCTGGGCCCCACAGTCGGGACTTGCGTATTTTTTCCTGCATAAATGTTTATAGACACTGACCATATATTTGGCAATAAAAGTTACCACATTAAAAAAAAAAAATCAGGGACACCCAGAGCATGTTTTCTGACTACAACACTATTAAGTTAGAAACCAATGACAAAATAATAATAATAACAACAGCAACAACACACATTTGGAAATTTAAACACACCTCCAGGAGTTCCTGTTGTGGCTCAGTGGGTTAAGAACAAGACTAGTATCCCTGAGGATGTGGGCTCCATCCCTGGTCTCTCTCCCTCAGAAGGTTAAGATCTGGTGTTGCCATGAGCTGTGGTGTAGGTCACAGACATGGCTCAGATCACAAGTTGCTGTGGCTCTAGGGTAGGCCAGCAGCTCCATGCTGATTCAACCCACAGCCTGGGAACTGCCATAGGCCGCCAGTGCGGCCCTGAAAAGAAAAAAAACAAAAACTTCCAAATAACTTGGGGATCAAGATGAAATGATGAAAACTCTGGCGGAGAGGTTTTTTATCAGCATCGTACTCTAACCAACTGAGCTAACCGGCCATCCGAGAGAGGCTATAGAATCTGCAAGTGGCTAGTACTCTTTGGGAAGCTTGAGCTGACCTGGAGACCATGACGAGGGAGGGGATGCTGGTCCTCGGGTCTTACCTCTTATGATTCTTCTCCTTCATCTAGGCTTCAAGTGATGGCCTGTTGTCTTCAGACCAAGTTATGTACTGCTTTTGTCCCGCTCTGCCCCATCACTCCTTTTTCCCATGCCAAAATCTCCTGGCTGACTGTCAAGGGGACAAGCGAACTTATTTCTCAAAGGCTGGCTGTGTAGCAGGTGCTGAGGTTTGGGGCATACAGGTGAGTCATACAATGTCTATGTCCATAAAAAGCTTACAGTTGAGGGGGAGGGGGAAGAATATTATTACAACAATTGTATCTATCTATTACATATCTATCTCTCATCTATCTCTTGGAAAGAATATAATATAATTTATTCTTTATATTATATTCAATATACTCATACACAATCATGGGATCATGTGATGAGTATCTTTGTTGTGGGCTCTGTAAAGAATCTCTGGGGTTGGAGTTCCCGTTGTGGCTCAGTGGTAATCAGCCTGACTGGGATCCATGAGGACACAGGTTCAATCCCTGGCCTCACTCCATGGGTCGGGGATCCAATGTTGCTGTGAGCTGTGGCGTAGGCCAGCAGCTGCAGCTCCCATTCAACCCCTAACCAGGGAACTTCCACATGCTGCAGGTGTGGCCCTAAAAGGAAAAAAAAAAAATCTCTGGGGTGAAGAGAAAAGCAAGCCAGAGGGTGCCTAGAACTGTAGAGGGTACCTACGATTTCAGGTAGATCTCAGTTCAGGAGGGAGGGTTGGGGGGAAGGGAAATGGAACAGCCAGGAAAGAGGTGTGCAAAAAAAACCCAGTTTGTCCGGAAAGCAAACACTCAGTGTGTGGGTGAAGGGGGTGAAAAGCTCCCATTTCCATGCAGGCGCTAAGGTATGAGAGACCTTGACCTCTAAGGAGATTGAGTTGGATTCCGTAGGAGAAGGGGAGTTAACGGAGGTTTTCGGGAAGGGAAGCGACAAGGATTGACTTTTTTAAGTAATCGCTGGCAGAGAGGAGAAGATGAGTGGGAGAGAGGAGAGAACAGAGCGGGGCAGCCAGCAAGGGGGCTGCTACGATGGTCTGGGTGAAGGTGATGAAAGCATGATGAATGGATGGTAAGATGCTGGAGACCAATGCTCAGTGTGTTATGGCTCTTGGGAATTCATACGTTTTGAAAGAGGACACTATCTGAACCCAAAGGAATGAAACACTAAAGATGGCAATTCGTTGCATGGTGACAAGCCAGCTAGAGAGGGGGTTTGGGGGGATGAGGGGTCCAAGCGGGCCCTGAGGGGTTTCTTTAAATAGAGGCCACGTAGGGAGGTCCCTGCACGGTCTTCTAGCAGGTCCTTGTTTGTGGTCAACGCGAATCTTTGTCCATGTTGCTTTGTAAGTGTTATAAAAACTGTTATAGCCAAAAGGGTATAAAAACATAATTCAATCAGATTTGAAAAGGAAAAGCTCTTTCTCCACCTGGCCCATCCAGGTTTGGGCTAAACCTCGGCCAACTGCTTCTGAGAACCTCCGCTTCTCCCAGGCGGTCAGTGCAATGACATGTGGGGTGGAAAGCTTGGCCCAGCCCAGCCCAGTGGTCGGAGGCTCTTTTGACAAATCAGCCTTGTCACAGGAACTGCTGTAAGGCTGCCATCCCAGAGCTCAGGACCAGAGGGGAGAGGCTTTGGGGAGGAGAGCCTTGTACTCAGGGAAATCCCAAAGTTGCCTTCAGGTCTGGGATCAGGATGCTTGCTTGCTTGCTTGCTTGCTTTCTTTCTTTCTTTCTTTCTTTCTTTCTTTCTTTCTTTCTTTCTTTCTTTCTTTCTTTCTTTCTTTCTTTCTTCCTTCCTTCCTTCCTTCCTTCCTTCCTTCCTTCCTTCCTTCCTTCCTTCCTTCCTTCCTTCCTTCCTTCCTTTTAATTTTTATTTATTTATTTATTTTTGCCACGCCCAAGGCATGTGGAAGTTCCAGGTCCAGGGATCCAAGGACTGAACCTGAGCCACCGCAGTGACAGTGCGGGATCCTTAACTTGCTTCATCTCAAGGGAACTGCTGGGACCAGGATGCTTACTAAAGCATTTTCTCCAGCCCTGAACAACCATTTACCATCGTGGCTACTACATGAGTGGATGGAGAAGGTGTCGGGTACCCACAGTGATGGAGAAGAGTAGTCTTTGACACATTGGAAGGTGATGCTATCTTCCACCCCCAGGGCTGGTTGGATCCTTCTGTGACACCAGGGACAGGTTTCTCTGAGCCATTCATACTCTCACCTGTTTTTTGTTTTGTTTTGTTTTGTTTTTTCTCTTTAGGGCTGCACCCACAGCATATGGAAGTTCCCGAGCTAGGGGTCTAATGCCACAGCCACAGCAACACAGGATCTGAGCCGTGTCTGCAACTTACACCACAGCTCAAGGCAACACCAGATCCTTATTCCACTGAACGAGGCCAGGGATCGAACCAACATTCTCATGGATGCTAGTTGGGTTCGTTGCTGTTGAGCCATGACCGGAACTCCCTCTCACGTTTTTTTTTTTTTTTGTTGTTGTTGTTGTTGTCTACACACAGTCATTAGGAAGACAGCGGCTTAGGTTACAGGTAGGGGGGAGGGTGCATCCATGGCTCAAGGTTAGGTCCGACCTGGGCCACCTGATATTTCCACACTTGGCCTTGTGAGTGTGGCGTCTTGTATACACTTGGCACAGATTTTCCAGGCTCCTCCCCAGACTGGCCTGGGTCATCTCTTCTCCATTTCCTCATGCTTCTCTCAAGGTATCAACGTGGCCAAGACAGGTGCACCGAGAGTCAACACAGCTCCAAGGAGATGGAAGCTCAGATTTCCCTGAGACTTAATTTCATTGGAGGCCAGTTGATCATCATGGATGCCCAGCTAGGGTCTAAGTCATTTCCAGGACCAGAGTGAACTGGTTGCCCAGGTGGCGATTTGCAAGCTATTTGCTTCTTTCTGCAGCTGTCTTGGCTCTGGCCTCAACCTATCTTTGCAAAAATGGGTCTACAGTCATCAGTTAAGCAGATGTGACAGGTAATGGATGCTCTGCCCAGGGGAAGGGAGGGCTGGGGGCCAGCTGCTTCTCCAGCTGTACACTTTTCATCATACCCTAACCGAGACCATGATGCCACTTAGAAGTTCCACTAGTGAAAATGGTGGTGGCTGACCCCTGGTTCTTCAGAAAGCTAGAACTTGGTGTGAGGGGTGTGAAGTCATCCAGAATTCTCTGCGTGCTTAGCCCAAGTAGGAGGGGAGATAGAAGATGGGTGTGAAGGTCTGTCGCATTTATTTTGGAAGCAAAAACGTCAGTTTTTTCTTCTAAGTTTCGAGGGAGTGGCGTTCCTTTCGTGGCTCAGCGGGTTAAGAATCCTGTTAGTATCCATGAGGATGTGAATTTTTTTTCTTTTTTTTTTAAATTGTTATTTCCCCAATACAATTTTTTTCCTACTGTACAGCATAGTGACCCAGTTACACATACATGTACACCTTCTATTTTCTCACATTATCATGCTCCACCATAAGTGACAAGACATAGTTCCCAGTGCTATATAGAAGGACCTCTTTGCTAATCCATTCCAAAGGCAATAGTTTGCATCTATTAAGATGCAAATTTGATCCCTGGCCTCTCTCAGTGGGTTAAGGATCTGGCATTGCCATGAGCTATGGGGTAGACCACAGATGTGGTTCAGATTCTGTGTTGCTGTGGCTGTGGTCGGCGGCTGCAGCTCATATATGACCCATAGTCTGGGAACTTCCATATGCCGTGGGTGTGACCCAAAAGAAAAAAAATAATGGACATGTTTGTATGAAGGTTCATAAACATGAGGGGTTTGCACTTGATCCTGAATAGTTATGCAGCTCAGCATATGGCCAGGCTCAGGGCTCAGTGATGTAGATACGTTTGCCACTAATCCTCTCATCAACCCTGTTGAGACAGACCCGGACAGGCCCATTTTTCAGATAAGAAAACTGAGCCTTAGAAGGTTAAGCAACTTTCTCCAGGTGCCATGGGTCAGGAAGGCAGAGGTAGGATTAGACCTCATGACTATTTGATTTCAAAACCCAAGTGTTTTCCAAGATTCCGAGTGACCTGGGGAGCTGTCATGCCCCAGTGTGGAACCGAAGGGTCTCCGTCTCGTTGTTACCAGGCTGGTACACTGTCCATTTTCAGATGTAACAGTTGGTTCACGTCTTCTCAGCAGGCCATCTCCTTTTCTTAAAAAAAAAAAAAAAAAGAGGTATGATTAATATAGAACATATTCATTTCAGTTGTACAACATAAAGATTCAATATTTGTATATATTTTGAAATGATCACTGTAAGTCTTAACTTCCATCACTGCATATAGTTACATTTTTTTTTCTAGTGATGAGAACTTTTAAAATCTACTCTCTGGAGTTCCCCTCATGGCTCAGCAGAAACGAACCCACCTAGGACCAATGAGGAGGTGGGTTCCATCCCTGGCCTCACCTAGTGGGTTAAGGATCTGGCATTGCCATGAGCTGTGGTGTAGCTTGCAGATGCGGCTCAGATCCCCAGTTGCTGTGGCTGTGGTGTAGGCCAGCAGCTGCAGCTCCAATTCCACCCCATATGGGAACCTCCATATGCTGTAGGTACGGCCCTAAAAAGCAATAATAATAATAATAATAATAATAATAATAATAATAAGCTATTATGGATTTTTTGAGTCTTTTTCCAGTTGCTAAGTGCTTGCTGTCCTAAGTTCTCTACATCTATTATTTAACTGGATCTTTAAAACAACCCCAACAATTATTATCCCTGTTGTAAATATTTGGAAACAAAGGCACAGACAAGTCAAGTAACTTTCCCCAAATCACACAGCTCATGAGTGAAAAGGTGGGACTTGAATTCAGGTCTCTTCACTGTGTACACTCAAAGTTGAGATACATCTGCTTGTCTGGGAGCAGGTGGAGCGAGGAAGCAGCCTGGCCACACACAGACCTTCCGTGGTTTGGGAGGGCCAATGTTTTATTCTGAGGAACTATACCAAAAGGCCAAAACTCGAACCTAGGTTCAGGATACTGACCAAGAGAAACTGCCCACCAACACCCCTTCACTTAAAGGGCTTTGATTTATTTATTTCCATCAACAATGGTGGGCAGGGAAGAGGGACAGAGGGTCACGAGCAGTCTTGTTTGGGACCCACCAGTCTTCCCTGTTGGGAAGAACCTCTGTGAGAACCTCTCATCCTCAGCTCCACCAGTGTGACTGCTGCTGGCCGGGTTCCTCTCTCTCGGAATTCGCTGTCCTGATCAGCACAAGTGCTTGGAGCCATTGAATGGTCAATGTGTGGTGGTGGCTTCAGAGAGAGCCAGGGAACTGGTGCTTCCCCTGACCTGGGTGGCTGGGCTTAGTGTGATGAAAGGAGATGCTGATGTGAAACCTTGCTGATGGTTAAACCTATTGGGCAAAAGCAAGACATTGTTATGGAGGAATTGGGTGTCATCTCCCTCGCAAAGGAATAAGTGGAAAACCAGACAGGTTAATCCAGGTTAATCCAGGTTAATTCTTGCTCAGGGTCACAGATGAAGAATGTGGCACATAGACTTGAATCTGGTGGCCCCGACTCCTTGTGTCTCCCCACTGGGGCTGGATTCTGAAACTGCTGACTCTCCCAACTCCAGACTGGGTTGAAAAGACAAATGCTTTAAAATGCACAGCTTTCAGCATTCTCCAGTGGCACAGTGGGTTAAGGATATAGCACTGTCACTGCTGTGGCTGGGGTTACGCCTGTGGCGGGAACTTTTGCATCCCTTGAGTTTGGCAAAAGAAGAAAAAAAAAAAAAAAAAGGAAGGCACGGCTTTCCCTGTAAAGAACGCAGCGTTAGTGACACAGAGAAGATGTAGTGATTTCTCTTTTGTGTATCAGAGCTGTGTGATCCTCCAGAATCCTCCAGAATGTAGCTCTGGAGGAACAGAACAGTCCTGCAGAATGGTTCTGGGCACTGCCAGGTACTCCGCCCCCACAAGCCCACTGAAAGGAGTCAGGCAACTTTGTTGCTTCCAATCAATGTCCACTTGACCCAGGATTTCCAAACTGGCACCGCAATAGCCCGGACCTCAGGAAAAACTCTCCTGTTTCACAAAACACTTGCTTAAGGAGGGATTTGGTGAACCAGAAACTTGGGAATGTAAGTGGTGGGAGGTGGTAGACAAGTCAAGATATAAGGGAAACAAAATGCAGGGAGAAAGAGGAAACGCAGCTTTCAAAAGACCTCTTTGTATGTACAGTTTTATTACACGACGCCTTTTCTGGAAAGTTTTTAAGAGGACTAAACTGCCCAGGGGACGCAGCAGAGATATGTGTGTGCAAGTGTAATCCGTGCCACAGGTGTAACCCAAGCCATAGCAGTGACAATGCTAGATCCTTAACCCACAGCAGAGATGTGTGTGCAGGGTGATGGAGATGCAGCAGAGATGTGTGCAGGGTGATAGGGAGGTACCAACAGGTCCAAACCCTCTGCCTTTTACTAGGGCTAGCAACTTCACCTGCCTGAGCCTCTGCTTCCCCAGCTATCACCTAGGGGTTGTCAAGATTAGACACAATACAAATAAAGTGCCCATGAGGGTGACTTCCTGGCTCACAATAAACCTCAAGTGACTGGAATCTCTTATTCTTCTAATTTTACTAAGAAAGAAGGAGAGAGAAGCATCCTCACTGTCATCACCACCAACGCCGCCATCATCACCTCCAGGCTTATCATCTCCACCACATCCTTATTATCATTGTCACTCATATTGATCGGGTGCTCACTGAGGGTTAGGCGATAATTTCTGTCTATGCAGGAACTCACTGAACCCTCCCAACCCCGCCAGTAGGGACGTGAGGGCTGAGAGAGGTTAAGTGATCTGTCTGAGACCTCACACCCTGGACAAGGCCATTTGTTAAGTCAGACGATGGCTCTGGCCAGCGGCAGGCTGTGCACGCAACCAGCATGGGGTCAGCCTACACTTGGCCAGGATGTGACCAGACCGGTAGCCTTCCCTGTGCCCAGGGACTAAATGCGAAAAAAGTCTGAGTGCCAAGCAGTATTCAAACAGGAGACGTGGACATGATGGCGTGGATCAAATATACCCTTTGCAATCCCCTTGGCCTTCAGAATAAAACTAGCCTCTTCCTCTCTCTGCTTGCTTGCACAATAGGGCACAGAGGAGCCCCACTGATTTCTAATTCACTCCTTGTAACCCATCATTCGAGGTCCTCGGGCAGGCCAGTCATCACGTCCAACAACCACAGATGAGAGGCAGCAAACTTCCCACCCTTTGGCAGTTGTACTATTGGAAATAAACACACAGAGGAAATCGCTGGTTAAAATGCATGCAATGTTCCTTTAAAATACACAGGCGCTTTCTAAGACAGCCATTTCACTTGGCCGTTGGGCGCTCGAGGCTCCAAATTAAACAAGAGTCTTAGTGAATCGAGCCAATTCATCTGCTTGGTCCCAGGGTGTACACCAGAGAGGCCGTGGGTGTCCATGGGCAGCCCGGGGGTGTTTACATAGCGGGAGTCAAGCCTGGACGTTTAGGAGTTGATCCCTCCTTCTCTCTGCTTCGCCTCTGGGGCTCTGCAGGTTCCACCCTTCCCTGCTCAGAGGTGTGAATTTTCTGCATGGGAGGAGCTCCCAGCCTGGGGTTCAGACCCCAGCTAAGGAAACAGGGTACCTCTTACGATGTCTTTTTGCTTTGAGGTTTTGGGTCATGGCAACAGGTGTGGACATGAGACCCTTATGAATGGAAGGAAGAACAGACTTACCAGCTCCTTGGAACCAAGCTCAGGACTGTCCTGAGAAAGACAGAGGAGAGAGTTGAAAGGGAAATGTTGAGTAGGCGAGCAAAACACTGGAGAGAATCTTTCATCCTTTGTCACCCTGCTGATCTTATTCTGTCTCCATTTTGCAGATGAGGAAGCCAAGGCACAGAGAGGTGAAACCACTTTGCTACAGTTGCACAGGATGCAGCGGCAGATCCGGGCTTCACACTCAGGGATCCTGGCTCCAGGGCCCAAGTTAAAATTGCTCAGTGTTCATTCTGCTGCCTCACCATCTGGAGATGGCCCAGCGAGGACGTCAGCTTCGAGGTCTCTGCTCCAAGGACTGACTCTATGGAAGAGTGTGAACTTGGCCAAGTTAGTTCCTGCTCCTGGGTCTCAGTTTCCTCCTCTGTAACATGGGGTAACATTATTCACGTGACACATCCTGCTGGATTGTAATAAGGAACAAATGATATAGACACCATGTATGAAAGGGGTTTGTGGAGATCACAAAGGGTAGTTAAGAATTAAACCTATTTTTTGGGGGGGGCTTTTTGATCTATAGTACATTTTACTTAGGCTACTTCATCTTCGTGCCAAGCCTTTGATCCCAGTCTTATCAATCCCAGCTCAGGTCTGAGGAAGGTGATACTCAAAGAGAAGCAGTGACTTTCTTAAGGTCCAGGACATAAGCCAAGGTCTTCTGAATTCAAGCCTAAAACTATTCTACATGACTCTTTTATGCTAAGAGTTCATAGGTTTTGGGGGGCAAGGACAATGTCATAGTCTTACTTTATTTTTTTCTTTTTATAGCCACACCTGTGGCATATGGATGTTCCCAGGCTAGGGGTGGAATTGGAGCTGTAGCTACCAGCCTACACCATAGCCACAGCAATGCCAGATCCAAGCCACGTCTTCGACCTATACCACGGCTTGTGGCAACGAGGAGGTCAGGGATTGAACCCAAATCCTCATAGACATTATGTCTGATTCTTAACTCACTGACCCACAACAGGAACTCTTTCATTTCATTTCATTTCATTTCATTTCATTTCATTTCATTTCATTTCATTTCATTTCATTTCATAGTGGCTTGAACATGGAAAGGAGGTGGTTGGTGTATTCTTGACTGAATGAGTCGTGCCTTCATAGTGAAGAGGTTTGATTCACTAGAAACATGATAAAATGCAAGTTCTGATTAAGTTTCTGATGACTCAAGAATCCTTCTGGGAAAGGGCACTGAAAATATATCTAAGAGGTTCCAGTTCTCTCACTTTCTTTTAGGAAGAGAGCACGATGCACATCAGAGAATCTTCACTGGTTGCCTAACGATCTTGCCATGTCTCCTAATCATGCAGTCATGGAACTTTTAGAAGCAGAATGCATATTGTTCAACTTTCCGCTTGGTGGGTCGATCCTGCATCACTGTGAACCTCAGCTGGTGGCTGGAGATCCCAGACAGTGCATCCGTCTTTCTCACTTTTGAGAGATGAAGTCAGGTAATTTGGATTCAAGAATCAAACCAGTCTATAGAACTGTAATATTGACAAGTTCCTTAAGTACTATGCCCTAGTTTCCTGACTGTTAAAAGCACACTTTGTGAGCTTTCATTTTTCACTTAGCAACACACTGGGGAGATTGTCCTGTATCAATATATAGAGAGCTATATAATTATTTCTCTCCCTCTCTCTCTCACACACATACACTCACACACAATTACTCCACTAGTCCCCATCAATATAGTTTATTTCCAATTTTTGCTATTGTAAATATTCTTATAAATATCCTTGACTAGAAAAAAAAAGCAGTACCTGCTTCAGAGGTTGTTGTGACAAATACATGCATCCCCACAAAGCACTTAGAACAGTGCCTGGCACATAGTAAGTATTTTTTGATTGCTAACTATGTTTTAATTTTCGTTAATGGAATAATTGCTATTATTGGGAGAGGAAATTTTGGAATAACTGGAAGCGGAACTAATGCAAGAAAACATGCAGCCTATGAAGGGAAATTATCAGTTGTGATTAAGTCTAGGTGTGAGCAACAACACACACCAGGTAGAAGTCTGTTTACCCCTTGCATTCAGTAAGTTTGGAGGCAGGTGGTCCAGGGCATCCTGGGCTCCTTGGCATCAGGGATTCAGGCATCTTAAATCTGAATCCTCCACGACATGTAGCTTCTCCAGAATGTGTTGTGGTCCCAGTTTGCTGCTGGGGCTCTAGCCCTGAGAGCCACATTCCAGCCAGTGAGAAGGAAAAAGAGACTTTGCTTTTAAAACTACCCCCAGCAAGTGACACATATCACTTTAACCCCACTGGCCAGGACTGAGTTGCGTGATCACACCAACTGCAAGGAAGGCTGGAAAATGTAGTCTTTAATCCAGCCACCAGGTGCCCCACAAAAAATCATGGACCTAAGGACTGCAGAAGATGGAGAGAATAGGTATTGGGGGACAATCAGTAATCATTGCTGCTGGGAGTTTGTGGACGTGGCGGAAAGGCGGCTCTACAATATTTGCCTTGCCAACACAGAGTCTTGGTCCAAGTCAAGTGATTTGGATTCATGTCTCAAGGATTTTCATTAAAAATACCTCCTTATGAGACTGAATATATACATATGTATGATTGGGTCACTATGCTGTACAGCAGAAATTGACACAACACTGTAAATCAACTCTACTCCAATAAAAAAAAATGCAAAAAAAAAAAGTACCTTCTTCCCCCAAACCACTGCCTCTCTGAGCATCCACTGCACAGGGCAGAGGCACCCCAGCCCCCCAGTGGGAGTGTATGCTTCAGTCATCGGCCCTTGGGTTGACTTTGCTGGGGTCTGTGCTGTGCCTTCGAAGAGCTGAGTATCACGTGTGGCTTGTAGAATCAGCTCCTGAGTCTGATGGCGTCAAAGATGAGCTCGACTCAATCCTGAGCCCAGGTCAGACCTTGAACCCTTGAGCTGCTTTTCTTGTAGAGAGAAAATCATCCCCGATGGGATCGCCTTAAGGCTCTTCTTCTGACCTTGTCATGCAGACCTTCTGGTCCCTGGAAACATCGAGCAAATCCCATTCCTGCTGACAGGTGTGTGTGTTGCGGGGGAGGAGGGGTGTGTCTGTCTTCCTTCGAGTTCCTCCTCTTGTTCTGGACTCGATCTGTCCTTCCTGTTCCAGCAAGTGATCATTATCTAAAGCAGTTCCACCTGCAGCTGTCATGTTGTCAGGATGCACATGCATTCATTTCTGCAAATCAAAGCAACCTTAGAAGCCATGCAGAATAATCTCTCTCTTTTCCTCTATCTCCCTCTTTCCCTCCTTCCTTCTCTTTGGAAAGGCCTTGGACCATAGGGCAGGGGGGTTGGCTGTCCTGTGACCCACTCCCTCTGAGGAGACCTCAGAGGGGACAAGACATAATTTTGAAAGAAAGAAAACCTCGGGCAGACCCAGGGTGGGCCTGAGAGGGACCACTGTGGTCACAGCCTCCAACGAGCGGCCTCTTGCTTTTTGGAGGAGCAGAGCATGTTTGTATGAAGGTAACTCCTCTCTGTGGCCAAACTGTGGAATAAGCGGGATTGGCTTCCGTGCCCTCCAGGTCCGCTTCCCAAACTTCCCGCTCCCTCCTGGGCTCCCCATACTCAGACTTCTGGCTGGTTCACATGCTGCTGCCCATCTTCGTCCCACTCAGGTGTCTACAGTTTTCCATTCTCCTAAATATTTCATAACCACCCTAGGACTAACTTCTCCAAAAACCACTTAACACTTTTAGGGGACTGGGCTAGGGAGTGATGAGTGAGTCTTTATGAAATGCATTGACTGACGAAACCTAACTTGGAGCAACAATTTTGAGGTAGGCAGACAAATGGTAAGGATGTTCAAAACTCATTAATATTTTGGAGTTCCTGTCGTGGCTCAGTGGTTAACGAATCCGACTAGGAACCATGAGGTTGCAGGTTCAACCCCTGGCCTCGCCCAGTGGGTTAAGGATCCGGCATTGCCATGAGCTGTGGTGTAGATCGCAGATGCGGCTCGGATCCTGCGTTGCTGTGGCTGTGGGGTAGGCTGGTGGCTACAGCCCTGATTTGACCCCTAGCCTGGGGAACCTCCATATGCCGTGGGAGCAGCCCTAGAAAAGACAAAAAGACAAAAAAAAATTAATGTTTGCATCAAGAGTCGGCTGATTAGGAGCTCCTCTTGTGGCTCAGTGGTAAAGAACCAGACTAGTATCCATGAGGATGCGGGTTCCATCCTTGGCCTCACTCAGTAGGTTAAGGATCTGGCAATGCTGTGAGCTGAGATGTAGGTCGAGGATGTGGCTTGGATCGTGCACTGCTGTGGCTGTGGTGTAGGCCACAGCTGCAGCTCTGATTCGACCCCTAGCCTGGGAACCTCCACATGCCACTGTGTGGCCCCCCCCTAAAAAGAGTTTGTCAATTAATAACCCCGCACCCCAACCCTTCAAGATCATACAGATAGTAAATTGTGGAGTAAAGCCCTAGCCCCAAGGGGGGAGATTTCAGAAAGGTCAACAGAGTGGATCTGGGGGCAGGTGGATCTTTCAAGGTGAGGTCTTTCATCTCCCCCACAGCCTGGCTCTGTTCTCCCAAGGTGGGCTTGGGCTTGGGGGCAGGGGTGGGCCTCCAGGAGAAGCTCAATAAATGGGACTCTGGGTCTCCAATTCCACTGGAACCTAGCTGGGAGGAAAGCTAACACTGGATCACAAAACCCTGGGGGTGAACCAGGGGTAAGGTTTGGTAGGAGAAATTGGGATGAGGCTGGGGCAACCTTTCCACCTCTTTCTCCTTCTCGACTCAACCCGAAAGTACGTCAAATAATAATGTGGTTTCAGCTCTGTTTAGCGTCTTTCAACCTGAAAGTCAAAGTTTCTCTCCAAAGGAGGGAAACCTGCGTGAGTTGAAACTGAAATAAGTTAACTCAAAGCCCTGTGAACGGAAACTGTCGAATTTCACACAGCTCCAAGTTCATTTTTCTCTTCTCCCATCCACCCCCACACCCCAGATCATATTCATTCAGGGAACAAGTCCGATCTCAATGTTTTTCCAATCGCCAGGCTCACAAAACCATCGGCACACCAAGCTTATAGTGTAGGGGTATAATGGCTGAAAATGGCAAGGGATTATGCTTGCTTTCTCAACCATCGGGTTTGGTCTGTCAGACCAATCAAAAGATTTTTCCTTTTACTATTTATGTTTATTTTTGGCAATTTTTAGGACCACACCCACGGGATATGGAAGTTCCCAGGCTAGGGGTTGAATCGGAGCTACAGCTGCTGGCCTACACCACAGCCACAGCAAGGCCAGATCCGAGATGCATTCTGTGACCTACACCACAGCTCACGGCAATGCCAGATCCTTAACCCACTGAGCGAGGCCAGGGATTGAACCCGCAGCCTCATGGATGCTAGTCAGGTTCGTTAACCACTGAGCCACGATGGGAACTCCCAAGATTATTCCTTTTAGGGGAGAAAGCCCTCCACATAGAGGGCTGGGCAAACTCCCAGGATACCTGGGCTTTTGGAAGGAATACCAATTCAGCACTGGCAAGAAAATACCTGCTTTCCTATCTGCCCTCCCTAAATAGTCTCTTCCTGCCCAAGGAAAGACTGAAATATCAGATTCATCCCAAGACAGCTACTCAGAGGGCCTGACCCTGATGCAGTGGAAGGAAGGGGCTGAGACTAGTAGGGGCTGAGACTAGTAGGTGACTATGGAACATGATGTGGATGTTTCTCTGCAAGTCTTACCTCCAAAATATCCCTTCCATAGCCAGAAACACCCACCATCAGGGTCCCCCAGAGGGTTGGGAAGGGGCTAGAAGGAAGCACATTGAACGCCAAAGGCTTGCTGACAGCACGAGCAAGTTCCTGTCTCCTTTGGGCTACTTGGTGAGAAAAGAGGCATTTACAGGACAAAAAAGACAAAAAAAAAAAAGAAAGAAAAGAAAAAAATGCACCAAGTAGAAATTTCTTCATCATTTGGGAGGGTTTCTTAACCACTTTTTGGACTTGAGTCTTCTGTCAACTCAGGAAGGGGCTATAGGAGAAGAAGGGAAGTGAATGGAATGGCAATGAATATTGATTGTGTCTGTTTTGCAAAGATGCTTCAATTCATTGTCCCAGGAGGAGTTTACCAACCGCTGTTCTGAAAGAGACACAAGTCCCAGGTCTAGGAATTGGTGGAGCTGGGATTCAAACTTCCCTCCCTTTGCCTCCTTCCCTAATTTCAGCGTTTTCTTTTTTCTTTCTTTCTTTTTTTTAGGGCCCATGAAAGTTCCTGGGCTTCAGCTGTGGGCCTACACCACAGCCATGGCAACACTGGATCTCAGCTGCATCTTCAACCTATACCTCAGCTTGCAGTACCACCAGATCCTTAGCCCACTGAGCGAGGTCAGGGATCGAACCCACATCTTTGCAGAGACTACGTCGGGTTCTTAACCTGCTGAGCCACAACAGGAAGTCCAGTGCTTTCTTTTTAAAGGGATTTTCAAGAGGGCCTAGGACAATCTGCCCATTTTACTGACAAGCAAGTTGAGGCCAGGAAGGCCTCACCTAAAATCATACAGCCAGTTGATGTTGAAGGAGGGAGAAAGACCGGGCTTCTGGGTTCCTACGCTTTGATTCTTTCAACCACACCCCACAATTGCAACAAAGTGAATCAAAAGGCCTTTTGCAAAGGCCAGTAAAAATATCAGAGCCTGACTATGGGGTGGAGAGGAGAGTGATTTATATTTTAAACATGATTGGGGGGAAATTAATATATGAGACTTCTTGCCATAGTTTTTCATTATTCTGAGCAGAATATCTCTTTCTCTTGCAAAAATGAACCCCGCATCGTGAATTCTGGAATTGGCTGTAAGCTGTTTCTCTATAGGTATGGATTAAAAATATCAGGGTCCAGGAATTCTCATAGTGGCTTAGCAGGAACGAATCCGACTAGGAACCATGAAGTTGCGGGTTCAATCCCTGGCCTCGCTCAGTGGGTTAAGGATCTGGCATTGCCATGAGCTGTGGTATAGGTCGCAGATGTGGCTCGGATCTGGCGTTGCTATGGCTGTGGCATCATGTGGCATAGGCCAACAGCTGTAGCTCCGATTAGACCCCTAGCCTGGGAACTTCCATATGACACAGGTGTGCCCTCCCACCCCCGCAAAGAAAAAACGCAGGGGCCAGGAGACTCTGATGTGTACCCAGAGTTAAGAACCACTGCAACACACACACATACACGCACACACACACATCAAAAAACCACATGGAGTCCTTTTATTACCTTCTTTGCCTTTAAACGCACCTTAAACTAAATGAAAGTGTGTTGAGATTATCATAATTTGGGTTGTGAATTGAGATTCTACCTTTATTTGGCGTCATCTACAGAATTCCAGCAGCCTGGCTAGAAGGCAGACACATGGATTCTCTTGGCTGCTGCCTAATGTTACACCTCATGCAGGCGTAATTCAGAGCACATTCTGGAGAGAGAAGGGCTTCTGCTGGAAGTGCCCTCTGACCCCGAGATTATATGATTTAACGCCTGTGAGGGTGTGTGACGTCAGACCCCCACATCTATTTAAGCCTACAGCACAGATAACTGCATACGCCCTAATTGAAATGATTGGTGGTTTTCCTTTCTTTCCTTTTCAGAGTCAATGATTTTGAAGAAGTGTGACATTATTTCTTGGGGGGGGAGGGTGCATTTCTTGCCTCTTCCACGGCCCCGGTGAAAATCTCGCTCCGAACAATACATCTTCTGTGAAACTCTCTGCACAGAAAGTCGTGGAAATAAATCTTCTCTCTCACCACTTGAGCTGAAGTCAAACCGAGTGGAGCACAGAGGACTTAGAAGGATTGACACTCCCAGGAAGAGGGGAGAATGTCCTGCAAATGGACTAGGTGGGGGCAGAGAGGGCCGGGCATAGATTCCCTTCTGGCACCAGTTCTGTAACACCGCCGGGGTGTGAATTAAGGCAAAAAAAAATAAAAATAAAAAAATAAAGACTCCTCTGAATAATAAATCTTCGGCTCTTACCTTTCATGCCCCTTTACTGGAGAATCATAACAGCTGGAAAGGGGACATGGGGCTTGACTTGTCTTAACCCTCTGCTTTACAGCAGCCAGAAAACCCACAGGCGAACCTGCCCAGCCATGTCTTGAGGCTCCAACTCTAGAGGCCGGCACAGGCCTAGTCTGGGGTGATGGGCCCAGCAGACTGGGGAGCTGGATCTTAAATGGGGGGCCCCTGAGACACCCTCAAACTCTCCAGCTGCACATATTCATTTCAGATGAAGTCCTTTGTTCTCAACTACTAGGGCGAAGAATCCCATGGAAGACTCAGCCGGGTCGATAGATGTCCTTTATGAATTAAGATGAGACTGTGGGAGTTCCTGTTGTGGCTCACTGGGTTAGGAACCTGACTAGTATCCATGAGAATGCGGGTTCGATCCCTGGCCTAGCTCAGTGGGTTAAAGGATCTGGTGTTGCCGTGAGCTGTGGTGTAGGTCACAGATGTGGCTCAGGATCTGGTGCTGCTGTGACTGTGGTGTAGGCCAGCGGCTGTAGCTCTGATTTGACCCATAGCCCAGGAATCTCCATATGCCTTGGGTGCAGCCCTGAAAAAAAAAAAAAAAAAAAAGATGAGATTGTGAATCACATTTTTTTGTTTTGTTTTGGTTTTTTTAGGCTGCACTGGAGGCACATGGAAATTCCCAGGCTAGGGGTTGAATTGGAGCTACAGCTGCTGGCCTACACCACAGCCACAGCAGCACCTGATCTTTGACCCACTGAGTGAGGCCAAAGCTTGATCTGCATCCTCATAGAAACTAGATGGGTTCATTTCCCCTGTGCCACAGCAGGAACTCCATGAATCACATCTATTTTATATTATTTTATATTTTATTTTACTTTATTTTGTATTTTATTTTATTTTATATTTTATTTTATTTTACTTTACTTTTTATTTTATTTTATTTTATTTTATTTTTGCTTTTTAGGGGCGCATCTGTGGCAAATGGAAGTTCCCAGGCTAGGGATCAGATAGGAGCTGCAGCTGCTGGGCTATGCCACAGCCACAGCAACACAGGATCTGAGCTGTGTCTGTGACCTACACCACAGATCCTTAACCCATTGAGCGAGGCCAGGGATCCAACCTGCATCCTCATGGATACTAGTCAGGTTCGCTTCTGCTGCGCCACCACAGGAACTCCATGAATCACATTTCTTTTATTGCATCAATTTTAAAGTCGCCTTTGCCATGGGGCTTGCCCTTACCACCCAACCCCCCTCACCAGGCTTTCTGTATCCTGTGCCATAGCATGTGTTACCTCCTTGCACACACAAATGTTTTTGCTTATTAATGATGTTTATCCATTCCCTCATAAGTAAGGTCTGTGTGGCCCGGATCTTTGTCTTTTTCACAGATGTCCCCAAACCTCTACCATGGATGGCATGCCAATATTTTTGGACTCAAAAAGGAATCAAAAGCCCTCACACGTGAAGGGCGAGGTGCTAAGGGTGTTTGCAGTGATTCTATCAAAACCTAAAAATACCCTTCAAGGCAGGTCCTCTTAATAACCCCACTTCATACACAAAGAAACAAGAGCTTAACCAATTGAACTGATTGCCAGAAGCTGTCTGAGCACCTTGACAGATTAGTCCCCCAAAGTCACCGGCAATGACACCTTGGGCAGGTGGCTGCCCCCTGGCTGCCATTCCTGGCCCCCTCTGTGGTGAAGGCCTGGGCTTCCAGAAAGTTCTTTGAAGGAGAAGCCCTGTTCTCTGTGGTTCTGGAGGCACAGCCCGCCTTGCTGTGGGTTTCAGCACCCTGACCTTCCAAACAGAGGCATTTGCTAATTTCCTGAAGGAAGGCTTGTCCTGGGGCAAAAGCTGTTCACAGTAAGTGAGAAAATGTTTTCAGAACCACCACACACTCGGAGCTTTCATTTCCAGTGTTGTGTGGAGCCAACACAGAAACCTGAGTTGCCCGTCCTGCCCTTCCAGCCCCACCCACTGCCTTGCAGCTTTTCCAGATTCACGGGAATGTTTCTGTTAACTTTCTCCCCTCCTGGGTGACTGGTTTTGTATCACCTACTAACGCGGGGCTTCGGGAGAGGACGAGGCTGAGTGACAGGAACAAGGTACAGGCCAAAGGGAAGACTTGCAGCCCCTGGCTGGTCCTGTCTAGGAGCTGCACGCGCACATCTGGACAAGCGATCATGTGACAGCTCGGAAAGCCAGAAACATATCCTGGATACCATAAAAAATGGGTTCTGTTAAATTAAAAAGCCTTTAGATACTAGCTCAGCTGGTTTGAAGGCGGGGGAGGGTCTTTAATTTGCGCTCTCTTTTTTCATTTTTCTGGAATGTGTTGTAAGATTTGGGATTGCTGAACCTCATTTAATATCGCGAACCCATCCTATTGTGAATTTGTTTGCATGCTTTCTGGAAGCCCAGCCAGCCCTTCTCCACTTTCATAAACTTCAGACATGGCTTGTTGATCTGGGGAGTAGGGCTCGGTGTCTTGGTGAAAAACACACGCGAATAAAGAAAGAAACTCTCTCCTGTCTCCACTTGCCAACCCCTCCCTCATTTCCCCACCCCTCCCCAAGAAAACCATCAAAATCCTTGGCCAAAGCCTGTCTCCTCTCACGATCGCAAAGAAAGATCCTGTAGGATATTAAGTGCTAAAACATAGCTGGGGCAGAGAAATGTCACAGTTCTCTTTGGAGAGAATCCAGAACAGACTGGAAATAAAAAGTTTCTTGAGATGAACCGATGGGAAATACCAAAGTATGGTCCAGACTCTATTCCTGCCACTCAGAAAAAAATACACATATCTATTTTCTTTTTCTTACACAAATAAAACATTCTTGGGTTGCCCACTGGACGTATCCTTCTCCCTGATCTGCCAAGATTGCCGAAACCAGGATTAAACAAGACACCCATTCCAAAACCAACAATCTGTTTTCTCAAACTCTCCAAGACAGAATGACCTTGGAAGTGAGCATGGGATAAAAAGACAAGATAGGAACATCACGCCTCATTTCTTTTTCAAGTGTGAACAGCCAATCAGGCAGAATGCGCCCTCTTGGCATTTCTATCATCTGTCAGTGACGGTTTATCTTTTTTTTGTTTGTTTAGGTTTTTTTTTTTTTTTTTTTTAGGGCCGCACCTGCAGCATATGGAGGTTTCCAGGCTAGGGATCGAATTGGAGCTGTAGCCGCTGGCCTACACCACAGCCACAGCAACTCAGGATCTGAGCCGTGTCTACAACCTACACCACAGCTCAGGGCAACGCTAGATCCTCAACCCACTGAGTGAGGCCAGGATCAAACCTGCGTCTTCATGGATGCTAGTCAGATTCATTTCTGCTGAGCCACGAGGGGAATTCTGGTTCATCTTTTAATCTTAGGAAAAAGTAATAGAAATAATATTGGTAAAAGACCACCAGCTTTTGGTTAAAATACGTGAAATCATCTCATTTTCACTTTTTCAATGATTCAGTACTTCTTTTCCCACCACTGGACTGTCAGCTGCCTGTGAGAAAGGACCTTGCTCACTTTGTTCACCATTGGGTCCTCAGGAGTTCCCGTTGTCGTGCAGCAGAAACGAATCCAACTAGGAACCATGAGGTTGTAGGTTCGAACCCTGGCCTCGCTCAGTGGGTTAAGGATCTGGCGTTGCCGTGAGCTGTGGTGTAGGTTGCAGATGCAGCTCGGATCTGGCATTTCTGTGGCTCTAGCATAGGCCAGCAGCTGTAGTTCCAACTGGACCCCTAGCCTGGAAACCTCCATATGCCTCAGGTGCAGCCCTAAAAAGACAAAAAAAAAAAAAAAGGACCTATTGGGTCTTCAGTGTCCAGAACAAAGCCTCACCAATGCTGCTGCCCAGTTTCGAGCTAGAAGCCTCTGTTTGCCCCTTCTGACGCACTGGGTACCCTTCCCCACTCCACTCTGTGACCTGGGCTTGACTTGACTGTGCCAATGGGCTCTGTGATAGTTAAGTTCATGTACCAACTTGATTGGGTCGAGGGATCCCCAGGGAGCTGGTTACGCTGGTTATTTCTGGGGATGTTTCTAGAGGAGATGAGCATTTGGTTTACTAGACTAAGTAATGTGGGTGGGGCCAAGGAAGAGTGAATTCCTTTTTTTTTTTTTTTTTTTTTTTTTTTAAGGGCAGGACCCGTGGAGTATGGAAGTTCCCAGGCTAGGGGTCAAATAGGAGCTGCAGCTGCTGACCTATACCACAGCCACAGCAACACCAGATCCAAGCTGCATCTGTGACTACGCCACAACCTGCAGCAATGACGGATCCTTAACCCACTGAGCAAGACCAGGGATTGAACCTGCATTCTCACAGATGCTAGTCGGGTTTGTTTCTGCTGAGCCACAATGGGAACTCCAAGAGTGAATTCTCTTTCTCCCCTCTTGAGCTAGAACGTCTGCCTCTGCATGCCCTCAGATATCAGAGATCCTGGTCCTCAGGCCTTTGGACTCCAGGATTTCCAACAGCGGCCCCTGTTCTCAGGTCTCATATTATTGACTTTCCTGGTTCTCTGGCTTGCAGATGGAAAACTGTAGGACTTATCAGCCTCATAACCCCAAGAGGCAAGGCTTATACCCAATGTCTGGATCTATCCCATTCGTTCCGCTTCTCTCAAGAACCTTGACTGACACAGGCTTCCTGGCCCTCCAGTTTTCCTTTGGATGAAGCCAATGAAGGCACCAGGGTCTATCAGCATGCAGGCAGGCACAGCCCTTGACCCAGGGATGGTGACAGCTCCCCCGATTCTAGTCTCAGGGTCCTGTACTATCCCTTGTAATCTTCTCTTCATTAATCTCATAAATTGACTCCATTTGAGTTTATCTGTTTCTACCGTTACCAATATCCTGCTGGAGTCCTGATTGATGGAATTAAGAATGAACAAATGAATGAGGCTTCCCTGTAATGAGCCATACTTCTAGAGAATTGCAAGCTGGTTCCAGATCCACTTCCTCCCGTGTTCAGTTCCTTACAGATGTAGTTGTCACCATTAGTTCAAGGCTCCAAGGATGTGCTGGAATTGTTTTTCTCAAGTAAAACCCCACAATCTGCTCCAACCCCACCCTGGCTAGTTTCTTTTGGGATCAGTGATATGAACACCCAAAGCAGTCTGCGCTGTGTAGAAAGGTCCATTATTGAATCACCTACCTATTCATCCATTTGTTAGTTCATTTACATGTATTTATTCATTTTTCAATTGAAATTTATTAAACACCTATTATGTGTCATGCATCTTAGGGGCAACAATTTTATTTCATCTTGCATCCCACCTTGTAGGGTCAGAAAGTGTGGCAATGAAGAGAATTCTGAAGCAGTCTGAGATCAGGGGAAAAATGTGCCAGGATCAATTAGTAATGTCTGCTGTGGATAGAGGAGTAGAAGCATTTATATGAACACTACTTGCCATCCTTGCATTAGCTGCCGCTGAGTAAGCAGAAAAATAAAGCATTACAAACCCTAGTCACTGCCTCCAGTTTTGCTGCTTCCTATTAAAACTGCATGTTTGCTCAAGAGCTTCTGATATGCAATAACTACCACCCCTCAGACACACCCAAATGGTTATTTGATTGTACAAAGGCATCATTGACTTGACAGGGCCTATTTTCATTATTTACATTCTGGATTGTATTTTCTGAGTTATACCACACAATTAAATGGAAAGTTTTCCATCTACTTTCCTGAAATGTAAATCATGGGCTGCAGTAACTAGCCAGTCCCCAGCCTGAGTTAAGAGGAAGATTTGCTAGCTGGTTCGCATCACTTTGGGGTAACTTGTTACAACCATCACTCAAGAGTCAAAGGCATCCTTTCTGAAAATTTTCTCTCCAGAGATCTTTTGAATAAGGGAGCATACATGAGAACAGTTACTCTCCTGAGCTTTTCATTCTTGATTACAGGCAATTTTGGTTCTACATTCACTCAGCTCATAAGACACTGGATTTGACATGCAGATTCTTTGAGCTGAACTTCCTGTGTCCAGGGCACACTGTGCCCTGGGGGCAAGTTTCCTGAGAGCCCTGTTTGGTACCTAATCCTCTTTCTGGAATCCTCTTTCTTTCTTTCTTTCTTTCTTTCTTTCTTTCTTTCTTTGTTTCTCGGGCCACACCTGTGGCATATGGAAGTTCCCAGGCTAGGGGTGGAATCAGAGCCACAGTTGCCGGCCTGCACCACAGCCACAGCAATGCCAGATCCGAGCGACATCTGTGACCTACACCAGAGTTCATGGCAATGCTGGATGCTTAACCCACTGAGCGAGGCCAGGGATCAAACCTGCATCCTTATGGATACTAGTTGGGTTTGTTACCACTTAGCTACCATGAGAACGCCATTGAATCCTGTTTCTTTAATACAACCTAGCTCAGCATCCCTGGGAAAATCATTTACCCTCTCTGGGCTTTCTTCTGATAGGAAGGGATTCCATACTAAAAGCTGGTAATTACTAAGCATTTACTCTGTGCCAGACTGTGTGCTAAATGTATTTAAATTACAGTTAGTACTAAATTATTATTATTTTTCCTTTGTATGGCCACACCTGAAAGCAGGCCACACCTGCTTTCATCTGATAGGAAGGGATTCCATACTAAAAGCTGGTAATTACTAAGCATTTACTCTGTGCCAGACTGTGTGCTAAATGTATTTAAATTACAGTTAGTACTAAATTATTATTATTTTTCCTCTGTATGGCCACACCTGCAGCATATGGAAGTTCCTGGGCCAGGGGTTGAATCAGAACTGCAGCTGCTGGCCTATACCACAGCCACAGCAATGCAAGTTCTGAACCACATTTGCAACCTACCCCTCAGCTTGCAGGAAAGCCAGATTTTTAACCCACTGAGTGGGGCCAGGGATCCAACCCACATCCTCCTGGATACTATGTTGGGTTCTCAACCCACTGAGCCACAATGGGAACTCCCACAGGACTGAATTATTACACTAAATGTGTAAAAATGTTTTAAAATGTGTAAAAATTAAGGATAAGCAAACTCTTTCTATAAAGGACAGTAGAGCAAATGTTTTCAGCTTTTAAGCCATAGGCTCTCTGTCGTGGCTACTCAACTCTGCCTCTGTAGCATGAAGACAGCCACAGACAAGATGCAAACAAAGGCGCAGCACAGTGTTCCAATAAAACTATTTACAAGAACAGGCATTGGGCTCACAATGGCCCACAGACTCTAATTTGCCACCCTGGCTTGGTAAGAATTTCCCCTTTTAATTTGTAAAACAGTCTTATAAAATAGGTACAAGTCAACTAGATTAAGTCAATTTTCTGAGGTCCCTAATATAGAAAGAGCCAGGATTCAGACCCAGACTAAGAGTCCCATGTTTAAACCACCCTTCTGAGTTTCTCAAAACACCAAACATCGACCCACTCCCTGCCCAGGGCTTCCTGGGCCTCCCAGCATCCCAGCCCAAGTCCTGTCAATTCTCTCCTAGCTCCTTTCACCTCTCTTCAAGAGGTCACCCTTCTCAACCATTTGTTTCCTCTTAACTCACTGTCTGTCCTCAGCATGGAGTTTGGCATCAACCCCAGCGAGTCCTAAATCCTCTCAAATTCTGAATATTAAGTTCTCTGCCAGACGGGGGTTTCTCTCAGTCTACATACAATTGGAATGAAATCACTAGATGAAACCAAAGAGCTCACCTTTGAACAATGCCTATTCAACGAGCACATGGACTGTCTCGTGGTTTTGAGTTAGAACCATTCGTTCCACTGTCACTTTGCCATGTGACCCCAGGCATATCGAAATCTCTTGATTTCTTACCTATTAAGGAGTGCTTTTCGAAAAAACAACCTATAAAATTTGTTGTGAGCCCTTGCCAGTAAAAGCATTATGCTGCCATGGAGATACGGTGGGCAAGGGTGACGCCAAGCTGGATCTTATTATATTCCTTTTACATTTCTGTGTTTTGAGGGATGGCTATAGAAGCAATTCATTTGCTGCCAGTTGGTGGTGTGTGCTTGTGTCCAGCGGGGCTTCTGTCCCAGGCGGCTGAGTGTGAGGGGTAGAAGCACCATTTTCAACTTTGTTTCCTAACATCTATGATGGGTTATATTCCAGCTGAGGGTGGATCCATGGATCCAGCTACACGTGGGACTGCTATTAATTGGGTGCCAGTCCTGTGCCAGGCACAACGCTGGTTTGGGGACCTCTGGTGATGGACCACATAGAGTAGGTCTCCTAGAGGCTAGCTAGATGTCCCAAACCCTCAACAACTCCTCATCCAGGGCTGTAACACTGGTGACAAGTGCTGTGAAGCAAACAGATGCCATGAGCACTTACAGCCAAAAAGGACCAAGCTGAGGTCTGAGAGTTCAGAAAAATCATACCTAGAGTGTGTCTTCACCCTCCTCTACCACCAACTGTGACTGTAAACGACCTGAGGACAGGAGATGCTGAGTATCTTGAGGAAACGAGGCCAGAGTTCTGGGGATCCTAGGGGGCTTGTGTTGAGGCCAGAGAGATAGGTAGAGGCTATATCAGGCAGTACCTTGAAGGTCATGGGAGGCAGTATTGATAGGAAACCATTAAAAGGTGATGATTAGGGAGTAACATGATCGTGAACATATGGACTCAAAAGATATGGATGGATCTTACAGCTTTAGAAGTAGAACTGTGATCCCCAACCAACATTCTCATCCTTCTCTCCCCGTATTTCTTCATATTTTCCATCCCTTCTCTCTAACAGATGGGTGTGCTCAATGTCCCCTGAACCTTCACTCCATTGCTACCCCCTGCTCTTCATGGGAAGGTTCTCTCTGCTTCTAGGTGCTCATCTAAGCCCTCCCCTTATTCAGAAGCAGCTCACATCTCATCTCTTCCATGAAGCCTTCTTGGGTGGCCCTTCACTATAGGCAAATAGAGAGGCAAAAGACCAATCTCTTACTTCAGTCTTTCCCTCTTAAGTCCTTTTCAAACGTCCCAGCTCCAGGCTTTTGCTCTAAACCAACTTACATTTTCTCTCACCAATAAATTGGTTGCAGCCCTTGCTCATTGAAATCCTACTCAACCTTCAAGGCAGACCTCAGAATCAACTCACCACAGGACTCCTCCTTGACCACTCCTGTTGAAGACTTTGATCCATCCTTCCCCTTGAATGCCACTAATTTACTGATTCCTATTAGCTAGTAAGACAAAATGAAACAAAGCAAACCTTTGATTACATATCCATCATGTTCCCTGACTCAACATAAGAATTTTTAAAGGTGGAGACCAAACTTTGTGACTCCCCCTGTATTTCTCTTCACTGACACGACATTCTGGAGATGTTCAATACATGCATGTTTTTTCACTTCTCTTGGTCTGAGGTCACATACTCATTTGGATGCCTGGCTTTGTGGAAGATGAGAGACTCCTAACCTTGTCCCCTGAAGTCCTACTCCATGCCTGTTGTCAGAGTGATCTTCCTAAAACCTACTTTTGGGTTACTTCCCTTCCTGGAACCTTCATCCTGGCTCCTTATTAACCTCACGGTAAAATTGAGACTCCTTTGATTAGCTGCTTCCCACACCTTTAGCTGTGTTCTGGTTTTCTATGGATGTGCAACAAGTTACCATGGACTTAATGTGAAACGACTCATATTTATGATCTCAATATTTCTGTGTGTTGGGAGCCTGGGTGGGTGTGACTTAGCTTGTCTTGGTTCTCTGCCTCAGAGCCTCAACCAAGCTGCAATCAAGCTCTCAGCTACGGCTTCAGTCTCATCAGATGCTCAACTGGGGAAGAATTCACTTCTATGTTCACTCTGTTAGCAAAATATATTTCCCTGTGGTTGTAGGGGTGAGGTCTCCCTTGGCTTTTAGGAGCCTCTGACAGTTTCTTGACCTGTGGGCTTCCACTTACTTAAAAACGACTTGCTTTCTTATAGCCAGCAGGGGAAGGAGAAACTCCAGGACAAGTCTCCCAGGAGTCTTATCTAAGAGACTTACAATCAGAACCATCACTTTTGCCATATTTATTGGTTAGAAATAAGTCATGGGGCCTTTCCATTCCCAAAGGTAGAGGGTTATACAAAGGCGTAGACACCAGGAGGTGGAGATCTAGGGTTTGCCTGTCCAGACTGAATCTCCCTCTACTGCTTCTGAAAAGTAGACTCTAGCAATATCAGATGTTTCCACTTCCAAAAAACATTCCACCTCTTTTTACATCTCTAAGCATTTATACATGCATTTGTACCTTATTGAAAT
This sequence comes from Phacochoerus africanus, assembly GCF_016906955.1. Classification (NCBI taxonomy): domain Eukaryota; kingdom Metazoa; phylum Chordata; class Mammalia; order Artiodactyla; family Suidae; genus Phacochoerus; species Phacochoerus africanus. Next base: position 41,735,119 of record NC_062552.1, read on the forward strand.
GCGCTCCTCTATTTCATCTCCTCCAGTATTTCTTCCCCTATATCTTCTCTTACAAAAATGGGATCATTTCCTTCTCTGGGATGCTTCTGTCCTCTGAATCAATATCTATAATCTATGGTCAAGCTCGTCATATAGTGAGTCCCTTGTATATTTCTGCTGTATAAGACTAATTTCTTTGATATTGGGGAGGATGTATATTTTTTTTTTTTTTTTTTAGGCTAGGGGTCAAATCAGAGATGTAGCTGCTGGCTTACACCACAGCCACAGCAATGCAAGATCCGAGCCGCATCTGCAACCTACACCACAGCTCATGGCAATGCCGGATACTTAACCCGCTGAGCGAGGCCAGGGATAAACCTGCATCCTCATGGAGGCTAGTCAGATTCATTTCTGCTGAGCCATGACGGGAACCCGAGAATGTATTCTTCATTTCTCTATTTCCAGTTCTCTCATTTAACATAAACTCAAAGAATATATAAAAGGTGGCTTATTTAATGGGAAATGATCTTTGATCTGAAGGGGAGGTTGTCTACATTTTTGCTCTCAGCTCCCTAAATAAGTTTTGTAAAATTATTTGCCCTTCCTTTCAGATGTTTTTGAGTTAACATCTATTATTAGTCAGCTTTTATTAGGTTATGCTGCTATAACAAACATAACCATATCTTAGTGGCTCATTATTATAAGGTCTCATTTCTGGCTTATCTGACATATTGGCTGCAGGTTGTCTATGGCTCCATTCCATATATTTTCTCCTTTCCAGAATACAGGCTGAAGCAGCACCTGCTCTTTGGGACATGATATTGTTGTGGCAGAAGGAAAAAAGAGCTCTGGAAGAACCATGTGGTGACTTTTAAAGCTTCTGTGAAGCTATGGTATATGTCACTTCTGCTCACATTCCATGGGCAAATTGGGTCATTTGGCCAAGCCTGACTCAAGTATATGCTTCTTATAAGAATTTGGCAGCAAGTCATTGGAAATAAAAATACAATCTATCACAACATCTAAATCTGTTAATCATAACATTAATTGTTACAAATGTTATAATTTCTAGCATATTGCCTATGCTTCTTATAAGAATCAGGCAGAAAGTCATTGGAAACAAAAATACAATCTATCATAACATCTAAACTTTTTAATCATAACTTTAATTGTTGTGGATGTTATAATTTCTAGCATATTGCTTAAGTGTTTTAAATATATTTTTGCTACAACAGTAGAACTCATTCAGTTTGTGAAAATTTCTACCCACATAACACCCCCTTGGCAAACACATGTTGAAACAGATCATTCAGATCAGCCTTGTTTTTTGTAAAAAAAAAAATCTAACAAAATTTCAATTCGCATACACTTGTTAGTATGTCCCTATGGAGACTGTTGATTTCTAATTTGTAGATAGGCAGATAGTCACAGTTAAAGTCACAGAGCCCTGATGTTAATTGGTTTCCTGGAAGGAAAAAGGTTCTGTCCTTTTAATAATTCTTAGTAAAGGGCTCATTGCTTTGTTGTCAAGGAGTTCCTCTGGGAACAATACATTATTGAGTTGTCTCTTGTTTGCTGTCCCTTGTTTTCACTCACCAAAATCATACCCCAAAGCGAGACTTGGATGAGCAAGAAATGCACCTCATTTTGTCAGGTAGGAAATGGTGACTGTGAAAGGGGAAGTGAAATCAGATGGAGCAGACTGATGGTGCTGATTTAAAGAGCACCTATGGAAGTTTAGGATCTGGGAAATTCTCTTACATTATCCTTACCTGGGTACCTCACCTCCCACCCCAGAAAGTCTTTGGACCCCATAGGAGTACCTGCACTTGGTTTGAAGATTATTTCCGTAGGACGTGAGATGCTCTAGGTGTAGGGGGAGGTGCAATGAATGGAAAGACCTCAAGGGAAAAAAGAACCAGAAAGAAAAAAATTGCAGTAAAAGGCTCAAGGCATATAGAAAACGTGTGAAAGTTGAGGAGTAAAAAGCTTTCCCCGGCTGAAGCTGGCCCAGGAGATGACACACATCTTCCACGTCCGGGAGACATGGGGAAACCAGTGATGGGGCTGGAGAAGGAGAGAGAGTTTGGGAGGGGTGCATCCCAAAGTGAGGAATGAGCCTAACAGGAAAGGGTCCTGGACACCAGCCCATGAAGGATGAATACTTTGGTGCCAGTTCGAAGAAACATCACGTACGTGGTCTCTCAAGTTGATTTCAGAGGAAGTTTCTGGAATCATTGATTTCATCTGCTCGTCACTAGCATGATTAATACAGGTTTCAGGACACTCACACAAACCCCCCCCACAAACACACTTCCTTATTAATGGAGCCCGTATGCCTTACACAAGAAACAGATCGCAAAGCTCTGGAAATACTTTCTAGGACATTTCCTGTCCCCGCCCCCACCCCTCCAACACCCACCATCCACCACTTCTTTTCCTTCTTTTCCTCACCTTCTCTTATCTTTCTTCTCCTTTTCTTCTTTTCTCCTTTCCTGTTGTTCCCTTTTATCCCCCTACTCCTCCCCAAAGGCTTCACCCTGCCTCAAAGTTTTAGTCAGCAACTGACACTGATTTAGGAAAAAATGAACATTCTTTGCACCTGGGCTCAGCAAAGCTCAGGGACTTTTTAGTGTGGGAAAAGGCCCTTTGGTGGGAAAATGAATCAAGAAGACAACAGGTATTATCGAAGGTCTCTAGCTCAGGTACAGCGTGGCACAGCACCAAAGGGCTTGCTTGGGACCAAAGCTATATACATATATATATATATTTGTCTTTTTGCCATTTCTTGGGCCGCTCCCACAGCACATGGAGGTTTCCAGGCTAGGGGTCGAATCAGAGATGTAGCTCCCGGCCTACACCACAGCCACAGCAATGCAGGATCCGAGCTGTGTCTGCAACCTACACCACAGCTCACGGCAACGCTGGATCCTTAACCCACCGAGCAAGGCCAGGAATTGAACCCACAACCTCGTGGTTCCTAGTCAGATTTGTTAACCACTGAGCCACGACGGGAACTCCCAAAGCTATATTTATCACTAAAAAAATATGCATTTCTGTAGAACTGTAAGATGTCAAGAGCAGAAAGCAACTCAGAGACCATCTAATTCAGTGTTTGTTTTACAAAAGAGGCAACAGAAGGCCAGAGAGGGGGACAGACTTGTTCAAAGTTACATAGGATGGACAACCTTCCACCTTGTAGTCCATTATCTATGGAGAAAGCCAGGACCAAGTGTCAAAAGTCTAGAATCACCCATTTATTTACACGCAGAGGTGAGCAAGTACACATACATGCAGTAGCTACAGCAAATATAGGCGACAGTGTGAGCCCTCTGTTCTTTGCCTCTTTTGGTTGAATTTTCAGTTGAATAAATTCCACTCCTATTTCTCCCAGAGTGGGATACCCGACTCCTTTGCCCCTTTGTAACCATGTGCCTATGTTTTGGGTCTAGCTGGAAGGGAACTGGGGCTGCACATAGACAGGGCTATAGATCTAGGGCGTGTGTCTCTGATTGAAGTTTTCTGCAAAATAAGACTGATGTTAGGATCATCCCACTTGATCTCTTCTCCCTGGAAGCATTTGGCTGGAAATTAGCAGAGCTGAGTTCTCACCACCCTGCCCCTGGGTTTTCTCTGAATGGCCTTGGGAAAGTCCCCTCCCCTGTCTGGGACTCCATTTCAGCATCCTCATGGTGTAAACACCACCTCAGAGAGCCGTGAGAAGCAAATGCGCTGCTGATCATAAAACACGTGATAAATGATTAGGTGCTGCAATAACGTACCGGAATTTATCGTTACTACCTTCCACTGCCATAGAGAATTCAAGGGGTTTAGGTTTGGGGTTTTTTTTTCCCCCCTTTCTTTTCCGGCCACCTGGTGGCAGATAAAGTCCCCAGGCCAGGGATCAAAATCCAGCCACAGCTGCCACCTATGCAGCAGATGTGGCAATGCTGGATCTTTTTAGCCCACTGTGCCTCGGTGGGGATCGAACCTGCATCCTGGCGTTGCAGAGATGCCGCTTATCTTGCTGCACCACAGAGGGAACTCTCAGGGTTATTTAAGATGGGAGATGTCTCAGGTGCTCTTTGAGATTGCACTTCAATCTCTGCCAAACGTCTCCCTTTCAGAGAGTCTCCTCTAACCAGCCCTGTGCCACCTGCAGGGCTAGTCCATCCCCTTATCCAGCTCACTTTCAATCCTCTCAACCAGTTCTATTTGGACCTTTTGCCCTTATCATCCCCTGCTGTGTTACAGAGTATTTATTATCTCTTTTTCCCCCCCAGACTGTAGGATTCACAAAGGCAGGGGCTTAGGCAGTTTTGCCTCCGGCCTTTTTCCCAGAGCCCAGGATAAGTATGGCTGGCACCTGGCGAGTGCTCAGTAAACACCTGCTGAGCTCATTCTTAAGATGCTTCTGGCATCCGAGAGAGGTGAGGTGTGGAGCGGGTCAGGGAAGGGGGCAGACTGGCCTGTGGCCCTTAGTGGGGACCCTTCCCCATCTTCAAGTGTGAGCTGCCTTCTGCTTGATGCAATGCCTGATCTGAGACCACCAGTTGGCCCATTCTCAGAAGCCAGTTGAGGTGAGAGTCATGGAAGCTTCTGGAAGCTTCCAGTTTTGTGACCTGAGTAAAAGAATCCACTCACGGAGGGTCTAATGTGGTACAGTGGAAGTGAATCCAACTAGTATCCATGAGGATGTGGGTTTGATCCCTGGCCTTGTTCAGTGGGTCAAGGATCCCACATTGCCGTAGCTGTGGTGTAGGCCAGCAGCTGCACCTCTGATTTGACTCCTAGCCTGGGAACTTCCATATGCCTTGGGTGTGACCATAAAAAAAAAAAACACTTGGGAAACACCTAAGGGAAATGCACCTGGGCACCTGGTCCCTCCCCTGAAAACCATGGCAGGGCAGAGATCTTGAACTGCCCCTGCTCTGAGCTGATTTTCAAAGAGCTGGGCTGGTAAAACTGACTATTGCCAGAAAGTCAGTCCCCAGGATCTTGACCTCTGTGCTGGTAACAAGGCTATACGGTACTGTACTCTATTATGTTATCTGTAATATATTCTATAGTATTGTATATGCATATATGTATATACACAGACACACACATCTGTGTGTAAGAAAAAGGCAGCAGACAGAAAGAGGCAGGGGAGAGCAGAAGGTGGGGACATCCCTTTTGTCACAAGGAGCAGGGTTGATCATAGGGGCTCCATGGCATCTTCTCCTTCTGGATTTACAGTCCTCTGAGCACCCCAGGGGTGCTTTGCACGCCAACCCTGACCCAAAGGGGCCAAGCAGCACTTGCAAGAAATGAAAGAGAAAGGCTCAAGACAGCTGATCCCTGCTGCGTCCCAGGGGCGTACTGGGGGAACACCAGCCACCCAGAACCCCGCTCTGGTAGCTGCATGGTTTGTGGTTGCATGTTCCCCTTGCATCTGCAGTCCAGAGACACAGGGCTGTCGGTCCGCAAGCTCGAGGCATTTTCTTTTCCTTTCTGGTCTCTGGCTCCCCCTGTCTCCCCCGCCTGAGACCCCCAGGGTCTGCCCTGAGCTAGGATGGGGCGCTGTGGGGTCATTTGGGCTTAGCCAGAGCTGCTCTCTCCCAAGGGAACAGATGACTATTCTGGGTTCGTCTGAGAGTGGCAGAGGGGGGAGGGAAGACAGGGGACTTGGCGCTGGTGCTCCCCAGGGTTCCTAGAGCACGTTTGGAAGAGCTATTCTCCATCCTTCCACTTTTCCTCTCTCCTTTGGTCAACCGCAACCACAGGGTGGGAAAAGGCCCCTTGGTGTGGCCGCGGAGTCCCTGGTCTCTATCCCGTCCTCCTGCCTTAAAGCGGTGGGGCCCACCTTGGGATCTCTGCACCGTCTCGCAAAGAGCTGGGCAAGCTGCTTTGCTCCTCAGGAGGCTTCGACCTGCCAGCCAAGTCATGTTCCATTGAGGTCACGGGAGATGGATTATTTTACACAGGCATTTGCAAACGACGGCTCAAACTTGAATCTACAAGTAGGTGTTGATGGCAGAAACTCCCAGGCATCTGTTTCCATCCCTCGGGCACCTCCACCCCTCAGCATCTGCTCCACACCTTTCTGGGCTTGCAGAAAATTTCCGGTCTCCTTTGAGAGTCAGTAGGAGCTATGATACAGGGAACCCAGGGCTGGGGCGGTGCGGTAGCTGGAAGCCTCAGGATGCTGTGGGATTGCCTGCCCAGGACAATGGGTTAAAGGCTCAGGGCTGGATGGCACTTGAAGTCACCTGTGATATGGAAACTCACCCATCAATTGCCAACGTATGGGGGGCGGACCACACACACGGCTGATCTTTTGCAATACCACCCCCCCTCTTGCCCGCACCCCCATGTTAGACTCAATGCTGTGCTATAGCCAGGAGAGTTTTTCTTGGCCCAGTCTTGGATTTGTCTCTATTTTGATGTAAGTCACAGAACAATTGTTCTCAGAATGAGTAAAAGGGAAATGGAAGGGCCATGACTGGATGCCCTCTTTCACCTGCTCCTTCATTTTCTGCCTCTGAGGAGGTTCGGTTAGTGCCATGGCTGCTTCTCCCTCTCCTCAGCCCCAGAGCCTGCCCCTCCTCCTCTAAACGCCTTCAGATATTCTGCTATCAGATAAGGAGAAGCTTAGAACAGCTCACAAGAAAGGTTGGACAGCTGCGATATGTTTTATTCTGAGTTTTCCACCCACCCCACCCTCACCCCCCCGCCCCCGGCCCCTGGCCAATCAGCTCTGAAAAGTTGTGAACTTGGACCAGGATTCCTTAAACTCCAAAGGTGCTGAGACTGTGACTTGTAAAGAGCTAGGGCTTGGAGTTTCAGTCGTGGCTCAGCGGTCACGAACCCAACTAGTATCCGTGAGGACTCAGGTTCGATTCTTGGCGTCACTCGGTAGGTTAAGGGTCCAGCATTGCTGTAAGCTGTGATGTAGGTTGCAGATGCAGCTCAGATCTGGCATTGCTGTGGCTGTGATATAGGCCGGCAGCTGCAGCTCCAATTCAACCCCTAGCCTGGGAACTTCCATATGCGGCAGGTGCAGCCTTAAAAAAAAAAAAAAAAAAAAAAAAAGCCAGGGCTTTAAAGCATCCTAACTTCTCTCCTTCTCAGCACCCCAACTGATAATAGGTGGGCAGTCGATTTCATTGAATTGGTGATGCCTATTTCTAAAACTCCAAGTCGAGGGCAGTGTCCTCAACAAAATATATAAAAATAAGGATCCTTGTATCCTACTCAAAAATCTTCAATGCCTCGTGGCTACCTGTAGGATCAAGTCCAAAGATTTAGCTAGGCTACTAAGGACAGCTATCTAGGTTGTACACTGCACAATGTGATGGTGAATCATACCCAGCACAATCATTCTAAGGCCCTGTGAAAAGCAAAGCATTCAAAGCTCTTCACAGTACATGTTCAAGCAACTTTTCTAATCTTATGTTCCCTCAGCCTATAGGTGTACCTTTAACTTTAGCCTGACGGGTTTCACTGCCTCTAAACACACCTTGAAAGTCCTACATCTGGGCCTTTATGCAGACTCTTCCTTTAGTAAAAGCTGCTTCTTTGTCTCCACCTTGTTGAGTCTCCCGAGTCCTTCAAAACCTATTTTTTGTTTCACCTTTTCCGTGACATTTTCTCTGCCCACACCACCCGGAAGGCATCAGTTTCTTCTCAACTTCTGTTGTATCTGTGGTCAATAGACCCCTGGTGACAGACTACCTGGAGCTGGAGTTTTCGTTTTTGTTCTGTGAATTCTAGGTCTCAGTAGATTGTGAGTGTTTGAAGACAGAGCCCATGTTTAACTTTGCCTGAATTTTCTACAGCATCAGACACAGTGCCTGACATACAGGGTAAGCTCAGTCAATTGGGGACCTCCTGGCTGGTTGGTTCCAGTTGCTTTGAGAAGAATCCACTCACCACCACCCCCCACTCCCACCTCTCACCCTCTTGTTATTTTATTCCAGTTCCTGGAATTTCATAATAACAGAGATGTTTCCAAAAAGCTGATACAGACCATTTCCTCCAAATAAACCCATGTTTTTACATGACAAATTCTGGAGCTTTCTATAAAAGAAACCCCTCTGTTTAGGTTCCATCCAACATGCCAAATAATAACGGTAATAAACCAATATCCATTTCTTTAGTGCATCTTAATATAGGCACATGGACTAAATATTTCATATACCTTACCTTCTTTAATCCTCAGCAAACTGTATCCTCCTAGCTTTACATGTAACTAAATGAAGCCCAAAATAAGTGAAGCAATTTGTCTTAAGTCACAGAGCTAGTTAGTGATGGCCCTAGGATTTGAACCCACTCCTTCTGGAACTCAAGGGTCTCAGCCCCTGTGCTGGTGGTATGTGAGATCTCCTGAGTCTGGTCCAGAGCACTCTTGAAGAGCATCCTGGCCATCAGGCACCCTGTGGGCTCAGGACGGATCTGCATGTGGCCAGAGGCCTTAGTCTTCTGAGCATGTCTGCCAGAAACTAGTTAATAGGCCTTATCTTTAAAATGAAGTGATTGGACCAGGTCCCTTCCTGGTCTAAGAATTTATGAGGCTGCAAAAAAAGTAAAGACATGGCCCTTGCTCTCAGGAATTTACCATCTTGTTGGGGAGGGAGATGAAAACCTCAGGACAAAAAGAGCTAGCTAGGTAGGAGTTCCCGTCGTGGTGCAGTGGTTGACGAATCCGACTAGGAACCATGAGGTTGCGGGTTCGGTCCCTGCCCTTGCACAGTGGGTTAAGGATCCGGCGTTGCCGTGAGCTGTGGTGTAGGTTGCAGACGCGGCTCGGATCCCGCGTTGCTGTGGCTCTGGCATAGGCGGGTGGCTACAGCTCCGATTCAACCCCTAGCCTGGGAACGTCCATATGCCGCGGGAGCAGCCCAAGAAATAGCAACAACAACAACAACAAAAGACAAAAAAAAAAAAAAAAAAGAGCTAGCTATGTAGAGTGTGTCCCAGCCAGGTGAGTGGTTGAGGTCCGTGGGTTCAAGTACATCAGAGCATCAGCGAAGCTGGTGCTGTAGCTTTGCAAGCAGAGCGAGCTTGGAGCAGCCAGCAGAGGGATGCCTTTTTTCCAAGGACAATGAACTTGACCTAAGGCCGGGGGTTGAGGGTGGGGGCACTGCCAGAGGAGAGGCATGTTATCTCCCACTCCAGGATGTTTATCAGCCAGGCCAATGTGACCCTTCAACAAGATGTTTCTTGAGCAAATTTTTTGGAATTTTGGTGGGCTCTGACCTGCAGTTTTCACTTCCAAAATAACTTGACTTTTCTAAAGTGGTAATTTCATTTTCATGATAATACTAAACTGAAGCCACATGATCCCTAATTGGAAGCAGGTCTTGGGCCGCAGAGTTGCCAAGAAGCAGTAAGGAACATGCTTATTCTACTACTTTGCTTGAGGCACTCAGCATTTTTGAATGCCTGGGCAGAAATATAGTTTTTTAAATAAAGCCAACCTCTGAGAGAGGAGAGGGCGAGGGAGGGGAGCGGGAGATGGGGGGGGGCTGTTGGTTCACAATGAGAAAAAGGATTTTTTTTTTTTAATCCAAAGAGAGGAAAAGAATACTGTTTATTTTTGGATTTCAATTTTCCCATCAGTCTCTGCCATCTTTTGATGGGAGTGAAGTCGGGGTGTGTCCTGGGGAGGGGGAGTCTTGGAGTGGGTGGTGGGAGGGTAGCTAATATTCTTTCCACTATCAGGTTTGAGGTTCTGATTTTCTTCAGCCCAGCAAAGCGGGGCTCGGACTTCACGAGGGACCTTGCAAATGAGTCCTTTTTCTATTGTCTTTCCCACATCACATCACTTGTTCTATTAATTGTATCCTGATGAGAGAAACAGGAATGTCTGCTCCGGTGGCAGTTTGGGAGATTGTTTTAATAAGTCTCGCTGGACCTTGGGGACAAGAAATCACTCAGGGGTGTTTTTGTTTGTCTGTTTTTTTGTTTTCTTTTACTGAGCAGCAAAAAAGTCTCCCAGGGAGGGCTCCAGAATACACTGACATGGAGGACCTGTTTTAATGATGTTTTTTGAAAAGAACCAACACAGACCCCTTTCTGAAAACAAAAATTATATACAGATGAAGCGCGCATCTGAACTTTCTGACGGAAGCAGATGCTGTTTTCTAAAAACCGTCGGAGGCTCGATAATCATACGGTCTTTGGGGGAGACGTTTCCCTTCCGGCTGCCCCCAGTTTCCTGCGAGGCACCACTTGAGACACATTCGCTGGAGGGGGCTCTGGGCCCTGTGGCTTTGAGCCACGCTGCCAGTTAATACCCTCGGGAGGGCTGCCCGAGCCTCCGCCGCTGGCTGGCGTGCAGCCACGTGGGTCTCCTGGAGGCAAAGCGCCCTCCGCATCCTTGTCCTTTCGGTGCCCTCCGGTCCCCTGCTCGCCCCGCCTGCTCTGGCCTTGGGCCTTTCTGCTCCTTGCTGGGCTGTTCCGGAAGAATCCCTGGCTTGTTTCGTATTCTCCCTTTCCGGCCTTGCACACCTCTGGAGCACAGGAAAGAGACAAGGAAACCGTGAAGAAGGGAGCGAGAAAGAGGCAAAAGGATGTGGGGAAAGAGAGATTAAAGCTGGAGATGCCAGCTTTCACTGTTGCCTGGAAAAAACCGCTGCCCCCTGGGTTGGGCAAGGGTAGCCCAGAACTTGGGTTGAAAGAGAAAGTCTCAGGGGCTAGACTATTTAGACAGGCAACCACAATGCCTCAAGATAGATGTGACTCAGTGACTTCCCAAAACATGGATTTCAGAGAAATATCACATTACGTCCTTTTTGTACTTTTCACTTGATTTTTCGGAGGCAGTCGTTGACGTTTTTAATTTCAACCCCGCTGTTACACGCCCACTTCAGTTTCCAAGGAAGGTACGCAGGTGGGGAAGATCCACGGGGGACCTTGGCTTTCCATCCACGTCCCCAAGGGCTCCTCAGCCCCAGAGCCCTGAAAAGCCAGAACATCTGGCCCATTTCAGCAGTTTATTCACAGTTCAGCCAGTCATCTGGATGTTTTGTCTATGCAGTGCCAAACATCTGGGTTGACATTTTTTTTTTTTAAAACCAAACTTAGTAGATCTTTTGGCATTGTGTAGACAAGAACTCAATTTTTTAATCGTTATTTCTCTATTCATCTGAGATTCTTAGTAATTGGTGCTCTGGTACAATGAAGGAGAGAAATATAAAGGAAGGCTTTCTTGGGGGGGGCTGATTGCTTTCCTTTTTTTGAGGTCGTTACACCATTCTAAATCAGTGGTTTGACTGAGCTTTCTTACTGATAGACGATGAAATTGACCAAAATAATATGGTGTGTTGAGTTAACAAAACACAGCCTTAAATGACCCAAATTCATTTTAAAAGAATGAGAATTTTCATGTTTTTCACGAGAGTGTAAAAACAGAGAATTGAGGGATTTTTAAAATTATTTATTTATTTTTTGCTTTTGAGGACTGCACCCAAGGCATATGGACGTTCTCAGGCTGGAGGTCAAATCGGACCTGCAACTACCGGCCTGTGCCACAGCCACAGCAACATGGGATCCGAACCCCATCTTCGACCTATGATGCAGCTTTCGGTAACGCCGGATTCTTAACCCACCGAGAGGGGCCAGGGATGAACCTACATCCTCATGGATTACTAGTTCTGAAATGTATTAAAAGTAACCACAATAATTTGTTACCAAATATACAATACAAAAAGATGTAAGTTGTGATATTAAAAACCTTAACTGTGAGGGGCAGCAAGAAAAATGGGACATTTCCATATGCTTTTGAAGTTAAGTTACTGTCAGCTTAAAGCAGGTTGGTATAGGATATTCTATGTAAGCCTCATGGTAACCACGAAGGCAAAACCTGTAGTAAATACATGAAATATCACAACATATGAAAAATTATATGCCGACAAATTAGACAATATAGAAGAAATGGATAAGCTCTCAGAAATATCTAACCTACCAAGCCTGAATCATGAAGAATTTAAAAAATCTGAACAGATCCATTACAAGTAAGGAATTGAATTGGTCATCAAAAACCTTCCAACACACAAAAGTTCAGGACCAGACGGCTTCACTGGTCAATTCTACCAAATGCTTGAAGAGGAGTAATGTTACTCCTTCTCAAACTCTTCCAAAAAAATAGAAGAGGAAGGAAGACTTTTAAAGTTATTTTGCAGGACCAGCATTACCCTGATACCAAACCAGACAAAGACACTACAAGAAAATTATAGGCCAATATCTCTGATGACCATAGATGCAAAAAATATTAGCAACAAAATATTAGCAAACTAATATTAATTCAATAATTAGTTAGAGACAGCATATATCATGTGCAAGTGGGATTTATTCCTGGCATACAGGGTCATTCAACACCCACAAATCAATCAGTATGACATATCATGTTACAAAATGAAGGAAAAAAATCATAGAATCATCTCATTAGATGCAGAAAAAAAGTTGACAAAATTCAGCATCCATTCTTGATAAAAACTCAACAGAGTGGGTATAGAGGGACTGTGCCTCAATAGATTAAAGGCGTATATGACAAGCCCACAGCTAACATCATGCTCAATGGTGAAAAACCGAAAACTTTTCTCTAAGATCAGGAACAAAATGAGGATGCTTCTCTTGCCACTTTTATCCAACACAGTACTGAAAGTCCTAGCCGGAGCAATGAGAAGAGGAAAAGAAGGGAAAGGCATCAAAATCAGAACAGAAGAAGTAAAACGATCTCTTTTTGCAGCTGGCGTGATATTATATACAGAAAATTCTAAAGACGTCACCAAAAAACTATTAGAACTAATCAACAAACTCAGTAAAATTGCAGGACTCAAAATAAATATAAAAAACCAATTGTTTCTATACACTAATAATAAGATATCTGAAAAAGAAAAAAATAACTCCACTCCTAATAGCATCAGAAACAATAAAGTACTTAGGAACAAATTCAACCAAGGAGGTGAAATATCTGTACACTGAGAACTATAAGACACTGGTGAAATGGAAGCAGACACAAATAAATGGAAAGATATCCCATGTTTATAGATCAGAAGAAATAATAGTGCTAAAATGTCCATACTACCCATCTATAGATTCCATACGATCCCTATCAAATGTCCAATGACATTTTTTTATAGAAATATAAAAGCAATACTAAAGTTCATATGAAACCACAAAGACCCTGAATAACCAAACAATTTGACGAAGCTATATTACAAAGCTATGTATAGTAAATAAAACAGTATGGTATAGGTGTAAAAATAGACACACAGATCAATAGAACAGAAGAGAGGGCCCAGAAATAAACCTGTATATGTACAAATATATAAAATTAGGAAAACACAACTAAAAACCACAATGAGATACCATCTCACGTCTGTTAGAATAGATATTATCAAAAAGATAAGACAAAACAAATGTTGGTAAGGATGTGGTGAAAAGGGAACCCCTGTGAATTGTTGGTGGGATTGTAAATTGGTATAAGCATAATGAAAACAGTATGATGCATTCCAAAAAATAAATTTTTTTTGTCTTTTTAGGGCTGAACCCATGACTTATGGAAGTTCCCAGGCCAGGGGACAAATCGGAGCTATAGCCTCCAGCCTACACCACAGCCACAGCAACACAGGATCTGAGCCTGGTCTGCAACCTACACCACAGCTCATGGCAATGCCAGATCCTTTACCCACCAAGCGAGGCTAGGAACCGAACCTGTGTCCTCATGGATGCTAGTCAGGTTTGTTTCCACTGTGCTGCAATGGGAATTCCCCTGAAAAAATGAAAAAGAGGATGTTCCCTTGCAGCATAGTGGGTCAAGAATCCAACATTGCCGAAGCTGTGGCATATGGAACCACTGTGGCTCGGATCTTATCCTTGGCCTGGGAGCTCCATATGCTGTGGGGCTGCCAAAAAAGGGGAAGAAAAGGGTGGGGGGAGAATGGAAGAGAAAACTATGCTCAATGCAAAAAAACCTAAGTAATACTTACATATGGGATATTTTTAACATGCTTATAATTTAAACTTGTTTTTTAAATTCCTTTTTTGTGTGTCTTAAATTGAGAGCTGTTACCACCGGGTGATATTTTCTTATGGTTTCAATGACTGCATATCTTTAGCATTATAATTACATTATTTGTTTAGCAAAGGCTATGTGCCAGCCAGTGCATGGAACATGTTCTCTTTTTAAAAAAATTATCCAGTCGGAGTTCCCTTGTGGCACAGCTGGTTAAGCAACCAGCGTTATCACTGCAGCTACTGCAGCAGCTCGTAACTAGTGTTGACACTGCAGCAGCTGGGGTGACTGCTGTGGTGGGGGGACAATCCCTGGCCCAGGAACTTCCACATGCTGTGGGTGCAGCCAAAAAAAAAGCTATCCAGTCAACAAATAATGACTAAGTACCTTCTTTTCTGGGTCCCAAATATAGAATGTTGAACAGTTTCATGTGTGCTTTGTGGGGTTTAGAGTTTACCTTGGAAGATAAGATGGAAATAGTATGTTGGAAAGTCAAGGTCCAGTAGAGTAAAATAGTTATGGGTGATGGAAAGGGATGGGGGTGATGGGGACTAGTTTAGTAGGATGATCAGGAAAGGGCCTATCTGAGGAGGTGACATTTGAGCTGAGGACAAAGGAAGGGAGGCAGTAGCATGGGGGAAGTGAATTCCAGGCAGAGTATATCAATGGCCAAGTCCCAAGTTGGGAGCAGGTTTGGTGTATGGAGGAAACGATAAAACGTTCAGGGTGGCTGGAGTGGGATGACCGAAGGTGACAGTGACCAAGGATGAGTTGGAAATAGTAGCCAAGCATCTCAGAGGAGTAATACAAACTTTGAGTCTTCTTTGGTTGTGATGGTGAGGCTTTGGATGGTGTCAAGTAGGGGTGCATATTTTAAAAGGATGATGCTGACTGTTCTGAAATGAACTTTGGGTGCACGATGGGCTGCATGTTTGAGTCCCCCTAAATTTGTATCTAACCCCCCCACGGTGACTGATATTAGGGGATGGGGCTTTGGGAGATGATTAGGCTCCATCCTCATGAATGGAATTAATGCCCTTATAAAAGTGGCTGGAGAAAGCTCCCTAGTCCCTTTCACCACGCCAGGACTTAGCAAGAAGTCAGCCTCGTGCAACCTGGAAGAAGACATTCCCCAGAACCTGACCACGATGACACCCTGATCTGGACTTCCAGCACAACGGTGGACGGATATAACATGGCTAAACATAAAAAGCTGCCAACACTGATTGCTGGTAAGGATGTGGGGCAACCAGAAGTAGGCTACCTTGTTGGAAGTATAAAAATGGCATTAACAGGTTTTAGTCTGCTGGGGCTGCCATACAAAGTACCATAGACTGGGTGGCTTAGATAGCAGGTATTTATTTTCTCATCTTTATGGAGGCCAGAAGTCCAAGATCAAGGTGTGCTACAGGGCTGTTTTGTTCCTGAGGCCTTTTTCCTTGGTGTATAGATAGCCCTCTTCTCCTGGTGGCTTCTCAGGTCTTCCTTCTGTGTGTATCTGTATCCTAACCCCCTCTTCCTATGAGCACATCCATCATATTGAATTAGGACCCATGCCATTTTAACCTAATTACCTCTCATCTGCAGATACAGTCACATTCTGATTTCAAGAGATGAATTTTGAAGGGGCAGCCTATCCCATCTCACTTTAAAAAAGAATTTGGCAGTTTCTAATTATACAATGAAACATACCTCTACCTGTGACTCAGTGATTCCACTGTTAAGTATTTACCCAAGTGAAATCACCTGCCCCTCCCCATGCCTGTACAAAAATGTTCAGAGTCGCCAAGGTATAATAGCCTCAGAATGAAAGCAACTCAAGTGGCCTTAGCAGGGGAATGGATGAATTGCAGTATATTCGTATCAAGGAATACTACTCAGCAATGATCTTCTGATTCACACAACAGCATGGGCAACCTAAAAAACGGTGTGCTGCCTAAAAGACTCATGTCGCAAAGAGGAAAATACTGTATGATTCCACTTTTATAGAGTTCTAGCATTAGGCAAAATGAATCCATTGCCAAAGGAATCAAGCAGTGGCTATTTCGGGATTGGGGGATGGGGAGGGGAGGAGTGTTGAGGGGAGGGAACTTTCTGGATTAATGGAGTGTGCTGTACCTTGATGGGGTGCGTGTTTCATGGATGCATGCATTTAGTAGAATCAATATCAAATCATACCTCTATTATGAGCTTAAATAAATAAAAATCACAATAGTTATAAAAATTATCTAAGAACAGTCACCCAGTCCACTCTGTATAATTGTTTGTGGGCCAGCTTTGTTAACCGAAGTATGAGCAGGTACTCTGGGGGCCGATCTGCCGGCTGGCCTCCCTGGCCCGGGGCAACTTCCAGGCCTCCAGAGCTCTTCTCCCAGCTTCTCCACCTGCTGGGCCAGGTGTGTGTGCAGCCCCGGTGGGAGAGGGCCCCACACGGTGAAGACTGGAGATGGCGAGGGCTGCCCATCATTCCTGTTTGATTGGACCTTCCTCATTTCGCCTCTATTCCTGGTCCCCAGCTGCCCACGTGGACCACACGCCGAAGACGTAGAGAAGCTGAGCAATCCAATCCCCTGCCGATACCTGCCCAAGGTATCCTCTCCTCCATGTCACTGTGCTTTTCCCACAGAACCCAGACTGACATGGGACTTGGCTTTATTGGATGTGATGATGGGTAAAAGGGACCATGAAGAAACTCACTAACAGTGGAGAGAAAATTTGTAGCATCGCGATAGCCTGTGTTTCCATTCTGGCATCCTCATCCTGTTTGGGTGACCTTGGCTGAGTCACCTAGTCCAGCTGAGCCTGCACATGTGGGCCAGGATACCTCCTTCCTCACTTGCTGAGCTCCCAAGGGCCGTGCGGAATGTCAGCTGATATTGTGATGACTCCTTTCCTCCCCGCCAGGAGCGTGATCTTCCGCCACTGGGGGCTGGAGAGTGGGTGGCCTGGCTTTTCCTGGTCTGTATTTAGATCCTCTCAAGACCTTTCAGGGAGAGGGAGGCAAAGTGAAAATAGAAGCTAAGTGGAAAAAGGAGGATCTCAGGGAAACAGGAAACCTGATGTGCTGTGGGATTTCGTTTCTCATGTGCAAAGCACATTTTCTCCAACCTATCATTTCTGAAATAAATGATCTGCCATCATTTAATGTGAATGCATCCCAGACCCGGGCTGGGCCCCTTGTAATTTGGAATCAGAGATGACTGACGGGTTGACAGAGAAGTTCTGCCAATAAATTACATACATCCTGTTTGGACAGTCTCATACCTAAAAATATCTTCAGAGCTTCAAGGAACTGGCTATGGCTATGGATTGACTGAAGAAAAAAAAAAAAAAATCACAGGAGTTCCTGTCTAGGCTCAGCCGTAACGAACCCAACTACTATCCATGAGGACTTAGGTTCGATCCCTGGCCTTGCTCAGTGGCTTAAGGATACCAGGTTGCTGTGGCTGTGGTGTAGGCCGGCAACCACAGCTCCTATTCGAAGCCAAGCCTGGGAACTTTCATATGGTGTGGATGTAGCCCTGAAAAAAAAAAAAATCCAAACCAACCAAACAAAAACAAAAAACAACATAAAAACTAAGCAAGATTATATTCGTATCCCCTAAGCTGTAGTTAAAATTAATTTGCGTTTAGACCAAAGTCAACTGTTTCCCAGTAATAAGTCATTCATCAAATCTATTCAGTAAAACCTTCATTCAAATGAGATTTTTGGTGCTGTGTAGACTCAGTAGTTAGGATGTGTGTTCTTTTCTTTTCAGAACTACAAGATGTTACCTTCCTGTAGATGTGGGTTGCATGTAACGCCATGAAGCGTTTGCGTTTCGGGAAGAAGAGCTGGGTCCTATCAATAACGATAACAGGATTCTAGTTTGGGACAATCATGTTTGCTTACTTGCTTTATTTTTCCATCCCCCAAAGCAAGACCTTTAATTCCTATAATACCTGTTACTTGCTGCCTTGTAGCTGAATTGTCGCTTCGGCACAACTGGACAAGATACCATGTACCCAAGGGAAATAACTTGGGGCTTTAGCCCTTCTGGAAAAGAGCCTAGGAGTCGCCTTCTACTAGACCAGCCTCTGGTGGCAAAAGAGCCTCATCTGGGGTGGAACTGGGAAGCCCATTCCTCAGCTACCACTTCCCACCACCATCACCAGTTCAGGTCAGGAAAAGCTAAATAATTTGTTTAACCCAATCCCCTTTCCCTACCTTGAGGGAAAACTCCTATAAGCTCACTGTAAACACAATTATGCCATGTGGGGCTTTCATTAATCTAGTACAAACCACAGCCTGACATACACTGGGAAGGATTTACTTTATTTTGTTTTTTCTTAGCTCATTTTCAGCACCAGCTTATCCTGACACTTCCTACCCAGAGGTGGTTATTTGCACGGTGTGAACTGGGGGGAAGAAAGATGTGACCGGAAACAGTCTTTGCCATTGCAAAAGCATTTTCCAGGACTCAGAGATGGTCATGGATTTTTCAGATAGGATTTGAGGGGATTCAAAGTGCATCAAGATGTGCTGAAAACATTTTATAAGTGAGTGGACTGAGTCCCTGAGCTCACCCAGCTAGTGAGTGGTTTTTTCATTCATTTAGCAAATATGTGGTAGACACCTACTTCATGGAGATACTAGGTGAGGATGCTGTGCTGAATAACACAGATCTCCCTTCTGAATCTTGTTGTTCAGTGCATACCCCTGCAGGCTCAGATATCAACTAGGGACAGCCACAGCTTTGGGCTGGCAGAAAACTGTGTTCATCAGACAAACTCTTTTGTCCAAGACCCGCAATACAAAGACAGTTAATATTTCAGTGCCTGAAGAATATGGGATATATTTGTATATCGCTAAAAAAGTACAATCATATATAAACCCCTCACATTCCAGAAACCATATTTATGTTTATTAAGTATCATGAGCTGGGGTATTTTCTGTTTTGTTTTTTAGAAACGCTGGCTATGATTCTCTGCTTTAAGAGTGAAAGGTTGGCTTGTGGCTGAGCCCTCCCTGAAGCTTAGGGGGGTGACATTGGTGGAATTGTGATTTAATGATGGCTTTGGAGGATTTGAAGGATTATGGTGTGGAGGATGAGGAACCAGCTGCTTTTGCTCGCTTGAGGCACTGGGGACTGAGCTGGGGGAAGTGGGCTTAAACGGTAATGGCTGCGATTTAGAGTAGACAGGTTAGTGGCGATGGCTGCCAGTGGGATGCTGAGAAAGCACCTTCCTGGGAAAACACCATCTGATGGAAATGGAAGCAGTGGGAGGATGACAGGTGACCTAGACCCTATAGCATGGGACTTTGGGAGCTTGTGGGGAGGCAGGCTCCCTGGAAAGTGACGGGGTGGCCTTGGCTGTAGCAAGGACAGAGCACACACCTCAGGGAAGCATGGCATGTATGCAAAAGCTCAGGACTTGTGGATCTAGCCTCTGGATGACACCTCCCCTGAGAATCTATAATCTAACCCCTTCTGCAGCCCATCTTTCTCAGTGAATTAAAAGAAAGACCAGCTAAGTTCCCATCGTGGCTCAGTGGAAACGAATCTGACTAGCATCCATGAGGACGCAGGTTTGATCCCTGGCCTCTCTCAGTGGGTTAAGGATCTGGCATTGCCATGAGCTGTGGTGTAGGTCTCAGACGCGGCTTGGATCTGGTGTTGCTGTATCTGTGGCTCAGGCCTGCAGCTACAGCTCTGATTCAACTCCCAGCCTGGGAACCTCTGTATGCCATGGGTGTGGCCCAAAAAAAAGGACAAAAAAAGAATGACAAGGGAGGTATTCCCTTGTGGTGCATCAGGTTAAAGATCCAGCGTTGTCACTACAGCGGCTTGGGTCACTACTGTGATGTGGGTTCGACCCCTGGCCCTTGAATTTTCACATGCTGCAGGTGCAGGAAAGGGAGGGAGGGAGGGAGGAAGAGAGAGAGGGAGAGAGAAAGAGAAAGAGAGAAAGAAAGAAAGGAAAGAAGTAAAGAAAAGACAAGGGAATCCAGCATTATTCACAATAGCAAGTAGGTTCCTTTGAGCTCTGTGAAGGGACTGAGAATGTTTATTTGGAGAAGAAAAGGCTAAGACCTAACAAATGCTTCCAGACACTAAAAGAGCAGGGATGGGGTAAAATGAGTAGATTTCCTATGTTTCCTTAGATGACAGAACTAGAGCCAATGGGTGGTAGAAATAGGGGCATAGGATTTAACTCAAAGGAAGACAGAACTTTCTAAGGAGGTAATGCTGCAAGTGAGATATGAATGACCAAGCTGAAGAAATGGTTGAATTAATTTGCTCACTCACTCACCAACACCATTTTCTTTTCTTTCTTTCCTTTTTTTTTTTTTGTCTTTTTAGGGCCGCACCTGCGGCATATGGAGGTTCCCAGGCTAGGGGTCGAATCAGAGCTATGGCTGCTGACCTACACCACAGCAACTTGGGATCAGAGCCGCATCTGTGACCTACACCACAGTTCATGGCAATGCCAGATCCTTAATCCACTGAGCGAGGCCAGGGATCAAACCCACAGCCTCACGGTTCCCAGTTGGATTTGTTTTCCGCTGCGCTGTGATGGGAACTCCTGACCAACGTTTTCTGAGTTCTTCCTATGTGCAGTGTCCTGTGCCAGCCTGGAGAATACGTGGCTTTTGAAGGTCTGGTAGAAAAAAAATTCTGCATTGATGAGAAATTGGCAACTTCTTAGACGCCTTCCAATTCTAGGGTCTATTCAGAGCTACACTTGCTGGCCTACACCACAGCCACAGCAACACGGGATCTGAGCCGCATCTGCGAACTACTCTGCAGCTCATGGCCACACCAGATCCCCAACCCACTGATCGAGGCCAGGGATTGAATCCGCATCCTCATGGTTACTAGTTGGATTCATTTCCACTGTGCCACTACAGGAACTCCTCTTCCAGATTTTTGGAAGTCTCCTCTTTCATCTCCATGTGTCTCTCAGGCCCACAATTCAAAGCCCTTCTCCTCGAAAACATCCCTGACCTACTTGCATCCATACCCTTCCTGCTCACAGCATCTCCTGCCTGCACCAGTCAATTGGCGTTTCTTGCATTGTCTACGGGCATCTCTTGGGTAGGTGTTGAACTTGGGGCACGTGCATAATTTACCTCACCCAGTGGGTTGTAATGTTCTTATGGGTAGGGTCCTCGTATCTTATTTTGTTATACCCTCTTTCACCTCAGGGCAGAGCGTGTCTCCAATTCCTACGAAGTTGGCTGCAAGTGCACAAGAGCTTTAACTACCCATTCTTATTAGGACACAGTGACAACTCAAGCCTCGTGTTTCTAGGAGTGGAGAAATCTTATAAATAACAATGTGGAAAACATTTCAAGATGCCCATGGCAGGAGTTCCCATTGTGGCACAGGGGCTAACGAATCCGACTAGGAACCATGAGGTTGCGGGTTCGACCCCTGGCTTTGCTAAGTGGGTTAAGGATCCGGCATTGCCATGAGCTGTGGTGTAGACCACAGATGCGGCTCGGATCCTGCGTCGCTGTGGCTGTGGTGTAGGCTGGTGGCTACAGCCCCGATTTGACCCCTAGCCTGGGGAACCTCCATATGCCGTGGGAGTGGCCCTAGAAAAGGCAAAAAGACAAAAAAAAAAAAAAGATACCCATGGCAGGCTCTTATTTTGCATGGGTTTTAGACAACAAGGGGGGAATTCCCGTCATGGCTCAGCGGAAATGAATCTGACTAGTATCCATGAGGATGCAGGTTCAATCCCTGGCCTTGCTCAGTGAGTTAAGGATCCATTATTGCTGTGCGCTTTGGTGTAGGCCACAGATGTGGCTTGGATCTGGCATTGCTGTGGCTGTAGCATAGGCTGGCGGCTACAATTCTGATTCTACCCCTAGCCTGGGAACCTCTATATGCCGCAGGAGCGGCCCTAGAAGAGACAAAACAAAACAAAAACAAAAACAAAAACCCTCTGAGAGCAGTAGTACTCCCATTTTACCGAAGAAAAACTGAGGCTGGGCAAGTAAATTCTCCTAAAAAGACAAAAAGATCAAATCAAATAAACAACAAGGGTTCTTCTTTCTATTTCAGTTATTTGCAAGCATGTGTCAGGAGCCAGTCACTAGCCCTTCTGGTCTGCGGGTCTTTGCAGATCATGTCCTTCCTCGTCCTCACCTTTCTGGTCTTGGCCCATCAGCCTGGTGCTGGGTGGTGTGTTCCTCGCCAATTTCTGCTCCGTGTGCGGGTAAAGAACTGGAGTTCTGAGACTTGTAGACTTGTCAGCTCTCCTGGGGCAGGCTTCTGTCTTCCTGTGGGTTTGTAGAATGACCCTCGCCTCTGATGTCACCAACAAAACGTCTAGGGCTTCTCTACCATGGCCAGCTTCTTTTGACAGCTCTCCTTGCCCCATTCTTTTCACCTGGGACTCTGCTCTTCTACGTCTTGAATCATTTCAGGTCTGTGGCTGAAGGTCACTACTCT
This sequence comes from Phacochoerus africanus, assembly GCF_016906955.1. NCBI lineage: Eukaryota > Metazoa > Chordata > Mammalia > Artiodactyla > Suidae > Phacochoerus > Phacochoerus africanus. Next base: position 41,757,544 of record NC_062552.1, read on the forward strand.
CCAGGAGTTTTTCATTCAAGAGTGCAGGAGAGGAGGGACCTTAAGAAGCATCTCAGAAGGCATGTTTCTTCTTGGAGGGCTGTCGTATTGATAAACACAGACATGGATGTGTATGAAGTATGGTCACATCAGAGAAAAAAAAAATCAGTTTTCTTCTAGAATCAGGGGAGTTAAAGGGAGTTTCTTGTTGTGAATCCCTTGCTTTAGACAGCCCTTCTTACCTTCCCCACCTCACACACACGCGCGCGCACACACACACACACACACACACACACTCTTTCCTGGGCTTCCAAATATGTTACAGAGCTATCATTAGGTTTGAGTTTCTCAAATATAGAAATCAAAATCTCGTTTTCTGGAAATAACATTTTTCTTAACCAATAGATTTAAGAGGATTGAATTCTGAGATGTGAGTATCATGACCTGAGTAGGTAACCTCTGTGTTTTATGATAAGGAAACTGGGGCCGGGAGAGGCTAAATCATTCAGGGACTTTCATGACAGCACTGGGCTCAGACTTTCTATCTCTTACACTTACATCCTGGCTCGTTGCTCCTCAAAGAACATGATGACAAATCCTGAGAGCTCACAGATACTCCTTTTCCTTCACAGGCTCAGCACCAATGCTCATGTTTTTAAGAAAATTGTTGGTGGACTGCCATTCTGCATGGATGCACTAACGTTGGGATTTGTTTCAAAACTGATTGGCATTGACTGTTTCCTAGACTCACAATAGGCTAAGACTAAATTTATTCTGTTTTTATTCAAATGGCATACTTTTAGAAAAGGCTTATTAGGGGGAATGCTTGGGAAACCCAATAGGTTGGATCTTTCAAAGAAGTTTAAAAAAAATAGGAAGAATGTTTTCCCGATAATAAGAAACATAGTGATTATTAAGGATTGATCTTATGGGTCCAAAGGGAACACTGCAAGTACCAAGAAGGCTTCTAGAGAGACTGAATTTACCAGCTCTTACAATGAATTCATGCAATTAAGTTAGTTTCTGCAAACATAAATGACTGCTGAATATGGATAAGGTAGACAGGAGCTTTAGCAGAGCATAAACCAATGTAAAACCTGGTCCTTGCCTCCAGGAACTACAACTAGTGGGAAGATGTGAAGACACTTGATCAATATTCTCCAGAGACATGCTCCACGTTGAAGAAGATAACATTCCCTGTAAGAAACGGACTCTTTGGCTAAAGATATATGAAGAGCTGCATTTTTCTTGAATTGAGTTCTCAAACTTATCTGTATTTTTTCCCCTAACCTTTCTTGAATTGTTTATACCATTTGTTGAATTCTCCTGGTGGAATAATCAGTTCCAAGCCTTTCCTGTGGATCCACTGTACCTGTGAGCTATCCTTTAAATAGGTGTTGCTTTACTGAATAGAGTATGCTTCTGGGTAGTGCCCTGGCTCCTTTCTCTAGGGGCCTATGAATGGGGGGTAAAGACCGTGGCCAACTTGTTTTCGCCTGTTTAATTTTGTCCATATTTTGTGTATATTGGTAACACCCCTTCCAAGGGCTCCCGTTGAAGAATCGTCTAACTTTATTTCAGCGCCCCCTTGAAATACTTGAATCTGCCCTTCATTTCTCCCCTCTTCCCTCTCTTCCTCTTGCTTCTTTTGCTCTATTTTCTCTTTCTGTTTTCTGAGTTGCCTTGCCCAGGTCATCACGTCTTTTTTAGGTAGAGAATAAGAACTACGCAAATTACCCTAGTTGGGTTGTGCCATGTTTTGATTCAGGAGTTGGATAAAGTGTGTGTGTGTGTATATATATATATATATACACACACACACATATAATATACATATATTTAAAAGCCATCATGCGGATGCTGTGCCTGACTGCAGAGAATAGCCTCTAGGGTCTTCTGCATTCCTTTCTCGTAACCATTTTCTTGTGGGGACGCCAGTTGGATTATGGATCTATTGGATGCCAAGTGTTTCTTTGGGTTGTTGTTACGCTCCCAAAATTCATGCTAGCAGGCTTCCATATTTTGGCTTTTTTTCCATCCACTTCCCACACCTGTTGGCTGGCTGATTAGGTGTGCAAGTAAATTGTCTCAATTTCCTCTTATGGATTCTCTCCAAATCGCTCTAATAAGAATTCTGGAGCCAAGGCTTACATTCTCCTTGTTGGAATCCCATTCTGTTAACGTGGAAGTCACCTCAGAATCTAATCTAGTGCTATCAATTTTTTTTTATGGCTTAGGAAGCCTTTTACAAACCAAATCTTAAATTTTAAAGGGAAACTCATTGCAATAACTTTAGTTCATGCATTTTTTTTTCTTTTTAGGGCCACACCTGCAACATATGGAAGTTTCCAGACCAGGGATGAAATCGGAGCTGCAGCTGGCGTCTACACCACAGCCACAGCCACACCAGACCTGAGCCACATCTGCAACCTATGCCAGAGCTCGTAGCAACACTGGGTCCTTAACCCACTGAAGAAGGCCAGGGATCGAACCTGCATCCTCACAGAGAAAACAAGTCCTTAACCTGCAGAGCCACAATTGGAACTCCAGGTTCATGAATTTATTTAACCGTGTGTGTGTGTGTGTGTGTGTGTGTGTGTGCAAGAGAGAAAAAGAAAGGGAGAACTCAGCCTACCACTTGGCTCAATGATGGACACTCCAGAGTAAGGGTGAGACGGAGAGGTAACTCTGCTTTTCTTCACTTTGTTTTGGTTTCTTTGGACTTTTCACGGTATGCATTGGGGTTATTAAAGGGTTTTTTTAAAGAGTGATTTCTGCTCTGGGCAATTTTCCTTCACAAGCCAATTTAAGACCTTAGAATGAGAACTACTTGGATTGAATCCGGGACAGGAACTCATACCCTATATCCTCATCATCCCCATCTCTTTCTTCTCTTCTACTTTTTTTTTTGTCTTTTTGTCTTTTTAGGGCCGTACCCACAGCACATGGAGGTTCCCAGGCTAGGGGTCTCATCAGAGCTGTAGCCGCCAGCCTACACCACAGCCACAGCAATGCAGGATCTTCGACCTACACCACAGTTCACGGCAATGCCAGATTCTTAACCCACTGAGCGAGGCCAGGGATGGAACCTGAAACCTCATGGTTCCTAGTCGGATTTGTTAACCACTGAGCCACAATGAGAACTCCTCTTTCTTCTCTTTAATATGGGTTTGTAAATCAGCAAACTAGACTAATTCCACTCTATGTACAAAGAAACCTAGACTCAGAGACAGCTCTGAATTACTCAAGGTCACATTGCTTATTAGTAAGAGCTAGAAATTGAACTTCTCTAAGACTCTCAGGCCATTGTTCTGGAAAGAGCCTATTGGCTTCCCCTGCCTTTTTGGTAAAGTATCCTCTACCACCTCATAAATATTTACTGTCTGTGATCTGGTAGCACTTTAGTTCAGGCTGAGCTCACATTTCCCATCCATCTGTTGCGGAAGATCTCTTCAAACTCTCTACACTTTGTCATGTCCAGAGAACATCACTCCCTACCCTGCTCTCCATCATCTCATGTGCTGAAGCTGAGGTTATTCTCTGTCCACCACCTATGTAGCGCCTGCTTGCGATGTGAGCAATGATCCTAGAACACGTGGTTCATTCGGGTCTACCTAGCATCAGGGCATCTTTTAACTGTCACCTAGCAAACCATTAGACCTGGCAGTCTTGACAATGTCCCTGGCTTTATGTTGGACACATTGCAAAAATTCTATTACTCATTTCTTACAAACCACTTTTTTTTTTGTCTTTTTCTACAGCCGCATCTGTGGCATATGGAGGTTCCCAGGCTAGGGGTCTAATCAGAGCTGCAGCCGCCGGCCTCCGCCAGAGCCGTAGCAACACGGGATCCCAAGCCCTGTCTGCAACCTACACCACAGCTCACGGCAACGCCAGATCCTTAACCCACAGAGCAAGGCCAGGGATCGAACCCGCAACCTCATGGTTCCCAGTCAGATTCGTTAACCACTGAGCCATGACAGAAACTCCACAAACCACTTTTGAGGTAAGGATGGTTTTCTATTTTCCAGGTTAGGGGAAGGAGCTCAGAGAGACCACACGGCAAGTAGCAGAGCTGGAATCATAGCCTAGGTGTGTCTGACCCTGGACACCAAGCATTCTGTCTCCAAGCTCTCCTGAGGCTCAGACATTTGAAACCAGGACTTTGTCACAGCCTCGGCACCCACACTGATTACATAAGCAACTGTACCAATGAGGGGAATGGTGTGAGGTGGGCTTCTGCTTTATAAAACAGCCTAAAATGATTTTAATTCCAGTTCATAAAGCAAAGACGATGGATGAACTAGTTCACCCAATTCTGAAATGCCAGGGCAGGCAGGCAGTTTGGAAGCTCGAGGTAAGTTAGGGCAAACAAGGAAATAATACTCTCCTAGCACGTAATAAAGTTATGGAACTCATTACCCTGAGAGGGGGGTACAGACAGGAAATGTAAATGGATTAAAAAAGAGTTTAGACAAATTTATGAATGACAGAGTCATAAAAGGCTTCTAACAGAAGCTGGAATATACGAGGTGTGACTATAAAGCAATGAAAATTTTTTTTCCACAAACACCAGAGCTTGTATATCCCAATAAATATATTTTTCCTTCAAAGTAGTTGCCTTAGGAGAATACATGCTTCTTCTAATACTGCCTGCTGGCTCAGAACATATTTGAAACCCGGAGAAACCTAGAGGGGGGAGGCCACCCTCCCTCTTCCCTTTTACAGATGAGGAAACTGAAACCCAGGGTCATTAAATAACTTGCCCACGGTCACACAGAAGCAGTTCTGGGGTTAGAATCCAGTTGTCTGACATCTGGTTTAATTGCCCCTTTCACTCTCACATGCTGTCTCCTGCTCTAGATTTTTTTTTTTTTTTTTCTCCAGAGTCCATGACTAATTCTTTAGGGGCAAATCTTTCTCTTCTGGGGATGGATTTCTGGGACAGCCCCAACTGATTAAGATTTAAGGTGGGTGATTAAGATGTGTGTTCAAGCTTTATGTTAATATTACTTGTGCAAAGCCCAAGAAGCCCTTTAAAAAAAAAAGAAAAGAAAAAGAAAACAAAGAGGCAATAAAACCATGTTTCTTTGGCTGTAAATTGGCTTCCTGCTGGCCACCCTCAGCTGGCCCCAAGGAAGGTATAACACATCTTCACTTTTAAGCCGTGTCTTTGAGGTGGGCTGCTGTGATTCGTTCCCCCCCAGCCCCACCCCCCACAGCTCATGAAAGCACCACCATAGAGAAATAACTCTCTCAAGGGCAAAAGGAAGTGAGCAGAGGAGCAGCCCCTCTGGGCAAGGGGACATGACTGTGGCACTCTCAAAACTCCTGGAAAGAATGCTCAGGGACCCTGGAGTCTGTCTTCAAACAGATCAAAGATATTTTGAATAATGACCGAGGAGAGAAGGGTCTTGACAAAGCAGCGTTAAAACCTCAGCATAGACGGCTGTTGTCATAGGAAAGATAAAAAGAATAGCAGAGCTCAGATGAAAAAGAGGAGAGATGGCTGCGATCCCCCTAGAGGCAGCAGACGTGGGTCCCAAGGCTGGATCTCATCAAGATCCAACCAAAGACGGAGGTCACCGGGAGCCCATGGGTTTGTTTCATTCATGCCCTGCCAGTCGAATTCCCTTTGATCACCAAATGTCCTTTTCACTTGGATTTTTAAGAAAAATCAGAGGAGAGGGAGAGTGATGGAAGGAGGAGGGGTGGGCATAGAGAAACCCCAACATCCATGAAACGGATTAGAAGACTTCTGCGTAGGCTTGGAAACGTCGCTTCTCCAACTGGATTCACGGCCTTGAACCAAAGCTAACAAAGAAAAGACAAACATGTCACTGAAAGTAACATGTTGACATGTGTTGATGTCTCAGCCAAAATTCATAACACAAGCCAGAAGGACTACTCGAGAGGCCTGGCCAAGTGCTCCCATTGATGGTGTGTTTCTGGGGAATTTGGGTCGGAGATATCTCAACGAGGTCAAGGCCAGCAAGGAAGGGAAAACAGCAGCGGGAGATCCTAGGACTGAGGCTGCTAAAAAAATTAACCTTTGTTTTGTGATGTTGGAAGCAGATATTATAACAGAAAATCTGGTTTGGGTAGGAATGGAAGAGAATGGTTATCGGATTTGATGAAATCTTTGGACGAGAATCAATAAGGAGAGAAAGGGTATGTGTGTGTGTCTATACACACACACACACACACACACATATACAACACATACGCACACACGCATGCGCACTGAAAACACTTACCGATGCATCCCAAATGCACGTGTTCTTTGGGGACTGGCCAGTTCTGCAGTGCAGGAAAGATAAGGATTTGGTGTAGAGGTGCATATACACAAGTGCACGCACTATTTATCTCACACAACAGAATGATTGTGTGTACTTCCTGGCTAAGCAAGGGAGGGGAAAATTTGAGCCTCAGCTGTAGGTGTGAAGTTGCTAATAGTAGAAAACTGCTTATTCGGAAAACTTCTACAATTCCACTTAATCCCACCTTGGCTCCAACCCAGCTGCATGGAGCTTTGCAGAGTTTGCAGGGATACAGGGGTTGAAAAAGGACCCTGGAATACGATTGGGATGAAGCACGGATTTCTTGGCTCCCCCTCCCCACTGGGTCCCTGGAATGAGGGGACCACACTTGTTAGCCCAGTGGAGAGGCTGCTGTTGGGGGGCGGGATGGGGGTTACCCAGGGATGCTACTGGGGGTGGGGGGATGGGCATTCTTGGGGGGCTTGACTTAACCCTGAAGTGCGGAGAAGGTACAGACATGGATGGGCATCCTTGCTGTCTTTACTTAAGAATAGGGCAGTGTTCTGGCATAAAACTATTTTTTAATTGTTTTTGTTTTCTTAATTTTATTGAAGTATAGTTGATTTACAATGTTGTGTTAATCTCTGCCATACAGCAGAGTGACTCAGTTTTATATATACATATTTTTTTTCATATTCTTTTCTATGATGGTTTATCACAGGATGTTGAATAGAGCTCCCTGTGACACACAGTAGGACTGCTTATCCATCCTATACATAAGATTTTGCCTCTGCTAATCCCCAACTCCCACCCCTGACCTCCCTGTTTTTTTTTTTTTTTTTTATGATCCTGGTGTTATGCTGCAAGAGGCAGCGTCTGGTCCTCTTTAAATCTGAGTAGGTTTGAGAGATGTGGCACCTGTCAGAAAAGAAAGCTTTTTCTTGTAGCACCTTTGCAGACTTTTTTTTTTTTTCATTTCATAAGAACAATTTTTTCCCCTGTTCTCTAGGCCAATTCCACACAATAAAATATTTAGACAAGAGTTCCCGTTGAGGCTCAGTGAAAGTAAATCTGAATAGCATCCATGAGGACACAGTTTCAATCCCTGACCTTGTTGAGTGGGTTAAGGATCTGGCATTGCTGTGAGCTGTGGTGTAGGTGGCAGACATAGCTCGGGTCCACCTATGCTATGGCTGTGGTGTAGCCTGGCAACTGCAGCTCTGATTCGCCCCCTAGCCTGGGAACCTTCATATGCCATGGGTGAGGCCCTAAAAAGATTAATAATAATAATAATAAAAAAAAGATAGTTAGACATTCACAGGGCAATTAAGTCAGGAAGTGCTAAAGGGTTGGTACAAGCAGGTTCATGATTCTCCACATATCATATTAAGAGAAGTAAGTCAGAGAAAAAACAAACATTGTATAATATCATTCCTAAGTGGAATCTAAAAAAAAAAAAAAAGATACAAATGAACTTACTCACAAAGCAGAAACTGATACACAGATTTAAAAAAACAAATTTAGGGTTACCAAAGGGGAAAAGTGGCAGGCGGGGACCAACTGGGGGTTTGGAACCGGCACATGCCCACGATTGTATATGGGATGGATGGTCAACGGGGACCAGCTATAGTGCAGAGGGGACTCGACCCAATATTCTGCGATAACCTATATGGGAAAAGAACCTGAAAAAGAACAGATATGTATATATGTATAACTATCATGTTGTTGTGCAGTAGAAACAATCACAACATTGTAAATCAACTACACTTCAATCAAACTAAAAAATGAAAAAAAAAAATCACCTTAGAAGGTAGACACCTCTCTGCCTCCAACTCATCTCCAAGCCTCATCTGAGGGGTGTGTTGGGGTTTGAGGATGAACTATGTTGAAGGATGGGGGTAAGGGTCCCAGATAGGCTGCAGGTTACAGAGCAAATGGGACATTTAATTATATGGCATCTGAGCTTTATCCAGAGGGCTGTCTTTAGAATGCCTTTCTCTGGGTAATAAATCCCATGGGTTTGGGAGGAGGCTTAAGTGAGATAGTGTCTGTAAGGTGCATAGAACGAGGCAGTTTTTTTGTTTTATTTTGTTCTGATTTGTTTTTTTGTCTTTTTAGGGCCACACCCTAAAAAGGGCCGAGGCATATGGGGGTTCCCAGGCTAGGGGTCAAATCGGAACTATTGCCGCCGGCTTGTACCGCAGCCACAGCCACAGCAACGCCAGATCTGAGCCACATCAGCAACCTACACCACAGCTCACGGCAATGCCGGATCCTTAACCCACTGAACGAGGCCAGGGATCAAACCCGTGTCTTCATGGATCTAGTTGGGTTTGTTAACGCTGAGCCATGACGGGACCTCCAAGGCAGGTGTTTAAATGGTGTTAACACTTACGCCCCTTCCTTCCTTCCTTTTCTCCTTCCACCCTCCCATCCTCCTCCCTTCCTCCCTCCAGCTCCTTGCAGAGCCGGCGATGATCCTAAGTCCAAGCCACTGCCTCTTAAACTTAGTATCTCAAAAACTGAGCCCTGTTCCGGCTCAGAGGGACTGGTACAGATTTTCTTGGTACCCACGGGCATGTAACCCTAGTCCGCAGTCAATTACTAGATTGGATTTGTGGGGCCCCTCCATCACCCGAAGCCCCTTCTCAGAGATCCTTTAGGTCTATGGATTCTCCTCAATTCTGGGCTTCTTTTTTTTTTTTTTTCAGGGCTGCACCCATGGCATATGGAAGTTCCCAAGCTAGGGGTCAACTCAGAGCTGCAGCTGCTACGCCACAGCCACAGCTAAGCCAGATCCAATCTGCGTCCGTGACCTACACTGCAGCTCATGGCAACACCAGATATGTAACCCACTGAGCGAGGCCAGGGATCGAACCTGTGTCCTCATGGATACCCGTCGGGTTCATTACCACTGAGCCACAACGGGAACTGCCCCATTCTGAGTTCTTAACTAATCACTTAGTGTCCCCAGCTAGATGAAGGGGGACTGTCCAGTGCTGTCCGGGGTCCAGAAACCCACGTCGGGAATGAGCTGGGCTCATGGGGAATGTCGGTAAACCGAAGGGGCCTAAGGATCACATCATATGGGAGGGAGCTGGAGAACCTGTGAGGGGTGGGGAGGGGGGGAGGGAGCCCTGAGTTGACTGAGACCCTGCTATGGGCCGAAGCTCCTCTGAACAGCCCCTCCGGCTCAGAAACTCCTGCCCTGGGTCCTTCCTGGCACCCAGGAAGATGGTGTTGGGAGAAGTTCCTAGCTTATGAGTCTTTTAATATTTTAATTTTTCAATTACTTGAGTATAGTAGGGTTTTTTTTTTTTCCTCCCCAAAACCTTCTTTCTTTCAAGCCCTCATCTCTGTTCGGGAAGACCTCCCAGAGAAAGACATCCAAAAAAGACTTTTCTCTTTCTTTTTCCTTTTCTTTTTCCTTTTCTTTTTCTTTGTCTTTTAATTTGTTTTTTAGGGCCACACCCATGGCACATGGAGGTTCCCAGGCTAGGTGTTCAATGGGAACTGCAGCTGCCGGCCTACGCCACAGCCAATGTCAGATCGAGCTGCATCTGTGTCCTACATCAGAGCCGGATCCTTGACCCACTGACTGAGGCCAGGGATTGAACCCGAGCCTCATGGATACTAGTTGGGTTCCTTACTGCTGAGCCACAGCGGGAACTCTTTTTTTTTTTTTTTAAGTTATTTTGACAAACTTTCTATACTCAGAAATATACCTTCTCCAGCATCATTCTTAATGGGATTCCATGGGACGAAGGCATCCTTTTTCATTTTCATTTTTAACATCATAGCTTGTCTTTCAAGGATGTTTGCAGTGGAGTCCTGAGACCCTGTCTGCATAGTTTGCTGAGCTGGGAAACGTCTCCCGAGAGGGAAGCAGAGGCAGACTGGGCTGAGGTGGGGTCCAGCTCCCAGGGGTCGATTTTGGCCCCAGCCCAGCTCCCCACAATGGGAGGCTCTCAGGTCCCCCGTCTGCAGCCACGGCACATAGGAGGCCTTCTACCCAACACACATGGTTACACTACCCTTCATTAGAACCCTCTCTTACTTCCAGGGAAAGCCTCAGCTGCTTGTCCATGAAAACGTATTTGTACCATGGCCTTACACACACACACACACACACACACACACGCATAAATTGCCAATTATTCCCCATTCGTAGACTTTGGCAAGACACAAGGGCAAGCTGTTTGCTCTCCCTTAGGCCAAATTAAGACTTGCCTTTCACGGCAACTTACTTTCAGGAGTAATTTTCCACCTCATTTAATGAGGCTAATTGATTCAGCCCTTCTGTCAAGGGACACAGGGCTGGGTGCTTGGGGCAAATTCCTCCCCTGCTCCTTGGACTCCCTTGGAGCAATGACTTGATTAGACTTTCTATTTTCAAGCCCAGGTCAGTCCAGACCTTGTGCATCTGACTTTGTGGCACACACAAGGCTAAGTACGTGAGAAGGGCCACTGCTTTATGGAGCCCTTTGAAGAGGGCTGGGTGCTGAGCCCAGGGATGTATCTATCCAAGGAACAACGGGCCCACAGGAGCATGAGAATACATTGTAGTAACTGAATCCAAGGATGTAGTGAATTAAGCAGATTCCAGGACAAATAAGTATTGTCATTCTCATCCCTTGTTAGTTTGGATTATATAGGAGCCCTTCCGTAGGCCACATTCTAGAATGGCCAGTTCATGGATTGTTATGCATGATTTTTAAGAAGAAAAAAGAGGGGCAGGACCTTAGATCTAGCTAACTTGCAAATGGGTGTCTGCCCTCTTTTCTGTGTTCCATTTCCCCCTTTTGGGATAAATGTGTGTCTCGTGGATGCTAAGGGTCGAGGGACAGCTATGCAATGAAAAGGACCTGCTCAACAGACAACATGCATTGAGGTCGAGCTATGGACACTCTCCTTGACTCTTTATGTGTATACAGAATCCTGTTCATTCACATAATCCTTACTGCATACAACCTTATGAGCATGGTGCAATCGCCAGCCCATCCACAGAAAGGAAAACTAGGGCAAGAGAGGTTAAGGGGCTGGCCCAGAGTCACATACCTGGGGGCCGTGGAGCTGGGCCACTGCTCTTCACCTTCACTTGAGGACCTGCTTTTGGTCGCAGGAAAACAATGGCATGTTCATAAGCCACGAGGGCGCATCGAGGTCCTACTTTTTCATCAATGTATTAATAACCTCCTGTTAAATTAGGAAGACAAGGCTGTGTGCTGATGGGATGTTGGTCCTAAAGAAGAGTTGGCCAACTTTTCCTGTAAAGGGCCAGACAGTAAATATTTTAAGCTTTGTGGGCCATACGGTCTCTGTTGCAATTGCTCAACTCAGCCTGATAGCCCCAAAGCAGCCATAGACGATATGTAAACACGTGGGTGTGGCTGTGTCCAATAACACTTTATTTACAAAAACAGACGACTGGCCAGATCTGGCCCGAAGGCCAGTGTTTGCCAACCTGTGGTCTAAAATGCGGTATGATGTGGGTGTGACACCATCACAAAATATTCTGAAATCTTAAAAACCAAACAAAAGCTGTAGCCCTTCTGTTTTCTGTATAATATAAATGCATTTGTGTTCTCATGCCCAGATGAACTGATTTCTTGAGGCTCATTCTCTCTCTCCGTTTTCTCCTTACAGGTGACAGTTCAGCGTGTTGCATAACCATGGCCCTGAATTTGCCATTTTCCCAACCTAGATGCGAGGATGGTCAGGCCACCCAGGGCCATGGTGAGTGGGTGGGGAGAGGCAGAGCCCCTCTCTAGTAAACAACCTGGACTGTTTATTGGGTTTTTGAGGCCACCAGGCCTCAAGGAAATTCCAGGAGCCTGAGGTTGGCAGTGACAGAGTGGGGTGTACCATGTTGTCACAGACCAAGAGCAAATGTGCCTTCATTGTCTGTCAAAAGCACCTCTGTAATAATTTTCCTGTCCTCATTAAGTTTGAGTTTACAAGGAGACTCTCTAAAGGCAAATTAAATACTCCAAGGCTTGATGTCTCTGATTCCACCACCCAAAGAGGGGAAATGCTTTAGAGCATCTTCCACAGAACAAGATGGGCGGGGGCACGAAGGGGGGCTTTCCTCCCAGAGAAATCGACATAACGACATAACGCAGCCAAGGTTTTAATTCAAATGATACAGTCTTAGGAGGAAGCAAGATAAAGGAACTGAAACACTTCTAAGTACGAAAATCAACAGCAAAATACAGTATGTATGACACCTTAAATAAATTGGAAAATGTAGCTTCAAAAGTGAAACGCGAGCTGAGGGAGGGGTTATCATTTTTTTTCTTTATCTGTCTCTTCTATTTCTCTCTCTCTCTCTCTTTTCTTTTTATGGCCTCACCTGCGGTGTTCCTGGGCTAGAGGTCGACTCAGAGCTGCAGCTGAGGCCTATGCCACAGCCACAGCCATGCCAGATCCAGCTGCATCTTCGACCTACATCATAGCTTGTGGCAATGCTGGATCCTTAACCCACTGAGCGAGGCCGGGGATCGAACCTGCATCCTCAGGAACACTACGTCCGGTTCTTAACCTACTGAGCCACAAGGGGGCTCTTCTTCTTCTATTTCTCTTGTTACACAAATCATTTCTTACTTTCATAGAAAATCATTAGCTCTAAGCCCCCTGAAAAGAAAATAACACAAAATAATGGTTTCACTCTCTAAAATAAAGAAAGGAAATTTCCTTTCCTAGAGTGGACAGCAGTAATTTCATTCCTACCTCCAGAGTCAGAGATGCCTTCTAGAGCAAAGCTAGAAGACCATGGCCATACTAACGGAGCTCTAAGGACAGTGAGATTCTGATTCTTGGGTGGAGGAGGGGCAGGGAGGTCAGCCCAGCCCCACGTGGGTGCCTCTGCTGGTGCCAAAGGGGTTGTTCTTGGGGATGGCTTCAGACAGGTGTTTAGAGGACAGCTTAGGTGGAAGAGGAGATGAGAGTCTCTGGGATGGAGCGTAGCTGGAGTTGGTGAGCTTCCTCACGCACTGTGAGCCACCACCTACCTGGTGCCCATCAGGGACGAGGTTCAGACCTTGTTCTCAGTTTTATTCCCGGCGGGGGACTTACTCCTCTTTGGGTCTCTTCTTGCCTTTTACTCTCTTACGTCTCTCCTCTGTTTCCATTCATCCCACCAACCCCAGTCATCTTCCATTTTCCTGCTCTGATTTATTATCCTGTGGCTGAGGGTGTCCATTCATGAGGGAGGCAAACCACATTTCTGCCTGAATTCCGGACCAAGGAGGGCCGATACGACTTTGTGGATAGGGCTGAAATTCTGCAGAAACTTGGGAACCACCGATGTTGTAAATGAAAGCCTCTCAATAGAAATAAAAGATGCTGGAGTTCCATGGTGGCCTAGTGATTAAGGATCCAGCTTTGTTACTACTGTGGCTCAGATCACTGCTGTGGTGCATGTTTGATCCCCGGCCTGGGAACTTCTGCAAGCCAAGGACATGGCCAAAACAAAAAAGAATAAAAGATGCTACCTTGGTGCAGTTGATGTTATAGTCTGAATTCTAAGAAGGGCATTGTCCCAAGTTTTAAAATTCCCAATGCGGGAGTTCCCTTCATGGCTCAGTGGTTAACGGACCTGACTAGGATCCACGAGGATTCGGGTTCCATCCCTGGCCTTGCTCAGTGGGTTAAGGATCTGGCGTTGCCATGAGCTGTAGTGTAGGTCGCAGATGTGGCTTGGATCCGGGGTTGCTGTGGCTTGTGGTGTAGACCGGCAGTTTGTAGCTCCCATTAGACCCCTAGCCTGGGAAATTCCATGTACCGAAAGTGTGGCCTTAAAAAGCAAAACAAACAAACAAACAAAACCAAACAAAAAAACTCGATGCATGATGCAGGCAACTTGATCAACCAGACTATAAAAGTATCTCTTAGAATACACGGAAACTTTTGTAGGTAAACAGATTCCATGTTCACATGTTAAAATTAACTACATTTTCTCACCAGGAAATTGGAGCTTGTGAAATGTTCACTTATGCAAAAGATACTCATTAGTTGCCTCCTACCTGAAGTTTGTATGGATGAAGGGTTTAGGCAGTTGGCCTTTGTAGGAGACACACAGCACTGGGTAAAAGCAGGTAAGAGCCTCCACCTCGAACCTACTTGAGAGAACCTGGAGACAAGGAGATGGTCCCTGCCTGATGGTGACTTTCCCAGCTTTTCAGACTTCCTGGAACTGACTTGCCTGACATTCTCTTGATTGTAATAAATTTCTTTTTTACTTGATTCTGGACTGAAGTGTTTGTACAAATAGGTGCACCCAGATAAAGAAGAAATATTGTCATGGCAATTCTGAGGGCAGAGCATGAAAACAGCCTTACAGGTAGTTTTAGGATACGCCTTTCCTCTGCTTTTGTGAAGAATTTAGATACTCATTTATCTAAGACTTGCATTCTTTGTAAAAATTTTTAAAATTTTATTATTTTCTTTTTACAGCCACAGTTGTGGCATATGGAAGTTCCCGGGCCAGGGGTTGAACTGGAGCTGCGGCTGCAGGCCTTCGCCACAGCTACAGTTACCCCAGATCCAAGCCACATCTGGAACCTACACTGCAGCAAGGACGAGGGTGTAACCCCCATCCTCTCAGACACTATGTTGGGTTCCTAACCTGCTGAGCCACAGCAGGAACCCCTAAGATATGCATTCTTAATGGGGGCAATATTGCTCCCTGGGGGGAAAATCATAATATTAAATATTACAATGGTTTTGCCCCTCCCCCCAGTCACCTTACCCATCAGGCTGAACAATATATCTATGTTATCCAAATTTCATGAGGGCAGGGGAACAATTAAGAAAGAAATGTCTTAAAAGACTCCTTAGAGGGAGACATAATGAAACGTGTTTGAGAAACATGGACCTAGGGAAGAAAAATAGATTTAAAAATAGAACCCCTTCAACTGAAAGTGCTGGACAATGTTTTCCCACTTTCAGGAGACATATATAAATTCCTCTCTAGATGACTCATGTGAAAGAATGAGATTTATAGATGCCCCTGCTTCTAAATGGAGATTTGCCTCTATTTTCTGGCTTCCCTGGGGGTCTTAGGTGCAGAGAGAGATCCTCCACACATCAAATCTTGCCCGTTTTCTCCAGGCAGCTTAAATGCTCTGCAGACTTTGGGCTAAAAGGAATTGTTTCCAAATTTCATCTCTTGCAGATGCATTATTCTAGCTGTGAGCAATGTTCAAGGGCCATGGGTATTTTTATGACTGAGCACTAGATTAATGTGACAAAGTCTGAGATTTGTTGAGGACAATTTGTTCCACACAAGTAAAAATGTTGAATAAATCCTTAGAATAGAGCAAGGTAAAGTTAGCTGAGTTGAGTGTCTCTGCATGAGGGCTGCATTCCAACCATAGCTAGATGCATGCTCCCTTCATGCTTTGCATGTTTTTATGAGCAAAGTTAGTCAGGATTAAATAACCACATTATTCTCAAGTTGGAATTGTTGGGCAGCTGAAGCTTGGTACCTCGCCGGGCTCTGCAGGCGGCAGGATTGCAGGCTGGGGTTCTCTCCTCACTTCTCCGCCTCTCAGCCTGATGCATCCACAGTGCTCTCTTCTTTGGCATGTTGGCTGCCCTGTGATGCTAGCTGGCACCATGGCCTGGTAACCTTTGCCTGGATCAGTGTCCACTGCAGCCAGCCTTGGCCTCCTCTGCAGCAGGTGAGAAATTGTGGTGGAAAAAACAGCCTAGGTGAGGCTCAAAGCCACCACAACCCATTGGATTAATAATCCTTGTCATTGTACCTCCCAGGGATGCAAATCTGTTTGTTCGGGTTTTTTTGTCTTTTGTCCTTTTAGGGCCGCTACAGAGGCATATGGAGGTTCCCAGGCTAGGGGTCTAATTGGGGCTGTAGCCGCCAGCCTACGCCACAGCCACAGCAACGTGGGATCCGAGCCACGTCTGCAACCTACACCACAGCTCACGGCAACACCAGATCCTTAACCCACTGAGCGAGGCCAGGGATTGAACCTGCAACCTCATGGTCCCTAGTCGCATTCATTTCCGCTGAGCCACGACGGGAACTCCCAAATCTGTTTTAATATTCAAATGTAATATATATAATTCACCATATTAACAGGCTAAAGAAGAGAGAAAATCACAGGATCATATCAATTGAGCCAAAACAAAGAGCATATAACAAAATTCAACACTTATTTGTGATAAAAACTCTCAGAAAAAAGTAGAAAGAGAGGGAACTTCTTCAATTTAATAAAGACCTCAACTGCAATTGGCATTATATTTCATGGTAAAAGACTGAATGCTTTCCCCTTAAAAATGGCAACAAGACAAGAATGTTCATTCTTACCACTCTTATTTAACGTGGTGCTTGAAGTGGTAGCCAGTGCAAAAAGGCAATAAAATGAAATTAAAGGCATGTGGATTGGAAAGGAAGTAACAGAACTGTTCTTGTTTGCAGATGACATAATTTTCTATGTGGAAAATTCTAAGGAATCTACCAAAAAAATCAACCAAACAGACCCAAACCTCCTAGAACTAATAAATGATAGCAAGATTGCAGGATACAAGATAAACATACAAAAATCAATTACATTCTATATACTAGCAAAGAGAATGTGACAACAAAATGAAAAATACAATACCATTTAAATCACTCAAACTAAATGAAAAACTTGGATGGAAACTTAACAAAACATGTTCAGAATTTGTATGTTGAAAACTACAAAATAATAATGAAAGAAACCAAAGATTAAATAAATGAAAAAATATCATGTTCATGTATTAGAAGACAATGTAAAATGTTGATTCTTCTCAAATTGATTGAGGTACAGGTGTAATTCAATCCCTATCAAAATCCTAGGAAGATTTTTTTGGTAGCTATAAACAAGATTATTCTAAATTTTATGTGAAATAACTTCTCTGCCTTTTGTCTAAGATTGGGTGTAAAGTTTACACATGAAGGCAAGGGGGAGTTCCCCTTGTGGTGCAGTGGAAATGAATCTGACTAGTAACCATGAGGTTGTGGGTTTGATCCCTGGCCTCGCTCACTGGGTTAAGGATCTGGTGTTGCCTGTGCTCCAATTAGACCCTCTAGCCTGGGAATGTCTATATGCCCCATGTGTGGCCATAAAAATAAAAAAATAAAAAAAAGAAGAAGAAAAAGACAAAGAAGGCAAGGGAACTAGAACAGCTAAAACAATTTTGAAAAATAAACAAGGAGGATCCATCTACCTGATTTAAAGTCTTATTCTATGGCTATAGTAATCCAGACTGTGTGGTATTGGAGGAGCAATAGACATGCACATCAGCGAAAGATGTCAGGGAACCCAGAAACTGACCCACACCGATATGCCCAACTGATTTTTGACAAAGATGCAAAAGCAGGAGTTCCCGTCGTGGCTCGTCAGAAACACATCTGACTAGCATCCATAAGGATGCAAGTTCAATCCCTGGCCTCACTCAGTGGGTTAAGGATCCGGTGTTGCCCTGAGCTGTAGTGTAGGTTGCAGACCCAACTCAGATCCCGCATTGCTGTGGCTATGATGTAGGCCGGCAGCTACAGGTCTGATTTGACCCCTAGCCTGGGAACCTTTATATGCTGCGGGTGCAGCCCAAAAAAGACAGGGAGAAAAAAAAAAAAAGCAAAAGCAATTCAATGGAGGAAGTGTATCTTTAAAAAAAAAAAAGAAAGAAAGAAAAGAAACTTGATCTTAACCTCACTTCTTAAAAATATCTCAAATGGATAATGGAATTAAAAATATAACATCAAATTATAAAACTTGTAGGAAAAAAATAGAAACCTTCAGGGTCCAGGGCTAGGAGAAAAGTCCTTAGACTTGATACTAAGGATACAATTTACAAAAGGAAAATTATAAATTGGACTTACTAAAATTCAAAATTTTTGCTCAGCAAAAGACCCCTTTAAGAGGATAAAAAGAGGAGCTCCAGACAGGGAGAAAATATTTACAAAGTACACATCTGACAAGCCTAGCATCTGAAATATACAAAGAACTGTCAAAACTTAACAGTAAAAATTACAATAAAATCCAATTGTAACATGTGCAAAAGACAGAATTAAAGAGAAATTTTGCCAACGAGGATATACCAATGGCAAATAAAGACCTGAAAGGCTGTTCAACCATCATTAGCCACCAACAACAATGCGATATGGTTTATATATTGAAATGGTTAGATTAGAAATACCAATACCAAATGCTGGAGAGGATGTGGAAAAACTGGCTCATTCTTCTATTGCTGGTGGGCATGTAAAATGGTGCAGCTACAAACTGAGCAATTTCTTTAGAAACTATGCAACTACTATGCCACTCATCAGCTACACTCTTGGGCATTTAGCCTAGAGAGGAAAAACAAAACAAAACACCCTTATGTTCACACAAAAACCTATACATGAAAGTTTATAGCACCTTTATTCAAAATAGTCCCAAACTGGAAACCAATTCTATATCCTTTAATGATGGCTACACCATGGACCTTATTCAACAATAAAAGCAAAAAACTATCCATACACTCCACAACCTGGAGGAAGCTCTGCAGAATTATGCTGAGTTAATAAAGTCAATTAGAAGGGATTATACCATGTGGATTTCCATTTGTGTAACATTCTTGAAATGTACATGAGTGGCTTCTAGAAGCTAAGGAGGAGTTGTGGGGGGAAGGGAATGGTATGCTGTAAAAAGCAACAGAAGGGATGGTGGGGTGATGAAAACGTTCCGTGTCTTTTTTTTCTTTTTTTTGGTCTTTTTGCCTTTTCTTGGGCTGCTCCTGGGGCATATGGAGGTTCCCAGGCTTGGGGTCTAATCTGAGCTGTAGCCACCGGCCTCCACCAGAGCCACAGCCATGTGGGATATGAGCCGCATCTGTGACCTACACCACAGCTCATGGCAACACCAGATCCTTAACCCACTGAGCAAGGCCAGGGTTCGAACCCGCAACCTCATGGTTCCTAGTCAGAGTCGTTAACCACTGAGCCACAACAGGGAACTCCTTCTGTGTCTTGACTGTGTTAATACCAACCTCCCAGTTGTGCTAATATATTAGAGTTTTGCACATTGCTACCATTGCTGGGACACTTGGTAAAGAATAGGAGGAACCTCATATTATTTCTTAAAACTGCCTGTGAACCTACAATTACCTAAAAATACAACATTTAATTTAAAAGGGGAGTTATATGGTGAAAAGTCAATGTTGCATCTGTCATGGTCTCTTAGTCATCCACTTCCCTCCAGGGGCAATTTTCCTACTTGTCTACCCAGAATATTTTATGACTATACAAGCTTGAACAAGAATATGGCTGTATATCTACACATCCATATCTACGTGGTATCTTACCATAGTTTCAGTTCGCATTACTCTTTTTATGAGTAGAACATCTTCTCCAATAAGGATGCCTGTATTCTTCTGTCTGTGCACTATTCTCATCTTTAGCCTATTTTTCTCTTTGAGTCAAATCTTTCTTTCTTTCTTTCTTTTTTTTTTTTCCTGTAGCAATTTGTAGGGATTTCTTTATATATTGGGGACATCACCTTTTTATGATAGTAGTTGCAGTTGTGGTTTTTGTTTTGTGTTTTTTTTTTGAGAGTTTGTCCTTAACTATTTGACTTTTTGTGGGCTTCTTTTTCCCATGCAGCAATATTTAAATTTTAATTTGTCAAAGACATTAATCTTTCTTTATATGGCGTCTGAATTTTGGGTCACACTTAGAAGGGCCTTTTCTCCTCTAAAACTATTTTTTACTAATTTATTTTTTTAAACTATTTTTTAAAAATTTTCCCATATTTCTTGGGAGTTCCCATTGTGGTGCAGCAGAAACAAGTCCGACTAGGAACCATGAAGTTGTGGGTTCGACCCCTGGCCTTGCTCAGTGGGTTAAGGATCCGGCGTTGCTATGAGCTGTGGTGTAGGTCACAGACGTGGCTCCAATCTGGCATTGCTGTGGCTATAGTATCAGCTGGTGGCTACAGCTCTGATTAGACCCCTAGCTTGGGAACCTCCATATGCCGTGGGTGCGGCCCTAAAAAGACAAAAAAAAAAAAAAAAGACCAAAAATATTTTCCCACATTTCTTTTAATACGTTCCTGGTTTTTGTTTTCCTGAGGGATCCAGGCTCTTTCCATCCTCGTGTGTTAGCATCCTTATTGTATAGACTGTGGTCCTTTTGGTCAAAAAATGGTTGTGACATCTGAGCATCAAGTCCCCATTCTGAGAAGCAGACAGGGGAAGGATAAAGGGACAAGTGAATCAAAAAGTCAGTCTGTTCACCCAGTTCCTTTGAAAAAGCTTTGTACATAGTTTGAATGATCAGCTTCTGCTTACACTCATAGGCCGGAACTCATACATCACATGCTTACTCTTAGCTTCAAGGGAATCTGGTGATGTGATTAATTTTAGCTGGGTGCACTGACATCCCCCTTCCCAAGACATTGGGGTTCTGTTGCTAAAGAAGATAACAGTAGTATTAGTCAAGAAACTAACAATGTCAGCCCCCAATTTATTGCATGACACACAGGTGAATTTTCTGGGTCCCTGCTTGTCTCCAAAGGGCGTGTTTGCACTGCTTCGTCAACCTCTAGCATCTATTGTAACCAAGGTGCCATCCAATGTCAGTCTGATTCAAATTCCCTTATGAAAACTACTTTTGATCTCAGACACTTTTAAGCCTTTTTCTTTATTTTTTAAAATGCTGAAATCTCTCCTGCCCTTAGGTGGGATCTTTTCAGGCATTCTTCTGAGATTTTATGGGTCCCATCCAATCTGGTGATTCTTAGCATGCCTCAGCAGGGCAATGTTTATCTCTCCCTCCTGCCTTTGTTTTCTCCTTTCCTTCTTCTATCTTTCTAAAACACTTCTTGGACACAGACTGAATTTAGTAGGTTTTTTTCCCATGTCTCTTAACTCTTCATTCACATTTTCCATCTGGTTCTCCTATTGCTCTTACATTATGGAAGGTTTGCCCAGTTAGAGATTCCAGACAACCACTTTGGTTTTGAGCCTGCTCTGTTCTACTTTGCTATTATTATTGCTTTATTTATTTGTTTGTTTATTTTATGACCTAACCCTTGGCCTATGGAAGTTCCTGGATCAGGGACTGAATCCAAGCTGCAGCTGAAACCTGTGCCACAGGTGCGGCAACACCGGATCCTTTTACCAACTGTGCCAGGCTGGGGATCGAACCTGCACCTCTGTAGCAACCCTAGTTGCTGCATTTGGATTTTTTTTTTTTGGCTTTTTAGGGGTGCACCTGCAGCATATGGAAGTTCCCATGCTAGGGGTCAAATCGGAGCTGCAACTTCTGGCCTATGCCACAGCCACAACACATGGGATTCGAGCCATGTCTGTGACCTATACCCCAGAGCACTGCAAGGCCAGATCCTTAACCCACTGAGCGGGGCCAGGGATTGAAGCTGCATCTTAACCCACTGAGCCAGGAGGGGAACTCCCTGCAATTGGATTCTTAACCCACTGTGCCACAGCAGCAACTCCTATGACTATTTTATTTCAAAAATGATAATTTTTTAATTTCCAAGAAATGCTTCTTGTTCTTTCAATGCTCCTTTTTTTGCAGCAGCAGTCTGTTCTCGATTTCCAAATGCGTTATAACCACAAAACTCTGTAAATACTAATTATACTTTTTAAAAAATTTTTAAAATGTCACCTTATGTTCTCCACATAAAAGTCGACCTCTGCATTCACCTGATCCTGTATTCTTTTTTTTTTCCCTAGGGCTGCACCCACAGCATATGGAAGTTCCAGACTAGGCTGGCCTCCACCACAGCCGCAGCAACACCAACGCCGGATCCTTAACGCACTGAGCAAGGCCAGGGATTGAACCCACATCCTCATGGATCCTAGTCAGGTTTATTAACCGCTGAGCCATGAAGGGAACTCCCTGATCCTTTCCTTTTATGGAATCATCTTTCCTTCCACAATGGATGATCCTTGGTTGTAGAGTCACTGCTCTCCTACAGAGCTGTTTGCCTAACAGGCCTCTCCCATATGTAGGAGGACAGACTGTCCACTCTGCTTATGTGGGCAGGGCACGTGCTTCCATACGGGGTGCCCTGCGTGGAACAGGCTGGACAACCTGCAGAGGAGCAAAAGAAAGAGGGCTTCTGTTTGGAGATAATTCATCTTCAGTGTATTTCACTCCTGGGTGGAGCTGCCTTTTGTTTCCCTAAGAATCGAATGGGAGTAATGGGTACAGTGATCCAACGATTTATTTTCATACTCTTCCAAACTCAGCCTCACACCTGGATCCTTCCCAGGCAGAACACCTGTTGTATTCAGAGATCGACACTCCATTTGTTTATTTATTTATTTATTTATTTATTTATTTATTTTGTCTTTTTTAGGGCCGCATGCAGGGCATATGGAGGTTCCCAGGCTAGGAGTCGAATCGGAGCTACAGCTGCCAGCCTACACCACAGCCACAGCAACATGGGATCCTTAACCCACTGAGCAAGGCCAGGAATCAAACCTGGGTCCTCATGGATACTAGTCAGATTCGTTTCCACTGAGCCACGATGGGAACTCCGACACTCAGGTATTATTCCAATGGCAAAAGTGGTCACCAAATGTACACAGCTGTGGTCGGGGAAGGGGTCTCACGGCCTCAGCTGTTTAGAATGCAGTTTAAAAATAAGAAATAGCCTGAGAAGGGCTAAAAGATTCTTAACCGAGTCTGAGTCCAGTAAAATGACTGATGTTCATAATTAGAACCTTCGTGACATGGTTTACACTTTACATTATGTCGAGAATTTTATGTTTAGGAAGTCTGAGTAGTGTGTATTTTCTTTTAGAAAGTTTTGTGATCCCAATTAAAATACATAACTTTAAATGGGTAAGCTTTATTTATTTGGGAAGTGTACTAACAATAACATCAGATAAATGAGGCATTAATATGACTACAGATGTGTCTCGTGTGTGTGTGTGTCATGAAAGAAATACAAATAAAGGCTCAACTTAACTTGGTCAAGAGTCAAGCCAATTACCTGTTAAGACGCTTAGCTCTGAGCCATGTGCCATAAGCAATTGATTCCAAATGAGTCAGAGAGATGGACAGAGGCTACGGGCCACACCCTTTTTTATAATCAGGTTGCACATACATTATTCAGAGTTCTGTTCATATTCCTACTATGAATTTTTTCGCTTGAGCAAGACTCTTTGCCTTAATGAGATAGTAAGCATATCTTTTGAGAAATAAATGTGTAATTTGTTTTAAACTAGGGAGTCATCACTATCCAAAATATATAATTTAAATTATCAATAGACACGAATGCATGTCTCTAATTAACTAAATCTCCAATTACTTGTTCTTTATTTATCACTATTAGCCAAAACAAAACATATATATAGCATAAATCACTGTATTTGTTCACTGGGGGTGGACTTGTGTGTGTGTGTGTACACGCACGCACACACACACGCATTTTTGTGTATACATTTATATGTGTATATTTTTTTTTTTAAATGGAAGAGGCTTAACATGGTGCCCTGATTATATTACTTATGTTCCACAAGGAATTCATAAATTTGTAAAAATTCATGAGATTTTATTGACAGACTTTGATTCAAGATTTTTGTCTCATTTCAAAAACTGATATTGCCTCTTACATTTTTATCATGTTTTTAGCTTTGTTTATTTTGCCCAATCTATATTTATCCATATCAGTAAAAGACAAAAACTTTCATCTCACAAAAAATTGGGGTATGTTTAAAATTTTATAACTGTTGGCATTTATTTATTTATTAGCTCTATCTCTTTCAGTCTTCCTGAGATATAATTAACACACTACACCGTTTAAAGTGTACAGCATAATATTTTGACTTCTATGTATTGCAAAATGGTTATCACAACACATTTAATTGACATCTATGATCTCATAGAGATTCAAAAGAAGAGGAAGAAAGTGCTTTTCCTTGTGATGAGAACTTTTAAGATCTACTCTCGAGAGCTCCCTTTGTGACTCAGTGGGTTAAAAACCTGACTAGTATCCATGAAGAAGTGGGTTCAATCCCTGGCCTCATTCAGTGGGTTAAGGATCCCGTGTTGCCACAAGCTGAGGTGTAGATCACAGGCGCAGCTTGCATCTTGTGTTGCTGTGGCTGTGGCTGTGGCATAGGCTGGCATCTGCAGTGCTGATTCAATGTGTAGCCCAGAACATTCATAAGCCACAGGTGTGGCCCTAGAAAGAAAAAAAAAGAAAAAATAAACTCTCTTACCAACTTTCCAATACAACACACAGCAATATTAATTACAGTCATGTTGTACCTTATACTATTATTACTTATGTACTTATGTGTTTATCTTTATTCATACATATCTATTATTTATTAAACTTTATTATTATTTATTCTTTATTTTTATATTATACTTATTTATGCTTTATCTATATTTATTTTATTACTACTTATTTATCTTGCAACTGGAAGTTTGCACCTTTTAACCATGTTCATTTTATTCTCCCACCTCCTGCTTCCCATTCTGGTAACCACAAATCTGATCTCTCTCTATTTTTTTTTTTTTTTTAGGGCCACACCCAAGGCATGTGGAGGTTCCCAGGCTAGGGGTCTAATTGGAGCTACAGCTGCAGGCCTACACCACAGCCATAGCAACACCGGATCCTTAACCCACTGAGCAAGGCCAGGGATTGAACCTGTAACCTCATGGTTCCTAGTCAGATTTATTTCCACTGCGCCACAATTTCCTGATTTCTTTTTCTATGTGTTTGGTGGGGTTGGTTTGTTTGATTCTACATATAAATGAGATCATACAGTATTTGTCTTTGTCTGACTTATTTCACTTTGCATAATACTCTCAAGAGCCTCCCATGTTGTCATAAAAGGCAGGGTTTTCTTTTCTTTCTTTCTTTCTTTTTTCTTTCTTTTTTTTTTTTTTTTTTGCATTTTAGGGCCATACCCGCAGCATATGGAGGTTCCCAGGCTAGGGGTCAAATCGGAGCTGCAGCTGCTGGCCTACACCACAGCCACAGCAACCTGTGATCCAAGCCACGTCTGTGAGCTACACTACAGCTCACAGCAAAACGGGATCCTTAACCCACTGAGAGGGAGGCTAGGGATCAAACCCACATACTCATAGATCCTGGTCCGGCTTGTTAACTGCTGAGCCACAAAGGGAACTCCAAGATTTTCTTAGATGGCTGATTAGTATTCCATTGTGTGGGTATGTGCATATGTGTGTGTGTATTTGTATGTACGTATACACATATATGGTGTGTGTGTCTACATTTTATATACGTGCATATCAGGAGAAAAGCCAGTGGTTGGAGTTGTCTGCAAAATGACTTTACTAGCTACCTTCTCTCTGCATTTCTCCTCATTTCATTCCCTTCCTACTTTGTCAATTTCTTCTTTGCTTTGCAAAGTATGAACGTGGTTCCTCTTCTCTATTCCATCAGGTCTGTAGACCCTCGGAGTTGTGTTGATAGAGATCAATTCCACACATATATTTTTGGACATTTACTGTGTCCTAGTTACGGCTGCCAGACTGCACAGTTTGCTCCTTCATCAGAGAGAATTCATAAACTCATCTTGTTCGTGGGCCGTGCATCCAATGGCCCATGTCTGGAAGCTGCCCAAAAAGAAACAAACACGGAGGAAGATCAGAGTCTGTACGCCCATGAGGGCTGCTAAAGATTTGTCTTACTTCCAAATGGCAGGAATCGAATCCATCTGAGCAGGGTGTCTTGGGAAGCTACAATAAACCAGGAGTGTATTCATGCAGATTTGATGGGATTCGAGAGCAAAACCGTGAATGAGTGTTTATTTTGACTCCCCCTTGCAAGGGTCATTTTAATTAAAGTCTTAAGTTAAAGGGAGTTGGTGAGTTGATCAGCCTAAATCTGATCTAACATGTCTTCTGTTTCTTTGCAGGGCCGTGAAATTCTTCATGCTCTGAGATTTTTGTTTTCTTGAAACCGTTGACACAGAGCTTTCATTGAGAGGGGCAAAGGGAGAAAGAAGCGGTGGTTCCAAGTGCCATGAGTAGGGGGAGCCGTTTGCAAGCACGGAAAGCACCCTGGGGTGAGTCAAGGGGCTGCCATTTAGCGGACAAGAGGCTCACTGTAAACCATGAAGGGAAAGGGAATTGCAAGGGAGGGAAGATGAGCTGTCAGAAAGACATCCTTTCTGGATGCATCCTGTTTTCTAGTTCAGCTCGTCTCAAGGGCCATCCCAGACCAGCAAGCCGGCCTAGCCCAAGCAATTTCGCTCTGTCCAACACTGAACCGAGAGCTGAAAAATCACCTGGGGCAGAAAGATTCTTAGGAATAACGAGAAAGCATTGGGCCTCATTTGGCCCAAACTTCACTATTTCTAAGTTTCAAGTCAAATGTAAGCCTTTGGGGGCTCAGCCCCTTCCCCCCTTTTTTTCTCTTGGCAAACCACAACATCCTATTTCTAAGAAAAGAGTTGTAAGAAAGACTTCTTGGCCATCAGATAGCTGTTAGAAAACAACATTTTGATGAGTGAAGAGTAAATGAATCAGGAACATGTGGATTAGATTTATCTTAAAGTCCATGTGGGTTTGAAGGGAATGGTGAAAAAGGCTTAAGGAGAGTCACACTCGGGGTTTTGCGGATCCGTATAAGAATGAAAAATAGATTTGAGAGGTCACCAGCTGCCCGTGCTAGGAAGACGTGGTTGGTCCTACATGTACTGCGGTCATTGTTGTTGTTATTATTATTATTGATGGTGTATGTGGGCATTTATAGTTTATAATATATTTTTTTTCTTTCTCACACTTCTTGCTCAGACCTTCTGTAGGAAGGAAATGCCCAGTGTGATGATTAGTGGCAGGAGTGGGCTTGGAATACAGAACTCACACTTGCTTTATCACCAAATGATGCTTTGTCTCTTCAAACAAATGAGAAGAGAACGTGTTATAAAGTCCTGATGTCTAAGAAATTTGTTTTAGATATTAGGGAGGTGTTCCAGAGTCAAAACCACCGGCCTCCAGTGACTTCCCAAAGTAAGAGGGAAGAGAATTTCAAGGAAGAAGTATCTTAATGGAAAGATTAAGTAAAATACCACTGGTTATGCTAAATTCTCTTTGATAATCTTTTCATTCTCCTTCATCCACGTACCACCACACCTTCAAGCTCTCCTGCATCCCTGCTCTTCTTTCTTTCTCTCTTTCAGTGACGAAGGTGTCCTTCCTTCCATCAAAGGCCAGTCTTCCTACCTGTGCTCTCCACCTGGGTTGTGCTCCATGGTTGCCGCCAGCCACTTGTGGCTGTTGAGTGCTTGAAATGCATCACGTCTCAGCTGAGATGGGCTGTGTCAAATACTTAACACACAAAAAGGAATGTGAATGACCTCATAACATTGCTTATTTTGATTGCATATGATAATGTTTTGAATATGTTGCCTGAGATGATGCATATTGTTGAAATTTGTGTTACTTCTTACATTTTCTAATGTGGTTGCTAAGACATTTAAAATTACATATGTGAGGAGTTCCTGTCCTGGCTGAGGGATAATGAACCCAGCTAGTATCCATGAGGACTCGGGTTCAATCCCTGGCCTCGCTCAGTGCATTAAGGATCCAGTGTTGCTGTGAGCTGTGGTGTAGGTCACAGATGTGGCTCCGAACCCACTTTGCTGTGGCTGTGGTGTAGGCCGGCAGTTACAAATTTGACCCCTAGCCTGGGAACTTCCATATGCTGTGGGTTCAGCCCTAAAAAAGATGAAAAAATAAGAAAATTATATATGTGAATTTCCAGCCATAGCACAGTGGGTTAAGAATCTGACTGTAGTGGCTCAGGTTGCTGTGGAGGCACAGGTTCGATCCCCAGCCCAGCACAGTGGGTTAAAAAATCTGGCATGGCTGCAGCTGTGGCATAGGTGGCAGCTGTGGCTCAGATTCAGCGTTGCCACAAGCTGCAGTGTAGGTCACAGATATAGCTTGGATCTGGTGTTGCTGGGGCTGTGGCATCATAGGCCAGCAGCTGCGGTTCCTATTCAACTCCTAGCCTGGGAATTTCTCTATGCTGCAGGTGTGTCTCTAAAAGGAGGGGAAAAAAAGAGGGAGTCTATGGACTCCCATAGTCTAAATTGGTCCTCCCTACACCCTATCATCATCTCCCATAGTGCTTTGTAATTTTTCTTCATAGCACATCTCACAGTTATATGATTATGTGCAATTACCTCCTCCCTTCTAAGAAGCTCATCCCCTTCCCCAATAGTTTAAGATTTCTGAGCGGGGCTGCCTCTTACAACCAACATACACATATGGTGAAGGTGTGTTCCTTACAATAAATAATGTCCAAGAATCAAAGAAACATGACATTTGTCTGTATTTGTTAATATTTATTTCCTCCCCCTACCTCCCCAAGGGCTGGGGCTGAGTCCCTGGCTGCCAGGACTGTGTCTGGCACACGTGGGAGGCATGGTGTGAATATCTGCGGGACAAATGGATGGAATGAAGGAAGGAGGGAGGTTAGGCTGCAGACACTGCCACCACGACCGCATAGCCTCCTGTTCTCTTCAAGCTCTTCCTGGTACAGAAAGATCTGAAAGTAGGAGGAGCAGAACCAGTGATGGGAAGTGGGAAGAAAGAGCCAGAGAGGTGGGAGGAAAACCAGGGGAAGGAGAGTTTCCCAGAATTGAGGAGGCAGCAATGTTTCAAGAGGTGGAGACCAGTCTCCTCTATCGAAGACTCTTACAAGGGTGATAAAGATGAACCCCACAGTGTCTATGGAATCTGACTCCACACGGGTGACATACGTTTGAGTAGAGAAGATGGGAAGGGATGGAGTTCCCGTCATGGCGCAGTGGTTAACGAATCTGACTAGGAACCATGAGGTTGCGGGTTCAGTCCCTGCCCTTGCTCAGTGGGTTAAGGATCTGGCGTTGCCGTGAGCCCGCGTTGCTGTGGCTCTGGCATAGGCCAGTGGCTACAGCTCCGATTGGACCCCTAGCCTGGGAACCTCCATATGCCGTGGGAGCGGCCCAAGGAAAGGCAAAAAGACAAAAAAAAAAGAAGAAGATGGGAAGGGAGTATAGACAATACTTCAAAGAATTTTGTTATTAAAGAATAGCAAAGATTCAGGGGCCAAGAGAGGCATCTTTTTATAGATGAGAGATAGTGAAACTGACAGCACTTAGGACGTGAACCCAGCCTAAACCCAGATTTGGACTTGAACCCATAGTTTTTAAGTTAGAATCACTCACCTGGTGTCTGGACTTCCTGAGATTCAGGCTCTTTGGGCCTCAGTGCAGAAAGAATTTAGCCAGAGACAAACTGATAGGCAAGAAATAGGTTTATGTAGATAAGACACTTGTGAGAGATACAAGCTGCCAGGCAAGGAGGCTCTGCCCCGAGGGTTAGGTGGGCTACAGTTTTATAACCCAAGGAGAGTGGAGTGGAAAAAGACGGCCTCTTCCTCCTTCTTCTAGTAGTAGATCCTCCTTGTATCCAGGAAGAGAGTATCTGACCATATAGTGTCAAACTGGTGTTAACAGAAAGATGTTACCTGAATCTGGGTTCTTGTTCACGGAGCTGAAGGATGAACTTCTCAAACACACAGGCAGCAAGCAAGCAAAGTCTTTGTTACAGGAAAGCAAATAGCTCCCAGCACAGACACTGGGAAGGGGGAGAAGAGCCCCCTTTCTATTGTTCTATGAAGATTTTTATCTCTTAAAGACAGGAGTACAAACTGGAGTCCAGATATCAGTTCTTTTTCCCATTGACCTTGCCCAGTTTACCTATATCAGTCCTTGTCCAGTAGGGAGCTTAGTGGTGGATATGCCCATAAGCAAGATTTTTTTTTTGTCTTTTTTTGCCATTTCTTGGGCCACTCCTGCAGCATATGAAGGTTCCCAGGCTAGGGGTCGAATCAGAGCTGTAGCCGCCAGCCTACGCCAGAGCCACAGCAACGCAGGATCCGAGCCACATCTGTGACCTACACCACAGCTCAAGGCAACACCAGATCCTTAACCACTGAGCCACAATGGGAACTCCACCCATAAGTAAGTTTTATGGTTTCTTTGTTCTTCTCTTCCCTAGACTGGAAGTCACCCTTCCTCTCATTCCTTTTCTATCAGTTGAGGAGTGGGTTAGGGATTAACATTCCCCTGGGCGTAAAACAGATATACTTCCTATAGTAAACGAGGCCTATGGGGATGTTAGTCCATGGAATTCTTAAGTGGTGGATGTTAATCAATGACCCTATCAAAGAATATATCAAAGCCCAAGTTCCTACACTAATTCCTTGAGTTATTATTCTGTCTCACTAGGACTGTCATGGTGCTTATTCAGATCAGCAGAAGGGTGGTCCTTAAACTCCTGCCCTAGGTCAGAACCTGAATGCAGGCCTCATTCCATCCCCCACCCAATGACCTGAGACAGATCCCATGCCTCTGGGAGTTAAGCAAGCCCACCTTGTTCTGATGGCCCTCCCTGCGATCACCAACCCAGTGACCTCCCAAAGCTCCCCAGGCCCCCCTCTCCATCCTTGGTCACCTCCTGGTATCATGGCAACTGCCCAGCAGCCCTGCACCACAGCATATCAGCTCTGGCAATAGCCCTGTGGCTGTAGTGTCCCAGCTCCAGCAGCTCTGTGGCTGCAGCCTATCAGTTCTTGTACCCGGGGAGAAACCAAGCGAGCACTCAGAGAGTAGGAGAACTCAGGTTTATTATGCCGGCAGGCTCAGAGGAGATTAATCTCCAGAGTCTGAGCCCTGAAGAAGGGTTTCATAAGGCTTTTATGTGCTACCTCTTCCGGGTCCATGCTTGGCTGGTGGGACTGGACCAGAGTGAGGTCAGGCAAAGTAGTTGATGCGGAAACAAGTTTACAGAAGCAGATGTATGAGGGAGGGGTGGTTAGGGGCAGTTGGCTGGACTTTGCTTAGTCATTGTGGCGGGGGCTCTCCTTTCTACCTTCTTATTGGGACAATTTCTCCTACACTGGGACCCCCACAACCACCTGTGCAGCTATCCTCCTCCATCCCTATCAATAGTAGAGCCTAGGAGTTCCCCCTCGTGGTGCAGGGGAAACGAAACCAACAAGGAACCATGAGGTTTCGGATTCAATCCCTGGCCTTGCTCAGTGGGTTAAGGATCTGGCATGGCCATGAGCTGTGGTGTAGGTCACAGGCGTGGCTCAGATCTGGCGTTGCTGTGGCTGTGGTGTAGGCCAGCAGTTGTAGCTCTGATTCAACCCCTAGCCTGGGAACCTCTGTATGCGGTGGGTGTGGCCCTAAAAAGACAAAAACAAAAAAAATAGTAGGGTCTATTTGCTGGCAGATGGGAATGATCTAGAAGGGATGGAGAGGTAAATGAGTAGGAGTGCAAGACCCCTGATGAATGCTCCTCTAAAACCTGTGTTTTTGTTTTTGTCTTTTTAGGGCCGCACCCATGGCATATGGAGGTTCTCAGCTAGGGGTAGAATTGAAGCTGTAGCCACCAGCCTGCACCACAGCCACAGCCACACCAGATCTGAGCCGTGTCTGCAATCTACATCACAGCTCATGGCAACTCCAGATCCCTAACCCACTGAGCGAGGCCAGGGATCAAATCTTCGTCCTCATGGATACTAGTCAGATTAGTTTCTGCTGAACCACCATGGGAACTGCTAAAACCAGTGCTTTTAAAAGCTACTTGCAGAGTGACAGTCCCAGGGTCATCGCCCACCCCTTTTCCATGCTGAGATCGGCTTGGAGGGTGTGCACTGAAGCCTACATGTCAAATAAGAGTCTTTGGAGGTTTCTCTTTGCCTGGACTTCTGTGACCTCTGCAGACAAGTGATGGCCAGTGTTACCCAGAACCAAACAGGGATGCTTTGGTCTGACAAGCTGGCTCAGAACCTACAATTTACCCTTTGAACAAAATATAAATGCTACTGTGGACCTCAGAGGTTAATCCATTACAATGAAGCAATTAAATTTAGAGACTGTTTGGAAGATAAAAAGCAGCGAGTAATAACAAGTTCAGAAAACTCAGCCATGATGGATTTTTACAATTTCCTTTGACTTCATGGAGCCGAGTTTAGTGACCCGAGGCAGGATGGCATGACTGCCCCGTGGTGTCAGAAAGGCAAAGGGGTAGGGGGAGATGATTTTTATTAAATAAGTTACTTCTGAAGCGTTGGCCTCTCTTGCTTCCCCGTTCTCTCCCCAGAAGGTCATTTGCCAGCTGGTAATGCATTTAACCCTTTAGCATACAATCAATCTTGCCTTAGCCAGGGGGATCCTTTTACAAAGGGAAGTGTTTTCCCCCTAGCCAGGATTGTTTTTTTTTTTTTTTTTTTTAAAGCACCAGACTCGCAGACTATCCAGGTTCCCAGGCTAGGGGTCCAATCAGAGCTACAGCTGCCAGCCAGCCTACACCACAGCAATGCAGGATCCAAGGTATGTCTGCAACCTACACCACAGCTCACGGCAATGCAGGATCCTTAACCCACTGAGTGAGGCCAGGGATCAAACCTGCAACCTCATGGCTCCTAGTCGGATTCATTTCCACTGTGCAACGACAGGAACTCTTTTTTTTTTTTCTTTTTCTTTACTTTCTTTCTTTTTTCTCCTAGCGAGGCTTCTTGGTTTTGAATCTGGATGGCTTCTCCTCTGTGGCTGCATCAGTTTAATTGTTTCCCTTGCCTCCCCACCTCTGGCAGATTTTGTATAGATTATTGAGAAGATGCTTCACTTGTCCTATTGATACTGGAAAGGTGATACCGAACCTGGGTTCTTGTTCACAGCAGTTGAAGAATGAACTCCGCCAACACACAGACAGCAAGCAAGCAAAGTCTTTATTACAGGAAAGCAAATAGCTCCAGGGCTGCTGGAAGGGGGCCTTTCTCTATTGTCCTATAGGGACTTTTATTCCTTAAGGATGGGGATGGGAACCAGGGTCCAGAAAGATGTGGATTTCTCCCATTGGCCTTGTTCAATTACCTATATCAGTCCTTGTCCAACAGGGCTTTTGGGGTTGGAAATATCCCGAAAGTTTTATGGTTTTTTGGTCCTTTTCTTTCCTTAGATTAAGTCACCATTCCTCTCATTCCTTTTCTATCAGTTGAGGAGTGGGCTAGAGATTCGTATTTTTTGTTGTTGTTGTCTTTTTGCTATTTCTTGGGCCGCCCCTGCGGCATATGGAGGTTCCCAGGCTAGGCGTCAAATCAGAGCTGTAGCCGCCGGCCTATGCCAGAGCCACAGCAACGCGGGATCCGAGCCAGAGCCACAGCAACGTGGGATCCGAGCCGCATCTGCTACCTACACCACAGCTCATGGCAACGCCGGATCCTTAACCCACTGAGCAAGGGCAGGGACCGAACCCGCAACCTCAAGGTTCCTAGTCGGATTCATTAACCACTGTGCCACGACGGGAACTCCGAGATTCCTATTTTCTATAGCAGACAAAGCCTGTGGTGAATGTGCATTTCTTATAATAAAACAAAGCCTGTGGAGATGTTACTCCCTGGAGCCCTTAAGCCACAAATGTTAATATCCATTTCGAAAGAACGTATCCGAGCCTATGTTCCTACACTGACTACCTGAGTTAATATTCTGCCTCCCTGGAGTTCCCGTCGTGGCGCAGTGGTTAACGAATCCGACTAGGAACCATGAGGTTACGGGTTCGGTCCCTGCCCTTGCACAGTGGGTTAAAGATCCGGCGTTGCCGTGAGCTGTGGTGTAGGTTGCAGACGCGGCTCGGATCCTGCGTTGCTTTGGCTCTGGTGTAGGCCGGTGGCTACAGCTCTGATTTGACCCCTAGCCTGGGAACCTCCATATGCCGCGGGAGCGGCCCAAAGAAATAGCAAAAAGACAAAAAAGAAAAAATATATTCTGCCTCCCTATGCCTCACTAAAGCGCTTCACCCATGAGAAAGAAGTGTGACCTATTCTCACAAGGCTGGAGCTGGGATAAAACCCCTTAGACCTTCATGTATTATTCTTTGGCTCTATTCTCTGCACCTCTTTCTAGCTCACAAAGCCTGTACCCATCCTGAATTGCTCATCCTGTAGCCCTTCCTGGGCACCCACCCTGCCTCTGACTCTGAGCTCGGTACCAGGGAGCATATAAATATGCCACCACGTGGCCCCTGATCTCTGGGAACTGGGCCCCCGCTGTGTTTCAGTGGGGAATCCACTGAGCTTGCTGACACAGTCATTTTAGAAGATTGTTTTCTCTGCACCAAATTACTCTGTCTCATTAATGACAAGCTCAATATCCATCAGGTTCTTTGATGGGTCTTGCAAGGCATCCAAGAGGGAGCTTCCTTCCAGCCCAGAATTGTAATTCCCTGCAGATACGCTTTGGCATCTGCCATTCAGGAACATAATGAAGTTAATTTTAAGAAAAAGCAAACACAAATAGAACAGGGATCAGGGGAGCAACCAGGATGGTCTGAGCCATTTCTTCAATGAAGGAATTAGCTCACTAAGCAATCTGCATGGCCTCTTTTTCCCAAAGGATTTAAGGAGAGATTGGCTCAGAGGGCTATGGTTTCAGATTTGCAATCAGGAGACAGTTGAGTCCCAGTGAAACCAAGTAGGGCCCTGTGGGGTCCTGGGCACATGAGCCTTTCTGTGCCCACCATTTCTTGTTTTTAGCGAATAAACTTCAGCCTCCAGGACCTTCCCTGGGTTCCAAAGTCTGGAAGGGAGGGGATGCAGAGACCAGAGAGGAGCAGTCAAGAAACAATAGTGCAGCTTTAGGGGCAGGGTTCTGGTCCCTCCTCAAGGAATATAAATAACAATATCTTTGAGTTCTTCTACAGAACTAAACCCCCAACAAATGGAAGACGTTAATGAAGCCTTCTTTATTCCAGAAAGAAGACCATGAGACCACCGAACACCAGCTTTGAAAACAATGCAAGCTTGCCTCAATCCTGGTCCTTCTCTGTGGCCCTATTTTCCACTCCCCAGATAATAAAATTACCTCCCAATCTCTCCTAAGGGGGCACAGTCTTTAAGGCATTAGCCTGCTGTGACCCTCCTTTGCCTGGCAAAGCAATAAAGCTATTTTTTCGCCTTTGCCCAAAACTGTCTCCATGATTCTATTTGGCACCGGTGAGCAGAGGTTGAGTTCTGGTAGCACCAGCTCTGATTATTTGAGTTCTGCTCCTTCTCAGCCTTGAAACCCTCTGTCCTACCTATCCCATGAGGCTGGTGGGAGGACAAAAGCATAATAATGTACATGAAAGACTTAGTTAAGGCATAAAACAAGATACGCATATTAGCTATTATTTCAGGAACCAATGTTAAGAAGAGCTATAAATCTTTAATCTGGGAGTAATTTTTCTTTTTTTATTGAAGCATATAGTTGATGTGTAATATTTACAAGTTCCAGGGGTACAATATAGTGAGTCACGATTTTTTTTTTTTTTTTTGCTTTTTAGGGCCACCCCTGTAGCATATGGAGGCTTCTGGGCTAGGGGTCCAATCAGAGCTACAGCTGCCAGCATACGCCAGAGCCACAGCAACACCAGATCCAAGACACATCTGTAACTTATACGACAGCTCACGGCAATGATGGATCCTTAACCTACTGAGCGAGGCCAGGGATCAAACCTGCAACCTCATGATTCTTAGTTGGATTCGCTTCCACTGCGCCATGGTGGGAACTCCCAATTCACAATTTTTAAAGGTTATACTCCATGTACAGTTATTTTAAAATATTGGCTATCTCCTCTGTGTGGTACAATATATTCTTGTAGCTTATTTTATACCTAATAGTTTGTACCTCTCAACGCCCACCCTTATTTTGCCCCTCTCCCCTTCCCTCTTCGCACTGGTAACCACTAGTTTCTTCTCTATATCTGTGAGCCTGCTTCTTTTTTGTTAGATTCACTAATTTGTTACATCTTTATTTTTTTTAATTTTTTTTTGTCTTTTTTAGGGCTGCACTTTTGGCATATGGAGGTTCCCAGGCTAGGGTTCTAATTGGAGCTGTAGCCGCCAGCCTGCACCAGAGCCACAGCAACACAGGATCCGAGCCGCGTCCGCCACTTACACCACAGCTCACGGCAACACCGGATCCTTAACCCACTGAGCAATGCCAGGGATTGAACCCGCAACCTCATGGTTTGGATTCATTAACCGCTGAGCCATAATGGGAACTCCTGTTGGATTTTTAAATATTCTCCGTATAAGGGGTATCATACAGTGTTTGTCTTTCTCTGTCTGGCTTATTTCACTGAGTAGGGGAAATTTTTCCACAAAGTTCATTGGCAGGGCATTTCTTTTTATCCTCATTTCTTCTGTGTTTGTATCTCAGAGGATTAGCAACCATCTAGGAAGGAAATGCCATTATTAGAATATAAGCTGTCTGGGTGGCAGGGAGGTTCCAGCCAAGGCACTTTCAGTGGTGTGGTTTCCAGGACTCTGATTTGCATACCTGCAACTGTCTAGCCCACTGATGACAAAAATACACCCAACTGATATATATTAAGCATTGGTTGGCCAGGGTGCCTTTCATTTTTACCTTGAAGCTCCTTCCTTTGGGTGGAGGCATTGACTCCAAACAGATGGCTCCTTAGAGCACTCAGCCCAAAGGTCTGCAGAGAGTCTGGACTTCAGAAGACCAAGCGTAGCCTCTGTCACCATCAGCTGCATTGTCCTCCTGAGAGGCATTGCCTGCACCTGACAGAACTGGCAAGCAGCTTGTTAGGCTGTATTTTGTGAAATCCATCTTAGAAATTTTTTTTTTTGGTTAAATACATTTGTGGAATATTTCAGAATATGTATCTTTTTATTTTTTGTTTTGTTTTGTTTCTCTTTTTGCTGTTTTTTTTTTTGTTATTTCCCCAATACAATTTTTTTCCTACTGTACAGCATGGTGACCCAGTTATTTCAAAATTCAACAGTAGATGTGCATATGCGTGCATATCCATATCCATATATGTATTTTTTTCAATCTCTAATCTTTTCTGTTCGTTTCTTCTTTCACCAATGGTTGGTGTTGTTTGCTCACCAATGTTCTTTCTTTTGAAGATCATTATAAGCTGCATTTTATTTTTGTCTCTGGGGATGGTGTGAAGATATAAGAGTTCACATATTATATTTCCAGATTCCATATAAATTGTCTTATTATTTCCAGCTAACTTCTGCTTATTGCTTTTCCTTATTTTTAACGTTTTTATTTTATGCTAACATTGTTCTCACCAACGTTCTCTAAAAGAACGTTTCTCAAAGAGTGGGCTGATGCAGGTCCACCTTTAAGGGAATGACTTGGTGTGATAATTGAGACTGCAGACTCCTGCCTTTGAGACCCATCACGTAAGACTGACTATCTGAACCTACATCCAGGAGGACATTAAACAGAGTCAAGTTTGAGAACTCTAAATATTATCCACCAGGATTTGGTAGTTTCTATTGCTGCTTCTCTCAGGTTCAGAGCTCCTGGGTTAGAATTCTTGACTTCATTTCAAGCAGCTGGATCAGAACGGATGGGCTCTACATCCATCTTAGACTTTGGATCCTTAAGCAATTTCACTTTTATTCTCCTTGGCCTGAAGGTCATTCTTCCTTCCAAACAGAACAAAAGCAAACCAGGAGCCTGAGAGCTCTGCTTTCATTACATTACCCTTCCAATGCACAGCATTGAAAACCAGCCCCGAGACCTCTCTGACAATGTAGTTAGTCTGTGCCTGCTGCGCAGGCGCAGGCGCACACACACGCACACAAAGATTTCTTTTGACTCTTGCATTGTCGTTAAGCTCACTCATTGCGGACCGGGATGACCAACTCTTTGGTTTATTTAGAACTCTTCCAGTTTTAGCACTGAAAATTCCATGCCCCGGGAATCCCTGCAGTCCCAAGCAAGCCAGGACAGCTGGTCAACCTACCAGGATGATGCCCTCTTTGATACGCTTCTTCTAGGTAAGCCAAACTTTTACATATATTCATGTTATAGTCGTGTTTGAACATTCATCTCTCGTCCAGATTTTTCTAAAGACGTGTCTGAAAGCATCCTGGGCAAGAAAACGGGTTTATTTCAATTGCCTTACCAATTCATTTTTTTTTATTTCTAAAACCTGGTGGAGATGTTGCTGGACTTCTGTTGAAGGAAAAGATACTTGGGACTTTCCACATCAGCATCTTGAAATGGAATCAGAGCTGCTCTAGGAATTGGCTGGGCTGTACCATCAATTTTAATTTTAATTTTAATTTTTTTGCTTTTTAGGGCTGCACCCTTGCTGTGGCACATGGAGGTTCCCAGGCTAAGGGTCGAATAGGAGCTGTAGCTGCCAGCCTACACCACAGACAGCAACACCAGATCTGAGCCACATCTGCGACGTACACCACAGCTCAGGGCAACACCAGATCCTTAACCCACTGAGCGGGGCCGGGCATAGAACCTGCATCCTCATGGATGCTAATCAGATTGGCTTCCACTGAGCCCTGGCTGGAACTCCTGGGCTGTGCTGTTCTGTATTGGGCAGCATTGGCTTGCTTGCCTTGTCTGTTAAGTAGGGTCATTCTCTTCATCAAAGGTAGGATCTGTGGGGTTTAGAATTCATCCGCAAGTAGGAAAAGGACCCCCATATCAAGCCATCTAGTACTTAGAGGGGAGCTGGCTTGTTAAGCCACTGGGTACTCACACAGATGCCCAACTCTCTCCAAGTTGATCCTATGCCTTCTGCTAATATCCCTCACCCTACACCTTTTGCTTCCGCCCCATGATGTGGGTGGTTCTCATGTTATTTGGGGAAGGAGCTGAAACCACAAGAAGGCTGTGTCGTATTGCATTGAGAGAGGGGATTTCTCGAGATCTGTATTAGTCTTAGTCAGAAGGCACACATTTTGCAGCAGATTTGGGACGTCACATTGGTTGTCTCCTCTGTGATTCTTGGGCTTCACGTGGATACTGAAGTTCTCAAAGATGACTCCATGCCAGGCTAACTTTTAATTTTCTTGGAAGTTACATCAGGCCTCCAACTATTAAAAAGGGATCTAGGAATCAGTACCGTGAGTTAAAAATAAGTAAAATCCCCAAATTAACCACTTAACTTATTTGACGCATTTTTCCTCTCTCCTTTCACTATGAGATTAAAAGATGATTTTCCATCACAAAACTGCCCCCCCCCCACACACACTCCTTTTTAAGATCTGCCCTACCCCTGGGAGACAGTTCACCACCTGATCCACAAGGCCACAGAATAATGCCTTCAAATTCTATCATTTGCCAGAAGCTCTGCTCTTGGCATCTCCTATTACCTGCATACGGGTGGCATCATTTTTGCCCTCCAGCTGACCACAGCCTTTTCTGATCACCGCACATCCACCTTCCTGTCCTTGTCCCCTCATTCACTTATTTTCCAGGAACTTTTCCATGGGAGGTCTGTCAATTTTAGCATAGCTGTCCCTCTCCTTGACTGGTGTTACCCAGTCTCCCTTTCTAAAAAATGTCTTCTCCTTTTGAAGTAGTTTTAAGACCCAGCCCACTAAGGTATAAGACCCTCCTCACTAGGCTGTGGAAATGCTGGGAAAAACAGAGTCCCCATGAAAATCATCTTAAATTTATTTCATTTATGCATCAAACCAAAGGCTCTCTTGGTTTCCAGGTAAAGTCTCCTCTCTCTTTTCCAAATACAAGAGTACCTTTAAATTCCACCTGGAAATGCTTAAAAAAATCCTAAGGACACAAAAAATCCTCCATCACAATTGGACTAAATTCTCGGATTAAAGTATCATGGTGGAACCAAAGAAAGTGCTGCCTTTCCTTCTTTTCCCCACTAAAGAGACTCACTTTATCCTCTTTCGCTTTCCTGTTTAGGCAGGATTGGGAAAAGAAATTCATTTCTTTCGTTGCATCAGTTCTGCAAAGACATCCTTGCTATACCTGGGAGAGGGTCAGATTTTTATACAGCAGCAGGAAATTCTGAGATGATCTGCTCATTGCAGACCCAGCCATGCCTTTGGCTAGTTGTCACCCAGCTATTCTGATATATTGTTCCAACATATTGGTTTCTTGGCTAGATTTATTGCATTTAATACATTTACAATATGTACAAATCAGTTCAACACTGGCTCAAACCATCAGAAGGGCTGCCAGGACCAATTGGATGGATGCCACGCCCAATCAGAAGAGAAAGTAGAAGCGGCTCATGAGCAACCGATAGCACCACACCTGTGCAGACCAGCCGAGGGGCAGCGCTGCTCTCTGAGAGCCTGGAATAATTAATTCCAACAGGAGCCTTCTACGAGCGAGAAGCTCAGAAAGGATGAGTGGAGGCTTGCTGAGTTTGTGGTTCTTTCAAT
Organism: Phacochoerus africanus; assembly: GCF_016906955.1. Classification (NCBI taxonomy): domain Eukaryota; kingdom Metazoa; phylum Chordata; class Mammalia; order Artiodactyla; family Suidae; genus Phacochoerus; species Phacochoerus africanus. The sequence continues at coordinate 41,798,006 of NC_062552.1, forward strand.
CCTTGCAAGAGGTGCCTTGAAACAAAACTGGTCTTCCTAGCATGCTCTAAGGCAAAGGCAGTGAAACGTCTTCCTGAGGGTAAAGCAGCAGCCAGAGCTTGGCCACTGGCCACCACTCTTCTGCTGGGAACTCTCAAGCAAATATGTGCGTGTGTTGGGGTTGGGGGTGGGAGGCAGAAAGATGGACGCCAAGTTGAGCTCAAATTCCGTTGAGGAGGCAGGGAGGCCACATGCACACTCACGCACATGTGTGGATGGTCACGTGTGGGCACTTGCACAGCACTTGGGGGTTCAGGGGAGCCAGGCCCAGGCAGAGCCAGCAGCTGGCAAAGGCGTTGTTCATTGTACTGTGAGTGACATGAAATCCACTGTTTGACAGCCAGCCCACATAGCTGTGGCGATGCGAGAGGCTCGCTTTAGATCACGCATTCCACTGCTGTGCATGGATTAATATGGCTTTGAAAGGGCTTTTCTTTCCCTCTTTCAAATTTAATATGAGACTATACGAGGAAGAACATGGTAGCAATTAGCTGCTGCCATGAATTTTATGAGCAGTTTGCTAAAAACCGCATTAATGACTCTATGGGTAGTGCTGAGATTGATTTTGCTATGTTATTTTTTCTCTGCCCCCTTTTCCCTCTTAAAAGGCCAATCCAAGTCTTCAGGATGGTATCAGGTGGGTGGTCCTAAGGGCCAAGGTTCTCTCTTCCAAGACAGGTAGCCTGGCTCATCTCTACCTTGGATCCCCCACATCACTGGCCAGGTGGGTCTAGCCTTGTTCTGGAGCCTGGAGCAGCCATGAGGATGGGAAATAGTCTGGCCTTGGTTCTGACAGGTGGATAAAAAAATCCTTGCAAGAAATGTCCAGCTTGAAGTTGCTACCAAAGACATAAAATACTCTGCGGGCTTCTCACTTTTAGCAAAGGGAACTCGAATAAAACACGGGCATGAGTAGGGGGAAACAAGGGCAGCAAATCGTCTTTATAAATTCTCAAGAAGCGTGGCCATGGTTTTAAAATGCTTTACTTGACGCCAAGGGAAAGGGTTGGTATTGGATAAAGGAGCTGGATACAGGAAGGGAGCCTCTGCACAGCTCCTTGGGAGCATGTGATAGAAGCCAACGAGGTCCAAGTTCAAAACGAGTCCAAAATCTTGAAAGAAACAAAAATAGCTTGTGACCAAGTCACAAACCTTGATCTAGTCCTGAAGACTCGTTAACATAAAGCAAATGCTATATGGTCCCAGCCATGGTAGTGAATCAGCTGGCAGGAGAGGTAAAGAACTAAACTCAAACAAAATAAATCAACAAACAAGACATTCCTTGGTCTGCATGCCGAAAAATAGATATGAAGGTGGTGAGAACAGAACCTTGACTTCCGATTCTTTAGTACGACAGGAGAAATTAGCAATGAAATGTTCTGGAAGAAGCAGAGCCATGATGGAAAACTGAGGCTTCTGTTGCGATTAAGAAGAGATGGGCCACCTACTGCAGGAGAGAGAGGGGATCACAGCGGCCTCTGGGGAACAAGCACAGGCCCATCCTTTCACGTCAGCTGAACTGAAAAGGGTGGCTTCATGTCCAGGAAGCTTCTGGACTTTTGACTCAAGCAGCGACGCAAGACGTACCATCAAGGAAGATCTGATTCATGCATTTTTTCCCCCTTAAAACATACAAAATGATCGTGGTTTGTTCATGTTGCTTAATCTCAAATGCTTTCATGAAGCAGCATCTTTTTGATGGATAGGAAGTAGAAAATTCATGATGCTACAACCACAGGGCCTTGAGTCTCTCACTGACTTGAATGCTAGGCACATCTGATTCTTGACAGTTTGTTTGGATGATGGAAATGATACCATCAAATGTCATCTGATAGAAACATGATGAAATGGCCTGTTCCCTGACATTTCCCAATGAAAACATTGTATTTTAGCACAGACATGAATACTTCAATAACGGAGGGCTAGACTCTTAGTAAACTTGGCTTATTGAAAACATTCTCCATTTAAAGACTTTTTTTGATTTGGGTCCCGCTTTTTTTTTTTTTTTTAAGAAAGGGCCATCTTATAAAGCTCCTGATGCCTTAGCTAAATATTGTCAGATTTGAAAGAGGCAGTAACAAACACACGTGAAGGAGTTTTAAAATAGCATCATTGGTGTAAGACATCCTCCATGTGATTTAAATATAAATGGAATTTAAAATATAAACAATAGCAAAATGACCTTCCACCTCCTCTCAAATAAAGCCAATCAAACCCAAGGTCGGTGTTAATAGAAGAACTTGGGTGCCTGAGTACTGAGGATATTTTGTTTTTTAAAGCAAGCATGTAAGTTACATAAACTCTTTTTGCTATTTTTCACAATAAAAGAGTTTACAAAAGTCACACATGTCGAGCTAAACTCTCCTACACATGCGTCTACACATGCACACATTTAATATTAGTCCAATCCTCATACAATTTCTAGTTTGGGCCCCTGAGGATTTGAAAGTCAGGAAAATAATAGGAGAGCAAACAGCCTTGCTGGAGGAATTCTGAAGTCATTTAGCCTGGAGAAGACAAGAACCCAGTTGAGTTAATAATGGTCTCCCCGTTGATGAAGGGTTTTTATGCAGAAGATGGTGTCCAGCTGTTTTTCATTTCTAGTGAAGACAGGAAACAAAACAAAACAAAACAAAAACAAAAACCCGGAGAAGCTGGACTTGCATCAGGAGAGATTAAGGTTGGAGATAAAGGAGCAGGTCTTGGTGGTAAGACATTGGAACCAAGCACCAAGGAAGATTATGAAATCCCCATCTTTGGAATTCTTAAATTAATGGCATTGGTTCAGTTATCAGCCTGCTGCAAAGGGAGGGATGGCCGAGGGGAAGGTTTCCCCGCGCCAAGTCCCCCTGGGGCGCCCTGACTCTGCGTTGAGTGGATTGCATGTGGCAGGCAACCCAGTGCTGGGAGCCAGGAGCCTGCTGCCTCGTGGCGAGGTTGCGGGTCTGTGCGCTGGGTAAGCTGACACTTCACCATCATCGCGTCAACTGGAATAGCTCCGGAGTCATTTAGGATCTTTCTGCCTGCCAACTGCCACCTTGAAACAGGAAAAGGATTTGAAACAAACCCTCCAGGACATATGAGGCTGCGGGTGTATTTGCAGTGTGCAGAACACACGGTCACCAGACACCTCGCAGAAGTGACTGAAAACTATTAGCCCAGCAGGAAACCCCATGGAAAAGAGATGTGGGAAGTGGGAAGATTTTGAATATTAAACCTGTCTCCCCCTCTTTCTCTTTTTAAAATATGTATATATATTTTTTTGACCTAAATGCTAAATGTTCTTGATGACCAGATTTCTCTCTCTCTCTCTTTAATTTTTCTTTCTTCGGTTCTTCTTCTTTTTTTTTTAACTTCAAAACAAAATATTTAAAGTATGACAATTAGGTCTTAAGGATGCTGAGAGGCAAACCCAGAGAATTTGAAGGAGGCAATTAAATTTTTGTGTGTGTTAGAAAAATAAAAGCCCAGAGCTTTGCCTTCCTTCTTAAAGGATCCTTTTACTTGTGTCTGTTTTAAATATATTTCATAAGGTGATGAAACAGCCCAGGGAACAGTGCTGTAGGTGAAGAGATTTGTGTGGAAAGGAGGATTGAAAACAACACAACAACAACAACAAATTGGTTTTCATCTTCCCCAAGCAGTCCAGCCTTGTACTTGTGCTTCCAAAGAGCCGAGCAGAACTTCTGCCTAAGGGATGCCTTGCCTCCCCCAGCGGTCTTGGTTTCCATACCATGGTTTTTCTGGAAATGTCCTCTTTCCATACCCTACCTCTGAGTCACGCCTCATTGAGAGCACTGATTCTGATCTTCTCTGGATGTTCGGATGCTGCTGAGAATCCGGAGGATATTTTGAGCCCTGGAATTCGGGCTCTGCCACATGTTTGGATGAACAACCAGTTCAACCTTGCTAAGGCAATATTTTTCTATGCAGTTAGTTTTTATACCAAACAAGGTTTGTAGTAATTGGATGCCCTACTTGAGCAAAACTGTTTACCAGAAAATAAATCACTCCTGGCATTAAGAAAACACCAGCCCAGGGATTCGCCGACACAGCCCCATCCCGTTCATTTCTCATAAACCCAGCCCCAGACATGTGCATTCTCATCCATGATGACTTATGCTTTGAATTGTGGTCTCTTTATTTCCATGCCCATTATAGTGCTTACCTAAACATTTCCCTCTGTTTAGCTGCGGTGCTTCTGGTAATGACTTCTATTTGGCTGCTGGGAAGAATTTGCCAGCCTTTAGCAAGCCTTATGGAAAAAAAAAAAAAAAGAAGAGGGAGAGAGAGAGAGAGAGGGAAAGAGAAGGAAGGAGAGAGGGATGGAGGGGAGGGGGAGGGAGGAAAAAGGGAAGGAGAAGGAAAGAGGGGGGAGGAGGAGGAAAGGAGGGAGAGAGAGGGACAGAGAAGGAGAAGGATTAATTGAGGAAGGAAGGGGAGAAAGAGGAGGATGGGGAGCAGAAGAAAAGAGACTTCTTCATCAGTGGCCATAAAATTACAGAGAATCCGAACTTGAAGCCCATTGCAGGCTTATCTACTTTAGCCTCTGTGATTGGTGGAGGAGCGCATGCGCCTGGCTCTGGGTACCACGGGAGGCCGCAAGGTGGGATGTGAACGCAGGTCTGCCAATCGCTGTTGACCTAGGCCCTGCTCTGAAGTCTTTTCTCTCCCTTGGTAGTCTTCCTTTCCTTGGGAGATCCTGGATGCCTAAATCAGAGGTTAGGAAAGCAAGATATGATGGGCCAGGTGCTCTTGGGAAGAAGTAGTGGAACTGATCTGAAGTTGCCAGTCTTTCCATCATGGTGACCAGGAGAGTCGGTGACCTCCAGGGAGCAGCCCACATGCTGCGGATCCCGGGCTGTGCCTCCTAGAATGGTTCCCGTCCAACCTCTGGCAGAGACTTCATGCCTGTCAAAGCCATTCGGTAGGAAGAAGCTGTTAGCTATGCAAATGTCAGGGCAAAACAGGAAAATGATCAAAACATAGGAGTTTGTGAGAGTTTGAGGAGTTTGTTGACATTCTTATAAAAAATAGGAGACCATTCCTCCCTGAAGAATTCGTCTAATTCTACTGAGCTCAAGTCAGAGCCAGTAGCTCTAATCATTTGGAATAAATCGAATTGGCTTTCTACCAACAGGAAGGCCTGATCCTCGTCAGTTCTGTTCATAAACCATACACGTTATAAAAGGGAACAAGCACCCCCAAAATAATCCAAAAGGTTTACAGCGAGCGCCACATCATGGCCTCAATCTGACTTTTGCATACTGGAATATTTTTGGAGTGTTTGCTGCGAATGCGTATTTTTGAAAATAGGGGCAGACTCCTGGGTTTTTGAGAATCCAAAAATGAGTGGTTGAGCATGAGAAAATTTAGTTATTAATGAAGTAAACAATTTTTTTCTTCCAAGTAGACATTTTCCTTCCCTTTAACTGTCATTTGTCAGAGACACTGGGGTCATAAACATAACTTCAAGGGAGTTCCCCCTGCTCACTTGTTTCAGTGATAAAGTGGTTCACATGGAACCACACTGAACTTGGATTCTAGCGCTGAAACCACTTCTTTAGGCCTCATTTGCATAGGCTAGAGCTGTCTTGAGAGCTGGTGCAAGATTTTTGAATCCGCCACATTAATCTAGCCTTTTTCTTTGCCGGTACCAGGTAAGAAATACAGTGAATGAAGGAGTCCCTACATGGATGGGGCCAGGAATGAATCCCTTCACAGCCCAAAAGGATATAGATGACCCTGTGCACATAGTCACTCAAGGGCCATGACTGGGTCCTTGCTGTGCACAACATAAAATAGCAGAGGGTTTCTGCCCTCAGGGAGCTTACACACTGCACAGGGCAGAGCCACGATTCTCAACCTTTCCTTCTTGGTAAAGGAAGACCAGGTCACCTGGGGGTCACCATCACCCCTAGGAATCTAAGAGGCTCTATTCTCTCTCTTCTCCCTGCAGGCCTTTGCATCCCCCTCCTCCCACCCCTTTTCTATCCCCTTTCCATGTAAAGGCACCTGCTGGAGGACCAGGGCTGATGGTTAGGATTCTCCTTTTTTTTTTTTTTTTAAATTTTGCTTTTTAGGGCATGTGGAAGTTCGCAAGCTAGGGGTTGAATCAGAGCTACAGCTGCTGGCCTCTGCCACAGCCACAGCAGAGGGACGTGGGATTCAAGCCACGTCTGCGACCTACACCACAGCTCAAGGCAACTCCAGATTCTTAACCCATTGAGTGAGGCCAAGGATGGAACCTGCCTCCCACTGGGTACTAATCTCATTTGTTTCCTCCGCACCACAGTGGGGATTCCCTTCATTTTTTGACAGTTACCGAAGATTGTTAGGGGATATCTGTATAACATTACAGTGTTTGTAGATCAGAAGGAGTCAGCTACCAATAATTTCATACAAGTTAATCAAATATTCAGCATATTTGTATGAAGTGAATGGTCTGTGAGCTTTGGAAGTGGTTTAGACTTTCAAGTTAGATTTCTAGAACTCCCCCTCAGCTAGATAGGCCCAGTGTCAGAGGGGAAGGGTTTGGGGTGCATTGTGTTTCTGGGAAGGGAGAGTTAATGAAGTTTTATTCATTTCAGGTGAAGTACCCTGAGCTGGAGGGATGTTTTCAGTGTGAAGAGTATTTTGAAAACTCTAGTTTGTTTCCCCAAATAATCTAATCTTGATAATTACATCATAAAATTTGGAGTTCCCAGTCGTGGCTCAGCAGAAACGAATCCATCCAACTAGGAACCATGGGGTTGCGGGTTCAATCCCTGGCCTCACCCAGTAGGTTAAAGATCCAGCGTTGCTGTGAGCTGTGGTGTAGGTCGCAGATGCGGCTCGGATCTGGCACTGTGGCTGTGGTGTAGGCCGGTGGCTACAGCTCTGATTAGACCCCTAGACTGGGAATCTCCCTATGCCGTGGGTGCAGCCTTCAATAGACAAAAAAATAAAAAAAAATAAAAAAATTTGAAAGTAAACACAACTATATGAAAAGATCTGAGAGCTCAAAATGATGTGACTTGCTGAGGTCCTATTTTTACTGTAATTGCTCCTGTTTAACTCATGCTCCCTAGTACTGGCTTGAAAACTACTGACTTCATTTAGATTTGAAAACAGCAAATTAAAAAAATAGCTCGAGTTCCCATTCTGGCTCAGCATGTTAAGGGCTCAACATAGTGTCAGTGAGGATGAAGGTTTGATCCTTGGCCTTGATTAGTGGGTTAAGTTTCTGGCATTGCCGCAAGCTGTGGTGTAGTTTGCAGGTGCAGCTTGGATCCTGTATGACTATGTCTATGGCCGGCAGCTGCAGCTCCAATTTGAACCCTGGCCTGGGAATGTCCATATGCTGCAGATGTGGCTGTAAAAAAAAAAAAAAAAAAAAGGAGGGAGGACTCATGGAGTTCCCTGGAGGCACAGTGGGTTAAGGATCTGATGTGGTCCCTGTGTGTGGCACAGGTTCGATCCCTGCCTCCAGAACTTCTATATACTGTATACATGGCCATGGCATGGCCAACAAATTTTTTAAAAAACTCAAGAAATACATGATCATGTAGATAATAAACCAAAAAAAGAAAAAAAAATGAAGAGGAGGAAGAGGAGGGAAGAAGGAAAAGATGAAAAGAAAAAAAAATGAAACTTTTACAAACTTAGCATAGAGAAAGCAGTTTTTAACATTTTGGTGAAGATGCTTCTAGACTGTTTTCCAAACAGGTAATACTTTGAAAATGCAAATATTCTGGGGAGGTTGAAAGGAGACTATTAATCACTTATTATTCACTGGGGATTAATGAGAGCAATAGCTTCCAGAACCGAAAGTGACTTGAAAAATATTTTAGATCAGTCCTCAACCAGGGGTGATTTTTACCCCCCAGGGGATGTTTGGTGGTCAGAGCTTAGAGCTGCTCTTGGCATCTAGAGGCAGAGGCCAGGGATGCTGTTAAAAATTCTACAATGCATGGGACAGACCCCAACAACAAAGTATAATCAACCCCAGATGTCCACAGTCTCAGTAGGTGAGAACGCAGGTTTTTGACAAGTTCCTTTATTTTTTGGAGGGAGGAGTCCAGAGCTGGAAGATAAGTTACACAAAGTCACTCAGCAGCAAGAGCAGGAGAGGGATGAGGACCCTGCCCAGGGCTCTTTTCGCTGCATTGGAATGAAAGGCTTACCGTCCCCGCCCTCCAACCCCCAATATCTTGTTGCAACAAGCAGTGTAATTGAGAAAACAGAACTATTGATAACTTAAGGGGGATTTGGGAAAATGAGAGGGGCTACTTCTAAAAGCAGAGGTCTGGGAGGCGACATAGACCTGGTTAGTGGGAAGTGAACATCTACAAATGGGAGAAATGTAATAGCCAGAGTGCACAGTGAGAGGGATGGAAAGTGGTTCTTTTGGTGCCACAGACCCAAAGGCACCAAAAGAGCAGCAGGGACCTATCCCCCCACATATTGCTTGCTTGACAGTTTTATTTATTTTTTAAAAATTACTTTATTTATTTATTTATTTTTGTCTTTTTAGCCCCCCCCCATGCAGCATATGGAGGTTCCCAGGCTAGGGGTCATACTGGAGCTGTAACCACCAGCCTACACCACAGCCACAGCCACACCAGACCTGAGCCACGTCTGTGACCTTCACCACAGCTCATGGCAACACTGGATCCTTAACCCACTGAGGGAAGCCAGGGATTGAACCCACCTCTTCAAGGATACCAGTCAGGTTCGTTCCGGCTGAGGCAAATGGGAACTCCTTGCTTGGCAGTTTTCTGTGGATAATTTTAGGGTGACTAACTTGTGTCTGCCTGGGACTGTCCTGATTTTAAATCTGAAAGCCCCATATCCTGGGAAGCCTGTCAGTCCTAGGCAAACCAGGATGCAGTTCACACTATTTCCATTCCCACACAGGAGAACACCTGATAAAAGTTATTCTGCCTAATCACATATTTGTTTAGCAAACTAGAGAGGCTTGGCGAAAGGTACATGGGATATTTCTGTACATTTTTTGCAGCTTCCGGTGACTGTACAAGCATTTCAAAATACAAATTTAAAAGTAGATGATTAGGAGTTCCCGTTGTGGCGCAGTGGTAATGAAACCAACGAATATCCAGGAGAATGCAGATTCGATCCCTGGCTCCACTCAGTGAGTTCAGGATCCAGCGTTGCTCTGAGCTGTGGCTACAGCTCCAATTCAACCGCGAGCCTGGGAACTTGCTTGTGCTGTAGGTTTGACCCTAGAAAGACAAAAAAATAAAAAAAAAAATAAATAGACTATTAAATGTGATAAGAATGAAGAACTGACGTCTCAGGTGAACCTTCAGGGCATTTTCATGGGGCCAGATGGAATACCTAGAGTAGAAAATTCTTTATGAGAGTCATACGTACCTCCCCATTACTCTGGGCAGGGATGTCATGGCACGGGTGAAGAGGGCAGTGAGGGTGACATCTGGTCCCGGTGCAGATAGTGTGGTTGGGCATCGTTATTGAGTCACTTAGCCTTGAAGCAGTACACAAATTCTTGTGATGGAGAACAGTGCCATTTGGGGAAGAAGCAAGGGAGAGTGGTTTATACTTGAGAAAAATTACAGTACAGGAGAAGCTTCCATTGAAAGAGTTGTTCATTCTTCATTGATTCATCCATCCATCCATTCGTTCTGGTACCAAACCCTCTGCAAAGTGATAGAGAATAAAAGTCGAACTGGGAATGCTTCTCACTCTTCCAAGAGTTCTTGGTTTGGGGCTGAAAGAAAGTCCTTGAGCAGAAATGTCCCACTTTAACAATGTACAATTTACTTTTTTCATAAGAAGAAGGGAGTATTAGTTGAATATCTTCAATGTTCACGTCATTGCAAAGTTGTAAGTTAGATAGCTCAGCACCTTTGTCTTTGTTCTGTTTGTTTGTTTTTGTCTTTTTAGGGCAGAACCCATGGCATGTGGAGGTTCCCAGGCTAAGGGTCTAATCAGAGCTGAGGCTGTTGGTCTACACCACAGCCACAGCAACATGGGATCCCAGCTACATCTGCAACCTACTCCACAGCTCATGGCAATGCCAGATCCTAACCCACTGAGTGAGGCCAGGGATTGAACCTTCATCCTCATGGATACTAGTCGGGTTCGTTAACTGCACAGCCACAACAGGAACTCCAGCACCTGTGTCTTTAAGCAGATAAAATCACTGGACTTTAAGGGGCACCTGGGGGTTTCCATGTTTTGACATCCTTAAAAGCAGATTTTTCAACTTAATGGAACTTTCATGCTTTTAAGGAGAACACCCACAGATTGAAATACATCAAAAAGTGTGCATGATATGCTTCGGAGCTGAGCATGGGGTGAAAAATCTTTGGTCAGAAGACTTCCTGATCCACTCCACATTTCTTAGGTTTTAATTCCTGGAGAAATTTGGTCTAATTTTCCCCTAGGGGGTGGAGGGCACATAACTCTTCCACAGAACCAGGAAAGGTATTGTCTAAAGGGTTTAATGTTAGCCTGGCCCCTGACTCTTAGAAGTGTCCTATCCTATTTGCTTGAAGTCTATAATTGCATTCTTAGGGTTATAGGGCCTTTCATTTCCCCGTTACAGGTCATCTTCTCAAGAGCAGGAACTCTTGAGTTGAATTCTTCTTTAGCTTCAAATGATGCTACCATATGCTTTACCCAAAGCAAAAGGAAAACACAGAGGGCACTAGGTCATAGCAGGTGGGATAGGAGAGAAAGGGCGTCAGGAAACAGATGGTAATGGGGGAAAGGAGGAAGGAAAGCATAAATATGCTGAAACAGGAACTAGAAGGAGGGAGGGGCAAGCCTTCCACTCTTCACTGAGAATTGCCTGTGGTTAGGAAGTCAGAGCTGCCATCTTGTTTTTTGGTAAGTCCCTCTCTATCGGTTTGTCTTTGGTCCTTACCCAAGAAGCTAGAGCTGGAAGGATCCCTGGGGGGAGCTTTTAAAAAACACCTGCCCCCAAGCCCCACCTCTGAGATTCTGAGACCACTGGTCCTGAATAGGAGTCAAGCATCAGTCTATCCTTAAAGCTTCCCATGTGAGAGCCATAGTTGAGAACTGCTAGCATAACCTCTTAATTTTTATGGATGGAGAAGCCAGGTCCCAGAGATATCAGGTAACTGACAGAGGTTCACACAATTAGATCCAGAGGTGGATCAAGCACGCACATCTCCTGCTCTCCATGAAATAATTTTCTTATAATGCAAGTCGAATCCGGACCCCCTTCCCACCTCTCACCCCCCACCCCCATTTCCAAGACAAGACCAGGCATGCTACAGAAAGTCAGAGAAGTATTTCTTTCTCTAATGGACGTCTTAATTTTTTTTTTTAAGACAGCCAACATGGTGCCTGGCGCATTGCAGCACTTAATAAATATTTGCTGAATGAAGGAGCATGGCACGTGATGAATTTCTTCCTCCACCTCCACCAGAAGCATTACAATAACATGTTCAAAGGTGCTAAAGTGAAATGGAAATGACTTCCACATTCAGTCCCTTTCTTCCTGACCACTGGTTACCTTTTGGTGACTCAACAGAGGAGCCTTATGATTGAGTAGATCACAGAAGCCAAGGGGATTTCCGTTCAAGCAGTGAAGTAGAAGTTGGCTTTTCAGCTTCAAATTCTTTCCCCTGTTAGAGAAAGTGAAATTTTATCTTGCATAGGGTCAGCTATTTAAATCCTGCTGAATGGTTTTTCAATAGAAGTGATTGAAAAAAAAAATCCATTTAAAAAAAATAAATTTTGGAGGAGTTTGTTCCATTCTGTCTTGTGTTTCACTCTAAACATTTTTTTTTTTAGCAAAAATTATTCTCTGTGCCATAAGTGTGGGGTGAATGCCTCCCAGCCATATTTCCACACAGACTGTAGGTCTTTGCCAATTTTTTGAGCCCCCACGGATGATGGCTCAGAACTGAAACCCTATCTAATGCTGCTAAACTCCTGGATTGAGAAGGGTCTTAAAAACCACCTTTGGTGGTTTAGAAGGAAATTAACCCAGGGGCTCTGATTTCTCTTCTTTACTGGGATTGTTGCTAATGCAAGACAAAGCCTTCTTCGTACTGGACTGGAAGCTCTTGAGGGCAGGGATCAGGCCTGTTTTCCACTTTTTAATTCTTCACATAAACTCCTGTCAACCATGAGCAGAGGACTCTGAAACCTTCTGAGACTAAGACTGGTGAAGCATTTGGAATTGTCATTTGCAGTCAGCCAGGTCTATTCCTAGACAAATGCCCTTCCCCCACCCCACCCCTGGAGGGGTGGGAATAGTTTCATTCTTCCACTAAGACGCCTTCCACTTTGCTTCTTCCTGTCACGCTAATTCCTGCCTCAGTGCCATTGCCTAGCCTGTTCCCCTGACCAGGAAGTACCTTTGTCGTTTCTTTTTCTTTTTCTTTTTTTTTTTGTGGTCTTATACATTGAAGTTTACTGCAATCAGATGAATGCTTGGGGAAAAAAGATCACTACAAAGAATAAATTCATCATTATTCCTAACATTCAGTTTTCTTAAACTAAGTATAAGAACCTAAAAGGTAAATCAACTATAATAAAAATTAAAAAAAAAAAAAAAAGAAACAGGAGTTCCTGTTCTGGCGCAGTGGAAATGAATCTGACTAGGAACCATGAAGTTGGTGGGTTCAATCCCTGGCCTCACTCAGCAGGTTAAGGATTTGGTGTTGCCGTGAGCTGTGGTGTAGGTTGCAGATGTGGCTTGGATCTGGCGTTGCTGTGGCTGTGGTGTAGGCCAGTGGCTACAGCTCCAATTGGACCCCTACCCTGGGAACCTCCATATGCCGTGGGAGCAGCCCTAAAAAGTCAAAAGACAAAACAAACAAACAAACAAAAAAACCTCAAAGGTACCTATTTCCAAGATACATCTTATCATAATTTTCCTAAGCTATTCAACTCAGTTAAGAGTGTTCCACTTTTAATATTAGAACGTGTTCTTATTTTTAGCAACATTACATTCAAGGGCGATAAATATAGCTTTGATATATACAGACACAAACTTTTGCATTTTTAGTCAAACTAAACCAGAAATATTTACTACCTTTAGAATAGAAAAAATAAAATTCTAAGTATGCTTCTTTTATAAGAGGACCAAAACTATGAAAATAAAATATTACTATGAAAGTAATAAGATGTTTTTACTCAACAAAATAATCCCTTCCACCTCAAAATTATCATGACTCAAAGTTTGTATCTTTGAGTGTTAAGGAAGGCACATGGTACACAGTAAGTTAGGAAGAACCTTTGAATAATTTTTTTTTCATCTTTCAAAACCCAGTTGAAGTCATCGCCCTTGCTGTAAAATTTTCCCCGGTTTCTTTGGCCCACACTGTCCTGTTTCCCTGACCTTCCATTACATTCCACAAAGTTGAAACAATAATTGTCCTGCAGATTTTTTTCCTCTGTGGCCAATGCTGTGTTTGCAGATACACATAGTCAGTGCTTTATACATTTTTTGGTCTTTTTTTTTTTTTTAGGGCCACGCCCGCGGCATACGGAGGTTCCCAGGCTAGGGGTCAAATCGGAGCTCTAGCTGCCGGTCTACACCACAGCCACAGCAACGCGGGATCCGAGCCGCGTCTGCCACCTACACCACAGCTCATGGCAACGCCGGATCCTTAACCCACTGAGCAAGGCCAGGGGTCGAACCCTCGTCCTCATGGCTGCTAGTCAGATTCATTTACACTGAGCCACGATGGGAACTCCAGTGCTTTATACGTGTTTATTGATGTAGGGAATGTCAGCCAAGGGCTAGACCCAAGAGGACCATCCTGGGTAATGGGTGAGAGGTGGTGTTTCTTAAAACCCTTTAGCAGCAAGGAAATGATCATCCGTTTCTTTAGTCTCACTAGTCAGGCAACTTACTTCTGAAAGTCTCAGTTTCTTGGGGGTACAAAATAGAGATAATGATTACCACTTTATCTGTTTTTGTTTTGTTTTGTTTTTTTCCCAGAAGAATCAGAGATAAGACAGGAAGAGCAGCCAGCTCAGGACCTGGCACATAGTAGGTGCTCAGTAAATAGTAACTGTCCCTGCTATTATGACTGTTGTCGTTGTTCTCCACGGTACCTGGTTACAGGGCTGAGTGCCATGAGGGCCTGCTGAATCCTGACCGTTGAGGTTGGGTCCTGTAGTATTTGTTGCTCTGACCATTTCTGAATGATTAGTTCTGGAGGAAAAGAAATCACAGGAGAAGAATCATTCGGAGCCATGAGAAGGTCCAGGAGGAACGCCACACCTGAGGTGCGTAGCCCAGCCCAGGTAGCAGGGAACACGTCCCCACTGCCTCTGCTGGCCCCTGAGTGCGGTGCCGCCCCCATCGCTCTGCTCAGACGACGTGAGGCGTGTGATAAACCAGGCCTCTGAATAGCGCCTTTCATGAAGCAGCTCCGATAAAAATCTTACCATTCAATTTTTTATTTACAACTTCGAAATTCTAGATTGGTTGACATTGGCTCAAACCTTTAAACCAACTGATGGGAAGAAAAATCTGTTACTGATTTACGGGCTTTCTCCCCCCCCCCCCTCCTCCTCCTCCTGAGCACGGACTAAAATTCTCTCCAAAACAAGTATGGGGGAGCCTCATGGTCCTTGGGAACTGATGGGGGAGGCGTGAGGTGGGAGACACAGACATCTTGCCGGCTCCTAGCGTTGTGCCCCTCTTCCAACATTCAGTTTCCCACAAACCACGCTTCTCCTCCAATCCCCGGGGAAGGCTTGGCCCAGCAGAGGGTCCTGTAAACCGGACTCAGCCAATGTGAGTTCTGCTCTGGCCAGGCTCTCTCCACAGCCCTTCCTACAATGTATACACATCTCAGCAGATGCCTCCCCTGGAAGGTCTCCTACCTTGGCGATCCCTTCCCCCAGAGGGGCGGGGCTAGAGCTGGAATATTCCTATCAAGCTGGTAAAGGAGAAAGAAAGGTTTGAATCCAGCCACATGGGGCACTCGCCCCCTGCGTGAGGGCTCAGCCTGATACAGGGCACAACAAAGGAACAAGGGTGATAACGTGAGTGCCAGATACCCAGAGAGCTACTCAACACTAATCTCCTCTCGATTTTTTTTTTTCTTTTTGTCTTTTTAGGGCTGTTCCCGTGGCATATGGAGGTTCCCAGGCTAGGGGTCCAATCGGAGTTGTAGCTGCTAGCCTGCACCACAGTCACAGCAACGGGGATCCGAGCCACATCTATGACCTACACCCCAGCTTACCGCAATGCCAGATCCTTAACCCACTGAGCAAGGCCAGAGTTCGAACCTGCAATCTCATGGTTTGTAGTGGGATTTTTTTTCCACTGCGCCACCACAGCAACTCCTCCTCTTGATTTTTTCATAGTGATCCTGGATCGTGGAACTTATTATCCTGCATAAATGAGGCTTGGACAGCCTAAGCGACTTAGGCAGTAGCCCACAAAGCTGGTCAGCAGTGGGGCTGGCAGAGCATCTACTCCTGTGCCTCCCGACCCCTCATGGGAGTCTCCCTGGCCTCCCTGGAGACATCCAGATCACACTGGGGGACTGTGCTCAGAGAAGCTGATGGTGGAACAGGGTCCCAAGAGGTGGAGCCCTGGGTCCTGCTCCTGCACTGCTAGTCCTTTCAAAAGACCTGGCATCACTCCCACAGTATCTTATTTGATGAGTCGTGGCAGGACCAACCAAGATTCACGGGAGGGAAACAAACTCCCCTCTCCATGGGGAAAATGATCACGACGGCATGGTCCTATCTCCTGTCTACGCCGGGTCTCCAGAACTGTTGACCTCTGAGGGGTCTGCACAGCTGAGATTTTCCCTGTAGGTTGTCTTCTGGCTGAGCTTTGGGCTTTTCAGAACACGCCAGCAGGAGTTCCCATTGTGGCACAGTGGAAATTAATCCAACTAGGAAACATGAGGTTGCGGGTTCGATCCCTGGCCTTGCTCAGTGAGTTAAGGATCTGGCGTTGCTGTGAGCTGTGGTGTAGGTCACAGATACGGCTCAGATCTGGCGTGGCTGTGGCTGTGGCGTAGGCCAGCGGCTACATTTCTGATTAGACCCCTAGCCTGGGAACGTCCCTATGCTGCGGGTGTGGCCCTAAAAAAAAAAAGACAAAAAGACAAAAAAAACCTCCCCGGCAAATGTGATGGCATTGCAGACTCTTTTCTAAAAGCAGCCACTGGAGAGGATCTTTTCAAACTCAAATCAAATTATGTCACTCCTCTCCTCCAAACCCTCCAGTGTGTCCTTCTGACTTAAGTCAAAGGCCTTACAAGATGTTCCCCTGCCTGGTGTCCCACTTCCCTGGGACTCAGTGACTGCTCCTCCCAGGCTCTGCTCTAGCCACTCTGGCCTTGCTGGCCTTTGAACTGCAGGCTCACCCTTGCTCCAGGACCTTTGCACCTGCCGTTCCCTCCACCTCCCATCCCCCTCTCCCATCCCCCAATCCCATCCCCCATTCTGCTTTGCTTTTCAAGGAAGCACTCAGCACCCTTCGAAATTCTGTATGTCTGGCTTATTCATTTATTTCTCCATTTCCCCCAGTGGAGCTGCCGCAGGAAAGGGACTTTTGCCCATGTTGTTTATGACTGTGCCTCCTCTCTGCAGGAACTACAATGGTGCCTGGCCCCCAACGATGCTCCCTAAACATTCAGAAGGAAATATTGGATAAAAGTGTGAATTCTCATAGCAATGATTTTTGTTGGTCCAGGTACCAATTGTGTTCTTAGCCTTGCAGACCAAAGACACAGAAGCCCAGGAGGTCCCGTGACTATTCTGGAGTCACGCAAGACAGTGGCAGAGGCAGTTGTAGAACCCAGCTGCCATGACCTGCAGCCTTGGGTCTTTTGGGCCACAGCTCGCTGAGTTCCCATATGGCTATTTTCATGCAGAGACGTGAACAGCTTGATATGGGTTCCGGACAGGTCCGATCCACAGACACGCAGGCTTTCACCGCAGTGAGAAGAGGGTACCACTCGGCTGTCATTTCCTGGATAGCAGGACAGTATGTCTCTTGCCAGCTGGCCTCAGAGCAGGAGTAATTACGAAAGTCTGGAGGGAAGTGAGAAAAAGCAACAGGGACAGTTAACAACCTTCGCTGACCTGCAAATTATTATTTACAGTAACACAGAGCATTTCCTCTGTGGAGAAAAAGCCATAGAACATATTATACATGTGGGTTTTTTTTTTTTTTTTAAATAAGCCTGAATCCCCAAAGGGCCCACCGGAAGCAGAGAACAGAAAGGGCGATGGGCCAGGTCAGAATGGACTTACTCTTAGGAGACGAAGGAATGAATCTTCACTGTTTTTATTAAAGTCCTCCCAGAAACTCTATGAAGATAATATTGGAAAATCTGAGAATCACACTTTAACCTCTTGAGCGGCTGGGCTGGGTTTTATTCACCATGCATCTCCTGCTGGCTGATGCTTTGCCATGGCAGTTCTGGAGGTGTGTTGGGACTGACTGCCAGGGCACCGGGGCAGAGGGAGGGAGCTTTGATTCTTGTTTTTTCTAACCTCGTCTCCAGGGCATAGACCTTCTCTGGCTTGCAGCTGCCCAAGCTGTGACACTTCCACTGACGGGGAGCTAGTTACCTTCCACAGTAACCCTTTTCTCTTATTACACATCTTAGGTTGAGCCACTATCAGCTTCCTGTAGGTTCCAGCTTTCAGTTTTGGTTCTGTGCCCTAGAAGGACAGAGAATAAATCTACTATGTTAGCATCAAATAATCTGTCTCTCTCTATTTTTTTTTTTTTTTGCTTTTTTTAGGGCTGTACCTGTGGCATATGGAGGTTCTCAAGCTAGGGGTTGAATAGGAGCTGCAGCTGCCAGCCTACGCCACAGCCAGGGCAACACAGGATCCAAATTGCATCTGAAACTACACCACAGCTCACAGCAACACCATATCCTCAACCCACTGAGCGAGGCCAGGGATCAAACCTGTATCCTCATGGTTACTAGTCAGATTCATTTCCACTGAGCCATGATGGGAACTCCCATCTCCCTCTCTTTTTTTAGTGGTCACACCCATTAGAAGTGGCATATAGAAGTTCCTGGGCTAGGGGTCAAATGTAAGCTACAGCTGCTGGCCTATGCTACAGCCATGGCAACACTGGATCTGAGCCACTTCTCTGACCTACATCACAGCCCGTGGTAACGCTGGATCCTTAACCCACTGAGCAAGGCCAGAGATCGAACCTGCATCCTCATGGACACTATGTCAGGTTCCGAACCCACTGAGCCATAATGGGAACTCCCAAATAAGCTCTCTTACACATGATAGACAACTTGTTGTCTCATTGGCTCTGAAAGCCAGAACTTGGCATCTAGCAGTTCTTTGAAAACAGGAGTTCCCAGGGTGTGTGTGTGTGTGGGGGGGGGGGTGATGGTGTGGGAACTGTATTTTTGGTCTGATGACACAGAGGTGGGAGTCCAGCTGTCTGCACCACCTACCCTGTCCCACAGGTGTGTAACTTGGATGTGGCAGCCTCTCTGTGTCTCCGTTTCTCCATCTTTTTACAGATGTTATTAGAAATAATAACAGTTGACAGCCTCGTGGGGTTGTTGTGAGGATTAAGTGAGCTCCGTCCTGTGAAGCATCAGCATAGTGCTGTGTGGGGGCTGGCAAAGCCCTCCTACAGCTTCAGAAGGTCTGTAGGAGGATTAGGAGATGGTGGGACAAGGCGGACACCTTGATATGTCTTAGTATCCAGGAGCTCTGATGGCCCTGCCTTTGTTGCTGAATTTTTGGGAGCTGGGGAGCCAGGTAAGGCCCACCTGGCCCCACTCCCCCCTACCCCCTCCCCGTATTTAGGGATGAGCATGGCCCCAGGTCCAATGGGAAATAAGATCCACACAGTCCAGCCTCTGCCTTACATGATCTCAGTTAAGGAGCTGCATCCAGCACACACTGAACAATAAGCAAACATCCAAGCATGATAGGTCATCGCCCTGGAGGTCAGAAATGGTGCCACCACTGTCGCTGCAGGAGGTCAGGGAGACGAGGCACTTTGCTTATGTTCTCACAGCGGGGAAAAGGGCAGCTCTGAGTTTCAACCCAGGTCATTCAGCTCCAGAGTCCACAACCTTGACCTTTAGGTGGTGCTGCCTTCCGCCTGGTTTGCACATCGACTCCCATGAGATAGAGCGGTGCCTTAACTCCGAGATGACCACCAGTTCCCTCGGTGGTGGATCAGCTGGAACTCTCTCTTTTACTCCACATCATTCCTGGCAGATTGCAGAAGTTCAACAAATGGTACAGGAATGAAGCAATAAATGCCTATGTAGAGTCTTGTTCTCCTTTGAACCTCTCACCCCTAACGGCTGGGCCTGGGGTCCCCTATCCTTCCTCCACCTTCAAAATCAGAGCAATAATATTGCCCAGATGGGGTTCTGAGAAAGCAGGCTGAGATGCTAATGTCCATGAATTGCAACTTGCACCTCCCCCGGCCCCCACCTGCTCACCTGGGCCTCCCTGTGCTGCAGAGCCTCACTTTGGGGATCCTGGGAGGAGGTGTCACATGTGCCGGCAGGGTCATCACGTGGCGTCCTCCACCTCCCTCCTCTCCCGCCCAAGGTCTCCTCGTGCCCAGCCTCCTGGGCTGACTCCACCCCCTCCCCCAGCTGCCCAGCCTCCTGGGCTGACTCCACCCCCTCCCCCAGCTGCCGGCACCCACTGTGTCCACAGGCAGAGCCATCTCCTCTGAGTGGCCAGTCCTGGAGGTGCCAGAGTCGTGCTGGTCGGATGTGAGATGGGGGCTAGCCCACTGTGTCACACACCCAGTCACCTGGGGCTGGACCAGGCAATGACCTGAGTGCCCACGACTTCCTGGGTCCTTGAGCCACCCTCTCCTCCGGCTTCACAGGCAGCCCCTGGGTGTGTGTGTGTGTGTGTGTGTGTCGCCATGCTGTCCTCCTCCCCCTCCTCCATCCCGCTTCCCACACACCCCGCCAGCCTGCCCCCTGGTCCCCTTCCCCGCGGTGCTAATCAACCCACGAATATAGATAGGTTTTCTGGTCTCTGTTCCTCCCTGGCCTCCCCACTCGTCAGACAAATCCAGCCACATATGGATGCATTTTAAGGATTATCTGCAACGCATCAGCCCCCCGCTCCCCAGTTACAGATCTGGAAGATCAGCTCCTGAGCCCAGACTTCAGGTGAGCCTGCCTTCAAGGGAGGATGGGGCGCCCTGAACTTTATCAGCAGGCCTGGCATGTCCAGATTTAAGGCCTGGATTTACTATGAAGCTGATGAGGCTTAAGTTTCAGGACCTCCCTCCCCCGCTTGCATGGGAGCAAGTACTCATATGTCTTTGCAAAACTGGCAAAAGTAAGCTATTTTGAAGTCATCATGATTTCTGTCCCCCACCCCACCCCCCACTGCTGCCACTTCCCTTATCTGTCACGTGACACTGGAGTGGCCCTGGGCATTTGGGGGATAAAGAACAGTTGGGCTGAGTTTTCTTGGGGGTATGTTTGTGTGGTTTGGGGTCATTCCCACGTTCAGTTAGGTTCCTGCAAGCCCTCCGGGTATAGGAATGGCCGGAATGACCCTACCACCCATTGGGTGGACTTGCCCCACATCGTGGCAAGGGTACAGGGTCAAAGTCATCTTATTCTGACTGTGTCCTAAGGCTCCTAGTGCTGACACTAGGATGGTTGTAGAGGAGATGCCAGGTATAAATGTGTGGAGCCAGAAGTTAATCTGTGGAAAGTTCTTCCCAACATCACTTGTCTAAAAGTCTAAGTGGAAGATTTATTCATCATATCCATGCCTAATCAAGATTATTACTCTCAAATACCAGAAACCAAAACCCAAATTTTGATCAACCATGCTAGAAGACAGATCAAATTACCCCCCCATCTCTATGTAGAAAATAATACTTAAAAATCATTACCTAAAGTGGTGATGCATCAAAAAGAAAATGCAGACAAAAATGTAGGAAAAAAGAAAACCCAGTAATACAGAGTTGTGCCAGAAAATTAATCGATAAAAATATTATGGGTTTTTATTTTGTCTTTTTTTTTTTTTTTTTTTTTGGCATTTGATGGGTTTTACAAACTTTTGTGGTAGATGTCCTGTGAGTTCTCTTCTCATTCTAAATAAAATTCATGGAGTTCCCATCCATGGCTCAGTGGAAATGAATCTGACCTGCAACCACGAGGACACAGGTTTGATCCCTGGCCTTGTTGAGTGGGTTAAGGATCTGGTGTTGCTGTGGCTGTGGTGTAGGTCAAAGATGGGGCTCGGATCAGGCATCGCTATAGCTGTGACGTAGGCTACAGCTCTGATTTGACCCCCAGTCTGGGAACTTCCATATGCCATGGGTGCAGCCCTAAAAAGCAAACAAAACAAAACAAAAAAATCACATAATTTGCCGCAAACTTCATTATTGGTCACAGATAGGTATTTCTTTTTCTTTAATTATAAGTAGCCTCTGGGTAATTCTGATTGGCCTGCATAGCACTCTGTTAGCCTCAGGCCTCACGTAACAAGCCTCTGCCATGGGCATGGAGTTAAAGAGCGTTGGACCTCGGCCCCTTTCTTATCTGCAGTGTCTGGAGTGCTGGGGTGAGGTGAGGAGAGAAGCCAGCGTCTGTTTCCTCCTGCTCCTCCACTTCCTGTCAGAGTCAGACATGGCGCCCATTAGGAGGCTCCCTCTTCCAGCAACCCCTCATCTCTGGGTGTCTTTTTAGGCTTTCTCCTCAGATCTTCTCATGCTTCACCAGTTTTCTTAGAGGTTTTGCTTCAGCCCTTGCTACCTGGCCTGGCCTCCCCAGAGACGCCTGATTTCCAGGCTCCCCTCCCGTGCCCGCCTGACGCCTGTGCCCCCGCCCCCCCACAGTGCCATCTTGGCTCTTTCCTTCCTTCGCCTTCCTTTGCTCCCCATGCTCTCTACAGAGCGCCCTGAGAGGTGCTGGGGATACACAAGCCTCCATGACAACGCTCTGGTTCAACCTCCTCATTTCCCTTGATTCTGGAAAGAGGGTCCCAGAAACCCTACCTGTTGTCTGAGGCTACAAGGCCAGTGTTTATGGGATAAGGGAAAGGTGTTCCTACTGCCTTCTGAGTTGGTGGTATTTGCATTTGGGGTCTCGTCACAGACATGGGAGGGCATGAGGGCATCCTGTGGTCATTTTGTCAACGTCACTCTAACTAGGTGGAAAGAACTTTCCGCTTGTAGTTCGAAGATGTGCTTTACATATTGACGCTGCACTCATTGGTTGAATGTCTTTCAGCCAGTCACTCCCTCTTGGCCTTTAGTTCCCCATTTATAAAATGAAGCCAAAATTATACGATCACCACAGTCACCCGAGCCATAAAAGGTCATGCTCTATGAACTACTGTGGTTGCAAAATTCTCATTAAACAGAGTTTCACTACTAATACTCTTCACAGAACTAGAATGTATCTCACCTAGGTTCACCTTGACGGAGAAATCACAAGAAAACAGGTTCAACATTAGGGAAAGGGCGTGGGGAAAACCCCTCAAGCTTCAGTACAATTTTTTTTAACACCAGCTACAGCTACAGCTATATCTATAGTGTTGTTTGGTCATCATACCGTCAGTAGTCCAAAAAAAAAAAACGGCTCACCTATGTTCATTAGACTTTAGTGACTAAGGTAAGAAATCAATGAAAGCTTCTTAGAAAGACTAGCACCTAAAAGGTGGCCTCCTGTTATTGCTGTTATTTGTTATCATTGTTTTAACTGGAAAAACTGGTTCTCAGTATTCTTCCTCCTCTTAGCTGACGGTCAGTGTCTTTATCTCCAAATGTGTGCAGACCTTCCTCCCTCGTCTCTTCTCCCTCTTTTTTCTGCCCTACCCACCAGGTTCTCAGTTAAAAAGTAAATGACCGAAGGGAGAGAAGAAACGAAGCATATCTTAAGATACCAAGGACATCTTTGAAGTGACAGAGTATAGGGGCTTTGGAGAGAAACATACATGGCTTCGAATACTGGGTCCATCCCTTACAGGGTCCAAGAGTTTCAGGCAAGAATGAGAACATAAGGAAAGCAGGCAGCTCGGAAATGTAGAAAGATAGAAATGTGCAGGTGTCCTCCAGGCTTATTCAGGGAACAGGAACATTGTAGCTGGGTCGGCAGGTCCTTTGAGGCCATCTTCCTGCCTTGGTTGAGTCAATGCTTTCTGGCCAGCCAGCAGCAGGTTTTTAAAGTGGTTTCCCAGGTGTCTGGGGAGGAGCACTCTAGACAAGAATGGGAGAGGAGTGAGCATGCCATATCTGGAAGAGCCTCAGCCTCATGGTTGCTTCCTAGACTAGCTTCTGGTTTATATATTGGACCCCTATGTGTTTGGTTATCAAACAGCTGTCTGAAAGAACCTCATCTTTCATCATTTGGTTTTATATGGGCTAAAGCCAATAGCTGTACCAGCCAGGCTAAGGACCAGT
Organism: Phacochoerus africanus; assembly: GCF_016906955.1. NCBI lineage: Eukaryota > Metazoa > Chordata > Mammalia > Artiodactyla > Suidae > Phacochoerus > Phacochoerus africanus. The sequence continues at coordinate 41,821,419 of NC_062552.1, forward strand.
GTATGGGCTGCAGACGCTTCATCAAAATGCTGCTTCTCTGGAAGTTCCTACTGTGGCTCAGGAGTAACAACGCAACTAGTATCGAAGCAGGTTCAATCCCTGGCTTCAATCAGTGGGTTAAGGATCCAGCCGTGAGCAGTGGTGTAGATCCGCAGCTGCAGCTCCATTTCGACCCCAGCCTCAGAACTTCCATATGCTGCACCTGCAGCCCCCAAAAAAAGACTGAAAAAAAAAAAAACCAAAACAAAACAACAACAACAACAACAAAAAAAAACAGAACCAAAAGAGCTACTGCTTCTTTGGGAGCCGGCCAGCCTGTCCCTGATGACACCCTCCCTCGCACCAAGTTTCCTCTGAAGTGTAACAGATCTCAGAATATTTTGCAAATAAGTAAGTGCCATCACTGCACTTTGGAATATGCTACTTAGCCAATACAAACAACTTCTTCTTCTTTTTTTTTTTTTTTTACCAAATTTGGTAGTCTGGCTTATCACTCCCTTCTGCCCTCTGGCAGCTGCAGCATGCGCTGGTGGTTTGCTGCGGAGCCCTGGCTCTTTGGGGTTGATGATTTGTCGCTTGGGTCTATGTGGCAACAGAGGTGGATTCCAAAAAACACATGTTTAAGAAATTCAGGAAGGAGCAAGGAAGTGGATATGATCATTGGCTAATTGGTTTGTTAGGCCAAAAATGCCCTCTGGTGCGCACCACAGCACCGGGGCCAATTCTTAAGTAGCAGTGACCTCCCTTGAGGTTGTTGTGTGAATGACTGTGATAAATGGCTGGTTTGGGAAGGTTAGGGATTTTTCTCCCTTGGCTTGTTCTTCTTCTTTTTTTTTTTTCCTTCCCCTTTTGGTTGTTGGGATCTTATTGAAAATCACAAACCAGAAAGAAAACAGCTGCCAAGATCAGTGGTGAACATTTCAAGGATTAGGTTACTGTGGCCTGTGGCTAGAAGCTCAACTTGAATTCAGCTTGCTTTGGTGATCTCTCAGTACATTCTTCTTAAAATACCCATTTACCCACGGTTTACCAGTAAGCAGGAGGTGGAAACGGGAGGAAAGGTCAGGCTCAATAATGTGGCAGGATATATTTATATATATATATACTCCCTACCCTTTCTACCCCGACCCACACACTGTGTCTGTACGGGGCCACAACTAAGTCAGATGCCTTGGAACAAAAACAAATCTTGGAGGCTAAGTATATGGTTTGGGGGAAAATTGAACAATTTTGTAGGCAGGCTCTCAGTGTACCATCAACAAGTGATTCTGCGGCTGCTTTGGTGTGAAGGCGTTGGGTCAGCATAAGAGCATTTTTGGAAAAGCAAGATGGCCCTAGAGAGGGCTCCCCCACTCACCAAATTAAGACCCAGGTAGTGAAAAAAGCCTGACCCTAGAGGCAAGAGCCATGTTTTCTACATCTTGCTCTACTTCTTGCTAAATTGAGGAATCTCAGGCAAAACAGTTTGCCTCCAGAATTGATTGGGCCAATTCTTTGATGATACACTTGCCGTCTGTGTTTACCCAAACTCAGCTCAAATATTTTTGCTATCACGAGTGCTTTCATCATTACCCTGGGTTGAGTCACAGAAAGCAAATTCACACTGTGACCAAACACATCACATTTTCCAACATGGTATACTCTGTAGCAGCAATATTATTCATTTCTACTAATTTGTGGCATCACTACATCCAGAAAGGAAAAAGGTAGAATTGCAGAATGTACAAAAATGATTTCTTTTGTAAAGGGTGTCACAAACAATGGCTAAAAATGTGTAGAACAAAGAGGGGCTCCTGTGTCAGCTTTGGAAATTAACTTATGATCATTTGTATTTGACACCTTTTTTAATGCAAAAGATTTTTTAAAATTTTAAAACAATATCTTCTTCATGGGAACAACCTAAATGCCCATCAACAGATGAATGGATTAAGAAGATGTGCAAAACAAAACAAAACAAAAAACAAAGGAGTTCCCATCGTGGCACAGTGGAAATGAATCCGACTAGGAACCATGAGGTCGTGGGTTTGATCCCTGGCCTTGCTCAGTGAGTTAAGGATCTCACATTGCCATGAGCTGTGGTGTAGGTTGCAGACACAGCTCAGATATGGTGTTGCTGTGGCTCTGGCATAGGCTGGTGGCTACAGCTCTGATTGGACCCCTAGCCTTGGAACCTCCATATGCTGCAGGTGTGGCCCTAAAAAGACAAAAGACAAAAAAAAAGAAGTGGTAATATATATAATGGAATATAATTTAGCCATAAAAAAGAATGAAATCATGCCATTTGCAGCAACATGGATGCAACTGGAATTATCATACTAAACAAAGTAAGTATGAAGAAAGAGAAGGACATATACCATATGATATCACTTATACGTGGAATTTAAAATATGGCATAAATGAACCTACCTGCAAAACAGAAACAGACTCGCAGACATGGAGAACAGACTTGTGGTTGCCAAGGGGGAGGGATGGGCAGGGAGTTTAGGGTTCATAGCTGCAAACGGTTACACTTAGAATATATAGACTAAAAGATCCCGCTCTATAGCACAGGGAACTATATCCAATCTCCTGGGATAGACTAAGATGAAAAATAAAATATTAAAAAAATATTATTCTTATGAACTATTATTATGACTGAGTCACTTGGCTGTACAGCAGAAACTGGCACAACATAGTAAATCAACTATACTTTAAAATTTTTAAAAACTAAAAAAATAAAAAGAAAGTTGATCTTGGCGTTCCTGTTGTGGCTCAGCAAGTTAAGAACCCAGTTAGTATCCATGAGATGCAGGTTTGCTTCCTGGGCTCATTCAGTGGGTTAAGGATCTGGCATTGCCATGAGCTGCAGTGTAGGTCACAGACACGGCTCAGATCCCGAGTTGCTGTGGCTGTGGCATAGGCCAGCAGCTGCAGCTCCACTTAGACCCCTAGCCTGAGTACATCCATATGCCACAGATGCAGCCAGAAAAGAAAAGAAAAGAGAAAAGAAAAGAGGAAAGAAGAAAGAAGGAAGGAAGGAAGGAAGGAAGGAAAGAAAGAAAGAAAGAAAGAAAGAAAGAAAGAAAGAAAGAAAGAAAGAAAGAAAGAAAGAAAGAAAGAAAGAAAGAAAAACTGACCCCAGCCAACACCACCCCCAATACACACACAAAACAAAATATCTTCTTAAGAATATTAGAAATCTCTTAACTGTATTTACACTACTAATACGATTAGGTTTGCCTCTGTACGCTTAAGGTGCATAAATTCTAAATGAATGAGTCATTGTCATATTTACTTTGGGGAATGTGTTGAATCAATTGATAACCATTGAAACACCCTAAACTAAAGACAGAAATCTGATATGACCTAGGAGACTACAGCTGAAGCAGAGATTCCTTTATCTAACAAATGCTAGGATACATAGAGTTAAATGTAAAACAAAAGGAGATTTCCGGAGGTCTTGAATGCTAATATGTGCTGCATTAGCCTTGAGATGGGTAGGGTCCTTCATAGCAAAACAGAACACTTGCCAAATCTGCTATCTTAAAACAGTAATGGAGACTCCAGCTTTCTGATTAAATTCTTTGGATATTAAAACTTGGTTTGACCTAGATTCAAAGTGACTAGATATATCCCCTCCCCACCCCCCCCCCGGGTAAATTTCAGGGACCTCCATAGCGAGGCAGAGAGACTGGATCTAAATCTCTTTTTTAAAGAGTCTCCTAAAAACGCACTCAGCATGAAAAGTTTCCACCCAATGAAATGAACAAAACAAGCTGAATCAAACAGCAACAACAAGAGCAAAAAAAAAAAAAAAAAAAAAAGGAAAATTTTGTAATGAGACCTCAACATGGAAATATGTTCTAAATAATTTAAGAAATTGTGGTCAAATAAAGAACAGCAACTGCAAAGCTGTTCCATTTTTGCAGGAGCTAGTTTTCGATTCCTTTCTTTAAGCTCACCAGCATCATAAAATATTAGTGCTGGGAGAGTCATTAGTGAGCGTCTCTTCCAGCCCCCCGTATAGAGGAGGAAGGCCAGAGAGGCAGTGAAGGTGGCCAGTGTGGGGAGCCAATTAGTGAGGGAACGCCACCTAGAACCCGGCTCTTTCCGAGCTACCACACGGCATAGTGGTGTGTCTAATAGGCACTTACTAGATGTTTGTGGGATTGAACTTACCCTTCTAGTTTTTACTGGGAACTGAATCAGTCAAAAGTCACCCATTCTTTCCCCCGTACGTGTCTTTTCTCCAGACACCTTTTCTAAGTCTGATTTATGGAGAAAGGAGTTGAGTAGAGGCCATTGAAAGAAAAGGATTTTCTCCACACTGAAGTTGGAGCTGGGAGAGGAGGGGAGACGAGAAAGAGAAAAAGGCTACACAACTCGATTGATTTTCTGAAACAAATCCCTGCGTCTATTTTAATAGGATTGGGAGTTAGGTCTGAATTCCTATATTTTTGAGGGAGTTAAAAGTCATCCCTTTCATAGAACAGGGTAGGCGTTTGCTAAGTGTTGAAATGAATGAATGAATATGTGTTTATATGAAGTCTCCCCAAGCAGGAGACTTCACCTCCTCCATTTTCTTTCTCTTTCTCTCTTTTCTTTTTTCTTTACTTTTTTTTCTTTCGAGGGCTGCAACTGCGGCTTATGGAAGTTTCCAGGCTAGGGGTTGAATCCGAGCTGTAGCTTCCGGTTTACACCACAGCCACAGCAATGCAGGCTCTGAGCCCTGTCTGTGATCTACACCACAGCTCACGGCAACGCCAGATCCTTAACCCACTGAACGAGCCCAGGAAGCAAACCTGCCTCTTCATGGTTACCAGTTGGGATCATTACCCCTGAGCCCCAACAGGAACTTCCATCCCCGCTCTCTGAAGGAGAAGACTGAGGGAGGCTCCGAGGTCATTGATGGCTGGCCCGAGGTGTTAAATAACTTCTTCGAATATGTCATACTTTGCCTCCTGCCTGCTAGTGGAAGAGTTCCAATCTTCCCATCAGCTTCTTGTTCTTTTATGAATTTTTTTTTTCCTGTGGGAAAAAAGGCCAAAACTCTGCCTATGAGGCATGGCTGAAACCACAGATGAACAGGAAAAATCAAAATGGCTTTGCGTTGGCAGATGCCAAATGTCATTGAACAAAGGCAATTGCATGCTCATTTGGAAGGAGCGGAGGGTGAAAGTAAATGGCAGCTCAAGTGCTTTGTGATTTTTGCAACTGCCTTCTTTAATCCTGTTTCCAATTGAACAGCCTGCTTTAGGTCAGCAGAGTCCTTAGGTTCACAGAGACCTTGTGGGCTCTGTATCATGAACCGGGCTTTGATCCCCGGGTTCCCTTTTCTGAAGAATCTGGCGTAACCCCATTGGTATGGTCTCTTCCAATGGGAGGAGAAGACCAACTTTATTTTTAATCTGTGCATGTCTGGCCTCTGTCTCAGGGAGTGATGTCACCTCTCAGCATGAACTTGAACTAATGGAGGAGGTCAGGAAGAATGTCAAGCATCATCCTTTCCTGAATCCCACCCCATCCCCAAAATGAGCTTTTTATGAGGTAAATGATTTGCTTATTAGGTAAAGTAAACAGAGACACCATGTCAAGTTAAAATGGAACAAGTTTAGATGCAGAGTGACACTGCACAAACAGCCAGGGCTTGCAATGTGGCAAGTCCGCTCCAGTGGTGCCCAAACTGTTCAGCCCTAGAGCGCAGAAAGGCTAAGACAGGGAGACAGGAAGGCATCTGATTGCAACATAACTTCACTTTTTAAGCTCTGGAAATCAGACTCTGATGAAGAGCTGAAAGTCTCCAGGTGAATTCTGTCTTTCTAACCACAATGAAACTGAGGCTCAGGGAAGTTTAGATGCTTGGCCAAGGTCCTAGAATAATTAGCATCTGAGCCAAGTCTTATAGCCAGGCTTCTTTGTTATTATTGGGGAGGGGGTTGCTGAAGGCGTCTACCTTTAAGCTTTACAAGGAAAACTCATCCATGATCACAGGAAACAATCAAAAGTGCTGGGCACATAGCAGATGCTCAAGAAATAGGAGTTCCCATTGTGGCTCTGTGGTGATGAACCCAACTAGTGTCCATGAGGATGCAGGTTTGATCCCTGGCCTCCATCAGTGAGTTAAGGATCTGGCTTTGCCGTGAGCTGTGGTGTAGGTTGCAGATGCAGCTCGGATCTGGCGTTGCTGTGAGCTGTGGTGTAGGTTGCAAATGCAGCTCGGATCTGGCCTTGCTGTGGCTGTGGTGTAGGCTGGCAGCTGCAGCTCCACTTTGACCTCTAGCCTGGGAACCTCCATATGCCACAGGTGTGGCCCTAAAGAGGAAAAAAAAAAGACCAAAAAAAAATGCAGGTAACTTAGAACAGAGCATGGGCTGATGAAAAAGAGCAAAAGACATTTTAAAGAGAAAAGGCATGGATTGAGCTCATTCGCCTTCCAATGCCACTGTATAGAGATAGAAATCATTACATGGACAAGAAGGCAGGGCCATACAAACTGTTTAGGCTCAGGGAGTGACCCGTTTTGATTAGAGCTTCAGATGAACAAGGGTAGAAATTTGAAGTGAAAGAGTGAGGTCACATCAGAGATGACTTAGAAGCTGGGTCTGAGGCTTTGAATTCCAGGGAAGGGAAGGCAGGACGTGGTGGCAGGAGGGTTTGAACTAGAGGTGGCAGACGAGAGGGTCAACTCTTGCTCTTCCACCTCCTGTGTGATGGCTTATTTGCAAAGTGAGGATATGGGACTTTCCCTGGAAAATCCTCCTGAAGATTAAACGCCATAGCATGGGTAAAAATTACTCTTTGTGAAATGAGTGGTAAGAATTTGGCAAATGATTGGTCCTATTTTTATAAAGGGTAAGAGGATAGTGTCTACGAACTGCAGCACAATCCGCGTGGTGGTGCTTCTGGGTGAGATTCTAGAGACTTAGAACTTGGTTCATGAGCATGAAACAAAGACGCTGTCACTGCCAGGAGCCAGCTTGGGTTCCCTGAGACCTCTTCCTATGGGTGCAATCTCATTTCTTTGGTTGTGAGGCTTGCCTATCTCAATCAGAAAATGCAGCAGAGGTGGCGTGTCTGGATTTCAGGGAGACAGCGTGCGAGATTCTTCTTCCTAACGGGCTAAGAACAAGATCGAAGGGGGCAAACAGGACAAGGCATGGGCTGGTTTGAAAACATGCCCTCCAAAGTCAGGGTATCAATCAAAGTGTTGTCAAGCTATAGAGGGTTTCCACGTGGCAGGCTACCCATCCAGTTCAACGTTTAAGGCAAGCACTTAGAGGAATGTGTCGAAGGTCTGCTTATTGAATATGCGAATGGCAAAGACCCTGACAGGAAAGTAAATGTTAAGTAACAGGACCAGGATTTTTAAAACCCTATTATTTAGAGATTGCTACAGTATTTAGGTTTTGACAATAAACACTGTTTATTTCATGGTGAGTTTTCAGAAGAGTATTATCCATGCATTCAAATCACAAACACAATCCTCTCCCTCTCTCTCCCTCTCTCTTTCTGCTTCCTAAATGTCTATGAATATTCTGTTCCCCTGGCACGGAACCAGCCCCATAGGAATGGAACAAAGACAGAGCCCTCCTTCTAAAAGACCAAGCTGTAAAATTAGCAAAGGAATAAAAAACAGCTGGTGAAATATGATAGCTGTTATTCCGAGCCCATGAACCTGAAAAGATAGTTTATTTTAGAAGACAAACAGAATCTGCCTTCTGTTTGATCTGAGACAGCATCCACCATCAGAAGCCGTCCGTTTGCATTTAGTTACTCTGGAGGTTTGGGACAAGCCGTCCGGGCGCTGTAAACAAAGAACAGAAAGGATCGGTTTCCATCTTAATTTGACAGTAAACAGTACTAATTTGACTCTGCAGCTGTGTATCGATACCCAGGGGGGGAAAAGTTGCAATTCAATAGAGAGAACAGTAGCCAGTGTGTTGAGGCAGAATTGTTCATAAGATGGCAGGAGCCAGGCTGTCTTGACTCTCCTGATGTTAGAAGAACACAATGTAAATTGCCACATGATGTGGTTTTCATCTGGCAGCAGGGCCAGCCATGGAAGCCTGTAGTTAGCTTTCACCCTTCAGACAAGGCTGTCGGGAGTGGCTTCATCTTGACTTGTCTTAGCAACTACCAATGGATTCCCTGTCAATCACTTCGTATTTTACAGAAAACAGGTTTGGCCCCAGGCAAAATGCTTTATTCACTCTCCCTTATTTTACGAATGTTTATTAAGTGCTCACTATGTGCCAAATGCTGGGCTGTATGTTGGAGAGAAAAAGATGAATAATACTCATGCCCATTTGACCTTCACTTTCTAGGGAAATTTGCAAACGAATAATAACAACACGATAAGGTAAGCACAGTAATAGAAGCATACCCTGGTTAATCAAAGAATTTGATTTGTTGACTTTCCATGTCTATCATCCATGAATTGGTCATACAGAACCAGGCATTGGTATCATAGATTGGATTTGAAAACATTGCTCATTCATTCATTCGTGCCTTATATTTTGGGTGATTCTCATAAGGACTCATATGCCTGACACTACGGCGAGTCCTCTTCATGCCATATCTTCGTTAATCCTTTCCACCACATTATAAGGTAGGTACTATTGTCGTCATCCATTTGGCCAATAAAAGAGCTATGGTGCAGCCACTATGGAGAGCAACATGGTGGCTCCTTAAAAAACGAAAAATACAGTTGTCATATAATCCATCAATCCCACTCCTTGACTTATATCTGGAAAAGATGGAAACTCTAATTTGAAAAGATACACTCACCCCAATGGTCATAGCAGCACTGTTTACAATAGCCAAGGTATGGGAGCCACCTAAATGTCCATTGACAGAGGAATGGACAAAGAAGATGTGGTACAAATATACACTGGAATATTACTTGGCCATAGAAAGGAATGTAATAATGCCATTTGTGGCAACATGGACAGACCTAGAGATTACCATACTAGGTGAAGTAAGTCAGACAGAAAAGGACAAATATATAATATCACTTACATGTGGAATAAAAAAAGTGACACAAGTGAACATATTTGTGAAATGGAAATAGAATCACAAACAGAGAAAACAAACAGATGGTTACCAAAGGGGAAAGGGGGGAGGGATAAATTATGAATTTGGGATTAACAGATGTACACTACTGTATATAAAATAAACAACAAAGACATATTGTATGGCACAGGGAACTATATGCAATATCCTGTAACAACTAGAATGGAAAATAATCTGAAAAAGAACACACACACACACACACATAACTGAATCACCTAGCTGTAAACCTGAAAGTAATTCAACCTTGCAAATCAACTATACTTCAATAAAAAGTTGTTTGTTTGGGGGAAAAGAAAAAGCTATGGCACAGATGTTGAATTTCTTGCCTGTGGTCATGCATACTCTGTGGGGAAACCAGGGACAGAATTCCAGTTCTGTGGACTCCAAATTCCTTGCTCTTTGCAGTAATGCTTCCATTTAAGGCACTTAGAGTTTGTGAATCCCTGTGGCTTATGTCCATCAATTATCATTGTCATATATTTTTGAAAAAGCATATGTTTTCCAATAAATCCAATGCTTATTCTAGTACTTTATTACAATTTAGAGCTCAGACTTTTTTTTTTTTTAATTTATTGTCTTTTTTTTTCCCTCCAGGCTGCACCCAAGGCATATGGAAGTTCCCAGGCTAGGGGTTGAATTGGAGCTACAGCTGCCGGCCTACACCACAGCCACAGTAATGCTAGATCTGAGCCAGGTCTGCTCGTGGCAACACCAGAGCCTTAACCCATTGAGCGAGGCCAGGGATTGAACTCACTTCCTCATGGATGCAGGTCAAGTTGGTTACCACTGAGCCACAACAGGAACTCCTTTTCACAGACTATAAAACTATCACCTTGAGATGATGCTTGGAGTCCTTTTTAAAGTAAGCAGAATATCGTGCTTTAGTTTTTTTAAACGTATTTGTTGAAGTTCCCTGGCAACTCAGTGTGTTAAGGATATGGTATTGTCACTGGAGTGGCTTGGGTCGCTGCTGGGGCGCGGGTTCGATCCCTGGCCTGGGAACTTCCATATGCCATGGGAAAGGCCAAAACAAACAAATGAACAAACAAACAAACAAAAGCTGTATTTGTCGAACACTTACTATGAGCGTGGGCTTTATCATTACCAAGAATCACAAGTCCAATCAAGACATTGTCCCTGTGACATTATCCTGACCAGGATCAGTTTCCTGCCTTCCCAATACAAAATTTAAAATGAACACCATCCCACAGGAGTTTAAACAATGTTGAACATATTTACCATTTGCTGTCAACCCAGAGAAAATAGTAAGAGTGAACAGTTATTAGAAGGAAAAAAAAAAATCCTGTCATTGGTTCAGTTTAGTAAGATATGCAATTTTACTACTTATATGTTAATTTATGTTCCTTTCAGATGCAATCGAATCTCTGTCATTAGGTCATATCTAGCCTGGCCAAATAAAGCATTCTATTGAGAAAATGGAACACTTGGTACAGCCAGCATCTCTCTATTTCACTTTTGAAAACTTTGAAGCAGTGGGCTTGTGACTTCCAGATTATTTCATGCGGTGGGTGTGCCTGTGTTCTGATGTACAATAGATGTCAGCGCTGGCAATCTGGATGGCAAAGGAGAGCGCATCCAGATTTCATAAAGCGGCAGAATTTGCTCCTTTGTCATAAGTTATTTCTTCAGGACATTCATTTGTCGAACATAAAGGGGGGGGGGCATCTAAACATCATTATAGGGAAATGAACCATGAAGCCTATTTAGGGTGGTTTTCTACCATGATTCTTTTCTGTATCCCTGACCTCTGCCTTGTCACCCAAGGGCTGTGACCCACTGGGAGTTTTCTGGGTAATGTGTTGTTATTCTCCCACTTATGCAGAGTTTGGAGCACTTACTGCAAGTGATAGTTCTGTCACTACATAAAACAGGCCTTTGCCCTGATCTATAGCCTGCAGTCCGCTAGGGCTCTCTCAGTGGCAAGCAGCACAATATCCTGACTCCATAGCCCTGAAGCAAGAATTTCTAGGGTTTGCTAATTAAGTGGCTCAGAGATACTGTCAGAGACGCAGGTTCTTTCCATCCCTCTCCTCTGCCATCCTCTGAGTTAGCTTCATGCTCCAGTGGTAGCTAGACACTTGCATTGGTAAGAGCAATATCTTATCCAGACATGCCATGTCCAGGGGAAGAAGATAGGCTTTCTTCCTTATGCCTCTTTTTTTTTTTTTTTTTTTTTTTCCTCTTTAGGGCCACACCTGTGGCCTATGGAAGTTTCCAGGCTACGGGTCGAATCAGAGCTGCAGATGCTGGTCTACACCACAGCCACAGCAACACCAGATCCGAGCCACATCTGCGACCTACACCACCACTCACAGCAGCGCCAGATCCTTAACCCACTGAGTGGGGCCAGGGATTGAACCCGCATTCTTCTGGATACTAGTCAGGTTTTTAACCTGATAAGCCACACTAGATATTCCTATGCCTCTTTTTTAAATGGAGAAAGCCTTTCCCCCAACCCCTCAGAGGACCTGGCCTCACATCCCAGTGGTCAGAATGGCATCACATACCCTGACGTCCACCAGTCGCTGTCCAGAGGGATGGAGCCCCCTTTTAGGAGCTTAGACCAACCAGAGCACATCCCCTAAAGTGCATGACTGTGGGGAAGAGGCAGAACCTGAATGAAGTTGGGGTTCTGTTATCAAGAGGTTGGGATGAGTGGCAATTAGGTAGGCCACCAACAGTGTCTGCTACAAGCATCATACCTGGTCTGTCTAGCCTTCCTGCAGCCTCGTGTAGAAAGCAAGCCAGCCCTCTCACCCCCAGTAAGCAGAAGATTTTACATGAGTTTCAGCAGACATGAGCCTGAGTGGAGAGAGCCAACTTCCCTGGAGCAGGATAACATGGACAGCAAGATATTGAAGTTGAAAGAGATCCGGGCTATCCCCTCAGCCCTCATGTTCCAGATGTTCATGGACTAAGAAAGAGGAACCATAGGCAAACATGCTTCCCAGGCACAGAGTTACACACAGATAAGCCTCTTTAGTCGTGGTTGGCTTTTTGAAGTCTTAATAGGCTCATACTTCCTATAGCTGTCTTAGAAGAGATTTCCCAGAATGATCTGGCTATAATTTTCTTTTTCATAGAGTAGCAGGTGCAACTGGTTTTCCATAGGACACTGAATAAATCCCATCCTATTATTGTATATTTGGAGAAGCTGAGGTCCACAGATGTCCACTGAGTTACTCAAGGTTTCAAGCTAGCTGGAGGCAGATGGAGGGTCTGTTCGCCAGGGTCCGTTATAGGCGGTCCTCAATCTTGGGGTGCATCAGCCTTCCGGGGGACTCATTGAAACACATTTCTGGGTCCTACACCCTGAGTTTCTGATTCAGCAGGTCTAGGGAGGTGGCCGAGAATTTGCGTTGCTAATGAGACCCCATGGGATGCCCAGGCTCCCACTTTGAGATCTGCTCTCTTCCATCCACCATCTCTCCTGCTAGGAGCTCTGGCAGAAAACAGGTGTGTAACCGAGCAGGGCCCTGTGGGGCTCCTGGGCACAAAAGCCTTTCTGTGTCCCCCTTTTCTTGTTTTTAGGAAATGTGTCTCATTCAACCTCCATGACCTTCCCTGAACTCCTGGGGGCAGGAGGTTCAGACAGTTTCTGATCAGGGAAGGGAGGGGATGCAGAGACCAGGGAGGAGCAGTCAAGAAACCATAGCACAGCCTTGGGGCAGGATCCTGGTTCCCTCTCAAGGGATTCACATAATGGTGTAGGCATCTTATACACCTAAGAGAGAAGTTAAATTCCTTATGCTTCTTTTAGAAACAAATACTTCATACAGATGTGATAAATTCATTTGAGTCATAATAAAAAAAATAAAAATAAAAAAATTTTTAAAAGTGAAAAAAAAGAAACGAATACTTTAAAATTGAACAGCTTAGAATCTCTTTTCCTTCTCCCTGGCTTAATTAAACCCTAAACACAATCACCCCTAAACTAAAGATGAGGCACCCTGAGCATAATTGCCTGTGGGTTAAAGATTATTAACATACGATGTTTTTCAGGAATTTTCCTAGTGTGTTCTAATCGCTGATCAGTATGCCCTGTTCAAAAGTACTGTTATTCCAAGCAATAACTCAGAAGACCACCAGCCTGGTCATGCTGAGATCTCCTGACTCCAGCTTTGATGACTGAGATTCTCCCAAAGAATCTATCCTGATTCCTATCTGGAAACCTGTTTTTTTCTCCTTTTTATCTAAAAACTGCTCACAATTCTTTCCAAAGGAGGGCACAGTCTTTAAGGCATGAACCTGCAATGCCCTCCTTTGCCTGGCAAAGCAATACAAGCTACCTTTTTCTCCTTTACCCCAAACTCTGTCTCTGTCTTTCAGTTCAGCACGGGTAAACAGAGGCTGAATTTTGGCAACAGGTATATCAGGTTTCTGATCTCAGGAGAGGTGTGACTTCCTGGACAGTGAAGCAGCTTTTGACCTTGGATAGAGTAGCCACTGCCCTTGAGTGCACTGGGATTTGGGTGCAGTGGGAGAGCAGCTCATCTTCCCTTGCGGCTCCCAGTTTCCTGAATCCCTTCCTTCTGGAGCCCTGCCAAGGAGAGCTCACCACCTTGGTTCTTTGTTTCTTTTTATCATAAATTACTTTTTTATAATGTAAATGCTCCTGGAAGGGTTGAGGAAGGTCACTAGTTACCCCTAGGTGAGTGAGATTGAGTTCCAACAGGTTCCCCTGTGACTTAGCTGAGAATACTTTTAGGAGCAAAGGTGATTTTCAATTGGTTTGGAGAAATTGCAGAAAGAAGATCTATTTTATATATATATATATATATTTTTTTTTTTAATTTCCTATTTTTATATTTTGAGGTTGGCTAGCTTTGGGGGGTGGGGGGGAGCAGACCTGAGGCACATGGAAGTTTCCAGGCCAGGGATTGAACCCGTGCCACAGCAGCGACCTGTGCAGATGCAGGGACAATGCTGGCTCCTTAACCCGCTGCACCACCAGGGAAATCCAGAAGATCTATTTTAAAAGGGTGGAGGGAGGGAGTTCCTGTCATGGCACAGGGAAAACAAATCTGACTAGGAGCCATGAGGTTTCAGGTTCAATCCCTGACCTTGCTCAGTGGGTTAAGGATCTGGCATTGCTGTGAGCTATGGTGTAGGTTGAAGACGAGGCTCAGATCCTTTGTTGCTGTGGCTGTGGTGTAGGCCGGCAGCTGTAGCTCTGATTAGACCCCTAGCCTGGGAACCTCCATATGCTGAGGTTGCAGTCCCCCCCCAAAAAAATAAATAAAGGGTGGAGGGAGACTTTAGAATGGGTTTTGGGTGCCTGGTGGCTGAGGAGCTATGGAACCATGGTTGGGGGAGGGAGGCAGATTCTCTTTTGAATCACAAAGCCTCGTCCTCATTCAAATATGGGACTCTAGGGTGCTGGGGTAGATACCAGCGACTCCCAGGGCCCCTGCTGACCCAGAAACTCCTTCGGGGCACAACCAGCCAAGATCTATTGAAGGCGGCTGCACCCTGGGTGGTCTGTGCCCTGTGCTCGTGGGAATCTGTTGGCTTCTTTGCTGAATTGTATTTACCAAAAGCCTTGCACGGTAACAAAGGCCACTCAGCCTCTGTCTCCAGTTTCCTCTCTCTGTGTGTCTCCCTCATTCCCTCCCCCCCTCCTCCCCGCCCCCGGCTTGTCAGCCTCTATTTCTCTCTGGTTCTCATCTCTCATGCTCTCTCTGTGTGAAGGGAGATGCAGAGAAACTTCTCTGGACAGAAGGTAAGACGTGCCAGCACCTGGACTACAACTTTGCCCATTTCCAGGAGGCCCTATTGGCAAAAAAAATCCCTCCAAGTGGCACCCCCTCTCAGAGCAGAGAATCTTTTTTTTTTTTTTGTCTTTTTAGGGCCGCACCCGCAGCGTATGGAGGTTCCCAGGCTAAGGGTCCAATTAGAGCTGCAGCTGCTGGCCTACACCACAGCCACAGCAATGTGGGATCTAAACCTCATCTTTGACCTACACCATAGCTCCCAGCAAGGCCGGATCCTTAACCCACTGAGCGAGGCCAGGGATCGAACCTGCGTCCTCATGGATACTAGTCAGATTTCGTTTCCACTGAGTCACAACAGGAGCTCCGGAGAAGAGAATCTTTGGTGACTGTGAGCCACACCTTCTGTCTTCCCTGCTCCTAAGCAGTTAGGAAGAATAATGAGGGGGTGAGCGTAAAAGTGTGTCGAGGAAGAGTAGAGACCCCTTCAACATACCTATGCTTGGGAAAATTCCGATTTCCTTTCATCTCGTCCCCTGCTTCTCCAGGGCAAGAGGCAGCTGTCCCGAGTAGCAGGTGGGATTTGAGATCCCTGGCAGGCTGTTTGGGGAGATAATCTAGGTCAGAGATGTGGGGCTGCCCATGGTTTTCAGAGGACCCCTCTCATACTGTATCTAGGACCCATCTCTGGAGGACAATTAACATCTTACACCCCAGTCCCTGAACCTTCTGGATCCCTTAAAAGAGAGTCTTAAAGCTGTCTTCCCAGAGTTCCTGTTGTAGCTCAGCAGTAATGAGCCTGACTAGTATCCATGAGGATGCAGGTTCGATCCCTGGCCTCGCTCAGTGGATTAAGGATCCAGCACTGCTTCAAGCGGTGGTAGAGGTCACAGGTGCAGCTTGGATCTGGTGTTGCTGTGGCTGTGGCATAGACGGGCATCTGCAGCTGATTCGACCCCTAGCCTGGGAACTTTTGTATGCTATGGGTGCAACCCTAAAAAGACCAAAAGAAAGAAAGAAAGGAAAAAAAGCTGTCTTCTCCCCGCATTTCTGTCTTTGGTTCCTGAGACACAGGGCTGTGCACAGCAGGGACCAGCAGGCATGGAGAAGTGTGGAAATCATTTACTACAAGTCTCCTGGGGAGGAGGCAGAATTTCGGATCAAAGTGAGAGCGGGCCATCAGGCAGTATTTATCCTCCCCTTTCTGAGTTCTGATGACTGACATTGTTCTGTTTTTGTTACTGCCCCTTGGAAGCAATTGTTTTAGAAAAATATTGTCTAGACCTGAAATTGAATGACTGTGACATTAATTACAGGGGCTTTCCTCCGAGTGTCTCTTTGCCAGCTGTGTTCTCTGCTCTTGAGCTGCTGGGGGCTCCCAGAGAGGCTGATGGAGAAGGGGAGGAACTGCCAGGGTGGAGAGCCTGCCTTCGCAAGTTTTGAGCTGTGTCTTTTTTTTCTTTTTCTTTTTCTTTTTTTTTGTAGTTGCAACTCTTGGATTGGGAGCTTGGGGTTAATAGAGCTCTGTCTTTAATACTGGTTCCTTCACTCCACCTTTACAAGATCCTGATGAAGTTGGCACCGTATTCCCTGTTTGACAGATAAAAAAACTGTGTCTCAGGGAAGTTCAAGAACACACAGGGCAAACAAGGCGAGGTCAGGATTCCAATCCAGGTCGACGAAGCTCTGCCATGTATGTCTTTCCATCCCATCCAGACCATTGCAGCAAGGTAGCTTAGAACGAGACATGACACCTCCATTTAGCAATAGAGTCACTTAAAATAATCATTTGTTTGCATAGATTTTTAAGAAAGTTTTTTCCACCTGGGAATCCTAACCATTACTTGGTCATGGCATCAATGTAGTGGGTTATAATGACCAGCATTTTAAAAATGAAAAATAGGGAGTTCCCATTGTGGTGCAGTGGAAATGAACCCGACTAGTATCCATTAGGATGTAGGTTCAATCCTTGGCCTTTCGCAGTGGGTCAGGGATCTGGAGTGGCCATGAGCTTTGGGGCAGTTGGCTAGGGTCCCACATTGCTGTGGCTGTGACACAGGCTGGCAGCTGCAGCTCCGATCTGACCCCCTAGCCTGGCAACTTCCATATACCACAGGTGCGGCCCCTAAAAAGCAAAAATTAATGAATTAATAAAGTCAAATAAAAATAAAAAATGAAAAATATATCTTTTCATAATATGAGTGTGTGTAAGTATATATGTGGGCCAGGTTTTCTGGGCCTAAAGCTGACATCATTTGGCGGGGGGGGGGGCTTTTTTATGAAAAAGAATATACAGTTTTTCTTAGAATGATGATAAAATCATAAGACCTGGCTGTTTTGAAAAGCTGACCACAAAATCCAAGAAACAACATGATATTTTTATTAATGAATGGCTTGATGCCCTCTATAATGCTAGTTTCCCTGTGTTTGTTGGCTGCATACACTGTGATCATTTCTTTGTATAATTACCATGTTATAATATCATTTTCTACTGAAAGAAATAGATTTTTTGACCCTTTTCGTAGTGTTGTTGATTGAAAAAAATTTTATTATTGATAGAAATTTTTTTTCAGCATCACAACTTGCAGTTGAGTGTCCTTCAACATTTTAAGACTGTTTTCAGATTGGGGAGGAAAAAATCCACCAAGTTTTTTTTATTTGTTTGTTTGTTTGTTGGATATGACTGTAAGTCTGAGCACAATTTTCCATAGACTATCTTCTGGCTTCACACATTTCAAAACTTCTTCTCCCCTACAACCACACACTTTCAGCGATGGATGCTATAGGACACGTTCAAGTGAAGCCTGCATCTCTGTGTCACAACAGTGGGTTAGTGCAGAGGGCAGTAAGAGGAACCCTGTAAGTTATTCCTATCTCGGGAGGGCTGGCAATAACTTAACCTCAAGGGAAGTTGCTATGAGAGAGCTTGTCTCTGTCTCTCTCTACCCAGGTCTCATTAAATCAAACTAGATGTGTCCCCAATTTCCCGTCTCAAATTCCATTTAATGGGATCTGCAAAATTCCCACCTTCCTTCCAGCGCTACCCAAGAAATGGAGAAGATGAGCAGAGGGAGAGCCGGTGGAAAGATACAAGAGTCTCCACGAACATAGAGAACAGACTTGTGATTGCCAAAGGGGAGGGGGAAGGATGGGAGGGTCCAGGAGCTCAGGTTTAGTAGATGCCAACTATTCCATTTAGAATGGATAAGCAATGAGATCCGACTGTATAGCGCAGGGAACTGTGTCCAATCACTTGTGACAGACCATGACAGAAGATAAAATGAGAAGGCGTTCCCGTCATTGCTCAGCGGGAAACGAATCTGACTAGTATCCATGAGGCCTTGTTCAGTGGATTAAGGATCTGGTGTTCCCATGAGCGGTGGTGTAGGTTGCAGACGCGGCTCAGATTTGGTGTTGCTGTGGCTCTGGCGTAGGCTGGCAGCTACAGCTCTGATTCGACCCCTAACCCGGGAAGGGAACCTCCATATGCTATGGGTGCAGGCTTAAAAAGACCAAAAAAAAAAAAAAGTGAGAGAGAGAGATAATTGAGAAAAATTTCTGTACAGCAGAAATTGACAGAACATTGTAAATCAACCATACTTCAATTTAAAAAATTCTTTTAAAAAGGTATGAGTCTCTATCTCTTATTTTTTTTCCCAGTGTTATAAAAACATATAACTCTGTGAGCACATCGCTAGGGACCCTTCCAAGGCCTTGTGCAAGTGAGTGACATGAAGTCTAAATTTCACTAGTGTCATGGAAAATCCTTACTCCTTAGAGGAGTAAAACGGTATCACCCACATCCTCATGGATACTAGTCGGATTCGTTTCCCCTGCGCCGTGACGGGAACTCCCAGAGACCCTTATTTTAGCAGCTCGCCCTTGAATCGGACATTTCCTTTATTGAGGAGGGGGAAACGCTCAGGGAAGGAGTGTCCTTTCCACCACTGCTCTGCGAGGGAGTCTTTTAGTGCTGTCCACCATCTTCGGTGACTTTGGGACCGGAGGGATTGGAAGGAAGAAAAAGGGATGCTTTGTGAGATGGACAAGATCAGGCATTCTTTAGGAACAGGGATTTTATTTTCTGTTTCCTCCTGCCATTTGGAAGTCAAACATACTCTAACACGCAAGAGCAGACATGTGCCTGTCCAGGCTAACATGCATCACGTCACCAGATATAACTGAAATTCTTGGTAGGTTGAATTTGTTTTGGTCTATTTGGGGAGGTTTTAAGGACCACAGGAGCCTTCTGGCACTGACCCTTATCACCCAGACCCACCACTGCTGGTCCATATCTATTTCTACAGTATATGTGTTAACATTACCAACGTCTGAATTTTTTGTGGGGTTGGAATATTAGAATGATTAAGGTAAAGTTTCTGTATTTCTCTTCTTGAAGAGAGGCCTTACAGGAAAACACAAAACTATTCTTTTTTTTTCTTCTTCTTTTTTTTATTTTCTTTCCTCCCCCCCCCCCCTCCTTTGGAAACTTCAGACTATTTCACCCAATCACTATGATTATTGTAAACTTCAGAGTTAAAATTAGGAATAAATTTTAGTATTACTTTCCTTCTCTCTTCTCTCTTCCCTCTCATTTTAACTGAGTTATAAGAAAGGATTTGATTAAATAAAGTGGAAGGCATCATGTTGTAATTTAAAGCATTTCGGAGTTCAGTTTTCCTCATATATACATTCTCTTTATTATATTATATTTCCACTCCCCCAATTAGATGTTGGGCATCAGTAACAGATGCCTCTGTTAGCATCTAATGTACACTGATGGGATAATGTCCAATATTAGCTCAGGGAGTTAGCTAATGTTCCATGTAAAGAGTATAAAAATATTTTATTTAACCCTTCATGGAGAAGCTGTTCCATTTACCAGCCCTTCCAAGAAAAATGAATGCCATTTCATTTCCATTTCCATTATGGCAAAAAAAAAAACTTGGCTAATGGTTAAGTTAGTCCACTGGAGAAAATTAATGATCCTAATTTTTACCACTGCAGAGTATTTTGGTTTTTTTTTTTTAAATAATAACTTCCTTGGGAATTATTTGAGAAAATTTTACATTTCTTTTATAAATTGGACAAGGTCTACCAAAAGAGTTGGGTCCAAAGTTACACTTTCTTTTTTATTTTTAGGGCCATACCCACAGCATAGGGAGGTTCCCAGGTTAGGGGTCAAATTGGAGCTACAGCTGCCGGCCACGGCCACAGCCATAGCAACACCAGATCTGAGCTGTGTCTTCGGCCTACCTTAACCCACTGAGCAGGGCCAGGGATCAAACTGGCATGCTCATGTGGATCCTAGTCAGGTTCATTAACTGCTGAGCCATGAAAGGAACTCCTAAAGTTACACTTTCAGTAAATGGTCAAGTTGGGGCAATCTGGTCCTTGGTATGCTACCCCCCAAATGTCCCCCCTGGCGAGTAAGTTAGGGTTCAGTGTTGGCTCTACGACAGCATTGCGGTTAGTGATGGGTAAAGAGCAGGGCTTCTGTATCCGCCTCAACTAGATTATCACCTTGTTCTTGCCACTCTGGTGGCATGAATTGAGGCTATCCTTTAATCTCTAGAACCTCGGTTTTTCATGTGTGATTGTGGGAACAGTAAAAGTCTTTTTATTTTTTAGAATGAAATGAGATGATTATGTCAGAGCATTTGATGAGCTACAACTTAGCTAGTTACATTAGATATCTTTTCTCTACCCCAGTTTCTCTAAACAGTGCTTATTGCCCTTGGACACATATTTGAATTACTTGGATCGCTCCTGATATCCTAGCCAATCCCAGATTTGAAAATCGAATAAATTATGGAAAATCAGGCTGCTTGCCTCTGAGATCATTTAATTGTCCCCTCACCCAAAGTGGGCACAAGGGAGGCAGAAATCTTAGCTCTCAACCCAACGATGTATCATTTGTGTGCAGAAATTTGGTAAGAGGGAGGGAGGGGTCTTGTAACAATAGATTATATTTTCACAGCTCTTTTATATTATGTTTTATGGGGCATTTCATATATATAACTGATTTTATTCTCTTGGCAACTCCGAACGTTTTTTCAGCTTCGAAAACATCGCACCACTTGCAAAAGTTCACACAGTGTGTAAGTGGGAGAACCATGCCACCCTCCCAGGTCTTCCAACTCCGACTCATCCCCAGTCTCCAAACTTCATGTTGCATCACTACAGATGATGCTCTATTATCTGTTTTGTCAGGTGTTTCTTCCCTCTATGCTGGTGATGGGAGAGGCAGGGGACTCCCCTGTCTGGGAGAGAGTTACCTGCTCTCACACTGCCAGCCCTGGGAGTCCAAGGCTGCTTTTCCAGGAAGAAGAAGAAGGGACTCCGTTACTTAAGAGCATCACAGCCATGCATAGCCTGAGAGTCCAGGAGGGGTGTTTCTTGCATGTGTGGCTTTGCAGCGTAGAACAATTTTCCCCAAATTGAAGGACTAATATGGGATTGCCTACTTTTTTATTTTACTGAACAAGGATATAAGAAACAAAAGCAAAAGCAAAACAACAAAACAACCTGTCATCTACCAACAATATCATCTTAATGAACACATCTGTCATCACCCCACCAAAAGGCAGAAAGACTGTCCTCTCAGAATAAAGGATAGCTATTTCATGGACTAAATCTGGCTTTGTGAACAGTTCCCCTTCTGTCCTATCGCCTTCCTTCCTTCTCTCTTTCTCTTTCAGTCTTTCTCTAGTCCTCTGGTCCTCCCTCCCTCCTTCCTCTTCCCTCCCTCCTTCCATCCTCCCCCCTCCTTCCCCCTCCCTCCCTCTCTCCTTCCTTCCTTCCGTCCTTCCTTCTCTCTCTTCTCATCAGGGCGCAGTGCAGTCCATGGCAGGGCTTGGTGCGCCGGAACCCAAGCTCTCCACTCTCTCAGGGAACTCAGGCCTCTTCATTTGGGGAGGGGCCCCAGGGGAGGAGTGAATTAAACCAATTATGTGTTTCTTGGAGTCGCTGCAATCTGTGTGTTTCCAAGAAGTGTGCAGGATTAAAAACACTAGTGCACCATGATGTCAGAGAGTGCGTAGCAGAGCGGAGCTGGGCCACCAACGTGTTGAAATGAGCCCACTGAAAACAAAAGGGACCCACCTCTCGCCTTCCCGAAGGAGGTGCAGACAGCTCGAGGGCCGTGGAAAACACAAAGTCTGAGCACTGCCCATACGCTGGACAGCCCCGGAGGGCTCCCCGGGGAAGAGTCTGGGTGGATCTGTCAGGAGAGGGAGGAGGAGGCTCTGTTGCTTGGAGAGCTACGTTCCGAGCTGGATGCTCCCCTTTGCAGTGGGAAGATTGGGTTTCCCTCTGACTTGATTTAATGCTCAGGCCATCACTGTTGAACATGAATCACTTCATTTCTTTTTGGGTGCCCCACCCGCCTACCCACTCCCCTCGCACACACTTGAACACCCCCACCGCCCACCCCAGCGTTTCCAGAAACTCCCCACCAAGCCCAGGTCTTCAGTAGTCAGCCCTGCCCCTCGGGTTGGTTTGGCTGTGTCTTTAGAGGAGCAGGGGGCCAGGAGGGGACACGGATTCACAGATTCTTCCAGTCTTTGGTGAAGACCATTTGTTTACCTTTTCCAGCCTCACTGAGGGGCTGTCCATGGACCAGCACAGTGGGGATCACCTGGAGGCTCTGGGAAATTGCTCCATTCGTGAACCACCACGTCAGAATCTGCATTTTCTTTTCTTCTCTCTCTTTTTTTTTTGTCTTTTTTTGTTGTTGTTGTTATTTCTTGGGCCGCTTCCGTGGCATATGGAGGTTCCCAGGCTAGGGGTTGAATCAGAGCTGTAGCCGCTGGCCTACACCACAGCCACAACAGTGCCAGATCTGAGCCTTGTCTGCCACCTACACTACAGCTCACGGCAACGCCGGATCCTTAACCCACTGAGTGAGGCCAGGGCTTGAACCTATAACCTCATGGTTCCTAGTCAGATTCGTTTCTGCTGCATCATGACGGGAACTCCTGGAATCTGCCTTGTCAAAGGTCCCCCAGTGACTCCTGTGGTCGCTAAAATCTGAGAAGTGTGCTGGGTCTGACATGTAGCTGATAATTTTCAAAAACTTAAAAATCATAATTCTCACACAGGTACAGAGGGAGCAGCAGTCATAGATTCACTGAACTCATTAATCAAGAACCCTGCAGGATCAGGATGCTAAAACTAGTTTAAAAGAGAATGAAAGAGACGGCAGCGTATATGGACCATGAAAGAAAGATTGATGAAGTAAGATGGAAACTTTAAGTGCAAAATTAGGTAATATCCTATAGGACAATAAAACTATCCCTTGAAGTTATCTTTTCTATTAGACAGGCTTTGCTTATAGCTCTACCAGATGAAGATTATATGTAATCAATCTTCTATAAATTAATGTCCAACTGGACTGAGTCTGGGCTTTTAATCAAAATTAAATAAGAAGTTAAAAAGACTCTATCCCCAGGACAAAATCAGACAACTCTTAGGAAGCCTGGCAAGACAGTGCTCCAGTATGACTCTGAAAGCAAACTCAGCAGTCTTTTGTGTCGTTTCCAAATTTTGGATAATCCATCTTAACACAGAGTGTGACTAGACCTGTGACCAGCCACAAAGCATCTTCTTCTCTCACCTTTCCAGAAAATACAGCGGTTTCTACTAGGCTTCCGTTCCTCTCATTGGAGGCACTTCAGGATTGGGAAGGAAGCCTGTGGAGCTATTCCAGAGGCAACCATGAAGATGCATGGGGCTTACCCAGGACAGGAAGGAGAGAAAAGAGACACTTGTCTATTTCTCTTCCTTTATCATGTTGACACAAATCTCTCTCTCTCTCCTTTTTGGGGGGCAGGGCACACCTACAGCATTTGGATGTTTCCAGGCTAGGGAAACTTGCCTATGCCACAGCCACAGCAACACCAGATCTGAGCCACATCTACATCCTATGCTGCAGCTCATGGCAATGCTGGATCCTTAACCCACTGAGCGAGGCCAGGGATCCAACCTGCATCCTCACAGAGACAACGTCGGGTCCTTAACCTGCTGGGCCACGATGGGAACTCTCACGTGGGTGTCTTTAACCGTCAACTTAGATGCCCAGGAGAGCCCAACCCTGGAGATAAGATGCAAGATGGGGGCATTGCAATAAAAATATGGATTCCTGGAGTTCCTGTGGCAGCTCAGCAGTAACAAACCCGACTAGTATCCATGAGGACTCAGGTTCAATACCTGGCCTCGCTCAGTGGGTTAAAGATCCATCGTTGCCATGAATTGTGGTGTAGGTTGCAGATGTAGCTCGGATCTGGCTTCTCTGTGACTGTGATGTAGGCTGGCAGCTGTAGCTCCAATTCGCCCCCTAACCTGGGAACATATACGGTGGGTTGGATCCTAAAAGGCAAAAAAAAAAAAAAAGAAGAAGAATATGGATTCCAGAAAAGAACAGGTTCTTGGGTACCAGGATAGGAACCAGAAGCACAACCAGCAGGCCCTAAGAGAGTCTTCCATCTGGCACCCCATCAGCAGGAAACTTGAGTCTGTGGCCCCCGGGGGTGGGGACAGATTGATGGAAGCTCCTGAGGGCCAAATAGGGAAGGGAACACAGAATTCTTTCCTATTTATTCAACCTTTGGTAACCAACTCCTATGTTCTGGCCATCAGGCTACCAAGATATTTTAACCTTGGTCTCATGAAAAGGTTTCCAGGAGTCCCTGAAATTACAAGCATCATGTTGTGTTTGTGTGAATTTTCATAGGGAGACAGTCCATCACTTTGGTCAGAATCCCCAAGTGTTTGTGTCCCCAGACAGAATCCTATATCTAAGGAAAAGCTAGATGTTAAGAAGAGGGCTCCAACTCACAAGTTTGCCTTGTTAGCACTAGAGGCCAACAGAAGGAGCAAATGAATCCATCCAGAATATAAGTAGTGCCTACTCAGGAATTGTTCTTAGGGAAAATTCCACCGGCCTTCCAGTGTTGAACTGACCCGCAGCATCACAAGGACCTGCCTGACCCGCCTTTAAAGTTCCTTCATTCCTCTGAACTCTTATGGCCCTTGACCTGTCTGGCCTTGTCTTGTCTTTGGTTTCTGTGCATTGCAAGAATTTTTATTTATTTATTTGGTTTTTTTAGGGACACACGTATGGCATACGGAATTTTCTGGGCTGGGGTAGAATCGGAGCTACAGCTGCTGGCCTATATCGCAGCCACAGCAACACCAGATCTGAGCCACATCTTCCATCTACACCATAGCTTGCGGCAAACATTGGATCCTTAACCCACCGAGTGAGGCCAGGGATCAAACCCTCCTCCTCATGGATACTAGTCGGGTTCCTTACTGCTGAGCCGTGATGGGACCTCCCCACTGTAAGCACTTTAAGAGCAAGGACGGGAATGAAGAAGGGTCCTATTCGTCATTGTCCCGACAGCATTTGACTCCGTGCCCTCCCAGAACGCCTTTGCATGGTACGAGGATTTTATTTTTCTATGTTTTGGCTCTTAGACCCCCCTGGCTCGGAAAGAGGTGGAGGGTGGGGGGCTCTTGCTGGGCTCCTACTGACAGGACCAGAAAATAGAGAAAGACACCGATACACACCAAAGGAAATGAAGTGGTAACGACCCGAAAGCTTACATTGTGATTACGGCCTCCGTGTCACTCTGTTTCTAACTGGAACCATTTCCTTTGCAAATTGTTTGGCACAGAGACATTTCGATGCTGCTCCAGAGAGGTGGGAGAGAAGATAAATTCAAGAAAAAAGGGAGCTCCAGGAGGCAGATGCTGGGAAAGGGAATAAAAAGGATGGATCGCAAGGGAAGGCGGGAGGTGGTGCGGCTCAACAGAGACAGGGAGAGATTTCTCCAGACAACACGGGCTCATCGCTGTGCATGCAGTGCCCACAACTATGTGTGCACAAATATATCAGGGGTATCGAGAATGTCATAATGATACTCTATCACCCGTGGTTCTCGTTGTAACCACTGTAATAAGCAAAACATACAAAGCACATTGCTGGCTTTCAAGACTATAATTTTCTCTGCGGAGAAATATTGCAAAAAAGGGAAAAAAGAGAGAGAGAAGAAAACATGATATTTTGTTCTGTTCCTAAAAAAGGCATTTTTTTCCCCTTTCTTTGCTGCTCTTTCCTTTCATTAAACTATCCTTAAGTGCTTTCAGAGAAAACTAAGTAGGCCACAATTCTGGGCTGCTGACTGAATAATTATAAGTCTGGAAGGCCGTTGGGATGGCCAGAGAGAGGCCCGGGTCCCTTTCCTGAAATCCAGAGACCCATGGGGATTGTGCCAGTTGAGGCCAGGCTCCTCACGTTGAAATGATTTCTTGTTTCGAAGGAAAATCAGGGACATTCTTATCCTTATTAGTCCTCTGAGAACTTGGGCCACTGCCAGATTTTATTGGAAAATTGCAACAAAAGAAATTAGAGATAGTGAGTTCTGCAAGGGTCTTATATTTTTGAAGGGTTACACTAGAGGCATAGTGAAACCAGATTATTTCCAGATCAGCGCTGTTCTATGAGCTAAGATAAAGTCTCTGCTTTTTAAATATTCACATTTCCCTGGACTGAGATTCTTCCTCTTAACTCTTGTTTGTTTCTGTGTGTCCCTGTGCCTAAGATGTTATGAGATCAGCATAGGGTAGGTGACAAAAGCGAGATGGGTGAGGGCTCTGCCACCAAGGGGTTCAATTCAGCTGGGCAAGCATCATCTCATCTACTGGGGACCAGGAAATGGCTGGATGTGTGGGGAGTGGGGGGAAACCATAGAATAGACACAAAGGGGGTTAGGACCTGCTACCCTCTGCAGCACAGGACAAGGATTCATGTTCTCAAGTAGAAAGTGGTCATTGCAAGTGGCCTGAGGAGAAATGTGTTTGGTGCTTGAATCCCTTGGTGGTGTCAGCACGTGAGCATCTCGGGGGTGGCTCAGAATGGAAAAGGAACCCAAGCTGGGGAGCCAGACATACCTGGCCTTGTATCCTAGTTTTGCTCATTCTTTGTTATGATCTGGGCACATTACCTACCCTTGTGTGGCTTCTGAGGTTGGATTGTAGCAGAGGATCTCCAAGTGGCTGCTTCTTCTTCTTCTACTTTTCCTTCTCCTTCTTCTTCTTCTTCTTCTTCCTCTTCCGTGATTTTTAGGGCCGCACCCAAGACATGAAAGTTCCCAGGCTAGGGGTCAAATCAGAGCTGTGGGCTCGGGATCCAAGCTGCATCTGCGACCTACACCACAGCTCATGGCAGCACCTGATCCTTAACCCACTGACCGAGGCCAGGGATTGACCCCACATCCTCATGGATAATCGTTGGGTTTGTTACTACTGAGCCACCACAGGAACTCTGATTCTTATTCTAAAATTCAGAGATTCCTACTCTCAAATAACTTTTCTTCCAATCTGGTAGTTTTGCTCCAGCTCCTAAGGTAGGACGAGGAACACCTCTCCAGCCGAGCCCACCCTGTATCACCATATCACAGCATGCCACACCAGAGAATCTTTTTTTTTTTTTTTAAAGATCTTCACCAGGAAATATTATTTTTTATTTTTTTAGGGAATATTATTTTAAATATGTTGCTGATCATAAATAATGAGTTCCTATTATTGGCGTGTTTAAAGGCTAGAGTTTCCTTTTTATTTTATTTTATTTTTTTTTTGTCTTCTTGCTATTTCTTTGGGCCGCTCCTGCGGCATATGGAGGTTCCCAGGCTAGGGGTCGAATCGGAGCTGTAGCCACCGGCCCACACCAGAGCCACAGCAACGCGGGATCCGAGCCGCGTCTGCAACCCACACCACAGCTCACGGCAACGCCGGATCGTTAACCCACTGAGCAAGGGCAGGGACCGAACCCGCAACCTCATGGTTCCTAGTCGGATTCGTTAACCACTGCACCACGACGGGAACTCCCTAGAGTTTCCTTTTTAAAAATGTATTTTGTTGGAGTTCCCGTTGTGGCACAGTGGGAATCTGACTAGGAACCTTGAGGTTGCAGGTTCAATCCCTGGCCTTGCTCAGTGGGTTAAGGATCTGGTGTTGCTCTGGCTCTGGCATAGGCTGGTGGCTACAGCTCTGATTAGACGCCTGGCCTGGGAACGTCCATATACTGTGGGAGCAGCCCTAGAAAAGGCAAAAAGACAAAAAAAAATTTATTTTGTTGAAGTGGAGTTGAGGTATAATGTTGTGCTGGTTTCTGCTGTAGAGAAAAGTGACTCAGTTGTGTGTATATATATATGTGTGTATGTATATATACACACATTCTTTTTCACATTCCTTTCCATGATGGTTTATCACAGGATACTGAATATTATTACCGGTGCCCTACAGCAGGGCCTTGTTGTTTGTCTATCCTATGTATGATGGTTTATATCTGCTAACTCTAAACTGCCAATGCACTATTCCCCCAGCTCCCTCTCTTAGTAACCACAAGTCTTTCTCTATGTCTGTGAATCTGTTTCTTTAAGTTCATTTCATGTCACATTTTAGATTCTACCTATCAGCAATATCATACGGTATTTGCTTTTCTCTTCTGACTTACCTCACTTACCATGATAGTCTCTACGTCCATCTATGTTGTTGCAAATGGCATTATTTCATTCTTTTTTATGGCCGAGTAGTAGTCCAGTGTATACACGTACCACATCTTTTTTATCCATTCCTCTGTCAATGGACATTTGTTTCCAAATCTTGGCAACTGTGAATGTAACATAACTTGGTTATTGTGAATAGTGCTGTTATGAACATTGGGGTACATGTATCTTTTCGAATTATAGTTTTATCCAGATATTTGCCACCCTCGTGATTCTTAGTGTAATGTTCTCATGTCCCAGAAGAAAAACTATTGGGAGGAAGCAGTAAATGTTAGCAATGTGGAAGAGGACAAGTCATACTAGTACACCAACTCACTATAGTAAATGGGGACCCATGTTAATACATCTTTGTTTTTTGACAGTATAAACATCACTAATATTAAAGGTAGGAGAGAAACTAAAAAATAAAGGAAGATCATGAGGACTCTCTCAGCAAGAGACCCACCACTCACTGAGAGCCTGTCTTTCTTCCACGCATTTTCATCACTCGGCCTCTAGGGAAGATGGTGGAATTTGTCCTAAGAGAGACAACTTACTTTGTTGCTAAGAGAGAAACGCCTTCTTACTTCAGGTGGCCCCAAGTTCTGCATTGTGATTAGAGTCTCAAGGTTTCTCAGCTCTGTTGAAGTTTCAAATTCTTCCCTCTAGAGCTGTTAGGGTTAGATGTCCACCTAGATGTCAGAGCTTCTGAATGTCCATCCTTGAGGATGTCCACCATGCCTGCTCCACAAAATGAGCTGAATGGCAAAAGCCCTTAAACACCAAGGCCCTGGCCCTAAGCTCAGAAGGCTGGTCTGAGTCAGAGACATGGGTTTGGGCCCTCTTCATTTGCATAAGGGGTTCCCATGAGCTGTTATGAACTTGGACCAGGAGAGGCACAGTTAAAGCAGGATTGGCTGTGGGATAGAGGTCTTGTAGTGCTAACAAAGAAAGCCAGGTGCTTAAAATAGAATAAGAACCAGGTAGCTCAGGGTAGATGTGCTCTCCTCTCTTCCTCCAGCTGTGATTTTTGGAGCTCACAAAGCAGTCAACTGTGCCAGAGTCCTCAGCTAAAGCTCCGTCCCTCCCACCTCCCTGGCCTGGAATGAGCCTGGCGTCTGGTCCCTGGCCTGGCCCTGGGAGGCAAGCATCACGCCTCCTTCCACTAGATGGTTCATTCATTTCTCCATCCCAGATTCTCCCACACCAATTAGAGGTCAGTGAACACGTTAAAAGCCCTCAAAGGAGCAATCTCTTCGTCATTGGTATCAAACGCTGTTCCAAACCCCAGGGCCCCTCTCTTCCTGCTGTCTTTCCAAGAAGCGCTTTTCACTTGATGCTCCCACTTTATACACGTCCGGCTGGCTTCTCTCATTGTTCTCTCCTGGAGAGCTCCTCAAAAGGAGGCTTGGGGCCGTATTTCAGCCTGCTTGGCGGGATTCCTACAGGAAGCTGTGGACAAACTCTCCCGCTCTATTAAAAGGAAGTATGGACTTATCTTGTTTGTGGTCCCAGAGCAAGTTACACGGGAGCCGAGACAGCGCCCTCATGCTTTGCACAGAGCAAGCATTCAATAAACACTTGTCAGATGCATAAAAGTAATGAAGGACCCTCCTTTTCTACTTCCTTTCACATTAATATTTGTGGGAAGGAGGTGTTGGCTAAAGGACTTTACGTTTTACCAGGCACCTTTCTTTGCTAACTTTTCGTTGGCTGCAACTTGAGTCCACCCCTAGCAAAACTGTTGGTGAAGGATGTTCCTTTGGTAGTGCTTGCCTATGCCCTTTTAGCACTTGCCACCACAGGCCCCTCCCCAGCCAAGGAGGGGCCCTTCGATAGCCCCCCACCAAGGCCTGGACAACCTTGCCCCCATCATTCTGTCACCATGTCTGAGTTGGTGTTTCTGCTTACACCTGTTCTGTGACCATCAGCCAAAGCTTGCTGAAATATAATGTGTCGTTTGTGTTCTCTGTCTTGGGGATGATATATTTGCATTTAATAGGAGCCTTTAGGAGATCCAGTGCTTCTACTCCCAGACCTGACTTCAGAGTGAGGATACTGGCAAGAAGAATTCAACAGCAAATATTATAATAATTTCTCTCTCCTTTTGGATTAAAATCCCCTCAAGGCAGTCCCCTGTTTTGTACCCCTAGTATATGCCTGGAAACCTGTACCTCTAGATCCTCATCAACTATATTTCATGGATAAATATGAGGTGACTAGCTAATGTAGTAACTTGAGAGATGATATGTCTGGATTAATAGAATCCTGCCAGTGTCACATATTTTGTATTATCCACAGCTCTCTTCGATGGTTTCACCCACTTTGGTTGAGAGAGAAAGGTTTCACCATGGAGGTTCCCAGTGATCTCCGTGACCTGATATTCAGAGCTTTGTCTAATCCCCTTTCCTTGAGTAAAGGGCCTGTAGCCAATGGAATACATAATATTGATTTCGGTTATGTGATCAAGTTACACTTCCATGATTAGGTGACAAAGGTGGACACTTCCTTCTCGGTAGGACTCCTCTGCAGGCTTTGATGAAATAAGCTGCCCGTATGACCAGAAACTCTCAGAAGTCTTCCACTAATAGCTGAAAAAGAACCAAGGTCCTAATGCAACAGCTTGTAAGGAGCTAAATGCTGCCAACAACTATGTCAGCTTGGAAGCAGATTCTTCCAAAGTCAAAACTTCAGATTAGACCTCAGCACCAGATGACTTTTTTTTTTTTTTCTGTTTTACAACTGTACCTGTGGCATATGGAATTTCCCAGGCCAAGGGTCGAATTGGAGTTGCAGCTGCTGCCCACACCACAGCCACAGCAACACAAGATCTGAGCCACATCTGCAACCTATACCACAGCTTGCGGCAACACCTGATCCTTAACCCACTGAGTGAGGCCAGAGCTCAAATGCATATCCTCAAAGAAACAATGTTGGGTTCTTAACCTGCTGAGCCACAACAAGAATTCCTCCAGATGACATCTTTTTTTTTCTTTCTTTTTTTGTTATTTCTTTGGGCCGCTCCTGCGGCATATGGAGGTTCCCAGGCTAGGGGTCGAATCGGAGCTGTAGTTGCCAGCCTACACCAGAGCCACCGCAACGCGGGATCTGAGCCGCGTCTGCAACCTACACCACAACTCACGGCAACGCTGGATCGTTAACCCACTGAGCAAGGGCAGGGATCGAACCCGCAACCTCATGGTTCCTAGTCAGATTCGTTAACCACTGCGCCACGACGGGAACTCCCAGATGACATCTTATTTGCCGCCTTGCGAGAGATTCTGAAGCAGAGGATCCAGCTGAACTGTGCCCAGGCTCCTTCCTGGCCCCCAGGAGCTGAGAGATAATAAACCCATGTTGCCTTAACCTGCAAAGCTTGTGGTTATCTCTTATGCACCAAAGAAAACAAATACAAGGGTCTTTTATACCATTTGTCCTCCAGGTTGTCAGACTTTTCCAATGACATTTGCAAGGGAACCAGCCCTGAAAAAAAAATGTCCATTTGAGAGCTGATTGGTAGGCCAGAACTTAGGAGAGTTGGCCCTTCCCATTTTATCTTTTCCTATCTTTTTAGGGCCATACCCACGGCATATAGAAGTTCCCAGCTGGGAGTCTAATCCAAGCTGTAGCTGCCGGCCTACGCCATAGCCACAGCAACTCGGGATCCGAGCCGCATCTTTGACTTATACCACAGCTCATGGCAATGTTGGATCCTTAACCCAATAAGCGAGTCCAGGGATCGAACCTGCATCCTCATGGATAGTAGTCAGGTTCATTAACCACTGAGCCACAATGGGAACTCCAAGGAATCCTAACTTTTAATAAGCACCAGGGGATTCTGATGAGGAGCCCAGGCTTTGAGAAACTCGGATCTGGAGGTTCAGAAACATTTTACAAAGTTTCCCAAAGTGCACCCTTGGCACCAGAAGGTCCATATTTCAATGACTTGCCAGCAGTAGGTATTGCCCTTGTGACTTTAAAACTATGGGTTTTAAACTCTCTATACCTCAATTTGCATAACTATCATATGTATTGACTGATGTAGATAGACTCCTTCAGTCTTATAATCTAGGATTTAAGTAATGAAAGGGATAGTTTAATAATAAAATGAGAGTAAAAATGCCATTCTCTATGTGTCAGACACTGCTTTAAATTCCTTCTACATTCACCCATTTAGCCTTTACAACAATCCTCTGAAGTGGATGCCATTATCAACCTCATGTTTACAGATGAGGAAAAGAGGCCCGGAAAGACCAAGTAGCTTGCCTAAGGTCACACAGCTAGCAGGTACTATGGGCAGGAATCAAATGCCTTCAGGGTGGCTGTACAGTCCGTGCTTTTAACTACTGTGCTAGACACCCTCACTTTTAAATTCTAGTGTCTCCAAGTTTCTAAAAGAGCAATATGGATGTGGACTGCATTTATGGGGAGGTGAATATACATTATGACTTTCCTTTATTATCGAATAGAATTTTCTTTGGCCAAAGATGTGAAAGAAGTTTATCATAAACAGAGGAAACCCCAAGACAAGAAATGTGCAAGAGAACCTGAGTGTGAAATATGGGTCAAGTCATGAGGAGACTGGCTGGTCAGAGCAGGGTCCGATGGGAAAGCCATGAAAAGTAGGGATGAGAAAGGAAGGAGGCTATGAGATGGGGACTGGAGGAGGGGCTGGAATATTATGTAGAGGAATTGGTGACCACCTAATGCTGCTGACTTCCCCCCTTGCTAATCAAAGCTCCAATTCTCTCCTTGAAGTTCCAGGGGACAGGGGATGCATACGATTATTCTAGTTCAAATATAGCCACGCTCTCC
Source organism: Phacochoerus africanus (assembly GCF_016906955.1). Taxonomy (NCBI): domain Eukaryota; kingdom Metazoa; phylum Chordata; class Mammalia; order Artiodactyla; family Suidae; genus Phacochoerus; species Phacochoerus africanus. The sequence goes on from NC_062552.1 coordinate 41,854,567, forward strand.
CCTTTTGCCAGTGACTCAATTCAGCCAATAAGAAATAAGTAGAACTCTGTTAGGGGCCTCTGGAAAAGATTTTTCTCATCATCACAAAAAAAGGGAGATACATGAGAAAAAGCCCTGCTGGCTCCTCCCATCCTTCCTTGGGATGCTGTGGTGTCAGGATGTGATGTTGGTCCTTTGGCAGCCATCTTGCAGCAATGAGGGGAAGAGCAGAGGCTCTTGGAAATGCTGACCCAGCTCCTTGGTGTTCTGACTTCACAGAATTACTGGACATGGAGCCATCTTCTTCCATGCTTGTGTGTATGCAAGATAACATAAGGCCTTTATCACCTGAGCCACCGATGTGCTGTTGCATGCGGCCAAGTCAATGGCATCATAACTGATAAAGATTATACTAGAAAGTCAGGGTCATTGATGAAATAATACTCATAGGAGTTACCAATAGTATTGTGCTTCCATACACATTATTTCATTTAGTTAGAAGTGAAAGAGCATTAACTTTGGAGTTATAGGACCTGGGTATGAATTCCTGCCCCATCTAGAGGACCTGAGAAAATACCATCTCCTTGAGCCTCAGATTCCTCACCTGTAAAATGTGCAAAAGAATATTATCCCCTTCAAGTTGTGGTGATTATGTGAGAGAATAGTTTCATGGCATCCAGCTCAGCATCCAACACTAACTACCTCTAGAAAGCAGATATGGATTGATAATGATAACAACAGCCAATAACAAGTGAGCTCTTACTGCCTGCCCACCTCTGTCTCAAGAACTTTGGGTGTATTGTTTCATTAAATCCTCTCGGAGATGGGTATTGTTAAAAGCCCATTTCCATGTATCATCCCTCATCCCCAGAGCCCTTTAAGGAGGTCCTGTGCAGCATCATTCTTTCCGCTCTGGAAGTTGAGGAGGTGGTGGGGTGAGCTGAAGTGGCAGGCTGAGCTACGTGATGACAGAACCAGGAGTGTACAGGCTTCCCTCCTTCTAAATCCCAAGTCTTGGAGTTCCCATCATGGCTCAGCAGTAAGAACTAGTACCCAGGAAGACGCGGTTTCGATCTCTGGCCTCGCTCAGTGGGTTAAGGATCTGGCATGGCCATGAGCTCTGGTGTAGGTTGCAGAGGCAGCTCGGATCTGGCATTGCTGGGGCTGTGCTCTAGGCCGGCAGCTGTAGCTCTGATTCGCCCCCTAGCTTGGGAAATTCCATATGCTGCAGGTGCAGCCCTAAAAATAAATAAATAAATAAATAAATAAATAAATAAATAAATAAAATCCCAAGTCTGAACTATGATGTGTCAGAGACCTGTCCTAGTCTTTCAGGATCTCACGCCCCCAGGGGACAATTTGCCTTTCGATGGCCTTGCTTGTTAAGAGACCATGGTAGCATCTGTGATTATCGTTCACAATGCCCACCACCACAAACTGAAAAGGAGGGAAAGCTAATGATTCCTGTGTCTCGGGAGAGGCGTGCGGCTTCTACCTGATGCGCTCAGAGCATCCGTCTGGAGGTCCTGGCAAACCCAGTCTAATGAGGTTGTTGGCCAGCTCCCCGTGGTGGTCACCAGGGACCTTGTTAGGAGAAGTTTCTCATCCCCAAGGAGTTCTTTGCCCGATGATGGACCAAGTTGTCTGCCATGGGAGATCTGGAGAAAGATCAGGGCTCTTCTGATGTGGGGAGGGGGGGGGAAATCCTCTGAGCAGGTACACGATCTTTCTCCCTTCCCTGCAGGGACCACCCACATGTTGAGTGGACTGGAAAGGGGTGGGGACGCAGCCATGAGTTTTCACTTAGGTGTGGGGTGTTCAGTTGCCCAAGTGTCACTGTCTCAGGCCCATGTGGCCCAGGGGTTTTGAACAGTGGCTCTGACTCCTCCGCTCTGTTTTTGATCAAGTTGAGAATCACAGAAGCTCGAGGAAGACTGCGTCACAAGCACATCTTCCTTCCTGGCCAGAGGGTCTCGTTTCCCAAGTTCACATGGTCGGTTAGCAGCACAGCCAGGCCAGCAATCTGCAGCACCTGCACGTCCAGGTCGCAACAGAAAGAGCCAGGCACGCTGAGGAGGGTCCAGGACCCAGATTTCACTTTCTTTAGAAAAATCAGCCTACCAGAGGAGTTCCCGTTGAGGCTCAGCAGGTTAAGAACCCCACAGAGTGTCTGGAAAGATGAAGGTTCGATCCCTGACCTCACTCAACGGGTTAAGAATCTGGCGTTGCCACAAGCTGCTGTGTAGATAGCTCACAGAGGCGGCTCGGATCCCACGTTGCTGTGGCTGGGGTGTAGGCCAGCAGCTGCAACTCCCCTAGCCTGGGAAATTCCATATGTTGCAGGTGCGGCCATACAAAGAAAAAAGAAAGAGAATCAGCAGAGCAGAGCTGCCGCTTACCTCCAGGAGTATAGTTAGCATGGTCATTTGCCTTCTCAGGTCTGGTCCACACATCTGCCTACAAGGCACGTGCTGCTGCTACATCTGCTGTACGGGTAGATGGTCATGGCCCAAGGTCACAGAGCCAATACGGGCAGGATTTTTTTCACACTGCTCAAGGCTAGCCTGATATGTGAATGTACCCAAAGTGCCCCAGGCTGTCGTCACCTGTTCCCTTCCAGTCACGGGGCTGGCCGTGTGGGGAACAATGCTTTCCCCATTTTGTGAAGACCTCGGGGATCCTGGAGCATCCTTGCAGGTGTCTCAATTACCGCTCATTTTGGCTCCTGCTCCTCTCCCGCCCCCTTATCTGCTAGGCAGAGGCAGCTCCATGCAGACGTGAGGTGTGGGCTGTGTGCCATGATGGGATTTGAGGGCTGCTGGGAACCCCCAGCCCTGATCCCCTTCCCTGGAGCCTAGCTGCTGAGAGCTAAAATTTGAAGCCCGGCTCTGGACTCCAGTCCCCTGTGAATGCAGCCCTTCCTTACAGAGACAGTGCACCCTGTAATTCTTGACAGTTCAAGCTCCCTAATTCGTACCCGGAGGCTTCCCAGCTCCCAGCCTGGAAAACACACAATATGGGAACATTTGTCTCTTGGGGTCAGGGGGGAACTGGCCTGTGGGGAGAAAGAGGGGATAAATGGGGAGATTGAACTTGGACTTGGACCACAGCCCCCCTGAGTCCCATCGGCGCCGCATGAATCTGAACTCAGAGCGTTTCAGTGTCTAATCTGGCCAAGGCCACGGCAGGGCTGTCACTGTCCACACTCAGGGGGATGTGACCCAAGAGAGCAGAGGGACTGGCCGTGGGATGGGGGTGTTTGCAGAGGGCACTGGGGAGGGTGCACTGGGTGGCAGGAACGCCCAGCTCTGGTACTTCCATCATGGCTTGATGAGGCCGAGGGAGCCCAGCCTTCCCAGGGCAATTCCAGCACAGCTCATTTCTGCATGTTTTACAATAGTGTTGATAAAATCCCCATGGAGCCCTGGAGCATGTGCGAGGAGTTCCCACCAGAAATCTAAACAACGCCCTGGTGTTGCTGACAGCTTAATAATGTGACAAAGTTCAGCTCCTTCAATGACAGGGACAGGAATGCAGCTGGGCTGGTCGGACCTAGAGCTTTAAAAATACCCACCTACCCCACCCCCAGCTCTGACCCAGCATTTGACAAATAACCTTTCCTTAGCCTCCTTGAAGGCACCAGACAGAACCAAGTGCCACACAGGGGCCCCATGCCACCGTTAAAATGTTAAATGGAGTGGCAAGGGCCACCAGAGTCACTTGGGGCTGACATTTATCTTTATTATTATTATTAATAAGAATGCATATATTGCTTTTTGGTGCATTCCAGGGCTTTTTGCCCTCCTAAATCATGTGGCTGTATATCAGCAGGCCCAATAAATCACCCCATGAACCCAAATTCAATGCAGCTGTCAGGCCAGATCCGAGAGAAGCAGAGTTCGCTTAATTGCGCTGCAGCCGGGAACCCACGGGCGTTGCCCAGAAAAATCAGAATAATAGCAGTGTTGCTGGTGACATTTCAAGAGCGAGATGTGAACTGCTAGCTTCAGCTTTAATTTTACAAGAGGGAATGGGGGGGGGAATTGGGGGGGCAGCGGGGGACGGGTGCAGGGAGAAATCCAGACTTCAACAAATATTGAAACTCCTAGGTTCTTTTTTTTTTTTTCTTGCCTGAAAGCCAGTACAGACAATGAGTTCCACATTTAGAGATTTCAGGAGAAAAAGAATCCATTTTTTTTTTCTTCTCTCTCTAGCTTCTTCTCGTTTCTCCGGCTTGCCAGCTCCCTGCCCCTTCCCAACAAAATGAGTGAAAGCGAAGGAGCCATAGGATTTGAGTTGGAGCCAATTGGATGGGCCAAGAGGTTACATATGGCACTAACAAATCATGGAGCCATGAAGGATATTACTGATTTAAAGTTATGTATGTTAAAGCCCAAATCTTCACAGCAGCATTCATAAAGGTAAAGGTAATTAATGGAGAGCCTTCACCAACAGAAAAGGGGCCTCCTCCCCACTCTTCCCTGCCTCCCTCTTCAAAACTGTAGCACCTTTCAGCTGCAGACAGGCCCCCAGCCTCAGCGTCTCCCTTAGCTGAGGGTGAGCTGCTTCAAGGGATGGCCTTAGCCTAACCCACCAAAGGACAAGCTCAGCTGGAGCCTGCACTTATAGGAGGCCTCCAACACTACCGTGTGGGGGTTTATTTGTTTTGTTTTGTTTGTCTATTTTTAGGGCCACACCCAAGGCATATAGAAGTTCCCAGGCTGGGTGTTGAATCAGAGCTGCAGCTGAGGCCTGTCGCAGCCACAGCAATGCTCTGTCTGAGCCTCATCCATAATCTCCATGGCAGCTCGTGGCAACGCCGCATCCTTAACCCACTGAGTGAGGCCAGGGATCGAACCCACATCCTCAGGGATACAAGTCGTGTTCGTTGCTGCTGAGCCACAACGGGGACTCCACCATTTGGTTTATTTTTGTGCGCCTTAAGTATGTGTCGTTTCTTCCTCACATGTTTTGGGGTTACCAGAAAAACTATCCCCTTTCCCCCCTTAATTTTTAAAACCCTGTGTAATTTCAGGGAAACGTGATCCATGTGTTTCAGATTCATTTGCACTTAATCACCAACATCCCCCTGGAAAGAGCTGTTTTCTCTCCCAGAAGAGACTTCGGTGCCCTTTTAAATAAGCCCTGGATGTGCCTTTCCATGCCGGGCTGCCCCATCCAAGTGCAGAAGGTTGTGTTTGGCCAAAGGAAAACCAACCTGACCACTGAGGACATGGTTCTGGTTTGAAATGTTGAACTCGTGAATTTGGACAGTGTTCTGGCAATGGGGAAATGACTTCCCCTGACCCCAGTGTTTACACAGAGAAAAAAAACTTCTATTAAAAAAAAAAAAATGTTCGTATCAACTCCGCCGGGGCCATCGGCGTGTCAGCCTTAGCCTCTGGTTCCTGGGTTCAGAATGAGCCATTGCTGCTTTTCTTGGAGGTTCTTTGAGAAAACGTTTTTACCCAGAGACTCCTAACTACCCCAAAACACCCAGGAAGCGTCTTGGGTGGCTTCCAGGGGCCACGGCACAGCTGTACCCAGGACACCACCCAATCTCCCCACCCTCCAGCCACCACAATCCAACCACTGCGTTGAAGCCACACTGGCATCCTTTCCACCCCAAACAAACCTATCATTACCCATCTCAGATTAATCGATGCCATTTGTGTGCCCTGCCTGTTGGGTTTCAGCTGGAGCCCGTGCAATGGTAATGGCCACCACCCTTGAAGACCTCGAGGCACTCACACTCACAACTGTGGCCCTTGGCCGAATTCCCTGAGCTGTTGTTCGTCTTTAGCCCCGGAACTCCAGAGCTTTCCTCCTGCCTGCTCCCTGCCCACTTCTGCCACCCTGAGACTTTGGGAAATTTCAGAAAGGGTTTCCAGTGGAATGGAGGCTATTTGTGGAAGCAAGTGTGGCTTTGAGTGAATGTCTTTGCTTTATTTCATTAATTTTAAGATGCAGATTTGTTTTTAACGCCCCTGAAATTAGGACACTCCTTACAGTGGTGCAAAAGCATGGTGACATCGTGGAAAGTGTTTACCTTGTGAGGGATACATAGAGTCATGGTGCACCTCTTCCAGTCCCTTAAAAAAAAAAAAAAAGTGATCCCTTTTTAAAACACAGTGATAAACTTTAACCTCTCTCACTCATTTCTTCCCCATTCATTTTCGGTAAAAGTATATGCACCATACGCTTGACTACATAGACAGCAGGAGATGAGACACGTGTTGAAACGGCCTCTCCCTTTCTGACAGTTATAATTTAGTTCTAGACATAAGTGCATACGCGACCAACCGTGCAAAGTGCTAAATGAGTGGTGTGGCCGGAAAGTGGTGGAGAAGATCGAGATGGAGCCACAGAGCGGGATGGAGGGGTTCTAAGCCGGGAGGCTGGCAGCCTCACAGCAGACCTGCTGCTGGGAGCCAGGGAAATGAATTTCTACCTGCAGAGCAAGGGGCTTGTGGTGGGTCAGCATGCCCCACGGTGTGTCCTGTAGAACGGAGTCCAAGGGGCAGCTTTGAGAGAACAGGGGTCCATGGTGGAGTGTGGGGGAGGGGCCTTGAGCAAAGTCATTATATTTCTTTCTCAGAGATGCCCAACACATGTTAGCAGCTCATGGGCTAATGTGATATTTGAAGTTCACTGAGAGAAGTTCTACAGCAAAGAGCTTAGGCAGATTTTCTTTTTCTTTCTTTTTCTTTTCTTTTCTTTTCTTTTTTTTTTTTTTTGGTCTTTTTTGAGGGCTGCACCTGTGGCATATGTAGGTTCCCAGGCTAGGGGTCCAATTGGAGCTGGAGCCGTAGCCACCAGCCTACACCACAGCCACAGAAAAGCCAGATCCAAGCTGCATCTGTGACCTACACCACAACTCATGGCCACACTGGATCCTTAACCCACCGGGCAAGGCCAGGGATTGAACCTGAGTCTCCATGGATGTTAGTCAGGTTAGTGACCGCTGAGCCACAATGGCAACTCCTCTTTTTCTATTTTATTTTATTTTATTTTATTTTATTTTATTTTATTTTATTTTATCTTATTTTATTTTATTTTTTAGGGCTGCACCCCCAGCATATGGAAGTTCCCAGGCTAAGGGTTGAATCAGAGCTGTAGCTGCCATCCTATATCACAGCCACAGCAATGCAGGATTTGGATTCGAGCCATGTCTGAGATCTTCACTGAAGTTCAGGGCCACACCAGATCCTTAACACCCAAAGCAAGGCCAGGGACCGAACCCTTGTCCTCATGGATACTAGTCAGGTTTGTTACTGCTGAGCCATGGTGGGAATTCCCAACAGATTTTCTTTAACTCAGTGTTTTCCCAATATACCTGTTCCTCAAATCCTTTATTTCAGTCCTTAGCTGCTACTTTGGCAAGAAATCTTAGGAAAACGCCAGGGTATCTTCCAGCATTCCAGGAAGTCACGGGACAATGTGGCGCTATAGCACGTGGGGACAGGAAAGCCTAAGAGAAGTGTCTCAAGCCGGGTGATGGACTCCGGGCCCGAACGCTGGAGTGTCCCTGTGAAGAGGAAAAAGTCTTTACCAACTGATCAGTCAAGAAACATTTATTATATACGTGGAATCTAAAAAAGACGACACGAATGTATATGCAAAGCAGAAACAAACTCTCAGATGGAGAAAGCAAATTTTTGGTGACCAGTGGGGAGAGGAAATAAACAAGGATATACTGTAGAGCTCAGGGAACTATAGCCATTGTCTTATAACAACCTGGAGTGGAATATAATCTGCAAAAATACTGAATCACCAGGCTGTACACCTGAAACTAATATAAGGTTGTCATCAACTGTATTTCAATAAAACAAAACAAAACGAAAAACAAATACTACTTGTACAAAAAGAAACATATATTAAGTACCTATAACTTACCTAATAGAGTTTAATAAGTATAATTTAATAATAATAATAATAATATAGGCGTTCTTGTTGTGGCACAGTGGAAATGAATCCGACTAGTAGCCTGGGAATATCCAAATGCCACGGGTGCATCCTAAAAAGCATATATATATATAGCATCATTGATATGATGTCCTATATTGGCACTGGGAACACAGAAATATGGAAAACACTGCCCCTGACCTCAAGTGGCTCCTAATCACAGAGAAGACTGGGTGCAAATGGCCACATAAGGTGGCCGGTCACCGAGGTGGAAGAAAAGTGCCCGAGGAGACTAAGCCAGCCCAGGGGAAAGAAAGGAAGCTTCCCACAGAGAACCCTTTAGAACCGGACCTTGGAGGAGGGGTCTGAACACCTATGTACCTGGAACAGAAGCATATCTAGGCAGGAAAAGGAGCATAAATAAAGAGAAAAAGGCACAAGTGTTTAACTAGCTTGTAGCAGCCAGTGGGGAGGAAGGTGAGGGGCAAGAGACACTGTGATGAAGGGAGAAACCTGAGCCTGATGAGTCAGGTTGGCGCCAGACTGCGCAGAGTCTGTCTCAGCAGTTACAATGCCAACAACAGAAAGAGGGGACAATGATATCCCACGATAAGGAGTCCGAAGATTTACAACGAGAAGGTCTGGGACTGGCTCAGGAGTTCTGTGGTGACCCTTTCTGTTCTTGCACTTGGCTGTTCCTCCCCGTGCTATCTTCTCATCCTCGCCCTGTTGCCTCATGTCAATAGATGGTTTCCATAGAACGAGGCATGTTTCTCACAGATGATGCACCTTACCCTTGAACTTGAGTGTGGAAGGTATCTAATAGGCAGGGGAAGATAGGATTTTGTACAGAGAAAAGTGATATGGTCAAACAGGTGTTTTTATAAGATCACTGGCTGCACAGAAATGGCAGGCATCGGAGAAGAGAGACCAGAGGCGAAGAAGTACTGCATGCCAACATCAGATCCCTAGTAGGACTTGGAAGAAGGAAGCAATAGGAAAAGAGCTTTCCTTTTATCTTGGAAGACCATTCTCCCAGGCAACCCCAGAGGCTCACCCTCTGTCTCTTTGTGAACCTGGTCCCATGGCCACCTCCAACACAAGGAAGGCTGAGAAACTGTGTCTCCAGCAAAGCAGAAGGTAATAGCCATGAGGGTATTCAGGATTTAGTCACTACACTGGGGTTGTGACCTGAATGAGAAATTAGTCTTTTATTTCATTGAGCCCTGAGATATGATGGTTTTTGGTTACTGCAATTGGACTACCTTTTCTACTACCTGTGGATCCCAAGGCCCCCATGATGAGGGAAGACATGATGGCCTCACAGATGAGCAATGGGATTTAAGCTGAACTATGGCCACCAAAATTTTGGGGAGAGGGAGCATATTGGCGATTATTGAGGGAACTCATTCTTTCATCTTTCCAGAGGTTAATAGTGACTTGTAACTGCTCATAACGTGATGAGACTGTTAAAAGTACACGAAGAATGCTGTGTGTCTCATGCAACAAGTTAAAAAAAAAAAAACCTCAGCATTTTTATCAAAGGTGAAAAGAAAAAGACAATTCAGTTCAAAAGTTCTCATTGAGAGACTCCCCACCCCAGCCCTGCTCACTACCAAGTAGGTTTACTCGCCCCTAAATAATTTAGTCCTGATATGCCCATGAGGCTAACAGAAGATTATTTTCCCTCCAAGAAATAGGTGTGCTTGAAAAAGTGGGAAGTATCCAACCTCCCAAAATGTGCAAGTGTGGAAGGCCCTTCTCCACTTGAAATACACATTTGAAAGAAAAAAATGAAAAGGTGGGGACCTGCAACTCTCTGAATATCCCTGGAATCTAATTTCAAACCAAAGGAAGGTTGATGAAATGCAAGTCATGGAAACCCAGGGAGAAATTGTCCCTCCCACTCTAGAGCCCTGAAAGCCAAGGGGTGTGTTCTGGGATATTGACTGTCGGCTTTAGAAAGAGAGAGTCAAGAAGTTCAGAGAAAAATAAATGCCACGTCAAGAAGCTCCAAATGAGGCGATGGTCCAAGAGGGATGGAAGACTCGCAGAATTCTGGAGACATAATAAAAACATGAGCTTTGTGAAGGAGCAGAGATCCCCGCTTAAAGAAACCAACACAGTGCAAGAACTTCTGCAAATGTCCACAAGATGAAAGTAGAGGAACATAACTAAAGAGTAGGACCAGCTGGCTGGAACAGTATCTGCAAGATTAAATCTCTGAAGAGCTGAGCCTTTTGACATTCTAAAACAACCATAGAGGGCTCATTGGGGTCTTCTCAGAATAGGTCCTAACGTGGATTGGTGTGTGATCAGAAATGGTGCCACATGGCATGAGGAAGCAGAAACCCCAACACCTTTCCCAGGTGCCATCCTCAGTCCTAAAGCTGTCCAGACATTTGCCTCAGCATCCAGGTCAGTAATGAAAGGTGAACCTCAGGAAAGACACTTGCCCATCCCTTCCATGTTGGGTGTGCTTGAAGCAGCCCTACCCTAAACAAGTGCGTCCTGTCCTCGTCCGCCCAAGTCACACCTGCACAGGCCCCTTTCATCAGCACAGCTTCAAGTGGCGATTTAAATATTTTAAGGCCACCTGTTGAGCACCCACTGGGTAAATTTCCTTTTATCACCAGCTCATGGGGAGTAACTGGATAACGTAATTATGGGGCAGAGAATGGGGCGTTTTGATTTGTGTTCTTTGAGGATTAGCCAAGTGTCCCACTGCCAAATCCATGATCACCTGAAAGGAAATCTGAAGGAAGAACCTGCCAAATAAATCTTCCAGGTGCTCTTCAGGCAAATGACTTTGAAAATGAGACTTTTCTGCCCTTTGTCACTGTGGAGCTCAAAGGCAATTAGGGTGGACCAAGCTGGTGGGTGCGTCTTGGCAGGAGGAGGTAGAGGGAAGCAAAGGAAGACGTACTGTCCAAATGCCTGGAGCCAGAGCCAGACAAGGAAGCCCAGCATTTGTCTAGTCTTTTGGGACACAGTAGCCTTAGGCCATTATCTCAGAGAAGCAGCTACTAATAACAGTTCAGAATTCACTATTCTCTGTATGCAGTTGGGACTGTGTTTTTGCCTATAGGGAGCATTTCACAGCCCCTTCTAGGGACTCCTAGGGAAGCTTATTTTCATTTTTTTTTTTGTCTTTTGTTGTTGTTGTTGCTATTTCTTGGGCCGCTCCTGAGGCATATGGAGGTTCCCAGGCTAGGGGCTGAATCGGAGCTGTAGCCACCGGCCTACGCCAGAGCCACAGCAACGCGGGATCCGAGCCGCGTCTGCAACCTACACCACAGCTCACGGCAACGCCGGATTGTTAACCCACTGAGCAAGGGCAGGGACCGAACCCACAACCTCATGGTTCCTAGTCGGATTCGTTAACCACTGCGCCACGACGGGAACTCCTATTTTCATTTTTTAACCATGAATTTTATCTAGTGGCTTCCCCTTCAGGAAGCCTCTTGCTGTCATCTGTTAGACCTATTTGTGTTTGAGTCCCTATTTATGACAACGTCTTTCAAAAGAGGACGTGAGGATGGCCATGTTGTCTTTCTTCACTTTTACAGAGTTAAAAAGAAAAAGAATTCCCTGTCCAAGTTCTTGCCACTTCATCTCCCAGTATAGCTCTGGGTCAAGTGGTCTCACCGATTATCTAGTTGGCTTTCTGCCTTGATGCATTTATAGGGTCTTTTATTATTGACTTTGGAGCTCCTTGTAAGGCACTCCAAAAAAGCATTCTAAAATAGTCTTTAGTGGGCAATTTACGTTTTAACTGCTCCTTTCATTACCCCCCTCAACACCCTCATATAGTTCCCTTTTCTAGAATTAAATAACCACATGATAGCTTTTGGGCTCCATGTCTCTTTTAGATGTTGAACTTGGCCCTGTTGTGGTCTTAATTATGTAGTGGTTCAGTTAGAGTCTCAGCTCTTTCCAGTTCCTCACTTTCCTTCTAGTTTGTATTTTCAGGTTATATGGCATCTTGATAAATTAAAAGCCAGATAGGGCCATCTTGGGTTTTTTGTTGTTGTTTGTTTTTGAGAATCCCTCTAAGAATCACTGACACTATGATAAGAAATTGTGCTCAAGGAGTCATGTGATAGGTGAGATGTGATGAGGGCAAAAGGAGAGACTGAAGACCAACATTTTCCAAACTTTGGTTCCAGGTGAATGTCAGGTGTATTTTCCCCCAGTAATTAATTCAGGATTTAAGACTGAAGATCTGTCTCTTGGGTGTGATTTTAGAGGTCAAAGTTCTTTGGAGACCATCATGGTAGAAATACAGATTTGGATTCCAGGCTTTCCGGGTTCACTTTCCTAATCACACCTTCACAAATCCCAGTGCTGGACCTACCAACTTGCCCTTTTTCTCTCTTCTCACTTTATCCACACGCATCTTCCCTAAGAATGGGCTTGACGTTATTCTGAAGGGCAAAAGCTCAAAGGATGGTGAGAAGTTCTGGTGGAGCTTTGTTGTGGAAAAACAGCCCTTCACAAGTCCAATACTAGTGTTTCCAAAGCTGTAAGTCAGAGAGGACCCTATCTTTCCCCACCACCAACACACACTTCCACCTGCCCCTGTTAGGTTCCCAATCCCCTTGAGACAATACTGGCAGGGTGTACACTAGGACTAAACTTAGGTGGCCTAGAGTAAATATTTTTTTATTTTTAAATTTGCTTGTATTTTATTTAAAGGAGGAATTCTACATTTTCTCCTTCTACTTTAAATATATACCAAGAATTCCAATAGGGGACCAACAGCTTCCTCAAGAAGCAGCTTATGCTCAACTCATTCTGTGATGTGGCAGCCTTGTGGATATGCGGTAGCTAAGGTGCAGAGGAGGAAAGTAGCATATTTCCCTCTGAGAGACAGAAAACAAACTGAAAGTCAGTAAAGACAGTGGGATCGTGCACTTACTGAGATCTTCCACAAGCGATAAATAGATAGCAGGCAGGTATATGTCACTTATCAAATTGAGAAGAACCAAAAAATGGTACAACCCAATACTGGCAATGATGTAAAAATATAAGCACTTGTATTCTCCTGATGAGAACGTTGGAACAATCTGGAGGCCAATTTAGCAATCGTGTCTATCAGAAGGCTTAAAATATGCATGCCTTTTGCCTTAGCAATTTCACCTCCAAAAATCTGTTTTAAGGGAAAAAGAGAGATAACGAAGATTCTAGGCTATTGGAACATTCTTATAGCATTGATTATGAATAAAAAATTAGTAATAACCTAAAGGAAGCTGGTTAAATGAATTATGATACATAAGAAAGATGTTATAGGAGTTCCCGTCGTGACGAAGTGGTTAATGAATCCGACTAGGAACCATGAGGTTGCGGGGTCGATCCCTGGCCTTGCTCAGTGGGTTAAAAATCCTGCATTGCCGTGAGCCGTGGTGTAGGTTGCAGACATGGCTCAGATCCTGCATTGCTGTGGCTCAGGTGTAGGCCAGTGGCTATAGCTGTGATTCAACCTCTAGCCTGGGAACCTCCATATGCCACAGGAGCAGCCCAAGAAATGGCAAAAAGACAAAAACAAACAAACAAAAACTGAAATATGTTATAGATGATAAGGAGCTTGGAAAGATATTCTTGATATATAAGAGAGAAAAAACATTAAGAAACAGTATGCAGAGTGTTAACTGACCATCACTCCCTTTAAAAAGCAAAAACAAAAACAGGGAGTTCCCCTGGTGGCTCAGTGGTAATGAACCTGACTAATATCCATGAGGATTCAGGTTCAATCCCTGGCCCTGCTCAGTGGGTTAAGTATCTGATGTTGCTGTGAGCTGTGGTGTAGGTCGAAGATTTGGCTCAGATCTGGCGTGCTGTGGCTGTGTTGTAGGCCTGTAGCTGTGCCTCTGATTTGACCCCTAGCCTGGGAACTTCCATATGCCTCGAGTGTGGCCCTAAAAAGACAAAAACAAACAAACAAACAAAAAAACAAAACCCAAATCAAAATATATTAGAAAAACTTGCTGATCAAGAAGAGCTAAATTCGGAGTTCCCATGGTGGCTCAGCTGTAATGAACCTGACTAGTATCCATGAGGATGTGGGTTCAACCCCTGGTCTTGCTCAGTGGGTTGGGGATCCAGTGTTACCACGAGCTGTGGTATAGGTCGAAGATGCAGCTCGGATCCTGTGTTGCTGTGGCTGAAGTGTAGGCTGGCAGCTGTTACTCGATTGGACCCCTAGCCTGGGAACTTCCATATGCCAAGGTGTGGCCTTAAAAAGAGAAAGAAAAAAAAAAGAACCAAGTTGATTAGATTTATTTCAATAAAGAAGAACATAAAGTCTTGGGAGTGCAGCAGAGAGGGGACGTTGGGGAGGATATTTAGAAGGTTTTAGAGTCAGAGCTGAGTGATTGATTATAAGGTGGGTCTTCCCAGGTGAGGAACTAGAGAGGACTGAACTGTTTATGACATAACAGCTTTGGATCATTGGGCACAGCAATGTACCAGGTCTTGAACAGACATTGTTGACAAACTGTTGATCTTGATAAGCAAGGGAGGATTTTCTGGAGCAAATAGCCAGTTGCTTTTCACCTAGTTCCAATATGGTCAGGCACAGAAGCAGGAAAATATGTTTTGCCCATAACGGTATCTTAGAGACAGGAAAGTACACTGGTTCCAGTTGTCAAAAACTGTGCTCTCTTTTCCTTAAAAAGCATTCATACATGGAGTTCCCGTCGTGGCGCAGTGGTTAACGAATCCGACTAGGAACCATGAGGTTGCGGGTTCGGTCCCTGCCCTTGCTCAGTGGGTTAACGATCCGGCGTTGCCGTGAGCTGTGGTGTAGGTTGCAGACATGGCTCGGATCCTGCGTTGCTGTGGCTCTGGCGTAGGCTGGTGGCTGCAGCTCCGATTCAACCCCTAGCCTGGGAACCTCCATATGCCTCGGGAGCGGCCCAAGAAATAGCAACAACAACAACAACAACAAAAGACAAAAGACAAAAAAAAAAAGCATTCATACTTATATTTCAGCCTCACTAGAAAAAGTCTAGGAAGATAATCATGTACAAATTACAGGTGGTTATCTGGGTGGAGGTGTTCCTTTAGTTTCTTCTTTTTTTGCTTATCTGAATTTTCTAAACTTTCCCTAATGAACTTATATTCGGGGGTGGGGGGAAATTCAGGGGGGGAAAAAAAAGCTGCATTTGTTTAACTCATATTGAGCCAGGTAATTCCCGCATTATAGGATCCAGAATTGCCCTCACTTCAAAGCTTCTAATCCATTTCTAAATACTTCATCCAATCGAGGCAGAATTTTGTGGCCAACTTGGGAAACTGGCTAAATCATTACCTAATCACAACCATGTGATTCAATATGCATTAGACAGCTTTTCATCTTTTCCAACAGACAGATAAGTGCCCTACAGACTGTGTTAGAAGGGTCCATTCTTCAGAAGTATATTGAAAGCATATTTAATGAACACAGACAAGCATTCCTCTCCTGGACATTCTGTTACCACTTCATTTTCAGAATTATGATGCAGTGGGTGTCAGGGGCTCCAGGGAAGTGGAGAGTAAGATCCAAGGTGAACCCAGAAGTCTAGAATACAGTCCCACGACCTCTGCAGTCAAGCACTCATAAATAGTTTTGAGCATCTAATATTTCCTAAGGTCTGGACAAAGGGAGTCATGGCATGAAACCTAAACTCCGTGCCTCAAAGGAGCTTAGGATGTTTTGTTTTGCTTTGTTTTGTTTCGATTTGGTTTTGCTGGTGCCCACAGCATGAGGAAGTTCCCAGGCCAGGGTTCGAACCCAAGCCACAGCAACAACTCGAACCACTGCAGCGACAATGCCGGATGGATCCTTAACTCACTGAGCCATCAGGGAACTTTGAAGGGAGCTTAGTGTTTAACTGGGGAAAAGATGATGGAGAGTGACACAGGGAACAATTCCAAGTAGATGCAAAATGGTATACGACCAAGCCACAGGACGAGATTCTGCACTGGTCTCTATTATAATCTATGTATTATGCATCTTGTGTGGTCTAGACTCCAAGTCCTACAGAAATTCACTGGTTTGAAGATTTGGGACAATGAGATAGTCTAGTTACAGATGCATTAAACTCAGACTTTTAAAAATTTCCATGCTTTATATTGAAAATCTTCCCCAAACCTGAGTCTGGTTTACTTTCTGCATAAAAAAACTACAGCTTGGAATTCCCGACGTGGCGCAGTGGAAACAAATCTGACTAGGAACCACGAGGGTGCAGGTTCGATCCCTGGCCTTGATCAGTGGGTTAAGGATCTGGAATCTGGTATTGCTGTGAGCTGCGGTGTAGGTCACAGATGCGGCTCGGATCCTGCATTGCTGTGGCTGTGGTGTAGGCTGGCAACTGTAGCTCCATTGGACTCCTAGCCTGGGAACCTCCATATGCCGTGGGTGTGGCCCTGAAAAAGCAAAAAGCAAAAAAAAAAAAAAGAAAAACAACCAAAACTGCAGCTCAGTGAAACCTAATTTCAGGGCCCACAGTCATTTTTACTACATCTAGATGTAGATTTCATTCAATGAAGCTGAGAAAGCTAGGAGACTGATGTGGATGTGAATTCCAAGATAGCCTAAAATTTACTTTAAAAGAAACCCCACACAAATTTCTAGTATTGATGTATTTTCTGGGGATCATCTTATTTCCATTAAAGACAAAGAAATCTTTGGATAGATTGAGGGTCACAATTGGTTGAAATGTCATTCTACTTGAAATAACCCTTTATTACCCATAAATACTCCTCATCAGAGATTTCGTCATCTCATCGGTAAGAGCCCTTAGTAACTTCTTGGAGAAAACTGAGGCCCAGCAAGGGGGTCTTGCTCAAGTTCACATAGTGACTTAGCGATGGACCTACTCTTAGAGTTCGGATCTCTTTGTTTTTAATCCTGAGCTTCCAACCTCTCCAGTCTGATGCTCCCTGCCTTTCCCCATAAGGAAAAGTTGCTGGGGACTCTGGGGATCTTAGCTACTAGACCTAAAAATAAAAGAGACACAGCTCACAACAGCTTGAAAACCAAGTCCACCTTTTGGAAGCTTCTCTGGAACAGGGCTCAGTTCTCCTCAATGCCAAGCGCAGTGATTGCCACCTGCATGTCCCTGGATTTCATCACAGCACTGGTAAGGAAAGAAGGGACGGAGAGACGAAGAGCCATGTTCCAAGCCCTTGGTTCAAGCCCTTTCCAACAATGGAAACACAGAACACCTCCCGGGCAAGGAGGCTGATGATCTAATCTTCTTTTTTTTTTTCTTTTTAGGGCGGCACCTGCAGCATACGGAGGTTCCCAAGCTAGGGGTCCGATCAGAGCTACAGCTGCCGGCCTACACCACAGCCACAGCAACACGGGAGCTGAGCCTTGTCTTTGACCTACACCACAGCTCTCGGCAATACTGGATCCTTAACCCACTGAGCAAGGCCAGGGATCGAACCTACAACCTCATGGTTCATAGTTGGATTCGTTTACCACTGCGCCATGATGGGAACTCCCTAATTGTCTACTAACAACAACAACAAACTTGGCTAATATACATCTTAGGATGCTTTTGGCCACTTATAATAATAAACTAGTAATGGAATGCCTTCAAATTGTCTAGGAAGTCTTAGAGGACAGGAAATGCAGAATTAGAAACAGTTTCAGGGAGTTCCTGTAGTGGCACAGTGGAAACAAATCTGACTAGGAACCATGAGGTTGCGGGTTTGAACCCTGGCCTCTCTCAGTGGGTTGGAGATCCCACGTTGCCGTGAGCTGTGGTGTGGGTTGCAGACGCGGCTTGGATCTGGCATTGCTGTGGCTGTGGTGTAGGCTGGCAGCTGTAGCTCTGATTGGACCCCTACTCGGGGAAACTCCATATGCCACGAGTGTGGCCCTAAAAAAACCCCAAAAATCAAAAGACCAAACAAAAAGAAACAGTTTCAGTATTTGATGATTCAGTGGCTTTGGATCCCCTCAAGGACCCAGGCTGTCTCCACTCTTGCTGCATTTCATGGTGCATCATTGCCTTTGCCTGGGCCTGCCCCTCATGGTCACCAGAGGGCTGCAGCACTTCCAGGCCTCACACCCACCTCCCCAGGCAGCACCAAAGGCAGTAACCTAAGGAGGCAGTTGATTAAGAACAAAGAAATCTTTCTTCAAAGTTTCTGAATAAACCTCCCCTCACAGTCCTGGGTGGAACTTGGTCGAGAGCCCCCTCTGAAACCAACCACAGCCAGGAGGACAGGCTCAGACCGCTCATGATTCACCCCTGAACCCGGGGTTGGAAACATTCTTACCTGAGTCACAAGTGTGTGGGGAGCAGGGAGGAATGGGGACATGGGCTCCTGACCCCATCAGAGCTCAGCCAGGGGAAGATGGGGGTGATGAGGATGGAGAGAGGCCCACCAAGAGCATCTGCTCTGAGCTCTGGGCTGCCTCTCCCACCGGGAGTCAGGGTATTGGTCTCTTTCAAGGAGGTGAGGAGCTGTCCGCTCAGAGGGTGGAGGACACCTAGGACTGCCAAGAGCTTTGTACCTTTCAGCACTACGAAGGCTCACAGGGGTCCCTCTCAGGTCCTAGGTTGACTCCAGGTAGATCTTACTGAGGATTCTGGGGATCTTAATCAAGAGTCAGTGACGTGGTCCTAAGGGTGGGAATTTCAGGCCAGGGATGCTGACAGGGCAAGGCCACTGAGGGCCAAGGGAGGGATCTGGATGCAAGTAGAACAGTATGGTCAGTCATTCCTTAAGTCACATCTGGACTGTCACTGCTGGCCCACCCCCAGGTACGGCACAGACAGGAAACGGAGATGAGATTCACGAAGGAACAGCAGTGTATTTTTTCCACCTGGTCCATGTACTATGATAGAATTTGTAGCCTTGCTAAAATAAAAGTGAGTTTCTGGAGGGCTGGGTCGCAAGTTTTTGCTTTTCCTTCCGTTCTTCTTCTTCCTTTTGTTTTTTTTGTTTTTTTTTTTTTGCTTCATCTGCCACATATGGAAGTTCTTGAACCTGCGCTGCCACAGGGACAACACTGGTGTGTCACAGAGAGAACTCTTCCTTTTTTTTTTTTAAATTGAAGTATAGTTGATTGACAATGCTGTCTTAGTTTCAGGTGTACAGCAAAGTGATTGAGTTATACACACACATATTCTTTTGAAATTCTTTTTCCTTATAGGTTATTACAAAATATTGAGTAGAGTTCCCTGTGCTGCAATAGGTCCTTATTGGTGACCCATTTTTTTTTTTTTCTTTTTGGCTGGACCCAAGGCTTGCACAAGTTCCTGGGCCAAGATT
Source organism: Phacochoerus africanus (assembly GCF_016906955.1). Taxonomy (NCBI): domain Eukaryota; kingdom Metazoa; phylum Chordata; class Mammalia; order Artiodactyla; family Suidae; genus Phacochoerus; species Phacochoerus africanus. The sequence continues at coordinate 41,873,725 of NC_062552.1, forward strand.
CAGACCTGAGCCACAGCAGTGACAATGCCAGATCCTTAACTCTGCAGCACCAGGAAACTCCAAGTAATCTATTTTATATACAGTGATGTGTATATATTTATTCCTTCCTCCTAATTTATCCCTTCCCCACCCTCTTTAGTAACTGTAAGTTTGTTTTCTATGTTTGTGGGTATATTTCTGCTTTGTAAATAAGTTCATTCATATATTTTTTCAGATCCCATCTATAAGTGATATCATATGATATTTGTCTTTCTGTGTCTGACTTCATATGACAATCTCTAGGTCCATCCATGTTGCTGCAAATGGCATTATTTCATTCGTTTTTATCACTAATTTTTATTTTCTTTTCATTTTTAAGAAGAATGAACATATTTTCTTTTGTAATGGAAAATAAAATGTTTGTAAAAAAAAAAAAGAGGTATTTCATACTTGTCATTTAAAACAGCATAGGAGGAATTCCCTTGTGGTGTATCAGGTCAAAGATGCTGTGTTTTACTGCAGCGACTCTGGTAGCTGCTGTGGCACAGGTTCAATCCCTGGCCCAGGAACTTCCGCAGGCTGGGGGCACAGCCAGAGAGAAAGAAAAAAAGGGAGAAAGGATGGAAGGAAGGAAGAGAGAGAGAGAAAGAAAGGAAGAAAGAAAGACCGTGTGGGTCCTTAGTAGCAAAGCTGCAGATGTCCATGGAATACCCATTGTGGCTCAGCGGTAATGAACCTGACTAGTATCCACGAGGATGTGGGTTTGATCCCTGGCCTCATTCAGTGGGTTAAGGATTAGGCGTTGTTGTGGCTGTGGTGTAGGCTGGGAGCTGCAGCTCCAATTGGACCCCTAGACTGGGAACTTCCATATGCTGCAGGTGCAGCCCTAAAAAGAAAAAAGAAAAAAAAAAGCATAGGTAATTCCCACCTCCAACAAGAAATCTGAAATCTGATGATCATTTTTGTAATATTCGAAAATAACCAACTTTATTTGAATCAGTCAATACCAATCAAGACTGGGAAACAAATTTATAAGTGGTTCAGATTCAAGAGGAAAACACTCAGCAAGATCTTCATTAAAAAGCATTTTGCATTATTAAAGCTTGAAAGCAAGTCCTATTATTTTATCACCACAGTTCAAGGTCTTAAGAAAATCAAGATGCCATCATTTGGAGGATTTTTGTAAAATGACATGTTTGACCCTTTATGAAAGCTAGACTTCTTTTGCTAAATTAGTTAGCACTCCAGCTTGTAAAAATGGGCAGTCAGGTGGTCAGGAAAGCAAGACAAATTCAACATCAGCTGGATATTTTATATTTGAAATATATGCACAGTCAATAGGGCAGAATCTCTATTTATACTTAAGATATCATAGACTGTAGGTCCTTAAAACTATATTATGCCAAAAAAAAAAAAAGATTGCTTTGAAAGAAACACAGTTGAGCCCAAACCCTAGAATGAGCCAATTTTTAAATTTTATTTTTGGTTGGGGCAGGGAGCACTGGATCCATTTCCTGAAGTAACAATAAGTAAGATCACGCATACCTTGGATCACACCTAATTACGAAATGAAAGTGTTCTGAAAGGAAGCTGGGAGGAGAAGGCTGACAAAGGGAGTGGAAGATGAACTCCTAGGGGGTCTGAGTTAAATGAGAAGAGCAGTGGGCAGAAGACAGTGGGCCTTGTGTGCAAGAAGGACCTCAAGGTCAAGGATAGGATGACTTCTCTCCCAGCATCAGAACCAGGATCCTTCACACACACACACACTCTCTCTCTAATACTTCAGAGGTTCTTGAATATTTTATTGAGTTTTTAAACATATTAATAAGGGAATCATTGAACTTAGATTTACCCATGAATTGATGCTTCATTTTTCCAAGGAGGGAGACATCAGCATCTTGATTCACTCTGCCTTTGAACAGGTTCCTGGCCAGTGGAAACGGGGGGAGCCGCAGACATACCTTCTGGGTACCACGTGCTCCTGGACCAATTTAATTTCAGACACCTACTCTCACTGTTTTCTCCTGATAGAAAGTGCTGATTTCCAGGACTCTTAGATCTTCAAGGTCCCTTCCAGGGGTGACTCATTTGGCGACAGTTCTAAGAGGCTTGGTCTTGTCTTTCTGGAGAATGGCCAGTGGGCACAGGTATTGTCAAGAGCTTCTGTGGTTTTATTTGACAGATGCTGGAAAATACAGCCTGGGGAGCTCTCACTCTTGGTGTGGCCTTTTTCTAATGCAAAGATCAAACTTCTCAATGGCTCCACCAGCAGGAGAAGTGAAACCTGAAGACAGTGCCATTTCCTGGGAAGCCGAAACTGGCTCAAGATCCTGTGGTCAAATAACCAAATGGAGTGTGTGTTTCACTTTTCAACCCAAGAACTGAGTGCCAGGTAGCTCCGCCCCCTTGTTTAAAACAAGATGGCCAAACTCGTGCCTGTGATTCTGAATCGTCAGGTCATCAAGGCACATGGTAAAAGGAACAGTGCTCTGGGCCAATCAAGCTTTTACTGAGCCAGCTCATCTTGTGTAGTTATTAAAATCTTATCCAATAGCCTCTCTCCTGAGAGGTAGGCAGGACTGAGTAGATGGGTAAATTCAACACAGTCTTTCTGAGTATGATTCTTGTTTCTGCCTCTGCCTCCCACCGAAAAACCACAGTGATGTGAACGTCAAAGGAGAGAAATAAATCCAGAACAAAATAGGATCTCAACCCAAATAAATCCCTTCAGTGCCTTCAAAAGGCTTTTGGAGGCAATGATATGCATTCCAGACCAGTAGCAAGGATCACCTCCTGCCTTAACGCTCTGGAGTTCTGGGTCCATCTGTGGACCTTCAATACTCCTAGAGTTGCTTCTGGGGATATCTGAGGACCTCTCCACATGGTTGCCAGGAGATTTTCTGCTGTCTACATGACAAGGTTATGGCCAAAACTCAGGGAAGCTGAAGGAACTGGAGAAAAATTTCTTTTGAAAAAAATAATCAGAAGGCAACATTATTATTTTAATATACTTTGATATATCTGGTCGTAGATATTAAAGGTTTTTTTTTTTTTTTTTGGCTGCACCTGCAGCATGCAGAAGTTTCCGGGCCAGGAATCCAACCTGTGCCATGGGAGTGGCCTGAGCCACTGCAGTGATAATGCCAGATCCTTAACCACTAGGTCACTGGGGAACTCCTTAAAGCTTGAAGTCAACAGTCAGCTGCATCTTATGATAACCTACTGTTGAAATAGAAAGATGTTCCTGGATTAAGTACCAGGAAGTGCTTTCCATCTACAGCTCCTCTTCCTTTTTAAAATGGTTGTAATTGATCATATAACTGCCCCACCCCACCCCAATGTCTTATTATTGTTACTTATGTAAAAAGAAGTCAACTACAGAAAGAACATCCAGGACCAATAATATTGATTTGGTTTGGCTTGTTTGCTTTTTAAGGCTGTGTTTAAAGACTTGCCAATTGCTGAATTCTGAATATCAAATCAGCATGTTAGTGTCCAAAAACTCCTCTGGGGAGCTATTCCACCCGGGGGAGCTACTCTACCTAGAAGAGCTACTCTACCTGGGGGAGCTACTCCACCTGGGGGAGCTACTCCACCTGGGCATCCTCTTTTCTCTGTCGCTGGCTGTGCTTCTCAGGTATACTTCAAGAACAGCACCTCTGTGGATCTCAGGAAAGTAAACTGCCTCTTAGATCGTCATGCCTGTGCTAAGTTCAGGGAAGGATTTCTGAGCACAACAGGATTTCACACTCATTTCAAAAGGGCTTCGGGGTCACTCAATCTTTCATCTCCCAGGAAGGCCAGTCTGGGACTCTTCCCTACAGTCAAAAGGGCTGTTTCCTCACCAGTTCTCCCTTTCAGCCATCTCTGGGGACCAAGCTTCCAAGGAAGTCCATGGAAAGGTACCCTTACAGGTGGAAATGCATCCACTTCCTTCTTCCTCTTCCAAGGTCTCAGGCCTATCAAATGTCCTCCTCAGAAAGGTCCTGGTCCTCCCTGGGCTAAAGGATACCGCCTGCTTGCTCCCCTCTGCTCTGCTCCGTGTGAGCTCCCTGGAGGCAGGGGATGGCTCGGATAGAAGCTGGCGATGCATCTAGGTGAAGGCTCGGTGCTGTCCTGGCCGCGCTGAGCAGTGAGCTAAGTCCTGGGGCTTTGGGGCACTTGGGCGCCTCCCCCTCCCCCCACTGACGGGAAACACAGAAGGAAGGACTCTTGAAGGTCAGGGTCTTCCAGACTGTTCCCTGGGAGAGGGAGCAGATGACCAGCTCATTCTTCTTAGGTGCCTCAGCACAGGCCCCCGCGCTCAAGCAGGGTAAGCTTTTAAGGAGGTGACACTCAAGGAGAATGACTACAGAGTGAAATAGTAGCTTAAAAAAAAAAAAAAAAGTTTCCTCCTTTTCATCTGGCAGTTGAGTCGGATGGTAGGGAAATTAACCCAGAGGTGCACATATTTTTTTCTTCGAGTTCAAACCATATGGTTTCCCAGTCAGAAAGGCCCCTGGACTTTCTTCCTAAGGTTCCATGATCATGCAGCCTCCTAAATAGATCTCTGTGGCTGAATCAGAGAGCACCCAGCTAGCAGACCCATATCCAGCAAACACAGGAAGGGACTGGAAAGCCATTTTTGGCCAAATCTCAGGTTTCTGCTATAAGGTTGGTTGTGATATGACATTACCAGGTAAAGACGGATCATGAGAGAGAAGACCCATCTGAAAGATTCCTAGGGAACACTGAGCCTCATAAAGAACTTTTTTATCCTCATCACCCCCTGGGCCCATCTCCTTTTTCACAGACAAATGCAGTCACAGCCAGGCTTATAATCTCTGATGAAACCACTCCCGTAAGCAAGCAAACCCCATGGCTGGTAGACCCCCCCCCTCCAGGGCCTTTTGGCATCAACACTGCTCGCCCCTCCGCTTCCCCTCTCCATTCACCCCACTTTGGAATTACATGCTAATTTCCCCGCAAGGCCTGGAAGATAAAAATGCAGGTCACATCAGCATCCGCCAGGTACATCACAGCACGCCCAGCACTGCTGCAAACCAAGACTGTGTCTAAAGTGGTTTTCCACTCTGGCCTCCGGGGTCCAAAGGGACCGCAGGTGCCAGAAACCTGGAAACGAGGGCAGGTGTGTCTGCGGGATGCTTCAATCCACCGCCTGCTGCATCCTTTCTCCTCACCCTCCATCTCCCCTCACACAGCCCTGCGCTGCTTTCTAATAAGGATGGCATTTGGCCTTGGCCTTGGTGTTACTACTGACAAGGAGGAGGGTGGACGAGGACACAGGGTTGCACGTTTTCAATGCATCGGAGGAGAGATTTTGATATTGGCAAAGGGGCCAGGGACAGTCCCACCCTGACCCCAACTACACTGGAGCCTGACCCAGGTCCGAAGTTTGAGAGCTTGAAGGCTTCTCTCTTTTCTGCTGGTGGGTTCCTGCCTGGTCAGACGGGGGCAGCGCTGACCTTCGCCAAAGACCGCAGGCTGGGGTTCCCATGATGCCAGTGAGGTGTGGCCTGATTAAAACACAAAAGAAGGTTTCCGAGGCTACGTGGAAGGGGAGTCTATGAAGCCAGAGTCCTTGCGCAGCGGCGATGGGGCGGGCGGGCGGCGCTCAGGAGCGGCTCAGGCGCTTGGCCACGTCGGCGTAGGCCAGCTCAATCTCGCTGTCGGCCGCGCAGGTGTTGGTGAACTCGTCCCGGGCGTAGGCGTTTTTCAGGTACCGCCACAGACCCGTCATCTCCGCCGGGAAATCGTAGTTGCGGTATTTCTTGGCCACGATCTGCAACAGAGATGGCAGGATGGAGACGATGTTAAAGCAGGAAGCGAATCACGGGGAAGGCGGCAGCGGCTGACCCAGTGTGTGCACAGCAGAGAGGCCCTCTGTGCCTCCCGAGGGCCAGCGGCAAGATGCGTGTCGTGCAAAGTGGCAGTGCTGCCGTTTTATTTTATTTATTTTATGTTGTTACTTATTTTGATATATTATTTTCTATTTTACTTATTTTTAATTTTGTTTTGTCATGCTATATTGTTTTATTTGTTATATTTATATTTTATTTTTATTTTATTATAGTATTTTCTATTTCATTTATTTTAACTTGATTTTATTTATTTTGTGTTATTTACGTTATGTTATTTTATATTTTTAATTTTTATTTTACTTTGTTATTTTATGTTACATTATATTATTTATATTTTATTTATCTTATATTATTTTCTATTTCATTTTTATCTTAATTTTATTTATGTTATGTTGTTTTTATTTATTTGTCTTTTTTGCCATTTCTTGGGCCGCTCCCGTGGCATATGGAGGTTCCCAGGCTAGGGTTCTAATCGGAGCTGTAGCCACTGGCCTACGCTGGAGCCACAGCAATGAGGGATCTGAGCCACATCTGCAACCTACACCACGGCTCACAGCAACACTGGATCCTTAACCCACGGAGCCAGGCCAGGGATCGAACCCACAACCTCATGGTTCCTAGTCGGATTCGTTAACCACTGCGCCACGACAGGAACTCCAATGTTATGTTATATTTTTTAATTTTAATTTTATTTTATATATGTTATATTTTTTAATTGTTAATTTTAATTTTATTTTATATATGTTATATTTTTAATTTTAATTTTAATTTTATTTTGTTATTTGTTGTTATATTATTTATATCTTATTTATATTATTTTCTATTTCATTTATTTTAACTTGATTTCATTTGTGTTATTTATTTTGTTGTTACGTTTTATATTTTTGAATTTAATTTCACTTATTTTATATTATGTTTTATTTATTTTTATTTTATTTATGTTATTTATTTTATGTGATGTTATATTATTTTATTTCTTTACTTTTATTTTATTTGTTAAGCAAATGTAATTTGCCCTTCTGGTGATTCTGCTTCTATAGATTTTTTCCTTAGAAAACACCATGGATGGGCAAGAAGATTTAGCTACACCAATATGATTGCAAGATACTTTGGAATAGCAAAAAATGGTAGACAACAAAAATGTCCAACGGCAGGTATAAGTTGTATGGATGAGCTGATGGATAAACACATCCTCATACATACATATATACAGTAGCACATTGGAGAGCCATTGAAAATGCTGCTGCAGAGGAAACCCCAGTGATTGGGAAAACACTTCAAGACAGATCGTTCAGTTCAAAGTATAGTGTAAGGCATTTGGAGACATATGATGGCTAGAAATACATCCGCCATCTATTACCAGTGGTTCTGCCTGATTGATAGAAATATAGACAATCTTTTTTTTTTCTCTTTTCCTATCCACTTTGTTCTACGTAAGCATCCTTAATTGCAGAAGGGACTACAAAGCAAAAAATGTAAGTTAGCTGTTGGGATGTATGTGTCGGTTCAGGGTATGTGGGAGTGAACCGACAGCTATTTCTCTTCTCTCCTTAGTCTGCCACACTTAGGACTGTGGACTTGGGCACTCTGGGGAAGTGGTGTTTGTGCTGAGACACACAATAGCATAATGGTTAAAGGCATGGGCTCTGGATCCCAGCTGACTGCATCTGCAATCCTGACCCCACTACTTACCAGCCATGTGACCTTGGCTTAATTACTTAACCTCTCTGAGCCCCCATTTCTTTATCCCTAAAATGCAGGTAAGGACCTGTCTTGGAGTAACAAATTAATTTCCTTAAATGATCAGAGAGGTGGCTGGCACATGCTAAGTGCTCGAGAAACATTACTTATTGTCAGAATTCATTGAGACCAGCGTTTTGCCCATTGCATGCCTTCCTTCAAGGTAGGGGCAGGGTAGGCTCTTTAAGAAAGTCTCTCCAGCCAGAGAGGGCTTCAAAGACATGTGCCCTGTGCAGTCACAGAGAGAGAGGCCTCACACTCAGAAGGGCCCTGTTCTTGGTTTAATGCTCTGCCGTCAACATCTGGAAATTCTGAATATTTTTTTAAAACTGGAGCACCTTTATTTCTGCTGTGCCCTGGGCTCTGCACATTGGCTAGTCTTGCCTGTAGCCCTCAGGGACTGGGGTGGGGAAGAGCAAAGAGTAGCCTCCGTCCTAGAGCACTGACTTTTGATGCCTTTCCTTGCTTTTTTTTTTTTTTTTTTTGGTCTCTTTGTCTTTTAGGGCTGCTCCTCAGGCATAAGGAGGTTCCCAGGCTAGGGGTCCAATTGGAACTGTAGCCCCTGGCCTACCCCAGAGCCACGGCAATACGGGATCTGAGCCACATCTTCGACCTACACCACAGCTCACAGCAACACTGGATCCCTAACCCACTGAGCGAGGCCAGGGATCGAACCCGAGTCCTCATGGATGACAGGTTCGGTAACTAGTGAGTCATGATGGGAACACCAATCCTTGCTTTCTTTGAAAGAGGAGTCCAGACCGCTAGCCCAGGGATCCTCCCACCCAGAGAACACCCCCCACGCCTTTCCACTCTGGGGTGTCATCTTCATCTGGGCACCAGAGATGTGCGGGGTTCCCCATAAAGCAGTGCTGAGTGAGGGACAACAATGATGACTGCAGGAAAAGCTCAGTCTTACAGACACAACCACGCTCCCAAAGAGGCTTCATTTCCCCTCTGTTCTCCTACATCAGTCCTGAACTTCCATTACAACCCTAAGTTCTATTCTATTCTGAACTGCAGTTACTATTTTGGTGTCCTCTCTCTTCCCTTGCCTGTGAGCATTATTCGACAGCAACCACAGCATCTTCACTCCCCGCCCCCCAGAATCTCTTGGTAAGAGTAAAGACAATAGCAAACATTTATGTACCCTCTGCTCTGCTCCAGGCACTGCTTTAAACACTTGGCAAGCTACTGAAATCCCTAAATAACTCTGCAAAGAAGAGCGTATTATAGTCCCATTTTCCAGATGAGAAAAATAAGGCAACGAGAGGTTAAAAGAGTAGGGAGGGATTTAATAAGCAGTTCTATTTTCTCTTTGCCATGCTCAGGAAACCTAACATCAGACAGAACGACCCAGAGTTAAAGGTATATAACCATTTACTTTTAAAGCCTGAAGATCCTTAGCAATGAGCAAACTGAAGTCATGAGCGATTTAGTGGCTTACACAATGTTGCACAGGAAAATAATTAACTCAATCAATATTAGCTATTATCTATTCATCACTAATATTTATGACAGTCCCTGCTTTCTAATCCAATTCCTTCCTCTTTGCCACGTGAGCCCTACGTAAATGATAAAGGAATAGCTCTACTCAGAATCCTTCCTGAGCCAGTTATTCTGCTACAGGTGCTTTTTTGTGATACTGGGACTGGGACTGGGGCCGGGACTGCAAAGGACACCTGTTTTGCCAGACTCCCAGGAGGCTTTGCCAACAGATGGCGCTAGAAAGGGAGGCTGCACGTCTGGAGGTGGGGGAGAAGGGATGCGCCCCATCTGGCGGGGCTTCCTGTAACTTTCATCTTCCTTTGCTCCAGCAGCAGCAGCAGCTGAATCCAGTTTGCCCTCTTGCCAACACTCACAAAACAAGTGTCCTCACAGTAGCTCAGAGAGGCCACACACAACAGTGACCCCACTGCAAAGCTTGGGTCCCAGCCCCATGGGCTGCTCTGAACTGGGCTCCCAGCCCCAGCAGAGCAGCGCCGCACCTTGAAGGTCCAAGGCGCAGCTCTGGGTGGGAGGAGAGAGGGAGAACCAGACTCATCTAGTTTCCAAGTTTTGATCAACCTCTTCCCTTTGTCCCCCTGCCCTGAAGGAGGAACTTCAAGGTACATTTTGTCTTCCCAGTTCTTAGGCACTTAGAACTTCTTCATATTAACTTCTCTCAGTTAAAATAACTGATTTGGTGTGGTCACTATAGAGGCCACCAGCAACCTCTGTCCAGGGTAGGTGGAGCTGATAACACAGGTAATGGAATCAGGGTCCTTCGACAGAGCCTCTGTCCATTGAAAATGAGGAGCCCCTGGGTTTGTCCATGAGTCTTTATAAGAAGCTGTCTTGGGTTTGCCCAGAATGAATGCAAAAGACACATAGAAAGTGATTTAGCGCAGCCATTATGCAAGGCTGTATGAAGGTTTCCCAAAACATGTAAAACAGAGCTACCATATGACCCAGCAATTCTACTCCTGGGTATATATCCAGAAAAAAAATTAATTGGAAAAGATATATGCACCTCAGTATTCATAGCAACATTACTTAAAACTGCCAAGATGTGGAAGCAACCTGTGTCCATCCCCAGAGGAATAGATAAAGATGATGTATGAGACAGATAGATAATTGATATAAACACAAAGGAATACTATCCAGAGGTAAAAAAAGAAATTTTACCATTTGCAACAACCCAGGTGGATATGGAGGATATGATGCTAAGTGAGGTTGGTCAGCCAAAGAAAGGCAAATACTGTATGAAATCATTTATATGTGGAATCTAAAAATTAAAACAAACATAATAATGAGGAAATAAAACAAAATAGAACAGCACAGAAATGGACTCACAGATGTAGAGGACAGACAAGTGGTTCAGTGGGGAGAGGGATAGGGCAGGGGCAAGATAGGAGGAGGGAATTAAGAGACACATAATATTAGGTATAAAATAAGGCACAAAATATTAGGTATAAAACAAGCTACAAGGAGGTATTATACAACCCAGGGAATAGAGCCAGTATTTTTAGTAACTATACATGGAGTATAACCTTCAAAAAGTGTGAATCTCTGTGTTGCACACCCATAACTTACACAATACTGTATATCAGCTATAGTTCACTTTTCTTTAAATGGAAAAAAAAGAAGGAAAGAAAAAGGCCCACAGTAAGGTCAAGGCATCGATCAAAAAATATTTTTCAAAACTATAAAGCGATCCGTGGGGGAGCCTCAAGTCTCTTTGTGCTGGAATTTATTTCTAAGTTTCCAAAGAATATGATAGGAGCTTGAAAGCAGGGATGCAATAGGTGAGTATCTACTTGTGTTTCTACAAATAGCTCCCTTCCTGTGTGCATCAGTGGCTGAACAGGTCCCCATTCCCCATGAGGGTCTTGGGGGACTGCAGCCACAAGAGACCACCACCCCCCTGCCCCTCCCTGCTGAGATCTGCATGCCCTGAACTTGGCCTTGGCCAGAGCTGGTTCTTCTTTCACGTGTTGGCTTGTGTGGGGAGAGGAGAAGAGAAGGCAGCCAGACAATGAAAGTTCAAACCAGGCTGCCCGTGAGCCCCCGGCCAGAGCAACTCAGCCTCCAGGGATGCAGAGAAACCTGAAAGAGAGCCAGAAGAGCCGGAGAGAGACAGACACAGAGGATGAGCAAGGGGCAAGCGCTGACGTTCACAGGGACCTCCACGCGCATGTTCTGAATTTGTGCTTTCATATGAAAACTGTTAGCTCCCCCAACCCAGATTAAGTTTTGGCTTCGGAAGCCAAACTGGAGGCCTGACTTGGCTCTCCCTTCGTGCTTTCCGCCCTTGAGAGGTTTGCCAGGGCTCTGGAATCTGATAAGCTGGATCAGCAGAGATCCAAGGAGACGGGAGGCGAGGCCCAGCCTTTGTCCCTCCTGGGCCATCCTCCCTCCGACCCCCGGCTCCTCCAGGGAACAACTCCAAGAACAGAGCTGTGACTTAGTCGTCTGGGGCTGGAAAGAACTGGAGAAACCAGAGAAAGAAGCATGGAGCCTGGGAGATGCTTTGGTTTGCCTGATCGGACCCAACAGTTGGGTGGTCCATCTATGTGTGGATGGGAGAAGGAGGAAGGAGGGAAGGGAAAGAGGCCAGAAGGAGTGTAATCCACAGCTCTTCATTTCAGCATGAGAAAAATGATCCCCTCCGCCAGAGTCAATGACCTGCCTCAGTTCTTGCTGCTCGTTGGTGGTGCACACAGGACCAGAACTTGAGTCTCCCAACTTCTACAACAGAGGTCTTTCCTTTGTCTCACTCTGACCTGCTATGACTGTCAGAATCATATCCCTAATGGTGCCACTTGTTCCTCAGGAAAAGTGATAGAGGACATTCTAGGGCTGGGGTGGGTTGTGCAGTAATTAATAACTTCAAAGAGAGGTCGCTTGGCTGGACCTACCATTGACCATGGACTTGACCCCAAACCCAACGTGTCTCCATCTGAATAGAGTACATTTGTCCTGCCCATGAGCCCTGGCAAGTGTGGCTCCCTCCCAGTCTCCATCCCTGACACATCCTGTGAGAGCCCCAAGTGCATGCCCCGCTAACGTTTCAACTCCAGTTGGTGTGAACTCTGATCGGAGGGAAGCCTGCATTGCTATCTAGCCCAGGACATCAACTGGAAAATGACAGCCAGATATCCGGCTGATAAATGGTTGAATCTGATTCTTCTTAGGGCAGCGAGAAACTGGGGATCACAATGACACAAGCTAGGTGATCAAATGGTCACTCAATGAGTAATTTTTTTTTTCTTTTTAGGGCTGCACCCGAGGCATATGGAGATTCTCAGGCTAGGGGTTGAATCTAAGTTCCAGCTGCTGGCCTACGCCACAGCCACAGCAATTTGGGATCCGAGCCACATCTCTGACCTACTACACCACAGCTCACGGCAACACCAGATCCTTAACCCACTCATTGAGGCTAGGGATTGAACCCACATCCTCATGGATACTAGATGGATTTGCTTCTGCTGTGCCACAATGGGAACTTCTAAATGAGTATTTATTAGAGGGCTGCCATGTACCCACCATCATGCTTGGAGAAGACCTGTCAGAGCTTTTTGTCTGCCTGAGACAATAAGATGTAACACATGCAGAAGTAGAGAGCAGTACAGCCCTCGATCCCACTGTATTTTTCTCTGGGCTGGTAAGGGTCAGAAAAGGATAGAATTGAAAACAAGCTTATCGTGACCAAAGGAGAGAGTGGGGGGTGAGGGGGGAAGAAGGGAAAAGGAGGAGATAAATTAAGAGTTTGGGATTAATATATATGTACTACTATCTATAAAATAGAGAAACATCAAGGTCCTACTATATAGCACAGGGAACTATATTCAGTATCTTGTAATGACCTATGCTGGAAAAGAAGCTGAAAAGAATATATATCTATACACACATAGGCATATATATATATATATATGAATCACTTTATATCTGAAACTAACAGAACATTGTAAATCAACTACTTCAATTTTAAAATGGTTAAAAAAAGAAAAGGATGTGAGTAGAAGTGCTGGTTTAGAGAAATGTGGGGGACACAATGGCTGGTGCGCGATGGGGGTGACCTCAGAATTCCCACCTTCCTCCCAACACTCGGGTCCTACGGCAGGTGTAGGAAAGGATTGCGTTGTCAACCACGATCAGTAAGTGCAAAGGTAGCAAGAAAATGATGTCACTTCTTGCAGCCTCCAGGTCCCCACCTGGCAGATCGGGGGGCTGATACCCGCTTGCTCCAGGGCATTGCTACAAGAATGAAGGTGGGTCTATGCACAAAGGAAACGTGCATATGAGGGAGGGCATCCTTAGTAGAGATGGGGGCGGGGCCAATGAAAACCTGTGTGGAAGGGGTAAAAGAGGCTTTGGATCCACATATATATAATAGGACAATTTTAGCATCTCTGATATATTGAGCCCTTACAATACGGCAGGGGGGAAAAAAAAAGGTGTTCCCATTGTGGTGCAGCGGAAATGAATCTGACTGGTATCCATGAGGATACAGGTTCAACCCCTGGCCTCAGTCAGTGGGTTAAGGATCGATGTTGCCGTGAGCTGTGGTGTAGGTCGCAGATGTGGCTCAGATCTGGTGTTGCTGTTGCTGTGGCATAGACCTGCAGCAGTAGCTCTGATTCGATCCCTAGCTTGGGAACTTCTGTATGCTGCAGGTTCGGCCCTAAAAAGCAAAAAAACAAACCAAAAAAACGCAATATGGCAGGCACTTCCAGGTCATGTTCAATCTCCCAGCAGCCCTAGTGAAGCCATCTATGCCCATGTGACAGAAGCAAACTCAGAAGAAGCTCAGAGAGGCTCCACAGCAGGCGCTGGAGGCTGACTTTGGGTCCCTGATCATGTGAATTCTGCGCTCTGATTCTCCATCAGCAGGTGGCCCTGTCCTCACCCTCCCCCCCACAACCCACAGGTGACCTGGGCCCCTGATGGACCTGGGTCTTAGGAGCACAGGCGGGTAGAGCATTCTTACCTTGACCACATGGAGCTTGGGCAACAGGTTGCAGTCGGCCAGGGTCAGCTCATCCCCATCCAGGAACTTGCGTCGAGACACCTTGTCATCATCCTCTCGGGTGCTGGTGTCGATCTCCTCTGGCAGAGGCGTGTTCAGATAGTCGTCCAGCTTCTTCAGCGCCTTGGTCAGGCCTCTCTCAAGAGCTGGCGTGGAACAGCAAAACAAGCATCTTTAGTCAACCCTCCTGCCCCTGGATACAGATACGGGGTCTTCAGAGCCAAGGGGTTTATCCAGAATCCTGCCTCCCTTTGTCACACCAGCTCCCCCGCTACACGACAGAGTGAGTCCCTGACAGCCATTAACTCGATGCTGCAGAAGAGTGTCAAGAGCCTGAAAAAGCAAACTTTAACCAAACAATAAGTGCTAGCTAATTCTTTTTTCTTGAAAAGATTATATAAATATAGAAATAAACCATCAGGATATCTCTCAAGGCTTTTACAGTGCTCATCTCCAGCAGATGCAATAATAACAGTCAACTTTCATTTCCTTTTTGGCTTACCTAAATTTTGCCAACATTCTGGAATTAACCCGCAGAATAATTTTGTAGAAAGAAAGGACTCTTGAATAAGTAAATGACAACTGGATAGTCGTCCTAGGACAGAGAAATGCATCAGATTTGGGGGAGGCATTGGCTAACCCCACCTGAGATGGAATGAGGACCAGGCTTCAAGGAAGACATGACACAGAAAAGTGAGCACCTGTGTTTGGGGTTGCCTCCCCCCAGCCTGAGAACCAGTGGGTATCAAGGAGGCATCCTTGAGTTTAATCTAGAAGGGGTTGTTCTAAAAGTCAGCGCTATCCATGGGAGTTCCCCTGAGGTGGACTGGGTTAAGGATCCGGCATTGTCACCGCAGCAGCTCAGGTTGCTGCTGTGGCTTAGGTTCAATCCCTGGCCCTAAAACTTCCACATGTCAAGGGTGCACCCCAAAATAAAAATAAAATCAAAGTAAATAAAAGTAAAATGAAATAAAATCAAAATCAGTGGTATTCAAAAAGGAAGGACCAATGCACCAGACAGTGAGCTTCACCAGATGTGCAACCACAGCTGCATGGAAACCTGTCATGCGTACAGCTCCAAGAGTGACCATCCAAGGGAAGATCATGTTGCAGAAGACTTTTCCAGTCTTACCTAGTGACTATCTATCAAATAATTCATTTAGACACAAGAACAGAACAAAATACTCAAAAAGAACAATTGCAGGCAGTCACTGTCACTCAGGGTCATTCCACCTAGAATCTCATAGACCATTCCTGGAACCTTGCTTCCAGGAATGGTCTATGAGAAACTGTTCACCTGAGTCCCGAGGACAAGGCTGGAGGAGGTGGCTGGCCGGGCCAGTGGCCACTGCATCTGTGTCATCAGCCCCACCCCCAGTGGCTATCTTTTCCAGACTCTGGTTTAAAGCACAACACTGAGGAATTCCCATCGTGGCTCAGTGCTTAAGGAACTCAACTCGTATCCATGAGGATGTGGGTTCTGTCCCTGGCCTTGCTCAGTGAGTTAAGGATCTGGCATGGCTGTGAGCTGTGGTATGGGTCGAAGATGCAACTCAGATCCCGCTTTGCTGTGGCTGGGGTATAGGCCGGCAGTTACAGCTCTGATTTGCCTCCTGGCCTGGGACATTCCATTTGTCAAGGGTGTGGCCCTAAAAACACAAAGGAATAAATAAATAAATAAAGCATGACACTGAGATGATGGGAATCGGTCCTGATGTTAATTTCAGCAGATAAAAGGCGGGGGGGGGGGGCGAGGAAGGGGGAGTTGCCCCTGGAGAAAGAGCCCAGAGGACTGTGCTCCTGTTCAGATTGTCCCAAATGTGCCTTTTGTCAGCCCCGCCTCACACGACCCTTGTATGTCTTTTCATAGAAAGCCTTTGTCTGAGACAATGCAATGACACCAGCCCAAGATGAATCCATTGAATGTTTACTGGAATGTTTGACACCAGGCTGGAGGTTGGACGTGGTTTCTCAACACTTCTTTCTCCCTGGTGTGGCATCTGAACTTGCACTTCATCATCTGCTTTGTGTTTCCAGTTTGGGAGAACAGAGTGAGTGGGGCTGGGAAAAAATGCTTGTATTCTCCTTAGTGAATGTCTAGATGGGGATGGGACGGCAAGCTTATTCAAGGGCACCAGCGGAGGGCGGGTACCCAACCATACTTCTTAGGCACCCCACCCACCCCACCCCCACCCCCATGGAGGCAGTTATGATTTATATTGGGTTTGTTTGCTTCTAAAATCCTGCTACCCCTCTTGGGTAATGGAGATGATGACAAAGCCTTGATTCTAATGGACAGAGGAAAAGTCAAATAGAATTCCTCTTGAAATCTGATGAGCTGCTAATCATCCGAGGGAACGACATTGATGGGATATGAATACCCAAGCAGGTCACGTTCAAGTCTGTGCCCAAGACACCCAGTCTGGGACCCGCCATGAAATTTGGTAACAGAGGCCTTGAGGAATGCCCACTGTGGCTCAGTGGGTTAAGCACCTGACATAGTATCCATGAGGAGGTGGGTTTGATCCTGGCCTCCCCCAGTGGGTGAAGGATTCAGCGTTGCTATAAGCTGCGGGACAAGTCGCAGATTTGGCTCAGAACCCCAGTTGCTATGGCTGTGGTATAGGCCGGAAGCTGCAGCTCAGATTCAACCCCTAGCCTGGGAATTTCCATATGCTGCAGGTGCAGCCATAAAAAGAAAAAAAAAAAAAAAGAGGCCTAGAACAGCAACTGAAGCTCCTTGGGAGGATAGTTCTGGAGAAATTTCAACTCTCTCCTGCCATCTCTTGAAGTAAGGACAACGTCTGGCAATGGGCAGAGTCATTGCCTTATGTCACAACTATGACACAAGTGACATAGCAACTCAGGATGGTCTAAGAACGTCCTCTGTGTGTCAGTTGCACTACATGACTGTGCAGTTTTGTGGGTTTTTTTTCTTTTTAGAAAGAAATATTCAAGTTCCCAGGCTAGGGGTCGAATCGGAGCTGCAGCCACCACCCTACGCCACCGCCACAGCCACAGCCACACCAGACCCGAGCCGAGTCTTCGACCTACACCACCTTTTAACCCACTGAGCGAGGCCAGGAATTGAACTCCCCTCCTCATGGATACTAGTTGGGTTCATTACTGCTGAGCCACTATGGGAACCCCCATGTCTGTGCACTTTTAATCAGGAATGTGACAGCCAGACCTGGTGATAATCATGGTGACAAGAAGAGGAGACGAGGCAGCAGGGAAGGTGCCCAGTGACAGAGCTGGCCCTGTGTTTAAATTGTGACCCCAGCCAGGGAAGAACTGAGTGTGATGCTGCTGAGGTTTACACAACAAGGCCTTGAACTTGATATTTTCCAAATTCCCTGGTGGTACTTATTGGATTGGCTTCCACGTCCACAAATCCTGGAAATGTCCCTGATCCCGGCATTTACTAAATGCGGCTTCGGACAAGTTTCCCACCTACTCTGAGCTTCTTTTCTTATTTCAACGACAAGACTAAAGACCCTTTACCCTCACAGGGCCATGGCAAGGACTAACTTAGCCAGTGTAGGGAAGGTGTGTCATGCGGTGCCTGGCTCTCATTAGGACATCAAGGAACCACAGCTCTTTTTGTTTTTGTTTTTGTTTTGTCTTTTTAGGGGCACACTCATGGCATATGAAGGTTCCCAGGCTAGGGCTCGAATTGGAACTGTAGCCGCCAGCCTACGCCACAGCTACAGCCACACGGGATCTGAGCCACGTCTGCAACCTACACCACAGCTCACAGCAACACCAGATGCTTAACCCTCTGAGCAAGGCCAGGGATCGAACATGCATCCTCATGGATGCTAGTCAGATTTGTTTCCCGCTGAGCCACGACAGGACTCCAAGGAATGGCAGCTCTTGCATTCCCAAATGTGGCCATTGCCCTGATCTGGGCCCCTCACCCCACACGCTTGGTACAGTCCTCAAAAGTCCAAAGCACAGCCGAGAACGACAGATTCTACACTCCGATTCTGAAGTCTCGTCCCTGGAGGAGGAAATCCAGGGCCTGGAGTTTGGCTTCTCTTACTGATTGAATGCACAGCTGCCATCCTGTCCCTTAAGCTCCCCCAGGACCCTTCTCCGTGACAAGCCGTGTGAAGAGGCAGGGCCGGAGGGAGATAGACTCGACGTGCCTGCGCTAACCCACCGCAGTGTTATCGGATAACGAAAGCCAGAACCCATACGTTCTCTGCCAGCTCTTTTCCCTCCAACCTGCCAACTGGTTCATGCCTCTGACCCCAGCTCAATCCGGCATCCTTAGAATTTAATGCTCTCTTTTGGCTGACAGCGCTCAGATCCTGAAACAGCGGTGTTGACCTGCCTGCTCTGCTGAGAGTGAGCAGGATGTGAAAGAAAGCAGAGCGACACGAAGACGTTAATTCCTTCCTTGCTGGCTCAAAACCCTCCCTCCCAAAGGCTTTCGCTGGGCAGCAGGACGGGGGCTGGGCGTGGGGGACCCCCCGACCTGAGGCCAGGGGACCCAGAGACCCAGGACCACTCACGTCCCAGGCCCTTGATGGTACCCCAGTCGCTGCCCTGTCTTCTCTCCCTCTCCACCCCGCCCTTCCCATAAAGATTCATTCTGTACCACACACAAACGCAGTGGGTAAAATATGCGATGAGGAAACAAGGGGAATAGTTCATAAATATTCTCAGCCATATGCAAACAATCTCAAATTTATTTTTCTCTTTTTTAAGGAGGGAAAAAAAATCCACCCATTCCATGATCACTTCCAGATTCATTGAGGTTGATATTACATAAGACCCAATATTGTTTTCTCATCGTAGAGAAATAATGACTTGGAAACGGCAATTTGAGCTAAGAAAATAATATACTCTTACCCGGGCATGGAGGCTGAATGGGGACCAGGGAGCCAAGACTCAGCCTCCAACAGGCTCTTGCAAGCACAGCTCAGCTCTGGTTTGTTGGCAGGCTTCGTGCAGTGGGGTAGCGGGGGAAGACTAGGGAGCAAAGTGAGCCGTACAGACCCTTCAGGGCTCAAAATTCACTTGAAGCCGTGCAGATGCCAAGGTAGTCTTTGAAAGGACAGGTGGCTATGCTTTCAGTGTGGGAGTTTTTCTCTGGCATGTAAACTTTTTTTTTTTTTTTTTTTTTGCTTTTTAGGGCCTCACCTGTGGCATATGGAGGTTCCCAGGCTAGGGGCTGAATCGGAGCTATAGCTGCTGGCCTACACCACAGCCACAGCCACAGCTATACAGGATCTGAGCTGCATCTGCGACCTACACCACAGCTCACAGCAACGCCAGATCCTCAACCCACTGAGCGAGGCCAGGGATCAAACCCACATCCTCATGGATACTACTCAGGTTCATAACCCACTGAGCCACAACAGAAACTCCTCTACCATGTGAACTTGCACGTACATGGGAACCAGGGGTCTGCTTCTGACCATCGTCTGTGGCCTGGATAGGGGACCCCCTGGTGGAGAAGGAGAGGGTGGTTGTTGAGAGCTGGCCCCAGGCCCAGAACCCTGTGCCCTGCTGTGTTCCTTCTCACTGCTCAGAGCCTGTCCCCAGTACCCATAAGAAATACACTTGCTGAAGTTCTGAAGTGAACCAGGGATGTTTATGCCACCTCTCATTTAAATACACAGCCACGTTCCTGTCGTGGCTCATCGGTATTGATCCTGACTCGTATCCATGAGGACGCAGGTTTGAGCCCTGGCCTCACTCAGTGGGTTAAGGATCCAGCCTTGCCATGAGCTGTGCTGTGGGTGGAAGAAGAAGCTCGGATCTGGCATTGCTGTAGGTAGCTACAGTTCCGCTTTGACCCCTAGCCTGGAAACTTCCATAAGCCGCAGATACAGCCTTAAAAAGACTAAATAAATAAACAGTGAAGTTAATGAGATGGGAGCTGCTATTCAACCCCACTGAACAGACAGAGAAACTGAGTCTTGGTGTCATGAAAGGCACAGAGGCCACTGCAGGCCTGTGCCAATGATTCCTGGGATGTACAAGGAAAAATGTCCCTTGTTTTATGTTTAGTGGCTTTGGTCTTCCTTATAAGCTCCCAACTCCTGCGTCATGGGAAAAACAACTTTAATTTAGTCCATTATGGATTAGAACCTAGTTGAATGTAATAATCTAAAGAGTCCCTCTAGAGAATTCTGAGTCTTTTTTGCATAAGAATACACAATGGAATACTACTCAGCCATAAAAAAGAACAAAATAATGCCATCTGCATCAACATGGATGGAACTAGAAACTCTCATACTAAGTGAAGTAAGTCAGAAAGGGAAAGACAAATGCCATGTGATATCACTTACATCTGCAATCTAATATACGGCCCAAATGAGCCTTTCCACAGAAAAGAAAATCAGGGACTTGGAGAACAGACTTGTGGTTGTCAAAGGGGAGGGAGAGGGAGTGGGATGGACTGGGAGCTCCGGGTTAATGGATGCAGACTATTACCTTCGGAATGGATTAGCAATGGGATCCTGCTGTGTAACACTGGGAACTATGTCTAGTCACATATGATGGAGCATGATAATGTGAAAAAAAAGAATGTATATATGTATGTGTAACTGGGCTACCATGCTATACAGTAGGAAAAGAAAATAAAAGGTAAAAAAAAAAAAGAACGCTCAGTTTGTCAGAGAGCCTCCCTTGCTCCCCGCATCTCTCCCCCTCCCCCAGGCAGTGGGGATGGGGATGGGGTCAGGGAAGAGGCTCCTGGGACCTCCTGGCTCCTGGGAAATGGGAGTCCCAGGGTCTGTTGGTGGAAGGTTTGGGGAAGCTCCCGCAGAGGCTGTGTCTCTTCTCAGTGACGCTGAACCTCCACGTCTTCCAGAGCAACCATGGGGAGGTTACCCTAGGGTGGTGGTCGAGGTGGGTGGCTTACCTCCCTCGGAAACCTTGCCAGGGAAGGGTACCCGAGCACGGCACCATAGGGGCTCCCCACATCCCTGGTTCCCCTCCTTCCTGCCTCTCTCTCTCTCTCTTCCTTCATCCCCAAAGCCCCGTTTCAGTTTCCTACATCAAATATCCCACCAACCCCAGCCCTCAGGCCTCCCTGTGAGCAGAGTCCTGAAGGCAAGGCTCCCGATGGGCTCACATCGAGAGATAAAGGCATTCAGCCTCTTTGAAGACAAGAGCTTGGCTGGCAAGGCTACTTACGGTCTTGTTGAAAATGCTATTTTGCGTGTCAGAAGCTCAAGAGTGAGTTCTCTTTTCTTTCTTGGAATTCCTTCTATAGAAACCCTCCCCTCTCATGGGGCTGGTGGATGCCTGGGACAGACGAGAATCATGTCCTCAGGAAAGCAAAGAGAAAAATATTTTCAAAACACTAGTCCTATTGTACTACTTTTTTTGTCTTGCTGTTGAGTTAGGAGCAACACCAGGATGTAAAATTGGGGCTGCTGGTTTCCCAAACTTGAATTTGTTTCTCTCTGCAAGGCCATCTCTGGATGCCAAGGACTGGCCTACTGCTCCTTGGGGGGTCCACCCAGCCTGCCATCTTTCTTCCACACTGGGGACCTTCCTCACACACACTCATCTCCTGGCAAGAGTGTGGCTGTCAGACCACACCTACCTCCTACCTCCCAGCTAGTCTGATAACATGTTTGTGCTCTGCTCTGAATGGCTTGATTTTACTAAAACCCTTGGTGGTCTCAGTGCCCATGATGGGTCTGGAAGGAGTAATCGCCGAAGAAAGAGCCGACCAGAAGCCTTTGCATTCTTCCTCAGGAACAAATAGCAACTACATCCAGGCAGGTACGTGAGGCCAATCTGTCCCATGGCCCCAAGTGACAGCAAAACATCTGGGAGAAAAGAAAAATCCATTTGGGTTTTGCCCAGGAAGGAAGAACTATCTAGAGAGAGCTGCCTGGAGGACTGAGTCAAGTTTTCACTTTTCATGGTCTCATCTGAGACCATGTCAACATAAAAGATGCAAAAAAGACCCCAAATAACAATGAAGCTGTGGTTTGAGGGAGACCACAGCAGAGACATTTCTGACCATTGCATATTCTTGCAGAGAAAATACACAGATAGCTACACTGCTGTGCTGATATCGAGGAGCTTTCAGCATGAATGAAAGTGTGATGGGAACAAACGAATCAATTAGTCAGAATTTACTGTCATGCCCCCCTCGCTTTTTGGAGGAAGAAGGCTTTCTTTAGAAACCTAGAGAGGTCAAATTGCTCTTACATGAGATGTGAGATGCCCCAGGCCAAAGATCCAGGAGAAAGGAGGAGGCTGGAGCAGCAGAAAGGCCCAGGGAAGTTGGGGGTGGGGTGGGGGGAGGTGCCAGCCAGGTGAGCAAGAACTTAGATGCTGTTGAAAAGAGTACAATTTTGAGGACAGACAAAGACGCTCTAAGGGAATATTTAGGACTTTCGGCTTTGTGATGGGAAAGGTAATCCCTCCCACTAAAAACAACAATCTTCTGCAAAGATCCTCATTCTTCTTCCAGTTTAGGGGATTAGAGCCACGGAGCTTTTCTCTGTGGCAAAAGACCTTGGAGAGAGTAAGGTGGCCCCGTTATACAGTTGGGTTACACGAGTAGGAATGACCACATAGAGGTAAAAGTATGAATGGGGTAGACACCAAGGGCCACGCCCTCTGAACCACAGTGACCTAGAAGACAGAGCAGGTGAGGGCTGGCTGATCCCCGCCCCTCCCCCCAGTCCTTGGTCCCTTGTCTCTTAAAGCAATGTGTCTGACGGGTCCTGAGGCCACACTGGGGCTGAAATGAAGGCAGGGTTGCAGGAGATGAGAATAGCTCACTTTCATTTCAGGTTTGCCGGGCCCTGCTCTGCTGTCCCCGGGCCCTCTGGCTAGTTGGCATGTTACTGACATCAAGAAGGGGACAGAGAGAGCCTGGGTTGGGGGCATCAGTCAGCCCTGGCCCAGACTCCCCAAGAGGGCGTGTGATAACAGGCAAGGGGCAAAGCGGGCCAGTGCTCTGGTGTTTGGGAGACCTGGGTTTGAATCCTGCCACCAGTTATGGTTGTTCACAGGTTGCTATTAAAGCATCTCCTAAAGAGTCTGGTGCACAGTGGGACTTGAAGGTCATTATCGTTATTATAATGATTTCCACTGTTACGGCGGTAGAAGGTAGGCTTAAGGGAGGGTGGGAACAAGGAGAGACTAGAATGATGAAAAGAGACCCACTGGAGGCAGAAGCTGGGTGTCTGAAGTGAAGCTTATTGGGTCACCCCAGCTCAGCCCAAGTCCAAGGAGGATCTGGGGCAGCTCAGAGGGTGAAGACCCCTCCTGCCTTCCCCAACAAGCTTGGGACCCCAAGCTACTTGGAAGCCTCTCTTTGGGTTTCGCGTCATTCTCTCTACTTGGATGTGTCCAATTTTCTGGGTCTGATGGGTTTTTTTTTAATTTTTTATTAAAGTATAGTCGATTTGCCATGTTCCTTTAATTTCTGCTGTACAACAAAATGACCCAGTGATACATATATATATTCTTTTTTTTTTCATACTATCTTCCATCATGTTCTAACCCAAGAGATTGGACATAGCTCCCTGTACTATACAGTAGGACCCCCTTGCTTATCGATTCTAAATGTAATTGAAGAAATCATGTCCCCTTGGACATCAGACCAGAAGGGGTGGACTCAGCCCCCCAAAGAGGAGGGTGTTGTCAAACTAGTTCTGTTGGTGACAGGTGACAGGCTCATGTGTGGGGAGTGATTCCCAGGCCCCGTTTCTAGGCACTGATGAGGACAGGAAAAGCAGAAAAACCGTGGTTTATGAGAAAGCAAAGTGTAAGAGCAACTTCAGCAGATCCCCTGCTGGGCTTGTGAAGAGTCTGCCGCTCATGCTGCTATGAGTATCATTTCTCGTTTCTAGAAAGGATTTTGGCCTTGATGGAAAGGAGTTTATTTTATCTTATTTATTCTACTTTTTTTTTTTTTACGGCCCCACCAGCAGCATATGGAAGTTCCCAGGCTAGGGGTCGAATTGGAGCTGTAGCTGCTGGCCTACACCACAGCCAACAGCAACGCCAGATCTGAACCATGTCTGCAGCCTATACCACAGCTCACAGCAATGCCAGATCCTTAACCCACTGATCAAGGCCAAGGATCAAACCTGCATCCTCATGGATCCTAGTCGGGTTTGTTAACCACTGAGCCATGATGGGAACTCCAGGTGAGGAAGTTTAAATGACAGACTCCACTGTTCTTCCAAGACGAGGCCAGTAAATGATTCCTGACTCCCAAGGCAGCATTCAAGTCTTAACAAGGATGGTGGACTGGAATCCAGGACACCGTTGGATGCCTCCTATCATCCTTGGTCAAGATAATCACTGAGTAAATAGGGCATCTTCATAAGATGTCCAGAGGGTTCCAGAGAATTTGTCTGGGGCAAGAGACAGATCTGTCCAGTTTCCTTCTCAGGCCCTGGAGGGGATTATTGTCAACGATCCTTTCGTTTAGACAGCTCCATAAATCCACTTTCTATTTGCCCTCTGTTCAGAAGTATAATTCACAACAATGACAAACAACAACGACACATGTTTATCTTTAGGAAAGGGGAGTCTTTAGCAATGACTCGCCTGTGTATACAACACCAGCAGGGTAAAAGAATTAATTCAGCGTTCTCCAGCACGCCTTTCATACGTTGTCATGTTAAAGTATGAAGAGAGGTATGGACGCAAGAGACAATTCCAGATTCAGATAACTGGCTAAATCTCCTAAGAGCCACAGTAAATTTGAAGAGAAACATTATCGCTTAGCTCTTCCCAAGGAGCTTTCCGTGCATGCCCACCGTCTGTCCCAAGTAAGCTCCCCACATGTTTATTTATCAACAGAGGAGAAAAGGAGACAGGGAGAGACTGATTCTGAATGGAGCCAGAGGAACTGCAGAAACTCACCAAGGAGGGTGAAAACTAAGCTGGAGCCGCCAAGAGGGAATGTGTTCCCCATTAGGGAGCCGGCCTTGACTTTAGCGACGGGCAGGTGGCGCCCCCTGCTGGCCTCTGGACAAAGAAAACTTCCGCAACTTCTACAGCAAACATGTATGTGTGTGTTTTTTATTAGGCTTTCCAGAAACTCATAAATGATTGTAAAACCCATTGTGCTAATAGGAAGAGCGACATAAATGCTGCCTGAAATTATTAATGCTGGTTGTAGTTTATGCAGCGATTGAATCGGGCTGAAAACTGGGAGGTTTTCTCTTTTATGGCGACTAACAGGTTATTTTTAAGTATCAGGCCATAGATTAGGTTGCGGTGCTGATGTTCAAACATTTGCAATGAGGTGGTCAAGGGAGAATCTAACTTCTTCGGTCATCTGTTCTAGCGTTTAGACCTATAGACTTTTCCTTCTCAACTCAACCCCTTCAGACAGGCCGAAATGATTTAACCACATTTTGTCTTGCTTCATCCTCAAAGGGCCAACCTCTTACGTAAGCACCATTAACAAATTTTAAAAACAGCCACCCTGCCATCACAGCTCTGTATTTAAATGATGGCTGGTTTTAGTCATTTTGTGATTATCCTGTAAATTCTTTTCCAGTTGCCCATTCTTTTATTTTCTAAATAGGTATCCATGGAGCACCCTCTGGGGGCCAGGTTGGGAACTCCTGGTCCCCCTTGGATTAGGATTCTCTGGCGAAGCAGAGTCAAGCTGGGATTGTTGGGTATGTAGCAAAATATCCATGGCAGTTGTTCCATCAGTATTTGTTGTTTTATGAGCTGATTTGATCCCAGTTTCCTCAATGACCTACCCTCCCTTGTTCAAAAACTCAGCACCACGTGCATTTTCAATAATGGACTGTATTAAATGTGTAATGGGCACTGATCACATGCACAGACCCAGGGACCTGCTGCCTGTGTTGGGACCCTGGTTCTGCCACCCACACACTAGCTTAACCTCTTGTGTCTCGTTTTCCTCATCTGCAAAACTGAGACCACAGCACAGCACCCCCTACAGGGCAGCCACGAGTAACGCCTGCAGAGGGCTAGCAGGCAGTAAGTGGTCATTTACATGCTGTGTGCAATGAGGCTGATGTAGAAGGATCAAAGCTACCAAACAGCTAATTAATTCTTAGAGCTGCAAGGAAAACAGCCTGCTTGATAAATATTGTGCTTGACTCATCCTCTGCCCCAAGGAAGCCCCCTGCACGATGAATTATGCTGTCTTTTTTTTTTCTTTTGGCGTGTTCAGCTGGTTCTTTCACTCTGACTCTGCCGCCGTGACCACAGTCTCACCAGAATGAGCCTTCTTCCTAACAGTCATGCAATGAGGCAAACTTAGAGGCTAAGTTGAGCAGGGGTTGCTGGGGGGGGGGATGATACTTTTGCAGAATTTCCCAGATAGGCCAAAATTAGACCCCTCCTTGTTCAGAGCACATCTCTGGGTACCCGTCCTTACCACCACCACCACCACCCACGGCTTACAGTCTCGGGGGAGAAACTATCCACCCAGTGGTTTAACTTTTACTAAACAGCTTTTACTACATGTGGCCATGTGGCTTGCATCTTCTAAAGTTTGAAGTAAGAGTGTCGTGGATTAAATATGCAAAATTATACTTCTGCTTCCTAAAATATAGATGGGGTAATGATTCAGATTTGGTCAACCTCAAGGGAGAATTTGAAATAGTATGCTTTTTTTTTTTTTTTTGCACGGCTAGATCATATATTTTCACCACAGTTTTTTTTTTTAATCGCCTTAAGTTGAAAGTGAATTATATGCAAGAATTAATTTTTACCTTCTTTATTACTAAAATTACCCAGATTTTTTCCAAAGTAACAGCCTTTTGGGTCACAAATACTTATCTTTCCAGACTCCCAGACTAGAGGAGGCCAAATGATCAAGTTCTTGCTAATGATATGTAAGTGGAAATTGATGGATATGCTTCCGGGGAAGAAAAGACAAGACACAGCTGGCACTGCCTGGAACTCAGAGGTAATGTCTGGAAGTGGAGCAACTATCTTGTGACATGAGGATGAGAGTCCCTCACTAAAGATGGAGAATCAGGGGCTCTAAGGAAATGGATCCATGACTTCTTCAAGAACTACAATGGCCTGGAACTCTCTCCTCTCCAGACTTCTTGTGACATGAGCAAAGCAAATTCCTATGAAGAAGTAAACATTTAGAAAGAGGGCTCAGAGTGGGGCATGGCATATATTACAAGGCTCTACAGGTTTCTGCTAAGCAAAATGAAATATTTGCTTTAGCTTCTGTGACCAGGTTTCTATTATATGCAGCCAAACACGACCTTTGCCAATACACATAAATATCACCAGTATTTCATTATTACATTATTATTCTAGCACCTAGGGCAGTGCCTGGCACTGAATACGTGTTTGTTGAAAGAATGAGTTGTTCGGTGGGATTTGAGGAAAGGTGAGAGTCCCTACAATATGACTCTATGCCTCCCTGTGCTTATGCAACTGGCTCCCTGTCCTTAGAGGACCCATGACAGCTCCTTTCCTGGTGTGACGAGAGTGCCTGGTTTCTGGGGGACGGAGGCAGGGATTCCGTTTGTTTGATCTGGCCTGGACCTCTGCAGGGTCATCAGAGCCAAACAAGGGGAAGAGGCCACTGCCAATCTGGACCCCTCTGCCAAGTGACACAGGCGGAATGGAGGCCTGGGCCAGACCTGAGAATGCTTTGCTTTGAGGTCCCCACCATGGAAACAAAACACAGCAACTGTCAAGGCAAACGCCAGTGGGCATGTGCCCATCAGGGGCAGAGCTGGGTGTGGGGACCTGGGTAATCGCAGGGCTAGACCTTCTTCGCTGGAATGTTCAGGAAGGGAAGGGGTCCTGGACATGGGCCCAGAGAAACGAATTTCTCATCAGGGTCCAGATCATTAAATGTTTCTTCGACAAGGGGTTCCTAGAAAAATAATGTGACCTCTGGCTTCTGGCTGGAAGAACACTAGAATTTACTCATGTGTTTACTCCTCTGACTCTTGGTGACGTTTCACCTCTAACACCAAATATAATGTCCCTTGAAAATCATTATAAAAATGAGGGTGACAAGAAAAATACTGCCTGAGCCAACACCACCACTGCCACGCTGACAGCCTTCACGAGGGGAGCTGTTCAGATTTTTACACTCTTATCAATTGATTTTTTTTTTTTTTGTCTTTTCTAGGGACACACCCACGGCATATGGAGGTTCCCAGGCTAGGGGTCGAATTGGAGCTGTAGCCACCGGCCTACATCAAAGCCACAGCAACTTGGGATCCAAGCCGCGTCTGCAACCTACACCATAGCTCACAGCAACGCCGGATCCTTAACCCGCTGAGCAAGGCCAGGGATCAAGCCCCCAACCTCATGGTTCCTAGTCAGATTCATTAACCACTGCACCATGATGGGAACTCCTTATTGGTTGATTTTAAATGAGATTCTTCTTCTTTTTTTTTCCTCCCACCAAGAAACTAGATTTAATATAACAGAGGTTATAAACGCATTATGTGTTCCCAGCTGAAACAGTTCTAAGCAGAGAGCATCATAAAATTTGAATGGAGACAGAGAAGTTTCCGAGGCAATCAAGAGAAAAGGGGGCTGGACAGTGAGACAGGCTTAAAGGTGGGTGTTGGGCAAGCCAGAGAAGGATGCAGTTGGAGGGAATGCTCCCAACAGGGATAAGACCAGGTCAGCCCTTCCATCCTCTCTCAGTACATGAGCAGACAGGGTAGGGGTGTCTTGAGGTGTTGGGATGTGGCTCCTTTATTCATTTAGCAAATGTTTTCTGCGCATGTGCTCTGGGCTAGCTGCTGAGCTGGGCTCCAGGGGATGATGACGATGCTAAAAGAGATAAAGGCAGCTTGTCCCCATGGAGACCGCTACCTAGACCCTACATCCCAAAGCTCCCTCCTGGACCAGCAGCATCAGGACCACCTGGGAGCCCTCAAGCCCCACCCCGGACCCATGGTTTCAATATCTGCATTGTCACAAGACTCCTCCCCCGACACCCACCCTGGGCGGGGGGGGGGAGGGGGCAGGGGGGGAATTCAAACATCTTTTTGGATGATTTGGAAAATTGTCTGGATAGCAAGGCAAACAAAATGAAATGCTACCTGACACTTAAGTCCTAGACATATGGTTCTCTTTAGTTGATGTGGCTACCCACGCTAAACTGTCCAATAGGCTGGAAGTGGGTTAGAATGCCTTCTAGAAAGACAGTTCTAGAGGAGAGTTTTAAAGAAAGCTGGAGGTGATTTTGTTGTTGTCATTTTGTTTTTTGTTTTTACAACCATCCTTGCTATATCTGGAAGTTCCCAAGCTAGGGGCTGAATCAGAGCTGCAGCTGAGGCCTACACCACAACCACGGCAATGCCAGATTTGAGCTCATTTGTGCCCTCTGTTGCAGCTTGTGGCCACACCGGATCCTTAACCCACTGAGCGAGGCCAGGGATGGAACCCCGCATCCTCCCAAATGTTATGTCAGATTCTTAACCTGCGGAGCCACCACGGGAACTCTGAAGGCTAGAGGGTTTAAAGTCAAAGCTCTGTGCAGCCACTTTGTTCTTCAACAGATTAATCTCTAAGCTGCTGATACCCACCAGACTAGATTTAACCCCTGGTTTCAGTTCCTCTATTTTATGATTACTGGTTTGTAGCAAAAGAGTTTCAAAGCTGAGAAATGCCTGGTGTGCCCCTGTCCATCCCTGGCTCCCTTATGTCTTCTGACCAGTTTACTGATGCTTCAGCTTTTCTGGGGTGAAATCAAAGAATGATGTCCATCTCATCTGGACAAGACGGCAACAGATTTGACAGGGGGTATTCATAAACGGGGTGTCTGACGTTTGGGGTAGAGGGTTCAGCTGCCACCTGGACTTCACATCTTGTCATGTTCAGCCCCAGCTCGACCACACATGGGGAACCCATTCTGCAAGTTCCCCAAAGAAGACGAGGGAGTTTTCCCTTAAAGCTTCGTTCTAATCACAGACAGAGGGACTATGCGCGTGATCGCCGTCTAAACCAACTACACTTCTGACCAGTAGGCGCATCATGAAATGTAGACACCTGCACCCTTCTGTGGTCTAAACACTGGGCTTAACCATCACATCCTGTCACTGAGACAACCTGTGTGCAAGCACATTTATTTCCCGTGAATTGATCTATGACTCTGTTTATTTAAGGAGACATGCAATGGCTTCTGCTGATGCATAGAAATATCAGAACACACACAGGCTGTGAGAGAGAGAGAGATAAGTGTGTGTGTGTGTGTGTGTGTGTGTGTGTGTGTGTGTGTGTGTACACAGAGGGAGAGACCGAGTTTCCATGTGCAGCCTGCATCAGAGGTGCACAGGATAAGGTAACGGGTAGCCAGAGGTGAAGGAGCATTTAACTTGTGTTCGAATTAGTCGTTTAATGTTCCTTTATTCCCTGGGCCTTGATGGGAGGCCAGGCCAGGCCAGGCGAGCTCGTTCTGGTCAGACGGTGGGAAATTCCAGCACACGGAATGGTGTTGGTGGTCTCCGCTCAGCTGCCGGGAGCCCACACAGCTAACGCGGCTCCCTCCACTAAGGACGGCGCCCACCCACGCAGGACCCTCCTCCCCCTCCCACCCCTCCCGGGTCTGCCCCCTTCACCAGCCTCGACGCCACCAACCGCCTTCCTGATGGCTGCCCGAGGAATCATTTCAGGAGCAGCACTTGTGCAATGACTGATACAGTGGGCCAGCCTCTGCCTCGATAACAAGCCAAATCAAAGGCCCTCTGGAAGGATGTCCTGGTAGGTGCCAGAAGGGACGGTTCGCCCCCCCCCCCTTCCGCGACAGCCTCGCCACGGCGTCTGAAAAGACCGCCCAGCATCCCTGCCTGTCGCCACACCTCGGAGGTGGGTCGTACTGAGTCTGGGTTGTTTTTCCCGGTAAGAATGTTGATCAAAGCAAAATGTTAACCCAACCAACAAACAAACAAAACACCCTGAGTTGGCCCTGTGCACGCAGGGGTGGCCAAGGAAGGCAGCCTGAAGGGTTCCTTTATGACCAGAGGCGTTTTTGAAACAAGACAGCAGTGGCTGCTTTATGAGGAAGTGGGCAGACAGTCCCCTCGTTATCCTTAGCGCCCTGGTGGTCCAGGGACCACCCGGGAGCCTCCCTCGTGATAGCAGCTGGGGCTGGGCTCAGGCCTTCCTCCAGGGAACCTGTTGTCTGAGGTGACACCCCTATCCCCCTCCCTCTCCCCCCACCAAAGTACAGGTCTGGGTTTCCTACAGAAGAAACCTGGAATCCCAAAGCCACCTCGGTGACCTCTGTCTCTGAGCAGGGGGATTAGAACGCACACTCCCAGTACTTTGTACTTGTTGCCCTGGCCTGCACCTCAGAGCAGAGGCTGAATGAGGGGGCTCGCGCCCCCGTCCCCGTGGGAAGGTCTGGCCTCCAGCCTGGGCCCACCTGACCTGGGGTTGAGGGCAGGGAGGGAGGAAGGGGTAAAGGAAGGAAGCGCCTGTGATGGAAACGGCTTGGAATAATAAATGCACACACTGGCTTCTGAACGCGGCTCGCCACATCCTGGGGAATCTGGAAAAACGCTCCTCCTTGCCTCCCACCACCCCCTCCACCCTGCCCCCGACAGCCGTTGGCTTTCATGAGGCTTTAGGAGAAAGCACGGCAGCTTTGATAGTCAGGGGCTTGTTAGTTCTGGGCTAACAAGCCCTCCCGGGGGCTGCTCTAACCCTTTTCAAACACTTTCCTATTTTAGGTCAAGGAAGTTCATAAAAGCAAAGACTGGAGGTGCTGGAAGGAGGGGGGCAAGGCAGAAAGAAGCAGCTGGTGATGTTCCCCAGGCAGCCAGCGACCTCTGGAGGATCCCCCGGGGCCTAGTGCACATGGCCCACCCTGGGTGCAGGCGACAGATAAAGGAAGGTGGCTTTGAGCTCTCAAAGGAGATCTGGTCCCTTCTGGAACCCCCAGATAAAGCTTAGGCATAACTCAGTCCCTGGACATAGAAGACGCTTGAAAGTCCACAGGCCTTACACTAAAATCCACTCTGTCTCCAGGGCTGATTCCTCCACCTGCCAGAAGAGGGCAGCACGTGCTTCTATGTTACTGAGAAGCTGGGCCGCCAGGTCCAAAGGGTGAGCACCAGGGAATTCAGAGGACTGGTGAAGTGAACAGCAGCAGTAATAGCTATCACCTACTAGTGTCTGCTGTGTGCTGGGAACTGTCCCCCTGAGTGCTTTAATGCATTCATTTAATTAACATGACTCTGCAAGAAAAGGCGCTGTGACAATCTCCATAGCAGAGAAGAGGAGGCTGAGAGGTACAGACACGAAGAGAACTTGCTGTTGCAGCCTGGGACTGCCTAGGCCAGAACTCTGCAAATCCAAGCCCAGGTGCCAAATCCAGCCCACTGCCTATTCTGCACTGCCCTCGAGCCAGGAATGGGTTTTACATTTTTGGAAGGTTGGAAAGTCCAAAAAGAAGACTTTGTGACCCTTGAAGACAGTGTGAAATTCAAATCTCAGTGTCCATAAATGAAACTGAGTTGGAACTCAGCCCCGCCCATTTGTTTGCATGCTGTCTGTGATGGCTCTATTGTTCCAGCGGCAGCATGGAGCAGTTGCGACATCCTGTATTGCCTGAAACGTCTAAGTTTGCCAACCCCTGAGCTAGGAGATAAGCAGTGCTTGTTTCCAGGCAGGAACAAGGGGAAAGTACAGGAAACAGAACGGACGTGACACTTTCCTGGATATGGGGTTGGGACAGCCATCCTGGAGGGATCTGGAAGCTTGTTGACTTTGATTCACTCTCTTTCCAACAGGGTAGCTCGAGGCCAAGCAGAAGGGAGGGTCTGACATTTCATCGCATAGCCTCTAGGAAGTAACAGAATGTTGGACTGAATAATGCCATTTGCAGCAACATGGATGGAACCAGAGATCCTCATACTAAGGGAAGTAAGTCAGAAAGAGAAAGACAAATACCAGATGATATCACTTATATCTGGAATCTAACATATGGCACAGATGAACCTATCTACACAGAAGAAACAGACTCGTGGACTTGGAGAACAGACTTGTGGTTGCCAGCGGGTTGGGGGAGGGATTGGGATGGGCTGGGAGTTGGGGGTTAGTAGATGCAAACTATAGCATTTGGAGTGGATGAGCAATGAGATCCTGCTGTAAAGCACTGGGAACTCTATCTAATCCCTTGTGATGGAACATGATGGAGGATAATGTGAGAAAAAGAATGTATATATATGTGTGTGTGTAACTGGATCACTTTGCTATACAGCAGAAATTGACAGAACATTGTAAATCAACTATAATAAAATTCTTTTAAATAAATAAAAAAGGCAAAATAAAATAAAAACATTTTTTAGATTAAAAGGGGGGGCATGGCTATGGGAGAGAGTTCCCATTGTGTCTCAGCAGTAACAAACTGGTATCCATGAGGATGCAGATTTCATCCCTGGCCTTCCTCAGGGGGTTAAGGAACAGACTCAGATCCCGAGTTGCTGTAGCTATGGTGTAGGCCAGCAGCTGCAGCTCTGATTTGTCTCCTAGCCTGGGAAGCTCCATATGCTGCAGGTGTGGCCCTAAAAAAAAATTAATTAATTAAAAGGGCTATGGGAACCACTCTCCCTATTTCATCAAGACTAAGAGGCACATTTTTTCATATTTGACATCTTTGAAATCAGACTGTGTCTGACCATCAAACTCTTAGAGCTTAAGTGAAAGCATTTTTTTGTTTCCCTGAAGGCACGGTTTGTTTCTTAGTGGTACTTAAAGTGAGGGCATCCTGTGATAGGGGGCCACTTAGATTAGGCAAAGGTCTAGGCTCTTTTTGTACCCTTCCACTCGATGGGACACTCTGTGCTTTAGCTAGACACCCATTCTACAGATTGTAAATTTCTGAATACCGAACGGAGGTCTGTAAGCCTCAATTTTCTCTATATCAAATGGGGATGGTTTTGTTCAGTATATTTACCCAAAGGTCTTACAGATTTCTTAAAAGGAGTGAGGGGCGTGTGCTGGAGAGAAGACACATAGAGGCGGGGTAGGAGGAGCAGAGCCGGCTGCAGGAGGAGTTGAAAAGCAGGGCTAAGCTTGAGTGGACAGGAGCCCAAGAGAACAAGGCAGGGAAAGAAAGGCGGCCAGTGCTATGGACAGATTCTTCTTCCACCAGCATCAGCCAGGAGTATGGTCCACTGCCGGGCGGAGGTGGGGGGGGGGCACCTCTTAGAAGAGAAAACAGGAGGAGTTCCCCATGTGGTTCATCGGAAATGAATCCGACTAGTATCCATGAGGATGCAGGGTCCATCCCTGGCCTTGGCTCCATGAATTAAGGATCCAGCGTCTCCATGAGCTGTGGTGTAGGTCACAGACGCGTTGCTGTGGCTGTGGCATAGGCGGGCAGCTGTAGCTCCGATTCAAACCCTAGCCTGGGAACATCCATATGTCAAGGGCACGGCCCTAAAAAAAAAAAAAAAAATGAGAAGAGAAAATAGGAACCAACTGAAGTTTTGGGGTGAGGCTGAATGGAGGAGAGAGACAAAGAAGGAGTAAGGAATCCATCCAGCGTGGTTTGCTGCCTTTCCTGGGGCTCCGGGAGTCAGTGGTGGAAAAGGAGGCGGGAAGAGAGGAATCAATGTGATGATAACCTCGACAAAGCCCTTCAGTCACATTTCCATCGGGCAGGACTGACCAGCCCAGTGATGCTTTGAGGTCACCCAGCTTTTTGGATACCCAGAGAGCCTGCTTCACAATACGAGGCTGTGACTGTCAATTTGCTCAGAATAAACCTGGGGAGCCCACAGCTTGCTTCTAGGTCCCAGGAAGTGAAACTGCTGCCACAAGCCTCAGGAAGAAGGACCCCTTGGTCCTCATGTGTGTATGTATTTTTTTACTTTGTCTTTTTAGGGCCGCACCCATGGCATATGGGTGCGGCCCTAAAAAGACATGGCTTCGGTCCCAAGCAAGGGGTCTGATCGGGAGCTGTAACTGCCGGCCTACACCACAGCCACAGCCACAGCCACATGGGATCTGAGCCACATCTGTGACCTACACCACAGCTCACAACAACACTGGATCCTTAACCCACTGAGCGAGGCCAGGGATGGAACCCACATCCTCATGGATCCTAGTCGGGTTCATTAACCACTGTGCCATGATGGGAACTCCGGCCCTTATTTAGAAACAGAATCACCACTGCTCAGAGAAATTCGTGGCTAATGCAGACTCATTGGCTCCGGCCGAAGACCTGGGGGACAGGAGGTGGCAGGAACAGAGAGGCAGTCTCCTTCCCCTGTGGGGCCAGTCAGGTGTGGATTTAGAGGGGGGACTACAAAGCCAGGTGCTTTTCATTTGGGGACACATGTCCTGGATTTTCTGGAAGAGGAGCGATTTCTATCATTTGATTATTTGCAATAAAGGCAATCTGCTAGACATCTGATTTCTCGGTTTGGGAAATATGGCCACCATGCTTACAGCTAAGGAAGGGCGGAAGCTCAATCCAACTATGAGACTCTAAACACATAGCACTGGGGCCAACACATCACAGATACGAAAGGAAGGGGTTTTAGGACTTTAAGAAGTTTGGAGCGTCTTATTAGGGCAAATATTTAATTTAATTTAAATTGATTTTTTCTTCTTATGGCCGCACCTGTGGCATATGGAGGTTCCCAGGCTAGGGGTCAAATCAGAGCTGCAGCTGCCGCCTAGACCACAGCACTGGATCCTTAACCCACTGAGCGAGACCGGGGATGGAACCTGACATTCTCACGGAGATGTCAGGTCCTTAACCTGCTGAACCACAATGGAAACTCCAGGGCAAATATTTTAGCAGGAGTATGTTAGCCAATCCCAGGGTCTTCCGTAGGTGGAAAGGGATACATTTTTGCAAAGACAGTGCAGGGGGCCCATTGGCCAGGATAAAAAAGGCATGATCCAAAAAAAGGAAAACTCAAGAAAATCCAAAGAAAACAGAAACTCAAAAAGATATCTGTACCTTCACGTTCACTGCAGCATGATTTATAACAGCCAAGACATAGACACAGCCTAGGTGTCCAATGATGGATGAATGGATAAAGAAAGTGTATGTATACGAACATATATATACACACATATATAAATACATGCACACACAAAGGAATATTATTCAGCCACAAAAAGAAAGAAATCTTTTTTTTTCCCCCCCTAGGGCCGCTCCCGTGGCATATGGAGGTTCCCAAGCTAGGGGTCTAATCAGAGCTGTAGCCACCGGCCCTATGCCACAGCCATGGCAATGTGGGATTTGAGCCGTGTCTGCAACCTACACCACAGTTCACAGCAATGCCGGATCCTTAACCCACTGAGCAAGGCCAGGGATTGAACCTGCAACCTCATGGTTCCTAGTCGGATTCATTAACCTCTGAGCCACAATGGGAACTTCAAAAAGAAAGAAATCTTGTCATTTGCAACAACATGTATGGACCTTGAGGGCATTGTGCTGAGTGAAGTAAATCAGACAAAGACAAATATTGTGTGATCTCACTTATCTGTGGAATCTAAAAACAAAACAGGCTGACAAAACACAGAGCTCATAGATGCAGAGCACAGACTGGTGCTCGCCCAAGGCAGGGGGAGGGAGGGTAAGGAAAATGGTGAAGGGGGGAAGTTTCCGCTGTGGCACAGCGGAAACGAATCCGACTAGGAACCATGAGGTTGCGGGTTCCATCCCTGGCCTCGCTCAGTGGGTTAAGGATCCGGCGTTGCCGTGGGCTGTGGTATAGGTCGCAGACGCAGCTCAGATCCCACGCTGCTGTGGCTCTGGTGTAGGCTGGCAACTGTACCTCTGATTAGACCCCTAGCCTGGGAACCTCCACATGCTGTGGGTGCGGCCCTAAAAAGACAAAAAGACAAAAAAGGGGGGGGGTGAAGGGGGTCAAAAGCTACAAACTTCTGCTTGTAAAATAAACAAGTCCTGAGAATGTAAGGTACAACATGATAACTATCATCCATAATAGCGTATTGCATATTTGAAAACTGCTTTTTAAAAAAGTCTTAAGACGTCTCATCACAAGAACAAAATTTTGTGACTATGTATTGCGATGGATGGAAAGAAGACTTACTGTGGAGACCATTTTGCAGTGTATACAGATATTGAATGGTTACACTGTACACCTGAAACGTATGTGTCGATGATACCTCAATTTTTAAAAAAGAGAGAGAGGGATTCATTGGGGTTTTGGATCAACAGATACACGCTATTATACATAAGAGAGATAAACAACAAGGACTTACTCTATAGCACAGGGAAGTATATTCAGCATCACGTAATAACCTATTATGGACCAGAATCTGAAAAGAATATATATGCATAACGGAATCCCTTTGCCATACACCCGCAGAGTGGATGGTAAATCCGCTATACTAATGAATCAATCCATTCATTAAATGCCTGTTGGATTTATCCCCTCCTGCATTACTGATGCCATGGATGAAGGCTGGTCTAGGCCACGCATGATTGGGTTGCATGGAAGGTGAATACATAGAGACCCAGAGTGCGGATAATTATTGTCAGAATTTGTCTATGAAGAAGATGAAGAGAGAGAGGCTGAGAAAGGCAAAGGCAGGCTGTCCCGAGTCTCTGAAATAACGGAGAGGAGCAGGCAAGTTGGTGACCCAGGCCAGAGATCTCAGGGCTCTTCTGGAGAAGAGGAGATGAGAAAAGAAGAAATTGGATGTCAGCAGTGGCGAGGGCAGGGGTGAAGGCGAGACGGGCGGCAAGGGCTGCAGCTCAAAGGGTGGGTGAAGCCAGAGAAGTCCCATCAGCAGGAAGTCAGCGGGCCTGGACTCTAAGAGAACCAGAAGGGCCATCACGGAAGGGAGGGGACCAAGAGAAAGACAATAAGCTCTCCTGTGACTACCACGCAAGCCCCTATCAGGAATACTTGTCACTCTCCTGGGAGGTTGGTTTGCTTGCTTTGATCTTGACCAGGGTCTGGTGGTCTGCTGTCTGTCCCTGTCAAGCAGCTAGACTCTGGGAGCTACTTTTCCTTTTTATTTTTATTTTTTTTTATTTTGCCCTGAGCTCATTTTATGATGCACCTTGTTTTTCTTACCTTTACCTCCTCCTAGTCTACATTGCTTTGTGTTTTTTTATGTGTCCCTGTGAGTGGCTATAAAAATCTTGCCGGTAAAAGTGGAGTATGCATTTTCAAACAGGAAGAAAACTCCCAAGACAAATTCATACAGAGGCGGAAATGAGAGAGAAAGCCAGACGGGAGGGGGTGGGGGTGGGGGGTGGGGTGAGGAGAGGGATTCCAAGGAAGCTTGAACTTGAATGACCAAAATCATCCGAATTGTGAAAAACACCACTTAGCACAGAAATAGGTGGTATGGGCAGCCTGTGAGAGGTGCTTTAAAAAGGAATGTGCAAACGTGGGAAGGAAGAGCCACCAGGCTGCATGTGACATGTGACATGTGTTCAAAGAGGTGGGACTGGAACTTTTTAGACTTCTTAGCAGGGCAAGAGAGCCCCGTGGACGTGGGCTTGGGCACAAGACTGAAGGAAGGAAGATTCCAACGTGGACAGAGCAGGAGGAACGCTGGATTCTTGTCGTCTGTCACAGGCACGTGCCAAACAAAAAGGAAATGGGGAGAAGAACATGAGAATGTGACACGTGCCAACAGGACTCTTAACTAGATCTAGGGACACACAATAGGGCTGGAGGCATTAAAAGAAGACTAAAAATGGCCAACAGGAAGGGCGAACTAAAAATGCACATGCAATCCAATCGTTAATGGCCTGGAACCTGCAATATGTACCAGAACATGAAATTAACCAGTAGAATAGACAGGACTCGAGCAGTAGGAAGAAGAGAGGTTGTGAAAAAGAGAGTGAACTGTAGTATTTATGCCTGGATTAGAGTAAGGAGGGAAAGTGAATTTCGTGAAAGCAGAGGCATGTGGCAGAGGTTTTTTACAGTCTGTTCAAGCAGCAGCTTGAGGGTGAAAAAAAATGCAAAATGCACATTCTAAGAGAGAAGCCCAGATCCTCTTAACAAGATGACAGAGAAGGCGCGCGGGGGTGGGGGTGGGGGAGGGAGTGGCAGCACAGGGGACAAATTAAAGGAAGGTGTGAAAGAAACCCCTTGAGGGAAGGGGTACACGGAGGCGTCAAACTGGTGTCCCAGCTGCAGAGGGAAGAGCAAGCATATGGTCTGGGAGTGAGGGGACCCAGAGCTGCTGAGCCTGGGGGCTGCCGCAGGGTCTTGGGTCTCCTGGGGTCTGTGTGTCACGGTGACATCTCAGCGGATGGGGAATGGAGCAGCACCAGGAGGCAAGGGTTCCCAGAGAGAGAGGAAGGGCGTTTGAGATGGAGACCACCAGCCTGGCTGATGGTGGCCTCTGCCAGGTGGAGGTGGGATGCTGGACAAGGACAGAGCTGGCTGCTGCTAACACCAGGCTGGTTCCAGGACATGCCAAAGGTGGGATGGAAGAAGCTTGTGCCCTCCCCACAATCCTGCTTCTCTATAAAAACTTTCAAGACTGAACAGATGAAATGTACCCTTTTCCCCACTGGACTGAAAAACTAATATGAACTCTTCTAGACAAATCTAAATGCTCTCCCATCTCAAAGACAATCTTCCTCAGGCCACGTGGGTTCCTGCTCCCATTCCCTGGGGTCTCCCACGGCACCTCCGCCTTCGATGGGAGAAGGGCCCGTGGCCCTGCTCAGCCTGGCTCTCCTGTTGTGCAGGGTCTGAGTGCGGTGAGAACTGATGCGGATGAGGGAGGCGGTCAGAAAAGGGTGCCTGAGGATGCTTCCAGAAAGCTGAACACAGCAGGCCAGGTCTCCCGTGACCTCTGTGCGGTGTTTTACACCACAGCTCAACCTTCTTCCTAGAGCTTCCCTTCTTCACCTTCACGCCCTCCCCACTCAGCTCACTGCTGGGTTTTTTTTTCCCCTTTATAATGCGAAAATGCTCAACATCCCTGATTACTAGAGAAATGCACATCAAAACTACCACGAGATACCACCTCACACCAGTCAGAATGGCCATCATTAATAAGCCCACAAATAACAAATGCTGGAGGGAGTGTGGCGAAAATGGTGAGTCTTTTTTAACCTTCCTTCCTGCTCCTCCCCCTCTGATCCCCCCCAATCCCACAGACAGGGTCCTCCTTGGGTGTCATTTCTACAGCTCTCCTCTTGTCACTCATGGACTCCCCCGGGTACCAAAAATCCACGGATGCTCAAGTCCCTTCCATTAAATGGTGTCAGACAGCTGGCCCTCTGAATGGAAGAGTGGGCACCGTGGACAAGGGGAGCGACTGTACAGTTTGGAGAGGAGGGAAATACACCAAAAAAGTGGGAAACCAACATAAACCCATAGGAAAGACACTACATGGGTGGGAGATTTAGAAGAGCGGGTTAGGGGTCAAAAGAGGAAGAGCTGAAGCAGCAGTTTCTGATGCCAGTGTTTGTGTTCGTCTCACTCTTGCTCTTGCAGTATCAATAAGCAAAGGTAACATTTAATGAGCATTTACGACGTGTCAGGCACTAGGCTAAAGGATTTACAAGCATCGGCTTATAAATAAATGACTGTATTACAAACCTTGGGAATGCTATTAGGGGCTGTGCTGGGGAGATGAGGATACTGAAAGCATTATTATTATTACTATTTTTTTTGTCTTTTTGTCCTTTCTAGGACTGCTCCCGCAGCATATGGAGGTTCCCAGGCTAGGGGTCGAATGGGAGCTGCAGCCACTGGCCTACACCAGAGCCATTGCAATGATCTGAGCCGCATCTATGTCCTACACCACAGCTCGCAGCAATGCCGGATCCTTAACCCACTGAGCAAGGCCAGGGATCAAACGTGCAACCTCATGTTTCTAGTCGGATTCGTTAACCACTGAGCCATGACGGGAACTCCTGAAAGTATTATTAGGTATATTTTACAGGTACAGAAACTGAGGCTCAGGGAGAAGAAGTCTCTTGGGGAAGGTCGCATAGCTGGAAGTGGCTGATCTGGGATTCAAACCCAGGTCAATAACTGCACGTATATATGTTTCACAGTCCCCATGGATGCGTCATTCTTGAAGACAATGATTTTGTCTCACTTGTCTTGGCAACTCCAGAGCCTAGCCTGGTACCTGGGATGCAAGAAACTCCCTTCAAACATTAGCTCAGATCCACTCCACGCAACCCGTGTTTGTTGAATGAATAAGTGAATGACTGAATGCACAAACTAATGAACAGGTCTCTCCTGGGCCAGCTGTGGATGGCTCCCCCAGGGATGGAGTCTGGATCCCAGTAGTTGGGATCTTCTGAGGACTGGTGAATAGGGAAATTTTGAATGAAATTTGATCCATCAAATAGAGGCAAATCATGGTGTGGGTTTTTTGATGCTTTAATGTTGAGCAGGCAGGAAGGGATCAAGAAGACAGCCGGTGCATATGTGTGTGTGTGTGTGTGTGTGTGTGTGTGTGAGCGCGTGCGCGTGCACACTGGGGCATTACGTAGAGGGACAGTTCTGCTCAAGAGAAAAAAAAAAACTGAAAATGCAAAAGGGACAATCTGAATTAAGGATTTGGAGAAAGAAATGCAGAGCTGCAGACGCTGATAGCATGTCAAAGGAAGCCCGGGGCTGATGCTCATGACCTTGCAGAGATCTGAGAGCACAGCCCTCAGACAAAGCAGAGACCCGTGGGGTGTGGGCAGGCGGCTGTGTGGGGCAGGGCCATGGGGCAGGTTCTGGAAGCCCAGCACAGCAGGGAGGTGAGTGTCCACATAAGGACGGCCCCCAGGAGCCCAGGCTGCTGGCCTGCAGAGCCTAAGGGCTTGTGGACGCAGTGGGCTGACGGTAACTGGGGGTGTGGGGTGGGGGAGGAAACGTGCAGGGGGTGGGAGGGGAAGCTACAGTTCCAGGGAAGGACAAACGTGGCATCTTGTTTTGTTTTATTTTGTTTTTAATTTTTTTTTTTATGGCTGCGTGAAGCAGAAACTATTGTGTCAAATTTATTTTATTTTATTTTTCCTTTTAGGGCTGCACCTGCGGCATATGGAAGTTTCCAGGCTATGGGTCAAATTGGAGCTGCAGCTGCCTGCCTACACCACAGCCACAGCAACACTGGATCTGAGCCTTGTCTTCGACCTACACCACAGCTCATGGCCATGCCAGATCCTTAACCCACTGAGCAAGGCCAGGGATGGAACCTGCATCCCCATGGATACTAGTCAGGTTCTTAACACGGAGCCACAATGGGAACTCTGTAGCATCCTGTCAAAAGGCAGGAGGGAATAAAGGACTGTCACCTGGAGGACAGGCCATCGGGACCAGAGAAACGCCAGTGCTTTGAAATGCGCAAAGGAGTCAGGGGCAAAACCCATCCCAGAGAAAAACAGGGTGAAACAGAAGATGCAGAAAGGACGCAAACTGGAGAGTCCTGAGTTTATACGAAACTGATACACAGTGTTGAGTGGAAATGGGTGCTTTGGCTTTGGGGGCAGGAGAACTATAAATATGGATCCAAGAACAGTACCACTCAGAACCCGAAAAGTCTGGAAGGCTCAGCTGCGAGCATCTTTCTGCAGGTGCTTTGACTGCTACGATGGAAGATGTTTGATGCTGAGAAGCAAGGATGCTGGACATGGAATCTGAAATCTGGAATTGAGAGCCAGCTGGTTTCCTGTGGGCAGGGACTGGCCACTGTCCTCTCACTGCCCCTGTGTCTGTATCCTGGCGAGCATGGGGGCTGCCCTTTGACACCATGGCTGTGGGGGCTGCCTTAGAGTCCTGGGGCTGCACCAAAGCACCGCAAAACGGCGTGGCTTCAAATACTAGAAATATATCCTCTCACAGTTCTGGATGCCAGGAATTTGAAATCCAAGAGTCACAGGGCAGCACTCCCACCAAAAGCTCAGAGGCAGATGCTTCCTGGCCTCTTTCAGCTTCTGGTGGCCCCTTGGCTTGTGGCT
The DNA here is from genome assembly GCF_016906955.1 of Phacochoerus africanus. Lineage (NCBI taxonomy): Eukaryota > Metazoa > Chordata > Mammalia > Artiodactyla > Suidae > Phacochoerus > Phacochoerus africanus. Next base: position 41,916,677 of record NC_062552.1, read on the forward strand.
GCAGCACTACGCTCCATGTTCTGTCCTCCCACCCCCACCCCCAACCCTCTATCTCTGTGTGTCCTCTTTTCTGCTTGTGGCTGCAGTCCTGTACTCCCTGCTCTATCTTTACTTCCCTAACCCCGCCCCCAGCCCCCATTTCTATGTGTCCCCTTTTCTTCTTATAAGGACACCAGTCACCGGACTGAGGAACACACTAAATCAGGATGCTCTCATTTCAAGACCCTTAACTCAGGACATCTGCAAAAAACCTACTTTATTTATTTATTTATTCATTCATCTATTTATTTATTTATTTGTTTTTAGGGCCCCACCTGCGGCATATGGAAATTCCCTGGCTAGGGGTTGAATCGGATCTGCAGCTGCCAGCCTATGCCACAGACACGGCAATGCCAGATCCAAGCCGCATCTGGGACCTACACTGCAGTTCAGGGCAACACCAGGTCCTTAACCCAGTGAGCGAGGCCAGGGATCAGACCCGAATCCTCAGGGATATTAGCCAGGTCAAGTTCTTCTAAACCAAGGTCCTCTTCTAAACCAAGTCACATTCTGAGGTCCCGGGTGTGGAGGCAGCTCTCCACCCACCACAGGTGCCCAATGGCAATAAAGCAAGAACCCTGAGTAAATTTCAAAAAAAATTTTTTTTTTCTTTAGGGCCACATCCACAGCATATGGAGGTTCCCAGGCTAGGGGTCAAATAGGAGCTGCCGGCCTACACCATAGCCACAGCAACGTCAGATCAGAGCGCATCTGCAACCTACACCACAGCTCACAGCAATGCCAGATTCCCCAACCCACTGAGCAAGGCCAGGAATCGAACCTGCAACCTCATGGTTCCTAGTCAGATTCACTTCCACTGAAGGAACTCCATAAATTTCAAATATTTGCCATGTGCTTCTCCTTTTCTGGTCCTTAAAAGGCCACTCTCCCCATAGCGCCTCACCCACAGGATAAAGTCCAGTCCCCAGCTGGCACTTCTCCTGGTCTCTGTTGCTGGAGTTTTCTCACACTGTCTACATCTTCCACCCTGTATTCCTGGCCATCCGGTTCCCTCTGAATCATTATAACCCCATTGAAACCCCTTCAGGAGACCCGAAGACTAATTCTTCCTGCTCCGAACCAGATACTTTTGCCAGATACTCTTTCCTCCTTCCGAAGGCAGCTCATCAGCCTTCAGCCTCCCTGCAATTAGGCCATCCTTTACCTCTTGTCTTGTTATTTGACTTTTTATCATTTTAAGCCTTTCTGCACCAGTCAGACCTCCAGGATTAGGTTACTGTCTTTTTCTAGTTCTTTTATTATTATTATTATTATTATTATTATTATTATTATTATTATTATTATTATTATTATTATTATTATTTTAGCCATACCTGTAGCATGCGGAAGATCCCAGGTCAGGACTGAACTGACACCACAGCAGCAACCCAAGCTGCTGCAGTAACAATGTCGGATCCTTAACCAGCTGAGCCACAAGAGAACTCCTCTAGTTCTTTTTTAGTGTCTGGTTTTGTGCCTGGCACAATCCAGGTCTGCAGGATTGAATCATTTACTTCTCACTGCACCAACAACTGTCCTGCCAAAATTTCTTCTCTTTTTACCTCCTGCATGGCTACCTGTCCTGGTTACCTTGAGCCGGAGAGATGCTTTTCTTCTCTGAGTGCCTGGAGCAGTTAGCTCCAAAATAGTCCAAATACATAGACCACCTTGCTAGGATCCAATGCATGTTCATCTGATGTACCCTTACTTACTCGCTCATTCATAAAACTCAGGAAGCACTCTTCAACCAACCACCATTCATTCACTCATTCATTCATGAAGTCTCCATGACGCCCTTGCTCTGTCTGTCTCAGAGCTAGACTCCAGGCTCCAGCCTGGAAGGTTGTCTCAAGGCCCCATTTGGAGGGCAAACAAACTTGCTCATCCTTCTCCTTTTCCTCACCAGGACTCACACAATTCTTCAAGTTTCACTCATGCTCAATTGGATGGTTCCATTCGAATTGCTATAGCTCATGCTTATAGGACCATGTCAAACGAGAGACTAAAAGCATGGCTTGCTTAAATGAGGGGCTTAAACCCATCCAAGAACTCACCACGAGAGAACCAAGTCTGGGTTCTATGGCCAACACTAGAAATTAAGGGCCAGAAGGAGAAGGCGCCAAGCTTTGAGAAGAAGCTTTTCAGCATCCTCTGGACTTGCCATAGGACAGATGGTAGAGGGCTGGGATCTGCCTTAATGTTCCCCACTGGGGCAACTGCATTGTCCCACGAGGGCCTCTAGTCAACTCCCTGCGAAGTCTTTCAGGGACCAGCAGGAAGCTGCATTGTGCTGTTGCAATCAGGACTTCCTGCGAGCACAGCAGGATCATGAACTTAGGACCAGCGGACAGCAGTACGGCCAAAGCAGGACCCTCTGTGCAGTGTATCACAATGTGAATTAAGGCTCACTGCCCCTTTCTCCAGTTCCACAGGAAAGCCCACTGGCTTTTTCTCCTGCACCTTCCAGAAAGCAGGACCTACCTCCTCTGTCAAGGGGGCCTCCGGGTGAGCAAATAAAAGCATTGATTCTAGGTGCTTTTCTGACCTGAGTGTCTGAAGATGTTCTGGGCCACAGACAGCACGGCTGCAGGGGGCGGAGGGGAGTGGTCTGGGTGGGAGGGAGCCACTCACCAGCGTTGCTCTGCTGCTTCGTATTTTTGATGTAGGCAGAGAACTTGGAGAAGATATCGATGCCCGCTGTGTTGGATTCCCGGTGTTTCGCCGCCAGTCTGGGGTACCTGGAACGGAAGGCCAGTGTTATAGCCTCCGTAAGAACATGAAGGTCCTTTAAGGGAGAGCTTATTGCCATCACAATGACCAACACTCCTGTTTCTAGGTGGATCTACATTTTTTTTTTTTTTTTTTGCTTTCTAGCAGCTCATGGAGGTTCCCAGGCTAGGGGTCTAATTGGAGCTGTAGCTGCCGCCCTATACCACAGCCACAGCAACATCAGATCCGAGCTACATCTGTGATCTGCACCACAGCTCACGGCAATGCCGGATCCTTAACCCACTGAGTGAGGCCAGGGATTGAACCCACAACCTCATGGTTCCTAGTCGGATTCATTTCCACTGTGCCTTGACAGGAACTCCTGGATATACAAATCTTTAGGGGTTTTTCCAACCCATCCTTTAGGGAGGGTGGGCACTTGAAACCTGAGTTCAGAGATAGAAGAAAACAGTCCAGTAAGATGAGGAGAACTGCCTGGCATGCGGGCAGGGGGTGGACACAGTCTGGGGGCAGGGAACCAGCGCATCATCCAGAGGGCCCAGTCCTGGAACCACCAGCAACGATGCAAAATTCATATTGAAATTCTGAATGAGTTTGCTTCTTTATCAGGTGGGGTCCCTGACACTTCCCTAACCCATGTTAAAATAACCATTCACTGCCAGGCTAGCGATGACAGCCCTAGCTGGATGGAGCTAATTCTGGGAGCAGGGAGGTACCATGCATCTTGGCACAGAAGCCCAGAAACCATCTCTTGAAAGGAAGGCTACCCATGGACCTCTTTTTTGTTTTTTTGTTTTTTGTCTTTTTAGGGCCACATCTGCAGCAGCATATGGAGGTTCCCAAGCTAGGGGTCGAATTGGAGCTGTAGCTGCCAGCCACAGCCACAGCCACAGCAACGCCAGATCCGAGCCGTATCTTCGACCTACACCACAGCTCACAGCAGCACCGGATCCTTAAACCACTGAGCGAGGCCAGCGATCAAACCTACGTCCTCTTGGATTCGTTTCCCCTGAGCCATGACGGGAACTCCTGGTCCTCTTCTGAAATACCTTTCACACACATTTTTCTTTTTTTCTTATTTTTACGGCTGCACCTGCTGCATATGGAAGTTCCCAGGCCAGGGGGGTTCGACTCAGAGTAAATCTGCAACGTACCCCACAGCTTGTGACAACGGCGGATCCCTCACCCACTGAGCGAGGCCAGGGATTGAGCCTGCATCCTCACAGACACTACGTCAGGTTCTTAACCCACTGAGCCACAATGGGAACTCCCACACACTTCTTATTTATGTCTGGGAATAAGATGCAGAAGCTATCAGTCTCCATCAGTCGGACAAGTGTTTTCAATTGTTTGATTTCCAGGCTTTGCGATAGATTTTCAATGATCCAGCCCCTCTCCCTCACACATTCTTTCATTGCGAAGCCACGAGAGTCTAAGAGGCAACCTGGGGCAAACACTCCTAAGACTGTTTCCTATTGGCCTTGAGACTCAATGATGTACCCCTGCTCATGGGGGAATCTGTGGCTTTGACCTCACTGGCACCATCAAAATGAGCCATTCTGATGTTCAAAAAATATTGTTTCGCAAATATTTGACATGATGGTCAAGGGTGGGAGGAGATGGGGGGCAACTGCTGGGTTATCCTCATCAGGGGTTATGGACCTTTGTGATCTCTGAGTGAATAGCGGATGGTGAGCTATACGGTTGCTCTATATGTAAAACGAATTTTTTTTTCCTTTTAGGGCCACACCCACGGCATATGGAAGTTCCAAGGCAAGAGTTCGAATTGGAGCTCAGCGGCTGGCCTACATACATCACAGCCACAGCCACATGGGATCCGAGCCACATCTGCACCCTACACCACCGCTCACGGCAATGCCAGATCCCTGACCCACTGATCGAGGCCAGGGATCAAACCCACATCCTCACAGTTATGCGTTGGATTCATTTATGCTGAGCCACAACAGGGGCTCCATAAAATGCATTTTTTGGTTTATTGTTTTAAGTAGTTGAACCCCAAAGCTTTTCACAAGTATTTGTTGTTCTTCTTTCCTTTTTTTTTTTTTTTTTTCCTGCTCCTTCACTGACCTATTAGTTAGGACCGTCCACTTGCCGTTAGGTGGCTATTTAATTTCAGATATAGCCATTGGATGAGTCCTGGCAAGTCGCAGGTTCCAGCCCTCTGCCCTCAGGCAGATAGGGAGGCATTATCATCCTCATTTTATTCACAATAAACAACCGGGGACTAGATAGCTTGGATGACTAGCGAGGGACCACGACAGCCCCATTTCTGGGCCCTGGAGCAGTGATCTCGCCACTCCATCACATCACGCCTCCAATATCAGCAAAAGCTGACCTGTGCTGAGGGCCTGTTCTGTGCCAGACACTATTCTAACCCGTTTGCATGAATTCATTGTCCGCCCCTCACAAGTCCATTGTCCACCCCTCACAAGTGCCATCTTTAGCTTCATTTCCCACAGGAGACAAAGGAGGCACAGGGCTGCTAAGCAATAAGCCTAAGCTTTCGTGGCCAGGAGGCAGACACAGGAGTCCAAACCCAGGCAGTTTCACTTTGGAAGCCCAGCTCTTAAGGTTCACGCCCAGTGGCCTCTCACTGACTCTCCTGTTTTCCCTCAAAGTGCTCAAACACTGTGGAGCTGAGCTGAGCACCGTGGAGGAACTCCCTCCATCTACCAGGAGGGGGCGCTCTGCCCAGGTTCTGCACTCAGGTTCTTCCTGAGTACCTGGGGACCATCAAATCTTCTGCTCGGACTAGGGGCACAAAGCAAGGGTTGCTGTACCCTCTCAGGTGATCTTCCAAGACATGAAAAGTCATTCTTCTCTAGTTCGGCTTTCTCACATAGAGTCTGGCAGGCTCTTAGAGTTGAATGCCTTACATTAGTATGAATACATACCAAGTACTCCTTCTTTTTGCTTGATATGGTAATAATGGAGGAGTTCCTGTTATGGCTCAGCGGTAACAAACCCGACTTGTATGCATGAGGACTCAGGTTCGATCCCTGGCCCCGCTCAGTGAGTTAAGGATCTGGCATTGCCGTGAGCAGTGGTGTAGGTCACAGACACAGCTCAGATCTGGTGTTGCTGTGGCTGTGGTGTAGGCTGGCAGCTACAGCTCTGATTTGACCCCTAGCCTGGGAACCTCCGTGTTCCGAAGGTGTGGCCCTAAAAAGACAAAATAGATGATGGATAGATAGATAGATAGATAGATAGATAGATAGATAGATAGATAGATAGATAGATAGATAGGCAGACAGACAGACAGACAGGCAGACAGATAGACAGATAGACAGAGAGACAGAGAGACAGACAGATAAGGTAATAATGTAAAGACAGTGAGTGGGGCCTAGAAAAATGCATTTTTTCATTTGGCTATGTTGGGTTTTGTTTGTTTGCTTTATGCTGTCATTTGCTCAGATCTCCGGTAATCCGACTGTTTCTTCAGTGTGGGCCAAACACGAGTGGATGGTACCAAATCCAAGATGGGCAACAAAAGGCCCTGTGTTCAGGGAGACCATGGCAGTATCATCCTGTTTTAGAAGCACTGTGCTTCATTGGGACTTGGCTTCTTAGCATCATGTCCCAACTGAAGATTGTTCTTGGGAAAAGTGCGTCTTTAAATATTAATCTCACAGATACTGGTAACCAGATTTGGGGCAGCTAAGGTCCAGGATTTTTTTTTTTTTTTTTTGGTCTTTTTGCGATTTCTTGGGCTGCTCCCGTGGCATAGGGAGGTTCCCAGGCTAGGGGTCTAATCAGAGCTGTAGCCACTGGCCTATGCCACAGCCACAGCAACTCGGGATCCGAGTCGCGTCTACAACCTACACCACAGCTGATGGCAATGCCAGATCCTTAACCCACTGAGTGAGGCCAGGGATCGAACCCACAACCTCATGGTTCCTAGTCGGATTCGTTAACCACTGAGCCACAACGGGAACTCCCAGTCCAGGATGTTAAGTGCTTTTATTTTAGCTGCAAATTTACACTACATTTTAAGTCTGCAAATAAGTGGGTTCCAGGGCACTTATTTTGTTTCTCTTGAAGGCTAGCAAATAGTGTTTCATTTATAGAAACATCCTAGAAATAAGGCTGTGATACCATCTGGTGACAGTCAAAGAGCAATTCCTCTAACATAGTGAGCAAACTACAGCCTGTGGACCAAATCCAGCCCATAATTTGTTGAAGTATCTCCCATTAGCTAAGAATAGTTTTTATATGCCACTCTTCCTAATCCATTCATCTGTCAATGGAGATTTAGGTTATTTCCATGTCTTGGCTATTGTGAATAGTGCTGCGATGAACATACAGGTGTATGTGTCTTTTTCAAGGCAAGTTTTGTCCGGCTACATGCCCAAGAGTGGGATTGCTGGGTCATATGGTAGTTCTATGTATAGTTTTCTAGGGACCTCCATGGTGGTTGTATCAATTTACACTCCCACCAACAGTGCAGGAGGGTTCCCTTTTCTGCACACCCTCTCCAGCATTTGCTATTTGTGGGCTTATTAATGATGGCCATTCTGACTGGTGTGAGGTGGTACCTCATAGCAGTTTTGATTTGCATTTCTCTAATAATCAGAGATGCTGAGCATTTTTTCATGTGCTTGTTGGCCATCTGTATATCTTCCTTGGAGAACTGTCTATTCAGGTCTTTTGCCCATTTTTCCATTGGGTTGTTGGCTGTTTTGCTGTTGAGTTGTATAAGTTTGTATATTTTCAAGATTAAGCCCTTGTCAGTTGCATTGTTTGAAACTATTTTCTCCCATTCTGCAGGTTGTCTTTTTTGTTTATGGTTTCCTTTGCTGTGCAAAAGCTTGTCAGTTTGATTAGGTCCCATTGGTTTATTTTTGCTTTTATGTCTGTTGCCTGGGGTCCTTTTTTACTTCTTTCTCCTTCTTTCTTCTTCCTTCTTCTCTCCCTCCCCCTCTCCTCCTCCTTCCCTTGCTTCTTTCCTTCTTTTCTTTCTTTCTTCCTTTTTTTTTTCTTTATTTGGCTCCCCCCAGCACATGGAATCCCCAGGCCAGCAACCAGATCAGAGCCGCAGTTGCAACCTACACCACGGCTGTGGCAGTGCCAGATCCTTTAACCCACTGTGCTGGCCTGGGAATCCAACCTGCATCTCAGTGCTACAGAGATGCCACCAATCCTCGTTGCGCCACAGCAGGAACTCCAAGAAGGACATTATCTCATGATGTGTGAAAACAATATGAAAGTTATTGAAACACAGCCACATCCATCTATTTACATATGGTCTATGGCTGCTTTAACTCTACAATGATAGAGGCTATGTTGCCCACAAAATCAAATATGCTTGCTATCTGATTCTTTCCGGAAAAGTTTGCCAACCTCTGCTCTAACTAATGAAAATTCTCCACTCCGTCTTTAAGATATCCGAGTTCAAATGCATCCATCTTAGACATGCACTTAAGCTCCATTCTGGGAAGTAAACCAGCTGGCCTCTCATCAAAACAACTTTTTTAAAGTAGTAGCAAAAAAATAAAATACGACGGCAAGATGGAAATGCTCTGACTGACCTAGGGTCCCAACTGATGTCTTACCAATTGGCCATAGGCCACCACACCACCAAACAAAAAGACCCCATGCAATTAAAGCAACATGCAGCAAGCACCTAACAGGGGCCAGGCTCTGGCTCCAGCATGGAGGGGACCCTGGAGAAAGAGACAGACAGTCCTCCTGTCCTCATGGGGTGACCTCTGCTGATTCCAGGGACTCTCCTGGCAGCTTAAGTGTTAATTCTCCATTTTCTTTCTTTTCTTTTCTTTCTTTCTCTTTCTTCCTTTCTCTCTTCTTTCCTTCCTTCCTTCCTTCCTTCTTTCCTTCCTTCCTTCCTTCCTTCCTTCCTTCCTTCCTTCCTTCCTTCCTTCCTTCCTTCCTTCCTTTCTCTCTCTCTCTCTCTCTTTCTCTCTTTCTTTTTGTTGTTTTTTAGGGCCATACCTGCAGTATATGGAGGTTCTGGGGCTAGGAGTCAAATCAGAGTAACAGCTGCCAGTCACAGCCACAGCAACACCAGATCCGAGTCGTATCTGTGACCTACTCCACAGCTCACGGCAACGCCAGATTCTTAACCCACTGAGCGGGGCCAGGGATTGAACCCGCATCCTCATGGGTGCTAGTCATATTTGTTTCCGCTGAGCCACAAGAAGAGCTCTGACCCTCTATTTTCTAATGAGCTGAAAAGTAGAAGAATGTCTTCTCTGTCCTTTCTCCATTATTTCTGCCTCCTCACCTCATCACACCCTCACTGGAGGAGCGGATTAATGCTTCTGACTCTTCTGCTCCTGCAGTGTGTTGTCTTGTCTTGTCCCTGCTACTTAAATAATCCTTGAAGGTGGAGGGGGTCTGGCTTATTCATAAAAACTCACCCCCTGGGATCTGTAGTTTTAAGACCTAAGCTCACCAATGTCCTCATGACTGCAGCTGGGAGACGGTCCCAGGAGATGCACTGACCTCTTTCAAGCTTCCAACTGTCATCGAATGAGTTCTGACTCGATGCCAGGCACTAGGCTAAGCAGCACAACCTTCTACAGCAGCCCTTCAAGATCAACATGATGGTCATCATTTTAGAGATGTGAGAATTAGAGGTTAGAGAGGTTTTGAGTAATTGACCGCCAGCAGAGACCACGCATGCTCATTAAATATCCATGTGCTTCTCTGCATTTCCCAGCTTCTCCCTCTCAGCTAGGCTGGGGGTCGTGTGACGGGATTCTGGCCAACAGGATGGAAGGGGAAGTGATGGAAACTCTCCTGGCCCTGGACCCCCAAAGCATCTCGCATGATCCCTTTCCTCCCTCTTTCCCTGCAGAGGGGCCTTGGAGGAAATGGTTTTTTTGGTTTTTGTTTTATTTTTTGCCATTTCTTGGGCCACTCTTGCAGCATATGGGGGTTCCCAGGCTAGGGGTCGAATCGTCCTACACCAGAGCCACAGCCACACAGGATCGGAGCCATGTCTTCGACCTACACCACAGCTGAGGGCAATGCCAGATCCTTAACCCACTGAGCGAGGCCAGGGATCAAACCCACAACCTCATGGTTCCTAGTCGGATTTGTTAACCACTGAGCCACAACGGGAACTCCCCAGAGGAAATGTATTTTAAAAGCTACAAGATGAAAGAGGGCTATACTCCCCACTTAGGCTTTGCCTGAGTGAGAAATAAACCCATATTCTGTTCAACTACTGAGATTTTGCAGCCAGTTTGCCAGTTTGTATGCTGTGTAGCATAACCCACTGGTACGAATTAGAACCCGAGGTGTTCTAACTCCAAAGCTCACCCTCTCAGCCACTCTGCCACCCTGTCGTTGGTACGGAGGGTGCCTCTCAACATTCTAAAGAGGTTAGAAGAAACTTTGACTACCATGAAACATCCATAAACATGTCTAAAAATAATGAATTCAAAGTGTCTTCCAAGTCTGACGTGGTTCTGAATCCTGTAAGACTTTGCTTGATAGTTGACTTGACTGAATGACATGCCACGAAACTGGACTTTATCCATTCACTGCCACCCCCACCGCCCTGGAATGTTTGTCACTGTTTATTTTAAACAACAAGCAGCCCTGAGAAAGCACTTTGAAAAACTCATGGAGGAGTTCCCTTTGTGGTTCAGCGGTTAACAAACCCAACGAGGATCCATGAGAATGCAGGTTCGATCCCTGGCCTCGCTCAGTGGGTTAAGGATCCGGTGTTGCTGTGCGCTGTGGTGTAGGTTGCAAGATGCATCTTGGATCCTGTGTTTTGCTGTGGCTGTGGTGTAGGCCAGCAGCTGCATCTCCGATTCAATTCCTAGCCTGGAACTTCCATATGCCGCAGATGTGGCCCTAAAAAGCAAAAAAAAAGAAGAAAGAAAGAAAGAAAGAAAGAAAGAAAGAAAGAAAGAAAGAAAGAAAGAAAGAAAGAAAGAAAGAAAGAAAGAAAGAAAGAAAGAAAAGAAAGAAAAACTCATGGAATCAGAACTTCTGCTGCAAAGCGCCCTGGAAACTACAGAATTTCAGAGGTGAGGGAATGGGTTGAGCCTGAGAGGGAGCGAGGCTTGCCCGAGGTAGTACAACAAGCATCGTACAGAAAGGTGGCCGGACTTTGGTCTCCTGACAGTCGGTTCTGAATCCCATTAACTCCGGCCATTCCATGAGGATAAAAGATAAAGGCCAGCTTGTCAACCATAATCCTGACACTTCCCGTGGAGTGTTCACTGGGACAGTCTCAGGATGGGGGTGGCAGTTAGTCTCATTTAGAAACTACTTGAGACTTCCCAGATTCCTCATTTTGACACCAAATCCTTGTGCGACTAAATGTGATCTTTAAAGAAAAAAAAAATTGTTGGAGTGTTTGTGTGTGTGTGTGTGTGTGTGTGTGTGGTGTGTGTGTGTGTGTGTTTCCCCCTTTAAAAAACAAAGCTAAGGGGAAAAAAGGCTCCCACAATTTCTTGGCTCTCTAGCAGCTTTTACAAACAGTGGTGTGATGAGAAACACATGCCCTGGACCAGGGTTCCTTGGACAGAAACGGGGGTTTTGCTGCTCACCAGAGAACCAGAAGCCAGGCTGCCCTGCACCAGGGACCTCAGGACACAGGCCACCGGACCAACCCCCCACCACGACCCCAGTTGGAGCCAGGGGGAAACCAGCCAAGGCTGGTGGTTTTGCTGTGGGCAGAACAGCAGGTCTCTCCCTTTGTGGGGCTGAAGCACCAGCTTGCTGACATTTACGGGGGGTGGTTATTGTGGTACCTGCCCCAGTCTGACCCATACAAAGGCATCTAAGGGGCTCTGCAGGGGTGGATGGCCTCATCACCAAGGCCACACCTTGGTGGCCTTCTGGAGTTGTGCCTTTTAGTAGTTTGGGGGTTCTACCTGGGCACAGCAGATCATAGGTCACAGACACAAGGGCCATGGACTTAGTAAACCTCCTACGCACACTTGCAGTCCAGAGGGACCTGGACCAGCACGGCAGAGCTCAGGACTGGTCACGTGGGTGGAGAGGGAGGAGAGCAGGCATGTCTAGGTCCCACATGGCTTAGCCCCATCAGGATTCTGGACGTTCTCCAGAATCTGATGAGATGGTGATGAATCTGGAGATGGCTCTGCCCTAGAAGAATCTACCCGTGCACAAGGTCATATGATTCCGGGGGTCTCATGGGCTCCCTTGGTCCCCTTGTGGATACAGATGGGAGAGCCCTGAGCTAGAGAAACAGTCCCCCAAAGGCACAGCTGGGAGTTCCCTGGTAACTCGGAGGGTTAAGGATCCGGGGTTGTCACTGCTGTGGCTCAGACTGGCTCCCTGGCCAGGGAACAACCACGTGTCACAGGTGCAGAAACAAACAAATAAAAAAGGCGCAGGTGGATGAAGGTGGAGGGAGCCTGACTAGTGGGCATGAAGGGCCCCCCTTTCACAGAGGAGGGACCAGAGGCCAAAAGAAGAGAAGGGACTGACTGGAAGGGTCACAGCACATCACTGGCAGAGTGACCTGGAGCAGGGACCTACTTAGGGAGCATCAGCTCTTGAAGTTGAACTTTGTGGAGCAGGTTGGAGGCTGGCAGCCCTCTGGGGTGGGGAGAAGCATGTGGGAACTTTCTTTAAAAAGAGGGTCCTAGGAGTTCCCGTCGTGGCTTAGTGGGTAATGAACCCAACTAGCATCCATGAGGACGTAGGTTCAATCCCTGGCCTCGCTCATTGGGTTAAGGACCTGGTGTTGCCGTGAGCTGTGGTGTGGTCGAAGACGTGGCTCAGATCCCTCATTGTTGTGTCTCCGAAAAGACCCCTCGCCTGGGAACCTCCATATGCTGCAGGTGCAGCCCTAAAAAACAAAAGGAAAAAAAAAAGAGGATCCTATATTCTGGATTGATGAATGCCACATAAAACTCATCTCTTGCTATCTGCTTCTATGAGGATGAAGTCACTTGACTGTAGTTGCTGCCCTTCACCACACCCTGAAAGGAGTTCGGGGCTGAAATCAGGAGTAAGGCACTGTGGGCTCTGGGAAAAACCGGCAGAAGAAGCCTTCAGATCGTATTTTCAGGAGAAGATTTTATGAACCCAATTTCTTATATCGTCTCACACCTAGAACAGCACTACAATCATGAAGGGAGACATCTGCTCCTCGGGACTAGCAGTAACCTTTTGCCAAAATGTGTGCTTGGCTGCACGGACCCCCGCTTCACCAAAATCACACATGCACTGACCTCACCCCACCTCTTCAGAGCAAGGTTCTCTGAGAGGCTGTCTCCCGGGCTGTAGTCCTCATCTGGCCCCCAAATAAAACTTAACACCCAGCTCTCATGTTGAATTTTCTTTTTTCAGTCAACACAATCCCTTTGGAAATCTGCCCCCTCAAAGCTAACCCTGTGCTTCCCGAGACCTGACATGGACCCCTCCATGTCAGGAGCTTTAGAAACCGGCAGTTCATTACTTCTCAGGGGTCAGAGTCTCCTCCAGGAACTCCTCGATCTTATTCACGTCTGTCTTCACATCCCCGTTGAAGGTCAGGAAAGGCGGGTGTGTGCCGGGGGCGAGGTTGTGCAGGTCAGCAGGCTTCCTGTGGAGAGAGCAAGGTGAAGGGGGTCAGCTTGCACGAGGGGGCCTCACGGGGAACCTGGGATATACTGTCCATGAGACTCCCCCGGCTGCCCAACAGGCCCATCAACAGAAACAGCCCAGGTGTGGGGTGGAGGGCAAGGGAGGTGGGAGAAGGTTCTGGAAGGATGTGGTGTGACACAGGAAACCCGCCCCGGGGGGGATTCCAGTGAGGAAGGAGCAAGTCAGGATGGAGTTGAGAGCTATGGAAAAGGCAGAAAGTGATCACAGGTGACTAGCTAAACTAGTGCCAAGCTTCCATTACCCAGGGCGGAAGTTGGGGTTTGCTTTCAAAAGTTCCTTCACCAATTAGCTTCACAAAAATGTACTAGGCAGAATCCCAAACTTCAAATATTCAGACATCCAGTCTCGTGCATTTACAGGAAGAAATTCTCTTCTGTGCTCTTCAGGGTTTGTCCAACAGGAAGGAAGGGACCTTGTGTTTGACAGGGGGTGTTGTTCATGTCCAAGAGTGTGCTTCTGGGCTTCCCCTTGTGCTCAATATGCAGGAAGGAATAGATGGAGCAAAGGGAGAGATGAAGGGCTGGTGGATGGAGGGAGATGGGGGGGCTGCAGAAAGGACAGAGGGAGGAAGAGGAGGAGAGGGATGGAGACCTCTTCTCCCCCCCCCCACCCCCCGCAGGGCTGGACCGAGCATCACATTCACTCTCTGAGAACGTGCCACTCCTCGTGGGAGGCAGGCAAGGAAAACTAGAGGGAGGAACCAAAAAAGAATAAACAAGGGGCAAAGAGGAGTCTGTAATGAAACAAATTCCTGGCGTCCTCAGCTTGGGAGGGGAAGAGAGGAATTTCAATTAAGGTGCCCCTCCCACGTCCTTGCCCCCACACCACACGCTCTCCAGCTGCCTTCGGTGGCACGGGGAACTCCTCAGACAATGGCCACCAAGGCATGTCTGACATCTAACTTCCTCTGGCCTTTTGTTTACCTTGTGTGTGTTCTTCCTTTTAGACAATGAGAGGACATGCTGGACCTTCTCTGCCTGTTTTTCAGAGCTGACATAAGCCTGTCCTGCTTGGGTTCTCAGCAGGGAGGGGACATCTATACTGAGTCTCTTTTTCGGCAATGACCTCTCTGGGGGACTTAAAAATCCAGAAATTATGATGTTGATTGTTCTCTAGGACGCGACAGAACAAGGGACTCCGGAGTCTGGCATCCTTGGGAAATATTGCCTCTGGCTGCTGCAGCCCAGCTGATACTGCCAGGGACACTGGTCGGTGGGGGGGGCGGGGGGGTCCCCTCTCTTGCTGACCCTCTTCAGCAAATTATATGAAACTCATATAATGATAAAAATAGCATTAAAATGGATTATATTACATATGGTATAGTATATATTAAAAATATATATTATATGATAAAATAGAGTATAAGTATATTTTTAAAGATGTAATTATATATTTTTAAGTAAGGAGTCTTTCTTGCTAAAAGTATTATATTTATACAATTTAGATATTTTTATAAATGTAGATACACAATATATACAATTTATATTTATTAAAATATATAATTATAATATGTAACTAATTATAATTATATAATTAAAACCATATAATTAGATCATGTATTTTATATTTAAAACCATGTAGACTATATGATAAAATATATATTATGTATCAAATATATAATTATATCTAATTATAATTATATAATTAAAATCATATAATTAGAATTTAATTAACTTGCTGATTATTTGGTATACACCAGTCCTCCTTCCCTGACTAGATGGCCAGCTCTGGGAGGGCAGGGGGCTACTAAGAAGAATCCCCATGTGTGGTGTTTTTGCTCAAGGCAGCATGACACCGAAGGTAAGCGCTGTCCAGGTCTGCCTCCCCAGATCCTCACAATCACTACAAATAAGGCACTTTTCTTTTGTCTTTTTAGGGCCACACTCGTGGCATATGGAGGTTCCCAGGCTAGGGGTCGAATCGGAGCTAGAGCTGCCAGCCTACACCACAGCCACAGCAACTCGGGATCCAAGCTGCATTTGCAGCCCCAGCTCATGGCTGTACCACAGCTCACGGCAACACCAGATCCTTAACCCACTGAGCAGGGCCAAGGATCGAACCCACGTCATCATCGATACTAGTAGGGTTTGTTAACCACCGAGCCATGACCGTAACTCCAAAGGCACCATTTTTATCGCCATCGCACAGATAAGGAAACAGGCTCAGAAAACAGAAGGTCACTCAGCCAATAAGAGGGGGGGGAATGCCCGGTTAAGAAATAGTTTTCTTAGGAATTGCTAAATGTTATCATTGCATCATACATTTCAAAAAACTCCTTAATTCTTTATATACACACGTATAAATATATACATACATATATATATATTTTTTCTTTATCAGGGCTGCACCTGCAGCATATGGAAGTTCCCAGGCGACGGTTCAAATCGGCGCTGCCCTTGCAACCTATGCTGCAGCTTGTGGCAACAGGAGATCCTTAATCCACTGAGTGAGGCTGGAGGATCAAACCTACATCCTCATGGAGACTACGTCAGGTTCTTAACCCACTGAGCTACAACAGAAACTCCCAAATATATATATATATATATTTTAAGTAAGGAGACTTCCTTGCGGAAAAAACATATTTATAGAATTTACATTGTAGTTATATACATTCTATTAATATTTTACTGTATATAATGTATACATTTTGGTCCGTAAGAGAGTCTCCTTATCTATGAAACCGGCGTTGTGATATCGGCCTGGCCCACCCCAAAGGCTGTTGGCAGGACCAGATGTGATAACAGATAGAAAGAGCATGGTAAGCATCTGAGGAATGCGGGGGCTCCCTCTCCCATTCTGATCTCCAGCTAAACACATGAGTTTGCTTGCACAGAGGATACTCCAACGCCCTCCTCTTCGCACTGAAAAGGAGGCAATCTTTCCAACCGTAAGAAGGTCGGGTCTGAGTGGCTGCCAGGGTGCACCACGCATGCGTGTTCACTCATTTGACAGAGATTAGTCGGGGCCCTGAATGACTGCCTCGGTTGCTAGGGTGGATACAAAGAACCTAAAATATGGCCTCAATCTGCCTTTGAGGGATTTAAGGTTTCCTGTGAATGACAAAACAAACGTCGTAACTGATGTATCCTGAAAGGCATGGCATGTGAACCAAGAAGATGGGTTTTAGTGGCAGCCCCTCCAGTTCTAAGTGAGCACCTCGAACAAGTCATTTAAATGGGTTTTCTCGTACAGAACGAAGAAGTAAGGTCTCCTTCACAGGGTTACACCTTATGTGATTTTTTTTTTTTTTAATGGGAAAACATGCACCAGTTGAAAAGCATTGGGATTGTAGATGAGATGCAGAATGATGAGGCAGGGCGCCATGGACCATAGATGCTGGGGGAGCTTGGAGGGAGGGCGGAATGATAGATGTGCCTGAGACTGATGGGGTGGGAGGGGGAGGTTTCACAGGGGAGAGGGCTGCTCCTGGGGTCTGGGTACCATCTCTCCATTCAAGAAAGACAACCTCTATGAGACCGAGGAAGCATCCAGGCAATGGCTGGAGGCCAAAGGGACCAGGGCGGCAGAACGTCATCCCACCTGCCAAAGGTGGATAGGTAGGGGGAGAAGCATTGGGAGATAATATGGGGAAGAACAGAGCAAAGGACAAACTTATGCTACAGGCAATGCAAAGTGTCAGGAGGTTTCCCGAGCAAGGGGAACCACATGATTAAAGAACTATTTTAGGAAGAATAACCTTATGATAATATAAAGGGTGGATCAGAGAGAGAGAGAAAGAGAGAACCTGGAAGGATGAGGACTACTTTGAAGAACAAAGACAGAGTCCAGCTCCCAGCGGTGGGACCTGGACCAGGTGTGGGCTTGAATTGTGAGAATGGACAAGAGAGCTTGGAGGTAAGAAACAGCACAGGGAGAGAACACCCTGGGCTTGGAGAATGGCAGACCACAGGGGTGTCAAGAAAAGGGGCCTGGAAACGTTTCAGTGCCTAGGAAAATGGAAGAAGAAAGCAATTCACAGGGGGACCCCAACTCAAAGGAAAGATGAAAGTATAATTTTCACCATATAGATTTTCCAGTGATTACAGAAAATGTAAGTGGAAGTATCCAAAAGATAACAGAATTCTGAGCATAGAATACTTTACTGAGCAAGGCCAGGGATCAAACCCACATCCTCACGGATATTAGTCGGGTTCATTACCACCAGGCCACAACGGGAACTCCCACAACATTGTAAATTAACTATATTTTGATAAAACTTTAAAAACAAGTAAGAGCAGGCAGAGAAGAGGAAAGCAAAGGCAAGGTGGAAAGCTGTGTGATGTGAATAACGTCCAAGTTTTTAACAGCCATTAAAACCGCCCTTTGAAAGCAGAACCCTGAGTTACTCTCCATCCCAGCTTCAATCCGGAGTCCTCACATAAGGAGGTGTACAGATGGGAACCTGGTAAGGGAAATGGCTTAGATCCCAACAGCCTGGAAACTCAGCCTCTCTCATCTAAAGTCCGGCTGGGGTCCCCTAGCATGGGGGGCACTAGTATGACCAAAATGGCTCACATTGGGATTTTTAGGTGTTGTGCCCACCTCTGTGCCAGACACTCTCAGTTGCAATGCCCAAGGCCCACTCCCTGCTCCTTCCTTCACTAATCGGGACTTGCTCATCAGGACAGCGAAACGCTGTGTCCCAAGGGGGATGCTCACTTTCGCAGCCTCCCTTGTTCCTAGGGGTCCGGCCAAGGATGTGTGAGCAGGAGGCTGCTGGGAACCACGGGACAGTTTCCACCCTCCCTCGTGGAAGATTCTCTCTTCCTGCAGCAAAACGTATTCCTCAGAAATGCAGGGTCCTTTACCTTTTCAGATCCACAGTGGTGACATTGAACACGACGCCTTTCAGCCAGAGGATCATAAAGAGACGCTGGGAGAAGGGACAGTTGCCAATGCTTTCCCCATCGGTTCCAGCCTAGAAAGAAGAGCACCAGGATCCTGAGTTGGTGTGTGCGCATTAGCAAGAAGGAATATGGGATTCCCAGACACTGGTCCCACTGGTCCAAGAAGAACTGACTAAATCCATGCCCCAGCCTTACTTTATTTATGTATTTATTTATTTATTTGTCTTTTTAGGACCGCACCCACAGCATATGGAGGTTCCTAGGCTAGGGGTTGAATCGGAGCTGTAGCCACTGGCCTACACCACAGACGTAGCATCAGATCTGAGCTGCCTCTGAGATCTACACCACAGCTCATGGCAACGCCAGATCCTTAACCCACTGAGGGAGGCCAGGGATCAAACCTGCATCTTCATGGATGCTAGTCAGATTCCTTTCCACTGAGTCATGACAGGAACTCCCCCAGCCTTACTTTAAAGGGCAGCTGCCCTCTATGCTTTATTGTTGTCTTTCTAATGTTTATCCAGGGGGATGCCTGGCACAGGGTAAGCGCTCAATAAATATGTGTTGAACTGAATTTGAATTTCCATCATGGTGATTATGTCGGTAGAATCATAACTTTCTGCAACCACTGAACTCTAGCATCTCAGGGTAAAAAGAAATCTTCAACATCACATAGTCTAAGACAAATTATGTCAGACCACCAACTTCTATACTCCCAAGTAATCATCTCATCGATGCTTGGATATCTCCACTCACCAGCCATTTCTCTCTCTCAAACCACTCCATTCTGAGGGTAGAGTGCTAACAATTAGAAATGCTTTTCTTTGGTTATACCTCACCAAAGTAGGTTTCTCTGTAGTTTACCTTCTTCTACTCTTTAGTCCCTGTTCCATAAGAACAAATCCTCAGACTTTGACCCTATTTCTTTATATCTAAACCAGTCAGCAGGCTCAAGACTTTAATCAATATTCCACTTAGTTCTGACCACTACTTGACCTTGTGTCGATAAACCATTCACTGGTTAAATTATCCTTTTATTCAATGACTGCATATTGACCAACGAGTATGTTCAAGGCACTGGAGGAAATTCCGCAGGGGATTCAAAACTGCATTTATTCAGGAGCTTATGGCCTCCTGTGGGGCGGGCTGGGGCTTGAAACAGGAACACAGAGATAACCATGACAGGTAGCATTACTGAGGGTTTGCCTACTTCTGCTCCCCATATTTCACCTTCTCCGTACCCTCCTCAAAATAGTGGGTTTTTTTTTTTTTTCGGTCTGAAAGGCAAGTCTATCTTTACTTTTGAGTGGGCTGCAGAGACGTGAAATTTCATTTTCAGCTAACACATGAACAAAAAAGGGGGGGAAATGATCCCTGCATAATTTACTTCCACCAAGTGGTTTGCAGGCTTCGAAAGGGCACTTGGAGGGAGAAATCACCCGCTCGCTCTAGTCCGCAGTTGGCTCCCCTGGAAACCATGGCCCCATCAGGACCAGGCTCCACTGGCAGTGAGGGCACCAGATGAGAAGGCCCCCAGACCAGGTGTGCTGGCTCGGCTGCCGACAATCCAACCAACATCCTGGAATGGGGGCCGGAGGGGGGGGGGCGCTAAGATTTTCTTTTTTTCTCTTTTTGAAAGAGGAGGAGGAAAAAGCTACATTCCAAGCTCAGCACATTATTTTTCCCCTTGAGGTTTTGTTTGCTGTGGGTTCGCATGGGGAGGCAACGACGCCTCCTTTCATACACGAGAACCTAATTGTGTGCTTCTGTCTACCTCTCCAATTGCTCCCAGCAGAGGCTCAGGTTTATAATGGAAAACTGGCGCCTTTGCCGGTGTTGCCTGTAGGTAATTGCTATGAAATTACAGTTATTTTACCTCCACCCAGAGCCCCGTCTCTATGCAGTTCTCATTTTCCCTAGTGCTGGAAACAGACCCACCGTGAAGGCTTCAGACACGATAGGCTCTGTTATATATAATCAGAAAGGTGGAGGGCACGGGGCAGGTGCCACCCCTGCCCCCGGCGCTAAAGTTACAGTAAAGCCACACTCAGACAGGCGACTATTAATTTAATAATAGCTTGGGGCTAACTTGAATTCGTGACGTCAGTTCCCCAAGACGTTCTTTCCCAAGAAGCACTCACTTGGCAGGTAGCTGCTTCTTGGTCCTTTGAGACATCCTGACAAAGGAACCTTTCCCCAGGGACAGTTATGATGTAAATGGCGAATAAAAAAAAAACAAAAACAAAAGCCACGTCTGCACATTCTCATCTGTTTTGCCTCTGGTGGTGGAGGTGGGGCTGGAGGCGATCATAAGTGAGTGGAAGGAGGAACTAGTAAAATATTGGAATTCTTATTAGCTGGACAAAAAATTCATATAGCAATAGTGTTCCTAATACCCACAGATGTCTATACAGTCAGGCATTATTCTAAGGTTTTACCTATATTATTAATGCATTTACCCCTCATGGGAAACCTGCATAGTGAGACAGTATTTCCATTTTACAGATGTGGAAGCTGAAGGGAAATTACAGAGAGGGGAGATCATTGACCCAAGGGCCTCTGGAATGAGCCCAAGTCATCTGGCTCCAGGTCCAAAGCTCCCGATTACCATGCGTGGACTCCAACCTGAGAACCCAGCCCAGACAGGAAGCATGTTGACCCAAGGTCACAGAGCAGGGGGTGGGGATGCTGGACATGTGTGATACATCCCAGCCTCCGGTCCATGTGCTTTCAGCTTCACAGGGATGTAGAGGCTGGTGGCTGTCACTGCTCCCCATATTTCCATCTCTGTCTTAAATTATGATTCTAGACCTAGTAAGCAAAAATTGCCCAAAGACCAAGAGAAATAACATGCGAGGAGTCTGTCATTTACCCTGTCTTTCCATCTCTCTTGCTCGGCTTTCCCCTCTTTCCCGATCCCCTTCTCTCCCCACCTCTCCTCTCCTTTCCTTGTGATAGGAACACTTAACATGGGTTCGATCCTCTTATGAAATGTTTCAGCGTACAATGCAATACCGTAGACTGCAGATACAATGTTGTACAGCAGCTCTCTAGAGCTTGCCCGCCTTGCTCAACTGAAACTGTATTCTTGTTATCAGCAACTCCCGCTTCCCCTCCCTTCACCCCTGGCAACCACCTTTCCACTCTTTGATTCTATGACTTTGGCTATTCTAGTTACTTCATACAAGTGTAAGCACGCAATCTTTGTCTTTCTGTGATTGACTTAATTCATTGACCATAATACCTCAAGATGCATCCACTTACTTGTGTATTTTACAATTTCTTTCTCTTTTTTTTTTTCGTCTTTTTTTTTGGGGGGGGACACCTACGGCATATGGAGGTTCCCAGGCTAGGGGTCTAATTGGAGCTGTAGCCACTGACCTACACCACAGCCACAGCCAACGCCAAATCCAAGCCGAGTCTGCAACCTACACCACAGCTCACGGCAACGCAGCATCCTTAACCCACTGAGCGAGGCCAGGGATTGAACCCGCAACCTCACAGTTCCTAGTCAGATTGGTTTCTGCTGCACCACGATGGGCACTCCAATTTCTTTCTTTTTTAAGGCTGCCTAATATTCCATTATGTGTATATACCACAGTTTCTTTATCCATTCATTTGTCAATGGACATTTAGACTGTTCCCCTATCTTGACTATTTAAATGGTGCTACAGTGAACATAGAATCTCTTCCAGATTCTGATTTCAGTTCTTTCGGATAACTAACTACCCAGCAGTGAGACTGCTTGAGCATTTGGTAGCTTTGTTTAATTTTTGAGGAATCTCCATACTGTTTTCCATCATGGCTGCACCACTTTGTATTTGCACCAACAGTGTGCAAAGGTTCCAATTTCTCCACATCCTTGCCAGCACTTGTCATTTGTTTTTTCCATAGTAGCCATCCCAGTAATATCACCACCAAGCTCATCAGAAAAGTTCAAGCAAAGAGAAGCTGTCGAGCTCCTGGTGGCAAATACCTGTTTTCCAATATTCTCAGTTTTCTCCTGAAAGCTTGTCTTTTATCAGTGGCAATGAATATGGTCAGCAGTTTGTCTTGAAATGACAAGGTCATTTCATCGATTTTTCTAGGAACTATCAGGCCAGTAAATACCAAGTAGGAAAAACCACAGTTGGTCTGCCAGTTGTCTTCCAGGTCAAAACTATTCTGCAAGAGAAGCTTCTGGTCAACCCACAGCTCAAGTGCTTCCTCAAGGGAGCTATGATGCTTGGGAATGCAGCCCAAGAAGTGGATGTGCATTTCTCATTTCCTCCATCAGCGTGTTTCAAAGACACACATTCAAAGGTTGAAAATTAATTACAGTAGATAATTTTTACTGCTTCATCAAGATCATAAATGAATGAGACTGGCTCTTTTTTTTTTTTTTTCTATATGTGTGTGATGTCTCCATTACATCACGGCCTTGACTTATTCTGGGAACATCAGATTTTATCCACCAAATAGCAACCCCAGGAGAAATGACTTTGAACATAGCTGTGACTTCCCAGAATCCCTGAAAGGATCGGCGACCCAGGAATCCAAGAGAAACATTTGACAATTATTGGGATAAGACACACCATGAACAGACAGGCTACATAGACATCCTTATCCCGATAAGAACTTGAAGTTGACTATTGACCAAAAGTTATTTGAGGGGTACCAAGGTCCAGAAGAGGGACAAATGATTGAGAGAGGATAGATGACATTCAAGCTTGAAGATGTCATGTCACTTATCAATTTATTGTTTCTCTGCCCCGGAGACAACCTTCAATAAATGCTGTATGAGAAACAGTGGGAATTCCCTTTAGCAGCATTTCTTTCTTCCCTCCTTTCTTTCTTTTCTTTCTTTCTTTTCTTTCTTTCACCTCTTTCTTTCTTTCTGTCTGTCTGTCTTTCTGTTTTTCTTTCTTTCTGTCTGTCTTTCTTTCCTTCCTTCCTTCTTCCTTTCTTTTTGCCACTCCCATGGCATGCAAAGTCTCCAGGCCAGGGATGGGACTCCAGGCCACTGCAGTGACAACACTGAATCCTTAACTGCTAGGCCACCACGGGATTCCCAGCATTTCTAAAGTGTGCAGGAAGGCAGGCTTTCCCAGGAGAGAGCGCTGGAAGGCTTCTGCAAGACAAAGAGGCCCTTCCTCTGCCTTTGGAAGGGGCTGGGGGTCAGAATGAGCCAGCCCCAGCCGGAATGTGATCCCGCTGGCACCTTGCAGCCTCCTCCTGGTGACAGCCTTTCTGCAGGCTCTGGATGCAGCCATCAGAGCCCCATGTGGCCTCCGTACAGCCTGCCTACAGCCAGGGTGTGCTCACAGATCTGCCACTTACTCTGCAAGGCCTGTGCGGCCCGAGGGTCTCCTGTTCCCACCAGCACCTGGATCCCGTTGTGTACCTGGGCCCCCAATGTTGACTGTTTGCTCCTCTCCTGAACTCCGGAGGGTGGCCTCCTGCTTGCCTAGCAACTCCAAACCAGCTCTGGCCTTACCAGGCCAGTGAACTTCCATGCTTTCCACGGGGCCGATCACACCTTCCCCAGTGAGATGCGAACCCCTTGCAAGCTTGTCATTCCTTGGTTATTGTCCCTTGATTCTTGAGTACCCAACGAAGTATCCTTATATGTAATGATTACTTTTATCATAGCTAGTACTGTTATTTTTTTTTCTTTATTTCTATGTTTCTTCCTACCTTTCTTTCTCCCTCCCTCCCTCACTTCTTTCTTTCTTTCTTCTTTTTTTTTTTTTGTGTAAATGGCCACACCTGCAGTATATATGGAAGCTCCCAGGCTAAGGGTCCAATCAGAGCTGCCAGTGCCTGCCTACACCAGATCCATAACAATACCAGATCCAAGCCGCATCTTCGACTTATGCCTGAGCTTGCGGCAAGGCTGGCTCCACTAAGCAAGGCCAGGGATCGAACCCACATCCTCACAATGTCAGGTCCTTAACCTGCTGAGCCATAGCAGGAACTCCAAGTACTGCTTTATGTTAAACTTTTCTTGTTAAATCCACTGTGTAGTTTCTCTCTCCTGTTTGGACCCAGACTATGGCAGGTGTTTACATATCTGATATTTCAAAATGGAAGATTTTTAGGGCTATTTGTCTGATTCCTTAAAAAAAAAAAAAAAAAACCTCACAAGGTTAAGTCCTAAATGAGGCACTAGAAGAAAAAAACCTGAAATTTCTCCAGAAAATTATATAAGTCACCATTCTGCCCCATGTCAACTTTTTATTGATTTTTTTTGGGGGGGAGCTTTTTAGGGCCACCCCAGGGCATATGGAAGTTCCCAGGCTAGGGGTCAAATTGGAGCTGCAACTGCCAGCCTACACTACAGGCACAGCAACTCAGAAGCCTGGTCTCTTACCTACACCATATCTGACAGCAATGCCACATCCCTGACCCACTGAGTGAGGCCAGGGATCGAACCTATATCTTCATGGATACTAGTTGGATTCTTTTCTGCTGAGCCACGATGGGAACTCCAACTTTTTATTGCTTTAGCCCATGAAAACAGTCCTTGAGGACTCAAGTGATTAAACTATTTTTTTCAAGTTACAGACAAAAATTCTACAACAGTGGGATGGGAGCTGACTTCAGGGATGACAGGGTCTAGCAGCTTCTTTTTCCTGTGCCTAGAAAGGTCAGGCATCTTGCCCATGGTTGCCCAGCCTGGTCCCCTGGCAGGCTCAGGGATTTAATCCCTAATTCTCGATTCCCAGCCTTTCTCTATGCTAGGCTGGTTATTATCATACAGGAAAGAGTGTTGAAGTGACAAAGACCACAGGATGGGGATTTTTTGACTATAAAATGACTTAGCAGTATAGCACTAACTGATTCATGTCATGTGGAAGATAATTTTTCTTTATAACAACAGTATTTAAATCTGTGCACTTTCTCTTTTTAGTATGTCAGATAGTATTCCTTAGTGCAACTATTTTTTAAAAATACCAAATGTTCTCTCATTTCAATAATTTGGTTGGTCAGTCTCCCATGATCAGAGATGGGGCTTGGTGGTTTGTAATCCATTTAAAGACTGGGGAGTTCTACCCTTGAATAAACACTGGGGCTTTTTGGTTTTGGTGTTTGGAGTTCCCTGGCCAGGGATCAGATCCGAGCCACAGTTGTGACCTAAGCTACAGCTGCAGCAATGCCAGATCCTTAACCCACTGTGCTGGGCCGGGGATCGAACCTTCATCCCAGTGCTCCAGAGATACTGCCAACCCCGTTGCACCACCGTGGGAACTTCGAGACATTGTTTTTCTCGGCAGCTACAAAAGGCTTAATAACTTACAGGGGTCACTCGGGCATTTTTCATTCAATACACAGCCAGGGAGCAAGTAAATATTTCAGGCTTTAGAATCCTCAGCATTTCTCTGAAGTTGCCTATAAGGGCTGAATCAGCTCTAGGCAGAGGGCCGCCTATACAATGTCATGCAAAGAATTTCAGGGGCATCAGTCAGGGTTCTCCAGAGAGACAGAACCAAAAGGATGCATGTGTGTAAAGAGAGAGAGAGATGGAGACAGAATGGGCTCCACGTGATTGTGGCGGCTTGGTGAGTCAAAAACCTCTTGGGCTATGTTATCAAATTAGAGGGTCAGGGAAGCATTGCAATTCAAGTCCAAAGGCAACCTGCTGGCAGAATTCCCTCTTCCTCAGAGGCTGTCAGTCATTTCTCAATTAAGGCCCTTCACTGGGCAAGGCTCACACCCAGGAGAAAAGGTCACTTGCTTGTTTCTCATCCCCAAACCCCTGCCAAGCAACAGCCAGCATAATGGCTGATCTGGACACCCCAGCCAAGCCGACCCCTCACAAGTAAACATCATACCAAAGTGAATTTAAAAAATGACCTGAGACAAGTAACCCAGAAATTCAGGATTTGTCATCAACACCTTAGCTCACCAGATGGTTTTAAAAACACCTGCATAGGAGGTCCCATCGTGGCTCAGCGGTAATGAACCTGACTAGTATCCAGAAAGATGCAGGTTCCATCCCTGACCTCCTCAGTAGGTAAAGGATCCAGGCTGGGGGCATGAGCTGTGGTGTAGGTGGCAGATGTGGCTCGGATCTAGTGTGGCTGTCGCTCTGATTTAACCCCTCACCTGGGAACCTCCCTATGCCGCAGGTGCTGCCCTAAAAAAGCAAATAAATAAATAAGTAAATAAAACCAACTGAATTGAGTGTGTAAATATCCCCTCCCAAAGGAACATGTAGGCTCCAAGCCCAGAAGGCTATTCCATTCAAGGGTCTAAGCGCCCAGGGTCCAGTGGTAATTTGACCCTGAGTGACCGGCCTGGTCTGATAGTGGCTTCCGGCCCAAGGCTGCCTGCAGCTGATGTATCGAGTGATACTACCCTGCTTGAGGCTTCTTGGGAGTGACCTTCAGCCTCCCCTGAGCTTTACAGCCATCAGCACCGAGTCTCTCTTCACTCACCTGTTTCTGCACACACCCTCTGAGAAAGAAGAGCCCTTTCCAGCCCATGCTGCACCACCGCTCCTTCTCCCAGCCCCTTCTTTCTACTCCTGGATGTTTTTCCCCTCTATTCATTCATGTCCAAACTAGCTGAATAGGTAAAAATTCTTGCCGGTCCTGCTTCTAACGGACACCTTTTTTTTTTTTTTTTTTGCTTTTCAGGGCTGCACTTGAGGCCTATGAAGGTTCTCAGGCTAGGGGTCGAATCAGAGCTACAGCTGCCGGCCTACCCCTGATCTGAGCCGCGTCTGCAACCTGCATCACAGACAATGGCAACACCGGATCCCCAGCCCATGGAGCAAGGCCAGGGATCGAACCAGCAACCCCGTGGTTCCTAGTCAGATTCGTTTCCCCTACACCACCATGGGAATCCTGACACCTTCTTTTAAATGATTCTCTCTCAGTTACTTTCTGAGACGAAGCAGTTTCTCTTCTTTCTTTCCTTCCTTCTTCCCTCCCTCCCTCCTTCCCTCTCTCTCTTCCTTTTTCTCTCTCTTTTCCTTCTTTTCTCCTTCCCTCAGTTTCTCTCTCTCTTCCTCTCTTCTTTCCTCCCTCCCTCCCTTCCTTTTTCTTTTTAATTACCTAATGAATTTTATCATATTTAGAGGTGTATTCCTTTCTTTCCTTTCTTCTTTCCTTTCCTTCCTTCTTTCTCTCTGACTTACCAGGACTGGACTTTTCTCCTGTAGCTAGACTTTTATCTCTTCCTCTTAACACTCAGCCCTCTGCAGCCTGCCTTGTCACCTAGTACCTCGTGTGTGGCCAGGGCCCGCTTCACAGACGTGCAATCTGCGTGATGCCTGAGGCCCTGAGCTCAGAAGGGCCCCACGCTCTGCTGTCTTGAAATTCTTCATCGTGTTTGAACAAAGGCACCCTCATTTTCATTTCGCAGGGGGCCCCACAAGTTGCAGCTGGTCCTACATGCAACTCTCCTGTTCCTTTGCTGACATCCTCCACTTTCTGACCTGTGTCCTTTCAACGAACGGCTCCCTCCTTCCCACCCGCACCCTGTGCCATGCTTGGTGCCTTTTGGAGAACTCATTTACTCCTGAGAGCATGATTATCCTCCTCAAGACAGCAATAATTCTGGCTTTTTTCCTTTTTTGTCTTTTTAGGGCCACACACATGGCATATGGAGGTTCCCAGGCTAGGGGTCAAATGGGAGCGGTAGCTACTGGCCTATATCACAGCCACAGCAACTCAGGATCCGAGCCGCACCTGTGACCTACACCACAGCTCACAGCCATGCCAGATCCTTAACCCACTGAGCAAGGCCAGGGGTCAAACCCGTGTCCTCATGGATACTAGTCAGGTTCATTACCTCTGAACCACAACGGGAACTCCAATAATTCTGGCTTTTAGACCTATAAACATTCTATTTACCTGGAGCTTTTAAAAAAGGAAAAGGGAAGGAAGAAAATGTTGACACGCTCCAAGTCTTGCTTGGTTTAAGCCTCTTTGTGAGTTCTTTCTCTGAGCCTACCTCATGCCAAGGTTATATATTATTCTACAACTTGCCTCTTTCCAATTAAATGATTTTCCCCGTCATTAGAGAGCTGAGGTTTCCTTTTTAGTAAGTCAGACACTATTCCTTGTTATGATGTTTTACTACGAAATGATCTGTCCTTCCAATAAGCTAGTGGGTAGGCCTTCCATTAGCATGGCTGTGATGTGGTAACTGGTTTTACTTTGTTTTGTTTTGTTTTTTTATTTTGTGAAACCCTAGGAACCCAGGAAGGGCTCAGGAAATGTAAGTTTGATTGCCCTGGCACGTCTTCCAAGTGCCTCCATCATGCTTCGAAAGGCAGAATGGCTCTCGATCACATCATAAACCTGCACCAAGCCTCAGAAGGTCCCAAAGTCCAGTCCCTCTGCCTCTAAGTTTGGCTCTTTCTGCTGCACTGGCCCCAGGTGTAATATTCAACAACTCAATTCCTCTGCACCTTAGCCCAATTTGTGTCCTTGGCTTCACAGAGCTCAGTAATCCAGTGCAAAGGGCCTGGTATAGAATCTTGCAGACCTGATATCATCCTGGGTTCAAATTCCAGCCCTGATATCATCCAGCTGAACATGGCAGATATTATTTTCTCAAAATGGTTATAACGGAGTTCCTGTCATGGCTCAACAATAACAAACCCAACTAGTATCCATGAGGATGCGAGTTCAATCCCTGGCCTCTCTCAGTGGGTTAAGGATCCGGCATTGCCATGAGCTGTGGTGTAGGTTGCAGACACAGCTCAGATCCCATGCTGGTGTGGCTACGGCGTAGGCTAGAAGCTGCAGCTCCAATTAGACTTCTAGCCTGGGAATGTCTATACGCCATGGGTGCAGCTCTGAAAAGACACAAAAAGAAAAAGAAAAAAGAAAGAAAGAAAAAAAAAGCCATAGCACTAGTTTTGGTCCCATATGCTCTCCAGAGGTAAAGTCTATCTTTTCCTTCTTCTTGAAATTAGGTGGGCCTTTGTGGCTGCCTGGATGAATAGAAAAACATCCCAGCGTGTGACTTCTGAGACCAGGCCATAAAAGGGAACGCCAGTTCCGCCCGGCCCTCCCTCTCCTTTGAGTTCGCCCTTGGAACCCAGCTGCCATGTTGTGAGGAAGCCCAGAGCCCAGGAAGTGGCCCTGGCCAGCTGACATCCCCAGCTGAGTTCTCAGTTGACAGGTGCCATCAACCAACCAGACACATGGGAATGAGTGAGATTTCAGATAATGCTGGCCCGAGTCACACCTAGTGAAGTAAAACAGATCATCCCCAGCAAGCCCTGGTCAAACTGCAGGTTCATGAGCCAAATAAATGTTGTCATGATTAAAGCCACTCAGTCTCGGTGTGGCTTATGATCCAGTAAGTAACCCACATACGCATAGCCTCAGGTTTCTCATCTGCCACCTGGGGGCAAGAAACATCTGCCTTGCAGGGTCGTTGCACGTCTAGATGATAATATGTACGAGACACATGTGTTCGCTTTATAAAGGTAGAGCTACTGTCACTATGACCACCGAAGACAAACATTTAGGAAGAGCTAATTACACATCCCTGTTTGTGAAACGCTATGCCTTAGTAACGAGTCAGTAGATCTCCCTCCGAGGGCACCAAAAGTCAACAATACCTCCGTGTTCAGGGCTTTGTGTGTAGCGCAAGACATTCAACAGAGAAAGCAAACACAGGAAGAGCCACGGCCACTGGCCACCGGTGTCCCTGAGCCAGGACAGAATCCCATCCACCATGAAAAAAGGGAGAGGGATTCACATTTGATACAACGATGCACATCTGTTCTCTACACGGCCGCAGAGTGTCTGTGTGGAGCAACACGTCCCAAGCAGGCAGCGTTTTCCAGCAGTTCAGGAACCAGACGCAAAGGTCTAAGAACTCAAGGAAGATGAGTGGATCCAGCTGAGGGGTCAGGCTTGCGACAGTTCTCTGTGGAAGCCGAGTGGAAGCCTCTGTATTAGTCTCTGGATCTCTGGGAATCGTGGCCACAAATATTTATGGGACCATCCTACTGTTCTTTAGGGCTCTCAACACTTGGATCAGGAGAATTGAAAGCTGGTGTTCTTCCAGTTCAGAAAAAAGCCAAAGCACAGGAAACCAGAGAGTGATACACATCTGCAGCCTCAAGTAAACAGAACTCCTTCCCACATGGGTTTCATCTGAAAAAGACGTCTTCTTCCTCAAGCCTCCCTTGGAGACACCAGTCCCAAAGGGAGAAACATGCCTTCCACTTAATCAGGACACCGTCAAATGTTTCACTTTCTCCCCTTGATATAGCTTTTACTGTCAAGATGCCATAGACATTAGTTCCAGCTTCTGATGGTGAATCCATTCCCCCGACCCCCAGTTCACGGAATGAGCCTATGGTTCCTACCACCTTTGTGCCCACCCGAGGGTATCTTGATGTTGATTCTCTGATAAAGCTTGGTGGTTGGGACCCCGCGAGAGGGGAGATTCCTCAATTGTTCCACCTCCTTCCCTCAGCTCTGGTTGTGTCCATGTGTTGTGTTTTTCGTACAGCATCTTAATATCACGGGCTGGGCTGGAAAGGCTTTTGAGAAATCACCGACTCTGTCACCCGGCCTCTCAGCTGGGTTCAGTAAGCTCTCATCGATCCCAGCCTCCTAGACAGGGCTGAGTAAAAGCTTGTGAAATGAAAACCAAATCTGAATCATGAGATTTGTTCAACAGGGTCGAGTAAATCTGGGACCCTCTAACAGGGGGCAGGGAGGGGGGGCTGGAGGCTTGAGTCCACAGTGTGGGGTGTGTGGGGCGGACCAAGAGCACGTGGGATGCTCTATCAGGGAAGCCCACCCAGGACTCCTCCAGTTCCTGTTCTTCCTCCATCCCACGGATGCCGGCCCAACCCCAGGCAAAGCCACAAAGCAGTCAAAAGCCTGTCTGCCAGGGACCACGTGTCCCTTGGGTCTGCCCTTCCTACCATCACTGGTCTCTGAGCACCCCCCCACCCACCCTGCCATCCTTGGCCAACATGGCATCATCCCCATAAAGCAAGAAGCCCCTGTGCCCCCGTTCACAGGCTCCTTCAAGGCTCTGCCTTCCCATGGCTCCTCCCCTCTAACTCTCTCCACCGTATCCTTAGCACATCACCTTAAACAGCAGGTGAAAGAAGAACATCTTTCAGAAAATGTCACACAGCCCCACCACCTAGATTCTTCAAGCTCCATCTAACCCCCTCATGTTTCAGACCTGGCCATCTGGAGGTCCAGAGCCTTTTTTTTTTTTTTAGGGCTGCACCTGCAGCATATGGAAGTTTCCAGGCAGGGGTCAAACTGGAGTTACAGCCACCGGCCTATGCCATAGCCACAGCCACATGGAATCTGAGTCGCATCTGCAACCTACACCACAGCTCACAGCAATGCTGGATCCTTAACTCATTGACTGAGGCCAGGGATCGAACCCACATCCTCATGGATACTAGTCAGGTTCATTTCCACTTTGCCACAATGGGAACTCCCAGTCCAGAGACTTTAGATGGCTGTTCAAGACATCAAAAAAATAAAAGGGGGGGGGAGTTCCTGTCTTGGCTCAGTGGAAATGAATCTGACTAGGAACCATGAGATTGCGGGTTTGATCCCTGGCCTCGCTCAGTGGGTTAAGGATCCAGCGTTGCTGTGGCTCTGGCGTAGGCTGGCAACTGTAGCTCTGATTTGACCCGTAGCCTGGGAACCCCCATATGCCTCAGGCAGTGTGGCCCTAAAAAGACAAAA
The DNA here is from genome assembly GCF_016906955.1 of Phacochoerus africanus. NCBI lineage: Eukaryota > Metazoa > Chordata > Mammalia > Artiodactyla > Suidae > Phacochoerus > Phacochoerus africanus. The sequence continues at coordinate 41,948,592 of NC_062552.1, forward strand.
GACGGAAAAAAAAAAAAGACACCAACAATCAGTGGGGGCAGAGTCTGAAATCTCAAAGTCGTTAAGGTGAGTAATCCAGACATAACTGCCAAAGCCAGAACTGACTCCTTCCAGAAGGCATCTTAGAGACATTCCTGTTGGTCTTTGCTTACCTGTCATTTTAGTCTCTTAAAAGAGTAAAATATTAAAGACATGGGAAGACAAAGTCTGATTTTTAAAAGGCATGGACTCCACTCAAGGTTTATTCTATTTTGATTTTCTTTTTACCATGCCCATGACATGTGGACGTTCCTGGGCCGGGGACCAAACTCACACCACAGCAGTGACCACACCAGATCCTTAACTTGCTGAGCCACCAGGGAACTCAGGGAACTCCCAGGTGGATTTTGCTTTGCCGTGGAGGGTTGCCTCAGGGTGAAGCCCAGAAGCTAGGGTCACACCAAACTTCATGAGAGACCCCAGGGGGAGGACAGAAGAGCAGAGAAAGAGCTAAATCCACACGCTTCTCCCCCAGAGGTGATGGCGAAGATTAAGGAGACAACACAAGTAACACCGGAGCCTGAGTCCAGGGGAGGTGAGGATGAGACACATCCACTGTCCTCACTGTCACTCTGCCCCCTGGACCACCTCTCCTTCCTCCCTCTCACCCCCCGCCCCAACCAGTACACCAGAGGCCACGGGTCCAGAGGGCCTTCTCGGCCGTCATGCAAGAGAAAAACCTTCCACCAGACAACTGCCTTCTGCCCCATGACCTCATCCTACTAATTCCTTTCCAGCTCCTGCAGAAGTTCCTTTGACGACTGGAGTTCAGGATGGTTCTATTTTCTGCTTCGGGGGGGTGGGGGGTGGTCTTACAAACAGCCTCCCAGCTACAGACATAGAAATGGAGCCAGGTTTTGCGTCAAGAAGACCTCATTTCAATTTCCCTGCCTTGAAAAGCCTCCGTCTGAGCCCACTCCCGGCTGAGTTAGACATTCAAGCTCAGGCCAAGTTGTAATTGAAAAGAAGTCTGTCTTTTGTAATCCCCTCGGCCCAAGGGGGAAATGAAAAGCTTTTCCAAATGGCAGACGAAGGCAGGAAATGTTCTATTTATTGTACTCCCATTAAAAAAAAAAAATAAACGGACCCCAGTAATTATACCACGCTCGCCATAGTCTGGGTCATCATCACCTAGGAAGCCACAGCCTGAGATGGAGTCTGTATTTCCCTTCAAAAAGGGAATTGTTTGGAGTTCCTGTCGTGGCTCAGTGGTTAACGAATCCAACTAGGAACCATGAGGTTGTGGGTTCGATCCCTGGCCTGGCTCAGTGGTTGAAGGATATGGCGTTGCCATGAGCTGTGGTGTAGGTTGCAGACTCAGCTCGGACCCCGCGTTGCTGTGGCTGTGTTGTAGTCCAGCGGCTACAGTTCCCATTAGACCCCGAGCCTGGGAACCTCCATATGGCACAGGAACGGCCCTAGAAAAGGCAAAAAGACCACCCTCACCCAAAAAAAGGAATTTTTCTAAGACCTACCATCTTTTTTTTTTTTTCCACAAGTTCTATGTTTCCAAGACACACACTGCCCACCCCACCTTCAGCCTAGTCCCTGGGAGTCAGGAGACTCTCTGGGTTGGTCTCAGCTGCCCCGCAAGGTAAAGACGCCCTTGAGCAAGTCAGTGCCTCAGCGTAGCCTTCCGCATCCTTGCCTATAAAATCAAGAGATGCCCAGATAATGTCTAGCCCTGAATCTTCTGCTTCTCTCCATGCTCACTTGTTCAGCTGTATTAATTGGGCACCGAGAAGTTAGAAGTGACCTTTGTCTGTAAAGAGCCACAAGGCAGGGAGTTCCCGTCGTGGCTCCGAAGAAACGAATCCAACTAGTATCCATAATGATGTGGGTTCAATCCCTGGCCTCGCTCAGTGGGTTGGGGATCCCACGTGGCTGTGGCTGTGGCATAGGCTGGCCACCATAGCTCCGGTTCAACCCCCCTAGACTGGGAACTTCCATATGCGGCGGGTGTAGCCCTAAAAAGAAGAAAGAAAAAAAAAGCTATAATGCAAATTCTCCACTTCATGCTGAGGCGAAAACCCTCAAAGTGGCCAGTGGCCATTATAAAGACGCAAAATCGCCCCTAAATAACTTCAAAGTAAGCGAGGGGTGGAAGTTTTTCTTCTCCTCTACTGGATCTTTTCTATATGTCTCTGAATTTGGTGGGATGCTTCTGGGGTACTCAAGTTCACCCCCCAAAATCTTGTTCTGCCTTCCACATTCTGATACTGGGATCCACAGAGAGGATTCCTTAGATCAGCCAACTGGTAGAGCAGAAGATGCAAAGATGTGTTTCCAGCTCTTAGAGGGAGGGCTCCATCCATGGGAAGCTTATGTCACTGTAGCCAGGCATCCCAGCCCATCACGTGTATTTCCATTTCGTTTGAAGCTGCCCAATAGAAGAGGTGCCCCTGGTGGGTTAAACACCATACTAATGCCGCATCGTCCACACCCCAACCCCCATCAAGTCATGTGCTACCAGTGTCAGCCAGGACAAGCCGAAGTCACAAGAGCTTCCCTCTACTTGTAAAACCCATGTGAGGAAGGGAGCCTGCTATTGCTGGGCTATGTTTAGACCAGCCGATGCTAAGCAATGGTCTGCAGGGATCAATGGCAGATAGACTTCTCGATCTTATCTAATGTTTAGGATCAACCCCTTCAAAGGATCTTCTGACGGAGGCTCAAGAAGGACAAAGCCTTTTTGACATTGCTTCATCTCCCAACTATTGGAAGAAGCTGCTGGAAGCATGGTGGAGACAGTTCTGAGGCCTCAACTAGGATCAGGGGGCAAGAACGTCAGTGTCATGTGGTGATCCCGTGTCTTATTTATAATGCCAGCCTCAGACGCAATTCTGCAGACACTTCTGCATGGACAGCAGAGGCCTGATGAAGAGGGAGAAGAAACCGGACAAAGTTAAAATGAGAAGCACCATTTTCCTCTGTATTCTCCCAACTGGTTCTTATCAAATCTTTTTTTTTTTTTTTTTTTTGCTTTTTAGGGCCTCACCTGTGGCATATGGAATTCCCAGCCTAGGGGTCAAATCTCGAATCTGAGCTGTAGCTGCCAGCATATACCACAGCCAGAGCAATGCAGGATATGAGCCGTGTCTGTGACCTACACCATAGCTCATGGCAACACTGGATCCTTAACCCACTGAGCGAGGCCAGGGATCGAACCCACACCCTAATGGTACCTGGTCAGATTCGTTTCTGCTACACCACAACGGGAACTCTTTTTTCTTTTTTCAATTCATTTCATCTCATTCATTCATTTATTTCATTTGATGGCCACACCCAGGCCAGGGATTAAATCCAAGCCGCAGCTGCAGCAACACAGGATCTTTGACTCACCATGTGGGACCAGGGATGGAACTTGGGAACCTGACTTCTGCAGTGACCCGAGTCACTGCAGGTGGGTTCTTAACCCACTGCGCCACAGCAGGAACTCCCACCACATCTTTCTTAAAAGGATTTCTTTCTATTATGTCATAAAACAGACCCTATTTTATTTTTCTCTTCTCCGTCCCATGATACAGTTCAAGGCCAGACAGAACATTGTAGTCGTTCAAAACATAGCATCGAGGCAAAGATCACAGTCTCAGAGACATCCTGGGGGCTGACGAGAAACAAATACATTGCGAGTAGAGCATGGGAGTATCCAGGACCTCTACGCTGTCATATCTGCAGTTACGGAAGGCTCAGAGCACGGTGTGTCTTCTCTCAATCCTTCCACCCATGGGGGAAAAATGATGGCTTGAACTGGCCTCCCCAAGCTCCCTCCCTCATCAGTAACTGCGGATAATAACAGCTGCCCACCTGCTTCAAGTTCTCGGTGAAGATCCAATGAGATGATGTCGCTGCGAGCACCCCAAAGAGATGGGAACAGGGAGTTCCCCTCGTGGCTCAGTGGTTAACCAGTCTGAGTAGCATCCATGAGGACACAGCTTCCATCCTTGGCCTTGCTCAGGGGGTTAAGCGCGTTGCCGTGAGCTGTGGTGTAGGTCGAAGACACGGCTCAGATCCTGCATTGCGGTGGCTCTGTGTAGGCCGGCGTCTACACTCTGATTGGACCCCTAGCCTGGGAAACTTCATATGCCGCAGGTGCGGCCCTAAAAAGCATAAAAAAAAAAGAAAAAAAGAAAAGATGGGAACGGTAAGAACGCTACATTTTCACATCCGGTCCTTCATCAGAAATCACGGCCAGAATACGATGTGGGACAGCTCTACGGTAGGGGGATGAACTGCAGCCCTTAACCAAGTCCCACTGCAAGCCTCCTGTCTTTCTCCCACCAGTGACCCTACGGGAAACAGCTGTCTGCACAGGAGGAAATTCTCGGTTGTCTAAAGCCGTGCTACTCAAAGTTAGGTCCACAGACGGGCAGTGTCAGCCTTCTCTAAGAGCTTCGTAGTTATGCAGATTCTCAGGCCTTACCCCAGACCTCCTGAATCTGACAGTGCATTTCCAACACGACCTCTAGGTGATTTTATGCCTATTCGTGTTGGAGAAGGTTCATCTTCAGAAGCTGAATATTGAAGCCTCATACAGCGATAGTGCAACGATCATGGTGATCTAGGAGCTAGGTCAGCTTTTCTTTCTTTCTCTTAAAAAGTACCTTTTTAAAAAAAATCTTTTGTCTTTTTTAGGGTCGCACCCATGGCATATGGAGGTTCCCAGGCTAGGGGCTGAATCAGAGCTGTAGCTGCCGGCCTACGCCACAGCCACAGCCACATCAGATCCAAGCCGGTTTGCGACCTACACCACAGCTCACGGCAATGCCGGATCCTTAACCCACTGAGCAAGGCCAGGGATCGAACCTGCATCCTCATGGATGCTAGTCAGGTTCATTAACTGCTGAGCCACTACAGGAACTCCAAAAAGTATCTTTTTGCACCTCTGGATTTGACATAACTCCTGTTCAGGGGAAAAAAAAAAAAAAACGAAAAACAAAAAACAAAAAACCTCTAGTGTTATACCTAAGAATCTGGCCCTACTGGGTTCTAGAAATGGGAGTGAATCTCAGCCTAATTTCTAGGCCTTGTGCAGAGGAGGGGGGCCTGCTTGCAAATAACAAGAGCAGCCTGAAGCCGAAAGTGAACCCTGCAGCTGAAACTGGAGCCGGGGTTAAATTATTTATTGAAACTCCATGATGTGGCTTGTCCGTCGGGAGCCAGAAGAATGTGGAGTCATGGAACATATGTGTCCCCTGCAGGCCCAATCCCCCTCAAGTCCCCTGCCTCCTTGCCTGTGGGACCAGGCAATTGTTGGGCCCTCTCCTGAGGGGTTCAGAATGGAAGCCTGACAAGTTTTGGTTAGTGACCCGGGCTTTCTGAACATACCACAACCGTGTGCTCTGCTGTGCAGTGCAGGCCGCCTGCCTACCTGAAATCCCTGGGACATAGAAAGCCTGCATGGAGAAGGGCAGGAAAACAAGAAAGCCAATATGTGACAATTAACTCTCAAAAAAAATAATGATAATTAAATTTAAAAAATTTAAAAAACACACATATGAAAGGAGTTCCCTTTGTGGCACTGCAGAAACAAATCTGACTAGTATCCATGAGGATTTGGGTTCAATCCCTGGCCTCTCTCAGTGGGTTGGGGATCCGGTGTTGCTGTGAGCTGTGGTGTAGGTCACAGACATGGCTCGGATCTGGCGTGGCTGTGGCTGTGGTGTAGGCTGGCAGCTGTAGCTCCGCTTCATCTCTTAGCCTGGGAACTTCCATATGCCCTGGTGTGGCCCTAAAAAGTGAAAAAAAAAAAAAAAAAAGGAAAAAACAGACACAAACAAAAGAAAACACACACACACAAATTCTTTGCCTCAGCTTTCTAGCTGTATAATGGAGAGAAAAGGTTTCTTAGCCAACTAATGTGCTAATGTACACAAAATGAATTAACTTCTGTTGATAAGTTGTACATTTATTTATGTACATATGTGCATATGTGGATGTTCCCTGGCCAGGGATTGAACCTGTGCCACAGCAGCAACCCAAGTCACAGCTGTGGCAATGATGGACAGTTAACCTACTGAGTCACCAGTTAACTCCCTAAGTTGTACTTTTCTAACCATGAATATTCGATCCTCAAAAGCCAAATACTGTTAACCACATGTCCATTGATAGAATGGTTGGTTACAGGGCGGTATGGCCATATTGAAGGCAATAGCATATTGCTAATAAAAAGTGACTTGGAGTTGTAGGTCTCCCGGAGGGACTATCACAGTGGGAGAAAAACACAAGTCAGAAAATGATGTGAACAGTATGATCCCTTTTTATTTAAAAACAAAACCCTGGGGAATTCCCATTGTGGTGCAGTGAAAACAAATCCAACTAGTAACCATGAGGATGAGGGTTCGAATCCTGGCCTTGCTCAGTGGGTCTGGGATCTGGCATTGCCATGAGCTGTGATGTAGGTCACAGATGTGGCTCGGATCTGGCGTTGCTGTGGCTGTGGTGTAGGCTGGCAGCTGCAGCTCCGATTAGACCCCTCGCCTGGGAACTTCCATATGCCATGGGTGCAGCCCCTAAAAGCCAAGAAAAAAACAAAAAACAAAACCCTGTGTTACCTATGAACACACACACAGGGTTCTGTTTTTAAATTAAAAATGCGTGTGTGTCTGTGTGTCTGTTTGTGTGTGTGTGTGTGTCTGTGTGAAGGGGATGGGGGATAGAGGGGAGTGGAGGGCAGTGCTTCACACAATAACACGATAACATCCAGTAGGAGGCATTCGAGGGGTGGGAAAGGGAGAGTCTTCATATTTTCTTTATGTGGTTTCTGTGGTTTCAGACAAGGAAATATCTGAAACCCTGGGGCCGGATATGCATGCAGAAAGGTGACAAGATATGTGGGGCCCCACCCTGCAATCAAGTCCCTTAACACGTCTGCAGCACAAAGTAGGACACATGGAGACCACAAATAGCCTCCCCAAACTGAGGTCAGTTTTGCCTCCAAATGAATTAACCCTATATTTTCAAAAGAACTTACAGGTTTCAGTGCTTTCTGAATGTCAAGATTTCTGGAGAAAGGATTCTGGAAATCCCTATCTCTTTAGGGTCTGACTTGTCACACTGAGCATATATTTTTAATTTAAAACAAGTAAAGTAGAATGATGGAGTTCCCGTCATGGCTCGGTGGTTAACGAATCCGACTAGGAACCATGAGGTTTTGGATTCAATCCCTGACCCTGCTCAGTGGGTTAAGGATCTGGTGTTGCCATGAGCTGTGGTGTAGGTCACAGACGTGGCTCAGATCCTGTGTTGCTGTGGCTGTGGCGTAGGCCGGCGGCTACAGCTCTGATTAGACCCCTAGCCTGGGAACTTCCATATGCCGAAGGAACAGCCCCAGAAAAGGCAAAAAGACAAAAATAAAAAATAAAAAATAAAATAAAACGTAAAACAAGTAAAGTAGAATGAAAGGGAGGGGACAAAAGAGAAAGGACAAATGAAGCACCCACCCTCTACCCTTGGGTACTTGCACTTGTGCCTCCAAATGGCTCTGACTTAGAACTTGAGAGTGACCATGGATGCAGCTTTAGTGACACACACACACAGAGTGGGTTGACTTGTGCATTTGAGACATTTGCAAATTCAAGCCCACAGGTCTGCTGTGCAGCAGATACAGGAGAACATGAAATAAGATGAAAGAACTAGTTTTAACAAAACTGAAAGTAACTTAGGTACTAGAGAGTAACCAGCTCCTAAGAAGGGGTTCCTGTGATTCAATGTGCAACTGAAACAAAAGCATTTATGTCAAAAGTAAAAATGCATATTGTGTGCAGTCAACAGGGAGTGGCCAACATACGTATCAATGGCCGCTCTGGTGGCCATCATGTTATTTAGTGATGGTCTTGGAGTTTCACTGGGACAGGTAAGCTTTTTTTTTTTTTTTTTTTGTCTGTTTTTGCTTTTTGCTTTTTAGGGCCAAACCTGCGGCATATGGAAGTTCCCAGGCTAGGGGTCAAAATGCAGCTACAGCTGCCAGTCTATGCCACAGCCACAGCTGGGATCCAAGCCACGTCTGCAACTTGTACCACAGCTCACGGCAGCGCTGGATCCTGGACCCACTGAGCAAAGCCACATCCCCATGAATGCTAGTTGAATTCGTTTCTGCTACCCCGCAACACGAACTCCAGCTTTTGCTTTTTGTAGGTCTCTATCAATCTAGACATTTCTTTTTAAATTTATATATTTAAATAATATATAATATATAAATATTATAGATAAGTATATCATATGAAATTATAAACATCATATATATAATAAATACTAAATACGTATTTATCCTGCTGGTCTTTAAAATATCTTCAAAGGTGGAAAAGTCCGATTGTGCCAAATCACAAAGAATAAGATGGTACTTTAACTGTCAGTCTCCAAGTTGTAAGTGCTGGATAACCCAAGCCACGGCAGCTAGAGCCTTCAGTTCTCTTGCTGAGAAATGGGGTTGGTACCGTTCCTCACCCTCATTAAAACTAAAAGGTGTTTTAAAGCCTTTGAATGAATACAGGTTGTACGTTATAAATGACCTCTCTACAGTCTTTAGGTGAAGGATCCGGGCCTGAAGGTCATAAAGGGAGCAGAAATGATCAGTGATGGAGAAACCACCAACTGGGAATCAGAAATCCCAGGTTCTGGTCCAGATGCTCCCTTATAAGTGGGAGCTGCTCTCACATCTGGGCCTCTGACCCTTGCCCTGCCCATCTTTCAGAGCGACAGACAGCAAGGGTCAAATGAGACCGTGTGCATGAAAGGGGCTCTGATCACTGGAAGTGATTCCAGATTCAAACTATGAAAAGACGAATGTAAAAATAATAAGTGATATACTAAATATTAAATATGTACAAGGCAGAGTGTAATAAATCCAGGGGAGCAGTGCTAACATCTAGGTGAGAGATCAGGAAAGTGTCCTTTCATTTGCACCATCTTCTACCTGGATTTATTTTTTGTCTGGTTGCTTATTAAATATGCAGGGGACCAGCCATCTCAGCTTGTCTGGGACTGATAGGAATTCCAGAGATTTCAGGGCTCAAAACTGGGAAAATCCCTGGCAAACTGGGATGAGTTGGTAACACTATCTATGTCCATTTCTACATTCAAAATAGGACTCGACAGGACATTTAGAGACTTCCATTTAATGAACTCATCCATACAATGCCTAAGTGTAGGCAGACTTCATTCACTTCCAAGCAGCTTGGAAACTTCAAGTAATCCCTTCCTAGTACTTTTGGTTCATGCACTACAATGCACTGCAATTTCATCCTTCCTGGGATCAAATCCAGTGATTCTCAGTATCAATAATCAATCACCTCAGACTCTGTTTAAATGGGGGATGGACATTGATGTGGCTCAGTCCAATGAGTTTTCCTAAAAGCACCAGAAGAGATAAAAGGCAATCAGGAAAACAACAATAACAGAGGGGTGTTGTTGATTCTCTCCAGGGGTGGGTTTTATGAGTGTGTCACATATATGCAAAGTGTGCATTCCATTGCCATATTCGTTTGACTTTTGACTACTGAATGGGCAGTAAAGTTCAAACAGATTAGCCCACATAGCAAAGAAAAATTCCTTCCTTTCAGAGCTTTGTCTTTTGAAAGGAAGCTGGGTTTAAGTGACATGATGATTGATAATAAATACCTGTAAAAAATACGTATTTTAAATAAAGAGATTGGGTGACTGTTTTTTTTTTTTTCTACCCTTGAATAGCAGGGATTTTTTTTTTTTTTTTGGTCTTTTTTAGGCCCGTACCCGCAGCATGTCAAGGTTCCCAGGCTAGGAGTCAAATCAGATCTGTAGCTTCTGGCTTACACCACAGCTCACAGCAACACCGGATCCTAACCCACTGAGCAAGGGTGGAACCTGCGTTCTCATGGATGTTAGTCAGATTCATTTCCGCTGAGCCATGATGAGAACTCCAAATAGGAGAGATTATAGCAACATCTCCATTCTTCGTTTTTGGCCCTGTGGCCCTTTGGAGTTTGCATCCCTCTTTTCTACAACAGCCCTTCAGGCTTCAGTGACCTCTAAACCTCATTTTTATCAAATGCCACTGCAACCTTCACAGAGAGGCATATTGTAATGGCTATCACCGCATGCAAATTGTAATGAATCCAAATGACTATGAGATTCTTATGAAAAGATTATTTTCTGGCTGTCATGCCAGCCAACTCCCTCAGATGTGTAGTCCAGCCAATTTTCCTCTGTCCTGTGTAAAGTTAGAAATATTGGCCAGGTATACAGCCATGTCCCAAGTCATTTCCTTGGCCCTTTGGAACCCATACGCCAACCCTTTGACGACCTTCCACTGGTAACAGGATAAAATCCAGCTCTGTGGGCTGCTTCCCAGGGGTCCCACTCTCTCTTCTCAGTTTTATTTTATTTGCTTTTTAGGGCTGCACCCTTGGCATATGGAAGTTCCCGGCTAGGGGTCAAATCAGGGCTACAGCTGCCGGCCAACATCACAGCCACAGCAATGCAGGATCTTGAACTCACTGAGCGAGGCCAGAGGCCAGGGACTGAACCCACATCCTCATGGATACTAGTCAGGTCCATTACCACTGAGCCACAAGGGGAACTCCCTCCCCAGTTTTATCAACATTCCCCTTTCAGGACCTCTTCGCTTGGCCTCCCCATTCCCAGGCAAAGCGCCTGCCCACCACCCCTACTGGAACTCGGCTCCCTGTCTTTGTACTGCTGTTTGTACCCTTCTGCACTTCTGGATTGCACCTCCCCTACGTCTTTGGTCTCAAAAAAAGACCCAAAGATCCCAACTCAGATCCCACCCGCCCTGGAGAGCCTTTTATGGCCACTCCTATCAGAATTACTTTGTGGGCAGTTCCTTCCATTCATTCACGAGACATGGGAGGCAACAACAATGTAGGGGTGAGCGATGCCCAGTGAACCCCCGCCTAGCATCCCTCCCTGTGTCTCGCCAGGCGGTGGCTGTTCTCCGGAAGATGCAGAGCATCAGCAGGCAACATGCAGCAGCAGGTGAGCTCCTGGGGTTCCGAATCTCACGGGGCTTGGCTACTTATTAGCTCTGTAATCTTGGGCAACCTTCCTGGCCTTGGTTTGCTCATCTGTGAAGTGGGAATGTAATGTAGCACACACCCCATAAAACTGTAGGGAGGATTCGACAAGACAGTTCACGTAAAGCATTTAGGGACGGTTTGGGGCACAAACTAAGAGCTCCGTAGACATCATGTACATTACAATCTTCTGTCTGGTCTGACCTGCTCCTCCTCAGTATCATCTGTGTTTGTGGTACCTCCTTTCGTCTCTGTATCTCCCACATTGAGAACAGTGTTGGGCCTTCTCATGACTCTTTGATGAAATTCCTCTCCCCGACTGGAGAGGTGTTCCTAATAAGAGGTGGTTCCTTGTGAGTCATTAGAAGTTTTCAAATAAAAATATAAAGGGGAGTGCTTTGATATTTTAAACAAGTTCATGAGTTTTAGGAAGTATTCCACATCATTTACGGAGAACTTCAAGAGCAGCAGTTCTCCACTTCAGCATCCCTCAGAGCCCTTCTGGAAGACGTGTTAAGACACAGGAGGTTTGGGATGGGGCCCAGGCACTCGCTAACAAAATTCCTAGGGGATATTTCTCTAACAAAATTCCTAGGGGATATTTCTGATCCAAAATCCACCCTTTGAGAACTTCCGTGTTGGATGCCAGGGCTAGAAAACAATTAGGAGGGGTCTATGAGTCAGCCTTCCAAAAAAGCCAATGGCCAAGGTCCAAAGAAAATGCACAGCAGAGTGGGACCAGTTAGATGACCCCAAATTCCAGCTCTGGTTCCATCCTTCACTGGAATATGGCCTAGAATTTAACCTCTTCTGAGCCTTGGTTTCTGTACACAGAGTCACGATAAGAATATTTCCTTAGTTTTATCAGGTGCTGTTGGGACCTGGGACAAATGTAAAGTAGTTATATGCACGGACTGGACAACTTCAAAGTTTGAGAAAACACAATAACAAATGTTGGCGAGGCTGTGGAGAAAAGCCACCCTGGAAAACAGTACGGAGGTGTCTCATAAAACTAAACATAGAGGGAGTTCCCGTTGTGGCACAATGGAAACGAATCCAACTAGGAACCATGAGGTTGCAGGTTCAATCCCTGGCCTCGCTGAGTGGGTTAAGGATCCCACATTGCTGTGGCTGTGGTGTAGGCTGGCACCTGTAGCTCCAATTGGACCCATAGCCTGGGAACCTCCATACGCCATGGATGCAGCCCTAAAAAGAAAAAAAAAAAAAACTAAACAGAGCTATCACGTGACCTAGCAATTCCACTCCCAGGCATCTATCCAAAAAAAGCAAAAATAGTAATGTGAAAAAATACATATACCCCAATGTTCACAGCAGAATTATTTACAATACCAAGATACAGAAGCAACCTAAGTGTCTATTGATAGATGAATGGATAAAGAAGATGTGGTATGTACACACGCACACACACACACACACACACACACACACATACACACACACACTGGAATATTACTCAGCCATAAAAAAGAATGAAATTTTGCCATTTGCAGCACCTTGGGGACTTGGAGGGCACTACGCTAAATGAAATAAGTTAGACAAAGATAAATACAGGATGATATCACTTATAAGTGGAATCTAAAAAACACAACAAAGTAGTGAATCTAACAAAAAAGAAGCAGACTCACAGATATAGAGAACAAACTAATAGTTACCGGTGGCAAGGGAGGGGTAAGATGGGGGGGGCACAAACTTCTGGATGTACGGCTACAAGGATGTACTGGACCACACAGGGAATAAAGCCAATATTTTGGAATAACCGTACACGGACTGTAACCTTTAAAAACTGTATAAATACTGAAAATAATAAATTAAAATCAGACCAAAAAAAAGAGTCGGGGTTGGGGCCACATCCTCCCCTTTTCTTAGGGCAAAGTGACCTTGGGGCCATAGGGTCATGGAAGAGATTCCCTCTAAGCAAGCTGTAGTCTTTCTCAGTTCACTGAAGTCTTATTCAGCATCTCAAAGCCTCAACTCCACGAAGCAAGTCCCAGGTAACTCACACTCTTAAAGCGCCTTTGAAGCAAGAGCCCCCAAATGTCTGGAAAGTGACATTTGGGAAGGTACGCTCAGGGCCACGTGGAATCTGTCTGCCCTTCCGGCCCCCTGCCTTATCTGGAATCACCTTGCAACCTCCATGGTGAATTAAACATACCCACTTAAGAATAGCACCTTTGAAAATCACCCTAAGTTACATCCTAATGTCCTGGCCACAGCTTTTGACAGTTGTCACCGGAAGAAATAATCACACGAAGTTTTCTACTGCATTTACATTTTTTTTTGTTTATTTGTTTGTCTTTTCAGGGCCACACCTGGGGGAATAAGGGGCTTCCCAAGCTAGGGGTCGAATCTGGCCACAGCAATGTCAGTTCCAAGCCGCATTTATGACCTACACCACAGCTCAAGGCAACGCCTGATCCTTAACCCACTGAGCGAGGTCAGGGATCGAACCTGCGTTCCCATGGATGCTCATCAGATGCATTTCCGCTGAGCCATGACAGGAACTACTGCATTTACAATTTTTTTTTGTCTTTTTTGTTGTTGTTATTGTTGTTGTTGTTGTTGCTATTTCTTGGGCCGCTCCCGCGGCATATGGAGGTTCCCAGGCTAGGGGTCTAATCGGAGCTGTAGCCACCGGCCTACACCAGAGCCACAGCAACGCGGGATCTGAGCCGCGTCTGCAACCTACACCACAGCTCACGGCAACGCCGGATCGTTAACCCACTGAGCAAGGGCAGGGACCGAACCCGCAACCTCATGGTTCCTAGTCGGATTCATTAACCACTGCGCCACGACGGGAACTCCCTGCATTTACAATTTTTTAAAAGTTGATGACATTATTATATTAGTCAGCATTTCACCACCACCATCACAACATAGAACATCATTTGAGAAATGGCCTTAGGACCCAGGGCTACATATAAAAGAATACTTAGGAGTTCCCTCTGGCCTAGTGGTTAAAGGATCCACCTCTGCCACTGCTGTGACTTGGGACACTGCTGTGGCATGGGTTGGATCCCTGGCCCAGGAACTTCCACATGCCAAGGGCATGAGCAAAAACAAGGATACCTTTTCTTTTTGGTCTTTTTTTAAGGGTCTCACCTATGGCATATGGAAGTTCCCAGGCTAGGGCTCAAATCGGAGCTGCAGCTGCCGGCCTACACCACAGCCACAGCAACGTGGGATCCAAGCTTCATCTGTAACCTATGCTGCATCTCACGGCAACGCCAGATCTTTAACCCACTGGACTCAAACCCGCATCCTCATGGATAATAATCAGGTTCATTACTGCTGAGCCATGATGGAAACTCCAAGGATACTTAATGTTAAGGGGAAATGCAAGTGATACAATGCTGTGAATAAAGTATACTCTCAAATGCATAGGCTATAATTTTAAAACATTTTTTTAAATTTTTAAATATTTTTTAAAATTTTAAAAATATTAAAAAAAAAAAAGACTAGAAGAAAGAAACCAAAATGCTATCAGAAACCATCTCTGGGTGTGGATTATGGGTGACAGTCCATATATATATTTATCTGTCTCAATTTTTCTACAAAGAGCATGAATTACTTTCATAAATAGAACCCGTGTCCTCATGGATAGTAGTCAGGTTCTCAACCCTCTGAGCCATAATGGGAACTCTGGTGAGAGGTTCTAACAAGGAACATTGAAAAAGTCAATAGTGAGCTTTCAGTGCAGACTGACACTTTGCTCTCTTGTCTGGGAGTCAGTCTCAGTGACAAGCCATTGAAGTTGGGAAGAACAGGAAAGAATAATGATAAATCCAGAGATGGAATGAGTCTTGGTGAAAGCTGAGAAATACTGCGAGGATAAGGTGAATGGATGAGGTCAGTTACTTCATTTTATGGGCTGTCCGGTGAAAAGCCTACATGTTCTGGAACATGGGGAAACACAGACTACCAATCAGCCTGGGGAGGAGCTGAGCAACCTTGGGGTGTATATTCACTGAGAGCCCATAATTCTTGCTAAACCTGTTAAATCCTCAGGCCTTTACCCAGGGACGCCCTCACAGCCTGACCCCACCTGCCGTGGAGTTTCTGCAGCATCGCAGGAAGGGAGGAGCGTGGACAATCGCTGGGTAGGGCTTTACTAGCATTCTCACCAGGAAGCCGTAAAAAGCCATGCCGTCTGGGAAGGGGTGTGTGCAGTCATGCACCAAGCCACCAAAGGGTCACTGAAAGAGTAACGCCCCTGCTACACCCCCGAGTGGGGCCTGCGTTGGGTACGTGAAGTCAAGACAGGACGGGGCTGGCACAGCCCTTAGTGCCATGTGGGTAGCTTTAATCACAGCCCACGGAGAGGGGGTGGTGCAGGCGGCGTTCCCCACAGCCCAGTGGGGCCCACGCTCAGCTCTGCACAGGGAGCTACCACTCCACAAGGAGGAAACGGGGCGAAGAACCATATGGAAGAGTCAGGTATGGACCAGCTGGTACCAAGAGGCACCAGGTCCATCAAAGTAGGTGTAAGTCACAGACACGGCTCAGATCTGGTGTTGTTGTGGCTGTGGCATAGGCCAGCAGCTGCAGCTCCAATTAGACCCCTAGCCTGGGAACCTCCATGTGCCGCAGGAGTGGCCCTAAAATGCAAAAAAAAAAAAAGATACAAAAATAATATGAAAAGCTTTACTCCATTTATAGTTACTCTAAAATATACATAAAGTGCAATAAAGAGGTAAGTAGGGGGCTAATTTAGATGGGGGAGGGTGTTAAAATGCTGTCTGGAAAAGGCACTCTAGTTTAGCCCCCTAACACAGGGCATAGTCCCTATTAGGTGCTGAGGAAACATTTGGTGAATGAAGGCATATATGCATAAATTAAAATGAAAGAATGCATGAATGGTGATTTATATTTTATTTATTTATTTACTTCTTTCTTTCTTTATATTTTTTTATGGCCGCACCTGCAACACATCGACATTCCCAGGCCAGAGATTGAATCTGAGCCACAGCCTGGGCAAAGGCAGATCCTTTAACCCACTGTGCTAGGCCAGGGGTCAAATCGTCAGGCACTGCCACAGCAACCCAAGCCGCTGCAGTTGGATTCTTAACCCACTTCGCCACAGTGGAACTCCTGCGTTCTTCCCTGGGGAGCCCCGGGCTGCTTGGTTCAGTGTGATGGCCCCTGGGCATTGAGGGAGGGATGGTGAGGGGGGGGTCCACAGAGAGGGGCAGGGAACAGATACTTCTACCTAGAGCAGAAGAAGAAGGATTCAGTCTTGCATGTGCATTTGCAGGAGAGAATCTGAAAGTCACTGTACCATTTAGTACACTGAGCAGAAAATACACATTGAATTTCCTTGTTAATGTCTCCCCACAGTCACCTTTCTGTAAAAAGAAGACTCATTTCAAAATATAGTGTTTCACAAGCTAAATGTCCATCAACAGATGAATGAATTAAGATGTGGTGCATGTATATGATGGAATACTACTTGGCCATAAAAAAACGAAATAATGCCATTTTTCAGCAACATGGGTACAACTAGAGATTCTTATACTAAGTGAAGTCAGTTAGAAAGAGAAAGACAAATACCATAGGATATCATTTATATGTGGAACCTAATATATGGCACAAATGAACCTTTCCACAGAAAAGAAACTCATGGACCTGGAAAATAGACTTGTGGCTGCCAAGGAGGAGAGGAAGGGAGTGGGATAGGCTGGGAATCTGAAGTTAATAGATGCAAACTATTGCCTTTGGAATGGATAAGCAATGAGAGCCTGCTGTATAGCACTGGGAATTCTATCTAGTCACTTGTGATGGAGCATGGTGGAGGATAATGTGAGAAAAAGAATGTAATGTGTGTGTGTGAGAGAGAGAGAGAGTGGGTTACTTTGCTGTACAGTAGAAAATTGACCAAACACTGTAAACCAACGATAATAGAAAAAATAAAAATCATTATAAAAAAAGAAAGAGCAAGACAAATATCATAGGATATCATTTCTATGTGAGATCTAAAATATGGCACAAACGAACCTACCTATAAAACAGAAGTAGATTCACAGGCATGGAGAACAGACTTGTGGTTGCCGAGGGGGAGGAGGGAGGGAGTGGGATGGACGGGGAGTTTGGGGTTAGTAGATGCAAACTATTGCACTTAGAACAGATACGCAATGAGGTCCTACTGTTCCGCAAGGGATCTATACATCCAGTGTCCATGGGATAGACCACGATGCAAAATAATATAAGAAAAGGAACGTGTGTGTATATATCACTGGGTCACTTGGCTGTACAGCAGAAGTTGGCACATTATAAATCAACAATAGTTTAATAGTAAAATTTAAAAAAATAGTGGTGGGTGGGGGGATGTGCTTGGGTTACGGGATGGAAATCTTGTGAAATTGGATTGTTATGATCATTATGCAACGACAGATGTGATAAATTCATTTGAGTAATAAAAAAATAAATGCATTATTGAAAAACTAAAAAAAACCCCAAAAAACAAAAAACATAGTGCTTCAATGGGCTTTCTCCAATCCTGAGGCGATTACTTCCTAACCAGCTTTGCTGGAGGTCTCCGTGCCCCAGACCCACTCTCTATCCTCTCCATTCAGCCTGGAGCCTGGGAGGCCCACAGTGGGGACAGAATGAAGGAGTTCCCTGCCCTCTGGTGCTGAGGACAGACCTAATCAATGATGCACCAGAAGAAAACAGGGACTCGTAAGGAGCATGAAGTTGGGGTATTTACTGCCCAGGCTCCACCCCCACTGGGCTACTCTGGGTCGGTCGCTTCCCTCTACAAATGGCCACCCTCTTCCAGCAACTCTCTGGGTTTGGGTAGAGGTTCAGGTTTAGGGATGGTAAAAGTCCTTGCTGTTGTTTTCCCAGAAATAGTTCTGTACAATCTCCTGATGGGGCCTCTAAACCCTGCTTAGGTCTTTTGCAAATAATCCCTTTACTAAACTCTCTGCCACATGCCCAGTTTGGGATGCAGTGGGTTCCCTGAGCCCCTGACTGATGTACTACCATTGTCTTCCCAGGGTCACTGGGTTCTTTGGTGGGACAGAAGTGCAAGTTTGTCAGAACCTTTGGTGCCATTGGACAAAACCACCCAGAGGATGAAGAGCACTGGCTGGGAGTCAAGAAACCCAGGTCCCTCTTGGCCCATGAGTAGCAAGGACCTCGGTCAAGGACAAATCCTGCTCAGCATCAGTTTTGATAAAAGGGCTTCACTGCCTTACAGGGCAGTGGTATCTGCAATTGGAAAGGGTAGGCATGGATTAAGGGTTTTGGAGTCTCAGTCCTCTGTGGAGGTGTCTCCAGCCTTTGTGGTCGGGTGGGAGAGGCTGAGTTAGAGAACCCTTTGATCTTTTTTTGTATAGTGAGGTTCTACCTATGATTTAGTGAATTCCAAAATTTTTTTAAAAAGTGGAGTTCCTGTTGTGGCTCAGTGGTAACGAATCCGACTAGTACCCGCTCAGTGGGTCAAGGACCTGGCGTTGCCATGAGCTATGGGGTTGGCTGCAGATGCAGCTGGGATCTGGCATTGCTTTGGCTGTGGGGCAGGCCAGCAGCTGCAGCTCCGATTAGACCCCTAGCCAGGGAACTTTCCACAGGCCGCAGGTGCAGCCCTACAAAGACACACACACACAAAAGTAAAACCCAAAAAAGAATTCCTTGCCACCAGGAAATACTGGAATCATACTGGAAGCTGTGAGGTCCTTTCGGATTTTTAGAGCTGAGATTCCCCCTCTGCTCATTTGTTGGGTAGAGAACCTTGCAAAGATGCAATCTTCTCTACAACCCACAGTTATGGAGGCCCTTAGCTCAACCATGGGTAGGGTCACTTAATTGCTTAGATTACAAAGAGGCTGTCACTGTGACCTTGCCTGACATTAAGGAGGCTTGTGCAGGGACAGACCACCTGGAGCCAAACTGCTTGTGCACAATTCCAGAACAGCATGAACCTGAGTCATTTTCCAGGAACGGCTCCTACGTATCAGTGGCAGTTGTGTCTCACTTGAAAGTCAGTGTGGCTCCAGTGATGCCATGAGACTAGATACCTGATACTCTTCCACTGGCCGCCAGTGGAAGATGCTGAGAATAGCAACATGAGTGGTACAGTGGACTTCACCCAAGCCTCTGACCCCATTAACCTAGCTGGTATGTGGGAAGCTCTGCAAAAAGTTTGCTTCCTAAAGACATTGACTAACATCGCTTCTCACGCTACAAAACCTGTCCTGATAACGCCCCTGCCAGACTGAAGTTAACGTTTCTCCTGAATTCAACTTTTAGCACACGTTCTGCTGCCCTTTGAAGTTAGATACCGGTTGATGTATGTGCATTTCGCTCTTCGGCTGGACTGTGGTCTCCATTGGAGAAAGGTACAGCCTGTCTACATCTCTGAATTCTCTGCTGTGGTTAGTGATTTATTAACTGATGGTCAAAGTTGACCAGAGAGGGACTTACAGAATGTTGGGGGTTTTTTTGGATAATCACAATAGTAAGGCTTTAAAGGAGTGTCTCATTCTGTTTGGGTTGCTCTAGAAAATATCAGACGGTGTGGCTTAAACAACAGAAACTTGTTCCTTTAAGCTCTAGAGGTTGAGAAGCCCAAGGTGAAGATGTCAGCTGATTCAATTCCTGATGTGGGCTCTATTCCCAGCCTGTAGATGGCTGCCTTCTGACTGTGTCCTTATACGGCGGGGAGATCTCTCTTCTTCTCATTTTGTAAGGCCACCAATGCTACTGGACTTGGGGTCCACCCTTGTGACCTCACTTCACCCTAATTACCTCCTAACAGCCCTATATCCAAAATAGTCAATTGGGGGTTAGGGACTCAACAGATGAATTTGAAGGGGGCACAATTCAGTCCCCCACATTCCATCCCTGCACCCTCCGAACACATGTCCTTCTCACATGTAAAATACATTCATTCCACCCCAAAAGCTCCAAAAGTCTTAACTCTTTGAGGCATCAATTCTGAAGTCTAACATCCAAAGTCTTATCTAAATATCTTCTAAATCAGATATGGGTGAGACTCCAGGTATGATGCATCCTAAGGCAAAATTCCTCTCTGGCTGTGAGTCTGTAAAACCATACAAGTTATGTGCTTTCATAAATACGAGAGTGAGACAGGCACAGGATACTCCCACTCCAAAAGGGAGAAAGAAGAAAGGAGGATGGGTCCCAAGCAAGCCCTAAACCTACTAAGGCAAATTCAATTAGATCTAAATCTCAAGAGTAAACCTTTGCAGTCTGAGCCTCAGTTTGCTCTCTGTAAAAAGAGTCCTGCCTTTCAAATCCACTGGCCTTTCAAATCTTGCCCCCATGGCTCTGGGAAGCGCCCCTCCAAGGCTCTCTAGGGCAATTTCACCCCCATTGCCAGGTCTGGGGGTATCTGACCTATTGAAACCAAGGTCATGCATTTGCTCTACTCTTTAAAACTGAGGGGACAGCCCTGCTGATCTCTGAACTGGCTTTAGGGTCATTCTTTCTTTTTGAAAAATAATGCATGTTAGCTCTATGGGCTGGTCCTCTAGGAGCTACAAAGTCCAATAGCCTCTCTTCATGTTGTCTCATTATTTTTTTCTGTTATTTTCAGTCCTAGCCGACACTGTTTCTGCTGGTAAAATCCCATCTCTATTCTTGCCTTCTGCTAAGGTGGCTGATTAAGTCCATGATCTCCTTACGAAATGACCATTTCTTCCAGGTTGTTGATTGTATTGGCATACCTTAGCATTCTTTTCAGAATAAGCTTTCTCATGTTTTGCAACATAGGTGGACTGAGATTCTTCCAGTCTCCAAATTCTGGTTCCTTTTTGCCTAATAATTCCTTCTCCAATGCCTCTCCCTCCTCTCAAGTTTTGCTCAAAGCAGGAAGGCAGATCCAAGCCACTCCTTCAGTACATTGTCTAGAAATCTCTTCCAATAAATAGCCAGTTTCATCATTTGAAAGTTCTTCCACAGGATTGTAGAAGAAGATGTGGCCAGGTTACTTGCCACTTTCTAACAAGGATGGCCACAACTCCAGTTGCCAACAACCTGCTCCTCGTTTCCATCAGAGACTTCACCAGAATCACCTTCAACGTCCACATTTCCAGCATGTACCTCAAAACTCTTCCAGCCTCTACCCATTATTCATGGCTCTACCAAAGCTGCTTCCATATTTGTTAGGTATTCATGATAGCAGTATCACACTCATGGTAACAAAATCTGTATTAATTAGTGTTCTGCAGAGAAACAAAACCAATAGTATCGATGGATAGAGATAGATAGATAGATAGATTTATTATGAAGAATTGGCACATAGGATTATGGTAACTGAGAAGTCACAGGGTTAGCAAGCTAAAGGCAGTCCAAATTTGAAGGCCTGAGGACCAGGAGAGCCTTCAGAAAGTCTTCTGAAAGCTGGCCCAAGAAGAGTCTGTGTTTTCGTGTAAGTCCCATAGCAGGAAAAGAGTGATGTCCCAGCTCAAGACTGTAGGTGGGAGGAGGTTCTTATTACTCAGCCTTCATTCAGGCCTTCAGTTGTTGGAGTAAGAACCATCCAGAGGAGGGAAGGCTACCTCCTTTATCCAATCTACCAGTTCAAACGTTATCTCATCCCAAACCCGCCACATTCAGAGTGAGGTTTGCCCACATGCCTGGGCACCCTAAGGCCCAGTCAAGTGGACACAAAAATTTAACCAGGAGTCATCTGGAGCAGCTCTATCTCCAAAGCATGAACTCCTGTGGTCACTTGTCATCAGTAAACCCAAGAGGGTTCATACCCCTCTTGAGTGTTATCTTTATACCCAGTAGGGTTCTACTCAATTGCTTTTAAAAGGTGAAGTTCAATCAGAGACAGAAAGAGCGTGGGCTTTTGTATGGAGAGCAAAGGCTGCTGCTGACTTTTCAAGTTCGTTCCCTTGCACACTCTGGTGCTCACCCAGCCAGCAGCGGTATCCACAGGAGAGCAGAGTTTTTCCAGGGCAAGACAAACGCAGTCACCATGCAGACTCTGACCTCCGACAGGCTCAGTGCAGCTGCAGTCCCTCCCGGGGGGGCGGGGGCAGTGACTTGGGGAGAAAGCCAAAGGCCAGTCTCCATCTATGGGGTGCTGGCTGTGGGTACAGAGGGTCGGTAGTGAGGGCTGAGGCTCCCCCTCCCAGGTGGCAGCATGGATCTCCTACCCACATGGGTACAATGGCTCTGCAGGCTGGTGGTGCTAATGTGGGTAGGGGACTAGGTCTGACCTCCCAGGCTGCACTTGACATTCATTTGAGTCTTGTTTCACTCTGTCAGAATGTCAAGGGGCGGTGTTCCCGTTGTGGCTCAGCAGATAACGAACCCAACTAGTATCCATGAGGACACGGGTTCGATCCCTGGCCTCTTTCAGTGGGTTAAGGATCCGGCATTGCCGTGAACTGTGGTGTAGGTCACAGACACAGCTCAGATCCTGAGTTGCTGTGGCTGTGGTGTAGGCGGGCGGCTACAGCCCTGATTGGACCCCCTAGCCAAGGAGAAACCTCCATATGTTGCTGACACAGCCCTAAAAAAAAAAAAAAAAATCAAGGGGAGGAGGGAATACACAACATGGTTGGCTCTAACGCGGAACACTCTCCCTGCCCCCACCGATACTTTCCAGGTGTCATTTGCCACGAATTGTGTCCCTTCTCCTGCCTGTCCTCACTAAGCCCTCAGAGACCCCCTTCCGGCTTCTCCTCCACATAGCCTCCATCATCCTGCTGAAACCGTATTGTTCTGTAAATATCCTCATTCCTGACATGACCTCTGTAAAGAAGGAATCATTGTGCTGGCAAAAGTCAGGGGAACTTTGAAAAAAAACCTCCAGATTAAGATGGAGATCAGTGGAAGTAGTTGTCTAGACTGGCCACCTTTCTGGGCCTCCCGTCACTCACTGTTGGACTGGTATCTTGGATGATGCCTTCCCAATATCTCATTCACAAAGTCAATAAACAGGAAAATCAGGTATCCAGTTTAGCCTGAATGGGAAGATGGGGAAAGGCCCTTCTTGCTCTCTACAATAGAGCCCTGGCTCTATTTTGTAAATGACGAATATCAAACTACACAAAAAATGAGCTTGAGTAAGCTAGGCATCCCATTAAATGTACCCACATTCCCCAAAGGGTCCCCCAGGACAAGTCATATCAGCCTCCAGAATGGGAGCCAACAGCAAAGTACTAGCCCTGAGCTAGTAGTTTAAGCAGTTTCACCAACAGGATGTTGATGACTGAACTCTGAGGTCAACTCTCGGGTGTTTCTGTGGGTCCAGGATGGGAGTTATATTTGTAAGCTTTCTTTTCTTTTTTTTTTTTTTTTTTTTTGCTTTTTAGGGCTGGACCCACAGCACATGGAGATTCCCAGGCTAGGGGTCCAATCAGAGCTACAGCTGCTGGCCTACACCACAGCCACAGCAACGTGGGATCTGAGCCATGTCTACACCACAGCTCATGGTAACACCTGATCCTTAACCCACTGAGCCAGGACAGGGATCAAACTCGCAACATCATGGTTCCTACTCGGATTCGTTTCCACTGTGCCATGACGGGAACTCTCATAAGCTCTCTTAAT
Organism: Phacochoerus africanus; assembly: GCF_016906955.1. Lineage (NCBI taxonomy): Eukaryota > Metazoa > Chordata > Mammalia > Artiodactyla > Suidae > Phacochoerus > Phacochoerus africanus. The sequence continues at coordinate 41,972,192 of NC_062552.1, forward strand.
GACATACCCATCTTTGCTCATGAGAGGGGAGCAGAGATGGGGAGCTTGGCAGCTAATGCCTGTGCAGGAGACCCAGCTCTTCCTTGTAGGCATGGTGTGACCTTGGCCAAGACAGCACCTCTCCTTGAAACCTTCCCTCATCTGGAAAGTAAGGTCATGTAAACAGGATTGATTCAATTATATCATTAGGCAAATAGTCTTCATAGGCTTCAGTCTGTTTTACAGATGAGAGGTATGATGAAGACCAAGCAAAACCAGGCATCTTCTCTGCACGCCTGTAAAAACCTCACCCTCTGGGTCACTGCAGGTCGGGCTATTACTTTTTAAAGTGGTTTCCATTCATGTTTAAGTCACTAGTTTCCATTCCAGCAAATGGGTCAGCGCATTAAAGAGGTGGCTCAAAATTTAACTGTCTAAAGCAAACCAAAGGAAACCTCCACCTTGACTTTTATGTGTGTTTCCTTCTTGTTTTAGAAAACCATTTGAATTGCCCAGCAGGGTCTGGAGGAATGAAGTTAGTGTGTGTAACATCTCATTCCAACAACTGTAGCATCCCAGAATCTCCCAGAGCCTGCAGGGAAGTTTCCTCCCAAGGAAAATTTGGAGAATATTTACCCTATAGAAAGTTTATAAGAGGATATTTGCAAAAACAAACAAACAAACCCGTTACATAGTAAGGGTCCCTCTCACTCAGAAATTATATTTGCGCCAAACCCAAGGACCTAGATGTGACCTAATCTAAGCTTGGGAAGAAATATAAATAAAGTTGATGTGCATCTAGGAAGGTCAAAGCAAAACCTGAGTCTCCAAGGCAAGGGTGACCTCTGAGTACTGAAAGTGGCATGTAGGTTTGGGGGTGACTGGTCTGCTGTCCAACACACCTGAATTCAAGACCAAGGTCTGCCCTTTCGAGCTGGGTGACCTTGGGAAAGGGGCTGGATCTCTACATCTCAGTTTGTTTTCCTGTGAAATGGGCCCATATCAAGTCCTTCCTCACAGTCACGATGATATGAGAAGACAAAGTGTGTGAAATGCTGAACCAATGTTATTGGTCCTCAACCAACCATCACTGACCCGTCTCTCGGCATTTATGCTCTTGTATAGGCTCCTCCCTTGAGTATAGATGGGATCTAGGACTTGTTTCCAGCCAACAGACTATAGTAAAGGTGAAGGAATTCTGCACATGGAGTCCAGGCTCCAAATCAGTTGGGTTATAAAGTTCATTGAAAGAGTCTCCTAAGTGGACCTCACTTCATCAGGCAGAAGCTCAGGAAAGAGACACTCCTGCTGGCCTTGAAGAAGCAGGCCGCTGTAATGTGAACAGCTTATGCAGGGTTAGGGTTTCAAGGGGCTGGGGGCCACTGTCCTACTTCTGCCCCCCATCCTGAGGGCTTGAAGGACTCTGAGCTCCAGGTGAGAGGCTGAGAGGGGACCCAGCTACGCAGACAGACTCCCAACCCATAGAAACTCTGAGATAACAAATGTTTTGATTTAAACCACTATGTCTGTGGAGTTCCCATTGTGGTGCAGCAGAAACGAACCTAAGGAGAATCCATGAGGATGAGGGTTCGATCCCTGGCCTACTCAGTAGGTTGGGGATCTGGTGTTGCCGTGAACTGTGGTGTAGGTCGCAGACGCGGCTCGGATCCCACGTTGCTGGGGCTGTGGTGTAGGCCAGCAGCTGTAGCTCCAATTGGATCCTTGGCCTGGGAACTTCCACATGCTGTGGTTGTAGCCCTTAAAAAGCAAAAAAATAAAAAAATAAAATAGGAGTTTCCCATCATGGCTCAGTGGTTAACGAATCCAACTAGGAACCATGAGGTTTCAGGTTTGATCCCTGGCCTGGCTCAGTGGGTTAAGGATCCAGCGTTGCCATGAGCTGTGGTGTAGGTTGCAGACGTGACTCGGATCCCGCGTTGCTGTGGCTCTGGCGTAGGCCAGTGGCTACAGCTCCGATTAGACCCCTAGCCTGGGAACCTCCATATGCCCAGGAAAGCGGCCCTAGAAAAGGCAAAAAAAAAAACAAAAAAAAGAAGGTCAAGGGGAGCGGAGACAGAGAAGAGCATTTCTGAGCAGCAGTTGTGACCTACGCCACAGCTCCAGCATTGCAGGGGTCTTTAAGCCACTGTGCCCAGCTGGGGATCCCACCTGCGTCCTGGCACTGCAGAGATGCCACTGATCCTACTGCACCACAGCAAGACTTCCAAGAAGAGCACTTCAAGCAAAGAAAAGCGTGCACGGGGCAGGGTGCAGAGGCTGTCATGGGAAAGTCTGGCATTAAGGCAAAACAGTAAATACAGATTTGTTCCCACGCTTGAGCTCTTGGGTGGAGTGTAGGGGGTTGTACTTTTCCAAAGCTCCCTGGAAGTCTCTGATGTGCAGTCATTTGAGGACCAAACGGATTAACCTAGGGATGTCCAGTTCGGGCTGCAGTTGGAATCCCCCCAGGGGAGCCTCGTCCTCCATCCTTGACATCCTACAGAAACACTACAACCCCACCCAGAGACGGGACACTCGGCAGATGCCTGGTGAATGATCTGTTGACCCAGCTCATTTCTAACAAACGAGCTTTCTAGAGAATGACAGCAAATACCAGATTGCATTTGAAGATGGTATGCCATGTCAATTGATGTGTTTGCACAAGAATGACAGTTCATGAAAAATCAGATCTTTGATGAGGTACATGAAAGTGAAAGCAAATACTTCATGGGGAGACTCTCAGCTGCAGAAAGTGCCAGAAAGAACAGAGAATTCAGGCCTGTCCCTGCCACCAATTTAAATTTCTGGGTGGACCTGCTACGGCATGTATGATACCGAACAGGCCCACATGTACACCTGGCAGGCAGGTGGATGCCCAAGTCCATGTGATTTATTATTATTTATTTTTATTTTTTTGTCTTTTGAGGGCCTCGCCCATGGCATATGGAGGTTCCCAGGCTAGGGGTCAAATAGGAGCTGTAGATGCTGGCCTACGCCACAGCCACAGCAACGTGGGATCCGAGCCTCATCTTTGACCTACACCACAGCTCATGGCAACCCACTGAGCAAGGCCAGGGATCAAACCCTCATCCGCATGGATACTAGTCAGGTTCATTAACCACTGAGCTACAACAGGAACTCCAAGTTCATGTGATTTATGTGTCAGTGTATCTGCTCTCTATCAGCTGTTTCTCAGCTTTTTTTTTTTTTTCATTACCACTCCTCCTAAGGAGACTTTATAGGTATTTTTCCCTCCACTAACCCCCCATGAAAATTTAATATCACAGATATACTACCTGTGTATGTAGCTGTGTGTATTTGTGCTTTATATATAGGAAGAGTAAGATCTTTCGCCCCACAAGAACCAATTTTATCCCCTTTAGGGCAATATCGCCCCCACTGAGAATCCATGTATCTACACACACACACACACACACACACACACACACACACACACACACACACACCCCATGCAAGAGGGGGGCCTCCCACCAATCACAGCCAAACCAGAGAGCAGCCCTGGTCCAATGGTTCTTGTAGGAAAGAGACACCAGCAATTAGAAAACCCGGGAGCTGCAGACAGTTCTGAGTTCACTGAGTATGACCTGGCTGCCAAATCCTCAGAGGTGGGATTTCGATAGGCCACACAATCATCTAATTGTTTCTAAAAAGAAAATATCTGAAATTCTAACTTTTGCATTGCCATTGCCAGTTATGATGCTCACATCCTTATTTTAAAGCAAGTGAACAAAACACACTTTGGAAAAAAAAGAACCATCAGCCTATGTATCATCTTATAGATCTCGTCACCAGCGGAGGCAAGATTTTATTGAACAACCATCAATCAATCGGTCTCTGAAAAACTCCTTAAGTATCTATCCAATGTTTAGCTCAGGACAAAGACTTGCAGAGTGTGTGTAAGCTAAGGTCCATGTCTCCGCCTTCAAATGTCTTAGAGCCCAGTTTTGCTGTAACTTAAACCAGATATAATATCTGAGGAGTGAGGAGGCTCTCGGGAATTGTAATCTATTGCCACTCAGTGAAAAGGCTTTATTTTGGCGGTATTTACAGGGGTGAGGAGGGAGGAGGAAAAACTCACAGCGTGGGAGTTCCTGCTGTAGCGCAGCAGAAACAAATCCAACTAGTATCCATGAGGATGCGGGTTCCATCCCTGGCCTCATTCAGTGGGTCAGGGATCCAGTCATGAGCTGCGGTGTAGGTCACAGACAAGGCTCGGATCCTGTGATGCTGTGGCTGTGGTAGAGGCTGGCAGCTGCAGCTCCAATTTGACCCCAGCCTGGGAGCTTCCGTATGCCGTGGGTGTGGCCCCCCCAAAAAGCAAAAAAAAAGCCCAAAAAACCAAAAACCTCACAGTGTGATCTGCTTGGCTCTCCCCCAGTGAGTCGGATGCCTCTGTGTTCATGACAAGAACTACACAGGATCCTGGATCTATGCTTTTGTTGGTCTCCATTAAAATCACCCCAGAGAATTTATTGAAGTTATCAAATGCATTTTTAGTGTTAAATATCCTAATAGGACAGTCTAAGCACTCAAACGCGGTGTTATAATTAAAGCCACAGGATGAATAAAACTTAAAAGAAGATTCTGGTGCACAACGTTTTTTTTTCTAAGGGAATACTGAGAAGGGCTCTTGGTAGGAAACCACAAGGCCCACTCTAGCTAATTAAGGAAATGGGTTAGAAAGTCCATTCCCCGCCTCGGCCTTGAAGAAGCAGGGCCCCTAAGAAGCATGTTCCAGGGGTGCAGGGTAGAACAAAGAAGGACAAATGTCCCCTATGTGTGTCAATATTGAAATCAGTTGAAAATACTCTCCAAAATATAAATATATGAAGAGCGAGCAAAAGTACTCTTTATTATTAATTTGTTGACATTCGAAAGAACCGTTTCTGCCAGATCATGATATCTGAGACTGTTGAAGAAGAAGGCCTTGAATTTGAGGAAATAACGCATACACACGCATGCGCGCACGCACACACACGCACAGACAGACACACAGGCAGACACACACATAAACACATATAAATAAAAACTGGCCAATGTGAAAGTTAATCAAAACAAGTCAACAGTAGCCAGAGACCATAAGTGGCTTCCATGAATTTATATAGTTTGAATTGAGGCCAGGATCCAGCGGCTCCAGGAATGTGGTTCCATCTATTTCATAGTTGAAAAATTCCCCAGCGAGGCCAAGTGTCTTGGTCAAGGGCCCGGAGGAGTCAAGGGTATAAACCACTCCAAGTGTTTACTGATAGGAATGTGGGCTTATAAGACAACATTCTCCTTTCTTGGGAAATCTACCTCGTGGAGCCCTTGTACAAGGCCTCACAGAGTGGCTTGCCAGTTTGAAACATTTCCCAGTCTCGCCTGGTGTGCAAAATTGCTTAGGAACTGCAGTCATTGTCGTATTTTGACGCAGCGACGTTCCTGGGCAGATCCCATAGCAACTCCTCATTGCCAGGTGGCCGTGTCCCAGCACACAGATGTCAGGGCACCGCCCCGAGAGGCAGCACGCGGCTTGGCGGAAGGCAGGCCAGGTGGTCAATGTCAAGGGGACCATTTAACAGAACAACCTCCCAAGTTGCCCCAAGCGCTGAGCGAGAGAGAAAAAGCACCCTGGTAGGAGAGGGATGCATTCTGTTCACCCACATGAGGACTCGAGTCCATAACCGCAGAAACCATTTCCTGGGTCTGGTCATAGAGCCAAGAGCCTCAGCTTCTGTGACTATTTCATCACATGCAGAATAGGAATACGACTGATTTGGATTCACATAGGAATATTCTACAAGAAGTTCAGAATGCTGCCTCTTGCCACTCCACCCTGGTGGCCAGAACACAGGGCCTCGTGGAAAGGACGGTGACAGGTAAGTATGACCACCTCCACCGAAGGCAGCCCCTCCAACCTTGGCACCGCCCCAGAGTCAGTTCATTTCCTTGTCAGGTGGACACCTAGGTTAGGGCTCCGCCCGCCACCTGTTTTGTAAATAAAGCTTCCTTAGAGCCCATCCTGTAGGGATTGTCCTTGGCTGCTCTCTTGCTGCAGCAGCAGAGCCGGGCAGCTATGCTGGAAACTGCATAGACTTCAAGACCAAAAGCATTTACCACGTGACCCTTTACAGCAAAAGCTTGCTGACCTCAATCTAGGTTACGGGAGCTCCAAGACCCCTCACCAAGTAGATTTAGTAAACTGCTTAAGAACCTCCCACCAGGCTTCCCAAAGTCAGCACATAGTCGAATCCATCCAAGAACCAACTCTGGGGCTAAAACGGACTTCAAACCCCATTTCATCCAATCTTCTTATTTCAGAGATGAAGAAGCCCAAATGGCCAGTCCAAAATCACAGAGTGGCAGGAAGCAGAAGCAAACATCAAATTTCCTCAACTCTGGAGTTCCCTCTGTGGCACGGCAGGTTAAGGATCCAACTGCAGTGGCTTGGGTTGCTGCAGAGGTGCAGGTTAAATCCCCAGCCAAGCATAGTGGGTTGAAAGGATCTGGCATAGCCACGAATACAGTAGAGGTTGCAGCTGTGGTTCGGATTCAGTCCCTGGCCTGGGAAATTCCATATGCCATGAGAATGAACATAAAATAATTAAGAAATTAATTAATTAAAATTTATATGTATGTTATGTATAATATATGAATATGTGTATATCATATATTATGTATGTGTGTATGTATATATTATGCATGTATTACATTATATATTATATATAATATATACACATGTGTATATTATAGTATATGCATATATTATAATGTGTTTATATGTGTGTGTGTGTGTATAAAGTAATAATGAAATGATGGTGCACACACTCCCTTGTAGGAAGCAGCCAGCCATGAGGATAGGTTCTGTCTGATCTGTGACCTCAAGGCAGCTGTGTCCATTGGATACTGTCCTACTTGCTTGAACCCAACTGAAGGAAGTCAGCACCAGCCTAGGGGTCAGGACATGGCATAAGTGGCAGTTGTCTTCCTTCTCTGGCCTCTTTTCCCGGCTCCTTGTAGACCATCCTCCCTCCAGCATCCCAAGCCCTTTGTCCACGAGGTACATTTGATGACCACTCCCGGGCCCTCCTCGGCTGATGTCTGACCACCCGTCGGGAGGCACTCCTCCACCCCAAAGTGTTCACAAGCCAGGCGTTCCCTCCAAGGACCCTTTATCTCCCACTCTGGAATGAAAGGTGCCTCAGCGCTGATAATGCCGTTCTTGGCACACAAGTCGAAACGTGTTCCGAAGAGCATTAGACCTAGATAAGCCCCAATTGCCCTTTAGGTGACCTAAAATGGGACAGGGTCGGGGGCGGGAGAGGCTAGGGGCCAAGAGAAGCTCCTGGGGTCCTGATGGAGTAGAGAACAGGGGGCCCTTCATCATCAGCTCCTCCAGAATCTTCCTTGGCAGCAAGTCTCTTGTGGGGAAAGGTAGATAGACTCTTCGCCCTTTTCGGCCTCAGCTGAGCTGGGACTCCCTCACCCCCACCCCGGAACTGAACCCTAAGCCCTTATCTGCCACTGCCTCTGCTGCAAAACATAGCTCGCTGCCTTCCTAATACCAGGTCCCCTTGCTTCAAGCTCGCACAGCCTGTACTTGCCCTTGGGTCCCAGTCTTTCTGCATGTCGAGGGGCTGCCTTGCCTACCCCTCCACCCCACACTGCAAGTTCTGCCAGGATCCGACTGTGTCTGCCTTTCATCTTTTGCGTCATGTTCCCTTCCAGACCCAGGGCTGGGCATCTGGTCGACCTCAATCAACAGGGGCCACATGAAGTGCATTTGACTTCACTATTTTTTTTATTTCTTATGGCCATACCTGTGACATATGGAAGTTCCCAGGCTAGGTGTCGGATTAGAGCTGCAGCTGCCATGCTATGCTGCAGCCACAGAAACGCTGGGTCCAAGCCACATCTGCAACCTCTGCAACCTGGGTCCAATGCCAGATCCTTAACCCACTGAGCCAGGCCAGGGATCAAACGCACATCCTCACGGACACTATGTCAGGTTCTTAACCGCTGAGCCACAATGGGAACTCTGCATTTGACTTTAATTTTGTTATTTTTCATTACTAACATACAAGATGCGGTTTTGTAGTCAGTCATACCTGGGTTTGAATCCCAGTTCTACCACTTTCCATGGGACTCTGAGGTGAGCTTTAATTTCCAAGCCCTAGATTTCCCATCTGGAAAACATCCACAATGAGCCTACCCCACAGCATTGTGGCATGAGGGATACTGGATTAAACTAAGCAGCTAGCACAATGTCTAGGGCCTTAGAGATGTTCAAAAAAATGTATTTATTATGAAAACTTCCACAATCTTGCTACCTTTGACAATGACACATGTCTTGGAATGAGTCAGAAAGGGCCCAGCATCACCAAGACTGGGGCCCCCAAAGAGTGAACCACAGCCAACAGTTTCATTCTCCCCACTGACTTCAGTCTGCTGGGTGGCAATGCAACAGCCCACCTCTCTGGGCCTCCATGTGCTGTTAGAAAAAGCACCTTTGGGCTCCTCTGAAGCTGCTGGAATCTTGTGAGGACTCAATGGAATCTGATCAATTTTAGGAATAATACTACTAAATTTCTTTTGATGTCTTATTTTTCTTTTTTTTTTTGTCTTTTTGCCTTTTCTAGGGCCGCTTCTGCAGCATATGGAGTTCCCAGGCTAGAGGTCTAATTGGAACCATAGCCACTGGCTTACGCCAGAGCCACAGCAACACTGATCCGAGCCAAGTCTGCAACCTACACCACAGCTCACAGCAACGCTGGATCGTTAACCCACTGAGCTAGTCCAGGGATCAAACCCACAACCTCATGGTTCCTAGTCGGATTTGCTAACCACTGCGCCACAACAGAAAGTCCTTATTTTTCATCTTTACAGCACCCTGACAAATTGTATTTTTAGATGGGACTCCAGCATACCTCTGTTAAGGAGTCTCGTTCTTAGCCATGGAGCAAGGACAGAGTAGCTGGAATAAGCACAGGTATCTTGCAAGCCAAGGGCTCCCTCCTTACAAAGAGGAGTTTCAAAGCTTACCCTAGAGTCCTGAGGCACACTGGCCAATGGCCAGCTCTTGGCAAGGGGACAGGGTCTGCCTTGGGTGGCCACCTCCCCATCACATGGCTGGCACTACTCCACTCCCTGCCTGACAGGCAGTGAGCGCAGTACACACACTGCCCAGCAGCACTGTTCTGCTCGTCTCCTTCTGCCCCTCCTTCTGGTCCTCTTCCTCTTGCCTCCTGACCTGATAAAGCAATCCTAGCTGACATGGCAGCAGGGGCTACAGTGTCCAGGGGTAGCCCATTCAGGGTAACACATATTTTATTTTATTTATTTATTGCTGATCAATAAACAAAGTATTTATTCAGCACCCATGTGCCAAGCACTGTGCTAGGCACTGCGGTGGATGCAACAATTTAAGACATGTTCCCTGCCCTCAAGGAGCTTACATTCTCATGAAGAAGACAAGACTAATATACATGTACTGGCTGGGAACAATACAATGTATAATTTGGTGTAAGAGTATGTTGTACAGACTCGCATAGTTATAGGGACTTGAAGAAGATAGACAATGAAGTGGACCTTAGAGTCCAGGTTTCTTGAGAAGCCAGGAATTGGGCCAGGTCTTGAAGGACTGAAGAGAATTAAACTGAGGTCCTCATTAGGTGGAAGAGGAAGTGAGGTTCAGAGAAAGATCAAAAGTGGGGTAACATACTTTAAAAAGGATCTCCAGGGACAGGCTTTAAAGCAAAGAGGTCTATCAAAGGATGGGAACTGGTTGACAGTGGTAGAAAACTAGGAAGATTTGAGAGCAGGTGAGTCGCTAGGTGGCTCTGATGTCCCTGCTGGATCATTGTCCAATTTGCCTAAGGGTAGAGATCTGACTTGACCTTGGACTCTTCATTGTGACCTATGGAGAATTAAGGAAAGGCAAAGAGATGAGCACACTGTTCCAGCTAGCTTTTTTTTTTTTTTTTTTTAGTCTCTTGACTCAGCATCAGCACTTTCTCTTCAGGCAGCTGAGAGGGTCTGGGTACAGGGCAGAAACAAGGCAGCAGGTACAGATCCCACTGCCTGGCGATGGGGTCCAAAGCCTGGTTCTTCCGTGTCCTAGTTCTGTGGCCTTGGACAGGGGCCTCAGTGTCTCTGAGTGTCAGTTTCCTCATCTGCAACTTGGGAGGAATACCACCCACAGAATTCGAGGAGTTAAATTAGCAAGGCATTCAGAGAAGCACCCAGCTGTGGCTACTACTCTTCAGTTTTCTGAAAGTGCAGAGACACTCATGGGACCAAAGAGCATCAGGAAATGAGGACTGACTTCCTTTTTTTTTTTTTTTTGGCTTTTATCTTCTCAAGGCTGCACCTGCGGCGTATGGAGTTTCCCAGGCTAGGGGTCTAATCGGAGCTACAGCTGCTGGCCACTGCCACAGCCACAGCAACACCAGATCCGAGCCACATCTGTGACCTACACGACAGCTCCTGGCAAGACAGGATCCTTAACCCACTGAGTGAGGCCAGGGATCAAACCTGTAACCTCATGGTTCCTAGTCAGCTTCGTTTCCACTGCAGCACGACGGGAAGTCCAGGACTGACTTTTCCACGTCATGAGTCAAGTCAGCTCCCCTCTGTCTGCCCCACCCTTTCCCCCTGACATCCCTCCAATCAATTCCCAGCATTTTCCACTTGAAGTGTATTCTATTTAGGGATGGGGATAAGAACTTGCTCAACAAAACAAGCCCACGTCGGTTTTTACAAGTCTGCAGGCCATGGGGCAGATTGTAAAGTCAGAGGTCAATATTTAGGATGACTGGAATACTGTGGACATGGGGGTGACCTGGGAGCAGCCAGAAGACTGGCTGCCCCTCAGAAGTCTCTCCCGTGCACATCCCACCCTTAGACCCACGACTCAGGGTCCAGGGCATCCATGCGGGCCCTGGTGAGATTATGGGCTGTGTTCCCATAATGGACTATGCACCGGAATCCCTGGGGCACCAGTTAACTGCAGATGCCTGGGACCCTGTCCCCTGAAGACTCGGATTCATACGTGTGCACTGAAATTTGGAATGTGTCCCAGGTGGGTTGTATGGTCGTGCAAGTCTGGTAAGTCCTGTTCTCTGGGGTCCAGGGTCAGATCTGGGGTCAGGACTTCTGACCTGATTTCTCCCTCAGCCTGTACAGAGCACAGAGTCACCTTGTCTGGAATGAAGATTAAAAATTTCAAAGTTCCCGTTGCGGCTCAGTGGAAATGCATCTGACAAGCATCCATGAGGAGGCAGGTTCCATCTCCGGCCTCGCTCAGTGGGTTAAGGATCCGGCATTGCCATGAGCTGTGGTGTAGGTCACGGACATGGCTCAGACCTGGAGTTGCTGTGACTGTGGTGTAGGCTGGTGGCTACAGCTCCAATTCAACCCCTAGCCTGGGAAATTCCATATGCCACGGGTGTGGCCCTAAAAAGAGACCAAAAATTTAAAAAAAAACAAAAAACACACCTCTTCCTTCCTCTAAGGGACCGTGTGAGGATAAAATCAGATAAGAGACTCAAAGTTGCTTTCGAAACTGTTCGGACATCTAAGGAACCATTTTTAAGGGAGTCTGGAACATCAGGCTGGGGAAAGGAAAGCAGCCTGGTTAGAGTATCTTCAATATCAGGTGGAAGAAGTTGAACTTGATCTAGCAGGTGGAGGGATGGGTTGACAAGAGAGTACTCCAGGGAGATAAAGCTAATGGCAGCAGTACGTCGGACAGAGGCGAGAGGCTGCCGGCAGGATGCTGTCTCAGGGGTTGACCAGAGGACGGAGTGGTAGGAAACAAGGAAATAAATCATTTCTGCAATAGAGACTGGTTTGTTGTTCATCAAACCTGCTTTCACTTTTCCTAAAAACACAGCTGAATGAAACTTGGGTTCTGGACTACGAAGAGTGGGTAGAAGTGACCTAGTCACTTCTAGACGGGGACCATGCAAACTTTCCTTGTGAGCTTCCACCTCTGGGCTTCCCCCAGGGCTGGTCCCCTGCAGAGCCCAGCAGAGAAGCTGGCAGCCCTAGGCAGTGACAGGCCCACAGAGAAGAAGGAGCTGGAGGAGAGGAGATTGTTCACCAAACCCTGCCCTGAGTGTGGTGTAGACAGGTGATGGGCACACACAGACTAACACAATGCCTTACACCTAAACCAAGGAGTTTGTGTTCCTTTCTTTCTCTTTCTTTTTTTTTTTTTTTTTTTTTTTGCTTTTTAGGACCACACCTGGGGCATATGGAATTTCCCAGGCTAGGGGTCAAATTGGAGCTGCAGCTGCCAGCCTCCACCACAGCCACAGCAACGTGGGATCTGAGCCGCCTCTGCGACCTACACCACACTGGATCCTTAACCCACTGAGCAAGGCCAGGGATTGAACCCGAGTCCTCGTGGACACTAGTCGGGCTTGTTACCACTGAGCCACAATGGGAACTCCCATGTTTCTTCTTTTATTCAACATTTATAATAATCCTGCCAGATAGATCATATCTCTGAGCACTCCTCTCCCAGGAGAGGTCACGTAACCTTCCCCATGACACATCGGTCTCTCCCAAAAGTCCTGTGGTCAAGCCCTGCCCAGAACTCCTTATCCCCACTGAAAAATCTGAGGCATTTGTGATAAATGACCACAGACATACAGCTCCTTTGGTTTCCAAGGCAAAAAAAAAAAACAAAAAAAAAAACCCAAAGACACAGTGGATGCTAGATTATATGATATGACTATAACATGCCACAGAATCCAAATGTGAAAAAAAATAAAAGGCAGGGGACATGCCCGTCCCCCCACCCCACCCCACCCCACCCCCCCGCCGCCACTGTGTTTGCTGGGGCTCTGCTCAGGGTCAGCTTTGGGAAACAGGAGGCCAGTGAGAGAAGAGGACCCTGGGCCAGGTCAAGAAGTCTATCTGGTGCCATGCCAACCTCCCCAACTGAGTTTTGAAGAGTTAGATCCTGGGACACGGTTTTCACTTCCTCTTCATTCTGGATAACAGGTTCCCACCCGACGCCCCCTCCCTGCCTCCTCACTGCAGAATGACGACGATAAACAGAAGTGGGAAACAGCACCTTAAGCTTAAGACATAGCAAACCTCACAGAAGGTGCTGGAGGGCGGAGAGTAAGCAGCACCACACTTCTACAGACCACAGCCTGGGGGTGACCTGAGACACACTGTGAAGAACTCCCACTTCCCAACCTCCATCCTCATGCCACAGGGTCGGCACCCCACCTTCAGATAAGGAAGTGCTTCCCTCTCTTTTAAAACCCAACTGCCCCACAAGCAGGAGGTAACACCTGCCATCTTCGGCATTTTACTTTTTTACTTTTTATTTTTTTGTCTTTGTGTCTTTTCTAGGGCTACACCCATGGCACATGGAGGTTCTCAGGCTAAGGGTCTAATCAGAGCTGTAGTTGCCGGTCTATACCATAGCCGCAGTAACCCCAGATCTGAGCCACGTCTGCGACCTACACCACAGCTCACGGCCACGCCAGCTCCTTAACCCATGGAGCAAGGCCAGGGATCGAACCCACAACCTCATGGTTCCTAAGCCACAACAGGAACTCTCTTCGGCATTTTATTTTTTATTTATTTTATTTTATTTTATTTTATTTTTGTCTTTTTGCTATTTTTTGGGCCATTCCCACTGCATACGGAAATTCAGGCTAAGGGTCCAATCGGAGCCATAGACGCCGGCCTACCCCAGAGCCACAGCAACGCGGGATCCGAGCTGCGTCTGTGACCTACACCACAGCTCACAGCAACGCTGGATCCTTAACCCACTGAGCAAGGCCAGGGATCGAACCCTCAACCTCATGGTTCCTAGTCGGATTCGTTAACCACTGCGCCACGACGGGAACTCCCCCTTCGGCATTTTAAATAAAAGCCCAAATGGCTCAGTTCACCTCATGATCCGACCCAAACGTGCATTTCTGTCTGCCCCACATCCCTTCCCCACATCCCTTCACAGGCTTTGCCACAGCCCGGCAGAACGCTGAGCTCTTTCAGACACTTCCTGACCTTTCCCGCCCTTCCCGGAGCCATGGTCCGTGCAGTTTCCTTCATCTAGGACGGCCCATCTGTTTCCCACCTCTCTGCTCCTTCACCACCTTTGTGAAATCCTTTTGTCCCCCTTTCCTCTCTCTCAAATGGGCATTTCCTAAAGCACGGCCCTTATCTCTTTAGCCCTTCTCCCTGCTCCCTCCTCCAGGGAACCCATTCCTTCCAGGGCAGCAAGGGAGCCCGAGTTCAAATCCAAACCCCCTAACCCCCTTGATCTCATTCTTAGCTCTGGTTTATTCCAGCACTCCAATGGCCATCTGTCCTTGACTGGCCTGCCGTCATTTCAAACAGAACAGTTCTGAAACCAGAAGAGTATTCTCCTTACCCACAACTCCCTTCCCCCTGGCTCTGTTTCTACCATAGATCCCTAGGGTTTCCAGGTTAAAAGGAGCCAGAAAGCTCAAGCTCACTGTTTTTCTGCACTCAATTCATTTACCCCGTAGATAATAATAGTCAAACCCATCCCTGGCATCACCATCCCAGACCTAGAAACCAGTCCTTCCAGAGGTGACCTGACCATGAATCTGAAGGCTGGGCCTCCCTCCTGTGGTTTCACGGGCTCTTCCAAGGCCCATGCTCATTTCATATCCTCATTGCTCCCCCACAGCACGCTGCTCCTTCTCGCCCAAGCTTTGACTCACACTTGCCTCTCAACAGGAGCACTGGAGAAGGCTTCTCCCAGCCTCTGCCTAAGGCTCTCCTTAGTCACAAGCACCACAGACACAGGCATTAGAGCAAAGGCCAAAACAGCAGCGGCTCACACATCATCTCACTGCTCTTCCTTCAAACCCATAGAGCCTGCCACCCAAACTGTTAGAGGGTGCATTTCTCTGCTAAGAGGGAGTCAGACCAGACGACTTCTAAGAGGTTTTTCCCAATCAGAAATTCTATGATTTTATGATTGTTGATCCCATCATACAGAAGAGGAAGCTCAGCCTTAAAGACGGTCACACCACCGAGACGTACCAGAGGCAGACCTGGAATCCAGGTTTCTTACTTTGAGGTCATTTCTCTTTTCACCATATTGTGCACCACAGTGTATGAACTGTTCTAACAAAGCAGGGACCAAATCGAGCTCCTACCCTGGGGAGATGCCTCTGATCACTTCCCATGACTTCACAGGGGGGCGAAAACCACTTACCTAACATCAAAACCCCTTCCCACTGCTGTTTTCCTATCTATCTTATTTCCACCTGTGACCCTCCATATACCACTCTCTTCGGCCAACCTTATAGATCTACCGGGCCCTGAACTTCCTCACCCCCAGATGGTAGCTGGACCTGACACCGGTGCCCACTCCTAGCCAGTGAATCCTACTCATTCTTCAAAGCCCAGCTGAGGCCCTATTTGTCCCCAGACCAGACCTCATTGAAGTCACATGGGTCCCTTCATCAGTGCCCCTCAGTTCATTTCCTACCACTCAGGTAGCGTGATGTTGGCATTTTTATCCTCAGCTGCAAGCCCACAGGCTGCTGGGACCCCATCTCGGGGATTTTCCCTCCCCACTTTCAACTTTCACAGAGCGTGGCGCTGTGAACATGTTTGTTAGTTGGTTGACTCATGGATGGATTGTGTTCCATCTCCTAACTCCCTACATTCTTTATCTTCCTAATATTTCCTTCGTGTCTAACTTTTAAAATTCCTTGTCACTCGTATGTCATTTAAAAAAAAAAAAGTTACAAAAGAAGAAAAGCAACTTTCAAAGAAAGGTCAAAAGCATTCCTTTCCTCCCCTTTCTGTTTTAGTGAGGGTCAGTCTGGGGTGATTTGTGCTAATAAGCCTATCAGCCTCCTCCATCCTAAGAAATGTATGCTTCCAGTAGGGACTTGACTTTATCTTGCCCTTTGGATCCTCCACCCAGCAGGTTCAACCCCATGGACCCATCGTCTGGGCCAGTGGTTCTCAGGCTTTGATGAAGCCCAAGATTCCCCAGAGGTAGATGCCTGGGATTCACCCCGACCTCCTGAATCTGCATCTCTGGGGACAGGGCTGGGCAAGTCCATATGAAGAAGCTTTGCAGTGACTTTTTCATGCCCCGGAGGTTGAGCACCACTGGTCTAGCCATCGCTTATGGAGCGCTGCAAGGAGTAGAACTCAAAGAACCTTCTTGTGCTAAAAGAGCTAGAGGGGAAGTTCCCATCGCGGGGTGGCGGAAACGAATCTGACTAGGAACCATGAGGTTGTGGGTTCGATCCCTGGCCTCGCTCAGTGGGTTAAGAATCTGGCATTGCCAAGAGCTGTGGTGGAGGTCATAGACGCAGCTCAGATCCTGCGTTGCTGTGGCTGTGGTGTAGGCCAGCAGCTGTAGCTCTGATTCGACTCCTAGCCTGGGAACCTCCATATCCCATGGATTAAAAAGAAAAATAAATAAATAAATACATAAATACATAAATAAATAAATAAAAATTTTAAATCACTGCAATTCTCACTTAAAAAAAAAAAAAGAGCTGGAGGGGGCTTCTTTCTAGAGGTTAATAGCGCTATTTCTTTTAACCAGAAAGAATGCATGTTAGTTCTGACAGCAGATTATCTATTTTATGTATCCTAAAGCATTTCACATCTCAGACCTAAGAGACCCCCGTAAATAAATATATGAGCTTCCAAAGTAGATTCTCACTCAGGGAGCTGGCAGAGCCACTCCCCCTGTAGTTGAAGCTGACCCCTCAGAATGCCATCAAGGTCAGAACTAAGGTCCCCTGGGTAGAGAGAAGCCTTCTGCATACTCACACCTTCAGGAAACCCTCCTAACCACTTTGCATCTTCACGATTTCTGGTCTTCCAGCCTTGAGGGAAAAGACAACTGAGAGGAGTTCCTGCGGTGGCTCAGCAGCTTAAGAACCCAACTGGGGTGGGGGGTGGGGGGGAGTTCCTGTCGTGGCGCAGTGGTTAACGAATCTGACTAGGAACCATGAGGTTGCAGGTTCAATCCCTGGCCTTGCTCAGTGGGTTAAGGATCCGGCGTTGCCGTGAGCTGTGGTGTAGGTTGCAGGTGAGGCTCCGATCCCGCGTTGCTGTAGCTGTGGCATAGGTCAGCGGTTACAGCTCCAATTAGACCCCTAGCCTGGGAACCTCCATATGCCGCAGGAGCAGCCCTAGAAAAGGCAAAAAGACCAAAAATAAATAACCCAGCACAGTGTCTGTGAGGAGGCGGGTTCCATCCTTAGCCTCACTCAGTGGATTAAGGAGCTGACAATGCTGTGGCTGTGGTGTAGGCAGGCAGCTACAGCTCGTATTTGACCCCTAGCCTGGGAACTTCCATATGCCTCAGATGTGGCTGTCAAAACAAACAAACAAACAAAAAGACACCTGAGGATGTCTCCCAGGTAATAGTTTTTAAAGGTACCAGATATTTTGAGTCTACTATGTTTTTCCTATAGTCCAGATGGATAAGATATTTAAACATGTGTGTGTGTGTTTTCTAGGAGAGTAACCATGGCTAGGAAAGCTAGAAGGTGAGCAGGTGGGAAAATCTGCATAGAGACCCCAGGGTCCTCTTGGAAGGAAAAGACCTAGACTCCAGAGCCTTCTTTCTCATTGATGGGTCCAAGTTGTATCATCTTCAGATGAGTCTGGGAGGCCCTGCCTGGAACCAGTGTCAAGAAAGGGATGAAGCCCCAGAAGTCACACCCCCACGGAGCTGAAAGGGGAGAGGCCTGTGCAGCACCCCCAGGGGTTCACTGCACCCTGGCCCAGCCCCCCTGAGCTATGTGGGAGCAACTTCAGGAGGAATCAACTTCCTTCGAGCTGGAAGAATCGAACCATTGGTCAGAGGTCTACATGTTCCCGGTGGTTCCATTCCTTCAGACTGTGGCCTCAGGGGGGCTTTCTGCTCTTGGAGCAGCAGCCCTGAAGGAGATCCAGAGATGGGTGCACTTTGCTCCCAGGGGGCTGTGTCTCGGCTCCAGCCATGAGGCAGGAGCACACAGGATGGAGTCTCTGACTCTCAGGAGGAATGTGCCAGGGCTTGGTGTCTCACTACTTGGACTATACCGGGCCTGCGGAGGAAGGTTTTCTTAGACTCCAGCTTCACACACAGCTTATTCAGCACTCACTCCAACTGCAGGAAATAGGTATTGCCATTATCGACACTGCACTGGTAAGAAAGCTTTGGCTCAGAGAGGTCAAGCAGCCTGTCCTAGCTCACACAGCAGGTGATCCCCCGTCTGAACTAATGCCACACTCTTCTCTTGCACCTCCTGTCACCACTAATTTGAGCCCAGCGCTGGAATCTCAAAGGGAAGTGAGGATGGAAAGCTCTTGACCTTATCACCTAATTTGATGATTGCTCTGCCCTGGATAGAGAAAGCTACCACACACCCAGAGAAACATCACGAGTTGGCAGGGACACCACTGGCAGTGACCTTTAGCATCGGCAGACACCTTGTCCTCTCTCCCACCACCTGCCAGGGCACCTGGGATGGGGACCAACTTCTGACACCAGCACTCCCAGAGCTGTGGGTAAGGATGCATGCGCCGATGTCGCCGGGCAGATGAATTTGTGTATTGGATTATTGACTGCAGATCAAAACCAGGAGGTCATGGGAAAGAAAAACAGCAGCTTAACAGGATAAAAAGAACTTCAGAACCTGATAAACCTGTGCTTGGGCAAGCGAGCTGCCCCAGGTGACCAGGCAGCTGATGGCTCTGACAGAGAACACCACAAGATTTGATCTCGTCTGTTCTAGAAGTCAGATGACCACACCATGGGTCACCATTGACTTGACTTGTGCTCTGCACCATTGTCAGAGCCATTTGGATCACTCAGTAAATGAAACGACTAGTCATTTCCATCAGACAATCAGCAGGACTCTGTTCTGTTTCCCCCAGGGCTGAATTGATGATTATTTTCTAGACCGACCCCATGCACTGAGTGTTCTGGAGCCCTGAAGATAGGGCTTTATGGTCTGTCAGCATCTGTTAACCGAGCACCGTTTGCTGCAAGCTTGCTCTCGACAGCGTGATCCTGATCATCACGCTGCCCCGAGGCCATTGGAAGTTCTAGACATTCATCAGCACCAGCAAGGCCACCCCGTTCAGCTGTGGCAAAGCTGCCTGCCAGGGGACCCGCCTCTGAGGATGACTCAGTGACGCTGGTGGAAAGCACGCTGCCGTCATCTGAGGATGGGGGTAAAAATACCGTTCCTGAGTCCCACCCACAGAAACATTGATGTAACTGACCTGGGGAGCAGCCTGGCATCGAGAGTTTCAAAATATCCCCCAATGATTTGAATATGTAGCCAAAGTTGAGAACCACTGGTTTCTGTTGAAACCCACACCCTTGGCCCCGAGCCTCATTTATTGCAAGTTGGTCTGAGAGCTCAGGTTGCTTTGGTAGCTTTCTGCCTCTGGGGTCTAGGGGTGAGACCGGGGGTGGAGGAGTTGATACAGATGGAGGAATATCTTAATCTAACGAGGCAGTGCATCCTGTGTTTGTCTTCCCAAGTCACTTTCTGTTTTGTTTCTATTTCCTTGCTCTTTTTTTGTTCAATAAATCACACTCACTGCCACTATCAACTCTAACCTGTTGTCCTCCCTTTGTGATCATAGTCCCAGCTGCATATGATCTCATTTTAGTCTCAAAATAGCCCTGCAAGTGAGGAAGCAGCCTGGTCGTTGTTCCCTAAGGCAAATCAGGGACCTGCAGATCAGGAAAAGTTCTATCGGCCACAGCGTTCACATCATTACCAAAGTCAATGTGTTCACAGCAATTTGCAGTTGACGAAG
Organism: Phacochoerus africanus; assembly: GCF_016906955.1. NCBI lineage: Eukaryota > Metazoa > Chordata > Mammalia > Artiodactyla > Suidae > Phacochoerus > Phacochoerus africanus. Next base: position 41,991,971 of record NC_062552.1, read on the forward strand.
GGCTTTCCTCTATATGTTCCCGTGGCATCCTCACGGCCAGTCTATGGTGACAGTATTTGCATAGCCAGGGTGGCCCGGTGACCTGAACCATCCCAGGGGACACCTGTTGTCCCAGCCTAATTATCGGTAGCACTTCCTTTCTCTCTCGGAAGTGTCTTGGTTTGGACAATAAATGATGTGGATACCACATCTGGAATCATCCTCTTGTTTTAAGAGCTGGATGCTGAGACTCCTACAGAGATGCTAAGGAACTTGCTCAGAGTCACTCACTAACTAGAGGCAGAGACAAGACTCGAACCCAGGTCCTCTATCTCCTCTGCCCCATCTGCATATGCTGTGGGAAATGAGAATCTGAGCTCAGCTCCTCAAACCTTTCCCATTATAGATGAAGAAATGAACGACGTTGGGGGAGATGATCTCTGAAACATCAGAATGTTCCCGGGAAGGGGAAGACGTGGAGTGCAGAGCTGGGAGGGGCAGGCGCCCGGACAGTGTTCTGCGACTACGTTTGAATGGATTAGTAAGTTGGTAGGAAGTGGCATCTTGGAAGTACTTGAAAGCCTGACTTGGCAAAAGAAGATGCAAGGTCTGACATACAGGTGTTTGGAAGAGTAAGAAATGTAGAGTCTGAACTGCTTAGTTGAGGACTGGATCTGAATGGTATTCACCGCTCTCTCCTTCTAGGCATTCCACGGATGCACCCTCGGCACATGGGTTACTCAACCCATAAAATGGGAGAAGTATCATCCTTAGCGCTGTGGGGGTTACAGGGAGAACAAACTGCAGCTCGACAAGCGCTCTGACAGCATCACGCCTCATGAGGTCTCCAAGAGCCATGCTTATCTGTGTTCATCATTTTTGTGAGGGAAACAAGGCTTATGGGCCAGGCTGCTGGGGGAACCAATGAGATAAGGTAAATGAGTGGGCTTCTTAAGTCCTAAAACGCCACCTATTATCATTATTATTATTATTATTATTTGCCTTTTAGGGCAGCACCTACGGCATATGGAGGTTCCCAGGCTGGGGGTCCAATCGGAGCTACAGCTGCCAGCCTACACCACAGCCACAGCCACATCAGATCTGAGCCATGTCTGCCCCCTACGCCACAGCTCACCGGATCCTTAACCCACTGAGCATGACCAGGGATCAAACCTGCAACCTCATGCTTCCTAGTCGGATTACTTTGTGCTGCACCATGACAGGAACTCCTATTATTATTATTATTATTATTATTATTATTATTATTATTAGCAATAGTAACCGAAAATGATTATCAATGGATGTGGCACAGACTCGCTGGATGATGATGGATCCGTGGATGATGGAGGTTTCAAATGACACACTCAGAGGACAGGCCTGGTTGTGGGTCCCTTCATGGGAGTGTTGAAGGTGACCCCATTACCACACTTACTCAGTGAGGACAGCTTTCCTAGAGGCATCCTAGAAACTGACTCCCTGTACCCTGCAGAAACCACCTCTGATCTCTGACACCTTCAACAAGAAGGCTTTTCATCTCACGGGAATCAGCTAAGAGACATGTCAAACTATGGAAACGCCTGGTCCTCTAAATCAGGACACGGTTTCTCCAACACGAACCTGATCACAGCCTGGGAAGTGTCTTTATTCCACAATTCTTTCCAGCCTTTCCTTGTGCCCGTAAACGATAACTACTCACCAGAAGCTCAAAACGTGGAGCCAAAAGAGCTTTCCTATCTGATTGTTTTGTTCCCCCATCAATCTGGTTTTTGCGCTGACCAAGAAGGCCTGCCTGGCTCTCTGGCATTGCTTTCCTTTAGGTAAAAGAACAAATGACAACACAGGTACTTTAGAATCCTTGGGGGGAAGGGGGCATTGGGGGCTGCGGAGTAAGCTTGTTACATAAATGGAGAAAACCTCCAAGCTGCCAACATGAAACTCAGAATTTGCAGGTAGAATGGTCTTCTCACCTAAGAGGGGGGCAAAGGCCTCCCTTGGTTCTAAAAGAGTCAATTTGTGTTTCAAATATCTTGCAGGAACTTGACACTGTGAAACTACCCGCTCCCGGGGAATCTGAGAAAGTCCTCGAATAGCTTTCTTCTAGAAGAACAGCAAGCCTCCTTGCTCTATAAAAGCTTTCCCTATTCAGTCACTAGACCTCAGGCCTGGACCCCGAGGGTCAGGGCACCCCTGCCGGGCACTGGGTCCAACACAGCTCAGCCTCAGAGAGGAGGTGACCTCTTTCACTACCAGGATCTGTCAGAGGACCTGGAAACCCTTCCCAGTGGGGTCCCAGAAACCAAATAAGGGCGGCAGAAACCCCCTTTCAGGGGAAAGAAACAGGCTGAGGAAAGTCCATCTCACTGAAAGATAAACATACTATCCATGGACAACTTTGAAAAATAAACTCAGAGAGTATAAAACTCGGTGAAAAAAAACATTTCGTAGGCTAAGCCAGCTGAGACAGGCCATTTCCCAAGTGTAAGATAAGTCACAATGGATTAATTGGGGTTTTTTTTAGGTGTCAAAAAGTTACCAAAGGCCAAAAGGTGGTTATGGAGGTCATACAGATCTTATACTTTCTGCGAAAATCCGTTTAATTAGCTTGTCGACAAGGTTCTTTGGCCCAAACAAATTTAAAAGAGATATATATTCCCGATCCCTAAGGAATTTATACACCTTTTAAATTCAGCCAGGACGCCCCTGACAGGCACCAAGCTCTCCTCCCTTCTCAGTTACCTGTATATTTCCAGGGAAATTGCATTCTAAAGTTTGGGGGTTTTATCCCCCTTGGTGAAAGGTCTCAGCGCTCAGGCAAACTGCTGCTTCCCCTCCCCCAAGTCCTGGAGACGCTGCACCGCCCCCGCCCGGGAGGCAACTCTCTGGCCACCTGCTCAGGTTTCCCCCTGCTTCTGCGGTGCCGGCACGGCACCGAGGACCTATCATATGTTTCTTTCTCATTACGCTCGAGGACCTGGACCTGGAAACGCTGCCTTGGCCTCCATCCTTCCTCCCACAGGTTGCAAAGAAAATGCAACAGCTTTTGACGTTAGAGTCTTTTTGCCCAGGGAGCCGGGCGACTTAATTTCATTTCTTCACTGTGCCCCTCCCTCCCGGTCTGCCTCAGGTTACCCTTAGCGTTTCCTGACACTACCCTGCAGAAGCATATTATGACAATAATAACAATGCCGGCAAGTGGAGTGTTTTCTGCTTCGCAGGTCTCAGAGCAAGAAAACATCTCTGTTTCCTTTTGCTTTTCTTTTAATAGCTCTGATTAAAACTGAAAAGGGGTATTTTTTTAAATGGTATTTTTGCCTTGCCAAAGATAATTTTATTAGTAACGCTTTCTTTTCGCCCTCTTCCTTTTCCTCATCCTCCAATTTTAGAAGAAAGCTTCAGGTGTCCAGCCAGGCTCCTGCCATCTCCCTACACCTGCAGATGCCTTGCAGGACAAGCCAGGGCAGGGTGACCGCGGGTCCTGCAGCGGGTTTGACAAACTGCCGGCTGACTCTCGAAGAAGACAGCCACCTGCGAGATTGCACCTGACTCCATCCCGCCCGGGAGCCCCGAAACAAGGCTCTGGTTTGCAGAAAGGCCACCCAGGGGACCTCCAGGGCTGGCTTGCGCTCCCTGGGGAAGGTCGGGCGTCCCAGCTCTCTGGGCGCCTGGGCACGTGAGCCGCGCGAGCCGGGCTGGAGGCGCAGCAGGTGAGGCGGCGCCCGGACGCCGACCTACCTTCACGAAGAGCTCGATCTCAGGGTCCCTGTCGTCCCCGTTAGCCGTCGCCGAATCCGTCATGCCGTCGGTGCCCGGGGCCAGCGTCCCGGGCCGGGGAGGCGCCACCTCTGCGGCGCCCGGGCCAGCGCTCCTGCTCCTGTCGCTGTTGCTGCGGCTGCCCCGCGGGGCCCCCTGAGGAGTCACGTTTATTTATCTATTTTCTTTAATCTATTTTTCCAGCCGGTGAGAGCAGTGCCCGAGAGATCGGTGTCCTGGCGATCACACGGAAAGGAGAGAAGCCAGGCGGGGACAGAGGACCAGGGGGAAAGGTGGGCTTAGGGATGGGCAGCAGGTCCTGCGAGCAACAAGTGCCGCGTGCTGGGAGGTGTCACAGGATCCGCGCCCGGCAGCGATCCCGCGGTCGCAGCTTGCGCCCAAAATAGCTGGCGCCGCGGGGCGGGGTCAGCCGGGGCGGGCGGGCGGGAGGGGCTCCCCGGGAGCGCAGCCCCCGCCCCGCACCCACGCCCCGCTGGGAAGGCGCGGACCCGACCCGCGGCACTGCTGCAGCCGGGGCGGGAGGACGTTCTGGGAAAGGTAAAGTGGAGAGGGATTGGGGGGGGAGTTGGAGGTGAGGGTGAGTGTAGGGAAGAGAAGAGAGATGGCCCTAAGCCTTACGTTTCATTATTGAAGCATCAGCTCCTCCAAGTTAGTCTCCTACCAATGTTACCCACTCGGAAAGACCCTTCCTGCCTTGACGATGCTCAGAGTGCGGAGGGGCTGTGGGGAGCCGGGACGCAACGGGAGGACCCTGAAACAGGTGCATTTGCCATCCTCGTGCTGGACAAATAGAGTAGGGCTGGTGGGAAGGGGAGGCAGAGACAGCAGGGGTGGTAAGACAGGTGCGCAGCCAGGTCAGGCGCAGCCTGAGCCAAGATCCGTGCCCTTTAACCTCCTGGGCTGTTCCCCGCCCCGCCTCGCCCTGCCTTTCTTTCATTTTGTCTTTTCTTTTGCTTTCTCTTCTCTTCTTGCTTTTCTCATTTCTGGTTTTGTTCGTTTGTTTCTTAATGAAGTATAATATGCATATGGAAAAACACACATATTGTAAATGTATAGTTCAGTAAAATTTTGCAATCTGAACCCATCCACGAAACCAGCCCCAGATGAAGAAGTAAAATGTTAGCTACATCCCTAGAAGTTCCTTCTGGTTTCTTTTCTCTAGTTCTAGACCCCCTCTGCTGCTCTCATCCACCTGGGTTTACTATTATCCTGACTTGTAACAGCACATAGCTTGTACCTGGACTCTTACAATAAACACGGTCTATTGGTGTCTGGCTTCCTTTGCTCACCATTAGGGTGTGAGATTCATCTATTCTGCTGTGCATAGTTGGAAACCATCCATTTTTATTGCCACCATTTATTTATCCATTCTTCTGTTGATGGACATTTGCATAGTTTCCGGTTAATGATTACCATGGGGTTACTATGATTCTATCTATCAAACATTCTTTCACAATATGTGGACACTTTTCTGTTGGCTATATGCTCAGGAGAAGAATTGCTTGGTTCTAGCGTGTAAGAATGTTCCTCTTGAGTAAACACTGCCAAGTAGTTTTCCAAAGTGGCTGTTCCAACTTAAACAACCACAGGTGCTAAGTCTTTTGCATCTGGAATCTGGGCAACTTCTATTTGTGTTCTTTGCCTTCTCTTTAGCTGATCCTGTCTGTGCTCTGTCTTGCCTTGTTTATAAATATTTACCTGTTCCACAGCTTTCTAAGAAAAATTAATCACTTAATAGTAAAAGTAAGTCATTGTACTCATTAGGTACCAGGCAAAATGCTAAGCACTCTATATGTCAACTTATTTAATCTTTACAGATAGTGTTATTATCCCAATTTTACAAGTGGGGAAACTGAGGCATAGAGTATTTAAGTAACTTTCCCCTAGTCATTCAGGTAGGAGATGATGGAATAGGATTTGAACCCAGCTCTCAACTACTCTCCTAACTGCCGCTCCCAACCTTAGTGCCCACTGGGAAAATCACTTTGGGGAAGCAAAGACGTTGCCCTGGTCTTAATGGAGATTGACATCTATTTGGGGAGAATAGTCCCGTGAAAGGAAAACTAAGGCTGCCACATGAACTGGGCTGATGGAAGGGCGACATAATTCAGCATAGAGAGAGATTATTTGTCACAATCAGAGGGGCCAGAGAGGAAGGCCTCATAGAGCAGAAGGAACTACAGCTGAACTTTCCTGAACGTTCAGGCATCTGCTAGGCAGGGAAGATGGGAAGATATCCTGACCACCCTTTATGGCAGGCTATTTCCCCGTCAACTCCAAGTGCAAATGTCTCCTCCTCACGGAAGAAAACAGTCACCAAACCCAAATGGCAGCCCTCGTGGTACACTATAGCTTCATCAAGGTGAGGTTTAATTGCTCTTCTCCTCCTTGGTTTCAGGCTTACATCATCAAAGCCTTTAGAGAAACAGTCACCTTCACAGCTGTGCATTCCTAGCCAATGACTGCATACTCTGGGAAGGACAAGGTTAACGAAAGAGACTGTCACCTTCACTGCATGCCGCACAGGCGCATCCCTTTCCTGCTCTGGACTGTGGACAGTATTTGCAATAGCCATGTGAAAAAGGTAAGTGAAATGACATGCTAAAATGCCTCTGACGGTTTGGGGTTTTTTTTAAATGAAAGATGCTTTACACGTGTGATTATTTTCTTGGCTATGAGCTAAACAGTGTGTGATATGACCTCTACTTTACTTAATCCCAAACCTAGCAGAGTTGGCTTTCATTTCATCTGCTCCAGCTATCTACCACATACTGAAAAATGGTACATTTCTCTTTTCATTTATAGATACTACCTCCTATTTGGACATCCCTAGCCAATCGTTTTGATATTATAAAACGTCATGTCATTTTGAAAAAAAAAAAATTCTGCTTTGGTCATAAAATACTTCCCTGCATATTTCTAGTTTTTAATTCCACATTCTGCTTTAGTTCAGATAAAAAGACTTCATTTTGGACTCTTTCATATCAATTCTTAATTGGTTAAGTCAATTCTAGCTTTCTTCAGGGGAAGAAAAGCACATCCATGATCATATAGACTGTACTTCTAATAATTAAAGTTTTATAAACTTTGTGCAAGTTTTGGATAAATCTTTATCAAGGAAGCACCTCAAACACATATTAGATGCCTACTTTGGCAGCCCACATACCAAAATTGGTACACCACAGAGAAGATGAGGATGGCCTCAGTGAAAGGACAGCATGCAGATCTGTGTAATACCCATAGTTTTGTATGATTTTTGAAATAAAAACTATAACATATCTGATGGTGTTTTCAGTATATTCAGATTCAATGATATGACATAAAGGGTGGAGGTAAGAGAATTTACATAGCTGTAATGTTTCTCTACTTCACTTTAAGTGGCCAACTGAATTCTAAGCAGATTGAGAAAAGTTATGTATATGGTAACCACTCCTAAAACACAGCTATAAAAGTTATTTGAAGAGATATAGTTAAAAAAAAACAAAAACAAAAACAAACAAAAAACAATAGATGACTTAAAATGTAATGGCCAGAAATATTCCGATAATCTAAAAGGGGGGAAAGAGAGCAAACAAAAAAATGAGTAATAAAATGGCACACCTAAATCCAACTATTTCAGTACTTATACTAAATATAAATGGTCTAAACACATCAGTCTCCAAAGATGGGGATTGGATGAAAACAAACCAACCAACTAACCAAGACCCAACTATATGCTGTTACAGAATCTCACTTCAAACATAATGATATAGAAAAAACTAAAAACACGGGGGAAAAATACCATGCAAATGCCAATCAAAAGAAAGTTAGTCACTATATTAACACCAAACATAATAGACTTCACAAAAAGGAAATCATCATGGATAAAGAGGGATAGTAATAATGATAAAAAAGTCAACTCATCAAAAGCTATAAAAACCCTAAAAGTGTATGTACCTGCTAACAGAGATTCAACATAAAGTGAAACTCATAGAACCGAAAGAAGAAAAAGACAAATATGCAATTACAATTGGAGGCTACAACACCCTTCTGTTATCAAATGATAGCTCAAGTAGACCAAAAATTGGCAAGAATTTAGAAGACATAAATAACACCATCAAATGATTTGACCTAATAAGCATTTATACAATATCTCACCCAAACAACAGAATAGACATGATTTGCAAGTACACATGGAACATTCACAAAAATAGACCATATTCTGAGTTACAAAACGAATCTTATTTTTTTTTAAAAAAATGAAATCACACAACATATATTCTCTGACCATAATAGAACCAATTAGACCAATAACAAAGATATATGGAAACCCCCTAAATATTTAGAAACTAAGTAATACACTTTAAAAGAAATGCCTTGGCTAATGAGAAAGCCTCAAGGATAATTAGAAACTATTTTGAACTAAAGATAATGAATATAGAACATATCAAAATTTGTGGGATGCAGCTAATGCAGTACCTAGAAAGAAATTTGTATGTGGTTTTCTTTTTAGAAAAGAAAAAAGGTCTCAAATCAATCATCCAAGCTTCTACCTTAAAAGGTTAGAAAAAGAATAGTGCACTAAACACAAAGCAAGAAGGAGTAAATATAAACATAAGAATAGAAATTAATGAAATAGAAAAAAGATAAAACAATGGAGTAAAACCAATGAAATCATGAGCTGGTTCTCATAAAAGAGCAATAAAATCAATAAACTTCTAACTATATTTGCAAGAGAAAAAGAATACATATATATGAATATATATATATGAATATATATATATATCATTATGGAACAAGGATAAGGGAGATCTTCCAAAAATGTTCACCTTACCCAGTACCAGAATATGCCATTTGTTCCAAGCTCCAGCTTTTTATGTACCTAATGATATTTAGTTGAAGCCACTCATTCTGCCCAAGGCAGCTATTTCTATAGGAATCAGGTCATTCCACTTTGCATTCTCTGCATAGGATCTCTTGGACAATCCCAAGGGCTTCAGGTTCAAGCTGGGGGGACACAGATTTTGATGACAGCTGCAGAAGCAGCAGTCACATTGTGTCTCTGAGGGAGGACCAAGCGAGTGTAGACAAAAGGAGATGAGTCCCTCCACCCTCGTGAGGTCACAGGTTGGGCTGGGAGGAGGACGGGGTGGGTTGCTGCTGCCATTCCTTTATAAACCCATGTGCTGTTGGGTGTGCCCAACATTGCCGGTGATCTTTGTCCTCACAGCGGGCTGCTCAGCAAAGGGAGAGGCCAGGGAGTGGGCTGGACTGAAGCCAAGAGTCCTTGTCAACAACCATCACTCGTCCCACTGACTCACTCCTTGCTCATTCCTTCCACTTATGTTCTGGGGGTGCCACACTCTTTCTAGAACCCCCTGAGAACAGGCAGCATGCATATCACCTGATGACAATGAGCTGTCTTAGCTCTTGCATTATTCCTTCATGGGTTGGGTCGTGGCTTTCCCACAAGAGCAAAAGCTCCCAGAGGACAGGAATGGAGCTTTGTGTCCCTTTTGCGTGACACACAGAACATAACGGCCCCCAGGTATAAACTTGTAAACACACTGATAAGATGCCTAGTACCATGCCCTTGCTCATTAAATAGTGGTTGATGGAATCGGTTAATGACTAACTGGCACCTCACAGCCTCCTCCTCCACTTGGAATTCTGAGCTCGTATCACTCCAAGGCTGACACTGGTGAGGTGGACTTTACAATGTGGACTTTTCATAAGTATTCTAATTTTGAACTGAAACATAGGGGAGGGTTATGTAACAATAATAACCGTTCACATTTACTAAGAGGCCACCATGTGTGGGAACCCAGACTCCCTTATTAGCTAGTTTCATCGTCGTAATAAACCCAAGGCAGGTGCTATTAGTTTCATTTCACAAAGGAGGAAGCAAAGACTTAAAAAGGTTAAGTAACTTGTCCAAGGTCACATAGATAATTATAAACAACACAGCTGTGTACTCTGACCCAGGTCTCCCCATCATTAAAGCTTATCTCCTTAACCACCGTGATTTACTGTGTATGTGAAACACGATGTGGTTGGATGAGGTTGGAATGCTGATAGAGATTTGCCTATTGAATTGGTGGGATCAGAGACTAGCTGGTCTTAGAAAAAGAATGACTGGACTTGGAGATTCTGGACCCGTCCCTCACTCTGCTAAAAGAGACACCCAGAGGTGAGCTGAAAAAAGAAACAGGGACCCAGAAGTGGCACGCAAATTTTTTTTTTTTTTAAATATCCAGCTCCTAGCAAACAGGAACATATGAACTGTTGTTGCTCTTAATAGACATATGATATCAATTAAAATAAATAAATAAAATAAAATACCCAGCTCCTAGAGAAAGGAAAACCATAGGAGACAAAAGGTAGAATAAAAAGGATCTAAGGCCGTGTTCTGTTGCATCATCGTGCACTTTGGGCAGGGTTTACTGCTCAGGGGACTGTCCTCACTTGACGGCCAAGTTCACACTTTGGTCACAGCAACATCACATAAAAATGTAACTATTGGGAGTTTCTGGTTGGTCTAATGGTTAAGACTCAGCACTTTCATAGGTGCAGCCTGGGTTCAGTCTCTGGTCTGGGAGATCAAGCTGCTGCAGACCACAGCCAAAAACAAAACAAAAGGAAATAAAACCAACTATTACACAAATTTTTAAAAACCTTGGTCAGGGTCCAAGACAAATACATGCAACAAAATTCCAAAACAACTGTTGACTCATGCTACTTGTATCCATATATCTGATTTTATTTGGGCCAACAAGTTCATTTTGCCAACTGACCAGAGACAGCATTTATTTATTTATTTATTTATTTACTTATTTATTGTTCTTTTGGGGGCTGCACCTGCAGCATAGGGAAGTTCCCAGGCTAGGGGTCAAATCAGAGCTGCAGCTGCTGGCCTACACCACAGCCACAGCAACACTGGATCCAAATTGCACCATGACCTATGCCTCAGCTTGCAGCAATGCTGGATCCTTAACCCAATGAGCGAGGCCAAGGATCAAATGCACATCTTCATGGATACTAGTGGGTTCTTGGCCCATTGAGCCACAATGGGAACTCCCAGAGACAGCCTTTAATAACTCAAGAAAGAGAATGCTGTTAATGATGACCAGAGTTGGGGAAGAAGCAAGGTGAGGGACATAGGAGACAGAAAGTCAGCGTCTCTACAAGTGAGAGCAGAATGCAGAATGTTTTGAGGGAAGTGGGCAAATGTCATGATCAAACAGATTGAAGTTCTGAAAAGAAAAGTAAAGGGTTTTATAATGATTGACAACTAGAATCCACTCACGATTTTCCTTAAGATTCTGTACCTCCTCCATTGACAGCCTATTAGGTCCAAGTGGAGCTACAATGGTGGACAGGTGACTTGTGTTGGTCAATGGAAGCCTCCTGAGCTCAGTGATTGGTTCAAAGTGGACATGTGATGGGATTCCTATCATGGTGCAGCGGAAACCAATCTGATTAAGAACCATGAGGTTGAGGGTTTGATCCATGGCCTTCTCAGTGGATTAAGGATCTGGTGTTGCTGTGAGCTGTGGGGTAGGTTCTAGATGTGGCTCGGATCCTGTGTTGCTGTGGCTCTGGCGTAGGCCGGCAGCTACAGCTCTGATTAGACTCCCAGCCTGGGAACCTCCATATGCAGTAGGCGTGGCCCTAAAAGACAAAAGACAAAAAAAAAAAAAATGGACGCACAATCAATTTGGATGGAATAAGAATCAATTCTGGGACTTTCGTCAGAAATGTATTTAGAGACTATTTTTCCTTCTGGCAGGATTTGCAGAGGAACTATGATATGATCTTGGAGTGGCTTGTACTATCTGTTGTCACTAGGATGGAGTCTCCCTGAGAGTAAAGTCAACAGAGAAAACCAAAGGCCAAGAGATGGAGAGAGGAAGACCACATTCTGATGTATTGTTTGAAGGAGTGGATATCTTTTTGCCTAAAATTCCCTGACCTGATGGTCAGTAAAAATCCTTTTTTGGCTCAGACCATCTTCAGTTGGGATTTCTGATGTTTGCAACAAGAGATTTGTACCCACATCAGTTAGAACCTGCATAAAATAAAGAGGGCCATGGGCAAGGGATGGTCCTTATGATAGAACAAAGATCTCTAACACATCATTGTAAATCGACTATCTTCCCATATGATAGGAGTTCCCGTCGTGGCTCAGCAGAAACACATCTGACTAGGATCCATGAGGATGCAGGCTTGACCCCTGGCCTCATTCAGTGGGTTAAGGATCCGACGTTGCCATGAGCTGTGGTGTAGGTCGCAGACAGGGCCTGGATCTGGCATTGCTGTGGCTGTGATGTAGGCCAGTGGCTACAGCTCTGATTCCACCCCTATACTGGGAACCTCCATATACAGTGGGTGCAGCCCTCGAAAGACAAAAAGACAAAAGAAAATGAATAAAGTAAAAAAAAAAGAAAAGAGATCATAACACAATGATGCACTTTTAAAAAGAAGCCCCATCGGAGTTCCCGTCGTGGTGCAGTGGTTAACGAATCCGACTAGGAACCACGAGGTTGCGGGTTCGGTCCCTGCGCTTGCTCAGTGGGTTAACGATCCAGCGTTGCCGTGAGCTGTGGTGTAGGTTGCAGACGCGGCTTGGATCCCGCGTTGCTGTGGCTCTGGCGTGGGCCAGTGGCTGCAGCTCCGATTCGACCCCTAGCCTGGGAACCTCCATATGCCACGGGAGCAGCCCAAGAAATAGCAAAAAAAAAAATAATAAAATAAAAAGAAGCCCCATCTTGAGATGAACAAAACTTATTATTTTTAAAATGTTAGCCCTCATCAAACCACTATAACTCTTCTCAGGCTCATGAGCTGAAACACAGGATGAAAATAAAAATATGTTCAGACATTGACAGAGGTGCCGAGAAAGGTCCTGTGTGTGGATTTAAGCGGATCATAGATAGCTACAGAATAAAATGATGAAGTTATAAAATAACGTCTCCACGGAGAGAATGTTTTATAATACAGTGGAAAGAGCACTGGGCTTAGATCCAGAAGTTCCAAATTGAAGACTTGGTTCCTGCAACTTCCTAGCCTTGTAACCTGCTCATCCAACCCCTCTAAGCCTCGGTTTCTTTATCGGCAAAATGGGGATAACTGCACTTTGCCTGAAGTTTATGTAAAGTTTAAATAATACTATTTATGATTACATATGACACAGCGAACATATTAACCGACCCATAAACAAAGGATAAAGAGCTCTTTTGCCCAAAATGCATATAAAGCAGCACTGCATTTCACAGGCAGTTTCTCACTTAATCCCTCACTGAAGCCCTACCTACGAGGTAGCATCTATCGTTACTCTCTTTGCAGATGAGGAAGGTAACACACAGGTTAGTCAGTAAGCATAGCTGATCAGAAAGCTCTAGACCTGGGGTTTGAATCCAGGTCTGTTTGACTCCCAAGTGTCTCTTTTTAATGACCTCAATAAATAAGTCCTGGTTCGTATTATTTCATTATTAATGTGTATTTCTTTTGGCCACACCCTCAGCACGTGGAAGTTCCCAGGCCAGGAATAAAACTCACACCACAGTTGCAGCAACGCTGGATTCTTAACTCGCCGCACCACAAGGGAACTTCCAAACTACTGATGTACTTGGGAGTTCGCATCATGGCTCAGCGGTAACGAACCTGACTTGTATCCATGAGGACGTGGGTTCGATTCCTGGCACCACTCAGTGGGTTAAAGGATTCAGCGCTGCCATCAGCTGTGATGTAGGCTGCAGATGTGGCTTGTATCACGCGTTGCAGGGGCTGTGGTGTAGGCCGGCAGCTGCAGCTCAGATTCCACCCCTAGCCTGGGAACTTCCCTAAGCCGTGGGTGCAGTCCTAAAAAGTTAAAATGAAAATAAATAAATAAAAATCTTCAATATATTCAAATGCGTGGAAAAGTGAGAGAGAGAGAGAATGAAAAGGCCCAGTTTGGAAGTGAAGGCTGAAGATCAGCTACTGGAACATTCAAAAAGAAATGCTCCCAGGTAAAGAATGGAACTCAGACCCTGTCATTCCCCCAACCTCATTCTGTCGCCTGCATCCTTCCGCCGACCATGTCCTTGTCATCATATCACCTCTCTTTAAGCTACACAAGGAATTATTTCCTGAAAGGCATAGTATATTATTGAGAAAGTGACAAATTACTTCTTAGAAATGGGCAGAATTATTCTAACTGAATTACTATTTTTTTTTAAATAATCTACCCTAAAAGTGGGGGCCACAATACAAGTGTGTTCCTCTCCTAGAATTCTAGGTACATATCTGTATTTGAGTCTTTTCCTTCTTTCTCTATACTTTCTTGTACAGCTCTCTCTTTCTCTACTTTAAGAACTCAGAGAAGGGAGGGGCCATTATTGTGGCTCAGTGGTGAACCCAACTAGTATCTACGAGGATGTGGGTTCGATCCCTGGCCTCACTCACTGGGTTAAAGGATTCAGCGTTGCCCTCAGCTGTGGTGTAGGTTGCAGGCACAGCTCGGATTCTGCGTGGCTGTGGCTGTGGCTGTGGTGCAGACCGGCAGCTCCAGCTCCCATGCAACCCCTAGCCTGGGAACTTCCACATGCTGTGGGTGCTACCCTAAAAAGCAAAAAAGAAAAATAAAAAAAAAAAACTCTGAGAAATAGAACATAGCATTTCTGTACATTATTACCTAGTCATAAAATCTACAGTGGCCATCGTGCTCCTCTAGGCAGATACAGAAGAAATGTATTTCTGCAGCACAGCACTAAGTGGTTCTCTTTCATCTACATTCAGGAGGAAGATTTGATTCTATTTTTGTCATCTATCTTCCCCCAACTGTACAATCCTTTACAACCTGCCAGGAAGGTTAACCCTACTCCCACAAAGCTTGGACAGAAAGAAATCAGAGGGTAACACCTTGAATTGTTTCAATTTCCTTCGTCCAGGGAGAAGGATACTTCAAGTATCTCATTTCGGTTGCATTCAGCAAACAGGCCTCAGTTGCCTGTTCTGTACCCAGCACTGCGTTCAGGGCTGGGGATAAATTGATGAATAAGACCCAGCCCTTCTTCCAAGGAGCTCCCAGTGCCTAAAACAAGCAAGGGGTGCTGAGTAGATATACGAATGTGTTTTAGGAACATGGAATATGAAATACATCTGAAGAGTATTGAGAAAAGATGCTCCTTGACGACATTTTTGTAACCAGATAGTACTTGGATCCACTCCAGCTGCCTCACAAATGAGTCCTTTTCTACTGAGGTCTCTTCTACATCCATGGCCAGAGTTTATCATGTTCACATTCATTCATCTACAGACTATCTCTCAAACCCTGAATACTCTTGGAAACACTGGGTTTGCCTTGGGAAATAAAACAGTTGTGCATATAACCCTTACCTTGGGGGGGGTCTTGCAATTCATTGTGGGAGATTGAACAAACAGGTAAACAAATAATGGATGTATCATTATAATATGTAATAAATATTATTGGGGAATCTGGGTTGCAAATAGTAAAGAATCACAGTGGGGAATGAGGAAACCTCCTTGGTAGGGTGTCTTTCCGAGGAGGTGACATTGAAGCACAGATCTGAATGGAAAAAAAAAAAAAAAGTGGCCAATCATTTGAAGACAGGGGGAAAAAGAGAACGGAATAGCATGTGCAAGGGCCCTGAGGCAGATAGAACCAAGTGTTTATGTTGAGGAACTGAAAGTCTAGCTTGAAATCCTCCATGGTATCCCTGTGGGAATCTTCATTAGGGGGTCACATTTTCACCTTTTCCTGGGTAATTACATTATGCAGCCTATGCAATTTCAGTACATGGTTGGAGAAAATCTGCCCAGAGCTTTTCACTTGGTAAAAAAGTTCTAGCATGAAGAAATGAGGATACTGAATGTAAACTGAGTTGGCAGCCAATCATTTTCTGCTCTGAAACGACACGTAATTTCCTCAGTTAAGTACAGTTTGGAGAGAATTGCAATGCACCCCTGTACAAAAGACAGACATTAGTCTAAGATTCCTTTGCAATATTTGTTTTTCACCTCAAGGGCCCTACCATTTGGTTTTGCTCATTGGCTGCATCCACCCCAGGCTAGGACATGTAGGGGAGGACAAACCCACTTCCAGTGACTGACATTTGATCCAAGTCATTTTATATTTTTAAAAATTGCATTGACAAACTATTCCATTTAGAATGGATCAACAGCAAGGTCCTATTGTACAGCTCAGAGAACTATATCCAGTCTCCTGGGATAGACCATAATGGAAAAGACCATAAAAAATAATGTACACATATGTGTAACTGAATCACTTTGCTCTACAGCAGAAATTGGCACACCTTTGTAAATCAACTCTACTTTAATTTTTAAAATTGCACCGAAACTCATTCAATTACAGTGAAGGGCAATCTTGTTTGCCTTGCTCTTTTGGACTCTTGTAAACCCGACCACTGTCACTTTTTCCTCTCTCATAAAACCACATCCCAGGATGAACAGAGCTGAAGGTGGACCCAGCCACTGATCCCCAGTTAACACACCCAGGGGAATTGCATCACTAGATGCCAGATTGAATGCCCTTCGTGGAGCCTCCCAATGTTAAGCCCAACGCGACAAACACTGACCTAAGCTCTGCCTTTCTCACCGCACCCAGGTCCCCAGGGGAAGTCATCAAATTAAAGGGCAGAAGGATGTAAAACAGCCACACCAAAGTGGTCTGGCTGAGTTCATCAGTCAAGGCCAACTCTTCTGCTGGTCATAGGGATGCTGTGCACCCAGCCACGTGGGTGCTGACCACACAGCACCCACCCCTTGCCTCCATCCCACCACGGGCAGTCAGAGCCCCTCACCACTGTGTGACCATTTATCCCGCAGGAAATAAGGCTGAAGGGGGTTCTGCCTGAAAATAACCAGCACTGACCCTCCACATGCCCCTGTCACAAATGGAGACAAAATAGCAGAACAGTGAAAAGAGAAGGAGCTTGCTTACACTGGGCACAAGCAAGACTGTACCTCCCATTTATCTGTGTTGGGAGGTGTGTTGCTGTTCTCCTCTCCTCTGGTACGCTGGAGGGGCCTAGGAAGCATATGCAATCCATTCTCTCGCTCCCTATTTTTTTAAGGCTGCACTTGCAGCATACGGAAGTTCCCAGGCTAGGGATCGAATCGGAGCCACATCTGCGACCCACACCACAGCTCATAGCAATGCCGGATCCTTAGCCCACTGAGCAAGGCCAGGAATTGAACCCACGTCCTCATGGATACTAGATAGGTTCGTTACCGCTGAGCTACAAGGGGCACTCCAATTTTGTTAAGACAGTTTTAGGTTCACTAAAAAACAGAGCAGTGAGTGCAGAGTTCCCATAAACCTCTGCCCTGACTCATGCACAGCTTCCCTGATGATCAGCATCTCACACCCATGAAGCTACAGTGACCGTCGTTGTCACCCAGTGCCCAGGACATGAGGGTGCACTCTTGGCATCATTCATTCTGTTGGTTTTGACAAGTGTCTTGGTGATGAGCACCCACCATTGTAGCATCACTCAGAGTAGCCACCTGGGGAGCCATCTTCTCACGAAAATAGAGACCCCCTTTCACCCCAAGCAAACTACTGCTGGGCTAAGGAATTGATTTCTGGGGGAAGAAACTCGGACAACTGATTGTTGAGCATCTCGTTCTCATTCAACAATAAAAAATGCCCTTGGAGTTCCCGTGGTGGCTCGGTGGTTAACGAATCCGACTAGGAACCATGAGGTTGCTGGGCTCGATCCCTGGCTTTGCTCAGTGGGTTAAGGATCCGGCGTTGCCATGAGCTGTGGTGTAGGTCACAGACGCGGCTCAGATCCCACATTGCTGTGGCTCTGGCGTAGGCCGGTGGCTACAGCTCCGATTCAACCCCTAGCCTGGGAACCTCCATATGCTGTGGGAGCAGCCCAAAGAAATAGCCAAAAGAAAGGAAGGAAGGAAGGAGGGAGGGAGGGAGGGAGGGAGGGAGGGAGAGAGAGAGAAAAGAAAAGAAAAGGAAAGAAAAGAAAAGAAAAGAAAAGAAAAGAAAAGAAAAGAAAAGAAAAGAAAAGAAAAAGAAAGAAAAGAAAAGAAAAAAAAAAAAAAGAAAGCCAGCCCTTCTGGGTTTCCCCTGCTCCTGTTAAAGATCAGAAGAACTTCTAGGATCAAGGCCCAAGTTCATTTCTGATCCACAGTGTGACAGCCATCCAAGTGATGATGAATTTCTGGAAGTGATGCCTGGTTATGAGTGAATTATGGGTGAGGCCCATGAAGGCCCCAGTCTCAAAATCCAATGCTATTTGGAGTTCATTCATTCATTCCCAGACCTTAACTGTCAGCCTTTATCGCTTCCCTGATGGCCTCATGCTAGCATATAACTGTGCTGAGTAAATCCCTCGGACACCCCAGTTTCCTCAAAGTCAACCCTTCCAAAACACCGCACAAATAAACTCCCAGCAGTCCTCTCCTTATCCTGCATTTTCTTTCCCAGCCAGTGACACCATCATCCATCCAGTCACCCAAACCAGAAACGAAGCCCATGTTTTGGTGTAATTCTTCCATCACCCAGGTTCCAGTGCGTCACCAAGTTCCTGCCCTCAAATGTCTCCACTATTCATTCACACTGTCACAGCTGCCTCCCCCTCCCCCCACCCCCACCCCCAAATGTCAGAGAGGCTTGTTAACTGCACTCTACCTGGGCCACCCACCTCGCCCTCAGATCCATCCCTTGCCCTGTGGCCAGACCCTCTGCAAGGTGCATTGGGTCTCACCAGCCCTTACTTAAAACCCTTCTGTGGCTCAGTGTGGACCATGACGTGACAAGGTTGTGGCTGGTCTGCCCATCTGGACTCCTCTGGCCACAGGCTCTAAAGATTCTGGAAGCCTAAGATGGTTCATTCCCTACATACACACCCCTCTGTTTTCTGCCTCCAAGTCTTTGCTCCTGTTACTTGAAACACTTGCTCACATTTCCTTAGCCAGCAAAGTGTTTCTCATCCTTAAAACTCATGTATGTATATATATGTGTGTGTGGCTGGGTCACTATGCTGTGCAGCAGAAATTGACACAACACTTTCAATCAACTATACTCTAATAAGAGTTCCCAGTGTGGTGTAGCTGACACAAATCCAACTAGGAACTGTGAGCTTGTGGGTTCGATCCCTGGCCTCGCTCAGTGGGTTGGGGATCTGACATTGCTGTGAGCTGTGGAGTAGGTCTCAGAGAAGGCTCAGATCCTGTGTGGCTGTGGCTGTGGCACAGGCCGGCAGGTGTAGCTCCAGTTCAACTCCTAGCCTGGGAACCTCCATATGCCATGAGTGCGGCCCTAAAAAGCAAAAAACAAAACAAACAAAAAAAAAAAAACCCTATACTCTAATAAAAAATAATCATGCTTCCATCATGTTATGCAAATGTCTATTCTTGTTCGCCTACTTTGAAATTATTTGTTGATGTGTCTGTTGTCTTCTAGGGCTAAGAGCTTCAAGTACAGGAGGCATCTACTCCTCCTTCTATCAGTCACTTCTTGTATAATATTCATCATTTTATACACCTGCAGTGCCAGCAAAACGTCAAGCTTTGAGAAGGCAGGGTGGTGTTTCTTGTCTTTGTTTCCTCCTGGCCAGCACATGGTTTATGTTTGGATCTGTATGTCCACATTCACCCACATGTTCAACAAATCCTTATTAAAGCAATATTTTCTACCATCACTGTGGTTGGCAGAATATAAATCGTTGCATCAGTTCTTTAAGGTCTTACACAGCAAATAATATAAGCAGTGCTTTTTTTTTTTTTTTTTTGGTCTTTTTGGTCTTTTCTAGGGCCGCACCTGCAGCATATGGAGGTTCCCAGGCTAGGGGTCGAATCTCGAATCGGAGCTGCCACAGCCACAGCCACAGCCATAGCCACAGCAACGTGGGATCCGAACCTTGTTTGCAACCTACACCACAGCTCGTGGCAATGCCAGATTAACCCACCGAGCGAGGCCAGGGATCGAACCCACAACCTTATGGTTCCTAGTCAGATTTGTTAACCACTGAGCCACGACGGGAACTCCTAAGCAGTGCTTTTTATTATGAAGTTTCTGATTCTGATGTCTCCATTAAGTGGGAAACGGCTCCCTTCCCCCTCACCCTCTCCCTAATATTTACTCTTTTCAACACACAACTATTTTTACAATTTGCCAACAGATGCCATAGAGGAAATAAGAAAACACCCATGTGTGAAAACACAAAGGTGAGCCTTGACTCTGGGGAAAGGATACACACAGTTCACAAAAACAAGAACACAGGAGCTAAGAAATATATGAAAATGCATACCACTTGCCTAAGAGACTGAATTGCACCAATGAGACATTTTTCACCCTTATTAGACTCATGATAAAAATTGCCCCAACAGGTCCCCTGAGGGGAACCCTGACGTGAGCAAAGGATGTATATTCTAAGATGTTCATTGCACCATTGATTGATGTAAGGAAAAACCAGATGCGAACTAAAGGTCCACCAGAAAGAAACTGGTTCATCCACATAACGAAGCAAATGAAAGGCCATAGATGGAGTGACATGGAAGGATGTCCAGGATATAGTAAATGAAAAAGAAAACAGGAGTTCTGTTGTGGCGCAATGGAAACAAATCCAACTAGTATCCATGAGGATATGGGTTTGATCCCTGGCCTCCCTCAGTGGGTTAAGGATCCAGTGTTACCATGAGCTGTGGTGTAGGTCGCAGACAAGGCTCAGATCCTGTGTTGCAGTGGGTATGGTGTAGGCCAGCAGCTGCAGCTCCGATGGGACCCCTAGCCTGGGACCTTCCATAGGTCGTGGGTGTGGCCCTAAAAAGCAAAAAAAGAAAAGAAAACAAATCAGAGAAGAGCACATGCTTGTGCTTTGTTTTTGTAAAGTATACATCATTTTCTATTACCCACGTTTTTTGGACAACTACATGCGAAATTATAAATAGGGATTATTTCAGAACAGTGGGATGCAGGGGACAGAAATGTTTTTATTTTTACAACTTTTGGCTTGTACATGGTTTGAATTTTTTTTTTTCGGGGCTGTCAGCTAGACTCTGCCCAACCTCGTCAGAGCCCCCTCAGGCGAAGTGGACCCCCACCCTGGCAAAGTCAATCCCATCTGTCTTTGGGAAGCCAGTTCCCTCTTCAGCAGCCTTGCCCTGGATTCTAGACCCTTGTCCCCCACAGACACTCTCACACCCCCAGGTCCTGCTTCCCTCCGATCCCTGGACAAACACATCTGGAGATCCTGCCACCCTGCCCTTGTTCCCACATCTGCCTGCAGCACCGAGGAACCTAGTCAGTGGCTGTCCCAGCACATCTGCCTTTCAAAGGCCTCTGCAGGTCGTTGGAAATAGCACAAAGGTCAGCCTTCCAAGAAGGGCGTGGGGCCAGCAGAGTTTCCTAGGACAGTCTGTTCCAGAACCATAGGGAGTTTCTTAAAAAACAGGTTCCACGGAGACCCTCCCACAAACCCTGAAGTGGAGGGTGGGGCCCCAATATCTGCATCGGATAAGCCCTCCCCTCCCACCTGTGATGCTCCAGAAGCCCCCGAAGCAGGGGGAGAGAAAGGAGGAAAAAGGGGGGCTGGACACTTGCCTACATCCTTCCACAGCGCCCCCTATCTTTATTCTGCACATACAGGAAGACCCACCCGGTTTCCTGAAAACATCAGCCCAGGAAGCTTTCAGTCTTGACTTTGAGAGCCCCACCAAGACCCTGTGTGGAGAAGACAGAAGACATGCCAAAGAGGGGGAACTTCCACATGCTGCGCCGAGAGCGGCACTAAAAAGAAAAAAAAAAAAAAAAGAATGACGTTAAAAAAAAAATTAACGTTTGATCCCTAAATGGCATCTGGAAGAACCAGCATTAAGATTAAGCAGAGTGGGAGTTCCCTTGTGGTGCAGTGGGTTAAGGACCCAGCATTGTCACGCAGCAACTCCATTGTCACCAGTCACTGCTGTGGTGCCAGTGAGATCTCTGGCCTGGGAACTTCTACATGCCTTGGGTGCAGCCAAAAAATAAAATAAAATGTAAAAAATAAAAATATATAAAAAAAATAGAAGCAGAGTAGATGGCCATAAAATGCTATGTTAACATTAGATAATATATTTATTTTCCTTTTATAGCTGCACCTGTGACATATGGAAGTTCCCAGGTCAGGGGTCAAATCGGAGCTACAGCAGCTGACTTATGCCCCAGCCACAGCAACATCTGATATGAGCCACATCTTCGACCTACACTGCAGCTTGCAGGAATGCTGGATCCTTAACCCACTGAGTGAGTCCAGGGGTCAAACCTGCATCTTCACAGAGACAACATCGGGTCCTTAATCCGAAGAGCCACCGCAGGAACTCTGATGTTACCAATTTTTAAAGGCAATGATGGCATCTTAGAGTAAGAAGACCAAGGGTGATAGAGTCCTGGGAGTCCACCCACCACTGGCTAACGTAACAGACACAGAACAAAGGACAACAAAGGTACTATTGGAGATGGTACCAGAGTAGCTTCTTCCTGTTTCTGGAGAGTCTGGATCTTAAAATACTGGAAGCTCAGGTTTGTCCCTGGGGAGAGTCTTCCTCTGTTCTCAAGGTCAGTGTTTCTGAAACTTGACTGCATTGGGGGGCTTATCAAATTATTTATTCCCATCTCCCATCACTAGAGACGCCGATGTTCTTGGTCTGGGGTGTGGCCTGGACCCTGGGATTATTTGTAAAGCTTCCCAGCTGATGCAATGTGCAGCCGAAGGTGAGGCAACTGCCTATTAGAGAGTCTTTTTAGTCCCACAGAAGGAAGGCAAGACCCACTCCACTGAGCCGGGAGAAAATTCCAGCACAAGTGCTTCAGGCTGAGATGGTTGACACATTGGGGAAGAATTAAAAGGCTGCAGGCTGCACTATATATAATAGCCAAGACATGCAAACAACCTAAATGCCCACTGACACAGGAGTGGATAAAGAAGGTGTGGTACATATACACAATGAAACATTACTCAGCCATTAAAAGGAATGAAATAACAGGAGTTCCCACCGTGGCTCAGGGGAAACGAATCCAACTAGGATCCACGAGGTTGTGGGCTCAGTCCCTGGCCTCGCTCAGTGGGTAAAGGATCTGGTGTTGCCGTGAGCTGTGGTGTAGGTCGAAGATGCGGCTTGGATCTGGCTTTGCTGTGGCTGTGGCGTAGGCTGGCAGCTGCACCTCCAATTTGACCCCTAGCCTGGGAACCTCCATATGCCGCAGGCGTGGCCCTAAAAAGACAAATAAACAAACAAATAATAGGAATGAAATAATGGCATTTGCAGCATCTTGGATGGGCCTAGAAATTATCATGCTAAGTCAGTCGGACAGTGAGACACCAATATCAAAAAAGGACACAGTGAACTTCTTTGCAGAACAGACACTGACTCACAGAACTTTGAAAAACTTATGGTTTCCAAATGAGACAGGTTGTGGGGTGGGGGATGCACTGGGGGTTTGGGATGGAAACGCTATAAAACTGGTTTGTGATGATTGCTGTACAATTATAAATTAAAATTCATTGGGTACTTTAAAAAATAGTAAGTAAATATAAATAAAAAGGCTGCAGGCCACGAGGTGGGAACTCCATGTCACATCCCAGCAACCACCCCTGTTTTCTGCCATATCATCATTGGACAGTTGACTGTGAACTTGACACAGGTTCCCAACACCCCACCTTGCAACATTCTGTCTCAGACCTTCTCTGAGCCAAGGGAGCCCCTGGCTGATGGAGACCAGAGCAGGCATGCAATGCACAGGCTCAGACTGTGTCCTGTGGGCATTAGAGGGAATCATGGCTCCTAAGGTTTCTATGACTGGTGTTGCAATAGCTGTGTGGCTTTGGGTAAATCACTTAACCTCTCTGATTCATAGTTTCCTTATCAACCAGTAGGGCTAATCGTGTTTAATGTGGACTCTTCAGCATTAAATGCCACAAAGAATGTGAAAGTACTTGATCAAAGTAGGCGCCTGACACATTAAAAAAATATGTTACTTTATTGCATACCCGAATAACACCGTAAGGTAAGAAAAGTAGCCAGTGTTGCCATCATCTTGTGGGAGAAAGCAGATCTAGAATGTTTAAGTGACAGGTCTCAAATTTCAGAGGGGGTCAGTGGCAAAACCAGGTAAGGATCTCAGATCTTCTGGCTCCTACCAGTCACTGCCTATCCACTAGTTTGTATTGTGCTGGGAACTTTTCCTCAAAAGACAATGAGAATTTTTTTAAGCCATTGGCTATTATTAGAAGAAGAAAAAACAAAAAAAGCTCATGGAACAGAAAATATTTTCCTGCCGGTAAAAGGCCCTTTGACTAAGTGACAAGCACAGTCCTTTGCTTAGGATGCATTGTTTAAACGCATGTGCTGCTGAATAACTACCAGGCAACCATCGGGCGCTTCAGTTCCTTTTAAATGACATGACTCAGCCTCAACATCCCTCTCGACACCTCCGTCTCTACCCTTCTCTGGGTCTGTTTGCCCCTGGACACTGAATCGCTCAGAATTGGGCTTGAAAAACTAGCCCTGACTTACACCAAGCCCGGGCACTGTCTGCGTCTACTCCGGGCTCGCACGTCGCTCATCTGAGCTGAAGTAACTGGTCCCTTTGCGCCATGAGTCAAATCCCTGTAGTGGCCACTTGTCTGACCGGGGCACCAGCCAACCCAGTGGCTGCATCACAGCCTGAGAAGGTTCTTAATAACCCCTCTGTCCTCTGTTGGCCTCGTCCGTGTCCTGCCTGTGTTCAAATTCTCACCTTGCCAGGATGCCTCTGTGACCCCTTTATGCCCTTTGAAACCCAGGGTCACTTTTATGGTTTCATTGGCATCTATGTATCATTTGGTGATTTATTTATTTTTACCCTTATTGTTTAATCCTAAACTGTGGTTCTATCTTAGTTGTCCTTTCACTCTGTAAATTTTATCTCTCCGGCTAGACTGCAAGGTTTTTGAGCTTAGGGACTAGACAATGTCTTACGCTTCTTTTCACTCCCCCAGGGAACACACACATAGTGCTAGACTCGTGCTCAGAAAGTATTTTTTGAATAAATGAGTGTATGTTGATTGCATTCAGTGGCACTGCAGAATACCAAGGATTTTATTAGTGGATTCCCCAGGGTTCAAGGTTTATAAACCTTATGTGTTTTGCAGTATGAGTTATGATAGCTTGTTTTGAAAATAATATGGGAAGTCATACTCTTAGGAATCCCTGCCCTTCAAATTCTGTTGAAATTAAAAATAAGACAATAATTAAACTCTCCAGGAGTTCCCATTGTGGCTCAGTAGTTTAAGAATCTGACTAGTGGGAGTTCCCTTCGTGGCTCAGCAGTTAATGAACCCAACTGGTGTCCATGGGATGCAGGATAACCTTTGATTTGTGGGTTAAAGATCCCGTGTGACCACAAGCTGCAGCACAGTATGCAGATGTGGCTCGGATTTGCTGTGCTGTGGCTATGGCTATGGCCAGCAGCTGCAGCTCAGATCCAACCCCTAGCCTGGGAACTTCCAGGTGTCGCCATTAAAAAAAAAAAAGAAAATTTACGTCTCCATAGTTTTTCTATAAAAGCTGAAAAACTGACTTTAAGATTCCTGCAAAAGAAGAAGTGGGGGGTTGGGGGGATACCAAAAAAGTTTTTCCTCCATTCTGAGTTTAACAACTCCTATTTAACCTCAAGTCTTAACATTAAAAAAAAAAATTATTGAGGAGTTCCCTGGTGGCTCAGTGAGTTGAGGATCCAGTGTTGTCACTGCAGCAGCTTGGGTTTGATCCCTGGCCTGGGAACTTCC
The DNA here is from genome assembly GCF_016906955.1 of Phacochoerus africanus. NCBI lineage: Eukaryota > Metazoa > Chordata > Mammalia > Artiodactyla > Suidae > Phacochoerus > Phacochoerus africanus. The sequence continues at coordinate 42,017,491 of NC_062552.1, forward strand.
ACATGCTGACAGTGCAGCCAAAAAACAAATTATTGAGATATATTTGGATATCGAGATATAATATTATATAATTTTAATTTCAGGTGTACAACATAATGATTCAATACTTGTATATGCTGGGAAGGTCTTAATATTTTTTGCACATGTGGTATTTTATCTCTTTTGCTTCTCTCATGAATATCCAAGGACCTGCCTCATAAGAACATCCCCCAGATTCTGGTTGATGACTATTAATTATTCCCCCCAAGCCCTTACTCACCACAGAGCTAAGAAGCTCTTTTATATACTTTTTTAATTTTTTTTTTCTTTTTAGGGCTACACCCACAGCATATGGAAGTTCCCAGGCTAGGGGCTGAACCTGAGCTGTAGCCACTGGCCTACACCACAACCACAGCAACATGGGGTCCGAGCCTCATCTGAGACCTACACCACAGCGCACGGCAACACCAGATCCTTGACCCAGTGAGCGAGGCCAGGGATCAAACCCACATCCTCATGGATACTGGTCGGATTCGTTTCCGCTTCGCCACAGATGTTTGGTCCATAGTTAGTGGATTGCAAGACTCAATAATATTTGTTGAATAAATGAATGGATGTTGGATGCATCTACTTTTGCTGTGACTGCAAAGTCTAGTCTCCAAACTTAAAGAACTGCCTTTCAGGCAGGTGCTGTCCACCTAGCTGGGGCCCCAGACCCCAAGATCCCATAAGTACCCAGGAGTGGTGCTCCATCTTTGGGAAAAAGAGGGCAAACAAGGGTGGTTTGGGTTGACTTCTCAGAAGCCTTTCTCGGAAGCCATTTTTCCAGCTTATACCCCATTCTTGACTGTTACTCTCTGCCTAGGTCAGCGCATAGCCCCCCAGACAGTGGAAAAGGAGGGTGATTGGAGAAAGGGAAATTTAGTGACATCAAAATGCCACTTGACTTTACAGAGTTATAAAAACTCAGCTGTTTACATTAGTGAATATCTATATGTCAGGACTCTCATTCTCATTCTCTCTTCCTCCTCTCAGAATGGCTCATCTGGAGGCCTGGCCTTTCTGAAATAGTTTGGCTTTAAAGAAGATGTCATTGCTTTTACTAACTTGAATAGTGTTTTTCAAGTAACAGAGAGAATTGTTACAGCATCTAAGGAGAATCACTTATCTTCCTAGATTTTGTAGTTGCAATAAAATCTAATGAGTTGGGAAAAGATAAATTCACAAAAATTAATCATTTCCTGATATTAGGTGATGAATAACTTTATAGTACTATAAATTCTATGTACTCTGGTGATGAAAATACCATTAAATGCTTAGGTAATAATTTAACTTTAAATGAGAGAATTATTATGAAGGGAAAAAATCTTATAGGAGAAAAGAGAATACTATGAATAAATGGGAAATTAAATCTTATTCATAGATGGAAAGCCAAATATCCTTAAGATAACAAAACTCCATGCAAATGATAACAATTTAAGTCTTCATAGTATTTTTTGATTTTATGTTTCAGAGTTTATAAAATCTGAGGCACTGATTTTAAGATACCTTTGGTAAAACAAGCAGGAAAAACCAAAAGTTTTTTTTCCAAAAGGATTGATAAAAGATTTAGTTTTTAGATTTTAAAACAAGGGACAATTACCAAAACTATATGATATTGGGTTAAAAGCAAGAAAATATATGGCCTAGAATAGATATCTCAAAAGTAGATAAAATTATTATAAGAATTTATTACATGAACAAATAGAATACACAAATCTAAGAAAGAATTATTATTTAATACACGAGACACTCAAATCACAGTATGGAGAACATATTAGATTCACACCTTATGTCATACATGATAATAAATTCTGGTGAAAGTAAAATGGTGAACACAAAGAGAAAGCTAGAAGAAAATAAGCTTATCCTTTCCAATTAAAAAAGGAAGAAATATTTTTGATTCCTAATATATATTTAGACCTAACCTAGGTAGAATATAAAAAGTCAAAAGGGCTTAAAGGATAAAATATAAGCGAGAAAAGGATATGTTATAAATGTTAAAGGAAAAGCTGTACCACAGAAAATAGAAAACAGATCTAATTATTTAAGATTAATATTCAACTTTCATTCAAAATGAGGTCACAGGAAATAAATGGAGAGTTTACCTACAAGGAAATACAGACAGTAAATCACCACACATAAAAGTGTTCAGTCTCAAGAGCAACTAATGAAATGCAGACCAAAGGACTTGAAACACCACAGTATATCGACTGAAGGAAGCACAGGCTCTGGCTTTGGAGTCGGACAGATCTAGACACGGATTCTGGCCTTGCCACTTTTTAGCTCTATCTTTGATCAAGGGTCCTAAACTCTCAAAATCAGTCTTCTAGTCAGTAGCATGAGGACATTTTATACGTAAAGTTATACAAGAGTTACTGTGGGGGTGCACACATTAATGTAAATTAATCTCACAAATGACACAAAACAAGAGGCTGGAAGCTTCCTGCTTGCAAAATATATGCTACTCAGTGAATGCACACCAGCCCCAATGGTGGTTTGCAATGAAAAGCAACTCCTGACTTTTTCCCACCTAGGCCTCTGTTATAACTAGGCCCATTGAGCTGCTCCCCTGCCAAATGCTCTGTGTGCACTAGGTGTCTGCAGTGGGCTTCAGTAGCTTGAAACCCACTCCAAACGTGTTCTCTACGCTGGAGAAGCCTGATGTGGTGTGAAAAGGCACTCTTTTCACAAACAAGGAAAAGCAGCACATAGTGAGCTAGGGCAATAACCGCCTGAGAGCAATCTCATAAATGACACCAAAAAAGAGGACTGGAAGCTTCCTACCGGCAAAGTATATGTAAATAAATGAATACAGTGTTTGGCATATATTGACGGTTCCCACCAATAGTAACGGCAGTGATGGACTATAGTAAGGGTGGGATTGGGGTTGGTGCTGGTGGTGGTGAAGGTGATGATGATGACGGCAATGGCAGTGAAGATGATGGTAACGGAGGTGTCAGTGACGATCTCCCAATCTCCGTGTTGGTGTTGGCAGTGCGGGTCTTGGTGATGCAGGTGTTGATGACGGTGATAGAGGATCACAGTGATGGGGTTGGTGTTGGAGGTAACAGCGGTGGGGGAAGATGGGTGATGTTAAAGGTGGTGGCGATGGTAGCTGATCCTGGTGATGGTGGAGGTGGTGCTGGTGTTGGATACGATGGTGGTGATGGTGATGGGGTGGTGGTTTCATTGATGAAGGTGATTGTGACGATGGTGACCTTGGTGTTGTGATCCTTGTGCAGGTGTTGGGGACAGTGGCAGTGGATGATGATGGTGGTGGTGATATTGATGGTGATGGTAGCTGGTGATAGGAATGGTTCTACTTTGGGTTGTGCTGGTGAAGGTGATGATGGTGGGGGTGGTCCTGATGTTGGGGGGTAGTGGTCCCAATGGTGGTGTGGATAAAAAGAAGTTAAAATGATAACTGCCTTTCTTGGTGGATAAGGCCAAAAAACTAAGGGTTAAAAACTCAAGGCTATTGGCTTTGTCATTTATTTTTTAGTCTTTCTGGAAAGCAACCTAGCAATATATAATAGAAGATAAAATATAGCATATGCTTTGACACAGAAATTAAACTCTTGCTGCTATACATCGGACAAGTATCTCCCAAATTAAAAAATCTCCTGGAAACAGAATCACTGTGCTATTTTTAACTGGGAACAATCCAAAGTCTCACCAACAGGGAAATGACTAAGCAAATCATGATACATCAAGATGATGGAATAATATCACACAACTATTTAAAGTGAAATATGAGGAAATAGGCATATGAAAAAAAAAGGTGGTAGACCAACACAAAACCATATGTTAGTGTGCTTTTACCAAAGAACAGAAAAAAATGCAAATATATGTGCATAGAGCTTAATAAAGGTTTAATATGAATTGTTTTTCCTTTTTTACCTACTTGCTCAATAGATTCAATTTAAGAAGGGTCATAATTGAACTCAAACTATACTTCATTCCAAATAACTGGTCCCTAACTGGCTGACTCTGGAATCCATTCAGCTTTGCCTTTTTCTTTCTTTTTTTTTTTTTTTTAATTTTTTTGTCCAAACTGAGGCATGTGGAAGTTCCTGGGCCAGGGATCAAACCCACACCACAGCAGCAACCAGAGCCACAGCAATGACAATGCCAAATTTTTCTAACTGATAGGCCAGCAAGGAACTCCCCACCACCTGTCTTTTAGTCCCTATCCCAACTCTGATTTTATCCTCCTGAGGGTTAGAAAGAGCTTTCAAAAGCAAGCAATTTTATGTTTCAAAACCACAAAAAAAAAAAAGGAGAGAGAGAGGTCATAAAAAGCCCGGTGATATCAATCTAAGTATGCATCTATATTTTTTTTGTCTTTTTTAGGGCCACATCCACAGCATATGGAGGTACCCAAGCTAGGGGTCGAATCGGAGATGTAGCTAATGGCCTACGCCACAGCCACAGCAACACTGGATCCGAGCTGCCTTTGCAACGTACACCACAGCTCACGGCAATGCCACGTGCTTAACCCACTGAGCGAGGACAGGGATCGAACCTGTGTCTTCATGGATGCTAGTTAGATTCGTTTCTGCTGAGCCACAACGGGAACTCCGTAAGTATGCATCTATTAACTTCAATGTGAGTTAGGTTTGTGGCTGAAAATAAAAGGCCCACGAGTATTGCTAAATTGTGAAATTGGGGGTACTTGACTCCTCTGTACCTCCATTTCTCTAGTTTTAAAATTGTAATAACAATAGTAACGAATTCATCGATCTGTTGCAAAGATTAAGCGAGGTGCTCCATAAAACATGGCAGAGTGCCTGGCACAGAGTAAGTTAGCGTTAATTATTATTTGTGTTGACAAAAAAATCCTTGTGATTCCAACTATATGTCCTCTTCCAGAAAGTACCAAGAGCGCCGGAGCAGAAACAAAAGCATCGGGTTACTAGCTTCTTTATACAATGCGAGGGTTAGTCCAGGTGGTTTGTGACATCCTATGATTCTGTTGTCTAGAAAGAGTAATCTTGTATTTCTTATTGCCTCATATCAGGAAGAACAATAAGCCAAAAAGAAAAAAAAAAACCGCTAAAATGGACTTCCCCTAAACTCTTATTTTTAAAAATTAAATACTGCATTAATAAAACATGACCATTCACCTTACTTAAATATTCTGAGTATTTTCTTAAGCATTGCAATGGAAATACCAAAAAGACTGTATTTCTTCATCAAATGATTCTTATCTTTAAAATAAATAATAGCTGCTTTCTCCGAGTTGGACTTAACACTTTTTTATCATACCTCCAAGTTTTGGGCGGGGGGGGGGGGGGGGGAGGGTGTTTGTTTTGGGAGTTTTTAAATTGTTCTAAACAAATACAATTTCCAGTCCTCAAGATAGAAAGGAAGGTGCAAGGACCACTTAAGAAATACACAGGTGGAGCTCCTGTCGGCGGTGGCTCAGTGGAAACGATACTGACTAGTATCCATGAGGACCCAGTGGAAACGATACTGACTAGTATCCATGAGGACCCAGGTTCGATCCCTGGCCTCACTCAGTGGATTAGGAATCCGGAGTTACCTTGAGCTGTAGTATAGGTCACAGATGTGGCTCTGAGGCTGTGTAGCTGTGATGCTGTGGCTGTGGTGTAGGCCAGTGGCTACAGCTCCAGTTTGACCCCTGGCCTGGGAACCTCCATTGCCTCGGGTGCAGCCCTTAAAAAACACCAAAAAAAGACAGGCAGGCAGGCAGACAGACAGACAGACAGACATAGGCCTTAGGAAGTACAGCACCCCTAGGTGTTCACCCAGGCTTTTTTCATCCCCTCACGTCCTCAATACAGACATGCCTCTGAAAACCCCTAGAGGGCACTGTTTTCCTGCTTGTTACCCCCTCTGCCTTGTTTTCACAATTGGCAGATGGAAAGAAGAAACGTATACATCTAAGCAAAACTCAGACTGTCCGCTCCCAAGGCGAACGAGAGCATGGAGTCTGAGTTTGCGGGCTGAAAATGCAGAAACCCAGAGAAGTGAGGTGCTTGGTCAAGTTCACTCTGCTACTCATTAGAAGCAAAGTCAAAGCTAGAACTCAGACCTCAGACCCAGACCTTCTCTGTTCCACCACCAGCCCATGTCAGTGGGTAAAACCCACTATCCGTCAAAGGGGAAGGCCGGAACACACACTTTGGGATGCTTTACAGTTACTTTTTAGTTTTTGCTTTCAAGGAACACAGTGGCTGAGTGACAAGCAGGGATATATTTAAAAGTGTAAAATTCCCAGGGGTTTTCTACCTTGACTCTCCCTAGCCTACCCGCCCCTAAGTCACACCTGATGATCTTGCCTCATTAGCACCCACAGAGTTGGTTGCTGCTACTGAATGAGAGGTGATGATGAGACCATTGATGATGTGATGACGATGATGGCTTACGTTTATTAAGCTCCTTCTGCATGCCAGGTGCTTTACATACCTCTCTAGGACTTTACATAACTTTGGAAATTTCATGCTAAGGTTCTAAATCCTTTTGCTTTCCTCATTGATATGAACTTTCAGGGCATGAAATGTCCTAGAGACTTGACCTATTGGGAGAACAGTTCTGGAGAACAGACCTATTCATCAGCTGGGAATCTAGAGTCCTTCCAGTGAGCCTGAATGCGGATGTTTTGGGCAACAGAAAATTCTCTCATTTCACAGTCATCTATTTCTCTCACGGAGTTTGTCTTTTGGGGACCATAGAGTCACTGAGGGTATAAAAATGCATATTCAGCAGTTCCTAGGGTTACAATACAATGAATGAAAGCTACAGTCCAGGTTTTACCCTTTTGAAGCCAAAGAACGTGAGAGACCCTCAGCCAGAATTCAAAATGAATCTGGAAAAATCATTGGACAATGAAAAACAAATTCAAAACCCTCTCCTAAATCATCAAGGCTGTGGGAAAGTCATCTGATGTGCTTGAGGACTTCGCTCTTGGGGTGCTCGGCCTCCCCAGAACCCCAATGGCACCTAGCACACTTTCCATAAATAAATCATTCTGAGTTCGCTGACCTGGAGCAGTGAGGAGCAGCTGCCCCCCGCCCCCCCCCCCCGTAAAATGCCCTCTTACATTTTTAATGCCACTCCCAAGACTGTGTCAAGTTTCCACAAAGTTTGCCAGAGTCATTAGTTGCCTCTTTTTAACAGGCCATTCCAAGAGGTTAGAAAATAAATTTGACGGCGTTTTAAAATTTTTTTTTAATCTCAATTCAATATACTCTTTATATTTTGAGAAAGATTGCCTTCTATAATTTTACCACCTGGCCCGACACACTGACATTTACCTTATTTATTTCATACAATAACAACCAGATTATTGCTATTTTTCTCGCTTCTGTCCCTTCCTTCCACTCGCAGATGTGGGAAGCATGACTCACTCGAACTCTGACTCAGAGCAAGTGTGAGCTGATGAAACACTCACAGAGTGGGGGTCTCCAGGGGGCCCATCCTCCATGCCGCTGGGCACCAAGAAGCACTGACCTTCTGGCCACAGTCTACCTCTCAATGTGGGCATCTTTCGTGTAAATTTACTTCATGCTGTTGGGTCCTTGATTCCCTGTTTATCAAACACAGTAACCTAAATCAAAAGCACTAAGCCAGATAAAATGTATGTCACTACTATTTCAAGCCAAAATAATTTTATTTTATTTTCTGAAAAAAAATATATCCAATTTTTGAAAATCTAGTAAGTAATCAATAAGTTGTAAGTAATGTAAACATTATAGAGCAATGGAAAGAAGGAAAAATGGCAAGTGCTTCTAAGATGGCTATGAAAATATAACCCCTGCAAACAATTCTCCTCTCTCTGTGTTCTACCCAAGCTGTTTTATTCTTTATATGTTGCAAAACTGAAACCACAATGTATTACCCCGGTGGTTTGTATCAAGTTCCCACTCTCTTCCACGTCTTTTTTCTTATTAAATAGTATCCATAAAGTTTCTACCACGTCCTAATCATTGGAAGCCCTGAATAATTGTGCAATGAATAGAAATATGTGCCATTATTACCTTCAACATAAATTTAAACAAACACCTTAACTGTGTACAGACAGGTAGACAGATACTTTGGGATGGCAGGTGGAAGTATGGAGGGGGGGTAGGGCTGAGAAGAGGATGCCAGAAATCCCCCTTCAGTTTTCTGATTTATCTTCTCTACAAGGACTGGGAGTAAACATCAGTTTTTGGTTTTGTTTGGGGGGGTGGTTTGGGGGGGCACGCCTGCTGCATCCCAGGCTAGTTCCCAGGCTAATAAGTTCTCCCAGTGATCAGACTGCGGAAAAACTGCAAGCAGAGCACTTAGTTCTGACCAACACCAAGTCAAACAGTAGTTCTCTCCTGCCATGAGTGTACTCAATAGAGGAATATATCAGGAGTCTGGGATTAACAGATACACACTACTATACATAACATAGATACCCAACAAGGACTTCTTGGTATCTTGCAATAACCTATAATGGAAAAGAATATGAAAAAGAATAGATATGTATAATCACTTCATCATACATATTGTAAATTAACAAGACAACATTTTAAATCAACAATACTTCAATTTTTCAAAAGGGAATATACTCAAGAATACAGCATAGGAGTTCCCATTGTGGCTCCGTGGTAATGAACCCAACTAGGAACCATGAGGATGCGGGTTTGACACCTGGCCTCGTTCAGTGCGTTAAGGATCCAGCGTTGCCGTGAGCTGTGGTGTAGGTCGAAGACGAGGCTTGGATCCTGTGTTGCTGTGGTTGTGGTGTAGGCCAGCAGCTGTAGCTCCAATTCAGCCCTTAGCCTGGGAACTTTCATATACTGCAGGTGCAACCCTAAAAAGCAAAAAAAAAAAAAAAAAGAATGCAGCATATACAATAATAAATTCACTACAAGATTTTAAGGGGACATAACCCAGATAGACTTTATGTATTTGTAGCATATAAACTTGCAGTAGTTCTGTAACTAGTTGCATCTTTGCATCCCAACTATCAATACTAAAAATCAAATATTGATCGACTGTGCTAGTAGAATTAGATTATCTTTCTCTTCACCCATTAAAAAAAAAAAAAAAAGGATATTTACAAAGTCCTTGTCAAATAAGGAAGCAGCCAAAGTACAGGGTGAAAAAATTGTAGATGTCTGTTAGGTACTTATTAAAACATAAAGTTACTTTCCTGGATTTTTTTTATATCTGTGGCATTTGACAGATTTTTAGAAGTTTCTAATTTGATTTCTGTTTTCACTGCAAATAAATTTCACTTCTATGTGGAATTTTATATTCGTAAACTTGGATCGATTAGTTGAGGGGGGCTCCCTGATCACAAGTTTCTGGCCCCAAGAAACTAGGCTCTGCCCTTGTTCCTTATCTAACCCCTGGTGTGGGAATATTTTCAAGCCCTGCCTCTTCTCCATCCTCTAACTCAATTTCTTTCTTTCTTTCTTTCTCTTTCTTTCTTTCTTTCTTTTTCTTTCTTCTTTCTTTCTTTCTTTCTTTCTTTCTTTCTTTCTTTCTCTTTCTTTCCTTCTCTTTCTTTCTTTTTCTTTCTCTTCTCTTTCTTTCTTTCTTCTTTTCTTTCTTTCTTCTTCTTTCTTTTTCTTTTCTCTTTCTTTCTTTTTCTTTCTTTTCTTCTTCTTTCTTCTTTCTTTTCTTCTTTCTTCTTCTTTCTTTCTTTCTCTTTCTTTCTTTCTTTCTTTCTTTCTTTCTTTCTTTCTTTTATTTTTTGGTCTCACTTGTGGCATGTAGAAGTTCCTGAGGCAGGGATTGAACCTGTGCCACAGCAGCAGCCCAAGTCACTGGAGGGACAACACCAGATCCTTAACCTGCTGTGCCGCCAGGGAACTCCCATTCCCTCAATTTCCAGTGCTCCTTCTGCCTGCTCCCTGGCCTCTGTCCAGCTGACATCCCCTCCTCCCAGCCTTTGCCTCCCTGTTCCCAGTCTTGCCTTTGCTGCCTGCAGGGCTCCACCCAGCAGGCACTGCCACCCACACTCATCCCTAGCTCTGCGGCTCTAGTCCAGCCCCTGGAACCCATGCCCCAGGGTCTAGGACTTCCTCCTGGCCTGGTAGAGGGGACAGTCTGGGGGAGGTTAGCCAGTGAGAACTTGGCAATTCAATCAGGAGCCAGTTGTCTCCAGGGTGAAGAGAGGGCAGAGAGCCCAAAACATCAGTTCAGTCTATGGTGGCTTAAACATCAGAATTTATGGTCCAGACCACGGTGACAGCAAGGAAAATGGACTCTTTCGTGTGTGTGTGTGTGTGTGTGTGTGTGGTGTGTGTGTGTGTGTGTGTGTCTTTTTGTCTTTTGAAGGCCACACCCACAGCATACGGAGGTTCCCAGGCTAGGGGTCTAATCGGAGCTGTTGCTGCCTGCCACAGCCACCCCAGATCCGAGCCGTGTCTGCAACCCACACCACAGCTCACGGCAACACCAGATCTTAACCCACAGAGCGAGGCCAGGGATCGAACCCACAACCTTGTGGTTCCTAGTCAGATTCGTTTCCGCTGAGCCACAACGGGAACTCCAGGGAAAATGGACTCTTCTAGGTCGGCAAATGATGCTTAAGGTCATACAAAACTTAAATTGAGAATTCAAATTTGAGAATTTAAAAACCAGAGTGGGCAGAGGCAAATGAGGAAAACAAAGGAGCTTGTTGTTTCAAAGCACTTTCCTAAAGCCTCCTGTATTAATAGCCCCCTGCAAGTCCTAGGGTAAGGTAGATCTGCTCGCCAAGAGGCTGATTGCGTTAATGCTCTTTTGCCTTGCAAATGAAGGCTGAGAAGCATGGCTTAGGGGCTCTTCCTTGGGACCGTCTTGTAAGAGTCACCTTAGACCATCTCATTCACAAGTGTATTTGTCATCCTCTCCCCTTCCTGGGACGACAGATGTTTTTGATCCTTTCAATAATGATGTTTTTAACCTATTTTCAAGCATAACATCTCCCTGGGAGTTGGGATAGCTGCCAGAAAGTGTGACAAAGGAACAAATGTTACAAGTGATCAGAATCATTTCTGCAGCAAAGTCCTACCCATGTCTCTACAAGAACTTAATCCTTCCTTCCTCCTCCTTCCCACCCCCTTCCTTCCTTCCCCTCTTCCCTCCTCTCTCTTTTCCTCTCTTTTTTCACTTCTAGCAAGGAAGCTGGATAATATAGGAGAAACATAAGTGCCCAACCATTACACAGTCTTCAGAGAGAAGGGGTTTAAATGCACCCACAGATCAAGTGGAATAACACATACTTTAAAACACAGGCTTTGGAAACCAACAGACCCAAGTATGAGACCCCGTTTCAATAGAGCATTCACGGAGTTCCTGCTGTGGCGCAGTGGTTAATGAATCCGACTAGGAATGATGAGGTTGTGGGTTCCATCCCTGGCCTTGCTCAGTGGGTTAAGGATCCGGCGTTGCCCTGAGCTGTGGTGTAGGTCGCAGATGCGGCTCGGATCCTGCGTTGCTGTGGCTCTGGCGTAGGCTGGCGGCTACAGCTCCGATTAGACCCCTAGCCTGGAACCTCCATATGCCATGGGAAGCAGCCCTAGAAAAAGGCAAAAAGACAAAAAACAAACAAACAAACAAAAATAGAGCATTCACATCCAGGCAAGAGCCATCAAGCCGTCTGTAAGAAGAGGCAGAACTCAGTCCAACACAGGACAAAACATGGGATAACACACTGGGTTGACGAAGTCATCTCGGGGGCAAAAATGTAGATTTCACGCAGACTAAAATTTTTCTTTCTTAAAGTCATGGACTTGGAAAATAGACTTGTGGTTGCCAGGGGGGAGGGGGAGGGAGTGGGATGGATTGGGAACTTGGGGTTAATAGATACAGACTATTACCTTTGGAATGGATAAGCAAGGAGATCCTGCTATCTAGCACTGGGAACTATATCTAGTCACTTATGGATGGAGGATAATGTGAGAAAAAAGAATCTATACATGTATGTGTAACTGGATCACCATGCTGTTCAGTAGAACACTGGCAGAACACTGTAAAGCAGCTATAATGACAAAAATAAAAATTATTATATAAAAACTAAAGTAAAATAAAATGGTCCTTTCTTTGTCATCTGTTAGTTTTTGATGTGCAGTAGAAATAGGCTCAGTCAGAAAGACTAGCTTTGAGATAGGAGATAAATGAGCTCCAGGACAAACATTTACAACCAGCCACCTATCCATACCCCCCAGGTAGAAATAACAGCAGGCACAAGGCCAATAACTGGTACTCATCTTCTGTGAACTGTTAAACAATGGTAATGACCGGATCAAAAGAGGGGCTGAGCTCTGATTGGACAGGAGCACAAAGAGGTCACGTACTCCCATCCTCCAGGTCAGGGAGACCCCCAACTACACAGGTGCAGAGAGACCCCTCTGGGTCAGAAAGGGAGGGGGTGCCAGGCCATATTAAGTCTGGATAACCTTCCCGCCATGCTCTGCTTTGGAATCTATCTTGGCCAAAAGATGCTCACGCAGATCTGGGGAGGGCCCTAGATCTGGTCAGGTGGAACATAAAACATGATAATTGGCCAAAGGAAGACAATGACCCGGAAGAACTGTCCTATAAAAGTAATTTAAATTACCTCTCCCGCATGCTCACATCTCCTTTGGGTGTGTATTACTGCTTTACTTCTGCCTTAGAGCAATAGATTATTCTCTGTGTGCTCTCCCACATGTCGTCCTGTGCTTCTAACAATAAACTTTGTACCTCTTTTTTTACAGCCTTTGCTTCCTTGAAACATGCTTGCTTTCAACAGAGGCCAAGAATCAGGGCAATTCTACTTCTAGCCTCTAGCTGGTCTAGTGGCTTGGACTCCTGGCTTTCTCCAGGCTGTCCAGGTTCAATTCCTGAGCAGAGAGTTAAGATCCCCCTTCAAGACATCACGCACTGCTGCCTCTCCAAAATCAGGCTGTATTGATTCTACTGCATGAGATGTTTTGGTTTCTGTTTCCAAACTACTGGGAAATGCTGGGTTAAATAAGGTTCAAGGTTGCTTGATGGAGTTTCCTGCCCCTTTTATAGGCTAATGTGCCCCGTGGGTTGGCAAGAGGAGGAAGTAGCAGGTCACGTTTCCTTTTTTTCTCTCTCTCTCTTTTTTTTTTTTGTCTTTTTGCCTTTTCTAGAGCCGCTTCCCGGGGCATATGGAGGTTCCCAGGCTAGGGGTCGAATCAGAGCTGTAGCCACCGGCCTACGCCAGAGCCACAAACATGCGGGATCCGCGCCGCATCTGCAACCTACACCACAGCTCACGGCAATGCCGGATCCTTAACTCACTGAGTAAGACCAGGGATGGAACCCACAACCTCACGGTTCCTAGTGGGATTCGTTAACCACTACGCCACGACGGGAACTCCAGGTCATGTTTTCAAATGTCTTTAGCCATAGGGTCTGCTTTTTGGTGGAGCATGTCAAGGAAGCATGTTCTGTGGGATATACCTTCAGAAATAATCACCAGCCTTAGGAGATGGCACTCTGATTATTGCCCACACACACCCTCAGCAGCAAACCAATTTCTGAACCACAGGAACATCAGCAGGGTGTTTATTTAGGTGCCCATTGATCCGTCTCTGTGTTTCTCTGGGCCCCTTACCACACCCCCATGCAGAGCCACCAAAGCCGATCTGTTCTCCTAACTGTCCCTGCCTTGAGGGCAGAGAACCACTGGATGGCACACCCCACCTGCACGCTGCTGAATGTCCTCCTCTGGTTCTGGGCTTTTTGCTTAAATTAAATTTTCCAACATAACTTTAAAAGACATTTTTTTAAGAAATGGAAACCAAGACAATATGCCACTTGTCTGTGAACTAAAACGTGGCTGCCCCGTCAGTAAACAGAGGATGTTGCAGCCATAAGGCCACCGAATTACAGCCACCCCCACGGTGAGCCCTGAGGGAACCCAGGATTGCGACAAAATGCCTCAGCTGCAGACACACACACACACACACATACACACACACACACACACACACCCCTGGACAATGTACCGAGGAGGCTCAGGATGAGACAGCACAGGATACTGGCCCACAGAGCTGAGGTGCTCATCAAAGGAATGATTTCAGTGAGCCTCGACTCTTGCATCTCCCCTTACAAAGAAAAGCACTAGGGAGTCCCCACCGTGGCTCAGTGGTTAATGAACTCGACTAATATCCATGAGGATGTGGGTTCAATCCCTGGCCTCGCTCAGTGGGTTAAGGATCTGGCTCTGCTGTGAGCTGTGATGTAGGTCGCAGATGCAGTCTGGATCCCAGGTTGCTGTGGCTGTGCATAGGCCGGTGGCTGCCTCTCCACCTGGGAACCTCCATATGCTGCAGGTGAAGCCCTAAAAAAGGAAAGAAAGAGAGATAGAAAAAAGAAAGAGAAAGAAAGAAAGAAAAAAGAAAGAAAGAAAGAAAGAAAAGAAAGAAAGAAAGAAAGAGAAAGAAAGAAAGAGAGAGAGAGAAAGAAAGAGAGAAAGAAAGAAAGAAAGAGAAGGAGAGAGAGGGAAGGAAGGAAGGAAAGAAAGAAAGAAAGAAAGAAAGAAAGAAAAGAAAGAAGAAGAAAGAAAGAAAGAAAGAAAAGAAAGAAAGAAAGGCGAAAAGAAAGAAAGAAAGAAAGAAAAAGAAAGAAAGAAAGAAAGAAAGAAAGAAAGAAAGAAAGAAAGAAAGAAAGAAAAAGAAAGAAAGAAAGAAAGGGAGATGGGGGGAGGGAGGGAAAAGAAAAGCACTAAATTCCTTAACTTGAGAGATCTGGTTTTCTTTTATTAACAGTTATTCTTTGATGTTCCAACTACCTGGTCTTTGTTATAAAAACCCCTATTTATGCTGGCTCCCCTCCCTCCCCCTTTAAGTAATCTCTCAGAAATATCTGAGACGCTCTGTCCTGGGCTCAAGTCCTCAGTTTTGTCTGCTGAATAAAACACAACTTTCAACTTTTTAGATCGTGCATTTTTGCAGTCGACATGTCCAAACACAGAATACACTTGGCATCCCCAAGATGTTCAACCACATCATTTCATCACGGCTCCTAACGGGAGAGAATACCCACTCATTGCTGAGATTGAATCTTTCCATTTTAGGGCTGTGTTGCTGAAAGATGCCAAACCAATTTGCCACTCTGTAAACCTTAGAAATTAAAACATTCATAGACATATGGGCCTTGCAAATACAAGGATGGTCTTGCAATACTAAAACATTGTTGGCGGGGAGATGGGTGTTTTCTCTTCTACTTCTTTGCCATCAAAGGAACATGGGCGCTGAGGCACTTTGGCACAGGTGGACACAAACGTATTTTAGGCAGAATGGACTCTACCAGCAGGTGGAGCTTCTATGGTGCCCTTGACATTTACAATTTCTTCAGCTTGTGTCTATATACACCTCAAAGTATTCTAAAGATAACCAGAAAGAAGAAATAAGAAGAGTAACAGCCTCCCCAAATCATATATAGGTAAATAAAACTTAAAAGTGTACATATATATATATAATAAAAGTGTTTATATGTATGTGTGTATGTATATATGTGTGTGTGAAATAAAATTAATATTTTATGGCAAAACCAATAAATATAAACATAAAATTCTTCTCTGGAGTTTCTGTTGTTGCTCGCTGGTCATGAACCCAACTAGTATCCATGAGGTTGCGGGTTCGATCCCTGGCCTCACTCGGTGGGTTAAGGATCCGGCGTTGCCATGAGTTGTGGTGTAGGTCACAGAGGTGGTTCCCATCCTGCGTGGCTGTGGCTGTGGCACAGACTGGTGGCTACAGCTCCGATTGGACCCCTAGCCTGGGAACGTCTATGTGCCATGGGTATGGCCCTAAAAAGAAAAAAAAAATTGTTTTCTCTGCCCTTTGGGCTTCCTTCTTCCCCATTGTGCATCCTGTATCTCCATTAAGCATGGATCAAACCTCCCCCATCGGTAGGAAATCCTGTTCAAGGTAAAGAGCAACATCCTCCCAGCATCAAGGAGACGACCTTCAGGACACTATTCCTTCTTGATCAGGCCACATGACTCGCTATGGGGATGCTTCGATCTGGATTGTGTCAACTGTCAGTGATATGTCATTTGCTGTCCAACTCTCTGTCTCAATAAACTTATATAACTGTGCCTTGACTTCCAACAGGCAGAAGAGTTCTCAGAGCTTTCTGAGGTGCTCTTCCTGGGTTATAACCCTCAAATTGGGCTCCAGTAAAAATTTCCATTTCTTTCTTAAATTGACTGATTGATTTTTCATCAACAATATATCAAATGTATAATCTCTTCCTTAAGGAATCTTTGAAGTAAGGGGTAGAATTTCTAAACATGGAAAACACCAACTGCAACACAATTTCCATCTCAGCCAAGAACACCAGCCTCTCTCCGAACTCCTAGGGTGCCTCCCTGAACAGCACAGCCTTTTGTTTTTGTTTTAATTTTTGGTTTGGGGGTTTTTTCGAGTGTCACACCTGCGGCATGTGGAAGTTCCCAGGCTAGGGGTCTAATCGGAACTATACCACAGCCGCAGCAACATGGGATCCTAAACCCACCGAGCAAGACAAGGTTTCAAACCTGCATCCTCATGGATACTAGCTGGGTTCATTTCTGCTGAGCCACAACTGAAACTCCCAAGACTATTCCGTTTGATATGTTTATGCTGTAATTTCAGCACAATCTCAGTACAGTCTGTGGGCACAAACCTGTCAAGAATATTTCAGGCACAAGGGTTCTACATAGAGTTTGGGAACTATGGAAGGTACCAGTGTTGAAATAAGGCTCTTGACCGCAGAACTTCTTGGCACCCTTCATTGGCAAATATGTACTGCAAAGCTCTACGAGAGGGTGTAGATGGAGTATTTCCCAATTATTTGATTGCAAGAGTTTCTTTTCTTTTCCAAAGAAATCTCACCTTGCTAGTGTTTCATGAAATACACTGTGGAAAACACCGAATTTATTCACTGGCATTATACCAGCTCAGGGACTGATACAGCAGACATTGACAATGTTTGTTAAATGCTTGTGCAAAAAGAGGTTGAGGAGATGGTTCTAAACACCACCTCGGAGTTCCCGTTGTGGTGCAGTGGTTAACAAACCCGACTGGGAACCATGAGGTTGTGGGTTCCATCCCTGGCCTCGCTCAGTGGGTTAAGGATCTGGCATTGCCGTGAGCTGTGGTGTGGGTCGCAGACGTGGCTAGGATCCTGCGTTGCTGTGGCTGTGGCATAGGCCCATGGCTACAGCTCTGATTAGCCCCCTAGCCTGGGAACCTCCATAAGCCACAGGAGCAGCTCAAGAAAAGGCAAAAAAAGACAAATAAATAAATACCACCTCCATCCCACCCAGGTTACAGATGTACTTCCTGACCATGATGCCAAAGTGCAGAGTGAGTACAGCAGAAAGAACACCCAGGCTGAATTCAGACGAGTGTAACTATTGGGTGCCTTTAGGCAAATGAACTCCCTGAGCCCCAATTTCCATATATGTGATAGGGGGATAATATCTACTCCTCCTACTTGGTGAGGCAGTTGTGGGTATCAAAAGATAAGAGGTTTGAGACAACGTTTTATGAAATAGAAAACACTACACAAATTTAAGGAATAGCTCTCATTGTGGTGAAATCCAGTTACTGTGTCAGGGGAGTCGGGAGTTTGCACATTCTCTACACATAGATGGCTGGTCCCTCCTCATCCCACATTTAGAGTCTGGGGTCACGGGGGCAGGGGAGTGCGCTTAGGAAAAGAGGAGGAAAAGCCTCATCACTTTTATGTCAGCACCCAGAGCTAAATCAGGACATAATCCTCACTTTGCTGGTGAAGACCTTCAGGTCTTGAGAGAAACAGACTCAAGAATCTTTAGATCCAGAGAGGATCATGCCTG
This sequence comes from Phacochoerus africanus, assembly GCF_016906955.1. Lineage (NCBI taxonomy): Eukaryota > Metazoa > Chordata > Mammalia > Artiodactyla > Suidae > Phacochoerus > Phacochoerus africanus. The sequence continues at coordinate 42,035,306 of NC_062552.1, forward strand.
TGGCCTGAGGAAGGGATCGAACCCACATCCCAGCAATGACCCAGGGCACTGCAGTAAGGATGTCAGATCCTTAACCTGCTGCACCACAAGGGAACTCCCCGTGGGTGTCGTTTGATCCAACTTGCTTGTTTTATTTATTTATCCTTTTTTTACGGCCACACCTGCGATGGCATATAGAAGTTCCCAGGCCAGGGACTGAATCCAAGCTGCAGCCTTTTAACCCATCCTTTTAACCCACCGCACAGGCAGGAGATCCAACCGGCACCCCCACAGGGACCTGAGCTACAGCAGTCAGATTCTTAACCTCTTGCCCCACAGGGGGAACTCCAACTTGCTTGTTTTCGATGCATAGAAACTGTGGCCCAGCAAGGTTAAATAATTTGCCTCCCATCATGCTGAGATAATGGTGGCGCAGTGCTAGCAAGTTCAGCATAACTTAACCCGACAAACATTTACAAACATTTACCTAGTGAGCCTCTAGTGCAGGCTTGCCGCTGCCCTGGGGCTCAGGGACACAGAAGCAGGAGTCTGGTTTCCACCCTGAAGGAGCTCATAGGTGCTCAGAGGAGAGAGTAACAGCAAACACTAGAACAGAGGTGAAAATTAAAGACTGAATGTTGGAGTTCCTACTGTGGCTCAGTGGGTTATGAACCCAGCTAGTATCCATGAGGATGCGGGTTTGATCCCTGGCCTCACTCAGTGGGTTAAGCATCTGGCATTGCCATGAGCTTGGTGTAGGTCACAGATGCAGTTCGGATCCTGGGTTGTGGTGCCTGTGGTGTAGGCTGGCAGTTGCAGCTCTGATTCAGTCCCTAGCCTGGGAACTTCTATATGCCACAGGCACAGCCCAATAAATAAGACAATAAATAAAAATAATAAAAATAAAAAATAATCTCACAAGAATAAAGAAAATGAGACAGGGTCACCCATGGGAAAGGGATTTAGACAAACTTCTGGAGGAGAGAAGGCAGCTAGGAGCAGAGTGACCAATGCCAGAGGACAGAGAAAACTATAGCCTGGAATAAATCTCAAGGGCACTGCAGAGCGGGTGGGGGCCATATGTCTTTCAAACCTTTTTTGACCACACAGTATCTTGCCTAATCTCTTGGTTCTTTCTGGAGACCCAAGAAGTAGAAGTGAAGAATAAGTAATTCTTATTCAGAGGACCAGCTCTCTTCCCCAGCTTCCCGTTCAATCACCTCCCAAACAGACTGTGACCCAGACAGCATCTAAAGACTAAGGCTGCACGCACGCCTGCACGCGGTGGGGAATGGCAACGACTCTGACCCCCCATCTCAGTGATTGACTGAGGCCATGTCCCTTTTTCCCGTTAAAAACTTTCATGGCTGAGCAGAATCTTCAGAGATGTTTTGGGGGAAACGTTGAGTCTACCATCCCTCCAGATTTTGCCAGCATTCTGATTAAAAGCAACTTTCTGCCAACATTTATCTCTCTTTCAAGTGTTGATTTAAATTTTTTTTTTAATTTTTATTCATTGTTTTAAATCTTTTTATGGCAGTTTAAATCTTTTTATGACAAGGCTCTGTCAATTTAGTGAGCCGCAGTTCCTGAGTTTGGTAACATGGTCTAGTGTATAACTGAGGGGTTCCACTTAGACGAGCCCTGAGGCTGGTGAGTCATAATTGAAACAGCCTTCAATCCCACCCAGAAAATCCACTTTAATCGTTGAGGTCGGCATTAGTGACTTCAGGGGACATCCCGTCTGATGATGTGTTGGGAGACGCGAGGCAATGCTTTATCACGGTCTGGGCTGCTTCTGTCAGCAGATTATCTCCCCAGGGTCCGGGGAGCTGGGGTTTTATACTGGGGCTATTTTTAGCTGTCCGAAGTGGCTGCTGGGACCTATTGCCTCAGGAGGGGCTGGCGGGAACTGCACCCAGGGGAGAGGCATTCCATTCTGTAATCTTGGCCTGAAGAGCCCTCTAATGAGATTTGAGGATTTACAGCCTCTGAGATTTGGATGCCTCCTGAACCACAAGATCAGGTAGCTGGGCTGTGGACTCGAGCAGTCAACAAGAAACTGTCTACAGCTATTTCAGTCAGCGGAGCAATAGTTCCCATTCAAAACCGTTTGCTGAGACAAAGGGGACTGTTTTGCTTTGGGATGGATGGAGGCTTGGAAAGTCTTGGCTGGGGGCAGGTCTGAGGAAGATGCCCCCCCATGTTGATTTTTAACAGGGTCTGTGCCCCAAACCACATCTTTCCTTACCAGCCAAACAAGGCACTGATCAGCATTCAGGAAAGCAACTCGAAAGGTCTGGTTGGGAGATGCTGAGCTAGGTACTTAATTTGTCAGTGTTTCCACCTCCTTCTCTACTCCAGGATATCAAGGGCAAGAATGGCTGTAAAACCCATCACTGTCATATCATCTTCCCAAAGCACAGTCCTGACCTTGCAACTTTCTAGTTTAAAACCTTTAGATACTCCCTGTTGCTGACAAAATATCCTTTTAAAAGTCTTAGCTGTCATTCCAGGCCTTTTGTAATTCAGGAAAACCCTGAGTTTAATTTTGGTTCGTTCATGCCTCCACCTTCAGCACCCATCTCATGCTCCATCCAATGTTCCCTATGAAGGTATTTTCCACCTCCATGTCTGTGATGGGCTGAATGCTTGTGTTCTCCCCAAATCCATAGGTTGAAGCTCTCAGTTCCAATGTAGGTATATTTAGTGATATACCTCAAGGTAAGGAAATAACCTTCAAGGAAGTAATTAAGGTTAAATGAGGTCATAAGGATGGGACCTGATCTGATAGGATTAGTGTCCTTATAGGAAGAGACACCTGAGAGCTCTCTCTCCTCCTATGAGGACACACTGAGAAGGCTGCCATCTGCAAGGGGAGAAGAGAGCAATCATCAGCCCTACCATGCCTGCACCTTGACCTTAGATTTCTAACCTCAAGACATAAATGTCTTTTGTTAAACCTCCCAGGCTATGGTGTTTTGTTACACAGCCCAAGCTGACTGATACAATGTCTGTGCACCTTAACAGTATCACTTTCTCTATTTCCATGGACAAAATCCTTCAAAGAAATGCTTCCCTTTTTGTGAAATTGTCACTGGTCTTCTTGGTAATATCTCCCTCTTAGTAACATCTTCTTCTTCTAAATTCCCAAAGAAATTTTTCAGCACTTTTCCTTTGAAAAATTTCACTTTTTGACTTAGTAACTTATAAATATGAAATCTTCTCTACTGAGCTGAAGGTCCATTCAGGCAGGGGCTATGTCCTGTTCATCTTTGCACCTCCTTTAAATATCTCACACAGCATCCTTGACATGTTAAAAATGACAGCTGCCCTTTATTGAGTGCCTGCTCTGTGCATGTCTGAAATGCTTTCTGGGTCTAGTTGGAATCCTCGCTATCACCTCACAAGGAAGCTACTGTTATCCTCACTTAAAAACTTGTGGAACTTACTGTATAATTCTACTGAATGAGGTAGCGAATTCATACGAGGGGTTTAAAATTCATAGGAAATCTTATAAATGCTATGATGGGGTCACAATAAGATGTGAATGGGAGCCCAATTAGAAGGCAAGGTTTGGAAATTCTATTCTTCCCTCATCTCAAACTGTAAAACCACTGAGAGCTTGTGCAAACCAGAGCTTCCCCCCCCTCCCATTACATAATCCCATGAAAGGTTATATAAATTGTGTGAGATGCATAGCTAATAAGAGACAGGACCAGGATGTGAATCACTCAGTCTAGCTCCAGGGTGTCTGTCTGCTATAAGCCACTATGCTAGACTGCCTCCCAGTGACCTAGGACTGAGAAGGATGACGTGATTGCTAAGGTCTGATATCTCCTCCTTGGTCCCATTTGCCACCTGTGTGCCCACATTTCCTTCAGAGTTCAAGGTCTGCCTTCTCCATGAAGCCCTTCCTGATAAATCCAGTCCTCTTCCATCTCTGATGCCTTCGGTGCTTATCTGATACCGTGCATCAGTATTCTGGCAACTGATTCCCTCTCAACTCTTGTATTAATTTCTAAATACTTCACAGTGGGTGTTAATCCTTCCTCCTGAACAGGACAGAGCCTCAAAGAAAAGGACCCCAGCCTGGCGTGCTCTTCTATCTCTCACAGCATCTGCACACCAAATGCAGAGGACAAGCTCAGTAAAGACTTATCGGCTTGTTTATTGGAGATGGATTCAAGGGACACATAGGAAGGAAAAGGCAATTGACCTGTTCCTCATGAGCTCATGTCTCCAGCTATGTTTGCTATGGAATAAGAACTCATCACAACTGTAACCAAGCAGGACCCTGGGAGGCCTCCCCAGAGCAGACCCCCACTCCTGTCCTCCACTTGCCTTTTTATCCATAGAAAAACTTTAGTCAAAGAACCAATTTAATCAGGGAAGTAAAAAAATGAATAAATAGAGAGAAAAAAGGAAAACAGAAATAATAATTCAGCCACTCAACAAAGTCAAGGACCTTAAGTTCTTCAAAGACTAGAGATAATATTCTGAGCCATGTCCTTGGAGCTGTCTGGCAAGTGCTGAAGCCCCACGAGGTGGAAGAAGTCAACTGGATGCTGCCCACAAGCACGCAGACCCAGGACCAGTTGAGGTTGATGATGCTGATTCCCAGTGACCTCACCACCCAACCATCAGAAAAACGTCCACAAGCTGATCACGACCTGCCCCTCAAACACTGCAAGACTCCTCGCTACACCCTCAAACCTTGAGGCACTAGTCTGCTGTGATCTCCTCTTTGCCTGGCAATTAAAGCTTCTTTTTCTGTTTTCTCCAACTCTGCCCCTGCGTTTCTATTTGGCATTGGTGTACAGAGGCAGCTGAGATTCTGGCAACAAATCCACAAAAGAATTGCTCAACCTTCACCCTCATACTTTGTATGTAACAAGCCCTCTTCTCCTACCCAGATAACCCACCCTGCTTTAACATGGCGAGTTATTTTGACTGAGGGGAAAGGATCTTCATGTCTGGGATCCAGGCGTGATGCTACATTTGGCCCAAGTGGCTGGTGGGGCAGCATCTTCAAACCCCAAAGTAACTGCAGTTTGTTTTTGTTTTTGTTTTTGTTGTTGTTGTTGGGTTTTTTTTTTTTTTTTTTTGTCTTTTTGCTATTTCTTCGGGCCGCTCCCACGGCATATGGAGGTTCCCAGGCTAGGGGTCCAATCGGAGCTGTAGCCACCGGCCTACACCAGAACCACAGCAACTCGGGATCCGAGCCGCGTCTGCAACCTACACCACAGCTCACGGCAACGCCGGGTCGTTAACCCACTGAGCAAGGGCAGGGACCGAACCCGCAACCTCATGGTTCCTAGTCGGATTCGTTAACCACTGCGCCACAACAGGAACTCCTGCAGTTTTGATGAATAACAGTTGCCACAGAGAGAGACCCTCCATGGGCCTGGGCATGGCCAATGGATATTGACAGCTTTGCTGCCATTAACAAGGTCTGATTATGGATTGTAGATGTTTCCCTAAACAGCTGTCATTTTAAACCAATTGATTCATATAAACTTGTTGCACAGATACTATTTATCAATGAGAAAAATCTTAGTGGTGATTTCTTGACTTTGTGGGCATGACTACTCTTGTCTCACCAAATCCAGTCACCCAACCTTTTGTTTTTAGACAAGAGAATAAAGATCCAGAGAGGGGCTGTGACCACATAGCGGACGGGTCTTCATGCCACATCTGAACCCAGGTCATCGTACAGTAGCGCTGTCCTATAGACCCATCTAGGATGCTAGAAATGTCCCCTTCCAATACAGCAGCCCGTAGCCACATATGGCTGTTAGGCACTTGAAATGTGGATAGCATGACCGGAGAACTGAATTTTCAATATTTTTTCATTTAATTTAAAGTGAAATAGCCACTAATGCCTAGTGTTTTGAATAGCACAGCTCTAGAAAAAACCAAGCCAGTGTATAGAGGGCTGCTATTGCAAATATAAAAACTATCTGCCAAGTGCTTTCCTTTCTTGCTACCGCAGGAGAACAGGACAAAAATATGTTTCTGTAGAGGGGAAAAAATGCAGTTGTGCTCCCATTAACAAAAGGCTCTCATGTCAGTTATTCATTACCACGTACATATTTACCATGCAATTGTTAATCACTGAAACCTCAGAACATTAGTGGTTTTCTAAACAATGCATCCTCTTGTTTATATCAGCTGTTGCCATGTTAGCAGCAAGTCTGGGCAGTAATGGGAGGCCGACAGCTTCTGACAGACCTGACACTTCCACAGGCCCACAGGCTCATTGAAGGATGCAGACGGCTCCGCTTATAAAGCAAAAAATAGGGCATGGCTTAAGGCTCGGGTTTCTAATCTTTGTCCTCATGAGATTACACAAAACACTTGATTTCAGGCTAAAATTCATGCTCCATTCACAGGGAGCATCAGCTCATATTTTGAAGGGAGTGGTATCTGGGAACAGAGCTGCCAGACGATACGTTTTCCTATGTACATAATACAATTTATACACAAATCCATTCTGGACACTTTGGGCCTGAGTAGCTTTAAAATAGGATACCCCCTTGCTTGTGGTGAAGTTCACTTTTCCTAGGGTTTTCCAAGCAAACTCATGGAACTCTGGCAAGTTGAGAGGTGAAAAGATGGAAGCTGGTGTTACGTTTTGACTTATGTTGGTGAATGAAACTGGGACATCTGTTTTCCTGTCTCCTCATTAATCAGAACGGAAGGTGCCAAATAAAGACGATGCGAAAGACAACATAATCTTAAAAGAAAATAGAAAATAAGGAAGGTCAGCAAGCAGACTTTGCCTGAAGGCCAACGTATTTGCTATAGTCATTTCCCTCAATATCACTTTTTTTTTAATCTCTCTTTTTTTTTTGTCTTTTTTGTTGTTGTTGTTGCTATTTCTTGGGCCGCTCCCGCGGCATATGGAGGTTCCCAGGCTAGGGGTGGAATCGGAGCTGTAGCCACCGGCCTACGCCAGAGCCACAGCAATGCAGGATCCGAGCCGCGTCTGCAACCTACACCACAGCTCACGGCAACGCCGGATCGTTAACCCACTGAGCAAGGGCAGGGACCGAACCCGCAACCTCATGGTTCCTAGTCGGATTCGTTAACCACTGCGCCACAACGGGAACTCCCTCAATATCACTTTAATATCATTATCATTAGACTTTAGTCCTCGGGCACTTCATGACTACATTCCAAACTGCGATGCAAACATGACTTTAAGGGGCCAATATGTGGAAAGAAAGGAGAAGCAACTCAAGAGAAATAGGGATCTTAAAGTCAATTTTGACAACCTCCACTTCTGGTTAGGATGGGTTAAAAGGAAACGGGTTGACACTTAACAACTAGAAGATTGCTGTAAACAGTAAGTAAAGCAGACAAACCACATGAAGTGATGGTTTTCAGACACTGGGGACAGGTAACACAGAACCCAAAAAGAGGCTGGTGGGTTCTCGGATTTGAGGAGACAACAGAGTTTTGTGTTTTAGAAGGTTGAGGCAGAATTCACAAAATGAAATACTAGAAAAGATAGAGCTGCAGAAAGAGAGAGAGAGAGAGTTAGATAGATAGATAGATGCAATCCATATTTTGCACCTTATGGAAAATTACCTTAAAATGGATCATAGAACTAAACATAAAGCCTAAAGCTGGAGTTTCCGTCGTGGCTCATTGGTTAATGAATCCGACTAGGAACCATGAGTTTGCGGGTTCGATCCCTGGCCTCGCTCATTGGGTTAATGATCCGGCGTTGCCATGAGCTGTGGTGTAGGTCGCAGACGCAGCTCTGGATCCTGCGTTGCTGTGGCTCTGGCATAGGTCAGCAGCTATAGCTCCGATTCCACCCCTAGCCTGGGAACCTCCATAGGCTAGGGACAAAAATAGGCTAGGCAAAAAGACAAAAAAAAAGTAAAAAATAAACAAACAAACGAGAGTCCAGAGAAGGACTCGTTGTCTTGGACACGGTCTCCCTCCCCCAGGATCCTGATTGGCAGCCCCACCCCAGTTAGCTGATGTTCCTTCTCCCAGCGTTGACACCACTCACCTTCTCCTAGTTCTGCACTGGATTTGGCTTCCGTGTCTATTGACAGATTGATTGGTCCGTTATACTGAGGCCAAAACACAAAGGCAGGCCCAGGAACAAGGACATGCTGAATTAGCTATGGTGACACTGTTTCCCCAGGCTGTTCTTCATACTGTTTAACGCCAACCACCGTGGAAATCAAGTCTTTGGACCCAAACATCCCTTCTGAGCCCAGCGAATAAAATGGAACAGAGTGTTGGCTTCCTGCCCAACTTCAGGGAGGTGCTAGGCACATGCCAGGCGGTCTCATGAATACCTCAGAACTAAAGAGATGAAGGTGCAAACAGGCCACGGACTTCTCATAGACCCCTTTGCATTTGGTGGGAAATGTGGATCCCAGCAGTGGCGGTCTTGGTCTGGAGGTTTCCATGCTTCAGCTCATTTCTACCGGCGGAGGCTGGAGTGGGTCAAAGCATTCCTCCTTCCCCAAAGCTATGGGCCAACAGACTTGTCATGTGACCTTATTTGTGGGGTCTTTGTAGTTGCAATTAAATGAAGGCGCTTGAGATGAGATGGTCCTGGATTAGGATGGGCTCTAAACCCACTGACAAGCCTTGATGAGACAAGAGAAGAGAAAACAGATTCAGGAGTTCCCGTCGTGGCCCGGCAGAAATGAATCTGACTGGTATCCGTGAGGACACAGGTTCGATCCCTGGCCTCGCTCAGTGGGTTAAGGATCTGGCATTGCCATGAGCTGTGGTGTATTGTGCGTCTGCCATCTTCCCCTGACCCTGATATCTCACCCTAATTCCTTCTGGGCTGTGAGACAGCACATGGCTGGCATAAGATTAACTATAAGAATTGGGCTGAAAAGGACGGAACAGCAGGACATGCATCAACTGAGAGAACAAAGTGTCGACCTTGGCAAGCCGGGTCAATGCAAACAGGCACGCTGTTCGCTGTTCGAGTAGACACTTGTTGCTTCTCGAGATGTGATGCATAGATAGCTATGACCAGTCTTCCTCCTGCCATATAGATAACAATCATATGCCTAAAGGTTAACGTTGAAAAATAACTTGCCACGTGACTGGAGGCATTATACCCCAAAACCTTTTCCCCCTACTCACATTTTTAAAATGCCAATGAGCACAATAAAAGCGGTGAGGCACTGACATCTGGGGCTCTTGACCCATGAGGGCTTGAGTCCCCTGGTCCTGCTTTGTTGATCTGCACCTTGTCTCTGTGTCTTTTATTCTGTCTTCACGTTCTTTCAGCTTTGCAGTGCCCATCTTTCACACCCCGCTCGCTGAGCTGGTCTTGGCAGTGTGGTTCACAGATGCAGCTTGGATCCTGCGTTGCTGTGGCTGTGGTGTAGGCTGGCAGCTACAGCTCCGATTGGATCCCTAGCCTGGGAACTTCACAGAGACACAGTGGATGATGGACGAAAGCAGAGATGGGAGTGATGCAGCCATAAGCCGAGGTATGCCCGGAGCCCCCAGAAGCTGGAAAAGGTGGGAAGGATTCCTCCAGAGCTGTCAGAGGGAATGTGACAGTGCCAATGCCTTGACTTCAGACTTCTGGTCTCTAGAACTATGAGAGAGTAAGTTCCTCTTGTGTTAAGCCACCAAGTTTATGGTCATTTGTTATAGTAGCTCTATGCAACTAATTAAGACAGAGGGCTTGGAGCACCAGTCTCATTACAGCCACAGGCCACCAGGACAAGCCTTCCTCCTCCTGCATTGCCCCAGGGATCCCTAGAAGTAACTTATTCCCTCCTACCTCCGTTAATTCAGTCATCCTTTAAGTAGCCATGGACTGGGTATATGTGAATAGACAAAAGGCAGAACCACTTTCTGAGAGAGAGAGAGAGAGGGAGAGGGAGCTCCGCGAGACCGCAAGACACAGAGAGAGAATTAAAACATTAAGTGTTACGGGCTGAATTGTATCTCCTCAAAATTCATACATTGAGTCCTAATCCTAGTATCTCATAATGTGACTGTGTTGGGAGCTAGGGTCTTCGACGAGGTAATTAAGTTAAGATGCGATCATTAGGGTGGTCTCCAAATTCAATATGACTCGTGTCCTTACAAGAAGAGGAAATGAGGACACAGACATATGCAGAGGAAGGACCACGTGGGGACAATGGAGGAAGATGGCAGCTGCAGGCCGAGAGGAGAGGCTTTTGAAGAGACCAACCCTGTCGACACCTTGATTCTAGCCTGCTAGCCTCCAGAAGGATTCTAGAGACTTCTAGCCCCCAGAGTGACGAGAAAATAAATTTCTGTGTGCTTTGTACCACCCAGGCTGTGGCACTTTGTTATGGCAGCCCTTGCTGGCAGGTTGGTACATTGAGGTAAGACCCAGCCCAGCCCTGACTGCAGGGGCCAGGGAAGGCTTCTGGAAGAAAGGGTCTGAAAGGACAGTAGGTTATGCCAGGAAGGGAGAGCATTGAAAGAGAACAGCTTGAGCAAAGGCTCAGAGTCATGAAAAGGCCGAGGGTCCGAGTCAGCATTTTTCAAGGCAAAGGGCGAGTCAGGGTAGCAGAGATGAGGTCTTGGCTAAGAGCCCGATGAGGCGTGAAGACGTCCTCATCCATTCCCTCATGCCTGCCTTTTCCTGGGGGCAGCGGGGAGCCCCTGCCTAGCCAGAAACAGGGAATGGTAGGATCAGGTTCCATTCTGGTGATGCTGTGGGGCTTCCTAGGAGAAGGATGAGTCTAGAGGCAGAGCGACCCGTTGAATGAATACATGTGGCCAAGATGACCATGGCCAGTAGTGGCCAGGATGGAGAGAAGAGAACGAATGTGAAACAGACCGGCCAGTTGGGAAGTAAAGAAATGGAAATCTAAATAAATGACTCCAAAGTTTTGGTTTGTACAGTTGGTAATACTGCCCGCCAAGGTGGTGGGACAAGGTGGGGGGGAGTTGACATTACATTTGCAGCCCCGTAAGGAAAAAGTATCCAAAATTTCCTTTGGAAAACAGGGTGGGTTCTAATTTCCCATACTTATTTCAGAAGGTCACATCACCTTTCCAGAGCTGACCTAAACCCCCATGATCATTTGGGCAATGCGTCTTTATGACTCCTCTTGTGAGGGTTTCTTCCCATGGTTTCTTGAGATGCTAGAAGGCTTAGAGCAAGCAGCTGACTCCACAGAAAAGACTGGAGTCAGGTGGGTGGCTCTGAGCACATTCTTCTTTCTCCTACGTTGACACATGAGGTGCAATGCCCCAGGTCAGGAGACACAGTGCATCTCAGAGACAGGCAACAGCAAAGTTCATGGACCCTCCAGAGATCAGCTTCCACAAGAAAGTTTGCCTAGGGTTTCAGAATGTTCCTGAACCTCCTGTAGCACATTCATGAACATTCAGCCAGGCTAGGAATACCAACACGGAGGGAAGTGCCCTGGGTGGTGGCGGTGGGAGTTGGGGGTGGGTGGTCAAAGCCCTGGATTTGCTACTAATTTGCTGTTAGGCTTGGGTGAGTTCCTTGACTCCTCTTGTTTTCGACCGTCTTGTCATAGTGCTGGGATTCTGTTCCCTTTTTGATTGATAGTATTGACTCAGAGCAAACTAGAAACTCACGTCGGCACCTAGAAAAGGATTTTGAATAAAACTGGGACTTGATTGTTCCCAGTGTCTTAATTAGGAAGACATTATGACAAGAATAGCAATCTTTGTTCAAAGCTGCCCATTGTTCTGTTTTTATATGTTTCGCTGGTTCCAGGAAAAGACAGTTGGATACATGCAGCAGGCTTAGACTTGCACTTTCTTACAAGTATTTCCAAGGACATAAGTGACGTGTCCTGATGATTGATATTAGCTGTTCTTAGGGGTCGTGAACAGGAAGCTCCTTGCAGGCCTCCAGCTACTTTCAGACATCTAAGTGGAAAACTTCTGAGTACTGGCCAGGCTAAGACAGACCACACAAACACATCTTTTTTAATTGAGAACTATACTCACACCACAAAAACTTTATGCTGAATCCACCTTATCCCTCCACCCATCAAACACAGAGTCACTAGATACACATAAAGATTCTGTATAAATCAACATCCCACTTGCAAGATTTTCCAGAAATTTGTATGAGGTCAAGGATCTAAATATTTGGGCATATTCAGGTCAGCAGTTGAATGAATAAATAACCTCAAAAAATAGGAGAGTCATTACACACCACGTATTTACATCTAAAGGCTTGAACGAATCTTAGAAATGACATTCGGGGAGTTCCCCTCATGGCGCAGTGGTTAACGAATCCGACTAGGAACCATGAGGTTGTGGGTTCGGTCCCTGGCCTTGCTCAGTGGGTTAACGATCCGGCGTTGCCGTGAGCTGTGGTGTAGGTTGCAGATGCAGCTCGGATCCCGTGTTGCTGTGGCTCTGGCGTAGGCCGGTGGCTACAGCTCCGATTCGACCCCTAGCCTGGGAACCTCCATATGCCACGGGAGCGGCCCAAGAAATAGCAAAAAAAAAAAGAAAAAAAGAAATGACGTTCGGTGGATGTCGGCTCCTGTTCGACACAGTCGGTGGAGGTGCTCCTTAATTTCCTTTTCCATCACCCTAAACATTGCTTTGCTCATGATATTCTCCTCCAAAACCTTCTGTTACACCCAGTTGCCTTCAGAATAAAATCCAAGCCCCTCCGTTTGCCGCGCAAGACTGTCTTTCTGGTTCTTTAGCCTCAGCATCTGCTCTGCCCCGAGGCAGACCTTCCCTCCACTCTAGCCTAACAGTCTACTCACACGTGTGCGTATTTGCTGCCAGCTTTGTTTCTGCTGGCTTTCTTTCCCACTGCCTGGCATACACCCCCTGCTCCTCAACGGAGTCACACTGCAACATGCAAATCCTGCTGCATGCCTCTCATTTCCTCAGCGGGATTTCCTAGTTCCTTGTCTGTGGTAATGACTTTTTGTTTGCCTCCATGGCAAATGGACTCAATGTGTTGCTTATGAAAACTTGCAGGAAGGACCTATTCTTACCTGATCTTGGCCAAGGAAAGAGCCAGGCTTCAGACAGTGGAAGGAAAGAAAGGAAAGGAAGGAACACCTCTGTGTCAATAAGATTGTGAAAATGGGGCATCCCCATCAATACAGAACTCAAGCATCTACTCACAATATATGTGTATTTATTCATTTACAAATGATATTAATGTACTACTGCAAGAATACACTGTGCATGTTATGAAACACATAAAATAAGATTTAAGAGGGCTAGGTTAAATTAAATAGAAATACTGCTTAATATTTTTAATTCTAACTATAGTACTCTAATTGCCCATGGAACATGTTGAATACTCTATTTTGGACACTATGACCCCGGGAACAGCATCAGACTCCTGTGCTACAGCAATAGTAACCATGTCTACTAACAATTCTGTGACACTTTCCATGATACTCAACCAAATAATAGGGAGTCACTCCTTTAGATAAAAAAAAAAAAAAAACTACTACAGGCTACGTGTTTAAGAAACATTCATCAGGGCTCTTACAGTGCTTGATTTCAGAAGGGCATCATTTACATTTTCTCTGAATGGTGCCCCCTAACTTTGCTCAGTGTGCAACCTGTGCAACTCTGCATGAGACCCTGTGAGTGCCTAATCAGAGATAGATCCTAAGGACACTTTCCAAGGAACAGGCTTCACGTGAACTGAGGGTGGAAAGGTGTGTTGATCTCCTGTTGGCCCTGGCAACCATACCCAAATCTGGAGATCCTAATCATTATCAAGCAGTCTCCTGGAATGGATAATAGATGGTGCCAGACATGTGACACTGATAAAGAGCTGGAGCCACGTAAGCTGGTCAAAGACTGTAAGAGCTAGAAGAGACTGCAGTTCAGAGATGAGGAAACTTGGGTCCAGGAATGTTTCACAGTAAATTATTGATGAAGTTGTGGTAGTTTCCTGACCAGTGCTCTTTTCACAAGATTACACTGTCACATTAAGATCTGCTAACAGAACACTTATAATGTCTACTAACTATAAGGCATGGTGCTTAAAATAAAAATGATTGTTTTATGGATGGTTCAAATTGATCGTAATAAGCAATAATAATTTAGGCTCCTAAATATTGAGCATTTACTATAGTCAGATACTGTACTAAGCAGTTTACGTGGATTCTCTCATTTAATCTCCATAACAGTTCTATGAGGAACATATCATTATGGCATCCATTTTCCCAAGAAGGAACCTGGTAAACAATTTAACAGAATTTAATTTGCTAAGTCAGATTTCAAACTATGCAACCTGACTTCAAAACCTGCTCTACAATATATATATGTGTGCCTTCTATAATCAATGACATCAACTATGTGCAGGAAAATGGTGATCATTTGAACCATTTCCTTTGCAACAGTCATTATTGAAACACTTTCCCCCCTTTGCATTAAATAAAATACTAGAATGCTTTTCTCTATGTCCTTCTGTCTCTCTATCTCTCTCTCCTTTCATCCCTCAGTCTCTCTGTCCCTCTCTTTCTCTCTCTCATACACACTTATACACAAACACAACTAGGAAAATGTCTACAGGTCCTTCAGTTTTAGCAGAAAGTAGAAAGATGTCTCATAATCCTATCAGCGAATTCTGAACCGACAATGCTTTTTGGTGTCTTATGACGTGGATTGAAGCTCTCCCTCCCTAGAGGCGTTTCTTTCCTTCTTCCTTCCTTCCTTTTGCTTTTTAGGGCCACACCCAAGTGGGTGGTCTACACCCACACAGCCCAGAAAAAGAAGAAGCCCAGGACCCCAGCGACAAACCTGCTAGGACGATGGTGAGCCCTGTCCACTTCAGGGGTCCCGGCACCAACCCTGCAGAGCTGGGAGGAGCAAGGAGCTTGAGTGGGTCACTCTCATGCCCTCCCCTCCCTCGCCAGCCCTACAGCCCCATGTCACCCATTTTTGTCATATGTCCACTCCCCAGCAAATAAAGAACGGCGAGGGTGGGGTGGGGGGTTGAGAACCAAGGATTATGACTGCTGTCTCACTACGTGAGGCTGAATATCTTCATCAAGAAACCGAGGTTGATGGTACACTCTATGACCCCTTAGTTAACATGGTTATACTAAAAAGAATGTAAAGGGTTAATTAGATCTAATATTTGCTCTAGGGAACTAAGGATCTTAAATAACATGTCACTGTCAAGTAGTTTTTCCTATGTCTGGTACCAGCTAGACATGCCATTAATTCTATTTCCTCCTACTTCTGTTTGGTTTAACACCAGTGTGCAGGCTCATTTCTGATGAAATCAACACTTCGCCAAATGCACAAATAATGGTTTGATGTGCTCGTAATGACAATGATCATGACAGTGATGATTCATTCATCTTGTCTGTTGCAGGAAGTTTCATGGTTGCCTCTGTTCTGAAAAGATACACCTCGTCCTCATTTTTTAAAAGGTGGGGTTTTTTTAAACTAACACACAATAGGCATGTGGATATATAAAGGCTGGAAGCCTGCTTGAATGCACCTGTTTGCAATGTCACCTCCTCCATGGAGCCTCTCTGGATTTCTCCATGCACCCTGCACTCCCAGGATACCCACAGCACTCTGCTCACTCCTCCATTTCACCAAAATCCACAAACTACAAGTCTGTTTCCTGCACCCCATTGTTATTTCTTGAGAGCAAGGGCCCTGTCTTACACATCCTTCTCCCTCCCAAATGCTCAATACAATCCTGGACAAGGTATCCCGGGTAACTCAGTATGAATGAAACACTCTGCTTGGTGTTTTTGAAAAGGACCTTGTGGTAGAATAAAGGAGACACAATTTATACACCAAAAAACTAGGGAAAAATACAATGCAGGAAATAATTATGTATTAAATTAGTAGATAAAGTGCATTTCATTAGAGGAGTTAATTAGAAATCAAGAAGGGGAGAAATAAGTGTGGACTGGATTTTTGATTTGCTTTGTTTTTTTCGTTTTCAGCCACCTCGCAGCATATGGAGTTCCCAGGCCAGGGATCAGATCCGAACCACAGTTGAGACTTAAGCCACAGCTGCGGCAAAGTGGATCCTTCACCCACTGTGCCAGGCCGGGGATTGAACCTGTGCCCCAGCTCTCCCAAGACTCTGCCATTCCCTTTGTGCCACAGCGGGAACTCCTGGACTGGGGTTTTTATAGGTTCACAGAGTAACCATTTTTATCAGCAAGAAGTGGAGTTTTTACTAAGATGTTGTCTTCACGTAAAAAAAACTGTGTAAATATGAATTTGGGGGGTGTTTGGAAAAATTCCTCTTGATCCATAAAGATGATTTGTTTCGCCCCAAAGTGCTCAATGTTTTGATAATATTCAAACCATATCTTTATTAGAATATCAGTCTAATACAAAGATCACCAATGTTCTTTGTTTAAGTATCCTAAGTGTTAAATATTAACACTGGCCCCAAGTATCTCACCACTAGAGAAATCATTTTACCTCATCAGATATTGGAGTTATATTGGTGCCAAAGGGCAAGCTTGGTGACAGAGGGAACATTTATTGCCCATATAGATGAAGTTGTATCTGTGACCTTAGACACTTAGGAAGGAAACTCTGGTGCCACCGTAGGTTTGACTTTTTCTCACAAGCCTTGATTTCGTTTTTGAAAATCACGTTGGCGGAGGAAATTTAACCAGACAGGAAAATGCCCTGAACGTCTGTCACAAAGGAAAGGATTTGAGCGACAATTTCTGCTCACCGAAAAGCAGATGTCTAAAAACTGCTTTGCCCATAGTTTAGAAAAGTCAGTGACAAGACACACTTGACACTCTTGGAATGCATTTTTCAATGCTCATGATTGTGAGTGGTCCTGGGTGAACTGTGGACCGACTCACTCTATCAGCCCTTCTCTTGAATATGTATGACACCCAAGGTCCGTGACTCCATGCACCCCTCCCTGTTCACTGGGAGCAAAAGAAAAGACCAAGGTTACGCCATCTGCGTGTGCAGGTGCACCTGTCACAGGCAGCCCTTACCTTCACAAAGAGGCTAATCTCGGGGCTGGTGGAAGTTGGTTCCTTTTCTTCAGAAACAGCAGCAGCAGAGGAGTGGGCGGGGAACCCCTCACTGGGGGACAAGGCCCTGCTGTGCCGGGTGGAGAAGCTGGAAGGAGAAGGCTGGGCTTCCTCCATCTCGCTTCCATTCTCCTGGGGCTGCTCCAGGCCAGCCTCCTGGTCCTGGGTGGGTGAGAACAATTCTCCCACCCAGATGCTCCTGTCATCCTGGGCCTCATGGGGCTGAAGATCTTGGGCCTCAGGATACACTTCATCAGGCAGGAGGTATTCTCCCACTTCTGGTTGAAAAGAGGCCGAGCTGCTTTCCTCGCGCCCAACTTGATAAACGGCCACGAAGTCATATTCGTGGGTTTCCAGCTCGGTGGCATAAACCTTGTCTTCTGCCCTTGACTCTTTGTGAATGGCATCATAAAGGGGGCCTCCGTTTTCTGCGGTCTGCTCGGTGTTCTCATACACCCTCTCTTTTTGGACTCGGTCGTAGATGGTGCTGTAGTCTTCGTCACTCATGGTTATGGGTCTGACCGATCCTGGCGCAGGCAGACCCAAGCAGATCTGCAATGAGTCAAGGGCTGGAGGATGCTGCAGTGCTTGTGGAGGAATCAGCGGGCTTTTGACCCACCGCCACTAGCAACAGCTATCAATGACTGGTATCTAACAATCATTTACCGGAGACTTTAGTCAGCCAACCACAAATCCACTGGACGTAAGATAAAGCTTACACGCTCAGTTAACTCCTTCTCTCCTAAGGAGATTTCCAGCAGACTCTGTGGTGTTCCTCCTTGCCAGTAACTCCAAGATTCTTGGGATCAACAGGAGGCTGACTCAAATTACCTTCCCCGTGTGCGTGGAAATTCTGAATACTTAGCCATTTGTCAAACAGAGCTCCCTCTTGCAATTGCCTCCAAATATTGATGACATTTGAGAAGCCCCTGCAATGCCATGAAGAACAATTCTTCACGGTTGTAACTCATCTGGTAAGAGCTGAATGCATTACCCAGAACACTTGTTCCGGTGCTGATACCCTATGACAAATCAGCCATACGTGCTCCAGTTAGGTGATGAATGCCGTTCACATTTCTTATCTGGAAACACCACTGGGCCATTAAGCGGCAGAAGGAAAAGGCGATTAAGGCTCTGGTCTATGGTCACATCAGTGTAGATCATCCAGACCAAGGGGCCTGAAGATTTATGGCTTTGAGTTTAATTCTTTTCACTTAAACCTGTGTGATCATTGCAGTCAACACACCTTCACTCAGATTCTCTTATGCATAAGATACGGAACGGAGCACTCAGGGTTTGAGTTAGAAGATACATCCTCTGTCCTCAAAGGACTTCTAAATATAGTTGGGGAGGGGTTGCAGGGGGGGGAGGGCAGAAAAGGAAACAGAAACCCTACTGAAACCCTAAGGGGCATAGAATAAAATATTCAAGTCTTTTTTTTTTGTCTTTTTAGACAAAATTCAGTATTTCCAGCCTTTTTTTCATGATCATACAACCTCCTGTCCCTAAAGGATCCTTTCTAGGTATTTTTTCCCATGAAATTAAAATAGTGCTGATACACTACACATCTGTGTACATACTGTATGTATATCTGTGTCTTATACATTCAAAAATAATAAGTTTTTTGTTCCCTATGAACCAATTTTCACCCCTTTGGGGGTGACAGTACTCCAATGGAGAATGTGTGCTTTAATTGCCAGAACATTTCCAGAGTGTGTGTCATTCTGCATTATTTCCAAGAATCACTGTGACGCACTGAGCCTCCGTTCACCCGCCTGCTACCAGGTCCTCACCAAGATGGCCTAGGGAGTCTGAGCAGGCTGGTTAAGCCTAGGGTCCAAGATCACACAGGTACGTTATCAATGTGTTCCCCCCTCCCATCTCAGGACGCCCCATCATGATTTCGTTACAGACTGCAATATGCAACCAGTCATCCTGTTAAAGCATAAATCAAATCATCTCACCCTGTGCTCAGACTCCTATAACGGTTCCCCCATTTCTCTTGGAAAAGCCAGAGCCCTTCAAATGACCCACAAACCCTACAAAATCGACCCCAGCTCTCCAGCAGCAGCTTTCCTCCCTCTTGCTCATCCTACTTCAGAGGGGACAGCCTCTTGCTCTGCCTGTAACGCTCCCGAATGCTCCCGTATTAGGATCCGTACATGGGCTGTTCCCTCTGCTCAGAGTGCATCTCCCTGGGGCATCTGCAGAGTCAACCTCAAACCCTTCTAAGTTTTTGCTGATGCAGCCCTTTCTCACCGAGGCCACTCTGTCCTGGGCAATAGGTCAACCTATTCCAACTCCCATCTCTCCTCACGACTCAAATTCTTTCCCTGACCTTTTATTTCTTTTTCCATAATACTATCACCTTCTATGAAGATATCTACATTACTTTTTTTGCTACACATTTAGAGTTTATTTTCTGCCTTTTCCCACTAGAACGTAAATCCTGTGGGAGCACAGATCTGTGTCTGCTTTTTCATTTTTCTTTCCTTTTTTTTTTTTGTCTTTTGCCTTTTTAGGGTCATCCCCCACAGCATATGGTGGTTTCCAGGCTAGCGGTCCAATGGGAGCTGTAGCTGCTGGCCTACACCACAGCCACAGCAACGCCAGATCCAAGCTGTGTCTTCGACCTACACCACAGCTCACGGCAATGCCGGATCCTTAACCCACTGAGCAAGGCCAGGGATTGAACCCACATTCTCATGGATACTAGTCGGGTTCATTAACCACTGAGCCATGATGGGAACTCCTACTTTAGTCATTTTTCAAGCACGTAGAACAGGGCCAAACAGGCTTTTCCTGTTTCTCCAGAGCAGAGCCAGTACCCTCTCTGAAGAGCAGTCTGGTGGATATGACGCGTTCCCTCTTGTTGCACTCAGTTCAGATGTGGCAACTCCCTGATGAGATGTTGGAGACCCTGAAGACCCAGCGGCTGTGAACTTCCAAAGAGATGCATGCAATAGCTCTGAATTGCTTGATCTTGGAAGCCCGGGAATGGTTCCGCCGCCAGAGGGGCTCGGCTGGAGCATCTCAGACAGTGGGGGCAAGCGGAGAGCACTGTTCCACCCGGACCCGCCTCCTCACAGGGGTTCTCATCAGGAGCTTGCAGACGATGGGGAAGGGGAAATGAGGATGTGCCAGAAAGGGCTGTTTGAAAAGAGTCTGGAATCTGTTCAACATTTCCAGGTGAAGGCGAGAAGGACAGCAAAAGGCATGAATTTCCTACAGAGCTCAGATATTTGACTTTCACTAGGAATATTCACTGGAGTTTCGTTCATTCCAGCCAATCTGGAATTCATCAAACCCCAGACTTCCTAGGACAGGAAGAGATGGCGAGGCCAGACTCTAACTTAGGTCCTGGGGTGAGGGACTGGGCCCCGAGAAACCTGTGATTAAAACGCCACCCTGAGGTAGAGGAGGTAGCCATATGGGCTTTAGGAACCTCCGGACAAATGGCTGGCCTCCGAAGAGCAGGAAACAGTTACAGGGAGGGAGAAGGCTAGGGGGGTATTTTAAGAAAGGCAGGTTAAAGTTAAATTACAGGTAAAAGTTAAAGTTAATTACGAGGTATCATGTTCAGTGACAAATAAGTGGGGCCGTCCTTTGGGGCTGCAGGATTTCAGAAGAGGGTGAGGTCACCTGGGCTGGGGAGGAAGAAAAGGGAAAGTGAGTATCTTAGGTGGTAGAAGAGACGTGGACCACGAAGTGGAGAAGGAGGGGATACGGTATGGGCTGTGATGCGGAATCAAGAATTCACAGCAACAGAGAGCACACCCCATTGCGTGGAGTATATGGATTAAGAAAAAATAAAACGAGAGAGAAAATGACAGTCCTGGGCTAGCCTGTAGATGGCTTTGAATGCCAGGATCAAAAGTCCGAAGGTTGTGCTCAGGATGACACTGAGGATGCACAGAGACATAACACAGAGAGTTCAATTCCACCGTCATTTACACTCCGGGTGGATTCAAGACAGAGACAGATGTTCAGAGAATACCATTTCGGGTAGCTGGTGTTGACTAAAAAATCATGCACAAAGTAAAAGTTAAGAATTATGTTTTGGGGAGTTCCCATCGTGGCTCAGTGGTTAACGAATTCGACTAGGAACCATGAGGTTTTGGGTTTGATCCCTGGCCTTGCTCCGTGGGTTAAGGATCCAGCATTGCCATGAGCTGTGGTGTAGGTCACAGACACAGCTCGGATCCCGCGTTGCTGTGGCTCTGGCGTAAGCCAGTGGCTATAGCCCCGATTCGACCCCTAGCCTGGGAACCTCCATATGCCGCATGAGCAGTCCTAGAAAAGGAAAAAGGACCAAAAAAAAAAGAGAGAGAGAGAGAGAGAATTATGTTTTGGAGTTCTCATTGTGGCTCAGCGGTAACAAACCCGATTAGTATCCACAAAGATGCAGGTCTGATCCCTGGCCTTGCTCAGTGGGTTAAGGATCCAGCATTGCCATGAGCTGTGGTGTAGGCTGGGAGCTATGGCTCCGATTCGACCCCTAGCCTGGGAATTTCCATATGCCGCAGGTGCGGCCCAAAAAAGAAAAAAAAAAAAATTATGTTTTATTTGGCAGACTTACTGAGGAGTTAAGCCCATGATACGACTCTCAGAAAACTCTAAAGGACTGTTCCTAAGAGGGGAGGGAGGAGCCAGGAAATATAGGAGTTTTTGCCAAAAAGACTCAGGTAGTCAGAACATCAAAAGACGTTAAAGAAAACCAGACATACTGAGTTAATGCATTTAGCTCTTTTCTATGGATGGGAAGGAAGATGCAAGAGTCTGGGCTCAGGGAAATCACTCCTTTGATATGCACCTTAACTCTCTAGGGCAGCATCCCATCTTTCTCCATCCTGAATCCCCTCTGGGTGCACCATCAGGGGTGGCCGCAGGGACTGAGGGCTTGCTGGGCGCCAACATCCTTTGTTTACTGAAATGGCAGGTGACATTCCTTGTCCACACTGGCATTGCTGACTGGGCTCCTGACACATCACGTGACATCCACCTTTCAGCATCACAGGGAGGGAACTGCACAGAAGCCACCAGAGAACTCCTGATGGTTCTGCTGCACCAGTTCCATCACTGGGACTGTGCCCCGCCTCCAGTGACCTCTCCGGGCACCCTCTCCTCCTGGGAGCACCATCAAACTCCATTTCCAGCCAGGCCCTGCACAGTTTCATTTTTCTAACCTTCATCTAGTTGTTCCAGATTTCTGAATTTCTTTTCCTTTTTTGTCTTTTTAAGGCCGCACCTGTGGCATATGGAAGTTCCCAGGCTAGGGGTCAAATCAGAGCTGCAGCTCCTGGCTTATGGCATAGCCACAGCAGCTCAGGATCCAAGCTACATCTGCCACCTACACCACAGCTCACGGCACTGCTGGATCCTTAACCCACTGAGCGAGGCCAGGGATCGAACCCGCATCCTCATGGATACCATTCAGGTTCATACCACGGAGTCACAACAGGAACGCCCAGATCTCTGAATTTCATTCCTCGCAATGCTGACTCTGCCATTATACCCCCTCATAGATATCTCTTAAAATCTGGCTGCATTTTCTTACTTTTCAAATTGTAAATAAGTCACCCCTATCTTGATCATTACTACGTTGGCTGGTCCACCTCGGTGCTGGCTACTTTATAGAAAATCGGGCAGAGGTCCTAAGGGTCTTAGAAGCTTGAGTGAAAGTCATTTATAATGTTTCATTGCTTACAGGAAATGAATAAAGAAAATAGGAAAAGAGGAAATATTAAATATTGGGAGGACGCGATGGAAGGCATGTGCTTCATTCAATCTAATATGAATGGAAGGGACACGAAGTTATTCAAATAAATTTGATAAAGAAATTGAACACCCAAAAAACGTCATTTTATTTTTTTATTTTTTATTTTTTTTTGGCTTTTGTCTTTTTTGTTGTTGTTGTTGTTGCTATTTCTTGGGCCGCTCCCTCGGCATATGGAGGTTCCCAGGCTAGGGGTTGAATCGGAGCTGTAGCCACCGGCCTACGCCAGAGCCACAGCAACGCGGGATCTGAGCCGCGTCTGCAACCTACACCACAGCTCACGGCAACGCCGGATCGTTAACCCACTGAGCAAGGGCAGGGACCGAACCCGCAACCTCATGGTTCCTAGTCGGATTCGTTAACCACTGTGCCACGACGGGAACTCCAAAAAAAAAAAAAAAACGTCATTTTAAAAATAGGATGATCTATGTGCCCTCAAGCCCTCAGGCAGGGCAACCCCTGCTTCACCCTCTCCCTGCCCTGGCACTGTCGTCCTCACTCAGCCCCAGGGCCCCACCCTCAGGGACGCCCCCAGCTGGCCCCTTGCCTTTCCTCTTTATTCTGAGTGGGTCTAGTTTTGGTTTGGGTTTTTGGCCGAGCCTGTGGCATGTGCAAGTTCCCGGACTGGAGCTTGAACTTGCATCACAATAGCAACCCAAGCTGTTGCAGTGACAACGCTGGATCTTTAACCCACTGTGCCACAAGGGAACTCCCAGAGGGGGTCTAGTTTTCTCCCGCCGCTCCTCACTCTGCTGTCTCCCACATGACCAAAGCCTCCTTGTCTGACCCGTGAGTAGCTCACTGTCACTTCTCTAAAACTCCCTGTCCAGGAAGAAAGCAACTCAAAGCAGATGAGCTCACAGATGCCCAAAGACTGAGGAGCCCAGAGGGACAATTTCAAAGACAGAAAAGGACAGGTGGGCATCCTCTTAGCCAGGCTTTTGCAGACCAGGATAAAGGCACCCGGCATGAACGCTGAAGGAGCTTGAGGGACCCCCAAGTTGACTTAGAAACTTACTGGAGTGTTCCTGGACTGAGTATTTTTCATCTCCATCCTTCTGCCTGAAGGGAATGCGCGTTCTCTCTGCCAAGGAACAACTTGACTCCAATGAGCCTCCTCACCCCACCTTCCTCGAGGACATTTCTCCATTTTTGGAGATTTTACTTGGTGGTTTGAGGGGTTTCGGGGTTTTACAGTTTGGGGATTTTTTTTTTTCCCCTCCAAAGACATTCAGGAAGTTTAGTTCTGTATGATAAAACCCAAAGCAACCTATCTCAGTGATCTTTTGAATCTGCACTCTGTATACTGTATAATTCTCCAGACAGCTGCCCCTCAGTGTCCGAGACAGATTGGTTCTGGGACCCCCTGTGACTACCAAACTCCCAGGACGTCTACTCAAGTCCATTATGTAAATGGAGTATAGTTGCCTGCCCTCCACATCCGTGGGTCCCTTTATCTGTATAACAAATACAGAGCAGTCATGGAAACTGTGACTCAATCATCCCACAAAGATGGAGAAAGGACTGTGCACTTTGAAAATGCAACCTGAGGAATAATTCCACTGGCTTGGGCACTAACCCTCTGAGTAAGCTGACCTTTCAAACTTTGGATTCACATTTTCTAAACAGTACTGCCCGAGGCCACAGCCCTGAAGTTACTCCATAAGAAATACACACTTACCTTGAAGTAAGTACACAGCTGTCATTCTGAGCTTCTTAGGTTCCTGCCATGACATCAAAGACGTCTGCGTATTTTATATTAAGATGTCTTCCCATTACAAATGCAGTTTGTGCTTATGATAAAAAAAGATAATAAGAATTATCTGTAATTCCAATACCTAAACGTAATAATGTTAACTTTCTCTTAACACTTTTCTACCCACATGCTTTTATATATATTTTTTTCTTTTTTTTCTTTTTAGGGCTGCACCCGTGGCATATGGAGGTTCCCAGGCTAGGGGTCCAGTGAGAGCCTATGCCACAGCCACAGCAAACACAAGATCCGAGCCACATCTGTGACCTACATCACAGCTCACGGCAACGCTGGATCCTTAACCCGCTGATCAAGGCCAGGGATTGAACCCACATCCTCATGGATACTAGTCTGGCTTGTTACCACTGAGCCACAATGGGAACTCATATATTCTGCTTTTTTAAAAAATTGACATTATACTGTGTATATATGTGGAATTTAAGCATATTTATATAAGTCCAGTAAAGAATTTTTCAGCTAGTAAGCTCAAATATTAGCTGATCTAATTTGTCAATTTAGAAGTTTCAAAGATAGTTTTCTTTACTGTCGAGCCTAATGATTTTTTAAAAGGCAACAGATTTTATTTAAATAAGCGACTGGCCCAACTCACCGGACAATAAAATGGGACACACTTTCTTGCCTCTAGCACTTCCCAGGCTGTGACACTGTGACTCTGCAGTAACACTGGGCAATGCTCACAGCAGGGCAGGGCTCCCTGAACCCTTTGCAAGGGATTCAAGACTGCCTATGATTTTCCTTTAAATTTCCCTACCTGCAGATAACGTACTCAATTTACGTACACATATTTAAATTCTATTTTGGTTTTAGTGTACATTTGGGTGCAGAGTAGGCAGAACTGAAGAGCAGAGAAGGGAAATTATGGAATTATGGGGGGGGACCCAAACTTCTTGAGGTTTACTGAAGTGTTTCTTGTTTGCAAAAAATGGTGCAGAAGAAGGGGGATGTTTTAGCAACATGACATGTGAGGTAGGGGAAACCGGGGCGTCAAACAGACCTGAGTGCAAATGCTGATTCTGCCACTTACCTCTTCTGAGGGGTGGTTTCCTTATTTGTGAAAATGGAAATAACACCTTCTTCAAAGTGTTGATGGAAAGTTTAAATGACAAAAGAATGTGTGAAACCTCAGAGCCTGGCAGATTAGACAGGCATGTTCAGTGTTAGCTTCCAATCCTTCTCCTACAACTAAGCTGCGTGGGTTCAAGAGCTCAGAATGGAGAGATTCTGGAGGGAAAAAAAAAATATGTAGACGTAACATCACAACCTGTTAGTATGTTAATGGACCTCAGTTTTACTCTGAATTGCATTTTTGCAATTAATTGCCTCTTTGCATTTTTGGAGTTATTTTCTTTTCCTCACCCTGAAACCTCCTTTAAATCATAGTTATATTTTGCGCTTTGCAGGCACTGCAGCCTTCAAAGACATTTACAGCGTTCTGCACGATTTTGCCAAGATCACAGGAAGGCAGGTATTACCAAATCCGTTTTAGATATGAAAACCATGGCTCAGGCTGCTCTCTTGCCGAATGTTTATAACACGAAGATTCAGGCCCAGCTGACAGTGAACTTCTTGCACAATTCAAGATTGTGATGATCATTGAAAGAAAAAGTTTAAAATTTATGCTCTGTAAACGTACTCTGTAGAGTCAGGGAAAATAGCAGATGCCTATAAATGAACCAGAATGATAGATCGTGTGATAAAAATGAACTTGTTTTGGAACTCCTGTCATGGCTCAGAAGCTAACGAACCCGATTAGGATCCACAAGGATGCAAGTTTGATCCCTGGCCTTGCTCAGTGGGTTAAGGATCCAGCGTGGCCGTAAGCTGTGCTGTAGGTCGAAGATGCAGCTCGGATCCCGTGTTACTGTGGCTGTAGCGCAGGCCAGCAGCTGTAGCTCCAATTGACTCTAGCCTGCGAACCGCCATATGCCGAAGGCGGGAAAAATAAGAACTTGTTTTTACCAAAGGCAAATACCGTATACAAGCAAGAGGATCTAGTTCAGAAACAGTTTTAGGTACTAGGAAACTCTTGAGTGTGTTCTTTCAATTCATCGTCCACCAGGGGGCACTGTTACCCACTCTCAGGGCGGACACTGCATAGCCCCGTGAGCGGTTTCCTTCTTCCCGGCTAAAAAGCTAGGTAATCGGTCCAGTTTACAGCTTCTCTGGTCTGATGGCTTTTTCTCATTTCCCAGTTATTTTGCTTTGAGGACAAGGTGTCTCAAATTCAAAACATATTTTAAAATATTTTATCTCTATGTGTCAAGTTAGAGCTCAATTCCCCCCACACCTTGTTAAAATTCTTTACAGTTCACTTAATGAGTATGAACTTTTAGAATAAAAGAAAAAGGGGCTCGTGGAGGAGCTTTTGATCTTCACAACAACCCTAGAGGGCGATTTGCTTTTCTATTTTACACGCTAGGAAACTATTTCAGATAAAGTAATTGGTCCAAGGTCAGGCAGACAGGAAGCAGAGAAACCAAATCCAAGTTCTTTTCACTATATGATAAACTCAAGTTCAAGTTCTTTTCACTATACTCCACTTTGTGATAAACTCAATTTCCTAGGGGAGACTATTAGTAAACTCAAACGATGTCCTCCTAGACCTGGTAGACAAAAACAAATGGGATAGCATTTTTAAAGAATACGGATTACAGGAGCTCCCCTTGTGGCTCAGCAATAACAAACCCAACTAGTTTCCATAGGACGTGGGTTTGACTTGGGTTCGATCCCTGCCCTCAGTCAGTGGATTAAGGATCTGGCGTTGCTGTGGCTGTAGTGTAGGCCAGCAACTATAGCTTAGATTCGACTGAGAACCTGGGAACCTCCCTGTGGCATGGATGCGGCCCTAAAAAGGCCAAAAAAAAAGAATACCAATTACAAAATTCTTTGCAGCCCTTTTAAAATTGTCTTTTCTTTAATGATTCTTTCCCTAGAATCAATCTGCAAACTCACTTTAAATGTGTTTTATTCCTGCCCTGGTTCATTGCATTGTATTGTATTGCATTGCATTGTATTGTATTGTATTTTTAATAGTTAAGAGATTTTATTCTAATAGCTGTAATTACAGTGCTTGTTTGTCGAAATGAAAACTGAAAACAATGTACAAAACAGTTGATTACTAATCATGTATTGAAAGCAGTAAGAGGTTCCACAACACCAAATAAGCCAGTTCTGAGGCTTTCCCCAAGATAAAGTTTAACAGCTCCAGCTTCTTCAGTGTTTATCAAAATACAAAAGAAAAACATACAGGTTATCATTTTCGATGGCAAACCTGACTCCTGCAGGCTAAAGGTGTGAAAGCACATGTAGACAGGGCCTCCAAGAGGCTGGGGCTCTCCGATGACCACCCATGCTCCTGCCGGTGAGACCCCAGAGAGCCCGGAGCAGGCAAGCAAGGGGACGGCAGGGCTCCCACTCCAGCCAGAGCGTTCCAACCAAAGTGCCCATGTTGACTCGAGAAAAGGCTAGGGTTCCTCCAAGGGGTCTGGGAGCCATGGCAGCAGCTCCAGTCCATCTCCTGGGCGGCCGTGTGAGCACAAATACAAGCAAAAATGCAATGGGGTGTGGGATGACCCAAGACAGAGCCAGTCAGAGGGATCCTATTGTGACCGTGCAGAATGGATCATGGCTGGTTCTGCTCCATTTCATGTTCCCAACGGGAAACAGGCCGCCAGTGGACTGGACTCAGGCGATTTCTGCAGAACCTACACCAGGCACATTTCTCCCTGCTGTGTATTCAAGTGTTCTCCTTATCTTGTATTTGTAACTATTTTTTTTAAAATGCACTGAGTTTGGATTAAAAATCAACCACCAAAATGGATCTCAACGCAGATCTAAAGCCCAGAGGAGGAGGATGGGGCCTGTCTGACACAGTGACCCCTAGATGACCCATGTGCCTAAAATCCCTTCTCAGTACTAAAGAGTGGGTTGATTTTCTTTTTACAATAAAAAAAGCTGAGTAATATTGCATAGGAGTACCAGAAACTGCCTCATTGGAAACAAAAACTATTTACATTAAATAAACACCCAGTTGCAGGCTGTGTCTGCACATTTACAGCATGGCGAAGCCCACTGTGACTGACCATGGCGACAGCTTCTGGCACTCACACCACAGGCTGCCCTGGTTCATTTTAGTATCTAAGCAACTAAGTACTCACCACACTTTACCCCACGTCTTAGCTCCCAATTTGATAATGTTCAAATCAAATAGAAAAAAAATGTATCTATCTAAATTCTGGCTTGCCCATTCCAAAATCCAAATGGCTCCTTTTTGTGTATACATATACATTTTTCTGCATACACATAAAACTCTATTTGTATCTAATTTCCACATCAATATTTTGTGGCACTTTTGGTGTCCCGGGTCTTGATGTTTGCACTTTCTTTGCTGTCGCTCAAGAAAATCTACAGTCTGAGTTCCCGTCGTGGCTCAGCAGAAACGAAACTGACAAGCATCCATGAGGATGCAGGTTCGATCCCTGGCCTCACTTAGTGGGTTAAGGATCCGGAGTTGTTGTGAGCTGTGGTGTAGGTCACAGACGCAGCTTGGAAAAAAAACTACTGTCATTGCTAATAATCATGACACATAGTATCTGTTCTATTAGTTCTATGTCCTGAGGTCTCAAACCAAAACCTTAAATGAATGAACGTGTCTATATAGCTACAATCTTTTTTTTTTTTTTCTTTTTAGAGCCACACTGCAGTACATGGAAGTTCCCAAGCTAGGGGTTGAATCGGAACTGTAGCCGCCAGCCTACACCACAGCCACAGCAACGTGGGATCCCAGCACGTCTGCGGCCTACACCACAGCTCCTGGTAATGCCAGATCTTTAACCCACTGAGCAAGGCCAGGGATAGAACCCACATCCTCATGGATACTAGTCGGGTTCATAACTCACTGAGCCACAATGGGAACTCCTCTATCTACATGTGAACTCCTCTATCTTGTATGTAAACAGTGTACAAGATTGGGGAAGCTGAGGTCACTGAACTTCTTTCTCTCTTATTCGCACAGTTACTCTTGTCCAAAAGCTGCTTTTTCTCTCTCCTCTCACCACCTCTCAGTCTAATGCCTGCTTTTTTAAGGTTAAGCATCCTACAATGTGGCCAAGGATATGTCTTCCTCCTCCTTCTGTTTATTGCTCATGACCCAGACAGGTGACACCTTCCCCATGAAGCCCTCTCCCACCTCTCCAGACCTTGTTTTCATGTCTGTTGCTGCAGCATATCTGCCTATTATAAGAGCCTTGCCTTTCTTTCTTCCTCACCACTTTTTTTTTTTCTTTTTAGGGCTGCACCCAGAGCATATGGAGGTTCCCAGGATAGGGGTCCAATTGGAGCTACAGCTACCAGCCTACACCACAGTCATAGCAATGTAGGATCTGAGCTGCATCTGTGACCTACACCACAGATCACAGCAATGCTGTATCCTTAACCCACTGAGCAAGGGCAGGGATCGAACCCACCACCTCATAGTTCCTCGTCGATTCATCTCTGCTGTGCCATGATGGGAACTCCCTCCTCACCATCTTTTTTATGCTGCCTCATTTCTTGAGGACAATACCCATATCTTACTTATCTTTACATGCCCTAATGCCATGCTTCTTAAACTTGACTTGGGGCACAAGAACTCTCTGGGGATCTTGGTGAAATACAGATTCTGATTCAACAGGAGGTCAGGGGTAGGGCCTGAGGCTCTGCAGATCCCAGAGAATACGACAGGCCCACGGCTGCACTTTGAGCAGCATGGCACTTGTACGCCTTGCATAATATTTTGCACATGGCTGGTGCTAATTCACATGTACTAGAAAATTGAAAGTTAGGAAGCCAAAGTAAAGGGAAAATATAGTGAGACAGCACTACATAACCATCACAATGGCAACACCAAATATTGGAGAGGAAGTCTGAGTGCCTAGATTCTTATAACATGTTGACGGGGGTGTGAAATAATGTACCTACTTTAAGAAACAATCTGGCTTTTTAAAAAACAAAATTAACATCTACTTACTCTATGACCTAGCAGTTCTACTCCTAGATATCTACCAAAGAGAAATGAAAACACACGTCCACAAAAAAGACCTCTACAAGAATGTTCAAGACAGCTTTATTCATAATTCAGCCAAGAAGTGAAAATACTCCCAGTGTCCACTGACTGGCAAATGGATAAATACATTGTGGTATATCTGTACCGTGCAATGCTGGCAACTATTTCAACACCGTGGAAAACTGGCTCAGGTTCTCCATGAGGGTGTGGTTATGAAAGGCAGAACTACAGTCATTGGAAGGCTTGCTGGGGCTGCAGGATCTGCTTCCAAGATGGCGCACTGGTCTGGCTGTTGGCAGGAGGCCTCAGTTCCCTGCCACATGGTGCCCTCCAAAATGCTGCTTGAGTGTCCTTCCACAGAGCTACTTGAGTGTCCTTACGACATGGCCACTGACATCTGCTGCTGCGTGACCTGCTGTGGCCTTGCCTGGCTCTAAGTGGCTACCTGTCTTGAGGCTTTCTTGGTCAATGTGGGGCCAAAGGCTCCTAATAAAAAGGTATGAAATGCTGATACGACACGTGTCACTCTCGAATGTGCCATGTTAATGGAACAACCAGATACAAAAGGGTACTTAACGGTATGATTTTATTCCTTTCATATGACATTATAAAAGGCAAAACAAATCTGCAGTCTTTATAAAAAGTCAAACGGTGGTTGCCTGGGGACAGGGGTAGGCAGCAAATGTTACAAGGAAAGCTTCTCAAGGAATGAAATGTTGTATATATATATATATATATATATATATATATATATATTTTCTTTTTTTGTCTTTTGTCTTTTGAGGACCACATCCACAGCATATGGAGGTTCCCAGGCTAGGGATCTAATCAGAGCTGTTGCCGCCGGCCTACGCCACAGCCACAGCAATGCCAGATCCAAGCCGTGTATACAGCCTACACCACAGCTCACGGCAATGCCAGATCCTTAACCCACTGAGCGAGGCCAGGGATTGAACCCGTAACCTCACGGTTCCTAGTCGGATTCGCTTCCACTATGCCATGAAGGGAACTGAAATGTGGTATATTTTGACAGGACATTTGTCAGAGGGAAGCCTGGGCACATATACTCTTTAAATGGTCTCCTAGTGAGTTTAATATTTGTCATATAACTGGACCTCACATTTTTAAAAAGCCTCCGAAGGGACTTCAAAGAAAATTAATTTTACTTTAAAAAACGCTGTTTTGTGTCGCGAGACATGTTTCTACAATACTTTCTTAGCCTCTATCTTGTCCTGCTTTACTTTACCCCATCTTCCTGCTTAGAGAACAGTCACAGTGATGGTGAGTGACTTAAGCTTAAGAACAAAGACCTAAAAGCCTAAGTTATTCACGTGCTCAGCTGAATGAGGACATAATGCGTTGGTCTAGGCACTCCGTTTGCACAGCATGATACGTCCTCTTAAGAATAAAAGAAAGAGGAGCCTCATGGCCCCAAGGGGTTTATGAGGGGTCCTTAGCAGGATATGCCTTAGCAAGGAGAACCAAGGTGCAAACCTAGGCACACCGGGTTGCTGCAGGTACGCCCACGCCATCTGCAGAAGCACAATGGTGATTCTCTAGATGCTATGCATAGATAGCTGACACCAAACTTCCTCAAATGCTAATAACTGTTCAATGCCTAAAGGTCAGAATAAAAGCTTAATCAGCAACTGGCTATGTGACTTTTAAAATAACTTAAAAAAATCTATATCCTGCACCTACAACCCCCTCCTCACTTGATGTCATCCTCAAGAGCACAATAAAAGCAGTGTGGCTTCTTGAGGTGGGGATCTTGGTCCCTGAGACCTTGAGTCCCCCGGTTCCCACCTTTACTTAAGACAAATGTCTCTGTGTCTAGTTTTATGTTAACTTTTTCCTTAAGTTTCACAGCACTCGTTCTTCATCCCCATCCTGCTGAGCTGGTCTCAGACAGTTTTGAATAAAGGTCCTTAACGTTTGTGGCTATCTTTTTCCTCCAGCAATCAGAGACACATCTCAAAATGTATAGGTCAATGAGTTCACATTAAAATAGAACAAACTGGAGTTCCCGTCGTGGCGCAGTGGTTAACGAATCCGACTAGGAACCATGAGGTTGCGGGTTCGGTCCCTGCCCTTGCTCAGTGGGTTAACGATCCGGCGTTGCCGTGAGCTGTGGTGTAGGTTGCAGACGCGGCTCGGATCCCGTGTTGCTGTGGCTCTGGCGTAGGCCGGTGGCTACAGCTCCGATTCCACCCCTAGCCTGGGAACCTCCATATGCCGCGGGAGCGGCCCAAGAAATAGCAACAACAACAACAACAAAGACAAAAGACAAAAAAAAAATAAAATAAAATAGAACAAACTTCAATTTTAGATCTCCCGAATTCATAAAAGCTCATTGGCAGAAATTATTTTAATCCTACTGAAACGGACCTCCAAGAGAACGCTCCTGGTTGCCCAAATGCTGATGCGTGGACCTCTGATTGGCAGGGCCGGATTTCCTTAAAGATAGGCTAAGCATGCATTTAGGAAAAACACCACCATATATGTTTGGGAAAAGATGTATATTTGGTATTTCAAAAGTAGGATGGGAGGAATCATGATGGTGAGAAAGAAAGAGGGAGAATGACACTGGCATTTGTTACAGTTGTTCTGTCTCTGGGAGGTGGGGCGGGATCATGGCCTTTGCCAGGAAGGGGGATGTGAAAGCCACTTCGAGCCTGGTGGAGGGGGGTGGGAGGGGCTCTGCACTGGGGGATAACCTTGGCCCCAGCCAGGAGTCAGCACCTGGTCCCTTGGAAAGTCAAAGTCAGAAGAGAGCCGAGCAGAGGGAGCTTGCGCCTGGTCCAGAAGGTTTTACCCTGTGAACCTGACAGAGAACAACGTTTTCATTGTTCTTTGTTTGCTGAGTAGGGCCCGTGCCAGTGCAAAGCTGGCCCTGAGAAGCTTCCAGAGCCTGGTGACCAGGCTGGGGGAGGGGGGAAGCTAGCACTGGCTGCTGCCCACCCTGCTGCCTGCCTGTGGGGGTGGGGATGGGGGGTGTGGGAGGCCACGGCAGGTGCACCATAGATGGGTTAGAAACTTGGAGGCACTTACAGGTTTCAGAGTTTCTCTTATTAGAAAAAGAGACAGAAAATGGCTAAAAAGTCAGGCCAGCAATAATCGAATCGGAACACTAAACTCCAGGACGAAGGCGAAGGGTTTATCCCATTGGAGAAATGTGCATGCACTCCCCTGGAGTAAGTGTCCTGCCCAAATGTCACAACTTTTCTTGGCCTTGAGGATGTCTGACCTGCAGCAAGTAGGAGGAACAGAAAAACGACCAGACTGGGTTCAGCCACCACCCCCCCACACACACACACTGTGGAATAATCTTTTCAACTGCATGGCAGCCGCGAGGTTGTGAATAAGAGAGGGAAGGAGGTACCCAGCCTCAGAAGCAGGACTTTCCGGAAAGGAAAACAAAAGGCCTTTGCTCCGTTATCACCATGCATGGAAAGGGTGAAAGCTGTGTGACTATAATCCTGCTATTGGTCTTTCTGATGTATAGACAAAGGAAAAAATGTAAATGTATGCAAAACAAAACATTTTTTCAAAAATACACACAACACACAACTGTCATGAGCAGTTATAATTGGGTAGTAGGGTTGTGGAAGAATTGTACTTTTTTTTCCCTCTATTTTTAGATTGCCTTACTAGTTTATGTGTATACATATGCATGTGTGTAATTATTTATTTATACCAAGGCCATGCACATCTACAACTCAGGAAAACCATGAAGCTAGTTCTATAGTAAAATCAGTTTAAAATCTGCAGATGTATTTTACAATAGTCAACACATGAAAGCAACCTAAACATCCATCAACAGAAGAACAAAGAGGAGTTCCCATTGTGGCTCAGTGGTTAACAAACCTGACTAGTATCCATGAGGACTCACGTTCAATCCCTGGCCTTGCTCAGTGGGTTAAGGATCAGGCGTTGCCGTGAGCTGTGGTGTAGGTGGCAGACACAGCTCGGATTCTGCATTCCTATGGTTGTGGTGTAAGCAGGCAGCTGTAGCTCCGATTCGACCCCGAGCCTGGGAACCTCCATATGCCACAGGTGTGGGCCTAAAAAGACAAAAGACAGGAAAAAAATGGATAAAGAAGATATGGTACATGTATGCAGTGGAATACTACTCAGCCATAAAAAGGAATGAAATAATGCCATTTGCAGCAACATGCAGGGACCCAGAGATTCTCATACTAAGTGAAGTAAGTCAGACAGGGAAAGACAGATACCACATGATCTCCCTTTTATGTCGAATCTAAAAAATGACACAAATGAACTTATTTACAAAACAGAAACAGAGTCACAGACACAGAAAACAAACTTACCACTACCCAAAGGGGAAAGTGAGAGGGAGGGATAAGTCAGGAGTTTGGGATTAACAGAGACACACCACTACATAGAAAACAGAGAAACAACACAGATCTACTACAGAACCCAGGGAACTATATTCAGTATCTTATAATAACCTATAAATGAAAAAGAATATGATACATATATATATGTATACATATGTGTTGTACATCTAGAATTAACACAACATTGTCAATCAACTATGCCTCAATTTAAAAAAACCCGTGCAGATATAAGCTCTTGCCCATGCCTTTAACTATGGATGCATGTGTGGATAATTTGGCCTTTGAGCTGGCATTCTCTGGGCCTACCTCCAGGAGGAAAGGGAAGGGAAAATTGTTAAAACACGAATTTCCTCATTAACATGACTGGCAGAACAGTGATTATTTTGACAGTACTTTGTTTGCGAAGCTTCTAAAAGGACAGAAACAGAGATTTATATCTCAGGAAGAGTCTCCCATGCTTTCCTGTGGTTATTTAAAATTCGTAAGACCATCAAAAACACGGCTAAGGCCATAGGCTTTCTTTTCTTGGAAATGACAGGACTGAGGTCCTGTTTTTAGCTCTGCAGAGATGCCAGGGGGAAGTAGGTCATTACAACATGTGTCAGGTGTTAACTCCTCCCAACCTGGCTCTAGGCATTTTGTCTGCCATTGACCCTTCCCCTTGTTTCAATATCCAATCACTATGTCACACCTACAATGCACGGAAATATCAAGTCGCCAGGAAAGCACAAAACCAAAGGAAAACAAAACAAAAGTCTCAAATCCTGTTAGTTGGCTAGATTAAGATCTACTCCCATTTCAGAGTTCCTGTCGTGGAGGCGCAGTGGTTAATGAATCTGACTAGGAACCAAGAGATTGTGGATTCGATCCCTGGCCTTGCCCCATGGGTTAAGGATCCAGTGTTGCCATGAGCTGTGGTGTAGGTTGCAGATATGGCTCGGATCCTATGTTGCTGTGGCTGTGGTGTAGGCCAGTGGCTACAGCTCCGATTAGACCCCTAGCCTGGGAACCTCCATATGCCGAGGGAGCAGCCCTAGAAAAGGTTAAAAAAAAAAAAAAGATCTACTCCCATTTTAAAGAGGAGGGAACTGAGGTGTGAAAAGGTTCTGGGGTTTGCCCGAGTTAAGAGCTCTGCAACTTTGTCCCCGGGTGGTGCCAGAGGCTGGCCCATGATGCCATCTGTGCTGGCACAGGCTGAGGACTTGCACCCACCCTCTCACCTGCCCTGCCCCACCTCCATGCTCCAGCTCCACACCCCTAAGGGGCCAAGCAATTTGTCCGGGCCCAAGCAGGCAGGTGCCGTTCCTGAACTCCGTCTTACTCTAACTTTTAAAAGTCACTTTATATACTTTTAACTTTGAGTCATAGAAGAAACACACAAAAGCAAGCACGATATAAGAATTCAAATTCTTTTTGTACCAAAGACTACAAAATGAAAACTGAGAATTCTTCCCAACCACCTCCCTGAGCTCACCTACCTCCTGCCTCAAGAGGAAGCCTGGCTCATGTCCCTGGAGGCGACCACAGGTCATCAGGGCATATTATCTGGCAAAACAACAGTCAAAATGCTTGCTGTGGACCAGCGGTTGCCACAGGCCTCCTGTTGTTCTAGTCCCTTCTGGTTTCATGGTCCCTAAGCCTAGGGTGTCAGGTCAGGGCAGGGAGAGGCAGTGCGGGTCTGACCAGGGGCGGCGGCGGCGGCAGTGGAGACAGCCCACGGGCCCCAGGACACCCTTGACCTTCTCTCGCACCAAAGCTGGGTTAAGAAGGAGGCTTTCAGGGGCTCTTCCACAGCCCTTAAAACTCAGGGTCAGCTCATGGAGTTCCCGTCATGGTGCAGCAGAAACGAATCTGACTAGGAACCATGAGGTTGCGGATTCGATCCCTGGCCTCACTCAGTGGGTTAAGGATCCAGCGTTGCCAGGAGCTGTGGTGTAGGATCTGGCGTTGCTGTGGCTGTGGCATAGGCTGGCAGCTGTAGCTCGGGTTTGACCCCTAGCCTGGGAACCTCCATATGCCACGGATTCGGCCCTAAAAAGGCAAAAAAACAAAAACAAAAACAAAAAACCCTCAGCATCAGCGCTTGCTTCTGGGTCTAACCTTATTGCAGGTTTTACACCCTGTCTCCAGGGTCCAGTCCTAACTGTGTGCCTTAGACCTGCTATGTCGCTATAGGGGTAATATGTCCAGCACACCAGATCCTCTTAATTCGGTGGCCTGTCCCCGCCCTCACGTGTCCCCTGGCCTTGAATCACAACCCCACAGCAGAGCCTGAGAGTCTGCAGTGGCCCTCCTGGTGCAGGGCTCCAGGTGGCAGAAGGGACCTCCTTCTGGTGCCTGTGACCTGGCTGTCTCTTTAGTATCCCCTCCCCATGGTGAACCAGTCCAGGTAACGAGCTGTGTCCTAGTACAAGGCAGGTCTCAAAAGCAGGAGAGAGACAGGTGGCAGAGATATGTGCTTCCAGGTACCCTGACCCCATCAGGTGACATCACAGGCGGGGGTGGCAGGGAAGAACTGTCCAGAACACTTGTTTGAAAGCTGCAGAAGGAGCTTAGGTCACTGGCCATTCTCAGCTCTTCCTGTGCACGCACACACACACACACACACACAGCCAGCCATCGGGCACCAGCGCAGAGGCAGTGCCAGCTGACCACTGATGCTGCTGGTGGTGTTTGTCTTCTCCGTCCACCTCTATCCTGTGGTCTGTGCACAGCGTTGTGGGACAGGCAGGGCGTGGAATTCTAGGACCAGTGTGAGCTGTCAGCTAAGGAACAGCTTCTGAGCGCATCCACCCAGAACTCTTCCTTCACATGAAGAATACAAGCCAGACCGAGAATAAAACAGGGAGATCAGGCCTGTGCTATCCCAGGACACCCGAACATTGATGAGAATTCCCCACCTGTCGGCCCTCTGGACCTTGACTTAGCTTCAGGGCACTGAGCTATTGCTTAGAGGCAGAGCTGGTCCCCAGGATGTGGAGAGAGGAGAAGCGGGCTCAGGACTTGCCATGGGAAGCCGGGTAGAGGTTCCAGGTCTGAGAATAATGGGCTGTGACCTTGAGCCTCGGCCAGCAAGCAGCATGGACTCACATATCATCTAAGGTCCTCTCCATCTTCCACATTTGGCGAGTCTCTGTTTTCCTCCATTGCTCAAACAGGAAAAGCCACTGGTCTTCTTACCCAAGCTACTCCACCACATTAGCAAGACCAGGAAAAGGCATATTTATATGTTTAACCAAGATGGTGCTCCTCGTCACAATAGCCAAGACATGGAAACAACCTAAATGTCCATCGACGGATGAATGGATTAAGATGTGGTATATATACACAATGGAATACTACTCGGCCATAAAAAAGAATGAAATAATGCCATTTTGCAGCAACATGGATGGAACTAGAGACTCTCATACTAAGTGAAGTAAGTCAGATAGAGAAAGAGAAATACCATATAATATCACATATCTGGAATCTAATATATGGCACAAATGAACCTTTCCACAGAAAAGAAACTCATGGACTTGGAAAACAGACTTGTGGTTGCCAAGGGGGAGGGGGAGGCAGTGGGATGGACTGGGAATTGGGGGTTAATGGATGCAAATTATTGCCTTTGGAATGGGTAAGCAACGAGATCCTGCTGTATAGCACTGGGAACTGTATCTAGTCACTTATGATGGAGGATGATAAAGTGAGAAAAAGAATGTATATATGTATGTGTGACTGGGTCACCTTGCTGTACAGTAGAAAATGGACAGAACACTGTAAACCAGCTATAATGGGGAAAAAATCATTTAAAAAAAAAAAAAGAGAGAGAGAGAGATGGCGCTCTTGGCCACCATCCAGGCATTTGCTGGGTGATACTCTCCTAACTGGATGGATGGGTAACTGTCCCACAGAGTCTTTGGAGAAGCAAATTCTTGACTATTCTCCTTGCCTGGGATAGCTCAGAGTCACACACACACAGTAGGCCTGCAGCAAGGCACTGAATGAAAAGAGCAGGATTGAGACAGACAACCTTTCCCACATAACCCACCATAAAATAAAGAATGCCCTGTGGAGGCTTTGGGGGTTTGAAATGCATCTCATAAAGGAAAAAATTCTCTGTGCTCAACTAATTGACCCAGGGGTCGGCGTGCAGCAAATGCCAACCTGCTAAGCGAACATAAGTTGGCTCAGGTGGAAGATACTGAGGTTACAAGACCGCGCCTCTGCTTAGAGAGTTTCGAAAGCACCCAAGCAACAGGTACAGACAGGTCTCAGGAGGCTGTTCAAAGGAGCACAATATGATCTAATAGCTTTATAATGTCCTCGAGGAAGATAGGAGTGTATCAAATTTGCTATCTAGAACTAAGCAGGTAATTAAAGCTTCCTACATGTAAAACAAAGACTTGAATTCAATAACCTGGAGTTCTTTTAGGCTTTAACTTTCCGTAGCCATTCATAAATTTAAATATCCTGGAAATAATCATCTCGTACATTACATGCATGCTCAGGGAAGAAATATTTTTAGGTTCATTCCAGGTGCGTTCTAAACACATTGAGAAATTGGGAGTTCCTGTCGTGGCACAGCGGGAATGAATCCGACTAAGAACCATGAGGTTGCGTGTTCAATCCCTGGGCTCACTCAGTGGGTTAAGGATCAGGCGTTGCCGTGAGCTGTGGTGTAGGTCGCAGATGTGGCTCCAATACTGTGTGGCTATGGCTCTGGCGTAGGCCAGCAGCTGCAGCTGCCCTAGCCTGGGAACTTCCATATGCCGTGGGTGCGGCCCTAAAAAGACAAAAAGACAAAAAAAATAAACACATTGAGAAATCAAAAAGAAAAAAAATGTGTGTGCAGTGGGGGTGAAGAATTAGGCAACTGAAGGATAAACTCACATCTTAGGTGATTTTCTGCTTCCTTATTTGTGAAATGCCTTCAGCCATCTTCAAGCTATAGGTTGAAAAGTAAGGGCTAATAATATACACATCACAGAGCTACAAGTGTAGTTGAATTTTTAAATTGATTTTTTTAAAGCATGATTCTAGTATACAAAGGGTGAGTGTTGTTTTAAAAATGTATTTATAAGTAACTTCACCTTACTCCAGAAAGGATTTAAAATGGAATAATAAAAATTAAAAGTAGAAACATTAATTTGTATAATGTTTTTCATTTTAGGGCCGTACCTGCTGCATGTGGAAGTTCCTGGGCCAGGGGTTGAATCAGAGCTGCAGCTGCCAGCCTACACCATAGCCACAGCCACACCAGATCCAAGTCACATTTGCAACCTCTGCAGTACCTTGCGGCAATGTTGGATCCTTAACCCACTGAGTGAGCCCAGGGATAGAACCTGCATCCTCACAGAGACTATATCGGGTTCTTAACATGCTGAGCCACAATAGGAACTCCTAATTTGTACAAATTTCATCCCTGTAATTTTAAGTTTTTACAAAATCGCAGTTCTCAAAACATCTGAAATTTCGAACAATTGCATAAGCTCTATTGAAGCAGAGATTTTGGGTGGAGGGCGATTCGGGCAGTGGCTCCAAGGCAGGGATGAGGTTCGCATCTTTGGGAAGGAGGGGCTGGTGTGTCAAGAATGATGTACATGAGGAGTTCCCGTCGTGGTTCAGTGGTTAATGAATCTGACTAGGAACCATGAGGTTGTGGGTTCGATCCCTGGCCTTGCTCAGTGGGTTAAGGATCCGGCGTTGCCGTGAGCTGTGGTGCAGGTTGCAGACGCAGCTCAGATCCCGCGTTGCTATGGCTCCGGTGTAGGCCAGTGGCTACAGCTCCAATTGGGCCCCTAGCCTGGAAACCTCCATATGCTGCAGGAGCTGTCCAAGAAGTGGCAAAAAAAAAAGAATGATGTACATGAAATACACAGGGGTCAGGCGATACGGGCCACCATCAGCCACAGGAGGGAGCATAGGTTAATCCTGGATGTGATGAGAGACTGGTGGTGGGGTCTGAGCCGGTGGCCACAGGACATGAATTTTTAACAACAGCTCCAAGGGGAGGTGGCTGGGTTCCTTAGAGGAGAGAAGAGGCCAGCTGTGGGGTGGGGTCCTTGCACGTAGGTAGGGTCAGCAGTCAGTTGTGGTGTCAGGAAGCCAGGGGTTTCTTTAGGGCAGAAGTTGGTCACCCCAGCAAGGGGGTGTTTTCTGTCGGTGGGCGGGGGGCGGGGGGCAGGGGCAGGGGGTTGTGATGTGAGCAAGCGGCCACATGACCCTGGCCAGCCAGTGCGGGACACTGACCAGCAGGTGGAGCACACCTGCAAGCACCGGCACATGGACCAGCCACCAATAGGAGTAGGTTGTGAGTTGTGTCCCTTGCAAATTCAGAGGCCAATATCCTAACCCCAGGTGCTTCAGAATGTGACTATACTGAGACAGGGCCTTTACAGAGGTCATTAAGGTCAAATGAGGTCCTACAGGTGGGCCCTCATCCAAATATGACCGGTGTCCTTACAAAAAGAGGACGCAGATACAAGGGGAAAACCATGCAAAGACCACCTACAAATCAAAGACAGAGAACCTCAGAAGAAACCAACCCTGTTGGCGCTTTGATCTTGGACTTCTAGCCTGAAGAATGGGGAGAAAATAAGTTTCTGTTGTTTAAGCCACTGGGTCTGGGGACGGGGTAGTGGCAGCCCCAGTGAACTAGTCCAGGTGGATAATTTCCGTGAAACGCTGGGAGGTCATATGCGGTCTGGGTCTCCCCTACAAGCCCCTGGGAGAGGCTGATGA
Organism: Phacochoerus africanus; assembly: GCF_016906955.1. Taxonomy (NCBI): domain Eukaryota; kingdom Metazoa; phylum Chordata; class Mammalia; order Artiodactyla; family Suidae; genus Phacochoerus; species Phacochoerus africanus. Next base: position 42,076,956 of record NC_062552.1, read on the forward strand.
GCACACAGAACACACAGAGAAGTGATCGGAAGTTCATAAGTTGTTGGGGAGATTCAGCAAGTCATTGGGAGACCCTGGTGAATGAATGTCCACGATGAAAGCAAATCAGATTGTTGGCACGAGAATATCTGAGAGCTGCAGATGAGTTACATGGAGACGAAGATGAGAAGAGATGGGATTGTGGTGAGAAGCTTGGTGACTCCACTGAATCCCTAGAGGCTGGACCTTTGGGGATGATCCTTGAGGACATCAGGGCCTGTGGTTGAGAAGCTCACATGGGCAGCTGGAAACCGTGATGCTGGGTGTCCTGTGACAGAGTCGGTAATGATGCCAATGTCATCTACTGCAGCAACGGTGGGAGGTCAGGACTCCACAGGCTTCTGGAAAAGAGGCCAGAAATCCACCTACTCCGTCTCAGAGGTGGTATGCTGGGGCTGAGTGCAGAACTTGATTTTCTCTTCTTACCAAATATTTTATGTGGCTTTACCAAACTGCTTGCTCACTCAATCTGTTTCTGTGTCTGCACAGACCTGTTCGGACCTGGCCTAGGCCTGGCCAGCTGCTCGGTGGCTCATCCAGCTCTATGATTTTGTAAAGACCTTTTTTTTTTTCTTTTTGTCTTTTTAGGGCTGCATCCGTGGCATACGGAAGTTCCCAGACCGGGGGGTTGAGTTGGAGCTGCAGCTGCTGGCCTACACCACAGCCACAGCACACCAGATCGGAGCCACGTCTGCAACCTACACCACAGCTCACGGCAACGCCGGATCCTTAACCCACTGAGCAAGGCCAGGGACCGAACCCGCGTCCTCATGAATACTAGTCAGGTTCATTACTGCTGAGCTACCATGGGAACTCCGTAAAGCTCTTTTTTTTTTTTCTTTTTTAAATTTCGAGTTTGACTCTAAAGGGTCATACTTCTTAAAAGAGTCCATTGTGTTTGTTGGTGTGATTTGACCTTCAAGAAGCACGAACACAAATGAGTTGTGCTAACCAACTGTGTACTCCTTCTACAAAAGTGACTTTTGGAAAACAGACGCAGCCTTCTGTTTGTTTCTGACAAACTGTGCCAACAGAACAAGTCCATCTTTTCTTTTTAGAGGGTATCAGAAAGCATCCCAACACCCAGGGCTCCTGGACCTGGAGCAAAGATAGTCACAGACGTCTAATGAAACCAGTGTCCTAACTGTGCCAGATGCCTTAGGTTACATAAGGTAGATTACATTCAAGACATGCCAGAAATAGGCAAGAGCGCAGTCACTTTTGCTTATGGCAAAGAAGAAGGGAGTGGAGTAAAGAAGGGAAGATCAGAGATAAAAATTAGCCTAAAAGAATCCAAAGCAAAGACGAACACCAAGCAAATACGAAATTATCTGGAAAGCTTGAGTATAACTATAAAAAGTCTTTTTTTTTTTTTGTCTTTTCAGGGCCATACCTGCGGTTTATGGAAGTTCCCAGGCTAGGGGTCAAATTGGAGCTGGAGCTGCCAGTCGATGCCACAGCCACAGTAATGACAGATCCAAGCTGTGTCTTCAACCTGCACTGCAGCTCACGGCAACCCCAGATTCCTAACCCACTGAGCAAGGCCAGGGATCGAACCTGCATCTTCATGGATACTGGTTGTGTTCATTATCACTGAGCCACAAAGGCAAATCCCCTTGACATTTTTTTCATCCTCTCTTGTAATGTACCAGGATTGTTTTGTTAGTGTGTACCTTACCCTTTAAGAGAGCTGGACCCTGACTCTATTGGTCTGAGCTTTAGTGCACAGCCTTTACCAAGACCCCAGAGTCTGGAAGCAGCTGCAGAGACCATTGCGGGCTGGATGTACTCTGTGGATTATTAGTTTGTACCTTCAGAAGTCAATTCAAGTTTCAAACCTCACGGCTGGCCTGTGTGCTGGTGAGTTGGGGCAGCTTAGATCCCTGGACTGTCAGAGCTAGAGGAATGGCCTAGCCCATGCTGGCCAGTCCCTACAATCTGCCAGACACCTGAGCTTAAATACCCACTCAGTAGTGGAGAAATGTGGGGCCAGAGTCTCCACCTATTTGAGCCCCTGTGTTCTCATCTGCAAAACAGGCCCTCTTCCAGGACCAACCTCTTATTGCCAGATCAAGAGATTTGCCACTCTTGAGACCAAGCCAGTAAAGTACTCAGCACACACGCTAAGTGTTAGTGAAGTTACTGTTATGGCCAGAAAAGTGTTCCCCAACCTGAACAATGGTCAGGGGAAGGCTGAGCTCTGGATAATTTGCATGATGTCCAACTTAGCTGAATTTAAATTTTCTGGCCTGCTGTCTAGCACAGGCAACTATATCCAGTCACTTGTGATGGCACATGATGGAGGATAATGGGAGAAAAAGAATATATATATATTCTGGGTCACTTTGCTATACAGTAGAAATTGATAGAATGCTGTAAGTCAATTATAATGTAAAAAATAAAAATTATAAAAAAATTTTTTTCTGGCATTTGGGGCATGTGATTATGCATGTCCTGTTTGTTCATTCACTGGGCACCTGACTGCTGAGAGTGGGCAGAACTAACTGCCGTACAGGTCAGACTGACGGAGACACAGCTGGATGGGTATTAGGAGAGAAGGGCCCCCTTCATTCACTGCATTGTCAGTGAGTAGTAACATTTTGAAAGAAATCCTTTTTTTTTCTGAGAAGTTGGTCTCAACAGGCAGCTTAAGATATTCAGCAATCCATATTTTAAACAGAGGTGCTGTCATGCAGGTTTCATTCACTGTTCCATGTATAGATCACGGGCAGAGTAGACTCAGCATAATTCCTAAGGGGCCGAGGAGTTGGGGAGTGGTAAATGAGCACTGGCTTCAACTTAAAGTCATCAGATGGAGCTCCTGTTGTGGCACAGCGGAAACGAATCCAACTAGTATCCATGAGGATGCGGGTTCCATCCCTGGCCTCACTCAGTGGGTTAAGGATCTGTCGTTGCCGTGAGCTGCGGTGCCGGTCACAGACATGGCTCAGATCTGGCGTTGCTGTGGCTGTGGTGTAGGCCAGCAGCTGCAACTCCGACTCGACCTCTAGCCTGGGAACCTCCACATGCCATGGGTGTGGCCCTAAAAAGCAAAAAAAAAAAAAAAAAGAGTCATTAGCTGCATTAGCCGCTAAGAGGACACTGGCTGATGCTTTGAAACCAGGCAGGGACTTGTCTCTGGCTATGAAAGTCCTAGATGGCATCTTGTTCCAATAGAAGGCTGTTTCCTCCACATTGAAAGTCTGCTGTCGAATCCGGCCACTTTCTCGAGTGATCTTAGCCAGATCTACATCACTTGCTGCAGCTTCTGTATCAGCACTTGCTGCTTCATCTTGTAACGGGGATGTTATGGAAAAGGCGTCTTTCTTTAAACCTCGTGAACCAGCGTCTGCTGGCCTCAAACCCTTCTTCTGTACCATCCTCACCTCTCTGAGCCTTCAAAGAACTGAAGAGAGTTAGGGCCGTGCTCTGGATCAGGCTTTGGTCGTTGCTGCTTTAATCCACCCAGACACTAACACTTGCTCCATATCAGCAAAAAAGGCAATTTCACTTTCTTATCATTCATGTGTTCCCTGGAGCAGCACTTTTAATTTCCTTTAAGAACTGTTCCTTTGCTTTTACAACTTGGCTGTTTGGCTTAATCATTTCTAGCTTTTGATTTAAAGTGAGAGACGTAGGAATTTTCCTTTCATGTGAACACTCGGAGACCACTGTAGGTTATTAATTAGCCTAATTTCAATACTGTATGTCTCAGGGAACAGAGCGGCCTGAGGGGGAGAAGAGAGATGGGGGAACACTGGTCGGTAGGTCAGCCAGAACACACAGTTTTCCAAGTTCCCATCATGGCACAGTGGAAATGAATCCAAGTAGTATCCGAGAAGTTGTGGGTTCCATCCCTGGCCTCGCTCAGTGGGTTAAGGATCCAGCGTTGCCATGAGCTGTGGTGTGTAGGTCACAGATGTGCGGTGGCTTGGATCTGTTATTGCTGTGGCTGTGGCATAGGCCAGAAGCTGTATCTTCAATTCGACCCCTAGCCTGGGAACCTCCATGTGTCAAAGGTGCAGCCCTAAAAAGCATCCCCCCCAAAAAAAGGAACACACAGTTTTTACTACCTGAATTTGCTGTTTTACTTGGGAGCGATTTGCAGTCCCCCAGAATAATTACAATGTCACATCAAAGACCACTGATCACAGATCATCATAACAAGTACACCAATGACGAAAAAGTTTGAAACATTCTAAGAATTACCAAAATGTGACACGGAGACATGAAGTGACCAAATGATGCTGGAAAAATGGTGCCCAGAGACTTGTTCAACACAGGGTGGCCACAAACCTTCAATTTATAAACAAACAAACCAACACAACCAAAAAAACACAGTCTGTGTGAAGAGCTGTAAAATGAGGAACGTCTATATTCGACCTGTCCAGCTGCTCCCGCTGAAAGACTGGCTCTTTCTCAATTGTTTCAACAAACAGTTCAGGACTGAATCTTTTTAGTCTGGCCTGGGACATGTCCCCATGGCCCATCATGGAATCCATTCCTGTGGTCAAGGGATCAGAACTGGCTCAGAAAGGCTATGCTTGGGTCAGAGCAAGTGTGACCAGCTCATCCCAATTTGCCTGGGAGGTCTCTGGTTTCAGCAATAAAAGTTCCATGCTCAAGGAGATCCCTTGGTTTAGGGCAACCAGGGATAGCTGGTCACTGTAGGAGTCTACGCCACAGAAGGGGGGTGTGGTCAGCTCCATAAGATTCCCACAGCTAAAACTGAGGGTGGAACAGGGTCCTGGAGGAAACACCAGAAGAAGGGGAAATGAATTCTGGGCTGTAACAAAGTAATATCCTCTCCTCCACCTGCCTTCCTGGATTAGAGGCACCTTGAGGACAGGGGCTGAATCTTACTTATTTCCATATCTTTTGCAGAATTTAGCACATTGCCTTCCACATTGGAAGGCCTCAGAAGAATTCATAGTTCCTTGTACAACTTTACTAAATACTTCAAAAAATTCTCATAGAGTGAAGAATGCCTAACACTAAATGGTTCATGACAGATAATACAGAATCGCTTTGAACAGGAGGTTTTTTTTTTTTTTTTTTGGTGTTTTTAGGGTTGCACCTGAGGCATATGGAAGTTTCCAGGCTAGGGATCGAATCTGAGCTGTAGCTGCTGGCCTATCTCACAGCCACAGCAATGCCAGATCCAAGCCATGTATGGGACTTACACCACAGGTCACAGCAACGCCAGATCTTTAACCCACTGAGCGAGGTCAGGGATCGAACCTACATCCTCATGGATACTAGTCAGATTTGTTTCTGATGAGCCACGATGGGAACTCCCTTAACAGGAGTATTTTAAATAGTTTACAGTCTTACTTGACTGAGATGATTCAAATGTAATCTTGCTGAAAATAGAGTGGGTGCAGAGTTTCCATTAACTTAGCTTTCAAAATAACCAAAGTACTATGAGTCCTAAGGTCCTTCTCCCACTTTATATTAGAGATAAAACCTAGATTATGTTTTCTTTATATTAACGTCTGATATATATTAAAAATGTAACTTACAATACCTTCTCGGTGATTTGAAACGATTCACTAGTTTTGGTTTTGTTTTCAAATCAGAGTGAGGAGTGGACAGGAATTGTTTTCCTTGGGGCAAGCTGTGGCTTTTCTTCTGAAACTTTTTCCCCTATAACTTCTAACTTTCCACCCATTCCTGCCAGCAATGAATGACATATCACAAGTAGGAGTTTAAAAGAGAAATAAATGCATTTAGAACTATGTCTTGGATTTTGAAAACAGAATAAAACATTTTAAATATTTGACACTAATGAATACATTTTAAATCTTTCTTTTGCGTGTGTGGGTGTGTATTTTTGTCTTTTTAGGGCTGCACCTGTGGCATATGGAAGTTCCCAGGCTGGGGATCGAATTGGAGCTGTAGCTGCCAGTGTACACCACAGCCACAGCAATGCAGAATCCAAGCCGTGTCTGCGACCCACACCACAGCTCATGGCAATGCCAGATCCTTAACTCACTTCAGGAGGCCAGGGATCGAACCCTCGTCCTCATGTATGCAAGTTGGGTTCGCTAACTGCTGAGCCATGACAGGAACTCCTAGATTTTAAATCTTGAGTCTAGTTAGTGGGGGTAAAAAGATACCACCTCTAATCTGCTGCTTACAAACCTGACATTGGCCATGGAAGCAAAAACTCTAGCTGTAATTAGCCTGTGTGAATTTAGGCAAGTCAGTTTTCTCTGGGGCACAGCACTCAATCGTAAAGGATGAGTTTAGACTATAGTTCCTAGTTCATTTCAATCTCCAGCACAAAAATGGGTTTAAACTTCGTCCACATTTCTTAAGATTTATATAAAATTTCTTTTTCAAAAGCTGAGCAGAAGAAGATTATAAATGAACGTTGTCATTTTGCCTACCTAAATCAAACACTATGTCAAAAAATCACATTGGAAATGGAGAATTTGGTAATGTTATGTTTTCTTTTATAATCATAAAATGCCTCCAATGACCCTAGAGCAGACTCTCTGGTGGTCTCCCCAGCACCCACTCCACCTCACTCCCAATGACAGAAGAAGTGCAGTTTGGGAAAGAGAACTCAGCTCAAAGGACAGACTGAATGGTCTGCTTTTTTCATATTCCTTGCTGGCTTAGATTTGGGCATTTGACACATTTCTAGTCAAAGCAACTGAAAGAGACGGTTGCTGGAGCAAAACAAAACAAAAAACCTAGAAGTCACTTCTATTGCCCAGAGGAAGTGAAAAATGAATCATATGATCCCCGATGCTACTGTTACCTTTATCGCTAGATGAACCAGAGGCTAATTCTCTTCATAGCTGTGTGAGGAGTTTGAAATAAACCCATCTGAAGTAGGTTTCTCTTTAGGGCCACAGCCGCAGCATATGAAAATTCCCAAGGTAGGGGTCCAGTTGGAGCTGCAGCTGCTGGCCTACATCACAGCAACAGCAACGCCAGATCCGAGCCGCGTCTGCGACCTACACCACAGCTCACGGCAGTGGGGCAGCGCCGGATCCTTAACCCACTGAGCAAGGCAGGTATTGAACCCACATCCTCATGGATCCTCATTGGGTTTGTTACCCCTCCCTGTACCACAAAGGGATCTCCCCGAAGTAGGTTTCCTTTTGTGGTTGAAATGGTAAATATTTGGAGGATAACAGATGCTTGAGACCAAAAAAAAATGTTATGAATCATTTTGTCCCTCTATTTTTGAGCGTGTTATCTTACAGAGGGGACCAGAGGGCAGAGGACCCCCTGATCGGACCCAGCCACATGGGCAGTGGCAGTGGCAACGAAGGGGGGGGTCCTTCTCTCCTGATACCCATGCAGCTACGTCTTAATCATAATCTGATCTGTATGGCACACAGTCATAAACCCAGTGAATGAATAATTACATGCCCCCAAAGCCACAAAACTTAAATTCAGCTAAGTTGGACATCATGCAAATTATCCAGAGCTCAGCCTTCCCCTGACCATTGTTCAGGTTGGGGAACACTTTTCTGGCCATAACAGTAACTTCACTAACACTTAGCGTGTGTGCTGAGTACTTTACTGGCTTGGTCTCAAGAGTGGCAAATCTCTTGATCTGGCAATAAGAGGTTGGTCCTGGAAGAGGGCCTGCTTTGCAGATGAGAACACAGGGGCTCAAATAGGTGGAGACTCTGGCCCCACATTTCTCCGCTACTGAGTGGGTATTTAAGCTCAGGTGTCTGGAAGATTGTAGGGACTGGCCAGCATGGGCTAGGCCATTCCTCTAGCTCTGACAGTCCAGGGATCTAAGCTGCCCCAACTCACCAGCACACAGGCCAGCCGTGAGGTTTGAAACTTGAATTGACTTCTGAAGGTACAAACTAATAATCCACAGAGTACATCCAGCCCGCAATGGTCTCTGCAGCTGCTTCCAGACTCTGGGGTCTTGGTAAAGGCTATGCACTAAAGCTCAGCCCCAGGAGCATCTGTCAAAAAGAAATGCCCGTTTCTCAGCTGGTAATCACCACTAGTTCCCTATGGCAAAGACGATGTTTCTGTGTTTCTCGCAACTTTACTCATAAACTGCCTAGTACTCAATTTGCCTGCGCAGGTGCTGACTTCTCCAGCAAGACAGCTACTCCTTTGGTAGAACCACACTATTTATTTATCCCAACTCACTGGAACTGGCTAAAGTTGCTCTAGACTTGTGCTGGGCTCCAGAGCCACCCAAGTCGTTTTTCCTGCAAACAACTAAGCCGCCGGGTGCATAGTAATTAGGGAGTGGCAGTAAGCCCTGGCTTGGCAATAGCCGGGGGCCCTTTCCGGGCCTCGCAGTGTTTCAGGTCCCCTGAAGGGCACTCAGTCCTGGTACGCTAGCAAAGGGGCGTGGCCGGAGAGGAGAACGAACCTTCCACCTAGACCCCATTCGATCCCAACCAAGCCGCTGTCCCCAAGTGGTACCTGAATCCAACCAATCGGAAAGGGAGTTACATCTACTGAAGCCGCGGCGTCCAATCCGAGGACATGTCTCAGATCCTGTCGCCCTCCAGGTCCCCGCCAGCTGGAAGCCTGTTCCGCAGTCGCGCGCGCGGGACAGCCGCGCACCCTCCCAGCGCCCCAAGCAGCGCCGATCTCGGGGTGGAAGAGCCTGTTAATCGCAGGGGGCGCCCGCTATTGCGCAGGCGCCTCCGGAAGAGCTCGGCCTGGCTCCCCAGCGTTCAGATCTCGGTCGCTTCCAATACGCACCGGCGCCGGGTTCCGCGCGCGCGGGGTTCCGCGAGCTGCAGGGACGTGGCGGCAGCAGGTGAGTGTGAGCCCCGCGCGCCCGGCATTCGGGAGCGAAATGCCATCCCCGCCCCACGTCTGCCGGGGGCTTTGAAAATAGAGATGGTGAGATCCCCTTCCCCCATCACACACATCCCCCGGGTGGGGGGACGTCCGCGAGTGACCCGAAGTGGCCCCGGTACCTGCGGGGGCGCGTGGGGCTGGGGGGCGAGGTGGGAAAAGAGGTGAGGAAACTGTGCAGGTGGGCGTGGACTGGGCAGGCGGTGAGCTGAGGGGTGGGGAGAGGGGAGGCGGCGGGACCGCCCTGAAGGTTCAGGGGGCGGGCGGAGCGGGCGTCGGATTTGACATGAACGCGTTTAAAGGCTCCGATCGACCTGCAGCTGCCTCAATATTTGGTTAGAGTTAATGGTGATGACATAGAGTTAATGGTAATGACAATTTAAAAACGAATTTCCTAGCAAATCGAACAAGAAAGATAACACTGAAGTGCTTTTTATCGGCCGGATACTGGGCGAAGCATTGTAGGAGCAATGCTTTCCTTGTCTGGGCACTGCAGGCTTGTGAGACCGTAGAGTCCCATTATACAGATGAGGAAGTACCTGCTCGAGACATGAAGTACAGCGAGTGACCACGAGCAGATGCAGGTTTATACCAGCCCTGACTCCACCAGGGTTTGGGTTGCGGGGAAGGGTCGTTTGTTTGTTACTTGTGTTTTTTCCTTAACCACCAGGCCACTTAGTGGACCTAAGTCTGAAACCTTGCCAATGTTAATGGAAATCAACTGCTCCTTTAATGTTTGGGTTTTCTTTTCTTTCTTTCTTTTTTTTTTTTTTCTTCCCAGAGGTTGCTCCAAGCTCTTTTAAGAGAATTAAACGAATTTAAAAGCGAGGAGGAGATATTTTTTAAATGAAATATATAAAATATAAAATATCTCCTCCTCGCTTTTAAACTGGCTACAAAATGTCATTTGGGAGACATTTTGATAAAAAAAATGCAAGGAGTACACGAGGGCTATATTTTATGATGTAGAAAGTAAGATTTAAAAAAAGAAGAAAAAAAAGAAAGGATTAAGTGTAGCTGTTTTGAAGATGCTAGAAAAGTTTGTGTTGGAAAACTGAAGAAGGGTTGAAAATACTAGAATTTTTAAGCCAGTCTTTTAGAACTAGTTTTAGTTTTTCTTTAGAATATCAAGAAAATAACTGGTAATAATCTAGAGAAAGCCACCTAAGTTACCTATGTGAGTAGACAGTGCATGCTATTTTATTTTTATTTTAAAGCTATATATGAGTTTCATTACAAATAGCATTTGTGAAATGTTTCGAATAAGGCTTTTGTCTTACAGAACATGCTAATGACATGCTAATGGCGGCAAATATCTTTCACCATATCCTGTAACTGTCATACACTCCCAACTTGAGACGGGCTGATAAGGCCAGAGAGAATTGCTTGAGATGCAGTCTCTGCAAGTAAGAAAGTCATCTCAGAGGAGGTCGAGTTTGTTTTGTCCCCTGAGTTGAAGAAAACTACATACAGTTTCCATTGCTGTTGGGATTATTTAGATGTTGTCCAGATGACTCTGCTTTTTTTCCTTTCCTTTGATTTTTTTTTTTTTTTGGTTTGAAAAATTACAGAATATCTCCCGATGCTTTGCAGTGCAGCAGGATGATTAGTGATTTTTATTCCTTGAAAATACTTGAGAACTTCTCACTGGTGTTTTATTCATACTTTAACACTCCCTGCTGGAAGGAAACAATGCAAGAGATCTAGATACAGGCACCACTAATGAAAGATAATCTGGCAGGAAAGGTTGGGTTCATCATGTGAAGATTAATACTAAACTTGTTAACTGGATCAAACTAGACTTGCAGACGTGTTAAGGACCTGAAATTAGTAAGATTACAGACAGGAGTTCCCGTGTGGCTCAGTGGTTAACAAATCCGACTAGGAACCATGGGGTTGTGGGTTCGATCCCTGACCTCACTCAGTGGGTTAAGGATCTGAGCTGTGGTGTGGGTCACAGACGCGGCTTGGATCCCGCATTGCTGTGGCTCTGGCCTAAGCCAGCAGCTACAGCTCCTATTAGACCCTTAGCCTGGGAACCTCCATATGCCGTGGCGCGGCCCTAAAAAGACAAAAAAAAAAAAAAAGATTACAGTGTTTGGCTGATCACAGGACTTCAGCGTCATCATGTGTAAAAAGAAGAAGTTAGAGAGTTCCCACTGTGGCACTATGGGTTAAAGATCTGGCGTAGGTCACAGCTGCAGCTCAGATTGGATCCCTGGCCCGGAACCTTCCATGTGCCACAAGTGCAGCTGAAAAAGAAAAAAAAAAAAAGAAGAAGAAGAGGTTAGACTAAATTAGTTCTAATTAGTTTATAGTTTCACAATATCATTCTGCCTGTCATTGTAGGGACTTTTTTTTTTTTTTTTTCAAACATACAGCTTTGTAGCTAAGATGGAGAAAAGGAAATTCAGTTCGAAGGCCTGTTGTTTAACGCTATGCATCCTCATTTTACAAATGCAGATGTACTGAAGCTAGGAGAAGTTAGATCTGTCTGCAGTCACTCAGCTATGAACTGTGAGCTCCAATTTTGGGACCCTTCTGATTTCAGAGTCTATAATCTTTCTGCTTTGTGCTTCTAAGCCTGAAAACAAGGATCCTAGCTGTGGGCTAAGGGATTAATGAATCTTAGGATAAACAACACATACATATTGAACATAATTTAGGATTGAACGCACTTGAGGTTTGGAGGAGAAAGATTTTGACTTGTATGTGTTTTGTGAAAGAGGGGCAGACACAGATTTTTTTGTTGTTGTTTTGCACATGGGAAGTGGAGTAAAACATTTTCACATTGAAATACCCAACTTTGTATTGTAGAGTACACATTTCATATAATTTTTGAGCTAAGATGATATTTTCTGTTATTTTCATCACTGGTACTTTTGGTACTGTATCTAGGAAGTCTTGGTCTAACTCAAGGTCATGAAGAATTATTCCTATATTTTCTTCCAAGAGCTTTATAGTATCAGCTCTTAATTTTGGTCTGTGATCCATTTTGAGTTAATTTCCGTGGATGGTATGAGATAAGGGTTCCAAACACATTCTTTTGCACGTGGATGTCCAGTTGTCCCAGTATCAGTTGTTGAATTGTCTCAGCACCTCTCTGCTCTTTGAGGCAACTGTGTTGGAAAAGCTCTAGACATACTGTGAGATTCAATTTGTAGTGATGCCTCAAAGGGCTTAGTTTTTTTTTTTGTTTTTTGTTTGTTTGTTTCCCTTTAGGGCGTCAAGTGTAGCATATGGAGGGTCCCAGGCTAGGGGTTGAATTGGAGCTGCAGCTGCCGGCCTATGCCACAGTCACTGTCACACTGGATTCAAGCCACATCTGTGACCTACACCACAGCTCGCAGCAACACTGGATCCTTAACCCACCGAGGGAGACCAGAGATCGTACCCAAATCCTCATGGATACTAATCAGATTCTTTTTTCTTTTTTTTTTTTCTGGATTTATTTATTTTTTCTAATTTTTTATTACTTAATGAATTTTACCACATTTATGGTTGTACAATGATCATCACCACCTGATTTTATAGCATTTCCATCCTAAACTCCCAGTGCATCTCCCCACCCCCCAGCCTGTCTCCTTTGGAAAACATAAGTTTTTCAAAGTCTGTGAGTCAGTATCTGTTCTGCAAAGAAGTTCATCATTGTGTCCTTTTTTTAGGTTCCACATGCAAGTGATAGCATATGATGTTGATGTCTCACTGTCTGATTAGTCGGATTCTTTTTTTTTTTTTTTTTGCTTTTTTTAGGGCTGCACTTGCAGCATATGGAGGTTCCCAGGCTAGGGGTCAAATCAGAGCTACAGCTTCTGGCCCACACCACAGCCACAGCAACGCCAGATCTGAGCCATGTCTGCGACCTACAGCACAGCTCACAGCAACTCCATTTCCTTAACCCACTGGACGAGGCAAGGGATCAAACCTACAACCTCATGGTTCCCAGTCAAATTCATTTCCGCTACGCCGTGACGAGAACTCCTGATTAGTCGGATTCTTAACCCACTGAGCCACAACAGGAATTCCCAGGGCTTAGGTTTAAGAACACTACTTTATTGGAGTTCCCGTCATGGCACAGTGGTTAACGAATCTGACTAGGAACCATGAGGTTTCGGGTTTGATCCCTGGCTTCGCTTGATGGGTTAAGGATCTGGCATTGCCATGAGCTGTGGTGTAGGTCGCAGACACAGTTCGGATCTCATGTTGCTGTGGCCCTGGCATAGGCCGGTGGCTACAGCTCCGATTATACCCTAACCTGGGAAACCTCCACATGCTGCAGGTGCAGCCCTAATAAAAGCAAAAAAAAAAAAAAAAAAAAAGAAAAGAAACACTATTTTATGGTGTACAGATCTCAAGCACAGTATTACGAGAAGGTGTAGTGTGTTGTAGAACAGAGTTCATTCAAGCTCCTCTTTGTTTTTCCAGGACAGCCCGATGCCTTATTTTGATGATTTATGCCCCAATTTTGAGTATTTTCTATTTGAAAAGTACAAAGCCTTTGTTCCCTGTTAAAGAGTAAATACGTAAATTTTGGTGTTAAGCATTTTATTTTATTTTATTTTTTATTTTTTTGTCTTTTTGCCATTTCTTGGGCTGCTCCCACGGCATATGGAGGTTCCCAGGCTAGGGGTCTAATTGGAGCTGTGGTCACCGGCCTACACCAGAGCCACAGCAACTCAGGATCCAAACCGCGTTTGCGACCTACACCACAGCTCACAGCAATGCCGGATCCTTAACCCACTGAGCAAGGCCAGGGATCGAACCCACAACCCCATGGTTCCTAGTCGGATTCGTTAACCACTGAGCCACGACGGGAACTCCTAAGCATTTTAGTTATGTTAGATATCTATTGAATTTTTTTTTTTTTAATGATCTCAAAGAGTATGTGGGCAAAGACTTCATGTGTAAGGAGCGACTTTAGGAGGTTTGGAAATACAAATTATTACTGAAGAGCTGTTGTAGGTCACCTGTAGGTCACGGGGATAAATGGTTACTGTCTTTGAATGCATCTCAGACGGACTGTGACAGCAGCATGTGGTAAAAGTGGGTTAAGTTTGGCAGTGACTTCTGTACCTGTTTCATAGTAATTTGCTTGGGGCTTGAGCCTGGATGATGGAGGCACTTGAATGCCAGGCTGGAAGTTTTGTGTGGGCAGGGGAGCTCTGAATGCTGATTTTATTAGGGAACCGTCACAAATAGAGCTGTTCCTGGGCAAGGTCCATGGGCAGCAGCTGTCGGGTGAGTAAGGGGACGGGGATGAAGGCAGGAAGGTCCATCCGGACAGGAGGTGTTGACGCCTTTAAGGAGCCGGGCTGTAGTGGAAAGAGACAAGAGTAGTAGCTGTTAAAACTGTAGTTTCTGGAGTTTCCGTCATGGCTCAGTGGTTAACGAATCCGACTAGGAACCATAAGGTTGCAGGTTCGATCCCTGGCCTTGCTCAGTGGGTTAAGGATCCAGCATTGCCGTTAGCTGTGGTGTAGGTTGCAGACGCGGCTTGGATCCCGAGTTGCCGTCAACTGTGGCGTAGGCTGGAGGCTACGGCTCTGATTCGACCCCTAGCCTGGGAACCTCCATATGCCATGGGAGCGGCCCAAGAAATGGTAAAAAAGACAAAAACAAAAAAACCAAAACCCTTCCTCTCGACTGGCTCGACCAGAACTCCCTACGTCCAGAGTCTGGCTGCCATTTCACAGGCTTCCTCTGTGACTCTTCTATCTCCTCTGCTGATTAGATATGAAGGTGGAATGGACTAGGCTGGCAGCCACTGGTGTGCTCAGGACACGCCTGCAGGAGAGAATGGAGAAGCTGTTTTAACGGATCAGGGAACCAAGGGAAAGGAGAGGATTTGGAGATGGAGAGTGAATGCATTTGGTTGGATCCCCACCAGACTTGACTTGGCAGCAGCAAGTTTGTGCCGTGGCCTTGATTGAATATGAAGACTGTTTGCTCAGGGAACAAGACGGGGCAGTAAATAATTTTAAAAAAAGACTTCTAGGGAGTTCCTGTTGTGGCTTAGCAGGTTAAGAACCTGCCATAGTGTCTGTGAGGATGGCAGTTTGATTGCTGGCCTCACTCAGTGGGTTAAGGATCCAGCGTGGCCACAAACTGTGGCAGAGGTTGCAGATGTGGCTAGGATCCAGAGCTTCTGTGGCTGTGGTGTAGGCTGGCAGCAGCAGCTCCAATCCAACCCTTACCCTGAGAACTTCCATAGGCCAAGAGTGTGGCCCTTCAAAAAAAGAGAGAGAGGGAGATTTCTAGGTGTATGTCTTTAAGATACTCTACCACCTATTTGCTGTTTTCAGTCTGCTCTGCTGTTGGAAACAATTACTTAGGTTGGAAAAGTAGCTCCATATGCCATGGGAGCGGCCCAAGAAATGGCAAAAAGACAAAAAAAAAAAAGGTAGCTATATGCAGAGAGAAACCAGGGAATCTGCTCGGCTCCAGCCTTCATGGAGAACTCCGTGCTCTCCGCACCCAAGTTCTAAGGTGGCCAGGACCCAGGACAGCTGCCTGTGTGCTATTGTTGCCTGATCGTAGCCAGTCCTGACTGTCCGAGGGAGAGGTTGAGTTGTGCATAAACACAAGGTCAGGGCCATCAAATACTGAAGGAGAAGCAGGGACTGCTCCTGGATTCGGGCCCCCTGAAGTTGCTGAGATGTGGCCCCGGCTGTGTCTGTTCAAAGGATGTCTCTCATACGAGTTAGAATGGTTACTCTGTTCTCTCAAGAGGTGGTTCGATTGGGGACTCTACTTTTTTCGGTTTCTTGAATGCCCGCCGGCAGCAGATGATCCATGCACCACTCCCAGAAGGCAGCCTGCTTCAGGTCAATATGTGTCTTTGGTCTGCAAAATGTTAAGGCCTCGGTTTTCAGAGGGTCCCAGCTTCCATCGGTTAAGTGTTTGAATGACTGCACACACATGGATTGCCTAAGGTTTTGTGGGTTTGTTTGTGGGTTTTTTTGTCTTTTTTTTTGTCTTTTTGTGTGTGTGAGTGTGTGTGTGTGTGTCTTTATTTTTTTTTTCTTTTTAGGGCTGCACCCACAACATTTGGAGGTTCCCAGGCTAGGGGTCCAATCAGAGCTGTTGCTGCCAGCCTACACCACAGCCACAGCAATGCCAGATCTGAGCCATGTCTTCAACCTACACCACAACTCACAGCAACGCCGGATCCTCTACCCCCTGAGCGAGGCCAGGGATCGAACCCGCAACCGTAGGGTTCCCAGTTGGAGTGGTTTCCGCTGCGCCACGACGGGAACTCCTAGATCCCCTAGGTTTTATGTTTGAAAGAGGAAAAGTCTGTGCCTGCAGGTAATTGCAGTCTAGTTGGGAGAAAGTAGAATGCTCAGCAAATGACTCATGAACTTAACCACCTGAACCGTGTAACCATCTTAACCATGGTGCTAATTTTACTCGCCACTGCTCTGCCTGGGATCTCTGGGTGCCTGCACCCCGGCCATACCTTAGGTCTTCTACTCCGAATGATGAATTCACTCCCCTCACTCTGACCATGACCTTACTTCCTTGCAACTTTCACTGAGCGTTACTTTTATTTACTTATTTTTCTTTTTTGAGAGTTACTTTTAAAACAGGTGTTTTTTGTTTCTGTTTTTGTTTGTTTTTGTTTTAATTTCATCAGAACCTCTAGCCTAAAAACCTCAGTCTCAGCTTCGCTGCAGCTCAAATTTCAGCCACTCTTGAGTCAGGATCTTCAGCTTTCCTTTGTCATCCTTCAGCATCTGGCAGAATCTCAAGCTCAGGTCAGATCAACTGCCTGGTTTGTTCGTGCCTGAGCCAGAGTCACTGAATGGCTAGAAAAAGCCAATCAGCAGTGTCCCCTCCCAAAATTCATGGCAGCCACTGTCAACATGGGCCACCAGTCCTGCTGTTTCCTTGTACTGTCTCCTGTTCTTCACATTGGCCATTCCAGACATTCTGTGTTTCTCAAACCTCTGAATCTTTTACCAGCCTAACTCTGAAAATACTCTGCCCCGCCTGTTCCAGCACAGAGAATGCAACTCCCTGCTCCCTCAGCCCTCAGACCTGTGACCCTTCACCCTTCCTCCCCCTCTCCTGCTATAATGGAAGAGGAATCCTGCCCCCTAAGATGAATCACTCAACTGCATCACCTATCTCTGATTTTCTTAGGAAGCAAAGAAGATAGAGATTGAAAGCAGGGAAGTTCGTTTGGGGAAGCCTTTTTTTTTTTTTTTTTTTTTGGTAAGAGAAGAGAAAAGTCAAGGAGTTTCTGTCGTGGCACAGTGGAAATGATTCCGACTAGGAACCATGAAGTTGCGGGTTCAATCCCTGGTCCCACTCAGTGGATTAAGGATCCGGTGTTGCCTTGAGCTGTGGTGTAAGTCACAGATGCGGCTCGGATCTGGCATTGCTGTGGCTGTGGCTGTGGCTATGGCCAGCAGCTCTGATTAGACTCCTAGCCTGGGAACCTCCATATGCTGCAGGGGTGGCCCTAAAAAGCAAAAAAAAAAAAAAAAGAAAGAAAAAGAAAAGAAAAGTCAGGGCTAGCTCTGAGCCTGGAGTAGTAGGTAGAATTTTTACAGTGTCCCTAGGTGTCCTCAGGGGATTGGTTCCAGGAGCCCCTGCAGATACAGAACCTGGGGATGCTCAGGTCCCTTCTATAAGAGGGTGTGGTGCAGTGAACAGTCAGCCCTCTGGATTTTCCTTCCACAGTGGTTGCCTCAACTGTATGTTTTTGACAGTAAAAAGGAAGTTTAAAAGGGATGTATGTGGTGGGAGTTTCCGCTGTGGCACAACAGGATCGGCACCATCTCTGTAGCACCAGGACGCAGGTTCAATCCCCAGCACAGTCAGAGATCCAGCATTGCTGCAACTGTGGTGTAAGTGGCAACTGTGGCTCGGATCTGATTCCTGGCTGGGGAACTCCATATGCTGCAGCTTGGCCAGAAAAGATTAAAAAAAAAAAAAAGGATGTGATGAAATTCATTTCAACAACTGCTGGATTGCTTTGGAAGTTACCGTGGCCTCCAGGTCCCTGTGGGCTTTGTCTGTTTGCCAGCCTCATGTGAATATTGGGCAGGCATAGATTGAGGTGGGACCCATGTCTCAAATAACATTTATTTCTTACGCTCCTTTTTTTATGCCAGTATTTTTCAACAGGAACTTGCGATGAGCCAGTGTGGTAGAATTTTCACCCCTTATTTTTTGTGGATTAAAAGGAATTATAGGGTCCCAGTTATTAAAGTATAAAAAATTTTGTGCAAAAGGGTTGTTTTGGTTTCTTCATTTTTTTTCCTGTTAAGCCTTTAGAATAATTTTTTCTGGTGCACACAAACCAGGCAGCCAAACAGGAGTATTCATGTGGAGTGTAAGAATGGCCCACCTCCCCTTCAGAGCATGAAACATGGAGCAGGACGTATCACTGGACAAGTAAAGGCGTATTTTACTTCTTTTCCTACTTCGGCTTCATTCAGTTGCCTTTCAGTAAGTGGCATTATTTCATTTCGAAGTTGTTGAAGGTAAAGCTGGTATGTAAAGAGTTGATAAATGTTTGTTTCCTTCTCCTGATGGCCCAACTTTTGAAACCGAATCCAAATCACAGAGCATCACTGCTTATGCCTTGTGTTTTTCTGTTTTAGGAACCCTGACTGCCCTCCTTCAGCATGTTCATTATGAAATTATTGCGGGTACTTTTGTTTGCTGGGCTCCTAACTGGTTGCGGAGGGAACTCTTCCCATCCTTTGCCGCCCAGGTTACTGCTGGTGTCCTTCGATGGCTTCAGAGCTGACTACCTACAGAACTACGAATTTCCTCATCTCCAGAACTTTATCAAAGAAGGCGTCCTGGTCAAGCAGGTTCAGAACGTTTTCATCACCAAAACATTTCCCAACCACTACAGCATCGTGACGGGCCTGTATGAAGAAAGCCACGGCATTGTGGCCAATTCCATGTATGATGTCATCGCAAAGAAACACTTCTCCGACACGAACGACAAAGATCCTTTTTGGTGGAATGAGGCAGTGCCTATCTGGGTGACCAATCAGCTTCAGGGCAACAGATCCAGCGCAGCTGCCATGTGGCCTGGCACGGACGTCCCCATTCACAACACCACGCCGTCCTACTTCATGGATTACAGCCCCGCCGTGTCCTTTGGGGAGCGGCTGGGTAACCTCACCACGTGGCTGAGCAGTTCGAACCCACCGGTCACCTTTGCGACGCTCTATTGGGAAGAACCAGACGCAAGTGGCCACAAATATGGCCCCGCAGATAAAGACAACATGCGCAGGGTGTTGAAAGAAGTAGATGACCATGTCGGAGAGCTCATTCACCAGCTCAAGGTGTTAGGGCTGTGGGAAACTCTTAACGTGATCATTACAAGTGATCATGGGATGACCCAGTGCTCTAAGGACAGACTGATAAACTTGGATCAGTGCATCGACCCGGCAGACTACACTCTTGTAGACTTGACCCCAGTGGCTGCCATACTTCCCAAGAAAAGTAGGTCAACTTTTGGCTAAGGAAGATTCGAGGGGGCCGTTGATGGAGGAGTGGGGTGGGCTGTAAAGGCGTGGAACTCAGGCTTTTTGTAGTTCATGACCTTGTACTCTTCTACTTTCTCAGAGGGGGATTATATCTACGTTTTTAGGCCATTCGCCTAAGGTGTAGGTTCAAAGTGATGATTTCTTGACTTTTTGATAGATTTCTCTTTTAATTTTTATTTTTGTATTGAAGAATAGTTAACAGACAGTGTTTCAGATGTATAGCACAGTGATTGTGTTATAAATATTTATATATATTCGTTTTTTTTTTTTTTGGATCTTTTCAGGGCCACACCTGCACAGCACATGGAAGTTCCCAGGCAAGGGACTGAATTGGAGCTGCATCTGCCGCCTACGCCACAGCCATAGCAATGTGGGATTCTGAGCTGCATCTGCAACCTACACAGCACACAGCCACGCCAGATCCTTAACCAACTGAGCAGTGCCAGGAACCTCATGGATGCTAGTCGGGTTCCGTAACTGGTGAGCCAGGATAGGAACTCCCTATATTCTTTTTCAGATTATTTTCCCTTATAGGTTATTACAAGTTATTGAGTAGTTTTCTGTGCCTATACAGTAAGTCTTTGTTGATATATTAATTATTCACACTAATGGAAAAAGGATGCTTTTATCCTTAAAAAACATCTTACATGAGATGTACCTTTTTTTTTTTGTCTTTTTGCCTTTTCTAAGGCCGCTTCCCTCGGCATATGGAGGTTCCCAGGCTAGGAGTCGAATCAGAGCTGTAGCCTCCAGCCTACACCAGGGCCATAACAACGCAGGATCCGAGCCTCGTCTGCGACCTACACCACAGCTCACAGCAATGCCGGATCCTTAACCACTGAGCGAGGCCGGGGATGGAACCCGAAACTTCATGGTTCCTAGTCGGATTCGTTAACCACTGGGCCACGATGGGAACTCCGAGATGTACCTTTCATCTACTGATCTTAGACTTAGAAATTAGTAGTAATATGTAATTTATGTGTCCATTTACTCAGGAAGCTAGTTGTGAAATTTGTCCCCTTTGTGAAAAAGGCCACCAGGGATGATCACAAAATGAAAAGAGAGATGTGTGAATGCTTGAAAAGGCATGTGTGTGTGTGTGTGTGTGTGTGTGTGTGTTCCCAACACTGTTACCTAATTATTATTATTTTGTTTTTTAAATGATTTAATTGATAACAGTGTTCAGACTTACTTCCGGTTATTCTAGTTCCAAATCTTTTCTCCTTATCAGTCCACCATGACTTTTTTCCTTTGCTGTTTCCTTTTCTTCTAGATAGAACAAAAGTTTATTACAAACTGAAAGTCTGTGACCCTCACATGAAAGTTTATCTCAAAGAAGACATTCCTGCCAGGTTTCATTACCAACATAATGACCGAATTCAGCCTATTATTTTGGTTGCCGATGAAGGCTGGACAATTGTGTTAAATAAATCATCCCTCAAACGTAAGTAGTTCTTTAGAATTTTCCTTTTGGATCCTAGGCATAAATCAACATGTTCTGACATTGTCCTGTTAACAGGGTACTTTGATGTAGAGATGTTAACACAGGATAGTTTCATTTTCAGCTGGATGCTGCTCAGGTTTTCATCGGAGAGCAATTTTCTGGCCCCTGAGAGTGGCCCAACTAATCAGACTTTTAGTGGGTGGGAATTAAACTGGCGAGCACCTCATTTGACACTAGAAGCGGGTTGTTATTTTGCAATAATACAAATAACATTATTTAATCTTTGCAATAGAAGGACAGACCTTCATCACTGACCTCGTTTTGTTCTTTTTCAGTAGGTGACCACGGTTATGATAACTCTTTGCCTAGTATGAATCCGTTTCTAGCTGCCCACGGGCCTGCATTTCACAAAGGCTACCAACACAGCACCATTAATACCGTGGATATTTACCCAATGATGTGCCACATCCTGGGATTAAAGCCACATCCCAATAATGGAACCTTTGGGCACACCAAGTGTTTGTTAGTCGACCAGTGGTGCATTAATCTCCCAGAAGCCATCGGAATTGTTATCGGGGCGCTCTTGGTTTTAACCACGCTAACCTGCCTCATCATAATCATGCAGAATAGACTCTCCCGGCCCCGGCCGTTTTCCCGACTTCAGCTGCAAGAAGATGATGACGACCCTTTAATTGGGTAACATGAGCTGGGGTTTATACACAGTGGCTTTGATTAGGACGCACCCAAGGAACTATGGTGTCACAACTAGGAAAAAGTACACTTTGAAAGACAGAGAACTTAGACCACGCATGCTCAGCTCGTTTTGTTTTTCCTTGTGTTTTGTTTTGCTTTCTTAGCGAATACAAGAAACTCTGACCATAGTGAAAATTGCTACTAAATCATTAGTTAAACACCACCTGTTTCTCTAACTGGAACCTTTTTTTTAGGGAAAAATACTGCCTTTGCCTTTTTTTTTTTTGGCAAAGAAGATGTGACACATCTTTAGATGAAAATGCACCAAAATTTAAGGGGTAGGCTTTTCGAATACATTTTTACATTTGTAAATTAAACAACAGAAATCTTTATAAAATCTGTGAATTTTGTGAATCAGGGAGGGAAAGTTTCCTGTATTTTTATATTTACTATTAATAGACTTTGTAACCCACGTAAAAAACCCCCAGAGGTAGGAAATTCTCTGTGATGGTTAATGAAATGGATCAACCAGGCAGAAAAGATCTAGCATATGAAGACGTTACTATAAGAAAAATTATTATAAAAAACAAGCAAAGACCATGTGACACAAAGCCTGGCCTTCGCCATTGCATTTTTGTTAAAACCCGTACGCTGTTAAAGAAAGCCTCAAAAGCTGTGTCTTTGAAAGATTATTGCTAATAAGAAAATAGGGGAAAATAGAGACAAGTGCATTTCCTGCTTTGTGCTGAATGTCTTTGTGTCAGTTATTTAGGTGTGTGTGTGTGTGTGTGTGTGTGTGTGTTCCATGTATGGATGTGCAGACTTTGTGTGACTTATAGGAGGTGGTGAGAGGTGAGTGGCCTGTAGGCAGGCTCCCACCTTCCCATTGCACGCAGCTCTCAGGAAAGTTTATATTTACACTTCATATTTGTTTACTCTCTTCTAACTCCGAAGTGAAAATCATTTTTAAAAATTCCTTAATTTCTGTTACCATTTTTAACTCTCTTATGTTGTTTTGTGCAACCAAAGGTGTCTAAGTGCTGCAGAAGAATTAATTTATGGCCTGAATACATACCTGGTTTTGATTGGGTCAGAACGAGGAAGAGAGATGTTTCTATTTACCTTCGGGAATTTTATGCCTTCCTTTATAGGCATTAGAGTAGCTAAATTTAAAATGGAATTCAGTCTCTTTTGACCTTTTACATTAATCATATGTTAAGTGGCTGGATAATTTCAACATTCTGTTAACGTTTGGTACCCTCAGTGCTGCCTCTGCTTTTTTTCCTCCAATGTTTTGTTCATAGAAATAACCACTCTGCTCATATGTACATTTTTAACATACTTGTTCTGAGCCAAGGATTTATTGTGAATTACTCTCATCTTACCTTTGCTAAGCTATACCTTCTAATAATCAAAATTAATATGAAGAAACTGAGTGGTGGCCAAAGAGATTCTATCAGAAGAGAATTTGGGTTTAAAAGAAGCATTCTAGGGACCTGAGGCAAGAAATTCATATTTCCAGGGCGATCTTTAAAGTTTTGGCAAAATAGGAGTTCCCATCTTGGTGCAGTGGTTAACAAATCCAACTAGGAACCACGGGGTTGCGGGTTCAGTCCCTGCCCTTGCTCGGTGGGTTAACGATCCAGTGTCGCCATGAGCTGTGGTGTAGGTTGCAGACGCGCGCGGCTCAGATCCCGCGTTGCTGTGGCTCTGGTGTAGGCCCGTGGCTACAGCTCTGATTCAACCCCTAGCCTGGGAACCTCCATATGCCTCGGGAGCAGCCCAAGAAATGGCAAAAAGACAAAAAAAAAGAAAAAGAAAAAGAAAGAAACTAGGTGAGTATTTTGCAAATAATCTGAAAATAATCTACATAAATGCGCAGTCCAGTTAAATGTTAATTGTCTGCAATGGTCAAGAACAGCGGTGCCAGTCATCAAATAGGTAATTCATCCTGTGGTCACTGCTGACTTGCTGATCCTGGGGTTTGGTGCCTATTTGTACTTGGGGTTCTTGAGAAGCATTTCCACACCCTGCATGAATAGTCTGTGCATGCAATCATAAGGAGAATGTATTAGAACAGCTTGGAGCTCCCATTGTGGCTCAGCAGGTTAAGAACCCGGTATTGCCTCTGAGGATGTGTATTCAATCCCTGGCCTCACTCAGGGGGTTAAGGATCCAGCATTGCCACAAGCTGCGGTGTAGGTCAAGATGCAGCTTGAATCTGGCGTTGCCATAGCTGTGGTATAGGCCAGCAGCTGCAGCTCCAATTTGACTCCTAGCCTGGGAACTTCCATATGCTACAGTGGGGCCATAAAAAGAAAAAAAAAAACAGCCTAATAATAAATGATACCAATAGGACTAATTATGCTTTTAGACACATTTTATTTCTGTTTCCTCCTCACATAAAAGTTATCCTGAAGGTTAATATTGATCTAAACAAAATAATAGAAAATTTTCCTTCTACTTTAATTTCCATTTTAAAAAAAGAAGAAGAAAAGGAAAACAAGCGAACAGTCACATTTAAACCAATGAGCATTTTTTTGGAGTTCTGGTCGTGGCTCAGTGGTTAACAAGCTCGACTAGGATCCATGAGGATGCAGGTTCGATCCCTGGCCCTGCTCAGCTGGTTAAGGATCCGGCATTGCTGTGGCTGTGGTGTAAGCCGGCAGCTGCAGCTCCAATTCAACCCTTAGCCTGGGAACTTCCATGTGCCTCGGGTGTGGCCCTAAAAGAGAAAAAATAAAAAATAAAAATAAAGCAGTGAGCATTTTTTGAAATGTCTAAACTACTGGTTGAGTAGAAGCTTGGTCCTTGCAGTAGAGTGAACTTTAGTGGTTGTATTGGCTTGATTGGCAGGTCTGAGTTTCAAAAATCTGTCCATCCATCCCATCCATCCTGTGAGTGGATCCTATGTAGGATGGGATAGGAAGGGCGGCCCTGTCAGTGTCTCAGCCCTTTGAACAAAAGACCTATTTGACTTGTTCATTCCACTCTCAAAACATTAACTTAAATAAATTGTAAATGTGTTATGTATATGTTGATGGGACGAGAGGAGTATTTATTGAATCAAAGAGACATTTATATATTATTATAGTGAACTTTATGTTAGTTCATTTTTATCTTTAAACAGTTATCACTCAAAGCCAGTGACTCCTCTAGTATACCAAGAAAACCTTTCAGTAAAGCCAGCCTTTTTCACTAAGGCTTTGGTGTGTACTTGTTAAGCAATCGACTAATATGCTGCTGTGCTTTCTGGGTGGTAGAAAGTGTTTGGCTCTGGGAATCATTTACCTGTTTATGACAGCAATACTCAAAAGTAATAGGAAAACCTTTTTATTAAGATTTTGTTAATTCGGTGAGTGAATTCAGAATAAGTACATTTACTTATAATGTAGGGACAGTTCTGCTGCTGTTATAAATGTGTAAGTTCTTCAGATAAACAGCGATAGAATAAAAATTATTTCAGTGCTCTGTCCCGTAGGTTTTGTGTTCTGTTCCATTAAGCTTGGTGGAAGAATTTAAAGATAAATTCTTGAAACATTAAAGGATTAAAAATGCCTTTGCATTGTTCTTGGGTATTTCCTTCTCTTGCCCATATCTGGTAAGTTTTAAAGCTGATTGCACTTAATTCCTTTATTTGGAGAGTTTTAATTCATTGTAAATGTATAAATTTGCAAATGAAGGACAAAGATGAGATGGAACGTGTATATTTATTGTCACTTCTTAAAATAGTGTGTAAACAAAATGATATGAGTGTGCTTTAAAGAAATTTGTATGTAGTGCCTTAAGTTAAAGTAAAATATATTTGACTGTATTGTTTGAATTCGTAGTTATGACTTTGCTTATGATTTTTAAAATTTTGTGGAATAAAATATACCAAAACGTTTTGACCGTAATTATTAAATATACAATGTGATGTCATTGATGATTTTTTAACTTGTCATATTCTTGCAAAATATACATACTGTGATAGATGTTGACATGGCTTCGTAATACTGCAAAAATCCACATAGGCATTCATTACAATTTTTTTAAAACGGATTAAGTGTGTAACACTTACCAGATTTTTAAAGCAGTGTATAAATATACAGTCCAACATAAAAACACCATTGGAAAGGAAGCAGAGATATATTTTGCAGTTTCTATGTCTATATGTTTCTGTGTGTGTATATATATATATATATTCATATATATTCGCAGAGCTATAATTTATTGGTTTATAGTAGAAAGGAAGATGTTTGAAAAAGCTGATTACAAAACACTAGCAGGATTACAGTATATAAACTTCGTTTTGTACACAGTGTAAGTATTTAATGTCTTTTCTAATAGAGTATAGATTCAAAAAGTTTCCTTGAATAGAGCAGTGATTAATTCATTTCCTATTTTGACATTCATTGAACCCTGCTAGGAAATGTGGGAAAAGAAAAAAGGCCCTTGCTTTGGACAGGAGTTCTGTACCATTTCAAAAGTGGTAAAAACGTGTACCAACAAACTACATTTGTCTACTCATGATTAAACTCTTATGCTGAGATCCTTAGATCCAGAACCATTTCCCAGGCCCCGTGCTTTCTGAAGTCAGGATGCCAGAGTTCCCTCTTTCCCCCTCCACCAGCACATACACAAACACACATACACACACTGCCCCTCACCTGTATATGAGGACTTCTCATGTATGTGAATTCTAATGTATGTGTGTGTGGGTAGTTGGTTGGTGTTGAAACTGCTAGGTCTTGTGATGCATGTCTCAGCCAAGATTACCTGTCAAAGGCAGGGTCTTACCCAAAGAGCAAGGCAAACTGCCATGGGGGCCTTCTGCCTTCTACCATTCCACATATCTTCTGCCTCTTTGACTTCTGAAAGCTTATTTCCATGGTCAATAAACTGAATCTAGTGAGTTCATCCCCTGGCAGCTCCATAATGATGGTTTATAGATACACGTCTCCGATTCAAACATTCCTCCGGTGTTAAAGATCTGACTTATCCGTGACCCAATCAGCATTCTTCTCATGGCTAACTTTTATTTTTTATTTTTTATTTTTTTTCCCAGCTGTACAGCATGGGGACCAAGTTACACATACCTGTATACATACTTTTTCCTCCCATTGTTGTGTTGCAATGTGAGTATCTAGACATAGTTCTCAATGCTACACAGCAGGATCTCATTGTAAATCCATTCCAAGAGCAATAGTTTGTACAGCTACCATTTTTAACTCTACTGTCATAAACAGGGCTGGTGGGAAGGATAGCTAGACATTAACCCCAAAACAATTCTAGACAACCCCACTCTTTATACAAGGGTTCCTCTAGGTCAGGCCCAGTACTATTGATTCACACATGGTTTGAATTGTCCACTGAGGAAAGTGAACATGTTTATTACATAAAATTTCCGTGAAAACTTTTTTTTTTAATAGTAAATGTACATGCAAGAGAGTTCTGTTTCCAGTAAAATGGTAGTGTATGTAATTCAAACCACCCCTCTTGCTGAGGACTGGAAAATCTGGACAAAATATAAAAGATCTGTGCTGAAGCATTGAGGAATTACCAAGAAAGTGAAGAATCAAGAGGTCAAGATTCAGAAGAAAGAAGAAACCTCTAAAAGTGAGCCCCTAAGGGCATCTCTGAATTCTGGAATTCAGCTGAGAGGCTGAAAAACTAACCTAATCGAAAGTGATGGGGGTGGGGGGGCAGTGGCAGGTGAGTGAAAAGAGAAAACACAGATGTAAAAAGACAGAAGCAACACACTTAAAAATCTTTGCGCCTACTTGATTTGGCACAAAAAATTCAAAAATATAGATAAAATGGATGATTTCCTAGGAAAAATATTGAATAAAATTGCTTCCGATAGAGAAAAGAAATAAAAGTTTCAGGCCCAAAAGACAATAGTCTTTTTTAGTGGCTCTTTGTCACATTTAATTATCAGTGTTGTATCTGCTTCCTAAAACAAGTGTTTTAAGGAAAAACATGTGTTTTTGAGGTGAATGTAACAACATCAAACCTGATTTAACAAATAGCATCAAAAAAAGAAAACTAGGGTAAAAAAGAAAAAACTATAGACCAATTTCAAATGAGGGGGAAAAAAGAAAACTCCAACTGCATCAGTAACTAAATGTAAATAGACTGAACATTCCAATTAAATGGAGAGCTTGTCAGATTGGGTGAAAAAGCAAGACCCAGCTATATGTCGTCAAAAAAGAGATATTTTAAATACAAAGGCAAATGCAAAGCAAAAGGATAGATCTACAGTGCAAAGCTGGAATACTTATATCAATATCAGATAAAATAGTCTTCAAGATAAGAATTTCCAGAGATAGAGAGGATTTCACAAAATCAAAGAATCAATATATATCAGGAATTCAGCAATTCTAAGTGTTCATACCTAAAAACAGCTTGAATATTTGTGAAACAAGTGATGGAATAAAAATATCCATAAACATATTTGAATTTAGAACTCCTATCTTAGGTAATGGAAATAATAACTAGACCGAAAAATTCAGTAATGATATGTTAGACTTATGTGGTGGAATCAACTACATTGACTTAAAAGACATTTAGAGAATATTACAGCCCCAAACTGTGGAATTCACATTCTTTTCGCATATACATGGAATTATCACCAAGGTAGGTCATATGCAAGACCATAAAATAAATCTCAGTAAATAATCTCAAAGGATTACAATTTTATAAAGTACGTTTTCTGACTGCAATGGAATTAAATCGGATTCAGTAATAGATCTAGAAAAGCCTTAAATATTTGGAGGTTAAACAATACACTTCTAAATAGAATGCATAAAGCAAATGAGAAAATATATTTCACTGAATGATAATGAGTTTATAACATAAGAAATTCTGCCATGTGCAGCTAAACTAGTTCTTGGAGGGAAATTAATGCTGGTCTTTGAGAGGAAGAGGTTCAAAATCAATGATTTAAGCTTCCACTTTAGGAAGTTAATACAAGATGAAGAAAACTATTCAAAGTGAGTGCAAGGAGGGAAATAATAAAGATAAAATCAGAATCAATGAACTAGACAAATAGAGAAAAGTATTAATAAGTCCCTAATAAGACTGAGAAAAAAAATGGTGGTAGTACAAATCAGCAATATTTGTAACAAAAGAGGGGCCATCACTAGAGATATCTCCATGTACTTCTGGGAAGTGCCTGCCCAGGTGCCAAGTTTATTCTCATAGGTACCCAGAATTAACATGGAGTTAAGACGCAGGCAGCCACCCTCAACCAGTGGGGTCTGAGAAGCTGATGGACACACGCTTGGCTTCTCACCTTCCATTCCTCTGGCAGACAGTTCTGAGCATTTTCCAAGTTTCCCCTGAGAGCCCTGCAGGATTGAGCTCCATCATTCCTAACAGCAGCCAATTCTCTAGTTTATGCTTCTATCGTCTTTCTCTGTATCTCTCACACCCTATCCCTCACTCTTGCCTCTTGAGATCAACTCAGTTAAATCGCCTGCATACAAGTTTTTGTCTAAGACTTCTTTTGGGGAACATCCAGGATCTAGTGTTGTCACTGTAGCAGCTCAGGTAACTGTTGTGGCCCAGGTTTGATCCCTGGCCCAGGAACTTCTACATGCCATGGGCACAGCCAAAAAAAAAAAAAAAAAAAAGTGGATTTATATGCTATATCCAACAACAAAAAAAGTATGCAATACTTACACCAAAAGTTCATAGCAGCTTTACTCATCAAACCAGAAATGATCCAAATATCTAAAAACAGAGCCCAGAAATAGAATTTAGTGTGTTCACATAATGTAATTCTATGAAGCAATGAAAATAAGCCAAGGCTACATAAGAACATGAATGAATCTCACAGAATCTTGAGTGAGAAAAGCCAAATATAACATAATACATATTGTTTGATTTCAGAGAAAATTTTAAAATGGTTCTAATGGGTTCCTTGTCAGGATAGTGTTATCTTTAGGTAGGAGGGAAGAGGTAATGATGGGAAAGTCTTAACAGAATCTTTCTGGAGAGGCGGTAATATTCTATCTTCTAAAGTGCTAGTTACATAGCTGTGTTCGCTTACTGATAATTGGCTACGTTTACTATTTATATACTTTTGATTGTATTGCACTTCAAAACAGTACATTATTTCAAGGAAACAGAACAAGAAGGAAATCTGGAACATTAAAAATAAGACTTTAAATCTGTTTAAAAAAAAAATGGGGGGGGGGGGAGTTGTTGGTGGGTTAAGGATCTGGCATTGTCTCTGCAGCAGCTCCCATTTGATCTCTGGCCCAGGAACTTGCACATGCCATGGGCACAGTCAGAAAAGTGAGGGGGATGGGAGTTCCCATTGTGGCTCAGCTGTAATGCACCTGACTCGTATCCATGAGAATGCAGGTTTGATCCCTGGTCTTGCTCGGTGGGTTAAGGATCTGGAGTTGTCGTGGGCTGTGGTGTAGGTCATGGACAGGAGTTGGATCTGGGGTTGCTGTGACGTAGGCTGGCAGCTACAGCTCTGATTCGCACCCCTAGCCAGGGAACTTCCATATGCCTCAGATGCAGCCCTCAAAAGCAAAAAAAAAAAAGGGGGGTGGTGGTGGTGGTGGTTAAAGACTTGGAAGATGCAGTATCTCAAATGATGTAACAAAGGGAAGAACTGGAAAATACTGAGACAGTTAACCAATTCAGAAGGGTCAACATCCAACTACTGCGAGTGCCAAAAACAGAAAATGGATTAAAGGAAATTATAAACTATGACAATTTGCCAGGATGCAAAAGAGAAATGAGCCTTTCAAATGAAAGGGGCCCCTGAGTGGAGGGTGTCAGGTAATAACTGCAAAATTTCAGGACACCAAGGGTCTAAAAACAAAATTTATGGGTTTTAGAAGGGAGAGAGAGAGAAACAAAAACAGACATAAGCCCTCTTAATAATCACTCTGAGAGAAGATGACTACGGTGTATCATCGAATTGGAGATGTGGGAGTTCCCACTGTGGTGCAGTGGGAATGAATCCAACTAGGAACCATGAGGTTATGTGTTCGATCCCTGGCCTCGATCAGTGGGTTAAGGATCCTGCGTTGCCATGAGCTGTGGTGTAAGTTGCAGACACAGCTTGAATCTTGCATGGCTGTGGTTGTGGCATAGGCCAGCAGCTGTAGTTCCGATTGGACCCCTAGCCTGGGAACCTCCATATGCTGTGGGTTCAGCTCTAAAAAAAGCCAAAAAAAAAAAAAAAAGTTGGAGATGTGAATGTATTTTCTCATATAGCTTCTCATTTTTCCAGGGCCTTTTGTTACTGTTTTTGTTTGCTGGTTTTTCATTCCCAGCCTGTTACAGACTGAATCATGCCTCCATAATGCATTATGTTGAAATCCTAACCCCCAACCTGGATCAGGACCCTTGGGTTCTGACTCCAGGGAGCACGAAGATGCTATGCAAGTCTCTCCACGAGGATCCTTGTTAAATCCAGGGGTTCAGTGGTCCCTCAGACCCCTCCTGGCTCTCTATGATTCTTGAGTTTGTCTCCTTTAATTAGTGAATAACTGAAAAAAAATTGAGAACTAAAAGATCTAGGATCTACATTAGGTTTTCCAGAAATCAGTTCTTATAAGAAATGAAAATAATAATAGGACCTTAGTTTTACCTTAAGAGGTCAGAAAGCATTTTGAAAAGTAATCTTAAATTAAATGGCAGGTGCCAAAGGGAGAAGAAATTGCAAAACATACACAAACACATACAAGTGAACAAGAAAAATCCTGTCAATTAATAAACTACAAAATAGGAATTCCTGTTGTGGCTTAGCAGGTTAAGAACCCAACTAGTATTCATGAGAATGCAGGTTCAATCTCTGGCCCTGCTCAGTGGGTTAAAGATCCAGTGCTGCCTTAAGCTGTGGTGTAGGCTGACAGCTGTAGCTCCCATTTGACCCTTAGCCTGGGAACTTCCATATGCCACGGGTAAGGCCCTAAAAAACAAAACAAACAAACAAACCCAAAACCCCATAAATCTACAAAACAGCTGATGGAGGGTGTTGAACAAAATTGTCGCGGTGTTGGAGGTGGGGGGATCCCATTCCTCTGACCCTCCTAAAATTCTTAGAGTTAGGAGGATCAGCCAGCCTACATTTTATTTCTATGTGCTCATTTGTGTTGACTGCATACAGTCTGATCATTAGAGACAGGCAGGTAAAACCAAAACCACAACAAAACCATCACAAGATGATGAGTGACTAGATTTTCCCAGCAAGGTTTAAAATGTTATTGTCCTTCAGGTAAACGCTCCTGCTGAAATGTTACAGGAAACTAAGTATCTGTAAATAAAAGAAACCATTCAGTCATCAAATCTTCACACCAGAATTTTAATGATTTCGTAAACGTTACAGAATTTACTTTCTTCTTACTAGTGAGGTCACAGCACCTTCTAAATTGATGTTAATGCAACAGTTGATTTCAACATACACATCACACTCGAAAAATAATGCTCGTACAGAGAACAGTTTTATCTTTCAGTCTTTAGATGGGCATCTCAATAACGCAGATAAATTCAGTGCTGCAGAGCAAGCCAACACAAGTGGTTACCTGTTCTAAAATGTCTAGTCCAAAGTTCAGACCTCTTGAGTTCGCCATCTACCATCTAACTTCTCAGCTTTTCAATCCAGTCATTTCTAGAGATTTCATTCTGTTCCATTAAGAAATTGTATATTGAAAGGAGAATCAGGTACCAATAGCATTCTTTATTGGTGTCATCATTTAAAAATCATTCATTCACCTGATTTTAGGAAGCACTTAAATTCAAGGATATATTTATCTGTGCCACTTTTGTTCTTTACAGCTAGTTTATCCTTTCTTTCTGGAATACATTCACCATTTCACTTACTTACTAGCCTGTTGGTGCATAAATAAATATGTGCAAAATCACAAGAATTATCTACAGGCCATGTGTCTCTAGACAGGTTTCTATTTTCTTCAAGGGAAGCTGTTCTTTCCAGGGCTGCTTCTTTTCCACCAAGAAACCCTAAGTAATACTACCTTCTCCCCAACCTGCAAAAGCACAGCTTTTCATGGTGGGAAGGAGGAGCTGAGGTGACCAGGCAGGTTAAAAACTACCCAGGCGGTAAAGTCTATTTGTGAACCTACAGTTCTCTTTGATTTCACTGAGCACTTGGTGAGTGGATATTCAAACCTTTCAGGAAACAAGGCTACCATCTCAGCTTTTCTTTTTTTTTTTTTTTAGGGCCACAACTATGGCATATGGAGATTCCCAGGCTAGGGGCTGAATTGGAGCTAGAGATGCAGGCCTACGCCACAGCCACAGCAACGCAGGATCTGAGCTGTGGATGGATCCTTAACCCACTAAGTGAGGCCAGGAACCGAACCCACAACCTCATGGTTCCTAGTCGGATTTGTTTTCCTCTGGACCACGACGGGAACTCCATCTCAGCTTCTCCTGTTTCAATACCTGTTAGCTCTAAGAGACATGTCACTACTTTTTGCCATCAGGTACCCTTCAGCACTGTTCTGGGTACATTGTGAAAAATGGTCCTGCCTAATTTTTCCCCCAAGTTCCTGTCTTAATTTCCACCACCACCCCCCTTCTGCCCCACAAGCACCACACAGCTCTTTTCAAGGACTGTGTGCCCTATACTTTTCCCTAGTATATATAATTTGTGCTCTCTTGCAATTCTGGACTTTCAAATGCTCAAATCTAAAAGATGCTTGTGTTCTGTTACTGACAGGTTACCAGAAAGAAAATAGTTTCATTGAACTGATTTTTAATGCGATTAATAGCGATGTTGTTTTCAAAGCAGCAAATAATTACAGAACAAGAGAAAACATGGCTGAGATGGTGCCTCATCCTTTAAACTCCGGCTAGTGCTGGATGATAGAGGAAAGAAATGTATATTCGTGGTGTCTTATTATCAGAGTAAAATGACACATCAGGAAGTAGCAGTAATGACTCAGGAGGGAAACAATTTGCCTAGGATGAGTCCCTCAGCATTTGCATCTCTTTTTGGGGGGCAAGGCGGGGAGGAAATGAGTTAGGACAAGGAGGGCCCACCCTGCTGTGGAGAATGCAATCTTCCCCAAATTCAATGTACAAAGGCTGTCATTTTCATCATCAAGTTTTCACTTACCTCCTATTCTCCTAATGTAAGGAGATAGATTTCTGCATTATTTAGGAATTATTAGAAATTTGATTCTGTCTGAACAAGGAACAAGAGGTAGGCTGGGACGTGGATATAAAAAATTGTCTTTTTCAACCGAGTTATGAGAGTTATGAGTTATGAGACGTTACAGTCAATAAAGTGCATTTCATATAAAAGTACCTATCAGGAGAGTAGTTTATTTATTTATTTATTTATTTAATTCAGCTTTTAGGGGCCGCACCTGCGGCATAGGGAGGTTTCCATTCGGCATAGGGGTCAAATCAGAGCTAGAGCTGCTGGCCTATGCCACAGCCACAGCAACGCCAGATCCGAGCCACGTCTGTGACCTACACCACAGCTCAGGGCAATGCCGGATCCTTAACCCACTGAGTAAGGCCAGGGATCAAACCCACAACCTCATGGTTTCTAGTTGGAGTCATTTCCACCACCCCACAAGGGGAACTCCAGGAGAGTAATTTAAAGTGCAATCCTGTATGATACTTCAAATAGTGCAAAGTTGCTAAATATATACATTTTATATGCCAAGTCCAAATAAAGCAGGATCTCAGGTAGCCCTACATTGCCCTAAGCCAGAGAGAGCAATGCAAACATACCGCCCCATTTTCCATCCTTTGCAGATATGTGTCATTTGATCCACGTGCCTATGAGTGCGTGCGTGTGTGTGCGTGTACAAGCCTCTCTATGTACAAATCTGCTTAATGGTCTGTGCAAATGCCTGAAGCTGGTTTCCTAGAATGGGAAACCTTTAAACACTGACATAACTATGCAACCTCCCCATCAACATCAACATAGCATTAGGCTTGTAATAATGGCTGAGATATTTCAGACTGAAAATCTGGTAAGGCAGGTATCTGACTGCGAATTAAATGTTTAGTGAAAGTTATTAAAAAGACAGTAACTATAATAGCTCCGAGAGAGACCCCTAGGAAATAAGCGTATGACTCCTCTTGCTCATTTTCTCTTGGTTTGACACCACCACGCAGGAAAGGAGGGCTCTGCGTGTAAGGGCTTGCTCTTGGCGCTGTGGAACTGAGCAGATCCTGGACATTCCTGAGTGACCCGTTGTGTGGCATGCCAGTGATGTTGAGGAGGTGGCAGAGCAGGGGGTACAGATCCGTGGAGTTCATGGCCTCTCTTGTGAAGTTCTTTCGGAAGGCAGGCCCGTGGGCTAAAAATATGGGGTGCATTTCTGCTAATGCATTATCATAACCATGGTTGCCTACTGTGAAGATAAAACATGCATGAACGGGTTAGCCAAACAGATGGCATTAAACTGGAAATAATGGCTGTATTGCTGAATTCTGAACTTAGATGCAAATTTTCCCTAATTTGACTTTTTAAATGAAAGGGTCTTTTACAAACAATCACTTCTATTGTCAACGTCACAGGTCACTTCAGGAAACGAAAAGTCAAACAATCACAAATCTTTATCACAGGCCAACGTTTCTTTAAGCAGCACAAGAAAAAGCATAAAGGGCAAAGCCAAGTCAAGGCAGGGAAGATGAAAGTGATCTTTTTGGGTTTTGGTGGCAGGTAAACTAATATTCAGCAAATACTTGTTAGGTACCTACTATGTTTCAGTTATTGCTGCAAAGATAAAAGGATAAAAGTGCTTAGTTATGAAGCCAATAAGTTCATAATTACCTATAAAAGAGGAAAAGCAATAAAAACAAGACACCTCCAAAATCGAACCTCTATAGTTACAGGTCCAATCCACTTTTGAAAAATAAAGATCAGGGAGTTCCCTTGCGGCTCGTGGGTTAAAGATCTGGTATTGTCACTGCTGTGGTTTGGGCTGTTGCTGTGTTGTAGGTTAGATCCCTGGCCCCAGAACTTCTGCATGCCATGGGCATGGCCAAAAATATAAGTGAAAGAAAATTTAGAGAATGAGAAAAATGTTTCAGAGTTCTCCTGTGGCTCAGCAGGTTAAGGATTTGGCATTGTCACTACAGTGGCTTGGGTCCGCACTGTGGCTTGGGTTTAATCCCTGGCCCCAGAATTTCCACATGCAAAAAAAAAAAAAAAAAGTGGTGAGAATGACCAGCAAATCAGCCTCATCTGCTTATACATGCTACGGGGAGACATGCAATGGGAACACATGTCCAGAAAGAAAATTCTACATCGGCTCCTCTGAAAGTTATTGTCTCAAAGTAATTCCAAATCTTCCTGGCAAAATCTATCTGAAGAAGTCATTCTAAGTGCCATGATTCTTTTGAGTTTTATTTATTTATAGCTTTTTTTTTTTTTTTTGCTTTTTTTTTAGTGCTGAACCCTCAGTATGTGGAAGTTCCCAGACTAGGGGTCAAATCGGAGCTGGAGCTGCTGGTCTACACCACAGCCACAGCAACGTGGGATCCGAGCCATGTCTGTGACCTACACCACAGCTCACGACAACGCTGGATCCTTAACCCACTGAGTGAGCCCAGAGATCAAACCCACATCCTCATGGATACTAGTTGGGTTTGTAACCCACTGAGCCACAGAGGGAACTCCTCTTTTGAGTTTATTATCCAACTGAAAATAATGCTGGATTTCTGAATCACCAGGAATCATCGCACAGGGGACTGTGCTGTTCTAGTTAATTCATCAATATTGGCACATTGCGAAATGTGTCATGACTATAATTTTATAATTGAATGGATGACTACTGTGTTCATTTCTATGAGAAGCTGGATCCAGACTTTTAAGCACAAAGGCAAAGATAATCCATTCCCCTCTCACCTTTTACTAGAAAATCAGATCTGAGGTGAACACATGATGACTTAATACAAACCTCTCCCATGCCTGGGGACTTTGTTTTGTAGCCGTGGTCCCTACCATATATGCCTGACCCAGAAGAGTATTTAACAAGCGATGCATAAGAACATGTGTATGAGCCCCCGGGGCTAGAGAGTGCAGGCAAAAACACAGACTGCTGGGTAGTACCCTCACAGTTCCTAGTTCAGTAGGTCTGAGCTAGGCCCAAGAATCTGCATTTCTTTCTTAATTAATTAATTTTTTTTGTCTTTTAGGGCTTCACCAGACGCATATGGAGGTTCCCAGGCTAGGGGTCCGGTCAGAGATGTAGCTGCCGGCCTACACCAGAGCCACAGCAGCACAGGATCCGAGCCACGTCTGTGACCAACACCACGCTCAGGGCAACACCAGATCCTTAACCCACTGAGTGATGCCAGGGATCAAACCCAAGTCCTCATGGATACTAGTCCTGTTCGGTAAGCTGCTGAGCCACAACGGGAATTCCAAGAATCTGCATTTCTAACAAGTTTCCAGGTGATTTGGATGCTGTTAGTCCAGGGAATACATTTAGAGAACCACTGCTTTGGGGCATTTGGGCTGAATTCTTACACAACTCAGGCTGAGAAGGCCTATAGTGGTCAGTGCTTAAGTATCTGTTGAATCAATAATTATGTTGAATATAAGGTGACATCAAGACATCAATAGGAGAACTATTAAAGTTTTCTATTTAAAATAGGTGTGACCCAAAGTTCCCAGAGTGGCTCAGGGGTTAACGAACCCGACTAGCATCAGTAAGGACGAGGGTTTGATTCCTGGCCTCCCTCAGCGGGTTAAGCATCTGGCATGGCCGTGAGCTGTGGTGTAGGTTGCAGACACAGCTCAGATCTTGCGTTGCTGTGACTGTGGTGTAGGCCAGTGGCTACAGCTCCGATTCAACCCCTAGCCTGGGACCTCCATATGCCCATGGGTGTGGCTCTAAAAAGGCAAAAAGACAAAAATAAAAAAAATAGGTGTGACCCATCTATTACATAATCATGGTTCACACAAACCAAAATTTCAAGAGGGTCACTTACATTTATATTCAACATAAATTGTAATTAAAATCTCCTCAGAGACAGCAGTTCTTTTTTTCTTTTCTTCTCTCTTTTTTTTTTTTTTCTTTTTTAGGGCAACACCTGAGGCATATGGAAGTTCCCAGGCTAGGGGTCGAACTGGAGCTACAGCTGCCAGCCTACACCACAGCCACGGCCAACACCGGATCCGAGCTGCATCTGAGACCTACACCACACAGCCTGTGGCAATGCTGGATCCTTAACCCACTGAGCAAGGCCAGGGATGGATACTAGTCAAGTTCTTAACCCACTAAGCCACAATGGGAAGAGCCTAGCAATTCTTTTCTTTTTCTTTCTTTCTTTCTTTGTTTATTTCTTCCTTCCTTCCTTTCTTTCTCTTGTGTGTGTGTGTGTGTTTGTGTGATCAGCCCCTCTAACCTAAAAATGAACATATAAATGTGGCAACTATTCTCATAGCCAAAGATATAATGTTTAAAGGCCTTCTTAAAACAGCTCTCCTAGCTTGATTAAACATTGGTTTATAGATTATTATCTGTCTGTAAAACCTGTTTTAAGGACCAGAACCCATGTATCTGTACACTTGTGCCAGTATGACTTACATATGCCCTATAAATGTCACTGCCAGGCAACTGCTCTCCTGGTCACCCAATAAACAAGATGGAGACCTAATTCTACCTAAAGGGACATTTTTGTACATCTCTTCTATGTATCCAGGACCTATGCTTCAAAGAGCATTTCTAGATAGTGTTGACATACTATAGTTCTTTCCACATTCACTCAACAGAACAGAAACAACTCCCAGTGATTTGGTGGGTGGAGCATGTTAATATCCATGTCAGCCAGGAAGGCAGAAGCCAAACCAGGTAGTTCAAGAGAGGGAATTTCAGGGGGTTCCCCTCGTGGCTCAGCGGAAACATATCCAACTAGTATCCATGAGGATGAGGGTTCGATCCCTGGCCTCGCTTGGTGGGTTAAAGATCGGTGCCATGAACAGAGTTGTAGGTTGCAAACACGGCTCAGATCCTGCGTTGCTGTGGCTGTGGTGTAGGTTGGCAGCTATAGCTCTGATTCAACCCTAGCCTGGGAACTTCCGTATGCTGCAGGTGCAACCCTAAAAAGAAAAAAAAGAGGGGGGGGATTTCAGATGGGGGCTTAGTAACAAACAGCAGAAGCTCAGCCACAAACAAGGGATGGGGAGGTTACCTAGTGAGTAGAACAGTGGGAACCTCCCACAGCCCCCAGGGCTGGAGGGACAGAAGGAAGATGTGATGACTCCAGAGCCCCAAGACCAGGAGTGCCCAGGAGATGCTGAGGCCATAGAGAGGGAAGTGGTCCAGAGCTGGGATTACAGAGGACATGAGGCCAACGTTAGAGACATGGCTGGGACAGGAAGAGTGAGGGTCAAATATCTGGGCTTCCCCAAACTCCTGTTCCCATTATTTGGCCAAACCTCACCAGAAACTATTTCCCAAAGGAGCCTGGGAATTTCACTCTGCAGGGATCAGTCACTGGTGGTACAAAGCAGAGCAGGGTAAGAGCCGGGAATTTGAGAGCAGATATGCAAATGACAGGCATATATATATATTTTTTTGAATATGGGTATATGCCCGGGAGTGGGATTGCTAGATCCTATTCCATATTTAGTTTTCCGAGGACCCTCCATACTGTTCTCCACAGTGGTTGTACCCATTTACAATCCCACCAACAGAAAAAGAGGGTTTCCTTTTCCCCAGACGTTCTTCAGCAGTTGGTATTTGTAGACCTATTAATGATGGCCGTTCTGACTGGTTTAAGGTAGTACCTCATTGTAGTTTATCGCAGTACTATCCACAATAGCCACGACATGGACACAACCTAAATGTCCATCCACAGATGAATGGCTTAAGTGGTACATATATACAGTGGAATACTATTCAGCCATGAAGAGAACAAAATAATGCCATTGGCAGCAATAATGGATGCAACTAGAGATTCTCATACTAAGTGAAGTAAGTCAGAAAGAGAAAAAGAGAAATACCATATGATATCACCTCTATGTGGAATCTAAAATATGGCGCAGATGAACCTATCTACAAAACAGAAACAGACTCATGGACATAGAGAACAGACTTGGGGTTGCCAAGGGGGAGGGGGAGGAAGCGGGATGGATGGGGAGTTTGGGGTGGGTAGATGCAAACTATTATATTTAGAATAGATAAGCCATGAGGTCCTACTGTACAGCACAGGGAACTATATCCAGTCTCTTGGAATGGACCATGATGGAAGACAACATAAAAACAGCAATGTATATACATGCATGACTGGGTCACTTTGCTGTACTGAATGGCACAGCACTGTAAATCAACTATACTTTAATAAAAATAAAATAAAACAAATGATAGGTGCAATAAAGAGTGAAATCTGGTGGAAAACTTTTCCATTTGACTAACTTTGTGTGTATGTGTGTCTTTTTAGGGCTGCACGTGAAGCATATGGAAAGTTCCCAGGCCAGGGGTGGAATTGGAACTGTAGCTGCCAGCCTACACCACAGCCATGGCAACTTGGGATTCCAGCCGCGTCTGCAACCTACACCACTGAGCGAGGCCAGGAATCGAACCTGCATCCTCATGGATACTAGTCAGGTTCATTACTGCTGAGCCACGATGGGGAACTTCTCATTTGACTAACTTATTAAAAGCTATGTGAAAAGGGGAAATTGTAACCTACAGAGAGCAG
The DNA here is from genome assembly GCF_016906955.1 of Phacochoerus africanus. Classification (NCBI taxonomy): domain Eukaryota; kingdom Metazoa; phylum Chordata; class Mammalia; order Artiodactyla; family Suidae; genus Phacochoerus; species Phacochoerus africanus. The sequence goes on from NC_062552.1 coordinate 42,117,099, forward strand.
GAAGTTCTTTATTTTGCATGCTTGAATTTTAAATGGGATTTCATTATATTCTAAATTTAATCAGTGGAAATATCTCCAAAATTATAACACTTGGTATTAATTAGGGAAATATATCTTGATGTATTTTTATCCATGCCATATGCAGTTCTTGATAGAAATGTTCCTAAGGTGTAAAGCAAGCTGGCCTATATTTGGTAGAGCCAGAAGTGCAAAAGAAACTAGAAAGCTAAGAACTGCAAAGAAAAATTGAGATTACATTCTTATGAAATCAGAATATGAAACAGATACAGAAAATGATTCAATTGACCCCCTTCAGTTAGGTTTTGCTCAAGAACATAATGGTTGTAATTAGCAGTACAGGCCACTGTGCTTTGGTCTGATGGCTTCAAAAGAAGTAAATGTTTCATTTTTAGGAGGTTACCTCATTTTAAAGCCCCAATAAAATTTTTTTCTTTCATGATTGCACCTATGGCATATGTTAGTTCCTGGGCTAGGGTCGAATCAGAGCTGCAGCTGCAGCCCTATGCCGCAGCCACAGCAACGCCAGATCAGAGCAACACTGGATCTGAACTGCATCTGTGACCTCCGCCGGATCCTTAACCCACTGAGCGAGGCCAGGGATTGAACCCTCAACCTCATCGACACTATGTTAGGCTCTTAACCTGCTGAGCCACAACAGGAACTCCTCTAGTAAACCTTTATTGGAATCTTTACTGGGTCTTTCTTTAGCTTTTTTTTTTTTGTCTTTTGTCTTTTTAGGGCCACACCCACGGCATATAGAGGTTCTCAGGCTAGGGGTCCAATCAGAGCTACAGCTACTGGCCTACACCACAGCAACAGAAACGTGGAATCCGAGCTGCATCTGTGAACTACACCACAGTTCATGGCAATGCCAGATCCTTAACCCAGTGAGCGAGGCCAGGGATTGAACTCGCAACCTCATACTCATGGTTCCCAGTCGGATTCATTTCCGCTGCACCACGACGGGAACTCCTCTTTAGCTATTAATGCATGGTACGAGCTAGTTATTTGATCGGTAAAGAAATTGCTGAGAACAGCAAAAAAACGGCTTCCGCCTGGCCTCCACTGTAGCCAACAAGGATGCAGAATGGGGAGAAACACTATCACATACTCACACAGAAAGTCGTCGGACTTATTCCGTAAAACATACCACCCGTTGTCAGCCACCGCGATGATTGGCTGAATTCGGCTGTTGTATCTGTAATGCCATCTTTCCGGAATCTCTTCTTTTTTGTAAACAGTAAGATTAGGATGAGCGTGAGCTAGTGCTTTATAGACTTCATCAAATTTACCTAAAAGAGAAGGAGGAGGAGAGGCACTCAGAATGAAGACACTGGCTGGGACATTCAAAGAAGCAACCGGGGCAGCAGAGGCCAGTCAACACAGGCATCCTTCTGACATGGAGAGTCACAAGCTCAACCTTAGGAAGCCTAGCCAGAGGCGTCCCCTGGGGGGAAATAGTCTTGTGGGGAAACTCAGAAGTACTATTTTTTTTCTTCAAGGCTGCATCCAAGGCATGTGGAAATTCCTAGGCTAGGGGTCAAATCGGAGCCACACCTGCCGGCTTACACCACAGCCACAGCAACACCAGATCAGAGCCACATATGCAGCTTTTGGCAATGCCTGATCCTTTAACCCACTGAGCAAAGCCAAGTAGCAAACCCACATCCTCACAGACACTATGTGAGTTCTTAACCTGCTGAGCCACAACGGGGACTCTGAGAAGTAATCTCTTAAAGTAAATTCATCTTGGAGTTACCGTCGTGGCGCAGCGGAAACAAATCCGACTAGGAACCATGAGGTTGCGGGTTCGATTCTCCCTTCGCTCAGTGGGCTAAAGATCTGGCATTGCACTGAGCTGTGGTGTACATCGGATCCCGCGTTGCTGTGGTCATGGCTGTGGCGTAGGCCGGCAACTGTAGCTCCGATTTGACCCCTAGCCTGGGAACCTCCACGTGCCACTAGTGTGGCCTTAAAAAGCAATAAATAGGAGTTCCCATCGTGGCGCAGTGGTTAACGAATCCGACTAGGAACCATAAGGTTGCAGGTTCGGTCCCTGCCCTTGCTCAGTGGGTTAACGATCCGGCGTTGCCGTGAGCTGTGGTGTAGGTTGCAGACGCGGCTCGGATCCCGCGTGGCTGTGGCTCTGGCGCAGGCTGGTGGCTACAGCTCCGATTTGACCCCTCGCCTGGGAACTTCCATATGCCGCAGGAGCGGCCCAAAGAAATAGCAAAAAGACAAAAAAAAAAGCAATAAATAAATTTAAAAAAAAATCATCTTGGGAGGACATTTTATTTTATTCTTTTAAATGATTTTTATTTTTTTCTTTTATAGTTGGTTTACAGTGTTCTGTCAATTTTCTACTGTACAGCAAGGTGACCCAGTCACACATACATGTATACATTCTTTTTTCTCACATTATCCTCCATCACACTCCATCATAAGTGACTAGATATAGTGCCCAGTGCTACACTGCAGGATCTCATTGCTTATCCACTCCAAAGGCAACAGTTTGCATCCATTAATCCAGATTCCTAGGAGAGGGCACTTTATACACAGAGAAATCTCTAATATCTGAAGACAAAATACCCACACACGTGCGAATTGGTGGCACTTAGTTCCACGTCCAGGGCACTGCAATACCCACACAAAAACAAAGAGCTCAGTCCTGATAGCTCTCAGTCCAGAGACAGAGAATCTCAAGGCGATAAGAGTATGTGGAGGGGGAGGGTTGGTCAAGGACCAAAGCGGCAAAGCAGGTTGTAAAATGGAAACATTCTTTAAAAACCCTGGAGGCAGAAGTACTCCCAGTAACTTCAAACTGCAGGAATCACTATCTTTAATCGTCTTCTTGTTTTTCAAATCTGTTTATTAGGGGACATCATACCAATTTTACAAGGAAAATTAAAAGGTTAAGGTAATTTTCTTAACCACCAAAAGTGACTATTTTATACTGAATTTGTTAAAAAGTTTGTGTGCAGGTGCACGTGCATATCTTAACATTCACTGTTTCCTAGCGATAGGGATGGAGTCGGCACAGGTAGCTGTAAAATCCCAGTAAAGGACCATAAATAAAGAGAGAAACCTGGGGGACATTGGGAGACCACTGTAAGTTAATAATTGCTCAAGAAAGCCATCAGAACAGGGCAGGCTTGCTCGACTAGTGGAGGTGCGAGAAATGCCTCAGGTCGTTGGGTGGGGGATGGGATGAGGGCTGCATTCAGATTCAGACCAAGGGCAGGAGTTTGGGGACCGCCCTTCTGCTGACTTGAATACACACCTTACCAGGTAACAAAGGATGGGCTACTGCTGGAAGAAAGAGGAAGAGGCAGTCTTTTCTGACCCCCACTCCCCTTGGATGACAAAACTGTAGCCCACCAGATCCTGGGGGCAGAGCCTCCTTGCCTGCCTGCTTGCATCTCTCACAAGCATCTGATCTTAATAAATCTATTTCTTGCCAATCACTTTGTCTCTCACTGAATTCCTTCTGCGTGGAGGCATGAAGAACCTGAATTTCAGTGAGTTGAGACACTGGGTGAGTGATTTCGATTTAAAACCATGGGTTTAAGTCCCAGTCTGGGTTTAGGTTGCGTTCAAGCCATTAGTGCTGTCCATTTCACTAGTATCCTCTGCATTGCCCTGTACGGGATCTAATTCTTACTTGTGAGGCACTCAGCTTTTCAAGGATCTGTTTTCTCACCTGATACCTAGATGAACACCAGGAGGTGATAAAACAGAAGTCAGACAAGCAGAGGCTTGCTCTGCACTTACTTTTGACCTGGGGATGTTGAACCTTTGGGGCTTGTTCACCTATCTTGAAATCAGAAATCATGAGTGACAGGGTTGGAATGAGGCTTCCCGGAGAGGTTTGTAAAAAGGTCAAGGTACAGTTGGGAGTTTCCTGGTGGTCTAGTGGTTAGGATTTGGGGTTTCCACTGCTGTGGCTTAGGTTCAATCCCTGGTCTGAGAACTGAGATTTCACATCAAGCCCTCTGCCCATCCCCCCACAAAATACTATTATTACTTCCCCTGCTTATAGATAAGAAAACTAAATCTCAGAACGACCAGAGCTTTCTCCTTCCCATAACCCTCTGCTTTCCTAAGGGTCCACAGAAGGCTTTGGGGCTTCCATAAAATAACTGCAATGGTATGCATATTTTGTATGTATTTTCCCATCCCCAATCCTCTGAAAATGGAAGCTGTAGCTTTCCCCATATCTGATAGGACATAGAGGGAGCATCAGTTTCAATATTCTAGGAAAAAGGGAAAAATTAGACTCTGTGAAAAGAGAGTTTGTCTTTTCAGCATTTAAGGATTCGATTCTGGAATTCTACCTTGTCAGAGGCAAGCCCACTGGAAAGACACAGACACAAAATCCCCCCTTCAAAAGCACTGGGCATGCATAGCCCCAGCCCCCAGCTCACCCCTCAATTCAGACTTACCTTCTTTGGGCAAGATAGCTGCTACAGGTGATTGGTCAATCAGGGTATAGTGGTCTTTATCCAGATACTGGTCAAGCTCTATGACCCTTTCCTCAGAACACTGCGTCATCCCATGATCACTTGTGATGATTAGGTTCAGAACATTCCACAGCTTTGCCTTCTTCAGCATCTGTATGAGATAGCCTAGCTTGTGGTCAGTATCTGAAATGACAGGTCCCATGAGCGGGCTGTCCGGTCCCAAATGGTGGCCCATGTCATCAGGTTCTTCCCAGTAGAGAAGACCAAGATTGATGGGCTCTTTCGAGGTAAACCATTCAATGATTTTGGCAACTCTCTCTTCAAAGGAAACGGACTCGTTGTAAGGGAGGTAGTGAGTAGGAAAGCTTTCATGTATTTTCACATCTGTCCCGGGCCACATGGCCGCGCCACTAGTATGTCCCGCCCTCTGATTCGTGATCCATATTGGCGTCGCTTCTTCCCAAAACTCAGAATCATAAATGTCCATGTTATCCAAGGAGAAGGATTTGTTCAGGATAGGATCAAACATGTCATTTGCCACAATGCCATGATTCTCGGCAAAGAGGCCAGTTACCAGAGTATAATGGTTAGGGTAGGTCTTTGTAATAAAAATATTAGTAACTTGCTTCACATGGACCCCATGTTTCATAACATAATGAAAATGGGGTGTTGGAACTCTGTATAAGTAATCCCAACGGAATCCATCAAATGAAACTAGCAGAACTTTTTGCTGGTCTGGTTGGAGAGAATATGTCTTTGCAAGTGTTAATGCAGCAAGTATGAAGCACACCCAGAGAAATTTTGAGGTCATTTTCAAAGAACTTGATCAGTTCCGTGTAAGATAATCTGGATAAGAAACATATAGAAATTAATGACAATAATTTTGTTTCATATACTTGACCCCCAATTGAGAGTGATGCTGCTGAGTAATTCCAGTTCTATCATAAACCACAGCCTGGAAGGATCATGTTGCAGAACTGCGTCTTAAACATGAGACCTGAGGCTGCGTCTTAAACATGAAGCTGAGCAGTTTGTTTGCATTTTAGAAACTGTTTTAGTTTCCAAGAATTGATCAAAACATTCCTCAAAGAAATTATTTAAAACAGCTCCTCAAATATCATTTTGAAAGTCGACATGGAGTTCCCACTGTGGCTCGGCAATAAGGAACCCGACCAGTGTCCAAGAAGATGAAGGTTCTATCCCCGGCCCTGTTCAGTGGATTAAGGATCCTGCGTTGCTATGAGCTGCAGGGCAGGTCACAAGTGCTACTCAGAGAATCTGGCGTTGTTGTGGCTGTGGTGTAGGCCGGCAGCTGCCGTTCTGATGTGCCCCTCGCCGGGGAACTTTCATATGCTGCAGGTTTGGCACTAAAAAGATTAAAAAAACAAAAATAAAATAAAAGATGATATAATTTACATACAACTTTTCAGAAGCCATTTTTAGGTTGACTCAGACCTCTGACTCCTGGTCAGAAAGATGTGTATGGTTAAATACCTGTGGATATACTTATCATTATGTTAGCGGGACCCTAGGAACCTAGCGACAGGAATTACCACTGGAAATCCAAAAAAGAATGCTTTTAAAAACACATATGTACAGGAGATACTTGGTGGCCTAGCAGTTAAGAAGACAGTGTTGTCTGTCATTGCCATGGCTCTGGTCACTGCTGTGGCAGGTTTGATCCCTGGCCCAGGAACTTCCACAAGCCAAGGGCAAGGACAAAAAAAAAATATGTACACCTCCATTTTTCAAAGACCAGGCCTTATGTTTGGTCCATCATGGTGAAAGATGTCATGAGAGAGGAGAAAATAGATGAACTTGGTTTCTTGAAATGACATCAAGTTTGTGACTTTCTAATAGATTTGTGAAAAGTAATGTACATTCCTGTATTAATAAAGAACAGCCTTCTTTAAAATAATTAGAACTAAGTATAAACAAAAACATAATTCTGAAATTTGATGCTGACCTTCTTAATCAACATTTTTTTCTTTTTTGGCTTTTTAGGCCATACCGGTGGCACATATGGCCAATGCCACAGCCATAGCAATGCCAGATCCGTGTCGCGTCTGTCATCTACACCACAGTTCACAGCAATGCCAGATCCTTAACCTACCAAGCGAGGTCAAGGATCGAACCTGCAGCCTCATGGTTCCTAGTCTGATTCATTTCCACTGAGCCAGGACCAGAACTCCAAGTTCATCAACGTTTAATTGTATCAGTGATGTGTGTAGAAAAGGCACTTCCCAGGATTAAATAATCTCTTCAGATTAAGGTTGATGTTACCGTTGTTAATCTGCCTATTTTTCCAAAAAGCTTTATTCTCTTCAAGAGTGCTAATAAGAGGCAATATGCGTAAACAATACATATGTAAATTTTGTCAGTTCTCATTGGGCCCGCAAATCCAGTGAGGATATTTTGTTCTCTCCTTCTTCCATCCGTTCTTGCATGAAGGTATTTATTAGCCCAACAAAACCTGGATCTAGTTGCATTTTGTGCCAGGAAACCTATTGAATTCAGCTTTCCACATCTTTCTAATTTGAACATGCTGAAGATATTTTTCAACCTCAAAAACAGACCCTGTCTTGTCCTGCTATATTATAAATAAAATAAGGAAAATAAAAACTGCTTGGTATGCTTGCTTTGCTTTAAGATGCAGTAATTCTTTTATTTGTTTTGTAACCATGATTTTAGCATACCTAGAGCATTACTTAAACTGAAATGATTTTAGGTAATGTTCTCCAGACAATGGTTCAAAAATTAAATTCAAAAACTATTTCTCAAATGGCAACAAAGTTTCCAGTTCTGGAAGGAACGTGAAAAAAAAAATGGGTTCCAATAAGGAACTGTAAATGTATTTACTAACACCTCAGACTGAGGATGGAGGTCTCTCCCCCCCTTTCTTCTCCACCTGCCTAACACAAGGAAGGATACTGTGTATCAAATATATTTAAGTCTAAAAACAAGAATCGACTACACAGAGACATCTGATTTTCCTCTTTCAGTAAATTAATTTAGCAACTGTGGTAAGCAGAAAAGAACCGATTTCCTGGGACAAATGAAAATAAAGGCTAAGAATTGCCCCAAGCTAAGGAATGTTTGGTAAGAACCAGCGTTATCACAACGAAGGCAGAAAGCTACAGAGACATGGGGGCGGGATGGAAGAAATCTGATTTCTTTCTTTTCCAAGCACAATGCCACCCGGCGACGGGGGGTGGGGGTGGGGTGGGGGAGGAAGACTTAGATTTAGGTACAGATTTCACTGGGTTGCTTCCCAGTTCCTACCCCACCCTCACCCTATCCTCCCTCCCACCCCCACCCCACCGCCCCAAACAGCTTTCGAAATCTGGAGGGAAGGGGCGCCGTGAAACAAGAGGAGGGAAAGTGAGGGAGAAGTAGGTGAAGAGCGAATAGACGTCAAGAAGGTGATGCGGCGCCCCATCTTCTCCACGGAGATTCCATCCCAGCTCTGGGAAGCATCACGGGTACGTTCCCAATTCGCAGACTGCCGCCCACCGAGGCCAACAGATGCCGTAACGTGGGCTCTGTGTACGTGTACAGTGGAAATTGGGGGTGAGGGCAATTTGGGGGGGTGCGCATTGGAGGCAGGTGGGTCCCCGGGAGGCCAGCCGCCCACTCCCGGGGACTCTTACCCTTGCAGCGATCCGTTCAGTCCGCATCGGTTTGGGGCAGTGGGAGTGAGGGCCTGGAGGGGACTCCCTCTCGCAGACCCGGTGCAAAGGGGGGAGGCGGCGGAAGCAAGGAGCGCCCCCAAACCCGCAGCTGCTCACCTGCACACCACCTCGGCGCAGAGCACCTGACCAGCACCTCCCCCCGCCGCAGGCCCCGCCCCTTGGCTCCGATTGGCTGCGGTATGATTGTTACTGCCGGGGCGGTGGAGAGAAAGCCCGGCTCCCAGGAGTCGCTGCCCCGCCTGTCAATCAGCCGCAGTGGGGAAGGCGCTCTCGGGTTCCGAGGATGGATGGGGCTGGAGCCAGGGAAGCGAAGGGTGGTTTGGACCCGGCCGGGAGGCCCGGGGAGCCGAAGGGAGCGGTCGCTTTCTGAGGTCCCCTCTGCTGGGTCACAAAGCCTTACTGGCACCGTTCCTTTTCTAGATGGGCTGTAGTCGGTGATGCAGCGAGATCATACTGCGCTACCCCAGTAGTTAGTGCGCTCCAACTCTGTTTTTGTTAAAAGCTACTTTTATTCTCTTATCCGATCTCTCGTGTTTGTGTTTTATTTTTTCTCTTATTACAAATGAGTGGTACCGTACCCTGGACTTTGCTCTGAGAAACACCTCAGCAGTCCAGGATGTCGATGGGAGGGTGCAAAATCTAATTGTAAAGGATTTAATTTAGTCGGCTCTGCAGCAGCAAAGCTTGTTGTCTGGGTTTTTGCAATGTCAGCTCTCGGAGATCTACAGTAGTGTGGCACCTGAGAGCGCACATATTAAATCAAGCGAGATTCAGAATCAGGTTAATTGGTACATGCTAAGAGGCTAAACAGCTATTCTGATGGTTCCATATGAGCGCCAGACTCTGCTCTGCTCCTAGCTTTGTTTCCACACATACCGAAGAGTTATAAACTTCAGGTCTGATTTCTCTCTCAGGAAGTCTTTTTTTTTCTTATTTTTTATTTTTATTTTTTTATTTTTATGTCTTTTGTCCTTTTAGGGCCGCATCTGCGGCATATGGAGGTTCCCAGGATAGGGGTCTAATCAGAGCTACCGGCCACAGCTCACAGCAACGCCAGATCCTTAACCCACTGAGCGAGGCCAGGGATAGAACCCGCAACCTCATGGTTCCTAGTCGGATCCATTTCCGCTGCGCCAGGACGGGAACTCTATCAGGAAGTCTTTGGCCCTGTTCCTTCTATCCCCTTACGGTAGTGAGTTTATTTTTTCAGGATTTTTTTTTTTTTTGTAATGATGATATTTTAGGTCGAAGGGAATGCGGACATGTGCATAGTTGCCAATATAATCCCAACTGTATCTATTATAAATTATAGCAGTGACTTTCAGCTCCCCTGAAACAATTTCTCCATCTGCACAATTCCCGGGCCTAAGTCTTTTTTTTCTTTTCTTTTTTTCCTTACAGCTGCACCTGTGGCATATTAGAATTGACTAGCGGTTGACTCGGAGCTGCAGCAGCCAGCCTCCACCACAGCCACAGCAACACTGCCTCTGTGCGGAATCTGCCACCTAGCTGAGGCAGTGCCAGATCCTTAACCCAATGAGCGAGGCCAGGGATGGAACCTGCATCCTCACAGAGACTATTGTTGGGTCTTTGACTTGCCAATCCACAACGGGAATTCCTAATTCTGACCACCCTGCAACGGGCAATAATATCTGCCTGGCTGTCCCAGCTTAAGTTTCAACATCTAATTAGCTGTTACAATGGAGAAAAACCCCCGAAGCCCTGGCTCCCATCCAGAGCTCAGGTTCCCTGTCCAGTATACTGGAACTGGAAGATGAATAGACGTTTCTGCTGATACTTAATCAGATGAGGCAAACAGTTTGGTCCCTGTTTTTTTCTTTCTCTAGGCTTCTCATAGAAGGGCAGTCCCTACCCCAATGGTTCTCTTCTAATTGCATCCTACCATTCCCGAGGGCATCTGGGCACTCCTCCATGCCTTTTATTTGTAACACCTTGAGTTTATGGTTTTCCATACATGGGACGGGGATTAAGAGGCAGGCTGCTGTCCAGGTTTAGCCAGACCCAGTGACAATGAAGTTGTACAGGTTGTTCCAGGTCCCCAAAGCCCTGACCTTTGAAATTGCCCCAGCTGGGAACTGGGTGGTCCAAGATTCTAAGTCTTTGTCCCCCCTAAATGGGCCAACCCTATGTTCTCCCCAAACGCTCAAAGGACAGCATATGCTGATTAGAGAGGAGAGTAGTGAGAACACGCTTGTCTTTTCCATGGATCACTGAACATCGTTGGACTCTGCTCAGATGGCCTTGCCTTGCTCTGCAAACTCTTTATGGAAGAACCATTGCATTCACAAGCTACCCCTGTGAAAACAGGCACGGTGCAGTTGTTAAGCACAGTGCTCAGCTCGAAAAACGACTCACAGGAGGCCAATCGAGGGCCAGAGACACTTCCCAGAGCTCCGCATGATGACATCGAGGGTCACCTGGTAGGCTTGTTATGTAAGTCATGTTGCTCCTGGGAAAAAATCTGGCTTCAATAGTACAGATAGAGGAACGATTGCCAAAACATGGAATTCCCACTTCCACGTTGCCACCAGGCCTTCTCCCCTGCCTGTCACCTTGATTTCTGTCCAGCTGCAATCACTCCTCAGCAAGTTATGATCGCCTAAGCCACGACCTATTCACTGTAGCTATTCCTTTGTTTTCTATTATTGAATTAATGTGAGTAATTAGAGTATTGCGCTAGTAATGTTTTTTTCCTGAATAATGGCGTAACAGAAGAATCAGCTTCTTCTATGGGTTTTGGGGGTGGTCATGGGGGTCCCTCTGCCTGTCTAACTCTGATAACAGTTTGGGAGCTGAATTATTTTCTAACTTGGAAGCTGGAAAATGTTTATGCTAAAACTGAAATCGGATTCATTCTTTATGAAACAGCCAAGACTGGCTCTGATGCAGAAGTTTTGTTTTCCAAACTAGTCTATATCTACCCCATGGTAGGGACAATGAGCAAATTATTTCAAATTTTTATATCTTAAGGTTGTAATATATTGTATCACAACAACTAAACTAAAACAAAGACTATCTCTTCATCATTTATAGAACATTCTATAAAATAGGGTTTCACATATGAATGGCCATAGAGATGCTGACTCTGGAGTGAACTTAATTTTTTTTTTTTTTGTCTTTTTAGGGCTGCACCCATGACATATGGAAGCTCCCAGGCTAGGAATCAAATCAGAGCTGCAGCTGCTGCTCTGTGCCACAGCCACAGCAACGCCAGATCCAAGCCACATCTGTGACCTATACCACAGCTTACAGCAAGGCTGGATCCTTTAACCCACTGAGCGAGGCCAGGGATCGAACCTGATCCTTATGGATACTAGTCAGATTCGTTACCACTGAGCCACAATGGGAGCTCCGTGAGCTTAATTTTTTTAATTGAAGTATAATTGATGTACAATATTGTGTTAGTTTCAGGTGTATGGCAAAGTAATTCTGATATATATGTATTTTATGTATATATATTCTTTTTCAGACTCTTTTCCACTATAAGCTACTATAAGATATTAAATATAGTTCCCTAAGTCCTTGTTTTTTATCTATTTTGTATTTTTTGGCGTTTTTTTCAGGGCTACACCTGCGGCATATGAAAGTTCCCAGGCCAGGGGTCGAATCAGAGCTTCATCGGCCGGCATACACCACAGCCACAGCAACTCAGGTTCCGAGCCACGTCTGCAACCTACACCACAGCTCATGGCAACACCAGATCCTTAACCCACTGAGCAAGGCCAGGGATCGAACCTGCACCTTCATGGTTCCTAGTCGGATTCGTTTCCACTGCACCACAATGGGAACTCCTGACCTTAACCCTTGATAAATTGTAGATCTTCACTAATTTGGACTCACTAGCAGAAGTTCAACCCAATGAGTGAAAAGCTGAATTATAGATTCTTCAAAGACTTAATTCAAGTACTTTTTTGCCTATTAGTAACTTAGGCTGCTAATGCTATGGTTGTACTAATTAGAACTATATTTTCGTGTAATTAGTATGCTTTTATCCTCAGAAAGCTTTATGTAGGTCAAATATATGTAACCCTGTACAGGTCTTAGTATTACTATATTTTGCAAATTATTCTCGTAGTATGTTCTTTTCCTAAGGCTACTCTAGCAAAGCCATTGCACTGGGTGGCTTAGGTCAACAGAAATATATTCTCTCACAGTTTTAGAGGCTCGACGCTTGAAATCAAGATGTCAGCAGAGCAGCCCTCCCTCTAGAGGCTCTAAGGCAGAATCCTGGCTTGTCTCTGTCTTTCAGTTTCCGATGGTTCTGGCATTCCTGGGCCAGCTACCGTTGAGCTCCAATCGCCGCCTCCATCATCAAATGCTGTTCTCTGTATATTTCCGTGTCTCCACGTGGCCGTCTCGTGAGGACATCAGTTACTGGAATGAAGTCCCCCTTGAATCCAGTATGACCTCATCTAAATTTCACCTTACGGCTGCAAAGGACCTATTTTCAAATAAAGTCCTATTCTGAGGTTCCAGGTGAATGTGAATTTGGAGGGAATCCTGTTCAAACCAGGTCACATAGTTAGTAGATTTTTTTTTTTTTTTTTGCTTTTTAGGGCCACACCCGGGGCAAATGAAGGTTCCCAGGCTAGGGGTCAAGTCGGAGCTCCAGCTGCCAGCCTACACCACAGCTCAGAGCAACGCCAGATCCTTAACCCACTGAGCGAGACCAGGGATCAAACTCACAACCTCATGGTTCCTAGTTGGATTTGTTTCTGATGTGCCACAATGGGAACTCCTAGTCAACAGAATGTTTAATTTTATAGCTCAGCCTAGGTCCAAAGTCCATGAATTATTATTAAAGTGGCTCAAATCAAGGAAACTGACCACATCTATTGCCGACGAGGAAGCAGAGCCACTGTAACAATGAAACAGCCACAATGCAGTAGCAAGGTGCAAGCCTAGGCACACCGGGTTGCTGCAGATACACACGCCATCTGCAGAAGCACAATGGTGATTCTCTAGATGCTATGCATGGATAGCTGACACCAAACTTCCTCAATGCTAATGATTGTTCAATGCCTAAAGGTCAGAATAAAAGCTTAATCAACTACTGGCTATGTGACTTTTAAAATAATTAACCACCCCTCAAATCCTGCACTTACAACCCCCTCCTCACTTGACGTCATCCTAAAGAGCACAATAAAAGCAGTGTGGCTTCTTGAGGTGGGGCTCTTGGTCCCTGAGACCTTGAGTCCCCCAGTTCCCACCTTTACTTAAGATACATGTCTCTGTGTCTTGTTTTACGTTAACTTTTTTCTTAAGTTTCACAGCATCTGTTCTTCAGCGCTCACCTGCTGAGCTGGTCTCAGCATTAACCCATTCTGGTCTGTCCATCAGTGGATGCCTATTCAGCAATAAGAAGGAATGAAGTACTGATACTTGCAGCAACCAGGGTGAGTCTCCAAAGCATTGCACTAAGGGAAAGAAGCCAGATACAAATGGCTACGTGCTGTATGGTTCATTTATATGACATTCTAGAAAAGGCAATCTAGAAATCAGATTTCTGGGGCCAGGAGTGAAAGGAGGGGATTGGCTACAACTTTCTCGTGTGAGGGAATTTTGATTGTGATAGTGGTTACAAGACTATCTAAGTTCATCAAAATCCAGAGAGCTTATACCTCAAAATATCTCATTTTACCATACGTAAATTATACCTCGATAAACGACAAGGACAAAAAATAAGCCCTGCTGGGTTGGTGATTGTCCCTCCAAAAGTTCATGAATTAGGCCTAGAGAAGTTTGACTTTTGAGTGGCGATGTTTCTGTGTGTAGGTGCGAGTGTATTGGCTCAGCCTGAAGGATATAAGAACTTGAACTTTCAAGTGCGGGGAGTCCTTGGGGTCCCTGCTCTGCCGCTTTTTCTGTTGTTTCACCTTACGAAGTCTAGAAAGTGGGCAGCAAAAAAACAATTATTTTCAGGAGTTCCTGTTGTGGTGCAGCAGATGCGAATCCAACGAGCATGTAGTGTCCATGAGGATGCGGTTTCAATCCCAGGCCCTAATGGTCGGTTGGGAATCTTGGCATTGCCTTGAGTGGTGGTGTGGGTTACAGACCCGGCTTGGATCCTGAGTTGCTGTAGCTGTGAGGTAGGCTGGCAGCTGTAGCTCAGACTGGACTCTCGGCCTGGGAACTTCCATATGCCATGAGTGTGGCCCTAAATAGTAAAAAACAAAACAAAACAAAATAAAAAATAGTTATCTTCTGGGTCAGAACTGAATGTCATTTGTTGAATAATAACGAAATCAGTTTAGGATGTGCTAATGCAAGCAGAAGGGACAGTTGCCTTTTGGTATTTAGTTTGAGGCTTATTTTGTTTTGTATTTTTTATTTTTATTTTTTTTTTCCGCTGTACAGCACGGGGGCCAAGTCACACATACGTGTATACATACTTTTTCCTCCCATTGTTGTGTTGCGATGTAAGTATCTAGACATTGTTCTCAATGCTACACAGCAGGATCTCATTGCGAATCCATTCCAAGAGCAACAGTTTGCATCCATTAACCCCAACCTCCTGATCCCTCCCACTCCTTCCCTCTCCTCTGGGGCAGCCACAAGTCTATTCTCCAAGTCCATGATTTTCTTTTCCATGGAAACGTTCATTTGTGAGGTATATTAGATTCCAGTTATAAGTGATGTCGTATGGTATGTCTTTCTCTTTCTGACTTATTTCACTCAGTATGGGAGTCTCTAGTTCCATCCATGTTGCCGCAAATGGCATTATGTTGTTCTCTTTTATGGCTGAGTAGGATTCCATTGTGTGTATATACCACATCTTCCTAGTCCAATCGTCTGTCGATGGACATTTGGATTGTTTCCAGCTCTTGGCTATTGTGAATAGAGCTGCAATAAACATGCAAGTGCATGTGTCCTTTTTAAGGAAAGGTTTGTTGGGATATATGCCCAAGAGTGGGTTGCAGGGTCCTATGGTAGTTCTATGCATAGATTTCTAAGGTACCTCCATACTGTTCTCCCTAGTGGCTGTACCAGCTTACATCCCCACCAACAGTGCAGGAGGGTTCCCTTTTCTCCACACCCCCTCCAGCACTGGTTATTTGTGGACTTATTAATGATGGCCTCACTGGCGTGAGGTAGTATCTCATGGTTGTTTTGATTTGCATTTCTCTAATAATCAGGGATGTTGAGCATTTTTTCATGTGCTTGTTGGCCATCTGTATATCTTCCTTGGAGAATGAAAAATTCAGGTCTTTTGCCCATTTTTCCATTGGGTGGTTGGCTGTTTTGCTGTTGAGTTGTGTAAGTGGCTTGTATATCCTAGAGATTAAGCCCTTGTCCGTTGTATCGTTTGAAGCTATTTTCTCCCATTCTGCAAGTTGTCTTTTTGTTTTCTTTTTGGTTGCAGTTTATTTTGAAAGACACAGTCTCAGAAGAAGCCAGATACAAAACTGCACCCGTATTTGCAGTAATCTGGATGACAGCACTGAGACAAAACCATGTTGTCCGTTTTTTGTGAAGAATACATCCCTTAGAAGTCTCTGAGTGATACTTAGTTTAACCTCACCAGTTATTTTGGAAAGTATTGCCTTATCATGGGCATTGTAATTCTGCAAATTTACTCTATGTGTGAGAGAATCTAAATATGCTATACTGCTGCCAGACCAAAAAGATATTTTTTTCCATGCTAGGTATTATATGTATGTATGTATTTGTTTTGTGGTCCTGCCCACAGCATGTAGAAGTTCCTGGGCTAGGGATCAAACCCATGCCATAACAGTGACCGAGGCTGCTGCAGTGACAACACCAGGTCCTTAACCTGCTGCACCGTAGGAAAACTCTGAACTGTTATATTTAAACAGTAAATGTAAACATCCTTGGCAACTATTACGTAGCTTGTGTGTACACTGGGTTCTTTGGTAAACATCACAGTTTATGAATAGACAAAGCAGGTAGCAATAGCTCTTATGGCTTTCTTGGCATGGAAGAGTGGGAAAAACCACAGGAGAGTTCTCTCTTTCCCATTCCCCAATGGCTGTAGTTTTTGTTATGTTTGTTTGTTTGCTTTGCTTTGTCCGAGCCCACAGAATGCAGAAGTTCCCAGGCCAGGGATGGAACCCTCGTCACAGCAGCAACCGGAGCCACAGCAATGACAACGCTGGAGTTTCATCATTGAAAATTCATCTCTTTGGATGAAGGCTGTTCTTCCAGGAGTGATGCCAGATCCTCCTCTATTAGCCATTGGCTCACACATGTGTGTGACTGAGTCTGATGCACCCAAAGTAGCATCATTTGTGGAGGAGAAAGGCCCTGAGAGGAATGGGTCAGTAAGATGGACATTTTCTTTTGAAAGGATTGGGCACCCTCATGTGCAAGAATTAAAATGAGGATCTTTTTCTTCTGTTACTTTGTCTTGTGTCAGTTTATTTTAACTTTTTATTACAGTATTGGTTTTTTGGTCATTTTTGCTTATGGAGGTTTCCAGACTAGGGGTAGAATTGGAGCTGTAGCTACTGGCTTACTCCACAGCCACAGTAACTTGGGATCCAAGCTGGGTCTACGACCTACACCACAGCTCACGGCTACCCCGGATCCTTAATCCACTGAGTGAGGCCAGGGATCGAACCTGCATCCTCATAGACGCCAATCAGATTCGCTTCTGCTGAGCCATGACGGGAACTCCTTATTAAAGTAGAGTTGATTTACAATGTTGTGCCAGTTTCTGCTGTGCAGCAATGTGACCCAGTCATACATATGTGTATGTGTGTGTGTGTGTGCACGCATGTATATGTATTTATATGTGTATGCACACAAAGACACACACACATTCATTTTTTTTAATCTTTTTATGGCCATACCCAAGGCATATGGAAGTTCCTGAGCTAAGGGTCAAGTCAGAGCTACAGCTACAGGCCTCTGCACAGCCACAGCAATGCCGGAGCCAAGCTCCACCTGTGACCTACACTGCAGCTTGTGGCAATGCCGGATCCTTAACCCACTGAGTGAGGCCAGGGATGGAGCTCGCATCCTGAAGGATACTGGGTCAGGTTCTTAACCTGATGAGTCACAATGGGAACTCCTACATTCCCTTTATATTATCTTCTATCATGGTCTATCCCAAGAGACTGGATATAGTTCCCTGTGCTATAGGGTAGGGCTTCATTATGTATCCACTCAAAATGTAATACTTTGCATCTACTGTGTTTGTTTTGTTATTAGTCCTGCTGCAGAACTCAGGAGAGGTGGAGAGGGAACCCCCCCCCCCCCGCGCCCGCCGCCCCAACCACACTGTGCCTGTTGTGTGCCCTCCTCTCCCTTTCACGTGACTCTCCTGTCATGCTCTTTGTGCTGCCCTGGACTCTGTGAAAAGCAGTTTTGCCAGCTCTCATGATGAAAGTCATCTCATAACATTTAATTTCCTCTGTGAGATCTTAGCCTTATCGGGTAGGACAGCCAGTGATGTGTTTGGTACCCCAGAAGAGGCCATGGAAATTCCCACTATTTTTTAATAAGTGATGTTAGATGAACCTTCTGGCCTTCTACATCATGTCTGTGTGACGCCACTGGGAGCGCTGTTTATACTCAGATCGTGAATTATCTTCCTCGATGTACAAATGGGCAGAAAAAACAAGCAGGACCCCCTTTACCGAAGGATTCTCACATGGTCTATTCATCTGCTCATGGTTTGAGAAATTCGAGGGGCTGGAGGTTGGATTCACTTGCTGTTGTTTGTGACATCAGATTTAGGAAAGGAAGGGACTGGTCCCTGGAGGAAGAGGGAGATGGAGTCAGGAGATAAGGGATGCTCACACATAAAATGGGATGGGTCGGAGCTCCCGTCATTGCTCAGGGGCAACAAACTCAACTAGTATCCATGAAGATGCAGGTTTGATCCTCGGCCTCGCTCAGTGAGTTAAGGATCCAGCACTGCCAAGAGCTGCAGTGTAGGTATCAGACAAGGCTCAGATCTGGCGTTACTGTGGCTGTGGCATAGGCCAACAGCTAAAGGTCCAAATCCACCCCAGCCTGGGAACTTACATATGCCAAGGGTGCAGCCCTAAAAAAAAAATTAAAAAAAAAAGATGATTTAGCCAATGTAGTCACTGACTCAATAAAGTATAGCAAACCCCCTGGGTATTATCTGGCAGGAGTAAGTAGGAGACTGGCAAAGGTGACTGTGGGTGTTTGCATTGAATGTGAGGTGAGAAAAGTGGATTGCTTCTCTCTCTTTCCTACTGTGTCAGCTCTTGGACAGCTCGCGAGTGTACATGTTCCAAAATAAATAAATAAATAAATAAAAGTACTCCTGCAGCATAAACTCACCATGGGGCCCTGGAAAATCCCCCAAATGCCCAGAATGTGCTCTACTGAATCTTGTTGTCCCACTGATTTAGGTTTAATGTGGCCTTATCGCTTATGGCAAAAGACTAAATTATACAAAAGAGCAAGATACATTTCCTGTTGTCAAGCCATGCAAGCCAGTAAAAGGAAAAGGAAAAATAACCCCAATCCCTCCTATGACATCCTCCTTCTCCATTCTTGGGCAAGCAAGGTGCTTGCAGAAAGTGATAATACAGCTATAGATGAAATAGCGGAGGTGAGAAATCGCCTCTGTAGACCTCTCTCTACTCTTTGTCCAGCTACATCGTCCAGATTTCTTATTCTTTTTAGGGCCACACCCACGTGTAGCAACATTGGATCCTTAACCCCCTGAGTGAGGTCAGGGATCAAAACCGCATTTGACTGCCATGAGATGCCATCTCACGCCAGTCAGAATGGTCATCATTAATAAGTCCACAAATAACAAGTGCTGGAGAGGGTGTGGAGAAAAGGGAACCCTCCTGCACTGTTGGTGGGGATGTAAGCTGGTACAGCCACTAGGGAGAACAGTATGGAGGTAACCTTAGAAATCTATGCATAGAACTACCATAGGACCCTGCAACCCACTCTTGGGCATATATCCCAACAAACCTTTCCTTAAAAAAGACACATGCACTTGCATGTTTATTGCAGCTCTATTCACAATAGCCAAGAGCTGGAAACAACCCAAATGTCCATCGACAGACAATTGGACTAGGAAGATGTGGTATATACACACAATGGAATCCTACTCAGCCATAAAAGAGAACAACATAATGGCATTTGCGGCAACATGGATGGAACTAGAGACTCCCATACTGAGTGAAATAAGTCAGAAAGAGAAAGATATACCATACGATATCACTTATAACTGGAATCTAATATACCTCACAAATGAACGTTTCCATAGAAAAGAAAATCATGGACTTGGAGAATAGACTTGTGGCTGCCTGGGGGGGTGGGAAGAGGGAGGGAGAGGGAGGGATCAGGAGTTTGGGGTTAATGGATGCAAACTGTTGCTCTTGGAATGGATTTGCAATGAGATCCTGCTGTGTAGCATTGAGAACAATGTCTAGATACTTACATCGCAACACAACAATGGGAGGAAAAAGTATGTATACACTTATGTGTAACTTGGCCCCCATGCTGTACAGTGGAAAAAACAAAACAAAACAAACCGCATCTGTCCTCCAGATATTTGAAGAACAAACTAATGAGTGCCATCCTCCTGGACCCTTTCTCTGTTTGGGTTTGGAGGTGGGGGGTTGTTTTTTTTTTTTTGTAATCATTTCAAAATGTGAAAACATTCTCAGCCCAATGACTGTATAAAAACAGGCTGTGTGCTGGATATGGTCGTGACCTCTGTTTTAGGGATTTGGGCCACTAATAAAATTATTTTTGACCTCCCTTTCTTTTACATAATTTTCAATGTTCTTTTTTACTTTATATTTTTATTTTTATGGCCGCATACGGAAGTTCCCAGGCTAGGGGCTGAATCAGAGGTACAGCCCCAGGTCTAGGACGCAGCCACAGCAACCCCAGAACCGAGCCACATCTGCAGCCTGTGCCACAGCTTGTGGCAATGCCGTGTCCTTAACACACTGAGTGAGGCCAGAGGTCAAACCCGCATCCTCATGGATACTAGTTAGGTTCTTAATCCACTGAGCCACAGCGGGAACTCCTCGATTTTTTTTAATGGATTAAGGTAAATTCAAAATTTGATATTAAGCATCTAATTTTACTGAACTCCAACACTAGTAACCTTATGAACACCAAATAACCTTGGAGACAGAATCTCAAGTAGGAAACGAAGAAGCAAGAGAAATGTCAGTCTTTTTAAGGTCTTTGTAAAGGAACAGGAGACAGAGATGGCAGGAAAAAAGAAAAAGCAGCAGCAGAAATAAAAAACAAATCAGCCCAGGACTGCATATGAAGAGCTCCGAGGGGTTTATTTACAAAAGGAAATAAGGAATTGTTTTCTCTGGTTGAATTTTGACCTGGAAATATTTATATATATATATAAAAGAATATATATGTATATATATTCTTGTTCTTCTGATACTGCCAGAACTGTCCCATTTCTTAGCATCATGGAACATATTTGCACAGAAAGCTGTTATATAATGAACTATTTTTACCTATATTTCAGAAAATCAGCTCTGATTGTTCTGGATCACAAAACCTGTAAATCTGCCCCAATAACCAATTCCAATTCCGAAACTTATTTCCTAAGAATAGTAGACAGAAAAAGCAACCTAGTCCCTGTCATAGTCTTTTTTTTTTTTTTTAATAAGGAAATGGGTTCATTGCTGTTAACTTTTTGTAAGATGCTAAAAGTGAGAAAGTATTTTTGCTGACCTGGTTGACCTTTCTTGGAATGGCTGTTTAAAGAACATAAACAAACTTTTTGATGTGCTGTGTTTCATAAGTTTTGTGGAGCTGGCCCCTTCTCCTTGTCCCACTTTGAAAACCCTAAATACAATTTCTGGGTTTGGTTGACCCTTCATGTGGGGTTGATGCTTTGGAAAGTGATTCTCTGGCTTAAGGACTGAAACAAATGAGGAACAGAGCGTTCCCATGGTGGCTCAGCAGGCTAAGAACTATTAACCATGAGGATCCGGGTTTGATCCCTGGCCTTGCTGACTGGCTTAAGAATCGAGCGTTGCTGTGGCTGTGGCATAGGTCAGCAGCCATACCTCCAATTTGACCTCTAGCCTGGGAACTTCTATATGCTGCAGGTGCAGCTGTTAAAAAAAAAAAAAAAAAAAAAGAATCACCCTGTTCAGAGCATGCTCCGTTCTTTTTTTTTTTCTTTTTTTCTTATTTATTTATTTATTTTTTTTCCCATTTCTTGGGCTGCTCCCGCGGCATATGGAGACTCCCAGGCTAGGGGTCAAATCGGAGCTATAGCTGCCAGCCTAAGCCAGAGCCACAGCAATGTGGCTAACAAATGGCTAACAGTGGTTAATGAATCCGACTAGGATCTGACGTTGCTGTGAGCTGTGGTGTAGACTGGAAGCTAGAACTTCAATTTGAATCCCTAGCCTGGGAACCTCCATATGCTGAAGGTGTAGCCCTAAAAGACCAAAAAACAAACAAACAAACAAAAAAAACCCAAAAAACAAAACAAAACAAAAAAACAAAGAAACCCACGAAGAAGCTATAAAAGCCCTACCACGAGAGGTCTTAAAAACTAACAGAGGATTGTTTGGCGGCATGTGGGAGATAGAAGTCTTGAACAGAAAGGAAAAATGATGCAAAGAAAACATAAAGTAATAAAAGCAGAAGTTGCAAAAGAGATGCAAGGAGTGGTCCCCCCGCCCCAGCTCTGCTTCCTCCCTGCGCCCTATGCCCTTTCTCTAAAAGCATCCCAGGATGCTTTGTGCTTCTGTGTTGCACATATTATTATTATTTTTTTAGGGCCATACCCTCGGCACATGGAGGTTCCCAGGCTAGGGGTCGAATCAGAGCTGTAGCTGCTGACGTATACCACAGCCACAGCAACACTGGATCCTTAACCCACTGAAGGAGGCCAGGGATCTAACCTGTGTCCTCATGGATGCTAGTCAGACTCATTTCTGCTGAGCCATGATGGGAACTCCCCTATGTTGCACATCTTTTTTTTTTTTTTCCTAATTGCACATCTTTATGTCAATTTTAAATCATGCTAGACTAATGAAGCCAAGTAAACCAGGCTAAAACTTGGCCAAAGATATAGAGGCCAAAGGAAAGAATCACTAGAACTCCATGGAACTGAGCTGCTTTTCCTAGAAGCTATATAAGATGTAGAAAGAGGCCATTTCTCTTTAGGGGACTTAGATATTGGCATTATGTAGTATGTAGTATTTATGTAGTATGTAGTGTGTTCCAGATACTTATCAATATCACAGTAAGTTTTCTCAATTTCTCCCTCCACAAATGAGGTAAGTGAGGCACCCAAGGTTCAGTGACGTGCCCAAAATTACACGGCTCGTAGCGACAGAGCCAGAATTTAAACTGCCAAATCCCACTTGGAACCTCAGAGATGGTACAGAGACTATTTTAAGCTGAAGGCATTTGAAATGCAACAGATGGAGAAAGAAGCCGTCTCCGAGCTCCCCTTGTCTGACCCAACGTAGAGACTTCTGAGAAAGGAAGGCAGCCACAAATTCCCTCCGAGATGCAACGTCTCCTCCTGAAACTAAAAACCTACCATAGACCCCTCTCTGGGGATTTCGTGGTCCTGAGGAGGATGGAAAGACCACGCATACTTGGGACAAACATGATCACAAACTTTATCTCTTCTTCTTCGAGAAAACCCATCTGTCTTCCTAAAGACGCCTGTTTGTCCTTCCCCCTAGAAGCTCGTCTTCCCATTCTTCTACTCAGTTGGGTGTATGTCCAAGCCTTTAACTACAACCACGTTAACGCACCAGCTGCATCTTTTCTAGGCCCGTGCGTGCAGCATGAATTCCGCCTTTCCTCCTGCTGACCTGCCTTTTACCAGTTTAACTGACAGCCTCTGGTTATTACACCTAAGAGGGAAGAGACAGATTTCCCTCCCCTACCAAACCCAGGCCTTTGGGCTCCAGAATCCACACACTAATCCAGACTTTCTCAGCCTCAGCACGCATGACACCTGGGCTGGGCAGTTCTTTGTTATGGGCTGTCCTGGGCATTGTAGGATGTCAGCAGCATCTCTGGCCCTTACCCACCAGAGGGTAGAGGTACTCAGCCTTCACCCCCAATTGTGGCCACCAAAGATGTCTCCAGACATTGTTGAATGTCCCCTGGGGGGCAAACCCAGCCACCAGGTTGAGAAGCTCTGCCCATGATGCTGCCTCTCCCTGTTCTGCTGTCCCATTCTCTGGGAAGCCTTTCCTGATTCTCCTCTCTCAAGGGTGATTGTTTTGTTTGTTTGTTTGTTTCCTTTTTACAGCTGCACCTGTAGCATGTTCTCAGGCTAGGGGTCGAATCATCCTACACCACAGCCACAGCAACACAGGATCCGAGCTGCATCTGTGATCTGCATTGTGTCTCGTAGCAACACTGGATCCTTAGCAGAGTGAATGAGGTCAGGGATTGAACCTGCATCCTCAAGGACATTGTGTTGGTTTTGTCTTTTTAGGGCCACATCTATGGTATATGCAAGTTCCCAGGCCAGGGGTCAAATCAGAGCTGCCTGGCCTACGCCTCAGCCACAGCAACGCCAGATCCAAGCCACGTCTGCAACCTACGCCACAGCTCACGGCAACACTGGATCCTTAACCCACTGAGTGAGGCCAGGGATCAAACCTGGATTCTCATGGATACTAGTCAGGTTCCTTACCACTGAGCCACAGAGGAAACACTTATGTCAGGTTCTTAACCCATTGAACCACAATGGGAACTCCTATGTCGGGGTTCTTAATCCACTGAGCCACAACAGGAATGCCAAGGCTGATAGTTATTGAGCTATTACAAGGTTCTAGTTTTTTTTACATGTACTTGCTTGTCTCATCCTCACAGGGAAACTGTGTGGTGGGTCTGACTGTAATTTGCTCCTATAAATGAGAAAATAAACTTTGCCCAGTTCAGATCCTGCCGAAGTCATGGGGCCAAGAGCCCCCAAGCTGAGACCCACGCTGGAGTCTGTTGCTTTCCAGCTTTTGTGCTCTGAACCACCCACTGCCTTAGATCATCAGGCCCTGTTTATAGCTTGGCCTCCTCCACTGATCTGTCTCTTTGAGAGCAGAGACCAGTGTGTCCCCAACAGCCACCACGCAACACTCAGCTCAGTAACAGTAGCTTAAAATCTTCCCAGCTCCAAAGTGGAAGATTGTGTAAACCACACACAGTCTCCCCACATAAGAGAGGGCTGCTGTTCCACCTGCATGGAATGGAGGGTCCAGGACCTCACTGGACTCCTCAGAATCTTCTGCATTAAAAAAACTTCAGGGAGTTCCCGTCGTGGCTCAGCAGTAACGAACCTGAATGGTATCCATGAGGATGAGGGTTCAATCCCTGGACTCACTCAGTGGGTTACGGATCCAGTATTGCTGTGGCTGTGGTGTAGGCTGGCAGCTGCAGCTCCGATTGGACCCCTAGCCTTGGAATCTCCATATACTGCGGATGTGGCCCTAACAAGACAAAAAAAGACCATAAATAAATAAATAAATAAACCCTTCAGGAATAATATGTGATGTATGTCTGTCTGTCTCTCTCTCTCTTTTTTCCGTAGCGTATGGAAGTTCCCAGGCTAGGGGTCCAATCGGAGCTGCAGCTGCCAGCCTACACCACAGCCACAGCAACGCAGGATCTGAGCCATGTCTGTGACCAATACCATAGCTCATGGCAATGCTGGATCTTCAACCCACTGAGCGAGGCCAGGGATTGAACCCACATCCTTATGGTCACTAGTTGGATTCATTTCCGCTGCACCACAATGGAAACTCCCTGCTTCTCTGTTTTAATGTATCTCTCTCTCTCGCCCTCTTTTTTTATGGGCACACATATGGCATGTGGAAGTCCCAGGCCAGGGATCAAATCCAAGCCACAGCTTTGACCTACACCACAGCTGAGGCAGTGTTGGATCCTTTAACCCACTGCATCAGCCGGAGATCCAACTCCAGCTTCTGCAGTGACCCAAAATGCTGCAATTAGATTCTTAACCCACTGCTTCACAGTGGGAACTCCCTAAGGTGTTTCTTTAATTCAAATGACCGAAGAGAGGACACAATTAAACAGACTGCACATTCTTTCTCAAAATAAAAAACACGACAGGACTTTAGGATGAGATCACTTCATCCTCACATTGTCAAATACATGACTTCACTCCACATCACATTTTACAGGTAAATGTTGTTTAATAAAGTGCCATGGGGGGGGGGTTAATAGAATTTCCTCTCTCCCAGAAGTGCAGTATTTGCTAGCATCTCAGCATCTCGGCCCTGGAGGAGATGCTGAGATGACAGCTAGGACTTGAAGGTAGGCCTGTCACCTAAGGCTTTGTCACACACTTTACTTCATTGCTCTTCTCCAAGGCTCCATCTGGTCCTTCTGCCCCTGGCAAGTCCATGGGAAGAACGTTAACCTTGGAGTTAAAACTGGCTTGAGTCTTGGGTCTTGGTTCTGACACTTACTAGAGAAGGAACATTAAGCAAATCTCCAATTCTCAGGCTGGTTTCTTTTTTCTTTCTTTTCTTTCTTTCTCCCCCCCCCCCCCTTCTTTCTTTCTGTCTGTCTGTCTTTTTTAGGGCCGTATTTGCAGCATATGGAAGTTCCCATACTAGGGGTCGAATCAGAGCTTCAGCTGCTGGCCTACACCACAGCCACTGCAACACAGGATCCAAGCTGCATCTGCAACCTACACCACAGCTCACGGCAACACTGGATCCTTAACCCACTAATCAAGGCCAGAGATCAAACCGGTGTCCTCCTGAATACTACTGGGTCGTTGCTACTGAGCCACACCGGGAACTCCCTTCAGCTGGTTTCTTTATCTGCACAATGGAAAAGTTCCCATGATCTTTTTCTCCTAGTGCCGTCCCAAGGTTCAGTAGCAAAGGAATCTACTAGCTATGTTTTTTGAAAAATAATTTCCCACTTC
Organism: Phacochoerus africanus; assembly: GCF_016906955.1. Classification (NCBI taxonomy): domain Eukaryota; kingdom Metazoa; phylum Chordata; class Mammalia; order Artiodactyla; family Suidae; genus Phacochoerus; species Phacochoerus africanus. The sequence goes on from NC_062552.1 coordinate 42,143,174, forward strand.
AGCAGAGTTTCATGCCACTGGGGTTCGTGGAAGTGGCTACTGGATAGTGTTTCCCAGGTATCTCTCTGGGGGTGTTTGGGAGGCTCCGTGTCACCGTTCTATTTTTATGTCCGTCACTCCCCCTCCCAGACGCTATCAGCACTGTGGAGAAGGCACAGAACCACTCCCGGGGGGCATTAGTCCAGGGAAAGTCACACTGTGTTCTCTTCTGTCCCCGGCACCCAGCGGTCCCCAGGCTAAGGGAAATATAGCTGGTGGCCTTGAGAAGATAAAGGAACAACGCTGAAGTGGGCGACGAAGGGTCAGTGGGGAAGCAGGCAGGGGCAGTCCAGTGGCTCTTGCCGGGAAGGTGTGGCCCACATGATGGCTTCTGAACCACTTGCGTGCCCATGGATGGTCAGGGTTCTTCTAGCCCCTGATCTCTGGGTAACTTCTCCATCATTAATTTGATTCTGGAACAAGATGCTCTTGCTTGTGCAGAGTCAGTTTTGCTACACATAGGAACAAGGACAAACTCCATTTCTCCTATCCTGTTCCTACTTTCTGACTTATGTCATTCAGCATGGACTAAGAATATATATATATTTGTCTTTTTGCCTTTGCTAGGGCTGCTCCTGCGGCACATGGAGGTTCTCAGCTAGGGGTCTAATCGGATCTGTAGCCTCCACCCTATGCCAGAGCCACAGCAACACAGAATCCGAGCCACGTCTGAGCCCTACACCACAGCTCACGGCAACGCTGGATCCTCAACCCACTAAGCAAGGCCAGGGATCGAACCCGCCACCTCATGGTTCCTAGTTGGATTTGTTAACCACTGAGCCACGACGGGAGCTCCTATTTGATTTTCTTCTTTTTAATTATATGCTGGCACCTGTGGCATATGGAAGTTCCCCATCCACCTCTGCAGTGACCCAAGCCATGGTGGTTGGATTCTTAACTCACTGTGCTGTGGTGGGAACTCCATTTGATTTTTCATAATGAGATTCTACAACCTCTGTGGATGCCTGACTCTCCATGTGACATTCTGTTTACGTGAGAGGAGTTAGAGCAGGTCAGGAAATGGGCCACTGGGGTCTTTTTTTCTAAAGAGATGGGAAAAGGCCTCTGTGGATAGCCGAATTCCAAGAATTATTTTCCTGATTTTACATATAGAAGGTTAAATGGAAGTTAAAAGACATTTACAATACTGCTTCTCTCTCATGGTTAGGAGTTTTAGAATCTCTCTCTTTATCTTTTTTTGGCTGCCCCACGGCATATGGAGTCCCTGGTGCAGGGATCAGATCCAGGCTGCAGCTGTGACCTACACCGCAGCTGAAGCAACGCCAGATGCTTAACCCACTGTGCCAGGTCTGGGATTGAAGCTTTGTCCCAACACTCCAGTGATCTCTCTCATCCCACTGCAGCAGAGCAGGAACTCCAGGACTTTCAGAATCTTTCTACATTGTGGTTTCACAAGAATGACGAAGGACTTTCTTTTCTGGAAGATAATGGTAAAAGATGTTCGCATTCACACACAGCCGCATCCCCAGGCAAAGTCTGTCATACCATGTCCATCCAGGACTTGGGGTGGAGACACTTTCCCCCAAGTAAAGACCCCTTCAGGAGTTCCCACTATGGTGCATTGAATTAAGAATCCAACTGTAGGAGTTCCCGTTGTGGTGCAGCAGAAACGAATCCAACTAGGAATCATGAGGTTGTGGGTTCGATCCCTTGCCTTGCTCAGTGGGTTAAGAATCCAGCGTTGCTGTGAGCTGTGGTGTAGGTCACAGATGCGGCTCTGATCCCGAATTGCTGTGGCTGTGGTGTAGGTCAGTGGCCACAGCTCCGATTGGTCCCCTAGCCTGGGAACCTCCATATGCTGCTAGCGCAGCCCTAAAAAGACAAAAAAAAAAAAAAAAAAGAATCCAACTGCAGAGAAGTGGGTTCGCCCCCTGGCCTGGTTTGGTGGGTTAAAGAATCTGTCATTGACACAGCTATACTTCTCAGCTGCAGCTCAGATTCAATTCCTGTCCCAGGAACTTCCATATGCCACCATATGTGGCCATTACAAAAAAAAAAAAAAAGACTCTTTCAATGAATAAAGAAGATATAGTACATATATACAATGGAGGATTACCCGGCCATGAAAAGGAATGAAATAATGCCATTTGCAGCAACATGGATGGGCCTAGAGATTATCATACCAAGTGAAGTAAATCAGACAAAGATAAATACCATAGGATATCACTTATATGGGCAATCTAAAAAATGATATGAAAAATAAATACAATTTTAAAAATGATACAAATGAACTTACTTACAAAGCAGAAATAGACTCGGAGACATAGCAAGCAATCTGGTGGTTACCAAAGGGGAAAGGAGGCGGAGGGATAAATGAGGCAGTTTGGACTAACAGATACATGCTCCTATATAAAAAATAAACAACAAGCACCTACTGTGTAGCACAGGGAACTATATTCGATATCTTTTTTTTTTTGCCTTTTCTAGGGCCGCTTCCCTCGGCATAGGGAGGTTCCCAGGCTAGGGGTCAAATCGGAGCTGTAGCCGCCCGCCTACGCCAGAGCCTCCGTGCCGCATCTGCGACCTACCCCACAGCTCAAAGCAACACCAGATCCTTTGACCCACTGAGCAAGGCCTGGGATCGAACCCGCCACCTCATGGTTCCTAGTCGGAACCATGCGCCATGACGGGAACTCCTATATTTGATATCTTGTAACAACCTATAATGGAAGAAAATCTGAAAAAGCAGGTCTATCTGAATCACTGTGCTGTACACTTGAAACTAACACAACATTGTAAATCAATGATACCTCAGTTGAAAAAGAAAAAGAAAAAGGATTCTTTTTTTCTGGTAGAACAGTCACTGTTACTGTCCTCAACTGGGAATCCAGAGAACCATTTCTCCTCCAGTTACCAGGAGGCTCGAAGCATGTCTTCTTTTTATTTCTACACCCTAGATTTGATTTTCTTTCATTTTTACTTTTTAGGGCCGCCCCTGCGGCATATGGAGGTTCCCAGGCTAGGGGTCGAATTGGAGCTACAGCTGCTGGCCTGCACCACAGCCACAGCAATGCAGAATCTGAGCCGCTGGGTCTGCAACCTACACCACAGCTCACGGCAACGCCAGATCCCAGACCCACTGAGCAAGGCCAGAACTAGCACCTGTGTCCTCCTGGATACTGGTTGGATTCGCTTCCGTTGCGTGATGACGGGAACTCCCTACACCTGGATTTTAGAATCACCACCCAAGGGAGAAAGGAAAGAAGAAAATATTGTGGAAAATTGTGTCACAAGGATTAATCCACTGAATCAGGGAGAGATTGACAGGCTCTTGTGTCATCCAACCCTACCTAGGAATCGGCAACACCGGTGATGTCTGGGAATGAACTGGGTTTGTTAACTGCTTTTCATTCTGTGGCTCCTGACTCCTTAGGGACCCCTGAAATCAACTCAGCCCGACTCCCCTTTAGCCCCAAACACTTCTCTGGACTGATGATGGAAGTTAAAGGTGAGATTCCGATCACCTAGCCTGGACAGAGGCGCGGGTTGCCATTTCTTTAGAGGCCCTGGTTTCTGTAGGAGTCTCTCCAAGATGCACCTGGACCTGGTGGTTCATTAGCGGTCACATTCATCGAGGGGCTGGCGACTAACTTTTAGAAATAATGAGATAGAATACAATGAGTCAGAAGAGAACTCTCAGAATGCCCCACATGTAACAAGGATCGACATTATTTTATAAAAAAACTTTGTTTTTGTTTACACATTACACATTTGTGTACTGAGACTCACCCTAAAAAGTATTTTCTTTTTTTTCTTTTTAAGGCCACACCCGTGGCCTACGGAAGTTCCCAGGCTAGGAGTCGAATCGGAGCTGGTGCTGCCAGCCTACACCACAGCCACAGCCACGCGGGATCCGAGCCGCATCTGTGACCTACACCACAGCTCACGGCAACGCCGGATCCTTAACCCACAGAGCGAGGCCAGGGATCGAACCCGAAACCTCATGGTTCCTAGTTGGATTTGTTTCCACTTCACCGAGATGGGAACGCCTAAAAAGGAGTTTCAATGGTGGGTCTCAGTCTAAACGGTGTTCAGGTACAAATACACTATTGCAGAGGGAAACTGGTGGTTCTACTAAAGTGTGTGGCCAGTCACACTTCCCATGATCGTTATTGTAAAGGAGGCAGGCCTCCAAAGGGACCTTCTTTCTGTCTTTTTCCTGCTTTCTTCCAGGTTCTTCTGTTCTTCCTGTTGTGTCTTCCCCACCTTCCTTCTCAATGCAGACTTCAAGTGAGGGGTAAAGCAATCAGCCCTCCTGGGATTTTATATTTTTATTTTCTTTTTTCAAAATCCACCTCCCCCGAGCTCCCATCATGGCTCAGCGGTAAGGAATCTGACTGGTATCCATGAGGACGTGGGTTTGATCCCTGGCCTCACTCGGTGGGTTAAGGATCTGGCATTGCTGTGAGCTGTGGTGTAGGTGGTAGAGCGCGACTTGGATCCGGCATTGCTGTGGCTTCAGCGTAGGCTCCAATTTGATCCCTAGTCTGAGAAATTTCATATGCCATGGGGGCAGGCTCCACACTCCCCCGCCAAAAAAGAGAAAAATCCACTTCCTCCTGATCTTTCTGAGACAAACCTTGCAGCACTTTATAGAAACAGTCCCGCAGGGTGGGTGGCAACATGTGTGAGAGTAAGCTCATAATATTTGAAAATCAGAGGAATATAATATGAATCTAAGCCTTGTTTCCTACTAGCTTTGTGATCCTGGGGAACTGATTTAGCCAAGATGTGCTTTTTAGGTTCCTCACTTGTAAGCTGGAGATGATATTTTAGAGGAATGCTAAGAGAATTAAATACGGAACATGTGGAGTTCCCATTGTGGCTCAGCGGTTAACGAACCCGACCAGGATATATAAGGAAATGGGTTCAATCCATGGCCTCGTTCAGTGGGTTAAGGATCTGGCTTTGCCGTGAGCTGTGGTGTAGGTTACAGATGTGGCTCAGATCCTGCGTTGCTGTGGCTGTGGTGTAGGCTGGCAGCTGTAGCAATGATTGGACCCCTAGCCTGGGAACCTCCATATATCATGGGTGCAGCTCTAAAAAGAAAAAAAAAAACCCATAAATAAATAAATAAGAAATGTGCGTGTGGTATGTGTGTTTGAGAGAGCGGGAGAGAGGGAGAGAGAGGGAATCAGAAATGCTATTTGCCTGGCATAGTATTTGGAGCAGTACAAACACTCAAGAAAATAAAGGTAATTTCTGTACATTAAATGTGGACACACTGTAGCCAGTAATTCTTATAGGAAATGATTTATTTGCATTGGAAATCCACAGATAATCCAAATACAATCAATTTTAATGAAAGATTTTAGTATTTGAATTGACGGAGTAGCTGGGAATTTAATGAGGGCTTCTTGCCCCAGCAGGGTGCCACAGGTAAGAGTCAGATTACCCAGCAGCTCTGGTCTCTTTTTTGTTTTGTTTTTAGGGCTGCACCTGGGACATATGGAAGTTCCCAGGCGAGGGGTCCAATTGAAACTGCAGCTGCTGGCCTACACCACAGCCACAGCAACACCAGATCTGAGCCACCATCTGCAGCCTACACAACAGTTCACGGCAATGCCAAATCCTTAACCCACTGAGCGAGGAAAGGGATCCATGAACCTGCATCCTCAGTGGTCAGGTTTGTTACCACTGAGCCACAGTGGGAACTCAAATTAGGAAACATTAAGCGGCAAGTAACACTATACTGCAACTCCAAGTAGCTTAAACAATGGAGTTTGTTATTCCACTTAAGAGTAAGCCCCTTGTACATGATTCCAGGTTTGGATATGTCAGCAGCACAATCATGTCAAGAATCCAGCTATAGTCCTTCTTTCTGCTCTGGCATCTTTGGCCTTGTACCTCTGTGATCATGCTGGCAGCCACAGCACCAAACATCTCAGCTTTCCTCTGCTTCCATAGGGAATGTGGAAGCTAAATAATGGTCCTCCACAAAATAGCCACATCCTAACTAATCCCCGGAACCTGTGAATATTACTTTATGTGACAAAAAAAAAAAAAGTCTGGATTTCCGTCGTGGCTCAGTAGTTAACGAATCCGACCAGGAACCATGAGGTTGTGGGTTCGATCCCTGGCCTTGCTCAGTGGGTTAAGGATCTGGCGTTGCCGTGAGCTGTGGTGTAGGCTGCAGATGCAGTTCAGATCCCATGTTGCAGTGGCTCTGGTGTAGGCCGGTGGCTAGAGCTCTCATTGGACCCCTAGCCTGGGAACCTCCATATGCCGCCGGAGCAGCCCTAGAAAAGGCAAAAAGACAGAGAAAAAAAAAAAAGTAAAGAAACAAGAAAGAGATTTGGGGAGGTGATTAAATTAAGGATTTTTCAGTAGAGAGATGATCCTTGGTTATTCAAATGGTCCCTAAATGCCAGGACACGTGTCCTTACAAGAGGGAGCAGAGGAAGATTTGACACACACACAGAAGAGGCAGAGATGGGAGTGATGTGGTTACAATCAGAGGAATGTCAACAGCCTCATCTCTGAAAGAGGCAAGAAACAAATGCTTCCCTAGTGCCAAGGGCTATGCTCACAGCTTGCTTTTGACCCAGTGATCCTGATTTTGAATGTCTATAGCTGAGAGATAAAATTTCTCTGGTTTTAACCCCCAAGTTTGTGGCGATTTGTTTTTGCAGCCATTGAAAATGAACACAAGGAATGAAAGGGGCATTTCTTCTCATATGCTTCCTTTCACGGGGAGAGGAAAACTTTATTTCATTGCATTTCATTTCATTTCATTTTTAGGGCCAAACTTTCGGCATATGGAAATTTCCAAGCTAGCGTTAAACCGTAGCTGTGGCCTGCGCCACCGCCACAGCAGCACCGGCTCTGAGCCACATTTGCAACCTACACTGCAGCTCTCAGCTCCTTAACCCACTGAGTAAGACCAGGAATTGAGCCTGCATCCTCATGGATACTAGTCAGGTTCTTAACCCTCAGAGCTATGATGGGAACTCCAAGAAACCTTTCTCAGAAAACCCACTGCACACTTCCCCTCAGGTCCTGTGAACGAAGTCCTCGCTTCAAGGATGCTGGCAAATCAGTCTCTGCCATGTTTCGCCTTTAGAAACCTCTGCCAGCACAGAAAACCTACGGTGTAAGAGTTTGGGGAAAACCAAACAGTAGCATCTGCCACAGTAGTAAAGGGACTACATCAGAGACAGCAGGAAGGAGATGGGACTGCATGGGCTGAACCCCATCGCCCAGCACTGATACCTGAAGAATTTACCTGGAGAGCTGACTGCATTCTTCACATGAACAGTCTCACCAGCAGCAGGGTATCACTGCCTTACCAAGCAGGGCCATGGATTTCCACGTTCTTCCTTGGCAGTGTCTGGCCACTTTTCCCAAGGTGAGCTCTTACCCAGCGTGGTTGGGCTGATCTTCCTGGAGCTTCCAACCAGGAAACTCCTTCTGGAGGTAGGTTGAGTTTCCTTAGCAACAGTCAGCATAGCCTTCTGTGTTCTAACCCTTGGTTTTCTCTTCCTGGCGGCTGGCCACAGGCAAGGGAGGTGGGCTCTTGGCTTATACGCCTCTCTGGATGGCTTCCTTGCAGTTCCAGATTTCTTTCTTTCTTTCTTTCTTTCTTTCTTTCTTTCTTTCTTTCTTTCTTTCTTTCTTTCTTTCTTTCTTTCTTTCTTTCTTTCTTTCTTTCTTTTTTTTTTTTTTTGTCTTTTGTCCTTTTTAGGGCTGCACCCGCGGCATAAGGAGGTTCCCAGGCTAGGGGTCCAATCAGAGCCACAGCTGCCAGCCTACACCACAGCCACAGCAACGCCAGATCCAAGCCTTGTCTGTGACCTACACCACAGCTCAGGGCAACGCCAGATCCTTAACCCACCGAGCGAGGCCAGGGATTGAACCCATAACCTCATGGTTCCTGGTCGGATTTGTTTCTGCTGCGACATGAAGGGAACGCCCAGAGTTCTAATTCAAACACCTGAGTCATCCACCCAACCCTCTTGGTGGCTCTTCACCAACTGACTTTTCATTGAGTGCAGATGAATGTTCTCGAATTCACGGTTTAGTGCTCGTGTGACTATTTGCCTCCCTTCGTACGAACTGAACTGGCAAAGACTTGAAAGCCTTGGAATAGCTCAGCTACAAAGACAGGGGGAAGCCCTTGCCAGGAGACCTTCCTATTTACGGCATTCTTTGGAATTAAAATCCGTCAAATCTGACTGGTAGCTCCCCCCGCCACCCCCAAGTAAATGTATTTTCTTTTTGCTTCATTAATTTTAAAAATGTGGAAGGTTTGTGGTCTGACTCACAGAGAATTATAAAACAAAATCCTGTCATCTGGAAAATGCCATATATATATGTGTGTGTATATATATATATACACATATATATATATATATATATATATATATATATCCTCAAATAGGGCTAAATTTAAAAGGAACCCACACAGAGACCACCAGGTAACATAATGGCTCTTTGCCCAAGAAATATTTGGAGGCAAATGCCCCCGCTGACCCACAACTCAAGACTAGTGGGGCTTTAAATCTGTTACTTATGGGATTGTAATGCTCCTACTGGGCCATTAATCTGATTGTTTATTAAAGCTCTGCTGACTTATTCATTTAATGGTTTTCTCTGCCCCGGCCAAGACTTCAGAGAGTAAAGGCTATGAAACTTTGAGCTTTTTAATGGAAACTGACAATCTGTCGCAGGGGATGGAGACCCTGAAGGCTTCAAGCAGAAGACGGATGAGATTCTTGCAGATGCTCATTTCAAGACAGCTTAGCAGCCCCATCTCTGAATTCCCTGCTTAGGTCTCTGCTGTGCAGAAAAAACATTTGTCATTTTGGTTCCATTTACCCACCTTGCAACGAGAGCTTCTCAGCAGTGGGCTCAGGGCTTCCATATCCTTCATCACACAGGGAGACACGGAAGGGATGGCAAGGAGCAGCCAAGAAAAACAGCACACGGTGAAGTTCCCATTGTGGCTCAGCGGTAGCGAGCCCGACTAGTATCCATGAAGACATGGGTTTGATCCCCGGCCTCGCTCAGTGGGTTAAGGATCCAGTGTTGCCGTGAGCTGTGGTGTAGGTTGCAGATGTGGCTCGAATCTGGCATTGCTGTGGCTGTGACATAGGCTGACAGCTGTAGCTCCAATTCGACCCCTAGCCTGGGAACTTGCATATGCCCAGGGTGCGGCCCTAAAAAGCCAAAAAACAAAACAAAACAAAACAAAACACATGGAGACCAAATGTCCCTGAGAAGATGACTAAGGTGGACAAACAAAACAGTACAAGAACCCAACAAGATCAATGAGATGGGCTCTAGGTGGGGCTGCACTGTGGCCAAAACACAATTTCAGAGCCACTGTCTTCTGTAAGGATTTTTCCTGTTTTTCCACCCCGCCCCCCAGCCTTCCCTAAACCCACATAGGCATGCTCTTCATTTGGCAGAATCAAGCTCTCTTTCTGCTTAGACACCCTCCTTTTCGATCCCTCTGTCCTCCACAAGGGAATATCCGTATCCCATCCTTAGTCTGTTTCAACTCCATTCTTCCAATCTGGTGAGTGAAGTTTGGCCACACGGCTCAGGAGAGGCACCCTCTGATAAAAACCCAGCAAGAGCCACATGGGTAATGAAAACATTTCTAGGGGCCGTGTGAAATGAAAAGACACGGGTTAAATTAATGGTAGAATATATTTTCTTTTATCCAAAATAAAATATTTTCATTTCAGCACGTGGCACTGGCCACCCATCCAATGCTCTCTAGTCACAGGCAGCGAATGGCCATTGCACCCCCCCGTTGGAAGGGCTCCTTTTCTGCTCCCCAGCACTGTGGGTGGTGGCTTCTATGATGGCCCCTGATGATGCCCACCGCCCTATATTCACCTCCTTTTAACATCAGCCCACACCCCCGTGAGTAGTCTAGACTTGATGACTAGCTTCTGATCCAATGGCAAAGATGATGGATGTCGGTGTTCCCGTCATGGCTCAGTGGTTAACCAATCTGACTAGGAACCATGAGGTGGCAGGTTCGCTCCCTGGCCTCGCTCAGTGGCTTAAGGATCCAGCGTTGCTGTAAACTGCAGTGTAGATCACAGACACAGCTCAGATCTTGTGTTGCTGGGACTATGATGTAGGCTAGCAAGCTTCAGCTCCAGTTTGACCCCTAGCCTGGGAACTTCCACATGCCGCAGGTGTGGCCCTAAAAAGCAAAAAAAAAAAAAAAAAAGGAGGGGGGATCCCTCCCCAGTTGAGCTTTCAGATGAAACAGCCTGGTGCAGGCTTCAAAGAACCCCCAGAATAGAAGACCTAGTTCCCCTGGTTTCCTGACCCACAGATGTGACGATAACAAATGTGTGCTGCTTCAGCCACTGACTTTGTGGTCATTGATTACATGGCAATAGATGAGAAACACCCCAAGCTTAGCAGTGAGAGTGGGGACCAGACCCATGCAGTGGTTAGCTGGGGTCCATTCTCACCTAATTCCAAGAGACCAGGGAGGGCAGACTGATTCAGAAAGACTGCATAGAGATTGCTCATATATGGAAACACATTACCCAGGTGTCCAATTAAAACCAGGATTGAGAATCAAAGTAATTGATTCACAAGAGAAATGAGAAACCCCCGAGAAGGACGCAGCTATCTTTAGACCGGACTCTGAGCCACAGTAGAGGGAGAGTGAACTAGGCTGATACTTTTATGGGAGGAGGTGATGAGTCTCAGAAGGCAGATGAACATGAAACATAACCATGCAGCACAAGGCTTCAGAGAGGGCTGAGAAAGTCGAGAGGTGTCTCAAGGGAAGTAGGTTTTCCTTTGTTGGAATCCATAAAAAAATACGCGCGATTGTAACTTGTTACACAAATAACATGAATTCACACTGATGATCAAAATCATTCAGTTTTCCTGCTCTGAGAGCAACTTCCTTTCTCCTCTCCTATCTTCTTCTCCTTCTTCTTCTTCTCTCTCTCTCTCTCTCTTTTTTTTTTTTTTTTTGGCATACGGAAATTCCCAGGCTAGGGGTCAAATCAGAACTACAGCGACCTACAGTGCAGTTCACCAAAACGCCCACTGAGTAAGGCCAAGGATCCTGAGTGAGGCCAAGGATTGAACCTGCATCCCCATGGATACTAGTCAGGATTGTCACCACTGAGCCACAACAGGAACTCTGAGTGTTCTTATTCTTTTTTTTTTTTTTTTTTTTTCGGTCTTTTTGCCATTTCTTGGGCCGCTCCTGCAGCATATGGAGGTTCCCAGGCTAGGGGTCGAATCGGAGCTGTAGCCACCGGCCTCTGCCACAACCACAGCAACGCAGGATCCGAGACGCATCCGCGACCTACACCACAGCTCATGGCAATGCCAGATCCTTAACCCACTGAGCAAGGCCAGGGATCGAACCTGAAACCACATGGTTCCTAGTCAGATTCGTTAACCACTGAGCCAGGACAGGAACTCCGAGATTTCTTCTTTTTTAATTGCAGTAGAGTTGACTGACAATATTGTGTTACTTTCGAATGTCCAGCAAAGTGAGGTGGTTATCCATATATTATATAAACATACACATATGTTTTTACTCTTTTTTGAATTCTTTTCCTTTATAGTTTAGTACAGGTGGAGATTTCTTGACGGCAGGATGGTTTGAGAACTGATGGAAGTAGCTCAGGTAAGCTCTGGAAGCACTTTAAAAGGTATTAGTATTAACTCCTTTATAGGGCACCCGAGAGAACATGAAATGAGCATTTCGTGATTAGCCCTCATCTTCTGCCGTCCCCATCTCCCCCACACAAACGGAGCAGGCTCCAATGTTTATTTTCAAAGGTGTAGGAAGGGAGAAAGGAGGATGAGCAAGGGTGGGAAGGGTCCAGGGAGCACGGGAAGCAACCTTTCTGCAGAGTTAGGCAAGGGGCAGATCTGGGAGCTGCAGATGAAACTGTCCTAGGGATACCAATCCCACGTTTTTAGGATCCCCTAGACCAGTCTTCCCAGACTGTGCCAACACCTATAAAGAAATTCCTCAAATTGTTTTATATTTTGGCCGCAGCTGTGGCATGTGGAAGTTCTGGGGCCAGGGACTGAACCCAAACCACAGCAGTGACAATGCCGGATCCTTAACCCTCTGAGCCACTAGGAAACTCTGGAAGCTCCTCAAATCTTTGCTCTCGACCTGGGAATCCCAGAAAACCAGAGGGCCCAGAGTTGCCCCCGGTGATACTGAAGCAGGAAAGGACAACCACTGTCAGGTGGCATCAAATTACAGCCAGACTTGCAGAACCTGAAGCTGGCCAGCCCCTTGGGCTCTGCCCCGTCATTCCTTAATCCCCACATCATGTAACCCACATTTTATTTCTGTTTGGATCCCACTTACTTTGTTAGGCCTTTCCCCAGTACTTGCAACTTAGTAAGCAACCTGTGAGTCCTGCATAGGTCAGCTACAGATCTGCCTGAGCCTAAGAGATTTGCTCAGGCATCTTGCTCACGCTTCTTTCTATGCAGGGATTTATGAGTTCAGGGGCCCAGTGCCAGCTTCCACTGGCCAATTCCAGAAGGAAAGACAAGGAGATCTAGTAGGGTTCTGAGCTCTCACTTCCAGACCCCATCACTCCTGGAAAAGTCTGCCTAACCCTCCTGGGACCAGACGCAAACCATGACTGTGTACTTTGCTGGAAATCTCTGAGCTGGTGACAGACCCAGTATAGGGCCATAACAAGTGCTAGGTTGGAAATGAATAGTAATGCAGAAGCATCCTGCCTTTCTGGAGAAATCTCACATTTTGTGTTCGCCTTGCCACCCATTTGGTGTAGGGTATTTCACCCATGTCCTGTGGGCATTAAATGGGTCAAATAAAATAGCTTGTGTGTCATCACTTTATAAACCCTCAGGTCCAATGGAAATGGATAGATTAGCTGTTGCTGCCAGCATTGTGCCATGGTTAGTACAGGGCTGGGCGCAGTGTCCTGTTAACGCTAGGCTTTGGATGCAGGCTGCTGGAGCGCCAAGCTCAGCACTTTGGGCAATGTATTTAACTTCTGTTCACCTGGGCTTCCTCCCTGGAGAGATGGAACTAGAAAGCCTTGGGCATCAGGGGGACCGGGTACCACTGGGGCGAGTGGTGGTGGGTGTGGGCCCCAGCATTAAGGCAGCCTGCAGACAGGCTTCTAGAATGCTGGTCGCCAGACTTCAACTCTCTAGGCAGGAGGAAGGCGGCTTTTTGTTGTGAATTTTGATGAATGATAATGCATGGGAGTTCCCACTGTGACAGTGGCTTAAAAATCCAACTCCATGGAGTTCCCGTTGTTGCTCAGCAGTAATGAATCCAACTAGTATCCATGAGGTTTCAGGTTCGATCCCTGGCCTCACTCAGTGGGTTAAGGATCCAGCATTGCCATGAGCTGTAGTGTAGGTGACAGACTGGGCTCGGATCCTGTGTTGCTGTGGCTGTGGTGTAGGCCGGCAGCTACAGAGCTCTGATTTGACCCCTAGCCTGGGAAATTCCACACGCCTCAGGTGTGGCCCTAAAAAGAAAAAAGAAAGCAAAAAGCAAAAAAAAAAAAAAAAGAGTCCAACAGCAGTGATTTGGGTCACTGTGGAGGTGTGGATTCAATCCCCAGTCTAGGACAGTGGGTTAAAGGATCTGGCATTGCTGCAGCTACAGAGTAGGTAGCAGCTACAGGTCGAATTCAATTCCTAGCCTTGGAATTTCCATATTTGGCAGTGTGGTCATCAAAAAAGGAAAAAGAAAAAAAAGGTAATGCATGAATATTGGCTCATTAATTGTTTTTGTTTTTTGGTTTTTTTTTTTGTCTTTTTGCCTTTTCTAGGGCTGCTCCCGCAGCATATGGAGGTTCCCAGGCTAGGGGTCGAATTGGAGCTGCAGCCACCGGCCTACACCAGAGCCACTGCAATGCAGGATCCGAGCCGCGTCTGCAACCTACACCACAGCTCACGGCAACGCCGGATCGTTAACCCACTGAGCAAGGGCAGGGACCGAACCCACAACCTCATGGTTCCTAGTCGGATTCGTTAACCACTGCGCCACGACGGGAACTCCTAATTGTTTTTTGTTTTTTGTTTTTTTGCCTTTTCTAGGGCCTCACCCACGGCACTGGGAGGTTCCCAGGCTAGGGGTCTAACCGGAGCTGTAGTTGCCGGCCTATACCACAGCCACAGCAATGTGGGATCCGAGCTGCATCTGCGACCCACACCACAGCTCACAGCAACCCTGGATCCTTAACCACTGAGCAAGGCCAGGGATCGAGCCCGCAACCTCAGAGTTCCTAGTCGGATTTGTTAACCACTGTGGCTCATTAATTGTAATAAATGCACCTTTCTAATAGTAGTGGTTCCTGATAGGAGAAACTGGGTACAGCGTTTCTAGAAACTCTATTCGTCTCACAATTGATCTGTAAATCGAAAACTGTTCCGAAAAAATACAGCGGAATAAGAAAATGACTATTAAGTGTTATTTCAAACTCCATAGTCATGCAATAAAATTATTCTAAAACTCCAGAAAACGGAGGGGGGCAGATACAGAGAGTCTGAAGTCCTACAATAAAACTGATACCTGGATTAACTTACAGAGAAGTTCAAAGTCAATGAGTTTCACTTAACAACCACACAACCAATCAAATTACGTGTTCAGTGTTTCACCTAAAATGTGAGTAAACCACTAAGGGTCACAGGACATGGGAGAAAACGTCTAACAAGGGTTTCTCAAGTAAATACTCTTGATATTGAGGGCCAAATAATTCCTTCTGTGGGTACTTACTGTGCATTACAAGATCCTTAGCAGGATCTCTGGTCTATATCTGTCAGATGCTAGTAGCCTAAACCTCCAGTTTCTTTCTTTCTTTTTCTTTCTTTTTTTCTTTTTAGGGCCATACATGCAGACTATGGAGATTCCTGGGCTAGGGGTCGAATCGGAGCTACAGCTGCCAGCCTACACCACAGCCACAGCAATGCAGGATCCGAGCTGCGTCTGCAACCTACACAGCAGCTCACAGCAATGCAAGATGCATTAACCCACTGAGCAGAGCCAGAGATCAAACCCACATCTTCATGAATACTAGCTGGATTCTTCACCCACTGAGTCACAACGGGAACTCCCTAACTCCCCAGTTGTGACACCAAAAGCGTCCCTCAGGGGCAAAAACTTTCCCTATAGAGAACTTCTGTTCAAGCATGAGAGAGAGGGAGAAATTAGGATGACAGGGCGACATGGGGCTTCTAGAAGCTAGAAAGGGTAGGACTAATGCCTTCAAAAATCCTGAAGAAATTCCAACAAACGAAATTAGCATTCCGGTGGGAAGGTGTAATGATGCCACTGGTGGACAGACAATGTCTTGTACAATGTACGTTTCCTGCTTCCCTTGTCTGGGAAGCTACTGGAAAACATCCTTTGTCAAAACTAGAGAGCACAGGAGTTCTCGTCATGGCTCAGTGGTTAACAAATCCAACTAGGAACCATGAGGTTGCGGGTTCGGTCCCTGGCCTTTCTCAGTGGGTTAAGGATCCAGCGTTGCCGTGAGCTGTGGTGTAGGTTGCAGACGCAGCCGGCGGCTGCAGCTCCAATTCGACCCCTAGCCTGGGAACCTCCATATGCCGCAGGAGCAGCCCAAGAAATGGCAAAAAGACAAAAAAAAAAACCCAAAAAACAAAAACCCCACAAAATAACAACAACAACAACAAAAAAATAGAGAGCACAGCTTTCTCCTCATCCATGTGCTCACTGGAGGTCCAGTGTGGTTAGGAGGATCTGATGGATCCCCCAGGAAGCTCTTTCACTTGGTCAGGATATGAGTCATGCTGTGGGGCCTTTTATCAGCTGCAGCCAGCGATGGGGGCAGGTGTTGTGGGGGGTGGGCGTGGGGGGAGCTCCATTGGCCCCAGCCTTCTATTCCCAGTGCACTCCTTCCATTCCCCAGCCACTCCTATTTGTGAACCTGAGCTCAGGGTGTCTCTTAGACTCACCTGGAGAGAAGGGCTGCCACCTGCATTGTCACCTTCACTGAATCCAGATTTTCTATGGTAGCTTTATCAGGTCGGATTTCTCTGTTAATCAGCTGCTTGCATTCCACAAGCTACACAAGTATGTGTATTTTTTTCTCAATAACGTTTCCTGTAATTTCCAAGCAATTTCAGGGGATCCATCGGGTAGCAAACGTGTTCCATCTAACATTTAAAACAAAAAGACTCGCTCGTGAGCTGTGGTGTAGGTTGCGAATACAGCCTGGATCTGGTGTTGCTGGAGCTGTGGTGTAGGCCAGCAACTACAGCACTGATTCAACCCCTCGCTTGGGAACTTCCAAATGCCACTAAGGGTGTGGCCTTAAAAAGGCAAAAAAATTAAGCAAAAAATTTTTAATTAAAAAAAAAAAACTCATAAATTGAAGATTTTGCCCCTTCCCTACACTGACACACATGGAGCCTCTGTTCAGCTAAGACTCTCAAACGTTTACGGTATTTCCCTTTTTTTTTTGTCTTTTTGCCTTTTCTAGGGCCGCTTCTGCGGCATATGGAGATTCCCAGGCTAGGGGTCGAATTGGAGCGGTAGCCGCCCGCCGGCCTACGCCAGAGCCTCAGCAACACTGGATCCGAGCCGCGTGTGCAACCTACACCACAGCTCACGGCAATGCCGGATCCTTAACCCACTGAGCGAGGCCAGGGATCGAACCAGCAACCTTATGGTTCCTTCGAACCAGCAACCTCATGGTTCCTAGTCAGATTCGTTAACCACCGTGCCATGAAATACTCCGGTATTTCCCTTGTTAAAGTTGATGTTTTTCTCCCTATACTTGCATATTGTTTTAGACAATAAATATAGGACTTCACATTTATACCTTTTACATTTTCTGTAGTATTTATATAGTCACTCTCTCAGTTTGAGAGTGAAGAAATCTCATTTATGTTGAATTAAGTAAAAGGGAAGTTGTTTGCATCTGAAAAGAGTAGAGGATTTTTAACTTCAGGTATGGTTTGATCCAGCTGCTCAAATGATGACATTAAAATCTCTTCTCTATTCCCCTCCTTGTCTTGCCATCTTTTGACATTCCTTTCCTCTGGATTGCCTTCATTCTCACGGAGGAACTATCCACGTGGTAGCTCTTTGCCCTTCAAGTTTACATTGTCCTATTTAGTAATCTAAGTAGAAAAGCATTCACCTTTCCATTAGTTCCAGCAAAAATCCTGGTATTGCTTCCGATTCACCTAGCTGGGATCATGTGACCATTCCCAAATCATTCATTTTGGCTGCGGTACTGGCCAGACCTGGGAATATGCTGCAACCTGGTGCTATATGATGGCAGCTGATAGCCAGGACTTAGAGAAAGGGGTGTGTGGCTCCCCACAGGAAGTCCTGATGCCACTAACCAGAAGAGGAAATAGGTTCAAGACAACCTGAGAAGTGAAGACACAAAGTGGGAGCACATGGTATACTGGGCCTGATAGGTGTTAACTCTACACAAAGATAACCTTACTTCCAAGGTACAGATGAAGAAACTTTCGGATGTACAGGTGTGAATAACTTGCCAGACTCTATATCATAGCTTGGCAAAGCCCAGATGTAAGGCCTCTACAAAATAGAGATAAAGGAGATTGTCCCCAAAGAGAGTAGGGTCTTAGCCTTTCTAGCACCAGGGAAACTAGGATGAGAGAGGGTTTGGTTTGCCCAGAAATAGAGATGCTTTATCCAAAAGCAAAGGAGATCACTCATAAGCCAGAAAGTTCAGCATCAAGTTCTAAATTTGGAAACCTTCCAGCACCTATGCTCCCTCATCTGCTGGCAGCAGAGGTGAGGGGGTTGTTGGCTCTGAGAGGTGGAGGTGCCTGCCTCCGGGATGGGGGTGGGGGCCAATAAGCTGGGGGTGGCCAGGTCTTCCGCTGGAACCAGTACCATTGAATGTTGAAGCCAAGGCATGCTTTTAACTTATAAACAGCTATGAAATTACCATCTATTTGTATGTTTTCTTTTCTTTCTTTCTTTTTTTTTTTGTCTTTGTCTTTTCAGGGCCGCACCCGCAGCATGTGGAGGTTCCCAGGATAGAGGTTGAATTGGAGCTACAGCTGCTGGTCTGTGCCAGAGTCACAGCAACACAGGATCCGAGCCACGCCTGCAACCTACATCACAGTTCACGGCAATGATGGATCCTGAACCCACTGAGCGAGGCCAGGGATCGAACTCACAACCTTATGATTCCTAGTCGGATTCGTTTCCGCTGTGCCACGATGGGAACTCCTATTTGTATGTTTTCTTCACTGGAAGGTTCTCCTCCTTTGTAAAGCTAATGCAAGATTTAGTTCATCATAATATTACAGACCAAGTTATGGTAAAAAGTCATGGAAGTGGAGTGAAGGGTATTTAAACAAGATCCATTTGTTGGAGGTAAATGGAAGAACCAGTTACTCTTTGTAGCTCATTGCTTACTCTGTGCTTCAAGCCTTCAGAACCTTCTGGAAGAGGGCTTCTGCTGCTACAGGCATCAAGGGATTGATCAGGTTCTGGGTTTTGGAAGTGGTCTGTTTCTGTGCGTTGGAGGAGGTCACAGAGAGGGCGTGACCTGGACTCAGGCAATGGGAGGTTCCTCCGCCCTCCCCACCTCGAACTTTGAATGTACATCTACCCACCTCCCCTAGGGGGGGCTGTTTTCGGAGACCTGGCCTGGAGAGAGTGAAGTGTTGACATCTGAGCTGCACCTACACTGCAGCAATACCAGATCCTTAACCCACTGAGCAAGGCCAGGGATTGCAAGTACATCCTCACAGACACTATGTCAGGTTCTTACCCTGCTGAGCCACAAAGGGAACCCTTACCTACCCATCCTGAGTGACTTGCTTCTCTCTCCTATCTCCATGTACAGGGGCCAATGTTGGATTTAATCCGGGGAACTTGCAGGTTGCAAACCATCACCTTACAACCCAGGGTCGTTGGTGTGGAAACAGTCTCCTAACATGCTTCCCCCTATTCCTAGCACAGAATCTGAGAATAAGCATGAAGACGGTGGTTTTATTGGTGCTTCACTTCTCTTGCAAGTGCAGATGAACTTAATGCATCGCTAGCCCAGTGTGTTCTGGCATGCTTGCCTCGTACCATATTCGCAGTAGCGCCGGGTGTGGCATGGCTGGTCCTCAGAACTCTGCTGTGTTCCTGGGGTGAGGGCCTTTCTCAAGTCACACTAGCTTATGCAGAAGCCCTTTTACTGGGGATCATGGGCATGGCCACTGGCAGAGCTTGATGTGAGCCTGGAGCACAGAAGCCGGAGCTGAGATTTCAGCTGAAACAGCAGGGGCAACAGAACGGACAGGATGAACTGTGGATGGGAGCAGAGAAGGCACTTGGTCAAACAGACTGTGACTGGGGGAGGGAAATTATCTACTGTGAGCACTGATGAACACTCTGCATAGAAGCGGTTGGACACGTTTGCTCTGCAGTTACAGCTCTGTTAGGGCTTTGCTTTGGCCCTTGATCTTGAGAACTTTTATTTTATTTTTTAATTGGAAATTTTTTTTGGCTGTGCCCATGGCATGTGGAAGTTCTGGGGGCCAGAGATTGATCAAATCCTTGCCACACTAGTGGCAGTTCCAGATCCTTAACCTGCTGAGCCACCAGGGAGCTCCTTGAGTGCTTTTAAAACTGTACAGTACATGGGACTCTTGGGCATGAGGACTTTATTAAAATGCAGGTTGTGACTTGGTGGTTCAGGGGAGGTGCCAAGACTTGGCATCTCTAACCAGCTCTGAGGGGGGGATGGGGAGTAGGGGGTGGCTGAGAGATGGGGGTGGGGTGTGGATGGGGGTTGGAGGAGTGGAGGAGAGTGGGAAGGATGCCTCTGTAGATGCCGATGTGGGCGGTGCGTGTAACACCCTTTACTGTATCAAGGGTGAAACTCTTCCAGGCTTGGAACACCTCGCATGTAAAAGAGACACGTCAGGAGTTCCCGGCGTGGCTCAGCAGAGACAAATCTGCTGACTAGCATCCATGAGCAAGCAGGTTTGACCTCTGGCCTCACTCAGTGGGTTAAAGACCCAGCATTGCTGTGGCTGTGGTGTAGGCCAACGACCACAAGCTCGGATTTGACCCCTAATCTGGTAACCTCCAAATGCCAAAGGTGAGTCCCTAAGAAAGACTAAATAAATAAATAAATAAATGGGGGACATCAGTACTTTCCTCATAGGGTCATTGAGAGAATTAAATAAAAATCTAGAGAACTTAGAAAAGTACCTGCCACAGAATGCAGACTCAATAAAAGACGCCAATTTTTTATGAGAAAAGGCAGACGTAAAAGCCCAGCCAAGATGAATAAAGAACGTAAAGATCGATCACGTGCGCCCCCTGAGGTCCGATGCATGAAAAGCACTGGCCGTCGCCCTGAAGTGCTTTCTCTTTGAATCCCTCCTAACACTACGAGATGGGTACCGACAACCTGCCCTCCTGGCAGATGTGCAAACCAAGACTTAGGTTAAAAAAACTGAGTGGAAGATCACACGTTGGCTGCAGTGACAGAAGGGGGGCGGCGGTTCAATCCAGTTCATGTGGCACCAGAAGGTGTGAGTTCAGTCACCAATAATGATCGCTACTGTCATCAGTGTTATCGTATTAAGTCCTCATGACAAAGGTGGGTGTTTATACCTATTTTACAGGCGAGAAAACTAAGTTTCAACGACATGAGTAACTTGTCTAAAGTCATATACGCAATCTCTCTCCTGCTCTCAAATACAAGGGTGGCACACAGGCCAGAATTTGGGTCCTGCCCTCTTTGCCAAGGGCCTTCTGTGTTGTCCCCAGGGGCTCCTGACCACAGGTGCTCACAGTTCTCCTGTCACAGGGAATTCCCTTTCTCCATCGTGGGAGTTTGTGCGAGTTTCCAGCACACCTACTCCACGCACCCGGAACTGAGCCCAAGGACACCAAGGAAGCATGCGATGGAGCTTGGCTGGGCTGCTTTCGGAGAAGCTGAGAAACCTAGTGTAACGGATCTATCCTAGGAATGCGAAGGTGATGGGAAGGATGGAGGGGCTGTGCAATTGCCGGAGCTCCAAGGGATGGAGAGCAGACGGTCCAGGTTGTGTGAGGTTAGTATCTCCGGGAGGAGGTGCATATGGAAAGCTTGCTTCGGCATCTTTAAGGTCCACGTGCGCGGGGGAGTGGAGACAGTATGTTTAGGCAGCGGGAGGAACTGAGCTGAGATGTGGACACCTCAGCCGAGCCCACAAGCAGCTCTGGAGCTGGGAGGCCCTTCAGAGTTGCAGGGCGGGCCTTCCACCCCCACCAACACCCCACCCCCGCCGCCCTGTGACTACCCGTGACTAGTTACTGCACGCTAGCTGTCCGCGGCAGGGGCATGACCTTGGGTGGGGGGATCTCTCCAGCTGAGCGCAGTGTCAGGCCACTCAGTGGAGGGCCACCAACACCCCAGCGTGGGGCGACATGACCACCTCCACCTTGAAGGGCCGGAAGGGCTGGGAGTCACCCCCTAGCGGCCCTCGCAGCACATGACATGGGCGGGGGCTGTCGGGTCTGAGCTTGATCACATTACAAAAACAGCTGTAAATCTTGCTTTAGGAATAAAATGACCCCATCGGCAAGTCCAAAGTCTGTTTGGGGAACACTAATGATTGCAACTCGTCAAGCACACCCCACAGTCCTGCCCAGCCCTCAAACTTTTTTTTAAATTTATTTTTATTTTTTATTTTTTCCCCAAAATGGATAGTTTTTTTTTTTTTAATTACTCTCTCAAACTTTTAAAACTCAATTATTGGGTGAGAATGGAAAATAATGCAAAAGAGCCAAGGAAGGATCCTTTTCATGCAAAGCATTTCGATCATTTCAGCCTCTTCTGGGTTTCCTGTTTCCAACTTATAACCAATGCACTTGGGTACACACACACACACACACACACACACACACACACACACACACTCATGATTAATCTTAGATATGATTTCCATTTAGAGACATAAAACCTCCTGCATCAACTTCAATAACGCTTCCCCAGACCGTCTTGGAAAAGAGCAGATGAATGAATGTTTGACAGAAAACTTTTTGCTTCAGATTTTTCCCTTTCTCAAATTGCAGATGTAGGGGGAAAGCCAGCCAAGTGTTCAGTGAGGCTCTGTATGGTGGCTTCTGGCACGGACACTGTTCCAGCAGCTAAATGAATGTTTTCCTGAACCACTGGCTTATCATTCTTTGTCATCTGTCTCTGTCCCCTCTTTCCTGCACAGAGGCCTGACTGAGGGCATAAGAACAAAAACAAACTTTTCTAGAACCATGAAAAAACATTGCACAGTGGCGCTGGTTGCGAGAGGTTGGGTAGATAAGATGGCATGGATGAATACAGCTCTTCAAAGCTATCTTTTCAAGCCTAAATTGGGCAGTCTCGGGTCAGACCTCCAGGCTGGAGTATCTGGACCTTTAGGGCTGTGGCTTTGTGTTAGGAAGTGTTGATTCAAGCAGGATCTCTCACAGGATGAAGTGGGCTATACATAGCCCCTGCTGAATCCCTTCTCTTCTCATGGTGCTTAAAATGAATTCCAAGGAGTTCCCTGGTGGCACAGGGGGGTAAAGATTCGGCATTGTCACTTCTGTGGCTTGGGTCACTGCTGTGGCATGGGTTTGATCCCTGGCCTGGGAACTTGTGCATGCGGCTGGCCAAAAAATAAAATAAAATAAAATGAGTTCCAGTCCCCCTAGGTTGTCCTCCTAAAGCTCCATGGAGCCCAAGCCCCGCTCCCTTCCCCAACCTCATTTGAGGCCACCCTGGCCCTCTGGGCTTCTGCTGTACTGAGGATAGATAAGATTCTTCCACCTTGAGGAGGCTTCTCCATGTCCAAGACCCTCATCCCTGCTTCCTGGAAGGCTTTTCTCAAGGGCTGGTTTCTTCTGTTCTGTATCAATGTCACCTCTTCCAAGACGCCTTCCCTGACTACCCTCCTCCCCTTTTATTCTCTGACCTCTTAGTTCTTGCTTTTCCGCCCGGGGCTCACCTACTGGAATTTCTAATTATGGGTTGGCTTATTCCTATATTTATTCTCTTTCCCACCCGAGACTCTACTCCCTGAAATGGGCAGGGACGAAACCCACCTTGTCCACCCCTGGAACCCAGGGTCATCACAGGGTGGGTCTTTGGTACATACCTGTCACCCCAATGAACAGTGCCTCCCCCAGGGCTAAAGTCTGATGCTTTCCACTGTCTGAGATACTTATTTATAGATCATACAGGAACGCTTTGTGAAGAGCGAAATACCTCACAAACCTACGATGGATGAGTTGTGTCTTGAGGGTGAGAGCCTTCTATCCCCTTATTACACCTAAAGGCTCCTTCCTCCTGTTCTCACAGTGCTTTTGCTTCAGTCGAGGTATAATTTATGTATCTATCACAGGCCTTTCAAATGAGTTTTGCATATGCACACATGCGAGGGAAGTTTCCATGAGGTTGTAGAGAGACGCAGTGTCCACCACACCCCAGGCGGCCCTGTCTGTCCCCTCTCAGTCAATACCCCCCCCCGCCCCCCCCGCAAAGGGTAGACGCTATTAGCATGTCTATGGTCAGTTCTGACTCTTAACATCAAAAATGGACACAGTCTTACATCATGGATTCTTTCATGTCTTCCTGTTTTGGCTCTAAAGTATGATTCTGAGACCCAACCATGTTGTGATAGGTCTCAGTAATTTGTGTGTGTGTGTGTGTGTGTTTTAATTGCATTGGAAGATACTACAGTTTATGTATCCACTCAACAGTTGGAGGATGTTTGGGCTGCATCCAGTTAATGGCTATGGTAAGCAATGCTGCTGGGGACCTTATCAGTCAGGTACTTTGATGGGTGTGGTGGGTGTCTATCTTGGACCAGAATCGCTCCCAGATTGGCCTACGTCTAGCTTTCGTAGGTATTACGGAACAGTATCCTAAGGCGGTGTTACCAGTTTCCACTCTGCCTTGACTGAGGTCATTCACACTCCTATTTCCCTAAACTTAATCTTGGCCATTCTGATAGGTGTGTGGTGCACCACTTTTTAAAAAATTAAAAAAAAAAATTTTAATTCAATTCAATTCAATTTTGTCTTTTCAGGGCTGCCCCTGCGGCATGTGGAAGTACCCAGGCTAGGAGTTGAATCAGAGCTGCAGTTGCAGCCATAGCAATGCACAGCCACAGCGCCAGAGCCTTAATCCACTGAGCATGGCCAGGGATTGAACCCATGTCCTCATGGGTACTAGTCAGTTTCGTTACCTCTGAGCCACAGTGAGAACTCATATTTTGACCACTCGTAAAGAAATGAATTTTTTCCTTAATGATTTGGAGGTCTTTTCACATCTTGGGTGTGACTTATTGAACCATGATATGTGAAGTAGTTTCTCCCACTCTGAGTCTGTCCTTCCCACTCTTTTACTGGTGCAATTTGATGAACAGATCCTCTTCATTTTCATGAAGGGCCAAGTGCCCATCTTTTATTTTATAATGGTGCCTTATAATAGTGTTTCAGGTAGTAAATGTGTGCCTATTTCAGGGCTATTACAGGGTTTTTATTTTTTATTTTTTGTCTTTTTTTGTTGTTGTTGTTGTTGTTGTCGTTGCTATTTCTTGGGCCGCTTCCGCAGCATATGGAGGTTCCCAGGCTAGGGGTCCAATCGGAGCTGGAGCCACCGGCCTACGCCAGAGCCACAGCAACGCGGGATCCGAGCCGTGTCTGCAACCTACACCACAGCTCACGGCAACGCCAGATCGTTAACCCACTGAGCAAGGGCAGGGGCCGAACCCGCAACCTCATGGTTCCTAGTTGGATTCGTTAACCACTGCGCCACGACAGGAACTCCTATTACAGGGTTTTTAAACTAAAGCATAGAAAGAGATATGTTAAAAGAGGGTTCATTTACAACTGAAATGGCTTTTAGGACCTAGCTGGCTGAAGCCAGACCATAAAACCAGGGGTTTCCCAGGTCCCCTATCAGAGCCCAACCCATCCCTCCAAACCTCGAATTTCTCTTCCTTCCGGAGCTGCTGCCCACCAGCTCCCCTTCTGCTTGTTTTTGGAAGACCTCAGATGAGTTTAGCTCATCTGTTGGGAACTTAGAAAGACCACAGGCTGGCTTGCCCTCCTCCACCATCACCACTCAGAGATCACCCACCCCGGCCAGACAAGACAGAAATCACTCTGCATAGACAAAGACTCATTCATCAGGTGTATTTGAAATCTAAGCAGTTGAGCTCTACACGTGCACAAAATGATTCAGTGGGTGGCGTTCTGCTCCTTCCCCTCCATATTTAAACTTTTCCAACTTAAAATAGTGCTAAAGAAGTCTGCAACTTGGGGGTCCCAGAGCCACCAAGGCAGGTGTTTTTCCAGTCCTTGCAGGGTCCACAGAAACACTCCAAGGAGTCCCTTCTGTTCCTTCCCCCTCTCCTGGGATAGCCTCCTCTCCGCACCTCCCCAAACCCAACCTCATGCAAGTTACTTGATCTGAGATGGATGAACATGGGCCCTTTGGAATAAATGTCACCGAGACTAACCATGCGGGTCATACACTCCATGCAGTTTTAATTTTTTTGAAGACACAGAATGGTCATTCAATTTTTAACTCAATTTGGTTGGAAACGTCTGCTGTATCCATTGCAAAACATTGAAAAGTCATTTCTAAATGGTTTCCTCTCACCCAGATTTCTCTAGAACCTGCCGTCTGAAAATTGTGAGTTGTTTCCAAAGTCAAAGGACCCGGAGAAGTTTGAGAGGAGTTTCAGACCCAGATGGCTGCCAGCTGTAGTTCCCTGCTCCCTCCACTAGATAGCAGCCTTTCCTCACTAGTAAGGCTAATCTTTCATTTGTTCAAGAAAAAACCAGAAACCTCCCCGGCAAAGTAAAGGCAACAGCATTTGCTTATTATACACTCCTCAGGTTTTATTTTTTTTCAAAGGAGCCTTCGTTTATCTTACGGAAACTCAGGATCTTACAAGCAACGCTGTCCTCAGTTTCACCTGTACTGCGTCCAGTACTATATTGCTATATTCACAGTAGAACGGACTTTAATTACTGAGTGATCAGTCTAATGTTTTAAGTTTCTGATGAAACTAACATACACCTTAGTCAAAAACCACAACAATCCTTCCATTGGCTTGGCTGTGTTATTGTTCTTGTGTGTTTTTCTGAGGCTTGGGGAATAAAAGCATTTCCCCACTCCATCGTAATTGGCATTTGCATCTAAAGCAATTCGTTATTAATGTACAGGAGTAGATGAGGCCTGGCACACATAGCAGAAGGTAATGGTTCTATAGGTGTATCTTCTGTAATGCACTTCGGGCTAGAGAAATAGAAAAATCACATATAACGAAAACAAATACATTTTTGAGCAATATGGGCATTGCGTGAGCAAGCCGGGTGAACGTTTATCAACCTTTCCTTTTGATTATGCTCAGCAGCTGCTCCGTGGACTTAGCTGCATTTAAACTGTCTGCAACAAACACTTTCATCTTTGGTTTATCTTTGCTATCAAGATAAACCGAACTTCTCATGATAAACAGAACTTCTCATGCTAAAATATAGATGATTAGCTGACATCTTTGCTATCTTTCAAAATTCAGCATCATCCATAATAGTGTGTAATATTATCAGATTACCTGTATTCGTATATGAATGCATTCATAAGCAATGCAGGTATGTTTGAAGCAGCTAACAGCTGAACAGTTACTAAATAAAAAAATCCAGATTATTAAAAGCACAGCTGAACCATTTGTACAAATATACAAAGAGGAAAAAAAAAAAAAGAAACCAATCGTTCAGACACCATGAAACTTTTGTAATAAATAGATTTGTCCGAAATCGGTCTCTATCACCCTGGACAAGCCTCCCCAATGAGGCTGGGGAAGTTCTACGTGGGAGGTCATGTTCAAAATCTATGGAGGGGTCTCTCTGGGGCCAAGCTCAGTTTTGCCTCCAGGAATTTTAACAGAGCGAAGAAGTCTTTGACTCAAAAGAGTGACTGTACCCAGCCTCGTGTCGCTGGAGGAAGCTGATAAATTTCCTAATCTAGATAGGACACGGCTGGACGCTGACAACCTGTGACTTAGAGTAACACCCTCCAATCATGAAAATAAATGCTGGTGATCATGCATGTCCTGGGAATGTTGGGTGCAGAGGGCTGGGTGAGACCAGATAGGGACATCTCATGCAGTCAAAGTCAAGTTTACTTATGGTCCTACGTATTAAGTGGCCAGGAAAAAAACAATGCACACATATCAGGACTTGAACTGGGACGGCTCACAGACAACACAGGTGCTATTTGTCACCGATGTCTCTGGCTTGGAGCCACAGGAGAGCATGAGGGTATAGGCTGTGCTGATCATTTCATAAGAAAATACTACTTTTTTTTTTTCCCTAGAATCTTCTAAATAATGGATGATACTGGATGGGTATGATATGGTCAGGAAACATGTCACCTTTTCCTAGCCCTTTTGTCCGAGAGGCTTGATTACAAGGAAGGAAATCTCAAACAACCAAACACCCAGGGATTTAAAGGCAATTATTTTTTTTTCTGACAAACAAACAACGTTGGGGGGCAGGGGGGAAGCATGATAAAGAGGAGACGGATATTATCGTCGAGGTGGAGCCGGGGGCTCAGTTGGACACGGAGGGCGGCGGGCCGGGACGCCGGGTCTGGATGATTTTTGGCTTGGGGGACGTCTTTGGATCCTCTTCCTCCTCGATGTCACTGTCACACACGTGCACGACGACACTCGGGGTGGACTCCGTCCCTGCGTGGAGCTCGTACTTCTCTCCTGAAAAGCATGAGAAACAGGAGGGGTGAGGAGGGGGTGGGATTTCATTTTGAAGCACATGCTTTGGTCTGATTTGTTTGGTGCGAGAGGAGCACGTGGCAGGGTCACAGGAGAGGCTGGTCTCCTGGGCCGGTACCGAGGGATGGATGGAGACCGAACTGTCTCTGCGTCTCTGCTCTCCCGCTCATCAACTGCACAGCCCTGAACAGGCCACTTTCCCCGTCCCAGCCTCCGCCTCCTCAACCATCAACTTCCAAAGGGCAGTAACTACCATCCATAGGATTGGGGTGATGACAAAACGGGCCTGGCAGCAAATTACCAGTTTCCCTTCTCTTCCCCAGCCTTGCTGCCAGTGGCGGAGCAACCTTGAGCTCCTCACCTCCTTTCTTCACCTTTTGGAGGAAGTGGTCTCTACATCCTCCCCTGGCTCTACATTTCTTATCACAGGAGCCACCCGGGATGGAAAAAGGTGGGGTCGCTGCTTGTCTGGAATCTTGCAGTGGTTACTGGGAGGCAGGGTTCGATGACGGTCAAGGTCCAGTTCTAAGAGTCTATCAGTCTAGGAAGTGCCTTTCGTGGTGCAGCGGTTGATGGACCCGACTAGGATCCATGAGGGTGCGGGTTTGATCCCTGGCCTCGCTCAGTGGGTTAGGATCTGGTGTCGCCGTGAGCTGTGGTGTTGGTGGCAGTCGCAACTCGGATCCCGTGTTGCTGTGACTGTGGTGTGGGCTGTAGCTCTGATTCGACCCCTAGCCTGGGAACGTCCATATGCTGTGGGTGCAGCCCTAAAAAGCAAAACAAAACAAAGCAAAAGCGTCTACCAGTCTATTCTGCTATGTGGCTTTGTGAGACCAGCAGGGGGCTGGGGTTCTGGGACGGGGCTCGATTATCCCACAGTCTGTAGCCGACTGGCTTTCTGTCTGTCTCTGCTTCACTTCAGCATCTCCCATGACCTGACCCAGGGCGAGTCATAAAGGCTACAAGACACAACTTCTGTCTTTTGCAGGAGCACAGCCTCGTGCAGAAATACAAAGTATCACAGAGTTTGATGGTAACTGCCAGGGCGGCGATATATATCCAGGATGTTGGTACCAAGCTGGAAGGAAGGAGTAGCTCTGAAAGCCTTCCTGGTGGAGGCAACAGTCGACCTGGGTAGCAAAGCTACGTGGAAGGTGCCCAGGAGGTGGGCAGGCGCGGGGAACATTCTCCATGCGCATGCTTGTAACTTCTCAGCTTAACAGCTGACACCCTTCTCTTCATCTTCTTCTCACATCCTCTCCCTCCCCGCCCATCCTCAGGGAAAAACCCCAAAGCAGTGTCTCCCAGACACCCTTCTGGTCAGTGGCTCTCTGGGTCTCACTCGATCGAGTCCTCATTTCTTAGGCTAGGACAAAAGACTGTATAATCTCTCACCACTCGTGACAGCCACATTTTTATACCCACCAAACCCGCTACTTTTATTTGGCATCGTCTCCCCTAGTTCCTTAAATCCCGCTCTCCTCTCACGATCCAAGCCAGACACCACTCAGCACAGGAATCTTGCCCATCACCCTCGGTCTGTGGTGGAAGATGCCCCTGCCTGATGGCCAGAGCAAGGACCATCGGTGCCCGTGCTGGGCTAGTCTTGACCCTACAGGGCAGATCTTGCTAAGCATCAATGGTGCAAACAGCCAGTGCTTGCAAGGCGCAAACTTCAATTTTTGGAGCAGTGGTTTGCAAGCAGCTGAGCAGTTTCCTGGGGCTGCTTGTGGAAAACAGGCTTTAGGGAGTTCCCATTGTGGCTCAGTGGAAATGAATCTGACTAGCATCCATGAGGACGTAAGTTCGATCCCTGGCCTTGTTCAGTGGGTTCAGGATCCGGCGTTGCTGTGAGCTGTGGTGTAGGCCAGCAGCTACAGCTCCTATTCGACTCCTAGCCTGGGAACCTCCAGGGTTCGGCCCTAAAAAGACAAACAACAACAACAACAACAAATGGTTTAGCAGTATGAGGATGCAGCCCTGCCAGTTTGGATGTAGCAACACTTACTTTGATACCTGGCAACCCTGGCACTTCTCCCTGCCTCAGGATCTGGATGGCTACTGTTACACAGCTTAGGGAGACAGGCAGGGGGTTAGGTCCTGTGAAGATGCTGGTGTTCAAATAACCCTCCCTTCCTCCAGTCTGCATCCTTATTTTATTAAAAAAATTCTTTTTTTTTTTTAGGGCCGCACCTGTAGCACATGGAAGTTCCCAGGTTAGGGGTTGAATTCAAGCTGCAACTGCCAGCATACACCACAGCCACAGCCATACCAGATCCAAGCCTCCTCTGCAACCTACCTCACAGCTCACAGCAACACCAGATCCTTAACCCACTGAGCGAGGCCAGGGATCAAACCCGTGTCTTCATGGATACTAGCTGGGTTCATCTCTGCGGAGCCACAACAGGAACTCCTGCCTCCTTATTTTTTATTGGAAAGTGACAACAGTGCAGGTAGAAGGTAGCAGAGGGAGGGAGGCTGAGGATGCATGAGAGAGAAGAAGCAGGGCGGGGGCTGGGGGTGGGGTAGGGGGCGGTTGGTCAGCTCTGTGGCCCCTCCCAGCACTGCTCGGCCACTCTTTCATCCTTGGCCTCATCTTTGTTTCCGGGAGAAGAGCAAATCCCAGCAGATGGTGATCAGTTCACCAGACCCAGGGTTTCTAAAATTTTCTTTTTTCCCCCCAGGATGTTTTTTTCTCTCTCTGCCCACCCCCGGATGCTTTGCAATTCTGAATGAGATGTCTTCAGGCAAGAGACAGAGAACAAAATAATGTCCCACTAAGGTTCTTGTTTTTAGCACAGGATCTCTTTGAAGTTCTCAGGTTTGGAGAAGACGTGCCTTTTGCAGAAACACCAGTGGCCCCCACGGTCCTGCCTGTTGCCCTGTTGGGTGTGATGGGAGGATGGAGCCAGCGGCTGCTTCTCATCCTCTGGTGTGGGGGTGACAGAAAAGAACCTGCTGGGCACAGCGAGCATGGAGACTATGGGACCTGTGGGTGAGGGGCTGACTGCAGGGACCCTGATCAGGGGACTGACCGGATCCTGCCCCTGTCCTCATCTGTTGGGAAGAAGCTAGCTTTAAAAAAAAAAAAAAAAAAAGTCATACAATGTATATAATGAAGCTCGCCCTTGGACCGAGCCCTTTCTGTGCCTTGGCTGGGATAAAGACCATGCCCTTAAAGGCACCACTAGCTGCCATGTGTTTATTGCTTCAAAAGGCAGCACTTTCAGAGTTCCCGTTGTGGCTCAGCATGTTAAGAATCAGACTGGTATCCGTGAGGATGTGGGTTCGATCCCTGGTCTCGCTCATGGGTTAAGGAGCTGATGTGGCCGTGAGCTGCTGTGGCGTAGGTTGCAATCAGGGCTCAGCGCTGGCTGGTGTGGCTGTGGCTGTGGCCCGCAGCTGCAGCTCTGATTCAATCCCTTCCCTACACCGCAGGCAAGGCCCTAAAAAAAGGGGGCGGGGGGACACCTGCTTTCCTCTCGAATTGGATGTGCTTGGATCACGTTTGGGATGGGGGTGGTCAGGCAACTTTCACGCTGAGTTAACAAAGTCAGACTGCTTGGTAGTAGGGCTATTTTATTGCTGTGTTGCCATTAACGCTGACATTTCCCTCGTCTATTTTGGGAAACTTTCTTACTATCAAAATCCAGCAAAGCCCAACAGCTGCTGGGAGCCCACAGAATAAAAAGACCGAGCTTTGGTCTGGCTGGATTGAATTGTTCTATTTCTGGTCTCTTTCCCCTCGGGCTTCAGCTAACTCCTCTCCCACCAAGGCTGACGTCAGCACGGTCACCCGGCTTGGGGACCCACTGGGCTCCGTGGGCGGCAAGGAGCCCGTGGGATGGCCAAGCAGACCACTGCATCTTTTCAAGGACAAGCCTGGGCTTGCCTATCACACTCTCAACTCCGCTAGTCTGTCCTCAAACTGTCCTTTCTCCCCAGGGCAGAAGAGAGGCCAGGACCAAAAGCCCCTCAGCAAAGGCACTGGCCAGAGTTTCCTGCCTCCTGCCATGAAGCCAATTCCCAGCTCAGCAAAGGCAAAATCCTCTGCAATGTAGCTGCACTGAAGCGGGAGATAGATGGGCTCCAGGATAGACATTTCCAGCCAGCTGCCTATTTATTCTCCCAGAGAGAAATAACAAGAGGCACAAGGCAAAAAACTGGTACTTGTCTTCTGTGGACATTTGAAACAGTGGTAATGGCAGGATCAGAGGAGGGGCTAAGCCCTGTGTGGGCAAAAGACCTCAGGGTCAGAAAGGGAGGGGTGCCAGACCACAGGACGTCTAAATAACTTTCCCACAATGCCTTTGGAATCCATCTCGGTCAAGAGATGCTCATGCAGATCGGGGAGGGCCCTGGGTCGGTCAGGTGTGAGAAATAAAGATAATCAGGACCTCCCGTTGTGGCTCAGCGGGTTGGGAACCCAACTGCTGGAGTTCCCATTGTGGTGCAGCAGAAACGAATCCAACTAGGAACCATGAGGTTTCAGGTTCGATCCCTGGCCTCACTCAGTGGGTTAAGGATCCGGCACTGCCGTGAGTTGTGGAATATGTCGAAGATGTGGCTTGGATCCATCGTTGCGGTGGCTGTGGTGTAGGCCAGTGGCTACAGCTCCGATTCGACCCCTAGCTTGGGAACCTCCATATGCCACGAGTGTGGCCCTAAAAAGACAAAAAGACAAAACAAACAAACTCCAAAACCAAAAAAACCCCAACCCAAATACTATCCATAAGGATGTGGGTTTGATCTCTGGCTTCATTCGGTGGGTTAAGGATCTGACATTGCTGCCATGGCTGGGGGGGTACACTGACAACAGTAGCTCTGATTCAACCCCTAGCCTGGGAATTTCCATATGCCTCGGAGGCAACCCTAAAAAGCAAGAAAAAAACAAAAACGAAAATAAAAAAAAGCAACTCTATCAAGGTAATTGGCCAAAGGAAACCAAAGACCCAGAAGAAATGGTCTATGTAAGTGAGTTTGGGATTAACACATACACACTGCTGTATTTAAAACAGATAATCAACAAGGCCTTACTGTACAGCACAGGGAACTCTACTCAATATTCTACAATAACCTATATGGGAAAGGAATTTGAAAAAGAATGGATGTATATCTGCATATATCTGCATCACTTTGCTGGACACCTTCTGAAACTAACACAACACTGTAAATCAATCAAACTCCAAAATAAAATCAAAATTAAATTAGAAAAAGAAAAAAGGAATGACTGATAGAAAAGAAGATATAACAAAAGAATATATATATATATAACTGAATCACTTTGCTGTACAACAGAAATTAACACAACAAAGTAAACCAACTGTACTTCAATAAAAATACATTTTAAGAAAAGAATGGGGAGTTCCCGCTGTGGCACAGCAGGAATGAATCCAACTAGGAACCATGAGGTTGCAGGTTCGATCCCTGGCCTTGCTCAGTGGGTTAAGGATCCAGCCGTTGCCACAAGCTGTGGTGTATGCTGGCAGCTACTGCTCCAATTTGACCCCTAGCCCGGGAACCTCCATATGGCGCCAGTGTGGCCCTAAAAAGCAAAATAAATAAACAAATAAATAAATAAGAAAGAAAAGAATGGATGCAGGCTTATCGAGGCAATCACCAAGAGCATCTCAGGACCCTTGAATGCAGAGCCACGTTGGATGTATGCCCAGTGCCACCCTTGAACTTGGATTAAGAGCCCTTTCCATTTAATTAAGAAGAAAGCCAAAAATACTGATTATAAAATTCTCTCAGGTTTGGTCATGTTGAAAAGACACTGCAAATCCCCACCCCAAATATTCTGTATTATAAATGTGATTTTTTTTTTTTTTCCCCAAGAGGAAGGAGCAGGCATCGGTCCTGGTCTATGGAATAAGTACAATGGCATTTCCATGTGGATTATTTTTAAGGTGCTCACTGCCTGCTGGGGATTAAACACAGAGATTGAGGGAGGGGTTCAGGATGACTTGAAAGGTGTTTGAAAGGTGTTCACTCCTGGATTTTCTTTCCTTCCAAGTATCAAGGTTAGGACTTGATAGCACTCAGCAGGGAGGGGAAGCCTCACAAGCCCTGTCAGCTGTGGAGACGATGGAGGTGTCTGTCCCCAGTCTAGCTGTCAGAGAGCAGCGAGATGGGAAGCGGGGCAGGGGTGAGGGGGGCCTTGTACCCCCTTCCCTCCACCCCAGGCACTGGCCAGCATATGAGCTCACTGTGCCTTTAACCCTCTCTCAATCCTGGCAGGGCAGAAGTTCCCTTTGCAGCTCAGTAGGATCCATGAGGATGCAAGTTAACCCCCTGGCCCCGCTCAGTGGGTTTAAGGATCTTGTGTTGCCATGAGCTGTGGTGCAGGGCATAGACGAGGCTCTGAGGATCCCTTGTGGCTGTGGCTGTGGCTGTGGTGTCGGCAGGCAGCTACAGCTCTGATTCGACCCCTAGCCTGGAAACCTCCATATGATGCAGATGAGGCCCTTAAAACATAAAAGACCCCCCCCCCAAAAAAAAAGAGTTGATGCCCAGGAAATACTGTTGCAGCTAAAAAACTAGTTAAAACAGAGTAATAGGCACCTGGTATTTAATTGTCCTTTGAAATGCTCCCCAACACCCCCTTCCTTTTGTGCGCAATCTTCACTGCAGAGAGAAGGTCAAGGTGCGATAACCCCAAAGACCACCAGAAACCATCGCTGAACCACCTGACTCTGGCCTTGATGACCTTGAAATGACCTACGGAGGGAGAAGAAGGCAGGCACCCTAATCCTTTTCCATAGCCCTATTTTTTTCACACTAAACCTATAAAACCCCTCGCTACCCCCTCTCAAGGGAAGACACAGTTTTGAGGGCCTTAGCCTGCTGTGGCCTCCTTGGCCTGGCAAAGCAATAAACCTGTTCTTTCTGCTTCACCTAAAACTCTGTCTCAGACTTAATTGGTGCCCGTGTATAGAGGTTAGTTTTGTCTCTGCACTGTCCCCACTCCTGTTCCTCTTGTTTCTGCTCCCACACTGGCACGTGACCCCTGAAAGATGTTTTTCTTGCCTTTGTGTCTCTGACTCCTTGCCACATTTGGGAACCACCTGTTAAATACTGGAGAAGTGTGATGAGTGGGGTTCTTCTTCTTCTTTGGTGTGTGTGTCTTTTTAGGGCTGCATGGTGTCACATGGAAGTGCCCAGGCTAGAGGTCCAGGCTACACCACAGCCGCAGCAACGTGAGATCCGAGAAGCATCTTCAGCCTACACCACAGCTCACGGCAACACCAGGTCCTTAACCCACTGAATGCGGCCAGGATTGAGCCCTCATCCTCATGGATACTAGTCGGGTTCATTACTGCTGAGCCATGACTGGAACTCCAAGAGTGGGCTTCTTAATCAGGGGTCCTAAACTCCCAAAGATGTCTGGAAATGTGATGGGATTTTTTTTTTTTTTTTTTGGTTGTCATAGGAACTGGGTTGTGTGTGGATACTGGCATTTTGCAGGTGAGGCCCAAAGATGCTAAAGGTACTGCAATATGTAGGATCATCAGTTCCAAAATATCATATTGAGAACACTGAGGTAAGAGCTAACAGGCACTTACATTTCAGTAGGAGACTATGAAGTGGTTTGAAAATCAAGCAACAATGAATAGGTAACACACTATTTACTATGTCCAGGCTTGTACATGATGTACAGACGTATGTGCTTTTTTTTTTTTTTTTAGGATCGCACCTGGGGCATCCTAAAAAAAAGTTCCCAGGTTAGGGGTTGAAGTTGGAGCTGCAGCTGCTGGCCTATACCACTGTCAGAGCAATGCCAGATTCTTAACCCACTGATCGAGGCCAGGAATTGAACCCAAATCCTCATTGATACTCGTTGAGTTTTTAACACACTGAGCCACAATAGGAACTCCTGGATTATCTTATTTGATACTTGCAACAATCCAATTTTACTGTTGAGGAAGCTGAGGCACAGAGAGGTTAAGAAAGTTGCTTAAAGTCACACAGCTAATCAAAGGTGGAGCCTGGATTCTAACTCACATCCTGAGTTTTAATCCTCATCTTAAAGCAAGAGAAATACTGCTCTTCATATTGGCGCTTGATTGCCAGCTACAAAATAAAAAAAAGAGATGAGCCAGGGCAGGCTTACAGGAACTTTTAAAATCACAGCTAACTGGTAGCCACCTATGCACGAGATCAGTCTGAGTGGAGAAAGAACTGATTTTCTAAGTAGACGTGGAAAGAAGGATTCAGGATTTAAAAAAAAAAATTCCAAAGAGGAAGAGGATTTCCGTTGTGGCTCAGCGAAAATGAATCTGACTAGCATCCATGAGGACACAAGTTAGATCCCTGGACTTGCTCAGTGGGTTAAGGATCCAGTGTTGCCCTGAGCTGTGGTGTAGGTTGCAGACGTGGCCTGGATCCTGTGTTGCTGTGGCTGCGGCGTAGCCCAGCGGCTATAGCTCTGATTGACCCCTAGCCTGGGAATCTCCATGTGCTGCAGGTGTGGTCTTAAAAAAAAAAAAAATTTCCAGAGAGGAAAACATATTCCAAAGAAGGAAGTCCTTGGCAAATTTTTTCTCCCTGATTCCTTAGTGATTCCGTGAGCGTATATTTAATTTGGGGAGACCTTGGAGAAAAATGCTATATGGGTAGACTCAAGGGCAGGATCAACCACTGAATAAAGAACTCCGTAGCTTTCCTTGTGTGGCAGGTGCTCTATCAAAGTATGCCCTCCAAGCCACAGTGGCAGAGGGTATATAGCAAAGCACAGATCAGACTAAATATTTCACTGGCAGTTCCAAGAACAAGTCCACATAAACAGCAACCACCACAAAGGACACACACACCTTGTCCTCACTGCCTGGTAGACCCTGTTCCAAGTGTGGTACATACCTTAATTCATGCACTGGCAGAGGAAACTGGAAATCTCTCTGAGGATGCCCTGCTAAATAATACTGTGAGCAGGATGCTCATAGCACCCACCATGGATTGGATAGTGCCTATGTGCCAGGCACTGGGCTAAGTGCTTGATGTATATTAATGCTTCCATCTTCATGATGTGCTTGCAAGTTGTCAAAGAATTACCATCAAGGGAATTCCCTTTGTGGCTCAGCAGTTAACGAACCCGACTAGCATCCATGAGGACGCAGGTTCCATCCCTGGCCTTGCTCAGTGGGTTAGAGAATCTGGTGTTGCCTTGAGCTGTGGTGTAGTTCACAGATGTGGCTCAGATCCTGCATTGCTATGGCTGTGGCATAGGCCAGCAGCTGTAGCTCCGATTCAACCTCTAGCCTGGGAACCTCCATATGCCTCAGGAGCGGCCCGAAAACGCAAAACAAACAAACAACAACAACAACAACAAAAGAATTACCATTGAGAAAGAAAGAAGCGTAGAGGGAAGTAACTTACTCCAGGTGGACACAAATAAGTGAGAGAGGCAGAATTCTAACGGAGCTCCACCTGGTACAAAAGCATGAAGGCCGTATTGCCTGCGGTGGTCATGACTGAGGTGGGGAGGGCACATGAAAGACATCAGGGCTGCACCTGAACTTCTCTGCTCCCAGTAGGTCTGGAATGAGTGCGTGTTGGCAAAAGATCATCAATGTGAGTGGTTGGAGGTCTTTCTTCTTCCTCACCCACCCTCATCCGCAGTCCTGACCCTCATCAAAGTAGGAGAACAGAAGTGTTTTTGGTAAGATGGAGAAGGGCTAAAGGGAGAGAGAGAGAGAGAGGGAGGGAGGGAGGGAGGGAGGGAGGGAGAGGTGGGGGCGGAGAGGGAGGATACTTCCGAGGTTGGGTCTATGAGGTGCTTCATTTCCATAAAAGAAAGTTTGCCTCACACCCATCAGAATGGCTATCATCAAAAAGCCTAATAAATAGAGTCCCCGTTGTGGCACATCGGAAGCGAATCCGACTAGGAACCATGAGGTTTCGGGTTTGATCCCTGGCCTCGCTCGGTGGACTAAGGATCTGGCATTGCCGTGAGCTGTTGTGTAGGTTTCAGATGCAGTTGGGATCCCGTGTTGCTGTGGCTGTGGCTGTGGCTGTGGCTGGCAGCTGTAGCTCTGATTCGACTCCTAGCCTGGGAACCTCTACTAGTGCAGCCCTAAAAAAAAAAAAAAAAAAAAAAAAGTCTAGCAAATAACTAATGTTGGTGAGGATGCGGAGAAAAAGGAACACTTGTACACTTTTGGTGGGAATATAAATTGGTGCAGCCATTATGGAAAACAGTATGGAGAGTCCTCAAAACACTAAAAATAGAACTACCATATGATTCAGCAATTCCACTCCTGGGCGTTTATCTGGAAAAAATGAAAACACTCATTCGAAAAGAAACACGCACCCCAGTGTTCATAGCAGCACTATTTACAGTAGCCAAAATATGGAAGTAACCAAATGCCCATTGACAGATGAATGGATAAAGATGTGGTGTGCACACACGCACAGGAATATCACTCAGCCATAAAAAGAATGAAATAGCACCATTTGCAGCAATGTGGATGGACCCAGGGAATATTACGCTTAGTGAAATAAGTCAGACAGTGAAAGACGAATGCTATATGATATCACCTATACACGGAATCTAAAAGATACAACCAATGAATATATAGAGCAAAAGAGAAACTGCCTCACAGATAGAGAGAGCACACCAGTGGTTACCAGTGGGGAGAGAGAAGATAGGCTTGGGAGATTAAGATACACAAACTGCTATGTATAAAATACATCGGTAACAAGGATATCTTGAACAGCACAGGAAATTATAGCCATTATTATGCAGTAACTTTTAATGGAGCATATGAAAACACTGAATCATTATGCTATACATCTGAAACTAATATGACAAATCAACTATACTTCAATTTAAAAAAAAAAAAAGAAAGTGTGCTTATCTTCTGGGAGTTTGCCGCTAAAACTGGATTAGGGCCCGGTTTATCTTCATTCCCTCCTGGGTCATTTAGGATCTGAAAGGACTTCATAGGAACCACAGGACTGAGGACCCGAATAAGTGATTTAGACAAAGGAGTGGAGCCTTAGGGGGAGCGGTGGGAAACTGCAGGCCAGGGAGGTGGGGTCTCCACAGCCTGCAAGGTGGGCTTGTCCTCGAGGCTGAGGGCTAACAGGTGAGGGCAGACGTGAGGATCGGAACAGCGCGTGGACGTGGACGAATTCTCCGTGTGCTTGGCCACAGAATCGGGAGCTTTTCCTCTCTGGGAATGATCACTCTATTCCTCCTTTCCCAACATTAGGGGCTTAGCTACGGGCATAGCCATGTGGAGGTGCACGATCGCGCATGCGCGCGTACCACCGTGCTCATTTCTGTGTGTCTTTCATTTTCTACAACGTGCAGTTTACTTGTGAAATAAGAAAAGGAAGTATTTCATATTGCTACTCAAGAGTGATCGAAGATTACTGTGGAATATATGCTAAGAAGACAAGCCCCTTTAAATTTTTTTTTTTAACCTAGAGAAAATTCTTCTAAAGGAGGTGGAAAATTAGGAGCGGGAGTCCCAGGCTCACAAATCTGTGTCCCTCCGGTGAGCAGGTGACGTGCACTAAATGGCACCCTGGGACTGGCTGTTTTATTTGCTTCTCGTGTCTGTGATCAGAATATAGCAATTGTCGAGCAAGAACCGGGGCTTATATAACAGTCATAGCCTAGGCACCCCAAATAGAGGTGTTCATCCACATTTTAAAAATGGAATTTTCTGTACCTTCCAGTCAATGAGCCTGGAATAGAAAATGTTTCTTCCTTAGAAGTGACACGGGTTAATGAAATATATTTTTCCCTTTGGGGAAAACAGTATACAAAGCAGCAAACCAGCAAAATTGCTGTACCATGGCATGTTTTGATAGAATTTGGAAAAAAGTCTAAATATAGCAGATGTATGCAACTTGAAATTCCAACACCATTTTAAACCCTCTTCTGCAGTTAACTAAAATCGATCTCCCTAACAAGAGCTAAAAATAGCAGGAGGAAAAAAACAGGACTAGACAATGACTTTTCATATCTCTCCCTGCAGGCATTTCCAGTGTCAATAAACCTGACCTTCCAGAGCCATCCTGGAGAGCAGAATAGGCTGGCATTTCACACCCCGGCTTTGATTTACCATCCATCCAGGGCCTGAGCATCTCTATTTTGCCATTTTGCTGATGAGTACAGAGACATTCTTTTGCTGGGCTGGGTTTTGTTTTTCCTATTTTGTTTTCCATCCAAAAGGAACACAGCACTATACTCTTTCTGGGGTCAGGAACAATAGGCATTGTTAAAATAAACAAAAGTAAATATCCAATTCATTCTCCACCAGGTCAAAGCTCATCTAATTTTGTCCAGGCTATTCTCTAGATTCACCAGAGGGACTAATATAAATGTTCAAAGATTCTGGGTTTTTTTTTGTTTGTTTGTTTTTTGTTTTTGAAGTTTAGTTGATTTACAATGTTGTGTTAGTTTTTGGTGTAGAGCAAAATGTTTCAGTTCCGATATCTATAATATATATGTATATATTCTTTTCAGATTCTTTTCCATTATAGGTTATTACAAGGTATTGCATATAATTCCCTGTGTTATACAGTAGGATCCTGTTGTTTATTTATTTTATATATAGCAGTGTGTATCTGCTAATCCCAAATTCCTAATTTATTCCCCCCCCCATCCCCTTTCTCCTTTGGTAACCATAAATTTGTTTTCTACGCTTTGAGTTTGTTTCTGTATTGTAAATCAGTTAATTCGTATCACTTCTTTAGATTCCATATATATTTGTCTGCTTACTTCACTTAATGTAATAATCTCAAGGTCCATCCATGTTGCTGCAAATGGCATTATTTCATTCTTTTTTGTGGTTGAGTAGTATTCAGTTTTATATATACAATATATATACACCATATCTTCTTTATCCATTCCTCTGTTGATGGACATTTAGGTTGCTTCCATGTCTTGGTGGTTGTAAATAATGGATAGTGCTGCAATGAACATTGGGTGCTTTTTTTTTTTTTTGAATTAGAGTTTTTGTCTTTTCCAGACAAATGTCCATTAGTGGGATTGCTGGATCACATGGTAACTATTTTTGGTTTTCTAAAAAACTTTCATGCTGTTCTCCATAGTGGCTGCACCAATTTACATTCCCATCAACAGTGTAGGAGGGTTTCCTTTTCTCTATACCTTCTCGAGAATTTATTATTTGTAGACTTTTTTTTTTTTTGGTCTTTTTAGGGCCACAGCCTTGGCATATGGAAATTCCCAGCTAGGGATTGAGGCGGAGCAGCAGCTGCTGGCCTACACCACAGCCACAGCAATGGGGAATCTGAGGCGGAGTTTGCGACCTATACCACAGCTCACGGCAATGCCGGATCCTTAAATCAAACCCATATCCTCATGGATACTACTTGGGTTCGTTACCACTGAGCAACAATGGGAACACCTACTTGTAGACTTTTTAATGATGGCCATTCTGACAGTGATACCTCATTGTATTTTTTTTTTTTCTTGTCTTTTCCTAGAGCCACACCTGCAGCATATGGAGATTCCCAGGCTAGGGGTCTAATCAGAGCTGTAGCTGCTGGCCTACACCAGAGCCACAGCAACACCAGATCCGAGCCCAGTCTCTGACCTACACCATAGCTCATAGCAATGCAGGATCCTTAACCCACTGAGCAAGGCCAGGGACTGAACCCGCAACCTCATGGTTCCTAGTTGGATTCATTTCTGCTGTTCCACGATGGGAACTACCTCATTGTAGTTTTGATTGCATAGAAAGCTTCTGTTTTATAGAGATGATGATAAGCCTTTAAACAGAGCAGAGAATGGCAAATTCTGATCCAAGCAGCCCACTTGACATTAGAGGAAAGAATCAAACTCACCTGACAGAATAGATGCAGTGGATATGCTTTAGGAGGTGCCAATAAATTGAGAATGGAAGTTTGGAGAGACAAAATGTCTAAGCAGTTTTGTATTTTTAAAATGTCCTGGGAGTTCCCTAGTGGTCTAGTGGTTAGGATTCGGCACTTTGACTGCTGTGGTCAGGGGTTTAGTGCCCTGTCTGGGATCTGAGACCCACATCAAGTTGCCGAATGTCACAGCCAAAAAAAAAAAAGTCTTTTTGCAACAATCCGGAATTTCTTTTGGATAAATTAATTTGGTTTCTCAAACTTTCCACTCCTCAAGGCAATGGTACTGGCTCCATGAATCCTCTCTGTTTCTCATTAGGGGTGGAGGGACATATTTTAACTTCTCAGCTGTGTAGCCTTGGGCAAGTGACTTAACCATTCTGTGCCTCACATTCCTCAGCTGTATAAATGAGGAGTAAACAACACAATGAACATTAAATGAGATAATCTATACAGCAAAGTGTTTAGAACAATGCCTGACACACAAGTAATCCCTATATATGTTTCAGCCATTGTTTCTATTACCTTTTTCTCCCTAATTTATCTATTCCCCTTACTTTTGAGATCAAAAAGCAGAACATATAGTCATGGAGACAGTGGTTAAAAATGTTTGGAATTGTGCCTCCCATATTTTCCAGACTGGGAACTTGTTCCCACTGGAATAAACAGAACAGAGCGATGCTTCCCCAGTGTTACCTGGCCCTGGTCTTGGGTTGTAACACCCCGTTAAGTATTTCCAAGGATTTCAAAGGAAATCCACAGGCTTGGGTTTGATCATGGTCGCTTTGTGATTGCACTTGTCCTCCATGCTGATTTCAAGAGCCTCTTTCGAAGTTCCAGGGAGCAAGAGCAATCCTCTCTGGAACAGGGTCACCCATGCTCCTTTCTGAAAGAGCACTGAGCGATGCTTGTGTTCCCCCTCTCCCACTTAGCCTCCATGAAAGGGTTTAA
Organism: Phacochoerus africanus; assembly: GCF_016906955.1. Lineage (NCBI taxonomy): Eukaryota > Metazoa > Chordata > Mammalia > Artiodactyla > Suidae > Phacochoerus > Phacochoerus africanus. The sequence goes on from NC_062552.1 coordinate 42,185,768, forward strand.
ATAACACACGCCATTGCCTTCCACGGGCGGCTAGATCTGTCAAAGCTCCCACAAGCCAGATGCTTTGTCGAAGTGATCCCCAGCCTGAGTACCATCTCACCCCGGATCCCCAGCCTGAGTATCACCTCACCCTGGATCCCTGCACTGAGATGTCTTTCTTTAGAATTTCTCTCCCCCAGCATCCTAGACTTCTGCATCAGTTCTCATTTACTCAGCTCCACATATTTAGAACCATTTGTCAATTCTCCGAAGGAAGTAAAACTCCATTCCTTTGATCATTTGAGCTGCTTTGCTCTGCTCTCATTCTAATTTATTTCTCTGCTCCTGGAAGTGAGGTCATCATCCCCTAACACGGCATGACGTATAATTTGTTACCGAAATGATTCTGCCTAAGGATTAAAAATGAATTTTTTTCTAAATCATTTTTCCCCCCAAATGGAAATGCTAGAAGTTCTCTCAGTGGAGAAAACATTTATTTGGTGCTGCCCAAGTCTGTCTAAAGCTAGAAGACAGCAACAATTTGCCAAGGAAGGAACCATCTCTAGGGCGGGCTAATAGCTCTGATCTCTCCGCACATTCGGTCATGCACTCGTTCAATACTGACTGAGCACCTACGCTGTACAAATTGCTATCAAGCACGGGGAAAACCAAAATGAATAAAAGACACATTCTCCCCTCAAAAAGCAGAGAAGACAGCTGAACAACAGAAAACTACCCATGAGTGGAAGTGAGCATTTGTGGAAAGTGCCAGGGAGTAATTCCTCGCCTTGCTGCCTGGTGGGGAGTGGAGGCGAGATGCGGGAGGTCAGCGGGGGGAAAGGGGTGCAGGGGGGGCTGTGTGCAGGGCGGGACTCTGCTCTCATCACTGAGGCTGAACTGGCCGCCCTTGGTCCACATCTCTAACCTCTGTGAGATGCTTAGTTGGATATAAATCATCCATCTCGGTGGGGTGTAGACGCTTCAAGGACACAGGAAAAGCACACACGGATGACTAAAGAAAGAGACACAGCCTCAAACTGCTGGCAAGGAATGGAGAAAGCCATAAAGAGAAGACACGCCAACAGAGGCTGTTCCATGGGGTGCGGTATCGGTCATCTGTGAAGAACAGGAGACCTTCCGTATTTGCTCTTGCACACAGAGAACCCAGAGCTTCATCTGCACACTTACCAGACCCTGGGGTAGGCTTTCTGAAGGTTACAGTGGTGTTAGACATGACTGCCAGGGCAGGGTTGGAATAATGCTCTGCCTGGGTTAGAGCTGAGCTGGCATAAAGCCCACCCAGGCAGCCAGAATCCTTAATAGAGGCCCGTGGGTCTGGCCAAGAGGTGGTCAGAAGAGCCAGGGTGGACATTTGTCTTTGATCCCGGCCAGCTGTGTCACCTTGGGCAAGTGTGTTCACCTCTCTACAGCTCGGTGCTCCCATCTGGAAAATGGGGATATTAACAGTGCCTACCTCTGTGCTGAGTGCACAGCCGGGTACTTCAAAGCTGGTCAGTTTTAGAGTTCCCATAGTTAACAAATCTGACTGGGAACCTTGAGGTTGCCAGTTTGATCCCTGGCCTCGCTCAGTGGGTTAAGGATCCGGCGTTGCGGTGAGCAGTGGTATAGGTTGCAGATGCGGCTCGGATCTGGCATTGCTGTGGCTGTGGTGTAGGCCGGCAGCTATAGCTCCAATTTGACCCCTAGCCTGGGAACCTCCATATGCTGCAGGTGCGGCCCTAAAAAAAAAAAAAAGAAAAACAAAAAAGAGCTGGTAGATTTACTCGTAAGGCTCATAGGTTAGCTGCACAATTAAGGTAAAAGACATGCATTTTTAAACACTATTGGTAAATTATTCACAAGTCTAAAAAAGTACCCCCCTCTTTTTTTGCCTCTTTAAGGACATTTCTTCCCTATGTCCGCCCTCCTCTGTATCAGGCTCTGTGAGCACCTCTTCTGAATTCTCACTCCATCCAGCCCTTCTGCTGCTGTCAGTGCCAGGTCACACTGGTCCCAGCAGTGCCCATCAGATCCAGGGCTCAGCTCCCAGAGCCAGGGAGTGTGTCTGACACGTGCCCCTTTCTTGCCTTTGCATCAAGCATTGTGAATATTAAATAGGAATGAATTTTCTTTCTGGCTCTGGATAAAAAGCGTTTTGAGAAGTCCTCAGTTTAAGGACCCAACACTGTCTCCGTGAGGATATATGGATTCAACCCCTGGCCTCACACAGTGGGTCAAGGATCTGGCATTGCTGTGGCTGTGGTATAAGTCACAGCTGCAGCTTCAATTTGACCCCTGGCTTGGGAACTTCCATATGCCACAGGTAAGGCCATGAAAAGAAAGGAAAAAAAAAAAAAAAAAAGATCTGAATGTAACTGGATTACAGGCTCCAAGGGAGTGGACCAGAGAGGGACCTGAAAGTCTGACTTAGCGGGGCCTCCTTTATAAAGAGTGAAGCAGGAAGAGCACTGCCTGGGAGCCCTGGCCTTGTCACTGGTAGGTCATTCCCACCCCCTCTCTGGGCCTCCGTTTTCCTGCGTGTAAAATGAAAGTTGGCCATGACTCCTAGGCCCTTCTGGCCAACCTTAGCAAGTCTATGGAGAGCTCTGTGGGTTGACACTACAAACAGCTGTACAAGGTGTTCAATTGCATTCTTGTTAATATCTTGTTAATATCTGCTTGGGAGCCAAACCAGCTGTTCCAAGGACAGCAGTGTCATTGGTCCTATGTCTGAAGTGTCCCCAGTGACTGGGAAAAATGGGTCACAAGGTTGGACTTGAGTAGACTTTACTTATTTTATACACATTCTGCAAACATCTGCTTGGATCACCCCTATGGCTCTCTTTGGATGCGAGTGCATGTACTCAGGATTCCTGTAGGTGGACTAGACTTTCAAGGAAATCACGTTTCACTGACATCTCCCTCATTATTACATAGTTTCTTCCATCAGCCCATCTTAAGTAGTTAGACACCAACTCTTTCTCACAGTGGCTCTTTGAGAGTAAAACCAGTGGCCTTTGGTTTGCTTGTTTGTTTGTTTTAGGGCTGTATCCATGGCATATGAAAGTTCCTGGGCTATGGGTCAAATTGGAGCTGTAGCCTCTGGGAGGCTGAGCTGTGTCTGTGACCTACCCCACAGCTCATGGCAATGCCAGAGCCTTAACCCACTGACCAAGCCCAGGGATCTTATCCAAATCCTCCTGGATATTGGTCGGGTTCACTACCATTGAGCCACAATGGGAACTCCCCCAATGGCCATTTTCAAGGCCCTGGGAAGCTGAGGGACGAGACGATGATTACAAAGAAACTCCCAACAACCTGGCTCTTGAAAGTGCTGTAATCTAACTTTAAGGCCACACATGGGACCACTCGTAGTTCTCTTGCAGGGGGTAGTTATTAATCAAACCATCCTCATCTCATTCTGAAGACCCAGTAGGATGACTAGCTTTTCCTGACTTGCCTGGGAATTTCCTGGTTTGGAAATCACAAGTTCCTAGGAACCTGAGTCTGGGCAAATCAGGACACTGGGTCACCCTCTTACCCAGGTTTCTCAAATTTCAGGGTATGCAAGAATCACCAGGCGTGCTTACTCAGATTTCTGGGGTGGGAGATTCTGATTCAAGTGTTTTCTTGACCACACCAAGAAATATTGGTAAGCATGTATTATAAATTTGTCATTCCAGGCACTTGGCATTTGGCTACTGGTGGTTCTTTTTTTTTTGTTTAGGTTTTTTCTTAACTATTTTTTCGTCTTTTTGTCTTTTCAGGGTTGCTCCTGTGGCATATGGATGTTCAGAGGTTGGGAGTCAAACTGGAGCTGCGGCTGCCGGTTTACACCACAGCCACAACAACGTGGGATCCGAGCTGAGTCTGTGACCTACACCACAGCTCAGGGCAACACCAGATCCTTAACCCTCGGAGCAAGGCCAGGGATCGAACCCATATCCTCATGGATACTAGTTGGGTTTGTTAACTACTGAGCCACGATGGGAACTCCTTAACCATTTTTTTTTTTTTAAATTATAGTTGATTTACAATGTTCTGCCAATTTCTTCTACACAGCAAAGTGATCCAGTTATACACATATATACATTCTTTTTCTCACATTATCCTCCATCATGTTCCATCACAAGTGATTAGATACAGTTCCCTATGCTATACAGCAGGATACAGCATCATTGCTTATCCACCCCAAATGCAATAGTTTGCATCTACTAAACCCAGACTCCCAATCCATTCCACTCCTTCCCTCTGTGGTTCTTGAACTCATCTGCATATCAGAATCTCCCGGGGAGATTTTTAAAAAAATACTGAGATCCTGCTGTGTTGCACTGGGAACTATGTCTAGTCACTTATGACGGAGCATAATAATATGGGGAAAAAATGTATACATGTATGTGTAACTGGGTCACCATGCTGTATAGTAGAAAGTTGACAGAATGCAGTAAACCAGCTATAACGGAAAAAAAAATCATTATACAAAAAAAAAAAATACTGATGCCTGAGTTGACTCAAATTAATTAAGTTAGAATATCTTGGGGTACAGTTAGCCCCCTCTCACACCGGGATGTCATGGAGAAGGACCCTTTGGGGCCTTCTCTCGCTGTGCTCTCCCCATATCCTCTGCTTTAGCCTCTCTCTGAAGTATAACGTGTATCTTGTTGGAGATTTATGGGAACATGGTGACCTGACCTCTGTGGACAGCTCCAAGAACAAAGGATCTCTGCACCAGGAAGTTCACAACAACCAACCACACCCCTCCCTCACTTTGCCTTTAAAAATACTTTGCAATTTTGGTTCAGGGAGTTCAGCATATCTGGGGAGCACGAGCCATCTGGGTCCTCTCTGGTCCTGCAATAAACCTTTCTCTGCTCGAAACTCCAGTGTTTTGGTTTGTGTGGCCTCACTGTGTGCCAGACACACAGACTTGCGATAACAGAGCAGACTAAGAGAAAGGCTGTTATTTATCTTTGACCCATGGTGCCTAAAACTGCAGCTGCTACTTTCAGCCTCCCGCTCCCCACCACTTTCCACCACGGCCCCTCCTGCGAGAATATAGGCAAATGCTTTGGCGTACAAGGTGACCTCTGTTGAAATTGAGGACAGTATCACTTCTAGGCATAAGACACAGAGAAACTTTTGGATGAGTGCATAGGAGGTATGTATGAGAGTATTACTATAGCTTACATCATAATGGCAAGAAACTGGAAACCGGCTAAATGTCCATCAAGAGGACACTGGATGAGTACAGAGTCACGGTGGGCTCACAGGGTGGAATACTACACTGCAGTGAAAATGAGAGCACCCAGACTACATGGACCAACATTGAACACAACAACCATAGATTTCTCTAAAGTTAGAGGCTATTGTAACTGGCTTCTTGGGAACTTAGAGGCTTAACTTTGGCAATTGTCTTGTAGCAGAGGGGCTCCTGGGCACACCTGTGGCAGCAGTAAAAACGAGGTGGCACAGCATAGAAGCCTCGTGCCAGCTGCTAGAGCTCATTTTGTCTGTTCTGAGGAAAAGACGTCCTTGCGGTCTAGAGCAAAATTCCACAAGATTTAGGGAGCTCTTTGCAATCTTTCTGCCCTGCTATCCAGAAGTTGTACAGACTGACATTTTAGGGCTGGTTCCTGAATTGCTTTTGAACAAAGTCTGACGCTGCATTTTCATTCATCTTTCCTCTCGCTGTTCACACACATCAATACATGCATTAGAAACGCAGATGTCACCAGGAGCCCAGGATTTCAGGGTTGTTCATCTTTGCCTTTCCTAGGTTGCTGACAGATGTTTAGTTTTAGGAAAGGCGATGGCGTCAGAGGAGCTTACCTGGTCCTAGTTTGGCCACGGCATAGAGGAGGTCGTAGTTAAGGACCGGCGTGGCATCGCTGATGGGCTGCCAGCCGACGGGAGGAGAGGCGGGGGGTGAGATGAGGAACTGTTTGGCAGGCTGTGGTGGGGCCAAATGCAGTTTGTCTCCGTCTGTCTCTGGAGTCTGAACCTTTCAAACAGAATAGAAATGAAGATGAATTATTCCTTCCGGCCTCGGATGTATCGTGTGGTTCCGTTAAGATGCAGAGTTTCTCTTTTAGCCTATGCCAGATGAACCAGTGAGCCAGCCTATAATATTAATGACTACTGACCACACACTGTGTGCTCCGTTATCATATTTGACCCTTAAAACCAGTGGATCCAAACCTTTAGAATTAACCTGGGAAGCTTGTGAGATGAGACTGCCGAGCCTCCGCCCTGGAGCTTCTGAGTCAGTAGATGGGGTGGGGTGGGATGGGGGCAGGGCTTGAAAATGTGCATTGCTAACAAGTTACCAGGTGATGCTGAGGCTGCTGGTTCCCAGACTCTTCCTTTTCTTCCCTTCTTTCTCTTCCCTCCCCTCCCCCATCCCCTGCCCCCACCCCCACCCCTTCCCCTACACTCCCCTTCTTCCTTCCATCCTTCCCTCCTTCCTTCCTTCCTAACTTTCTCCCTTCCTCTCTCTCTTTCTCTTTTAATGGAGGTGATAATTCACATAACATGAATTAAACCATTTTAAATGGAGCAATTTCAGTTGCATTTTAGTACAATCCCAGTGTTGTGCAATCACCACTTCTATCTAGATTCGAAGGATTTATATCATCCCAAAGAAGATCTGGTACCCATTAAACAGTTTCTACAATTTCTGCCTCTGGTCAGACCATGGAAAGCACTGGTCTGCTTTCTGTTTCTATGGATTGACCTATTCTGGACATGTCTTACTATGGACTCGAAGAATATGTGGTATTTTGTATCAAGCTTCTTTCACTTAGCATAATGTTTCCAAGATCCAGCCACACTGGGACAGGTATAAGTACTTCATTCCTTTATATAGTTGAATACGATTCCACTGAATGGACAGATCACAATTTGTATGCTGACCACAATTTGTGGGTTCACCCATTTATGGACATTTGGGTTGTTTCCACCTTTTGGCTCTTTGGAGTAGTGCTGTTATGAATAGGTGTGGACATGTATTTGTCCGAGACCTCTCTTTAGTTCTTTGAGATATAGACTCAGGAGTGGAATTACTAGGGCAGAGAGTAACTTTATGTTTTACATGTTAGAGAACCAAGTAGGGTTTTAATAGATGAGGAGACTGAGGTTTCTACAATCACACAAGTTATTAGCCGTGTGGGATTTGAACATGAGTCTCAGGCTAAAGTCTAAGGATATTTTTTGCAGTTTTAATTTTACTTTATTGTGGTAAGAACATTTAACATGAGTTCTACCCCCTGGACAACTTCTTAAGTGTGTGACACATTATTGCTGACTCCAGGCACAATGTTGTACATTCATCTTGCTTGACTTTATGAATGTTGATTAGTAACTCCTTATTTTCCCTCCTCCAGCCCTTAGTAACCACCATTTCACTCTTCGACTCTATGGATTTGACGATATTAGATACCTCATGCATGTGGAATTATGCAGTATTTGTCTTTCTGGGACTGGCTTCTTTCACTTAGCATAACATCCTGAAGGTTCACCCATGTTGTCCCGTGTTGCAGGATATTCATACCACCCAAAGCAATCTACAGATTCAACGCAATCCCTACCAAAATCCCACTGACATTTTTATGCAGAAATAGAAAAACGTTCCAAAATTCTTATGAAACTACAACAGACTATAAACAGCCAAATCAATTATGAGAAAGAAGAATGTCATACTTTCAACTTTCAAAATATACTGCAAAGCTATAGAATCAAAACAGTGTGGTACTGGCATCAAGACAGACATATAGACAGATGCAAAGAAAAGAGAACTCAGGAATAAATCTGTGCATATAGGGTCAACTGATCTTCAACATGGGTGTCAAGGATACAAAATGGGGAAAGGATAGTTTTTTCAATGAAGGGTGTTGGGAAAATGGGATATCCCACACACAGGAGAATGAAACCAGATACTTATCTTAACACCACACAAAAATCAACTCAAAATGGATTAAAGATTTAACCATAAGACCTGAAACTGAAAAATCCCTAGAAGAAAATATAAGGGAAAAGTTTCATGACAATGGTCTTGGCAATGACTTCATAGATATGATACCAAAAGCATAGACACCAAAATAAAAAATAAATGGGTGCAACTACATCACACCAAAAAGCTTCTGCACAGCAAAGGAAATAACCAAAAGAGTGAAAAGGCAATCAGGAATGGAAGAAAAACATTTGTAAATTATATATCTGAGAAGGAGTTAATCTCCAAGATATATAAGGAATTCCTGTAGCTCAATAGTAAAACAACAACAACAAACTCTAATAATCTGATTTTAAAATGCACGAAGAAAAATAAATAAAATAAAAATTTTTAAAAAAGGGAGTTTCTGTCATGGCTCAGTGGTAACAAACCCAACTATCAATAAGGATGTGGGTTCAATTCTGGCCTCACTCAGTGGGTTAAGGATCTGGTGTTGCTGTGAGCTGTGGTGTAGATCCCTGAGTTACTGTGGCTGTGGTGTAGGCCAGCAGCTACAGCTACAATTTGACCCCTAGCCTGTGAACTTCCATATGCCACAGGTGGGGCCCTAAAAAGACAAAAAAAAATAAAATAAAATAAAGTAATCAAATCAAATAGCTAAGGACTTGACATATCCATAAAAAAGACATACAAATAGTCAACAGATATGTGAAAAAGTGATCAACATCACTTAACATCAGAGAAATGCAAATCAAAACCATGTCTGATTATTTAAAAAAATGCCAACAAATGTTGGTGTAGATATGGAGAAATTGGAACTCTTGCACACTGTTGATGGGAATACAAACCAAACAGCTTCTATGGAAAATAATATGGGAGTTCCTCAAAAAATGAAAAATAGAACTACTATATGATCTAGCAATTCTACTCCTAGCTATTTACCCAAAAGAATTGAAATCAGATGTTCAACAGATATTAGTACTCCGACATTCACTATAGCATGATTTGAAATTGTCAAGACATGGAAACAACCTAAATGTTGGTGGACAGATGAGTAGAGAAAGAAAATGTGATATATGGAGTTTCCGTCATGGCTCAGCAGTTGCTGAATCTGACTAGCATCCATGAGGATGCAGGTTCGATCCCTGGCCTCGCTCGGTGGGTTAAGGATCCGGCGTTGCCATGAGCTGTGGTGTAGGTTGCAGACGAGGCTCGGATCCTGTGTTGCTGAGGCTGTGATGTAGACGGGCAGCTGCAGCTTGGATTCGACCCCTGGCCTGGGAATCTCCATATGCCATGCGTGCGGTCCAAAAAAAAAAAAAAGCAACGTCTATATTCCTTTCATTGCATCATCTCTGTAGAGCCCTGATGTGAAAATGATGCCTACAAACGACTAATGGATGGATCGAGGTATCTATGTAATGGACGAGGATACTAAGGAAACATTATGGACACCGACGTTCTACTGCTGAGGACTCTTCATGAACATTGTCAAGAATTACCCAGGCCTTGTCGGAAGAGCCAGGATTTATTTTGGGATAAAACAAAACACAAAATTGATTTTCACATGTTTGTAACTTTTTTGTCACGGGTATGAGTCATTGAAAAGATATACAGTCTACTGAAACTGTCACGTAATTTAAGTTTTATTTATAACCTTGCCTCGTAAGTTAGGAGTAGGTGTGATCAGAGCATTCTTATTACAAGTCCTAGCTGGCATGTAGGGTGCATTTACCCAATGCTTATCACTTTAATGCACAATGATTCATTTAATCCTCATAATGACGGTATAGGGAGCACGTCACCATCTCCATTTTACAGATGGGGAAACTGAGGCCCAGTAAGGTTATATAATTTGCCCAGATTAGAGCCAAACCTGCCAGTCCTCAGAGTCTGCTTTCTAAACTGCTATCCTGTCTCCACCTGGGAATCACAATATAGGTTTGTTTCTCAGTGAACTAATTACAGATCACAAACCAATCTGAAAGTAGCAAGGGCTCCATTTGCATTTTTAAAAGATAAAAAAAAAATAATAACGAAGGCCCATAGGATTAGCTTTAGTAAAGAATGATCTTACCGGAGTTCCTGTTGTGGCTCAGTGGTTAACGAATCAAATCCGACTAGGAACTATGAGGTTGCGGGTTTGACCCCTGGCCTTGCTCAGCGGGTTAAGGATCTGGCATTGCCGTGAGCTCTGTGTAGGTCACAGGTGCAGCTCAGATCCAGAGTTGTTGTTGCAAGTTGCTGTGGCTCTGGCATGGGCTGGCAGCTATGGCTCCAATAGACCCCTTAGCCTGGGAACCTCCATATGCTAAGGGAGCGGCCCTAGAAAAGGCAAAAAGACAAAAAAAAAAAAAGAATGATCTTACCTGTGCAAAGTAGAGTTTTAATTTTTTCCCCCTGAACTGGGTTTCATGCAGCTCTATCCTGGCTCGGGCTGCAGATTTGGGATTGCTGAAGTTTATTCGGACACGTCTGAAGCTCTTAAACAGCTGGAACGTCACACAGTCGTCATAACTCCGGAATAGGCCCTCAAATTTTTCCTGATAAAAACAAACACAGAGGAAAACCCATTGCTCATTAATTCTGCATGATGCCAGATCTGACCAAACAAGTAAATACATAGGCTCTCCCTCATCTAAAATTAAAGGAGAACACCATAATGTATTTTTTTTTCACCTGTTGGTCTTTTTCACCAGGTGCTAAACATGCCTGAGGATTCAGTCAAAGGATTCAGAACCTGGGTCTAGGGATCGATCCCTAGAGGACCAGTGAATGGGGTCGGGAGTGCAACCCTATTTCCACTGACAAACCTGACAATTACGCAAAGCGTTGAGAGTTTCAACATAAATATGTTTTTTCCTGGGAGAGAGATCGTAGCTGTCATAAGATTCTCAAAGGAGTCCATTATCTTCAAAACATTAGGGCTTATGAGTAAAGCATGAGATAGACATTGCTAGTGATTAGCAGGCTTGGGGGCACTTTTCTTGCCTAAAGATAGGGGAGCCCACTCTCTCCTATCTCAGGTAGTGCCATTAGTTCTTGTGGATGAAATAGGTACAGAAATCAGGAATAAAGCCCTGGAGAAGATTTTCTGTCGCATTCCCTGAGGACACTGTGTACTGCAGACAGGCGTGCAACTAGAAGCAGGGCTCTTCTCAGCCTCGGTCCCTGAGTGGCTCTGTGGAGTGGAAATATCTTTCTCCTGACTCCCACCCCATCCTAGAGCCAATGTTGGCCAAGGAAACAAAGAACCCTCTCTTGCATTAAACCACTGAAACTTGTGGAATATTGTGTTCCTGAAGCACCACCAAGCCTATCACAATACAAAGCAACATTTTTTTTTTTTTTTTTAAGGGCCAAACCTGCAGCATATGGAAGTTTCCAGGCTAGGGGCTGAAGAGGAGCTGTAGCTGCCGGCCCACACCACAGCCATAGCAACCCGGGATCCGAGCCACATCTGTCACCTACGCCTCAGCTCACAGCAACACCAGATCCTTAACCCACTGAGCGAGGCCAGGGATCAAACCCGAATCCTTATGGATACCAGTACGGTTCTTAACCCCTGAGCCACAACGGGAACTCCAATTTAGAAATTTTGATTGGATATAAGTTTCAGTTCTCCTGTACACATCTCTATTCAATGCTGACTTTGTACAAGGAATGGTGTCTAGGCTTTAGAAGGATACAAAGATGACATTATTTTGTTTTGACTCTTAGTGATCTAATGGTATAAGGTGAGAGGCAGACCCAGACCATAGAACACCTGTAAGTCTGGGGAAGGCATAAAAGGAAAGCTAGAGAATGTGAATATATATATATAAACACCATTTATCTAGTTCTTCTTAGATTTATAAAAAAGATCCTATTACGAGTAACAAAACCAATGCATGTTAATTTACTCTGTGTTCTTAATGGAGAAATTGCCACTAAAAAAACAACTTCCATTTTTTAAAAAAAATGCTGATTCTTTTATTTCTACAATAAATGGTATTTTATCACAAGAGTGAGTTCAAGTGGGAATGAAGATGCGTGAGAGATGAATACTGCAAGATCCGTTGCATTTTGATTTGCAAGGGACCTGAGGGATCATTAATTCAGCCTTTCCCTCCTCACCTCCATCATTTTACAGATCAGGCCCCTGAGGTCTGGGAAGATGAGGACCAGCCCAAGGTCACATGGGCAGAGGGTGGCAGAGCCAGGACCAGGCTAAAGTCTTTGTGACCTGAATACAGAGATGCTTTCAACTACATCAGTAATTACCCTGCTCGACTGAGAGGAAGACATTGTGGCTTTAAGAAGAGCAAGAGATGGAGAGCAATAAGCTGACCCCAGCTCCTGTGTGACCACATCTGAGACTCAACAAGATGATGCAGGGTTAGAAAATCACTGTCCTCTGAGGCTGCATGGAGGGTGTCAGGTGAATTGTCTCAGACCCTCAAGTCCAAGGTTCCGGTTCCTTCCAAAAGCATGCTGCCTATTGCTGAGGTTCCCTAGCATGTAGCCCATAGTAGTTTCACCCATTTTCAACTCCTGTGTCTGCACACACTTGGTCTTTTTTTTTCGTTTGTATGTATGTATGTATACATTTGCTTTTTTGTTTGTTCGTTTCTTTGTTTTTTGGCTGCACCATGTGGGAAGTTCCAGAGCAAGGGACTGAATCTGTGCTGAGGCCAGATCCTTAACCCACTGAGCCACCAGGGAACTCCAACAATTTTTTTTAAACATATAAGGATGTTTATTGAAACCTTGGTGGCAGTGGCAAATTTTTTTTTTTTGAATTTGAATATCATGAATAGGGAACTTTTTTTTCTTTATGTATTTTTTTCACATTTTTTTCCCTTTTATGGCCACACTTGCCATACTGGAAGTTCCCAGGCTAGGGGTCCAATCTGAGCTGCAGCTGAGGACTATACCACAGCCACACCAGATTTGAGCCACATCTGCCACTTATGCCACAGCTTATGGCAATGCTAGATCCTTAACCCCCTGAGTGAGGCCAGGACGGAACCCGCATCCTCATGGAGACTAGATCCGGTCCTTAACCAGCTGAGCCACAACGCGAACTCCTTCACATTTTTTTTATCAAACGAAAGATTCTTTAAATTTTATAATGCTTTACAACTTTCAAATGTTTCACACACTCAATTTCATACAATCCCATAATAACCCTTTTCAAAACAGCTTTTTTTTTTTTCCTCTCAGCTTCATGACATTTTATGGAGTGATTTGACTGGTTGTCTCTCTCTCGCCTTTTCAGGCTCTGTTCTCGTCCCCCTGTCCTATAAAGAACAAAACAGGAATCTTTCCTTGTTTGTTCCTTGGGCAGTTTTTATTGTTCTCAATTTTCAAGCCTTGGGATCAACCAACTCCCAGGCCTGGGGCTTCAGCCACCAGTCCCAGGGGGCTCTCGAAGGAGTTCGTTCCCAGCACTAAGTGTTTTCCTAAACAGGAATCCTGGGGACTAAAATGCTTTCTGGTCCTCACAAGGCAAGTAGTCTCAGCTGGTAAGATCGAAGCTGGTGGGCTGATTAATTTGAGAATTTTCAGGAAAGGGGGGAATTAAGGAACCAAAAGCTCTTTCTTTCTCTCCCTTTCTCTCTCTCTCTCTCTCTCTTTCTTTCTTTCTTTCTTTCTCTCTCTCTCTTTCTCTCTCTTTCTTCCTTCCTTCCTTCCTTTTTTGCATTTTAGGGCCGTGCCTGTGGCATATGGAAGGCCAGGCTAGGGATCAAATCAGAGCTACAGCCGCCAGCCTATGCCACAGCCACAGCAACATGGGATCCAAGCTGCATCTGCGACCTACACCACAGCTCACAGCAACGCCAGATCCTTAACACACTGAGCGAGGCCAGGGATCAAACCTGCATCCTCATGGATACTAGTCGGCTTCATTTCTGCTGCGTCACAATGGGAACTCCTCTTATTTCTACATAGAGCATCGTTTAGGACACAATCCAAGGGTCTTCTTCTTGGCTCTGCCATTTTCCCATTTCTGGAGAGGGGGTTCCATCTCCTGTCTCCCCTCCCCACCCCCCAACATCAGCCTGGGCATGAACGTGAGTCCTGGAAAGGGAGGTGCTCTGTTCCTGGGAGTGGGATTCCTTGCCTTTTGGTTTATATTTCTTCTTGGCATTTTACATCTTGGCTGTTTGGCCTTGAGAGGATTAGGAAAGGAATGGAGGAGGAGGCCAGGCTGCAGGCTTAGGGCAGGGGTGACAAGGAATGACGGGAGGCCTGGGCGATGTCACTGCAGCTCTTTTCTCCACGATTCCTCAGGCAGCCACGACCAGCAAGCTGGAGATGGCAGGTGACAGAAGCCTCTTAGAGATCCGCCGAGGGAGGCCAGGGATCGAACCTGCATCCTCATGGATACTAGTCAGGTTCATTACCATTGAGCCACAATGGGAACTCCCTCTTTTTGGCCAGCAGTTTGAATAAAGCTCTACAGCAAAGATCTCAAACTCTGCTCTCTGAACCTCACACATCACAAAAATTGTGGAGGATCCTAAAGAACTTGGTTCATGTGAGTTTTATCCACCTACATTTATTGTACTAGACATAAAAACTGAGAAACTGAAAAGTATTTATTTATAAATTCATCTCTAAGTAACAATAATAAACCCAGCATATGTCAAAGTGATCTTTTTTTATGAAAAATAATTGTTTTTCCCAAATAAGAAAAAGCTGAGTGAGAAGACTGGCATGGTTTCACATTTTTGCAAATCTCTTTCATTTCTGACTTCATAGAAGAGACCTGGAATCTCGAATCGGCTTCTGTTACATTATATCCTTCTGTTTGAAGGGTCTGAAGAAAAGCTGGCCTCACCCAAATATGTGGTTGGAAAAGGGAGGAGCGTTTTAATAGCCTTTCAACTGTTGTGAATATTCTTTTTTGATACTTCATCACAGCTCAACAAATGGCAGTTTCTTAAAATCTATTGCCACATTAAATCTGAAGCCATAATCAAATAATAAATTATTAAAATCCATTTATCTATTTTTCACCTTTAATGGATATTTTCACCCATGCACGATTCTGTCGGAGTGTACATTGGTCATCTGAGAAATATTGGTTCCTTGAGTGATGCAAATGTTGACACATTTCATGACACAAGATCAAAAATCACATTCATTTATACCACCACTCATCTTTTTTTTTTTTTTGGTCTTTTTCTAGGGTCGTTCCCATGGCATATGGAGGTTCCCAGGCTAGGGATCCAATCGGAGCTGTAGACCCCAGCCTACGCCAGAGTCACAGCAATGCCGGATCCTTGACCCACTGAGCAAGGCCAGGGATTGAACCCGGCAACCTCATGGTTCCTAGTCAGATTCGTTAACCACTGAGCCACGACGGGAACTCCTATCACCACCTATCTTATTAAGAAGTCTTTCGATATTACAAAGCTGTCAGATCCATGTTGGTGGATACAAGTTTTCCAAAATTGTCATTTTTGCTTGAAATTACCCTCTTTATCATTGGCAACAGACCCTGTAGGTTATTTTCCTAACACACTCATTCATTCGTTTTTGGTAAAATGTCCACAAAATAACTAAGTCTGCATAACTATAGTTTGTGCGTTGTTCTTTCTAGGAAGAATTAAGTTCCATGAGAAAAATAAGTGTCCAGTGCAGCTTGGGACATCTTCAGCCATTTCCTCAGGTGAAACACTGAAGTGTTTGAGGTTCACTTCCCATTCCATTATTCAGATTATTAAATAGGCATGTGCACAGTTAATAAAACTAGTAACACGCAGTTCCCTTCGTGGCTCAGTGGTTAACGAACCTGACTAGGAACCATGAGGATCCCTGGCCTCTCTCAGTGGGTTAAGGATCTGGTGTTTCTGTGAGCTGTGAGGTAAGTCGAAGACGCAGCTCAGATCGCACTTTGCTGTGGCTGTGGTGTAGGCCGGCAGCTCTAGCTCCAATTCGACCCCTAGCCTGGGAACTTTCATATGCTATGGGTGTGGCCTTAAAAAGCAAAACAAACAAACAAATAAATAAACACATCTAATAACAAATGATGACACTCTACCGTAAAATTGGTATTTTTGTATTTTTCTTTATTGCACTCTTCTTCCTTTTTTTTGTGTGTGGGAGTATGTGGCTGTGAAAAATACAGACACGAGTAGCATGGTTTGGGACAGTTTGGTGCCACTGCCCTGATTCATACTAAAGTACCAGCCCTTCTAACCACTATTGCTTTTGCACCAGGGGGGTAAATGTTAACACAGTTGGAAAAGCAAATACTGTTATCATGGAAATAGTTTTATCATGGAAATAGTTTTGACCCCATGGGAAATGGTCTTGGGAACTCCCAGGAGTTCATAGACCACCCTTTGAGAACTGCTGTATGACTGGACCTCAGAAAAAGTAAGGTTTAGTTGGTTTAGGGTGAAGACAAGAAGTCTAGTCAGAATCTCTTTTTAAATTTTTTATTTTATTTTTATTAGAGTATGATGTTGTTTCAATTTCTGCTGTACAGCATAGAGACTCAGTCATACATACATACATACATGTATATATATATATATATACGTACATACACACACACACACACACACACACACACACATGCTTTTCCTCATACTATCTTCCATCATGTTCTATCCCAAGCGATTGGATATAGTTCCCTATGCTGTGCAGTAGAACCTCATTGCTTATCCATCCAAATGTAATAGTTTGCATTTACCAACCCCAAACTCCCCATGCTGTGTATATATATGTGTATGTATGTGTGTATGTATACACACACAATGGAATACTACTCAGACATAAAAAAGAACGACATAATGCAATTTGCAGCAATGTGGATGCAACTAGAGATTCTCATACAAGTGAAGTAATTCAGAAAGAGAAAGACAAATACCACAGGATATCACTTAAATGTAGAATCAAATATGGCACAAATGAACCTATCTACAAAACAGAAACAGAGGGAGGAGGAAGAAGGGGGCTGGACTAGGAGTTTGGGGATGGTGGACGCAATCTAGTGAGGATCTCAAGGGCACAACCTGAGGGAGAGCAAAGATGGTTTGCCTCCGCTTGGTGATGCCTAGGGAATGAGTGTCGTCAGCAGCTCTAGGATTTGATACAGGGAGGATGGAGAGGACCTTTTCAAGAATACGGATTGTCCTCTCAGGAAAATGAGCAAGGGGCGCTAGAGAAGAGGGAGCGGCTGGGAGAGGAGGTTGGTAGGGGAAGAAGAGCCAGGAATGGAGGCTGGGGCTGGATGAGGACATGAACACAGGGGAGGAAACCGTGTAAATGAAGGCATCCCAAAACTCGCACCCTTGGCGGGGTAGACCAGATAATCAGAAAGGGAGGGTGCGATAGGTGGTGAGGCCATGCAGGTCTCAGGTGCTTAGGGTCCAAAGAGTAATTTGATATTTTTACCCTCATCAATTTGAATCAGCCTCATCCTTTACATAGCAAGAACCACAAGGTACACACAAAGGCATTCAGGGCGTGTGCCTAAAAATTGTGAGTGTGGCTGCTTACTAGAGAGTGTAGATTCAGGCCTCGCTCAGGACATGTTTGAAATCAAATAATCTCCTGGTTTCAAATAGGAACACTTTTGGATTTTAAAATGTCTACCTGTAAATGTGTTTGCTTTTCTTGAGTAGTCTAGACAGCAAAGATGGATTTTTACCGATGGAAGCATTTTTTGCTTTCCTTGGAGAAGCTCACTGCAGTTTTCCTTAAGTCTTCTTACTTCACCTCTGTTATAATTATTCCTTACTTCTTATCTGTACTCTGCATTTTAAAAAGATTCTAACATGGCTTAGAAAGACATGTAAGAATGAAAAATTTTTTAAAAAAGTGGAAATTGTGTAGAGAAAAAGAGGACAACAAGGGTGGAAACAGAAATTGAAGCCAATAAGGAGGACTCTTCAGAAAAGGTGAAAAACTTCTCATAGTCTTGATTGTTTGCCATGGGTGGGCCAACATCTTGACTCTAATTTTTCCCAAAGCTGACATGATACGGTAATTTTCATCAGCTACCCAATTCTCAGGGCATTACGGTAAAGATGAGTCTGGCTTTAAAACCAGGCAAAGGGATCTGTCCAAGGTCTTCGCAAAGAAGCTCCTGTGATATGTTACAGAACATGAACCAAGGAGCAAGTGATCTCTTATAGCTTCCAATCAAAGTGTAAACAATGGTTTTTTTTTTTTTTTTAAATCAATAACCTTTAAAGCATCCTCAGGACTTAGGGAAGTGCTCACTATATTTTAATTGCTTGGTTGATACAAAACCTCAAGGTATTTGATAGACTATTAGAACACTGAAATAGTACCTTCAGTTTAACTCTAAACCAGATAAACAATATCATCTAATTTATTATCTCATTAACTCCTTACTCAGGTCCTTTGAGGGAGAGTTCCAATTATCATTATCTCCGAGTAACACAGGAAAACCAGAGAAGGTAATGACCTTGGCAAAGTCACCTGACTAACTAGTTAGCAAAATCAGAACTAGCAAGCTCAGACACATCAAGAATAACATACAAACAAGTGAGAGGTCCAAAAAACCAAAATGAGAAACCAGCTTTCCTTGTCAATCCAGAACTGTCCTGTCCTTGAAAACATGGCTGCCAAGGAAAACCAACGGTGCCTTATCTGCATTCCAAACAATGCGTTATGCCTTTATGCATTTTTTTCCCAATTTTCTCCCTTATAATACCTTTGGGTATAAATTATCTTCATAAGAAATTCAGCTTCCTTCAAATCACAAGGCTCTCATCTGTCAGATAATACTGCCCAGAAACTACTGAAGAATGAAACAATTCATTGAGGTTTATCACCTCTCAACGGATGCCCCGGACAAGCCCTGTGCAAATTCCATGTTTAAGGATCATACTGGATTTTAGAGGCTGCTCAGGAGGGCTTCCTGTCAAAAGGACTGCTATTGTAAATCTTCTGTAATCACACTCCTTACGTGATAGGCAAAACCAGGCCTGCATGTAGAGATTTTATTAAAATTAGTCGATAGTTGATTTACAGTGTTGTGTCAATTTCTGCTGTACAGCATAGTGACCCAGTCATAAATATATGTATGTGTGTGTGTATATACATGTGTGTGTGTGTGTATCTATCTACCTATATATACATTCTTTTCTTGGTCTTTTTTTAGGGCTACACCCTTGGCATATGGAAGTTCCCAGGCTAGGGGTCAAATTGGAGCCACAGCTGCTGGCCTACACCACAGCTCATGGCAATGCCAGATCCTTAACTCTCTGAGTGAGGCCAAGCATGGAACCCACATCCTCACGGATATTATTCAGGTTTGTTACCGCTGAGCTATTACGGAAGCTCCTATATATTCTTTCTCTCATACTGTCTTCTATTATGTTTTATCCCAAGAGACTGGACATAGTTCATTGTGCCGTACAATGGAATACTACTCAGCCATAAGAAAGGACAAAATAACGCCATGTGCAGCAACATGGATGCACCCAGAGATTCTCATACAAGTGCAGTAAGTCAGAAAGAGAAAGACAAATACCGTATGATGTCACTTATATGTGGAATCTAACATATGGCACAAATGCCCCATCTATAAAACAGAAACAGATCACAGACATGGAGTGCAGACTTGTCGTTGCCAGAGGGAGCGGAGAGGGAGTGGGATGGACTGGGAGTTTGGGGCTGGTAGATGCAGACTATTACATCTAGAATGGATACACAATGGGGTCCTACCACCCTATCAGGATTTCTCAGACCAGGCAGACCTGTGTTCCATCGTAGTTTGTTGCATTTGTTCCTGATATTATCTAAATTAAAACATTACCGTGAAAGGAGGCTCTCATCCCTTCCTTGCTGATAAAAGGGGCATTCAGACCTCATGTCATATTAACAACTTTGAGAACAGATAATTCACTGGAAGAGGCCCCAAAGCTTTTATCCCTTCTCAGTGGAGTCCCTGGGAGAGACAAAGATCTAAAACCAGGTCCAAACTCCAAAAGGACCCTCTTTGTCCTGAAACCTCAGGGATTCATCACATGCCTCTCTCAACAGAATGCTTTCCATGGTTGGCGTTTGCTTCTCTTCTTTCATTTGGGGCAGTGACCCTCAAGTTCATGGTGGCTAGACACCAATGCTATGGGAAAGTGCTCCCATAGGCTATTAAAGCATTGAAATATTATCTTCAATGTTACTCCTCTTGAGTTAAGGAAGTCTTGGTTTCTCTGATGCCACCAAGATGCAATCTATGCATTTAGACCTGGAAAAACAAAACCCCCAGAACTCTTCCAAAACTACGAAAATGTACAAGGGTTAAAAACTGGAATGACCTTGGAACAGGAGTGAATCTAAGTATCATGGAGCCTGAAGCTTTTACAATTTGCAAATCCCTCTTTTAGCAAGATGCTACAAAATTAGGCATGGACAGGATTTTTCCTTTCCTTTTTTTTTTTTTTAGAACAAGAAGAAAAAAATCATAACAGGTAACTTGTGCAGATTTTATAAACAATATATGACCAGAGTGCCAGCACTCTATAGAGGCCATGGTAGAGACCCATGCAAATGAGAGTCCCTTAAGCTGAAGTTTCATTCACTTCCCAGGAAGTATGACCAACAGAATGACAAGTCTCCTGAACCATGACCAAGCAGTCTGGCATGTAACTTCTCAGAACAGCAAAAACAAGTACAGTGCTTATACGGCTCTCAGCTGATGATGCTCACTTCCCTAAATGTTTGAAGCCCCAGAATGAGAGCCAAGAACCTGGAAGCTGCAAAGTTTCAGCCCAGGTCTCATATTACAGATGAATGATATGTCCTGGCTGCACTGGAACCCATTTCCTAAATTTCTCCAAGATTGAGAACTGAGGGGGAGGGGCAAGTAAGGGGATGCTTGGACACTCTCCTGCAGCTGTTCAATAAGGGGTGGCAAGTGCCAGATGAGGGGACTAAGAGGGGAACCTAAAGGTGGCACTGTCCCTTGTGCCTGGGACCCTTGTACAGCAATCCCCCCCACCCTTTGGGTGAGTGAGACCCTCCCGCACCTGAATATGGGACTGTTCTCATGGGTCTCACTACTCCCACCAATGAGACCAGGGGGTGTGCAGCCTGGCTGTGCCAAGCAAGATGCCATCTGTGGATGGCGGCATGCACCTGCCTGCTCAGGACATTTGTAAGCCTCCCAAGGGAGTAGCCGGGAGGAGCACGCCTACCTGTCCTGGGGATGGGGAGGGGGTGGACCAGGCAGACTAGACTTCCAAGAGAATGGTTATGATCACAGATGGTCGGTTACCCCTGCATGGTTGTACATACAAAGGAAGCACCTGACAGTCCTTTTATGGGTGCCACATTTCAGTTTACAATATCAATGTCTGCCTTGGTCCAGGGGATTGGCTGAGAACTGCCACATCCTTCTCTGGTTCCCCTCCTCTGATCAGGAACCTCCAAGAACGCCTGTGGCTATCATCAGCTCTAACTGCGCATGTGTCATTGATGAAATGCGCAGCCATTTTAAATTCATTTCAATATTGATTTATCTATGATAGATTGATGAAGAGAGGTGCTGTAAAGCCATGTTACTGGCACAGACTCTAGAGCCATACTACCGAGTTCAAATCCTGGACCCAGGATTTTGTACCACCCTGAGCAATTTACTCACCTGACACCTCAATTTTCTTGTCTGTGAAATGGGAAAACAGCAGTATCTACCTCCTAGGGCTATTCTGAGCACTAAGTGAATTAATATATTTAAATCACCAAGCGAGAGTTTATTTGAGCTGTTATCATTATGATCCCTACATTTGAATATAAATAATGTTTTCTTTATATGTCTATCTTTGGCCCGCTCTCTCCAGCTGCACAATTCTCCCTATATCTAAATCCAGGGATGTAAACATATTTATGCCCATATCTATCTATATTTATATCTAGATTGCACCTGTATCTAATCCTTAAAAGATTAAGAGCCATTATAGGAATGCCCAGAGGGACAGCCCATATAAAATTGAGTCTAATTATACTAACGTGTTTTCATTGATATTTTCATCTACTTAAAATGTAAATCCCAAATTAACCATCAAGATTTCTTCCTTGGCTGCTAAGCTGTAAAATTTCCTTTAAAAAAAAAAAAAAACCAGCGTGGTAAATTAGATAATTCTAAGGAGGAAATCAGCCGGGTAATTGCCTTCAATCGTTTCCTTTGGAGAGTCCACACCACCAGCAGGGGCTGGGGTTCAGAGTCAGTGAGTAAATCGCAAAGATGCCAGCCACTGCTGAAACTACCTGAAGCTCAGACCAGTGGGCGATTCATTAGGCTCCGCCCACCTGTCTCCTTTCGCCTGTCCCAATGCACTTAACCATCTTTTAGACAAATCCATCTCTAGAACTCTATTTCCCATGTTCAATGGTTTCCTGGACATTTCTTTTGGGAAATCCAATAGGTGCCTTAAACTTCATGACTCTAAAGCCACACTCTTTGTGGGGGACTTCTAAATCTGCTTCTCCTCTTTCTCAATGAATGGATCCGATTTACACGCTGCTCAATCCAGGAGGTTGGATGTCATCCCGATTTTTTTCCTCTTCCTCTCCCTCCCTGTCCATCTCACCAGTTAACCTGACTTCTCTCAACGTTCCCATATCTGCTCTTCATCTGACCGCCAACCAATTCCTTGGCTTGCCACAGCTCTCCCCCTGGCCATACTAGGTCTTCCTAGCTTCAGTCTGGCCACCCTAGACTCAACCTTGAGTTTCTTGCAAGATAGGTCTTTCTAAAAGAGAAAATTCTGATTATATAGCTCTTCCATGAAATCCTCCAGCAGCTTCACATAGCTTTTAGAACACAGTGTGGCATAGCATTAATTAGCTTTAAAAATGGCCATCACTCACCCACAAATCTCTATTCCACCCATTCCCTAACCTACCCACGGTGCTCAAGCCAAACTACCACTTGCAAGTTCCCCAAGGCAGGCTACTCTGTATCTCCCAGCCGTCTCTCACGCGCTCTCTCTTCTGCCGGTGATAACCTTCTCCTTCAGAAAACGTTTTTTCCTGTGGCATTTCCCCCAGTTTTATGGAGACATAATCGACATAAGGCATGCTTGAGTTGTACAACATAGGGATTTGGTAAATATATATTGTGAAATGATTGCCACAATGTTTAGTTACCATCCATCACCTCACACAGTTACACGCATTTTTCTTTCTTGTGATGAGAAGTTTAAGACCTAGTCCCCTAGCAACTTTCAAACACACAACACAGTGCTGATGACTGTGGTTATCCTGCTGTATGTTCCATCCCCATCAGAAAACCTCCAATTGTCTCTCGAGTCTCAGCTTGGGTTTCATAGCTGAGAAATCTCTCCTGAATCCTCCTGAGGTTTATTTAGACAGCCTCCCACTGCACTCCCATAACACCGTTATCTAGTTAGTGAGGGTAATTCCTCCCCCACTAACTAGTACTTACTAGACTATGAGAACTTCAAAAGCAAGAATGGTTCATGCTTTTTTTGTTTTTTTTTTTTGTGTGTGTGTTTGTTTTCTCTTTTTAGGCACCTGTGGCATATGGAAGTTCTTGGGCTAGGGTTCAAATTGGAGCTGCAGGTGCAGCTGTATATAGACACACACACACACACACACACACACACACACACGCACACACAGCAATACCAGATCCCAGCCACACCTGTGACGTGCACCACAGCTCACGGCAATGCCAGATCCTTAACCCACTGAGCAAGGCCAGGGATTGAACCCGCATCCTTATGGATGCTAGTCGGGTTCTTAACCCATTGAGCCACAATAGGAACTCCAGGAATGGTTCCTATTTTTGTGCTTTGCTCCTCTGTTCACGATTGAGTGCCAACTGTGTACCACGCAGGATGCCTGCATTGTTAACAGAGCAGTGTGGACAGAACTGGCCTCCCTCCCCAACCACAATACTTTTTGGCGAGTTTTTTCATCTCTTCAAAACTACCTTCAATAAAATCAACAAATATGTACTGAACCCAGAGATTAAGATCTTCCATATTATAATATAACAGGGGAGCCCAAATCATATTGTACACACTTCTTTCCTGAAGTCTTTTTTTTGACCCCTTCCCCTGACCTACCCTTGTTTCATCTAGGTTTCATTTCCACTTCCTTAGGTTATTTAAAATACTTGGAATCTCTTTTCAGAATAATGTATCATCGCAGTATGTGTTGGGGGAGAGGGAGGTAAGCGGTCAAGAAAGACTTCAAGGAAGAAACGGTAAGTGAAAGATGGATAGACTTTTTATTTTATATTTTATTTTATTTTACTTTACTATTTTATTTTATTTTATTTATTTTATTTTATTGCTTTTTATGGCCGTACCTGCGGCATATGGAAGTTCCCAGGCTAAGGAGCTACAGCTGCTGGGCTACACCACAGCCACAGCAACATGGGATCTGAGCTGGGTCTGCACCCTACACTACAGCTCACAGCAACGCCGGATCCTTAACCCGCTGCATGAGGCCAGGGATTGAACCAGCACCCTCATGGATCCTAGTCAGGTTCCTTAACGGCTGAGCCTCAACTTTTGATGTGTGTAAATGAGGTGGTGGGAGAATTTAGAAGAAGCTTTTTGTTCCAGGCAAGAGCAGTCTTATCAAAGGCTTTATATATTCCTATTAATCTGATGCCACCTCTAAGGCAAGGGATTTTGGGGGGACGAAGGAAGAAGGAGACAAAGGTAACAGTTCGTCCTAAACCCCATTTCCCTGAGTGGGACCTTGCTGCCCATTCACAACTGTTACTAACTCCTTAAAGAACTGCAGAAAACGTAAAACATGGAGTTCTCCCCGTGGCGCAGTGGAAACGAATCCGTCCCTGGCCTCGCTCAGCAGGTTGAGGATCCGGCATTGTCGCGAGCTGTGGTGTAGGTCGCAGACGTGGCTCCCATCTGGCGTTGCTGTGGCTGTGGTGTAGGCTGGCAGCTACAGCTTCCATTCGACCCCTAGCCTCGGAACCTCCATATGCCATGGGTGCAGCCCTAAGAAGACAGGAAAAAAAGAAAAAGAAAAAGGAAATGTAAAACAAATGAGCTTTGAGATTTTATTATTTTAAGGGTCAGCTCTTACATGTTCCTTGTGATATTGATTTTTCTAGCAATCTGCTCCACTGAATACATTTCATTTGAATTCTAAACTATGGGTCCTGGGTCTACTGAGACAGACAGGACAAACTGCTCACCAGCTCCAAGACTAATTTAGGAAATAATCCCTTCGGAGAACGCCAGGCAGTGTTGTAGCTGAAAGAGGGAGGAAATAATGTTTCTAGAAACAAGCAGTATTCTCTCTGCTCAAGATGGAAGCGGAGCCTCTGTTTTAATAACGGGCTGTCAATAATTGATGAGGACATTTTTAGTATGTTTAATGTCAAATTAAAGGGCTAAATCCTAAATATGTTCCCTATCACATCCTTCTGAAGATGAGCAATTTAAAATTTAATCCATTCATTTTGGCATTTGGCACAGGATCAAAGCAAGCTTTTCAAAGGCAATGTATCATCCTTAACTTATTTTTCCCATGAAATGGAGAGAGCATTTGCATTCTTTTGAGATGCAGATATGAGCAACATTTTATGACTTGATTTAAATCTAGAAAGAAAATGCACAGTTTGTTAGGCTCCTCATGGTCCTCCTCACTGTCCCTTTTCCTCCTCGCAATTACACCTTTTCTTTTTGATTTTTAAGACTGTACCTGCAGCATATGGAGGTTCCCAGGCTAGGGGTCCAATTGGAGCTGCAGCTGCTGGCCTATGCCACAGCCACAGCAAGGCAGGATCTAAGCTGTGTCTTCGAACTACAGCACAGCTCATGGCAATGCTGGATCCTTAATCCACTGAACGAGGCCAGGGATCAAACCCACAACCTCACGGTTACTAGTTGGGTTCGTTTCTGCTGCACCACAATGGAAACTCCACACCTTTTCTATCTTATTTAGTTTCTATGCTTTCTGTGCTTTAGGTACTGACATAAGAATACATGTTATAATAAAAACCTTATTTAAAATGAAATCTCTCATGTCTCCTGGGATAGAACATGATGGAAGATAATATAAGAAAGAGGATGTATATGTATGACTGGGTCACTTTGTGTACAGCAGAAATTGGCACGACATTGTAAATCAATTATACTTTAATTGACACAAAAACAGAAACGAAATTCCAGAAAGTTCCCCAAAGCAAAACTTGAACTTGCTGTGCTCTCTCATCAATTTAGATAGCATTTTCATTGTATTTACAACTAGTTACATAGCATTTACATTGTATTCGGTATTATAAGTAATATAGAGATGATTTAAAGTATGCAGGAGGGGCGTTCCCTTCATGGCTCAGTGGTTAACGAACACTACGAGGATCCATGAGGATTTGGGTTCAATCCCTGGCCTCACTCAGTGGGTTAAGGATCTGGCATTGCTGTGAGTTGTGTTGTAGATTGCAGACAAGACTCAGATCCCTCCCAAGTTGCTGTGGTTGTGGCTGTGGTGTAGACTGGCAGTTGTAGCTCCGGTTGGACCCCTAGCCTGGGAACTTCTGTATGCCGCGGGTGCAGCCCTCAAAAGCAAAAAAAAAAAAAAAAAAAAAGGATGCAGGGAGATGTGTGTAGGTTATATTCAAACCCTGTATCATTTTACATAAGGAACTTGAGCACCCATGGATTTTGATATCCATGGGGGTCATGGAATCAGAACCCCATGTATACTGACAGATGACTGTATTCAACAAAAAAAATCTGTCTGCTGCACAATTCTTGATACTAGTGCACATGAGCCCAGGAAGAGTTAGAATTCCCACCTCTCCCAGCAATAATAATAATCACTATCACTTAGCAGGCCTCCCTAAGTGCAGACACTGTACGTCATCCTGACAGTCCAACCTGTGGACCACAGATCAGCAGCAGCAGCCTGGGGGGCTGTCCTGTAAACATCTCCGGCTCTAAAACTGCAGACCTACTGATTCATCATATGCACTTCAACCAGGTCCCCAGATGATCGGTATCCCTTTTAAGTTGGGTAAGGACCAGATTAGAAGACTTGGGTTGGACCATTAGAAACTTAAGAGCTTCCTGACTTCGTGCATAAACTGACGGATGTAATTGTGCTACTGGGAATTACCAGAACTGTCTTTGGGTATTAGTGGTTTTCCTTTGAGGGGGGGCATTAATTAATACATTTATAGAATTATGCTTAGCAATTACTCCTGTTGATGACCTTGTTCTTACAATCACTGCAATGTTTTTACTTTAATTAGTATCTTGTTCTTTCCCAGTTGTCTGTTTTCACTGGGTTTCTCTCCTGCTACAAAGAGGAGACCCATTGGGTACATAGATGGGGCTCTATGTTGGAGGGTTCTATGAACAAGGGAAGAAGAGAACCTGAAGAGATTTTCAAACGGTAGAAGCTTTGGTCTCAGTTGATCGATACCGTGAATCTAAATCTGCCCAGGATTATCCCCAGGACAATTTATTTCTGCTGTGTGTCACTTAACCAGTACATTTGAAACAAAGCAGTATACACTATGAATGGAAGCATCAGACCTTCTATCCCAATCAATTTTAATTACTTTTTTCCAAAGGTTCCCAGCGATCAGGTTTTCTTTCCAGCATCACCTTAACTTTTGTTCTTAGAAGGGACACTAAGAATTCCCATTGTGGCTCAGGGGTAATGAATCCGACTAATATTCATGGGGACTCAGGTTCGTTCCCTGGCCTGGGAACTTCTATATACTGTGGGTGTGGCACCTGAAAAGCCAAAAAAGAGTAGGGGGACAATATCAGTAAGTTACTCTAATCCCTTTACTTGGCAAGTTGATTTTTTTTTTTTTTTTTGCTTTTTAGGGCCCCACCCGTGGCATATGGAGGTTCCCAGGCTAGGGGTCTAATTAGAGCTACAGCTGCTGGCCTACACCACAGCCACAGCAACGTAGGATCCGAGCCGAGTCTTCGATCTACACCACAACTCATGGCAATGCCAGATCTTTAACCCACTGAGTGAGGCCAGGGATCGAACCCTCAACCTCATAGTTACTAGTTGGATTCATTTCCTCTGCTCCACGGCAGGAACTCCGAAAAGTTGAAATACATAAAACAAGTTGAAATACATAAAACACGGAGCAGTAAGGTAACACACCCATTACCTCACTCTTAGTCAGAGGCAACACTACCCTAGAACTTGAAACTTGAATGTATGGACACAATGAAACACAAAGGCAATACAGCAACATTTAGAATCAAGATTCTTCTCTTATGTTTTGGAATAATGCCAGACTTTGAATAATCCAAAGATATTCAGAGGTGTTGTGCTGGAAATGAGATAGTCCTTAGGAAAAACAGGGCTGCAATGTTATTTATTTTTTTTTTTAACAAAGCCTCAAATATAAATTTCATCCCAGGAGTTTCCATTCTGGCTCAATGGAAACCAATCTGACTAGTAACCATGAGGTTGCAGGTTCAAGCCCTGGCCTCACTCAGTGGGTTAAAGATCAGGTGTTGCCATGAGTTGTGGTGTAGGTTGCAGATGCAGCTCGGATCTGGCGTTGCTGTGGCTGTGGCATAGGCTGGTAGCTACAGCTCCGACTCAACCCCTAGCCTGGGAAGCTCCGTATGTTGTGGGTGTGGTCCTAAAAAGCAAAAAAAAAAAAAAGTGTGTGTGTGTGTATATATATATATATACACTTTTAAATAAGTGCTTCATCAAAGGTTCTGGGCAAGCGATGGTAGCAAGAGACTTCTAGTACATATGTTTGCCAAGTTTTAGTTACAAACCATGTTGTAACTGGAAAAGATTATTGTGACTCTGGAAAATAACATGGTCATGGTAGACCAGTTGGAAAAACATACACAAAGGTCAAGGACAAAATGACCCCATCCATCAAAGATAATCACTGTTAATGTTTTTAATTAAATAAAAGCATTATATTGATCACTGTTACTTAAATTTATCAGAAAAAAAGATTTAAAGAAAACTAAACAATTGTTGATGTTCAGAAAAAAGTTTATCCCAAACAGATACTAATCTCCTAAAGGAGTCTTGCAAATTTTTAAATAAAAAGTCTCAAGAGAAATAGGTTTATGTTTTCAGGTATAAAATCGAAGGCATCTATCTGACGAAAATCAGAAGATAATGCTGATATCTAAAAAAAAATTTCAGGGAGGGATGGACGGGGGGTGTGGGATTGGCATATGCACATGGAGGTCTATGGAATGATTGGCTAATGGGGACCTGCTGTACAGCACAGGGAACTCTACCCAATGTTCTGTGATAATATTTGTGGGAAAAGAATCCAAAAGAGAATGAATATGTGTCTGTGTATGACTGAATCACTTGGTTGTACAGCAGAAATGATCCCAACTTTGTAAATCGACTAGACGTCAATGAAACTTGAGAAAATAGAAATCGAGAAAAAATAATTTAAACCTCTGTTATTTAATTTAAAAAAGAACCCATGCCTACTTACAAAATAATAGAAAAAGGCAAATTTGTAAAATAACATGTAACAGTCACAAACGCAAGCACTGGCTGGGGCGGGAGGAAGTAGCACCATAGCGAAGTAACTGCAACCACTTTGTACAATTAGCATGAAATAAACGGACTAGACCTACTAATGCCAGTCTTCATTCACCCGACTGTTCAACTGTTTTGACTTGTGCCAGTGTGGATTTATTGTTTCAGAAAACACTACTCCTTTCACTTCATCAATGGCACCATTTTTTTTCCTGTTTCAATGGAGAAGTGTATCAGTCTCATTTTTTTCTTTTTTAGACTTTCTAAATGCCTTTCTATTTTTATTGAAAAGAAGAGACATATGCCTTTATTTCATGAGTCTTGCCACAAAATTGTACTTCCAGGTTCCTAATTACATAATTTGAATTATCATATCAAATGTCTCCTTTTTTAGTAGTCTAAACAGATTTTTTTAATTGAAGCAAAGCTGATTTATTACATTGTGCTAATTTCTGCTGTATCGCAAAGTGATTCATACATATATACATAAATACATACACACACACACAAAGCCACACTGTTTTTTTAAAATTTTGTTATTTCATTGTAAGGCCGCACCTGTGGCATATGGAAGTTCCAGGCCTGGGATTGAATCTGCGCCGCAGCTGAAACCTACACCAGATCCATTTAACCCACTGATCAAACCTGCACCTCTACAGTGACCTGAGCCACTGCAGTCAGATTCTTAACCCACTGAGCCATGGCAGAAATGCCTATATATTCTTTGCTTCTTTTTTTTTTTTTGCCTTTTTAGGGCCACACCTGCAGCATACAGAGGTTCCCAGGCTAGGGGTTGAATCAGAGCTGTAGCCCCATAGCCACAGCACCGAGGGATCCGGGTCTCATATGCAACCTACACCACAGCTCACAGCAATGCCAGACCCTTAACCCAATGAGTGAGGCCAGGGATCAAACCTGCCTCCTCATGGATGCTGGTCAGATTCGTTTCCACTGAGCCACGATGGGAGCACCAATATTCTTTTCCATCATGATTTATCTCAGGATATTGAAGACAGATCCCTGTGTTATATGGTAGGACCTTGTTGTTTATCCATTCTACATACGCTAGTCTGCATCTACCACCCCCACATTCCCAGTTCAAAAGTCTTCTTTAAGTCCTTCATCAAAGAACCCTCTGAATTCCTGGGCCACTTTCAATCAATTAAGTTTTAGGCCAGTTGGAGAATTGTCATGACTACGTTTCTTCTCCTTTCAATCTTGGGCTGTTTTTACTGGGTTATGCATCTTTCACTTTCTTAGAGTACAGTTTTCTGCTATGAAGAAAAACATCTGGGGAGACCTCCCTCCCCTGCAAACATGGCAGGTGGAAAACATTCCAAGTCATTGCACTGTCAAGTATGTGTATATGTTGCCATCACACTAGGCTGCTAGTCCCCCAGAAAGGCTTCAGCAGATCCAATGGCAGCAATGGGGGGCGGTTTCAGAGGTGTCCCCCTGCCCCCTTCAGGACCTTGCATCTCCGGGAGCAGTCATTGGGTGAGAGCTATCCCAGATGAAGGGCGTGGCCTTGGCGAGGTGACCCCCTTTCTCCTTGGCTGAAGACTATTCCCACAGGAGGACTCAGACAAGCTCTTCTAGCTGCCATGACTTCAGAGAAGGTCATGGGAAAGCATGCCTACGCATGCCGGGAGGACCCAGGGGAGTCAGAGGGCCCCTGGGTGGGATGTTATCAGCAGCTTCAGGACACAGAAGCTGGCAGGAATCAAGTGAGTGGAGGACTCTGGGATGAACCACCAGCATGACCTCTCTCACGTTCCCACAGGCTTGGCTCTGCTTTTCCCTGTGGTCGCACTGACCCTCAAGAAGGCACTTAAGGCTGATCCCACACTTTATTAAACTCTTGTTTTCTCCCATTGAGAGGGCCCCTATGGAGCTTGCACAGCATCACCTGGTCAGCCAATATGATGCTCAGAGGGCTGGTGCTCTCCCTGGGGTCTGAGGCCACTGCGGCCGTCTCTGGCCCTCGGGATCCCATCTGCCTGCTGTCTTCTGCAAGGATTTCTGATCTGCTCCCAGTGCCACCGACTGCTGCTTCTTGCTACATTTTCTTCCTGCCATTTCCGAGACATTTCAGTAGAGAGAGGCGTTAAACACTCCTCAGCCTGATATTTTGGGCCCAAAGAGCATTGGGGACTTCTTGTTGGGATTATAATAGATTGAAGCACACGGAATGGCATTTTATGGAGGTTAAAAGCCAGCAAATATCAGCACTTACTTGTGGTTCCATCCAACAGCCTGCAACAGCCTGCAAGGCACTGGATAGACCAGAGAAACCAAGAAATACCTCCTTCACTCCCTTTCAAGAAACAACATTAAGGAGTTTCCATTGTGGTGCAGTGGAAACAAATCCAACTAGTATCCATGAGGATGCAGGTTCGATCGCTGGCCTCGATCAGGGATCCGGTCAGGGATCCGGCATTGCCGTGAGCTGTGGTGTAGGCTGCAGACATGGCTCAGATCCTGTGTTGCTGTGGCTATGGTGTTGGCTGGCAACTGCAGCTCCAATTTGATCCCTAGCCTGGGAACGTCCATATGCCACTGGTTCGGCCCTAAAAAGCAAAACAAAAACAAAAACAAAATCCCCAAAACCCCACACAACATTAATCATCAACTTTTATGATAAGTATCTTTTTTGTTTGTTTGTTTTTGCCTTTTTTTTTTGCCTTTTCTAGGGCCGCTCCCACAGCATTTGAAGGTTCGCAGGCTAGGGGTCTAATCGGATCTGTAGCCGCTGGGCTACACCAGAGCCACAGCAACTCAGGATCTGAGCTGCGTCTGTGACCTACACCACAGCTCACGGCAACGTCAGATCGTTAACCCACTGAGCCAGGCCAGGGATCGAACCCGCAACCTCATGGTTCCTAGTTGGATTCGTTAACCACTGTGCCAGGACGGGAACTCCAGTATCTTTTTCATTTGTTTCATTCATTCTTTAATTCCAAGGAATGTAAAATGTAGTTCCAATGCAATGTCAGCATGCTGTGCGGGACATTTTCTCCTCACTCATTTAAGTCTCCAGCACTGCAGGAAGGTGGGCGTCTAACTGGTGAATGGGACAAGGCTGGTGACTGTGGTGGGTGTCTTAGCACAGGGAGCAGACCGACCCAGGCGTGCAGGGGCTCCAGGCACACCCTGGGGACATGGCTGTGTGTGAGCGTGGGGTCCAAGGCCGGGAAGTGGAAGGATGGAAAAGCTGTCTCGTTGTGTGCCCAGCTGTGTGGTGGCGCCTGATTACTGTGAGCAGACTGGCCTCACTCCCTCCTGCCCCCGAGAAGCCACTGCTCACCAGGGAGTGCAGTGTGTCCTGTCCATGGAAAAACAACAACAAACAAACAAACAAAAAACGCTCCTTACTTCCTACAAGGTGCTGGCAAGAACAGAATTCCAGCTTCAGCTGCATTTTCCACTCTTCCTTTCATCGAGGGAAGGGTCCCTCTCCTCTGGGACACCTCAGTGTGAACATGCTGAAACCTGCCCTATCAGCCTTGATACCAGCTTGTGTCTTCTGGGAACACATTTCTTTCTTCTTCTTCTTCTTCTTTTTTTTAGGGCCACATCCTTGGCATATGGAGGTTCCCAGGCTAGGGGTCCAGTCGGAGCTACAGCTGCCAGCCTACACCACAGCCACAGCCACATCAGATCTGAGCTGTATCTTCAACCTACACCACAGCTCACAGCAACGCCGGATCCTTAACCCACTGAGCGAGGCCAGGGATTGAACCTGCAACCTCATGGTTTCTGGTCAGATTTGTTTCTGTTGCACCACGATGGGAATGCCCACACGTTTCTTGTTTAGACAGAAGGATGTAGTGGATGTGTTCAGACTCATACGTTTGGCACCAGTGTGGCCACATTCCTTCCAGGTCAAGACTCTGGACTACTCTTGTGTTGCCTCCTGAGAGAACAGCTTACCTTCTTCTGGGAGTCCTCTTCCTCCTCGGATGCAGCCAAAACTCAGTTGTCCGTGGGGTCGGTCTAGGGAGTCTCAGCTCAAGCGAAGTAGAGATTCCTTCCAGGTTTCATTCCCCTTTTTTTTTTCTTTTTGTTCTGAGTTTGGTTTTATAAGTTTCAAATGGAGATTGCCTGGCTTTGCTCTATTAAGATCTATGAATAAGTCTAGGTTCACCCTATGTCGGGTCTCCTATGCAAGCTTTTTTTTTTGTCTTTTTTATTTTGGGGGCTACACCTGTGGCATATGGAGGTTCCCAGGCTAGGGGCTGAATTGGAGATACAGCTGCTGGCCTATGCCACAGCCACAGCCACACAGGATCTGAGCTGGATCTGAAACTTACATCACAGCTCAAGGCAATGCTGGATCCTTAACCCACTGAGCAAGGCCAGGGATGGAACCTGCATCCTCATGGATACCAGTCGGGTTCTTAACCTGCTGAGCCACAACGGGAACTCTTGTGCAGTATTTCTGAAATGCATAGATTATATACATTTCCAGAAGTAAATGGGATCATAAGAGCCTTGTAAACATTAAGGTGCTCTCTCCTTAGACAGGGCAGGGATGATATTAATCAACAGAGATGGATGAATGGCTGGGTCCATTTGGGACGTGAGCATCTGCTCTAAATGGAATTACCACTGCTGGGCTAACCACAGCCATCTTCTCTTTAGAGAGCAGAAAGTGGTGAAAGAAAAAAAAATCATGAACTGTGCGTTTCTTTTGTGACCAAGCTCAACCACTGCATTTAGTCTGGAGGGCAAGGTTGGCCTGAGGTCAGCTCTGTGAAAGGCTGGATGCAGAAAACGCTGAAAAAGATGCCGGCGAGCCTCTTGGCTGAACGGGACTGAGCACGGAGGCTTCCTGTGGATCAATGCAGCAAACAAGGGTGGGCCGTGATTATTGCATCACTTACTTTCCAGCAGCGGTTTAGCTGCCTTCCTGTTTGTGAATCCGAGATGAACACAGAGCTTTGTTCTGACCAGAGGATGTTCCACCTGCAAACCTTTGACCACACAAGCTAAGTGTGGGCGGAACCTCTGCGTTTGGAATGGGGGTGTATTTACTGAGACACGTCTTCACTGATGGCTTCTTTCTTGGACCCTACATGTGAGTCCTACACTCCCTCAACTGTGGAAGCAGAAAACAGAGGCATCTCGGAGAGTTCCCGTCGTGTCTCAGCGGTCATGAACCTGACTAGTATCCATGAGGACACAGGTTTGATCCCTGGCCTCGCTCAGTGGGTTAAGGATCCGGCGTTGCTGTGAGCTGTGGTGTAGGTTGAAGATACAGCTCAGATCTGATGTGGCTGTGGCTGTGGTGTAGGCTGGCAGTTGCAACTCTGATTCGACCCTTAGCCTAAGAACTTCCATATGTCGCACCTACGGCCCTAAAAAGTAAAGGAAAAGAAAAAGAAAAAAAAAGAAAGAAAACAGAGAGGTTGGCTTCTCAGCTTTTGAGTTCAAGAGCTGAGGGCCAGATGCTAATATAAAATATTTATGAGGAGTTTCCACTGTGGCTCAGTGGCAACAAACCCAACTATTATCCTGACTTAGTATCGAACTAGTAACCTGACTAGGGTTCAATCCCTGGCCTTGCTCAGTGGGTTAAAGATCTGGTGCTGCTATGAGCTGTGGTATAGGTAGCAGATGTGGCTGTGGTATAGGCTGGCAGCTGTAGCTTCGATTTGACCCCTAGCCTGGGAACATCCATGTGCTACAGGTGCAACCCTAAAAAAGACAAAAAAAACCCCTCAAATCCAAATATTTAGAAGAGTATTCAGAGTCAGTTGTTTCCATCAAAGGAAGTAAACATCCTCTAGATGATTACAGAGAGAGATCTGGAGAAAATTCTATTCTTTACGATAGGCTGGTATGGATCCAACATCCTGCTCCAGTCGGCATCAAAAGCTATAAGGGGTGGGTGGGCTTCTGGGATTCCCAAGTGTGTTCAGAGATCTGGCGTAGGTAGCACCTGTGCCTCACCTCCAGTGGGGAGGGTGTCTAGATTAGCAACAAGGCTCTAGAACCTCCCCCCCCACCCCGACATCCTGCCTTATAGGGAAACAATACCATGAAGACGGTTGTGTGGTGTGGCCAGGCAGAGAGAGTTCAAGACAGCCCCAGTGAATTTCCCATATGTCTAGAGTCATGAAAGAGCTTCCAGTATTTGGGGGGTTTTAAGAGAGGCAGGGAGGGCAGGAGACCCCAGGACTTGCTCTGTGGCTAAGACTCGAGGAATAAAGAATAACCTCCTAGACTTTGACAGAGGAGCAGATGGAAACAGGTACTTCTCGTCAGGACAGATGGACGCAGATGACTGTGCATCAGCAGCCCGAGGGTCTCCACCAAGAGTGGTGGCTGCTTGGCTAAATTTATTTTATTTTACTTTATTTTATTTTATTTTATTTTATTTGTCTTTTGTCTTTTTAGGGCCACATCCGTGGCACATGGAGGTCCCCAGGCTAGGGGTGGAATCAGAGCTGTAGCTGCCGGCCTATACCACAGCCACAGCAACATGGGATCTGAACTGCGTCTGTGACCTGTATACACCATAGCTCATGGCAATGCTGGATCCTTAACCCACTGAGCAAGGCCAGGGATCAAACCTGCATCCTCATGGATGCTAGTTAGATTCATTTCCACTGAGCCATGACGGGAACTCCCACTTGGCTAAATTTAAACAAGGCTGCCCTCCCTCCCAATAACCTTATTTCAACACCCTGACAACGTGTAAGGGTTTTCAATTGAACACTGGTTTAGAGGTGGTCTGAACTGACTGAGAGCATCCTGCAGTGACTACAAGAAAAGCCAGAAGTAGCTATGATTAAGTTTTGACCATCGGCAGACTAGCGTTTTACACGTGCTATGATTTTGGCTACCAGAAATAAAGGACATGGTTGCCTTTGTATCTTTGAGTCTACAGTCTATGAAGCTGCGACCTTCTGGGGCCCCTCTGGAGCTCAGGATGAGAACGGAGGCACATGCCAAACAGGTGGTGAGTTTGCCAGGAATGGACTTGGCTCCACCATCTTCTCGCAAACATCCTCTAAGCCATCAGATGGCACACATAATCACCGTTGTTCTTTCAACAGCTGCTCACAAAAACCCATGAATGCTTTTCTGTGAGCTTGGTAGCAGCATCACCAACTTTGTAACTCTTGAGAAAGAAAAGCTATCTGTTTTTCAGAGACCGAGGATGACACAGTGCTTGTGGAATGACCACAGAAGGAAGACCTTTGCTTTGCTACACAGCTGTGGCAACACAGGCTCTTCCCCATGTTTGTGCTTAGAGCCCAATTCCTTTCTCCTGCTCCATCCATGCAAATGACACATAAAAAATAGTAACATCAGGAAGTTTCCATTGTGGTGCAGCAGAAGCGAAATCAGACTAGTATCCGTGAGGATGCGGGTTTGATCCCTGGCCTCCCTCAGTGGGTTAAGGATCTGGTGCTGCTGTAAGCTGTGGTGTAGGTTATAGATGCGGCTCAGATCCCGTGTTGCTGTGGCTGTGGCTGTGGCATAGCCTGGCAGCTGTAGCTCCAATTCAGTCCCCAGCCTTGGACTTTCTATATGTGGCAGGTGTGGCCCTAAAAAGCAAAAAAAAAAAAAAAAAAAAAAAAAAAACCCAAAAAAACCCAAAACCAAAAAGTAACATTGGACTGGAGTTTCCTAGGAGTTCCCGTCGTGGCTCAGTGGTTAACAAATCTGACTAGGAACCACGAGGTTTCGGTTCGATCCCTGGCCTTGCTCAGTGGGTTAAGGATCCGGCAATGCTATGAGCTGTGGTGTAGGTCGCAGACGCATCTCGGATCCCAAGTTGTTGTGGCTCTGGCATAGGCTGGTGGCTACAGCTCCAACTGGACTCCTAGCCTGGGAACTTCCACATGCCATGGGTGCGGCCCTAGAAAATACAAAAAAAAAAAAAAAAGAGTTTCCTAAAATACAGGAGATGTTCTGTAAAGGTGGCCACAGAGGAACATCCATTATGAGTTCATTACCATTTCAGTGAGCTGGTTTCTTTTCCCAAACAAAAAGTTTTCAAGTGAAAAAAATAAGGGGTTAAGGTCTGATGTGCAGAATTCTGCTGGATATCTTAATATACCTCGAAAGGTTCCCCAAGGTCACTTACAACTTCCGCCCTCCGTATGGACTGGAGAACCTATTTTGCCACAAGACAATCTTTGAGGATTGACAAGCCACCCGGAATGGCCGCTGTGTGGCTCATGAGGCGTGGCTACAGCAAGGGGCTGTGTGGCCCCAGGACTTAAATGTCCCTTCATCAAAAAAGGCATCCCCGAGCCCTGTCAATCCACCTCAGCTAAAGGCAAACTGTGTTTCAACTTGAGTCACCATCACACTGTCCCTCTTGGGGATCCTAGGGGCTCCCTACCGTCTTTCACACGAAATGCTGCTTCAGGGAACCCCTGAAACACGAAAGCCTGTTTGGGTTTGAAAGCCTGAGCAGCCATCCCACACGCATAAATCATTTCAACGGCAGCCACGCTTTTTCAAAGCTCAAGCCTGGGAGTTGACATGGCATGGAAAACTCTCTGGACCACATGAAATCACCCCTTTGGCTGTGCATCAGCAACAATTTATTTCGTCTTGCCGGAGCCTCTACCAGTGGACTAGAGCAGCGAGAGGGAGTAGCATTTGGGGAGCTGGAGGAGGACAGGAGTGGGTGGAAAGCTAAAGAGGTGGCCAGGGGCAGCCTCCCACAGACACCTGTGCTGGCTGCTTCTGAAACTACGTGTGAGTGTCCTGAAGTCCTTGAGCTATGACACCATCAGCGCTATCAGGCCCTTTCGTGCAAATGAAACACCAAGGCAGGTCGAGAATGCAAGGCTCTGCTTGGAGGGGCCAGGCAGGGGGGAGGGAACACAGCTTGGTTCTATCAAAAAAATTATTTACTTATTTTAATTGTTATTTATTTATTATAATTGTTATTTATTTTTTAAATGTATGTATTTATTTATTTATCTTATATTCTAAATGATTTTTATTGTTTTCTATCATAGCTGGTTTACAGGGTTCTGTCAATTTTCTACTGTACAGCTAGGTGACCCAGTCACACATACATATATACATTCTTTTTTCTCCCATTATCATGTCCCATCATAAGTGACTAGATATGGTTCCCAGTGCTATACAGCAGGATCTCATTGCTTATCCATTCCAAGGCAATAGTTTGCATCTATTAACCCCAAACTGCCAGGCCCTCCCACTCCCTCCCCTTCCCCCTTGGCAACCACAATTCTGTTCTCCAAGTCCATGATTTTCTTTTCTGTGGAAAGTTTCATCTGTGCCATATATTGGATTCCAGATATAAGTGATATCACATGGCATTTGTCTTTCTCTTTCTGACTTACTTCACTTAGTATGAGAGTCTCTAGTTCCACCCATGTTGGTGCAAATGGCATTATTTTGTTCTTTTTCATGGCTGAGTAGTATTCCATTGTGTATATACATCACGTCTTCTTAATCCATTCATCTGTCAATGGACATTAGATTGTTTCCATGTCTTGGCTATTGTGAATAGTGCTGCAATGAACACACGGGTGCAAAGGTCTTTAAAAAAAAATAATTTAGAATGGGGCTTGCAGAAAAAAGGAACGATCGGCAAAACTCTCCTGTTCAGGTGACTTTCTGTGCTCAAGCCTTTTAGTGTTTTTTATATGCAGAACATGTTTACTTTCTATTTGTATCTCTAGCTCTGTTCTATCTCAAAGGGGCTCAGGTTCTCCACTGGGTTATTTACCCAGATCTGGTGAATTTTTCTGGGATGAAGTCCAGTGATCTGAGTAAAATACCACTCTTGGTGTGAATTATTCTTCTGTGGGAGGGGAAATGGCTTCTTCCACAAGTAGATGACTGTAGAATTTAATATCCAAACTGGGGTATTGCTAAGTACGATAGGAAGTGCTGATAACTATGCTAAAAGGACTCTACTGGGCACATGGAAATGTGTGCTCACGCTTCCTACAGATCACAAAGAACGGTTTAAGAAAAATCACTTTCTCCAAAACAGACCACGATCCTTGTGCCCCAATGTGATGCTGGTGTTAGGAGGCGGGGCCTCTGAAAGGTGATGTGGTCCTGAGGGTGGAGCCCTCGTGAATGAGATTAGCGCCCAGACCCAGGAGGCCCTAAAGAGCTCCCTCGCCCCTTGCACCCAGTGAGCACCCAGCAAGAAGACAGCCATCTATGAGCCTGGAAGCTTTCACCAGACTCCAGATCCGTTTGAGCCTTGATCATGGACTTCCCAACCCCTGGAGCTGTGAGAAATAAAGGTTCTTTTTAAGGCACTCAGTCTGTGGTATTTTTGTTACAGCAGCTCAAAGGAACTAAGACAGGCAGGGTGTATATGGGGGGGTTGGGGGGAGGAGGTTCTGGAGGGTGATATTTCTTGATGATTTAATCTATTTCTTTCTTCCTGAGTGTTCGCTCCTCCTATCCCCCAGCCCAACTCATGAAGACGGGATTTGAAAAGAGGAACACTGCATTCTCTAAGGCACAGGGCTCAAAGCCACGCACGTGGGTGACCAGGTCACCCGGTGACCACCGCACGG
The DNA here is from genome assembly GCF_016906955.1 of Phacochoerus africanus. Classification (NCBI taxonomy): domain Eukaryota; kingdom Metazoa; phylum Chordata; class Mammalia; order Artiodactyla; family Suidae; genus Phacochoerus; species Phacochoerus africanus. The sequence continues at coordinate 42,225,716 of NC_062552.1, forward strand.
ACTTAGCTAAAGTTGACTCAACATGCGCTGTTTAAAGAAAGAGGCTCTCTTTCCTACGTAGGGGAAATCTCTTAGCTTAGAAGTCACAATGGAATTTTCCCGACTGTGAACCATTACCTCATAACTCTCAGACCACGTCACGTCCACTTCCACCTACTTCCTCTTCTTTGCACAAAGGATGTCACCTAAGACATCATGAAATATGGACATGCATCTCAGTCCCAGAGGACTCCAGAGACAGGAAGTCTTCTATCACCTTTTGGAGCATTTTAACTTGGTATTTTGGCATAACTTCAAGATTTACAGAAAAGTGGCAAGAATAGATTTATGCGAAGAATTCCCATATCCCCTTCAACTCAGATTCCCCAAGCGTTAACATTTTATCATATTTGCTTTATTCTTTAATCCCTCCCATCTCTCTCTCTCTCTCTCTCTCTCTCTCTCTCTCACACACACACACACACACACACACACATCCTTCTGAATCATTTGAGCTTTATGTATACTCCTAAACACAAGGACATTCCCTTACGTAACCACTGCACAGTTGTCAAACTCAAGAAATTAACATTGACACAATACTGTAATCTACAAGCCACTTTCAATTTTCACCAGTTGTTCTATTATTTCACCAAGTATCCCCTACAGCAAAAGAAGATCCCACATCATATTTTGGATTCCGTTATCATTTCTCTCTTGTCTCTTTTAGTCTGGAACATTCCTCCGTTTTTGACATTGACCTTTCTGAAGTGGACGTGCCAGATGTTTCACAGAGCATCAGTCACTTGGGGTCGGTCTGTGGTTTCCTTGTGCTTCGATTCCAGCTATCCATCTCTGGAAGGCTGAGGCAGGTATTCTAAACGTCCCTATACTGGATGCTTATTTTTTAATGGTCCACCCATCCCTATAGCTGCTGTTTTATCCAAGTCCTACTCATCCACTACCTCCCTGGGGACAATATAGCCAGTGACTCTAAACCCTGGCTGTGTGTTGGAACCATCTAAGGCACACCAGACTATTATTACAAACAGAATTTCTTGGGTTGAGACCTGAGTACTGGTATTTGAAAACATTTCCCAGATTATTCTAGTGAACAGCCAGGGATTTGGGGCTTGTTTTCCCTTTGCATTGGTGCGAAGTTTTCTTAGTACCTTAGACCTCACACAGTGGGGGAGGCCTTTGCATTCAACCCAACTTGATTCACAAAAGCCAGCATCTGGCTTCCTGGCAGGAGCTGTTGATCCTCATTGTTGACCCCAATTCCTGAGAGCTGGAAGTCCACATTACCTAAGGGACATAAGTGGGGACTTTAGCAACCAGGCAACACTCCAAGGGTGCCCAGTTGTCTTCTTGGAGAGGCCAAAGCAGAACCCTCCTGCTCTAAAGCTCTGGTTTCTAGACCTCAGCACTATGGACATTTGCAGCCAGATAATTCTTTGTTGTGTGGGGCTGTCTTGTGCACTGTAAGATGTTCAGTGCCAGCCCTGGCCTCTGTCTACTAAATGCAAGTAGTATCCCTTTAATCATGACAATTAAAAATGTCTCCAGACATTGTTGAATGTCCCCTGGGGAGGAAGGAATTACTCCTGTGGAGAATCACTGCTCTAGATCCCCCTGTCACCAGGTCCACGGTCAAAGTAATATTCGCAACCATCTCCTCTTCATTATTTATTTATTTTTGTCTCTTTACAACCACACCTGCAGATAGGGAAGTTCCCAGGCTAGGGGCTGAATCAGAGCTACAGCTGCCAGCCTATACTACGGCCACAGCATCCAAGGATCTGAGCCGTGACTGACCTGCACCACAGCTCACAGCAATGTCGGATCCTTCACTCAGTGAGCGAGGCCAGGGATCGAACCTACATCGTCCTAGATGCTAGTTGGGGTTGTTATCGCTGAGCCACAACAGGAACTCCCCATCTCTTCTTCTTTAAACCCTGTGTTTCCTCTAAGACCAGCCAGACCAGGGCAGTAGGTATATATATGTTTATAAACCTTGTCTTGGTTATCAGACTGTACTAGGTTCAGTTTTTTTTGCTCTGCCCCGTACTAGAGGAGAACCTTGCTCAAAGAACTTAGCCTCTGTAGCTCTCAGTCTTCTCTTCTGCAAAATGGGAAGAAGAACAGCTCCTTCATAGAGCTGTTGTAAGAATTCCAGCAGAGAGCGTATCAAATGCATCTGACGAATAGCTACTGCTCGAAAAAGGATTGTTTAATGAAAGTTCGTGGAAAAGGGGTGAGCAGCGTGCCCGGCACATGAGAACTCAGTAGATACTAGTGGTGGCTGTCATCAGTCATCCTCCCTGGTCAAGATATTCTCGCACAGAGCTATTAAGAGTCTTGTTCAAGGTCACATAGCTGGAGCGAGAACAACGAGCAGAGCCCATGCTTTACGGTTCCCAGTGAAATGCTCTGTAACCCACACAAAACTTTGAAAGATCAAGGACAATTCTAGGGAAGATGAAACTCTTGGCTAGAGAGTACTGGGCAGTGCTGTAATGACCAGGACTTGGCAGTATAGGTGAGGTGATTAATCATTCTAAATTGGGGAATTTCAGAATTAAGGCCATTCAACCGAGCATTTAAAGGCATAGGTTCCCTTTAAGTCCCATCCCCTGAAAATAATTAAAAAAAAAAAAAAAAGAGAACAGGAAGTTCTGGTCGTGGCTCGATGGAAATGAATCTGACTAGCATCCTTGAGGACACAGGTTTGATCCCTGGCCTCACCCAGTGGGTTAGTGATCTGGCGTTGCCGTAGCCTGGGGTGTAGGTCACAGATGCGGCTCAGATCCTGAGTTGCTGTGGCTGTGGCACAGGCCGGCAGCTACAGCTTTGATTCAACCACCAGCCTGGGAACCTCCATATGCTGCAGGTGCGGCCCTAAAAAGACAAAAAATAAAAATAAAAGTAAATTAAAAAGGGAACAGAAAAAGGATTAGAAATACTTTTAATCTCTTCAGGCAAAGGAATTGGGCTACTAGAACATGGAACCTTTACAAGATGTGATTCCTCAATTTTTTTTAAAAATGTTTTTTATTTATTTTTGATTTTTTTTAATTTTTAAAAAATTGGATTATAGTTGACTTACAATGCTGTATTATTTTCAGATGTACAGCAAAGTGAATCAGTTATATATATAGATAGGGCCATTCAAAAATTTTTTAATTGAAATATCATTGATATTATATGTTACATGTGTACAACATAGTGATTCACAATTTTTTAATTTTATTTTTTAATTGCTTTTTAGGGCCACCCCTGCAGCCTATGGAGATTCTCAGGCTAGAGGACCAAATGGAGCTATAGCTGCTGGCATACGCCACAGCCAAAGCAACGCAGGATCTGAGCCACCTCTGTGACCTACACCATTGCTCACGGCAACACCGGATCCTTAACCCACTGAGCGAGGCCAGGGATCGAACCTGCAACCTGGTTCCTAGTCGGATTCATTTCCACTGCGCCACAACAGGAACTCCGATTCACAATTTTTAAAGGTGATACTCCATTTGAAGTTATTGTAAAAATATTGGCTATATCCCCTGTGTTGTACCATGTGTCCCTGTAGCTTATTTTATACTTAATATAAAGTATTAGTCCTCTACCCCTATTGTTCCTTTCCCCTTGCCCTTCCCCACTGGTCATCACTAGCTTGTTCTCTATATCTGTGAGTCTGATTATTTTTGTTATAGTCACTAGTTTTTAACCCTTTTAAGAAATTTTAAATTTTTTTTATTTTTTACTTTTTGCTTTTAGGACTGCATGTGCAGCAACACGGCCATTCCTAGGCTAGGGGTTGAACTAGAGATGCAGCTACTGGTCTACGCCACAGCCACAGCCGCGAAGGATCCTAGCCGCATCTGTGACCTACACCACAGCTCATGGCGATGACAGACCCTTAACCCACTGAGCAAGACCAGGGATCGAACCCACATCCTCAAGGATGTTAGTCCAGTTCGTTACGTCTGAGCCACAACGGGAATCCCCTTTACCCTTAATTTTTAAAAAAATGTTAGTGCCACACCTAAGCAGATGGAAGTTCCCAGGCTAGGGGTTGAATTGGAGCTGCAGATGCAGCCTACACTACAGCCATAGCAATCCGGATCTGAGTGGCATCTGTGACCTATGCCACAGGCTGTGGCAATGCTGGATCCTTAAGCCACTGAGTGAGCTTAGGCATCGAACCTGCATCCTCATGGACATTATGTCAGGTTCTTAACCTGCTGAGCCACAGCGGGAACTCCCAAACCTTAGTTGTTAAAAAGATCTTTGTCTATGAGGACAGAGACAGATGAACATGGTGAAGACAATTACTTCAGGGTTGAAAACCATAAAGAAAGAGCAGACATCCCCAAGCACCCACTAAATGTCATAAAACAAAGAACAAAGGGGCTTCCTCTCTCTTCAGAGCTGTATTTTAACAGGGAGGGATTCTAATTCCATCGGTTCCAATGGAGCCTTGGAGAAGTATTTCTACGGCCAAGAAGCTGTAGCTCCTTATGAAATAATTGGCCAGAAAAGTGCATTCATCATAACCAACAGGTTGGCAGCCTTTGTCATCCTGTTCTTTGTCCCCTTCAGTCGTGAAGCTGCGTATTTGTTACACTGAAGGACTCTTAGGAAAGTGGTGAGCAAGCAATAAATGCCTCTGGGAGGTGTGTGGGCGCAGGAGTGTGCATATGGGTGGTGTGTGTATGGGCCTGTGTGTGTTTCATCCAGAAACAGTTTGCTACAATCGGTCATTTTCAAGGGCAACGTTAAAACCATTCATTCATCAGTCCTATTCTAGGACCACATCAGCTACCTCCCTAGAGCAGAAGCCCATGCTGTGTTAGGCTCTTGAGTTGCTGGTTGGTTGGAAGGTTCCTGGGGGAAGGCTGAGCAGTTGGGGTTTGGGCTGGGAGAGAAAGAGGGGGGAGTGAAAGGGCACTCAAGGACTCCAGGTGGGAGTTCCCATCGTGGAGCATCGGAAACAAATCCGACTGGGAACCATGAGGTGGTGGGTTCGATCCCTGGCCTCGCTCAGTGGGTTAGGGATTCAGTGTTGCTGTAAGCTGTGGTGTAGGTTGCAGACGCTGCTCGGATCCTATGTGGCTGTGGCCAGCAACTATAACTCCAATTTGACCCCTAGCCTGGGAACCTCCACAGCTCCATATGCTGAGAGTGTGGTCCTAAAAAGCAAAAAAAAAAAAAAAAAAAAAGGACTCCAGGCAAAAGCTCGTTTGGAATGGCAATAAGGAATTAGCTTGATTTTTCTTTCTTTCTTTCTTTTTTTTTTTGGCCACACCCATGGCATATGGAAGTTCCCAGCCCAAACATATCGAATCCAAGCCTCAGCTGCAACCTACGCTGCAGCTATGGCAATGCTGGTTCCTTAACCTGCTTCATCACAGCAGGAACTCATAGGCTGATATTTTAACAGAGGTGTGCTGGCTCACAGCAGCCCTGAATGCATGCCCAGCTTGTGGCATCTGCCTTTACTTTGTACGCACAGGTTTGCAAGGCCAGCCCTCAAGAGCAATTTCTCACACTTGGGTCCACAGCTCGTTTGTGCATAAGGATCCCTTGGTGTGTTTGTCACAAAGACAGATTTCTGGATTGCTCCCTGCAAATGTGTGTTTTAATAAACGAGCTTCCCAAGTGATGCCTGAACAGCTATAGGTTTTGATCTGTTCCTTGAAAAGTGTATTCAAAGGATAAGAAGATGCCCATGGTTCAGAAAACAGCGTGGCCTTAAACCAAGTGAAAAGGGAGATCGAAATTATTTCCTCAGACAGAAGGAAAGCCCGGGTGTGATGTAACGGCTTTCAAACAGCTTTAACTGGCGGGTGCTCCAAAAACTTGAGGAAGAGACCTAAGCTCAACTTTTATTAGTGATTCCAATACATGTATTAATTTATTGATAAGCAGAAAAAAAGAATGAAATAACGCCACTTGCAGCAACAGGGATGGACCTAGAGATGACACTCAGTGAAGTAAGTCAGACAGAGAAAGGCAACTATCATATGAGAGCACTGATATGTAGAGTCTAAAAAAAATGATACAAGTGAACTTATTTACAAGACAGAAACAGACTCACAGACGTAGGAAAAAAACCTACGGTTACCAAAGGGGAAAGGGGAGAGGAAGGGATAAAATTAGGAGGCTGGGATTAACAGATATGCATGACTATATATACAATAGCTATATACAACAGATACACAATATATATACAATAGGACCTCATAATCAACAAGGACCCACTGTACAGCACAGGGAACTATATTCAATATCTTATAATGACCTATAAAAGAACAAAATCTGAAAAAGAATATATACATATATATATATACATACACATAACGGAATCACTTTTTTGCATACCTGAATCATTGTCAATCAACTATACTTCAATTGAAAACCAATCAGAATGGAAAAAAAAAAACAAAAAACAGAGAGATCACATATTAGCACTTAACTATATGTCAGGCGTAATTCCAAAGACATTACAAGGCATCCGATTTGGGGGCCTGCACCATTAACTACTATATTCATGTGCCTCCCTTTGTTAACTTATATCTTCCTTTCACTGAGTTACAAATACATTGGAAGCGGCATGACAGCAGGGGCCAATTCTGTCTTGTTCACTTCTGTTTTCTCAGGGTTTCACAGAATCCTGAGCTGCCCAATGAAATTTTTTTTTCTTACTTTTTACAGCCGAACCTGTGCATAGGGGAGTTCCCAGGCCAGGGTTCAAACTGGAGATACAGCTGAGGCCTATGCCACACCCATGGCATCACCAGATCCTCAACCCACTGAGCCAGGACAAGGATCAAACCTGCATCCTCACAGAGACAATGTCAGGTCCTTAACCCACTGAGCTATAACAAGAATTCCTCAATCAAACATGTTTAATGGCATAAAGAAGAAAATTTCAAGATGTGTGCATTTTGGACTAAATCATTCACATTTTCTCTAAAGATGTGAATATGCTTGTTAAAAAGAAACCACTCAAACAGCCAACATGCAAACTGGTTATTGCTCTGTTCTGGTGGTTACTGATAGCTCAGGTCACACGATGTGTTAAGATAAAACGATGAAATCTTAATCCTTAGGTTCCTCTGCAGAGAAGCCTTCTGCATTCATCTAGTGAAAATATTCGTGTTCACTTTCTAAATTACACCTTAAAACCAAAGCCTGCTCTGTAGGCCACTGAGCTAGAGGCTGGGAAGAGCCATCTATCTTTAGATGCAATGATGGCGCCATAAGCAATCTCACACTGGGAGTTATTGATGGGCCAGTGCTGACAGCTCAATTTGGCTGGGCACTGCTTTAAGGTTCTTCCTAGACTTCAATGCAAATAGAGCATCACACCCTTTCCCAAAGGCCAAGTCCGGGGGCAAAGGCAGAGTTCTGGCTCCAAGTGAAGCATGTCTGTTCCTCTCAAGATTAAATACAGAAAAGAGAATGTCAGAATTTCAGAAGGAACCATAGGCGTCCTTTCATCTAAACCTTCACTTCAGAGATAAGAAATATTAAGCCTGGAGCAGGGATGATGCTAAAATACTCAGGAAGTTTTCTTTCTTTCTTTTTCTCATTTGCTGCTTTTTTAAAAATTATTTTGTATTAAAGTATAGTTGATTTGCAGTGTTGTGCCCATTTCTGCTGTAAAATGACCGAGTCATACATATATATACATTTCTTCCTCAGATTATCCTCCATCGTGTTCCATCACAACAGACTGGATGTAATTCTCTGTGCTATAGAGTAGGGCCTCATTGCTTATCCATTCTAAATGGAGTAGTTTGCATCTACTAACCCCAAAATCCTAGTCCACCCCACTCCTTCCCCCTCAGCAGCAAGCACAAGTCTGTTCTCTATGTCTGTGAGTCTGTTTCTGTTCTGTGGATGGTTTGTTTGTGCCACATTTTATTTATTTATTTATTTATTTATTTTTGTCTTTTGTCTTTTTGTTGTTGTTGTTGTTGCTATTTCTTGGGCCGCTCCCGCGGCATATGGAGGTTCCCAGGCTAGGGGTTGAATCGGAGCTGTAGCCACCGGCCTACGCCAGAGCCACAGCAACGCGGGATCCGAGCCGCGTCTGCAACCTACACCAGAGCTCACGGCAACGCTGGATCGTTAACCCGCTGAGCAAGGGCAGGGACCGAACCCGCAACCTCATGGTTCCTAGTCGGATTCGTTAACCACTGCGCCACGACGGGAACTCCTGTGCCACATTTTAGGTTCCACATGTAAGTGATATCATATGGTATTTGCCTTTCTCTTTTTATAAATTTTTAATTAAAGTATAGTTGATTTACAATGTTGTGCCAATTTCTGCTGTACAGCAAAGTGACCCAGTCATGTGTATATATGACCATGTGTATATATATACACATGGTCTTATATTATCTCCCATCATGCTCTACCCCCAGAGCCTGGATAGAGTTCCCAGTACTATACAGTAGGGACTCAGGAAGTTTTCTGTATGGGCGCTGCTCAAACAGGCGGGCAGGAAATAGACCGTCAGTGACCCGATCACAGGGAAATCCAGGAGGTTCCAAGAAGCAGCCAAGGTGGCCTTGCAGAGGGCTTCAGCAAAGACTGTCCATCAACTGATATAAAGGCATTTCAATAATTTAAACAGCAGGCAGAGGGAGAGGGTGTGGAGAAAAGGGAACACTCCTACACTATAGGTGGGGATGTAAACTGGTGCGGTCCATTTTGGAGTTCCCTGTGCTGTAAAATAGGTCCTTGTTGTTTCTCTCTTTTATACGCAGTGGTATGTATCTGTTCAGCCCAAACTCCTAATTTATCCCCCTCACTCCCTGTTCCTCTTGGTAACCACAAATTCATTCTCCCTCTCTGAGTCTATTTCTGTCTTGTAAATAAGTTCATTCACTTTATTTTTTTTTTTTTAGATTCCACAAATAAGTGATATCATATGATATTTGTTTTTGACTTACTTCCTAAGTAGATAACCTCTAGGTCCATCCATGTTGCTGCGGCTAGCATTATTTGGTTCTTTTTTTTAATGGCTGAATAATCAGAAATGGATTTTCATTTCACCTTGCAAAAGAGGACTCAGTCTCTGTTTTCTGTACAGGTATACATTTAGCCCAGTTCTGCACACTGCACTGGGTTCTCTGTGGAGGAAGATGAATTAGACAATCCCCAATCCTGGAAGCGTTCTGTGTTTATATAAACCTTCTCCTTGTCCTCCTTTGCCCTCACCCCTAACACTCACACGTATCTTTTATCTTAGCTCAAGACGAACACTTTTCTAATTCCTCCGTCCTGTGATATCATCACCATCACATGACTTCCACAATGGGTCCCTATTTATTGAACTTCCAATTGAACTTCACACTTAAAAACTCTCATCACAGTAAAATATTCCTTAAGTTATCCTTAAGTATAACCTTACATATATGCATTTCATGGGTTTCCACTGTCATAAATTTCACCTCTTTGGGGAAGACTCAAAGCCAACTGGTAATGCCAAATTGTGAGATTTTCCCAGGAGGCTTGGTTGAGAACCTCTTTTGGTTTTTTTCTAGCAAGATATGGGACTCCTGGGAAAAGAATTCTGAGAGTAAATGGATGTTCTTAAATATCAATTTTTTTTAAATCCATAGAGTTAATATTTCCCCTGTCTACTTCAACTTGTTATTACAGTCATCAGAAAAGTTATTCCACATGGAAGGGCTCTGTAAGTGGCAATCACAATGCAGACTGAGAATATTAATGTTTCTCCTTCCTCCACTCTTTCCCTCTTGCAGGGAGAGTGTTAGTCTAACTCCTACTCATCAGGTAAATGTATTCCTAAGAGTTCTTCATAATCAAGACTCTCCATAAGAATGCAGTCAAGTCCTCTGCCTCTCAGTGTCCCCTTTTCTACAGTCTATTCTTAAGTTGCAGCAACAGGGAACTGGAGTAGGGAGAAACCACATATACCATAAACATCTATTATCAAGAAATAATAGAGACCAGTCAACTCAATGGGGCAGTTAGAAGCAATAAGCAAATATGGAGGTGACTTTGGAGGGTAGACCAGCTCTTTCTCTCTCAGCACTGATCTCTCCAGCTTTACCTGTAGTGAGGAATCTGGGCCAGTCAGAAATCCAGGCACCAGCGAGCAAGGAGTGAGTGTCAGAAATGAGGAGAAGGGAGCTTCCTGGATCCTGAATGTAGCCTTCAGGTGACTGCCCCCACCGTCTACCTGTATGGTAGGTCTTGTGTTCACCTATCTTCTCTACCTCTGTAATCCTGGATAATTAGAGGTTGATGAGAGGATTCTAACACTGGATGATTCAGATTCTAATGCCAAGGCTCTGGGAATAGAGCTCCTTATCCGGAGACTACATTTCCTAGCCTTTGCAGCTAAATATGGTCACGAGACTCAGTTTGGGCTAGTGGAATGAAAAAGGAAGTGGTACATAAAATGTCTCCATCTCATGTTTAGAATGAGGAGGAAAGAAACCTGGTTGTCTTCTGTTTCATATTTTTCCTTCTCCAAGGCTTGAAAATGGAGAAAACTAGAACAATCAGCCACTTTGGACCCAGAGGTGAAGCCAAATATGGAACATGTCAGGGCTTGCTGCCTGGATCCCTGGATGGCACTGTGGAGTAAAGCTATTATTGACCCACCAGGGTCTGTTAGCTACCTCCACACTGGTTATGAAAAAAAAAAAATACACTTCCAGCTTATGCAAGACATACATCTTTAGTTCTCTTTCTACAGTGTGCCTTAGGCTTTAACCTACAAGATTTCATCCATCCAGTATACCTGGAATAGGCAGAAACAATATAACAAATCCTGAGGTAATGCAAACTAGGAAAGAAATTCCAACACTGTAGATGGAATTAATAATCATGACATCTTGTATAGTAAACATGATAAATCAGTGCTGAGATGTTAAATGATGAGATGAGAAAGAGAAAAGTACTGAAAGCCTAATTGGGGCAAAGCTTCCAGGAAGCCACTTTGTCTATTCTGAGTTGATTGTTCTATTCAGTGACAAATGAAACTTTGTAGCATTTGAACTTTATTTGAATTCTTTCTCCCCCTCTCATAATAGTCATGCCACCCTTAAATTTTCTATGAATGGTTGCTGCAGAACAATTTTAAATATCAGTAAATCATTGTGTCTAATGTAATTTTTTTTTAAAGAAAAAAAGAGATGTCTATCTTGCAAACCCAGGAATAGATAGAGGGAAATAAATCATTAGAGCAGTATGGTATTAATATGGTGCTGTCAAGTTAATAGGCATTAGTCAAAGATACATGACTCAAAACATGAAGATGGAAGCCTGAAAGAAAGATGACATCTCATCTCATCCAGTCCACATAAGTATGAGGAAATATAGTAGTAAAATCATGATGATAGGGTTTAAGTAAAACTACTTTGAGAATATTATGAAATTTCTAGGTATAATTTGGAATCCTGATTAAAATTCATAAGGAATAGTAAAAATGTTATTCTGCTCTTTCCTGACAACTCTTGCTCTAAAAACATAAGATTAAGTATGACCACGGCTGATTCACAAAGCAATAGCCAGTCACTGTGGCCCAATGACACCCTGAATCCAATGGACAAATTGAAATTCCATGAGTCAGAGGACTTAAAGGTTCAGGAGCATGAAAGGCAGCTTGCTGGGGTCCAGAAAAGGGGAGAAAAAGACAAGAGGTGCTTTCATAAGGAAATAAGAAGGAGATGAGCTTAATGAGTGTGTTTCTAAGAAATCTTTTATTTTTACCTTTTTCCTTCTCTTTCTCTCTCTCTTTCTTTCTTGGCTACACTTGCAGCTTATGGAAGTTCCCGGGCCAGGGAATGAATCCAAGCCACAGTTGTGGCAACACTGAATCCTTTCACCCACCGCATCAGGCCAGGGATCAAACCTGAACCTTCACATTGACCCCAGCAGCTGCAGTCATGTTCTTAACCCAAGGTGCCACAGTGGAAACTCTCTTTTTTTAAATTTATATTTGTATCTTAAAAACTCAGCAATAGAATGAAGAGTGCTGAATCCAGCTGAACTGAAAGACATTAAATATAATTAACCAGTTTTTTCACTGGTGTGATTTTTGCTTCTTAAAGAAAAGCAAGAAGGGTGGGAGGAAGGAAGGGGGTGAGAAGAAATGAGTGTGTTTTCATTATGCCAAGTTACAAGAAGTGTGAGTGTTGTATTGTTTCTGCCTATTCCAGGTGTACTGGATGGATGAAATCTTGTAAGTTATAGGCTAAGGCACAGGGGGCCAATGACAGAGCGACAGTTGCCTACAGAGTCAGAGCAGCCTGGGGCCCCTAGTTTCAGGGATTTTTTTCCTCCTGCAGGCACCACAGGGTTTTGATTTCAAAGCTCAGAGTGGTGCGTCCTTCAGGAGGGAAATGAAATAATAGCTTGGGTCTTTTTCTTGATCACTAGAACAAACTCACACAAATATCCACCTTAGAGTGTTTCCCCCACAGGCAAGGTCACCTTTATTTAGAACAAAACATTTCATTTCATAACCACAAATGTTCTACAATTCTGCAGCCTTACTTTGCTAGAACTCCTGACATCAGTGTATTCCAAGGATGCACCTGTCTCTGAAGTGCAGTTTTGTTGTGCCCTAGGCATGTCTAAGAAGGGACCCTTCTTTTTTTTTTTTTTTTTAATGGCTGCGCCCTCAACACATAGAAGTCTTTCGGGCCAGGGACTAAATCCAAGCCACAGTTGTGACCTATGCCACAGCTGCTGCAATGATGGATCTTTAACCCACTGTAGTCAGATTCTTAATCCACTGTGCCTCAGTGAGAACTCTCAGAAGGAACCCTTTTTAAAAGGTGGCATGGAGTTCCCCATCATGGCGCAGCGGAAACGAATCTGACTAGGAACCATGAGGTTGAGGGTTCAATCCCTGGCTTCGCTCAGTGGGTTAAGGATCTGCGGTTGACATGAGCTCTGGTGTAGGTCACAGACTCGGCTCGGATCCCAAGTTGCTGTGGCTGTGGTGTAGGCCGGTGGCAACAGATCTGATTGGACCCCTAGCCTGGGAACCTCCATATGCCACAGATGCGGCCCTCAAAAGACCAAAAAAAAAAAAAAAAGTGGCATGTTCACGTGCTTTATCCACTAAGAATCACTAGTGATTAGGGAGAGAATATGAAGTGGTAAAGGGTTGTTTTAGGCAGACAGACTAGCATTTGCAAAAGCTCAGAGGCATGAATGAGCAGACAGTACTTAGTACAAATGGGTCAGATCTTTCTGATGCTTATTGATGCCTAAAATTTCTTACACTGCAAAATTGGAATTAAAAGGCTTAAAATGCAAATATCTTCTGAAACGGTCCCATCAGCAATCTTATTACACTAAATTCTGATTAGTCCATCAGGCAACTGGTATAAGGCCAACATCAGTTCTTTCTTTCCTGTTTCTGTAGGGAGGACAGGATAAAAGCGTGGTGCTTGAAAGCTACAAAGAGGTGAGGCTACGGACATTGGCAAATTTGTCCGACCTATACTTGAAAGACTGGTTGATCTCCAGATCATTAAGCAAATTGATTAAGTAAATTATAGGCATGCAATTATTATTTCAATTTTCTCCAAGACAAATGCATTTAAAAAGTGAATCTAAGATGATTAATGGATTTAGGGATGTTCTCATGATGCCATCCTTTTGATAGATTCTTGGGAAAGATTTTCTCTTTTTTGCTTTTGTCCTAATTGTGCAGCAAAATTTTGTCAGTTTCCCTTTTCGAGCTTTAATTATTATTTTTAATTTTAGCATGTAATTTAATTGAACCTCAAATGGTCTGAAACGATACAGAAGCATTCTTAGATAACAGAAAGCTGTGATCTGAATATTTGTGCCGCAACCAATTCCCAAATTCATATGTTGAAATCTAATGCTCAATGAGGTGGTATTAGGAGTCTTTTGGAGGTAATTAGGTTATGAGGGTGGAGCCCCTGTGAATGAGATCAGTGCCCTTATGAAGGAGATGCCCACAGTGCTCCCTAGTCTATGAAGAAGAGCAGGCTCTCATCAGATACCAAATCTGCCAGCACTATGATTTTGGACTTCCCAGCCCCCAGAACTGTCAGAAATAAATATTTGTTGTTTATAAACCACCCGATCTGCCTGAATGGACTAAAGCAACAGGTAAATTTATCTTTCCAAATGAACATGTTTTCCACTCAACAAGTAAGCTTCAGGTCTATTTTCCATCCATCCATCCATCCAGCCATCCATCCATCCATCCATCCATCCACACATCCTCTTGCCATTCTCTATGTTCTCAGCATCTATGCTCTTCTTAGAACTAAGCTGAGGGAGTTCCCATTGTGGCACAGTGGAAACAAATCCGTCTGGTATCTACGAGGATGTGAGGTCAATTCCTGACCTTGCTCAAGAAGGTAGGGATCTGGCATTGCCGTGAGCTGTGGTGTAGGTTGCAGGCTCCTGTGTTGCTGTGGATGTGGCATAAGCTGGCAGCTGTAGCTCCTATTTGACTCATAGTCTGGGAACTTCCATATGTCATGGGTGTGGCCCTAAAAAAAAAAGCAAAAAAAAAACTAAGCTGAGACATCAAATGCTATGATAACTGACCTCATGAAGTTATAATTTCCAAATCTTTATGCCTAATAGTAAATGAATTTTGGAGATAATCAAATCCATGCCAAGGAATTCTTTTTCTACAGCTTCATGGAAAAATATAGATAGTAGACATGTGGTAACTACACATTCTATATACAGGAGCTTTAATAAATTAGCAAAATACTAGAGCTCTACCTACTTGGAGAGAGAAAGAGCCAGAACATATTACTAAAACATTCAAATAAGATATTCAAGTTGAGATAAACTTCCCAGAGCAAAGACAGCTCCTTTTTGGATGGAGAACAATAGCTTCATCCATTCATCCCTCTATTTCTTCAATCTTTATTGCCTATCTACTATCTTGTAGGTATCGTTAGGCCCTAGGGAAGCAGAAACAAAAGCCTTACTCTCTTAAAGAATAGGAAAGGCAATAGAGTGTGGTGAGAGCTAAGAGAAAGGCTTCTCCCAGATGCTATAAGAGCACAGAAGAGGGACACCGAATTCAGGCCACGTGGTCAAGAGGGATTCCCACTCAAGGGAAATGACTCTTGAGGGTGTTGGAAGATGAGCAGCAGTTTGCTTGGCAAAACAGGAGGCAGGTGGAAAATGGTGACTGGGGCAAAAAAAAAAAGCACATGTTGCCCAGATATGAGGCATAAAGAACAAACACGTTATTTTGAGAACTGGAGATGATTCAGAAGAGCCTGTGGTGTCCTGGTGTGCGTTTTGGCACAGGAGGGCAGACAGTCAAGGGCAAGATAATAGGGGGCACTGTGTGCCAAGCTAGACGATTCAGCTTTGCCCTGAGAATTAGAGGGCACAAAGAAGAATTTTTATTTTATTTTATTTTATTTATTATTTTATTTGTCTTTTTAGGGCTGCACTTGCAGCATATGGAGGTTCCCAGGCTAGGGGTTGAATTGGAGCTGTAGCTGCCCACCAGCCTACACCACAGCCACAGCAACGTGGGATCCGAGCCATGTCTGCAAGCTACACCACAGCTCACAGCCAGATCCTTAACCTACTGAGTGAGGCCGGGGATTGAACCCGTGTCCTCCTGGATACTAGTTGGGTTCGTTAACTGCTGAGCCATGACAGGAACTCCCAAGAAAGGATTTTTAAAGCAAGGCTTGACTTTCAGAATGACTGCTCACTCATACAAATAATAATATTAATCATGATAATCAAGTGATCGAAACCTTGATACAAAAAAACTGAAAACATGAATAGGCAGGTCACAGAACAAGAACCAGTTAGAGTTCATAAACATATGAAAACATGTTCAACTTCATTTAGAAAATATCCAGCTTTCATTTTTCAATTATTGAATCAGTAAATATACTACTTAAATGCAAACATTCAGTTCTGGCAAGTGTGAGTGAGACAGTCGGTCTCGAATAGTACAGAGAGAATAATCTGTTACCTCTTTTCTGAGATGCACTTGGGTAAAATATATCAAAAACTTCAAAAATATTCATACCCTTTAACCTCATGATCCCACTTCTAGCAACTGATCCAAAGGAAATAACAGAGGTAAGAATTACAGATTCAACCACAAAGCCATTCACTTAGTGTTAAATAAAATGATTTTTTCGAAAGAGGACACAACATGTTACACAATAGAGGAATGGTTAAATTATGGCTCCTTTGTTTTATTTTGCAGGCTACAACTTGGTCATCAAAATAATATTTTAAAGTAATTTTTAATGCTATGGGATAATGTATTATATATACACCATGTGAAGAAATCAAACAAAGTGAAACAGGGACATGATTCCAATGGGGACTAGGAAAAAAAAAACCCAACTATACATGAATTAAAAAAAATTTTGGGGGGCGGGCTGCACCTGCAACACGTGGAAGTTCCTGAGCCAGGGATCAAACCCATGCCATAGCAGCAACTCAAGCTGATGCAGAGACAACCCCGGCTCCTTAACCTGTTGAGCCGCAAGAGAATTCCTGCACATGCTTTTTTTTTAACTAGAAAGAAATGCATCCCTATTTTTTAAATGGTTCTATTTAAGAAATGAGAAACTTCTACTTTCTTCATTATGTCTCCCAGGCATCTTCTGAGGCTTAAGAAAAAATGATATGAGCAGGGATCATTTTTATGTCCTAAGGTTATTTTTTAAAGGCAATATTCATTTATCTGCAACATGGAGGCTGCACTGGAAGGTCAAGAAAAAGATAAGAGGAAGAGCCCACTCGGGGGTGGCTGTAGTGAGCCAGAGAAAGGGGTATGGGTCCAGGCAAGTCAGTGGCAAGGCATGGAGAAGGAGAGAAGGCTTCAAAGGATGCTAAGGAGGAAAGAATCTCAGAAAATCCATACTGCCAGGAATTAGGGCACAGGAGGACGGAGGAGCCAGGACGCTCTCAGGTTCTCAGTCAATCTGGGGAAGCAGCTGGTTTGCAGGAATAATACGATGAAACCCTCCCCTGGGGATCTGTTTTGTCTGTGGTGGCTTTGGAACGGCCACGTGAAGACATGCAATACACAGTTGCCGTTGCAGATCTGGACCTCAGGAGACAGATGTGGATGTCATCAGGATCTCTGGGAAACCTGGAGTCAGAATTTGGGGGAGGAGTTCCCGCTGGGGTGTGGTGGGTTAAGAATCAGACTGCGATGGCTCGGGTCACAGTGTGGGCGAGGGTTCCATCCCCAGCCAGCACAGTGGGTTAAAGGATCCTGCACTGCCACAGCTGTGGCTCATCAGATTCAACCCCTGGCCTGGGAACTCCCACATGCCTCCGGTACGGCCATTTAAAACAAACAAACAAAAAAAAGTGTCTCCTGCAAATTTTTTTTCTCTACCAGTTTCTGCTTTTAATGGAACAGCCACATAGATAACCAGTCACACAGAGAAGATTCAAAGCCAAGCCCTGAAGAGGTCAAATCCTGCCTGTTTGCATTATACTCTGATGCATCCACCAAAAAAATACTGTACATTTCTTCTTCGTTTCCTTTCCCCACAGTGAAAGACTCTCCTAAGTCTTTTTTTTTTTTTCCACTCATTTTTTGAACTCTCTTCTAGAGAACTTTGTGAGAAAGCCTTCATTCCACTTCTACGGTCCCTTGATTACATATTAAGGGCCTGATTCTGAACTTGCACAGCTCTGCAGAGCTGGCACCCTCTCCCTGCAGCAGGCACCCCGGTGGGGCCTCCAATTTTGCAAGAAAGGATTTCAGCGCCAAGGTTCTGCAGAGACTGATTGGCTCAGCATGGGCTCTGCCAGGCCCTGGAGCTGGGAAGACGCCACCGCCGCCTGTCACTTCAGAGGGAATGAGGAAGAATGCGGCTGCTCTCAGAAAGGGGATAATCAGAGTACAGCTCCCTCAGAATGGGGAAAGGGAGTGGACAGAACCAGCTCCTCTCCTGTATCTCCCACGGAACACAGGTACGCTAACCAATCCCAAGTCTGAGTTGTTCCTGCACGGTCCAGACAGGCAGAATCAACCCAAACCAAAATCATCTGGAGGGCAGATGCTAAGAAGTGCTGGGGTTTCCCATCTGCAGAGGCGCAGAATACATCATTTTTTCAGATTCTCAGAAGAACCAAATGAAACTTGAACTCTTCTGTGCATTCTAAAACATTTATCACTAGGGCCATATAACTCTCCTTCTTTTTTTAGGGCTGCACCTGTGGCATAGGGAAGTTCCCAAGCTAGGGGTCCAACTGGAGCTATAGCTGCCGGCCTATGCTACAGCCACAGCAACACAGGATCCAAGCCTCGTCTTCAACCTACACCGCAGCTCCTGGCAACGCCAGGTCCTTAACCCACTGAGGGAGGCCAGGGATGGAACCCGCATCTTCGTGGATACTAGTCAGGTTTGTTTCCCCCGAGCCACGATGGGCATTCTGCATTCTGATGGGGAAAAAGTCATTATTTGAGTTGATAAGAAAAATCTATGTTTTTCATTTATACTCTTTATTAAGACAGAGAAGTGACATATTTTCAGCCTGCTCCCTGCTGCAAGCAGTTAAAGGAATAAATGCTAGTTTTCTGTGAAAATCTTTATTTATTTATTTATTTATTTATTTAGTCAAATGAATTGATCACCTCTGTAGTTGTGTAATGATCAGAACAATCCAATTCCTGTGAAAGTCTCTTGATTGTGGTTCTTTGAGCCCCAACACGTGGGCAGAGAAAGAACGAAGAGTCTGAAGGGAGGATGTCCCCCCCAAAGGGGAAAGGAAGTGAGGGAATCTACTAGTGGGATACACCTCAAAAGAAATGTTACCTGCTTACTATTCCGCCCCAGCGTCAAGCTGGCTGAAAAGCTGTAGCCAAGCCCTGAAGGTCCCGCCTATCCCAGAGAACTGCTCACGTCTATGAGTTGCCTAACAAAGCCGATGCTGCCGCTTCATGAACGAGTGTCCACGTTAACAGTGTGATTTCAAGATGCAATGATCTTCTGGGCCGCTTACATGGGAAGACAAATACTAAGAATAATTCATCGATAACAGACTTTTCCTTCACTACTGTGAGACAGTTAACATGCTTTCCCAACTCAGCTGACGCTCGGTCTTGCTTGTAAATACGATTGATTTTATGTAAGTGTCATAGACGTCACTCGCGGTGGGGCATCATGGCAATGTCCACCTAATGAAAAGTCATCTTGCTGTTGTTGGGCGGGGGGCAGCGGGGAGGGCAGTAGCGACCAAACCAGGGACTGTGTTCCCAGAGGTCTGGCTTCAGCTATTGACTTTATTATTCTGTGCTCAAGGCTCCATTTTCACAACGCAGTGCTGTTTGTTCGGAGGCTAAACCCCCAGTACTTTTTCTTGTTTGGCTACCCCTTGACATTCTCACAGGCCAAGAGAGTCTCCCTGACTTTGGTAAATATCACAGGAACTAATCACAGTTGTGGACTCACTTTAAAAGTTACCCAGGAGTTCCCGTCGTGGCGCAGTGGTTAACGAATCCGACTAGGAACCATGAGGTTGCGGGTTCGGTCCCTGCCCTTGCTCAGTGGGTTAACGATCCGGTGTTGCCGTGAGCTGTGGTGTAGGTTGCAGACGCAGCTCGGATCCTGCGTTGCTGTGGCTCTGGCATAGGCCGGTGGCTACAGCTCCGATTCGACCCCTAGCCTGGGAACCTCCATATGCCACGGGAGCGGCCCAAGAAATAGCAACAACAACAACAACAAAAAAAGACAAAAGACAAAAGACAAAAAAAAAAGTTACCCAACCAGGAGTTCCTGTCGTGGCATAGCAGAAACAAATCCAATGCGTATCCATGAGGATATGGGTTCAATCCCTGGCCTCTCTTGGTGGGTCAGGGATCCCGCATTGCCGTGAGCTGTGGTGTAGGTCACGGACGTGGCTCAGATTCCAAGTTGATGTGGCTCTGGTGTAGGCTGGCAGCTGTAGCTCTGAATTGACCCCTAGCCTGGGAACTTCCCTATACTGCAGAGGCAGCCCTAAAAAGCAAAAAACAAAAAACAAAAACAAAAAGTTACCCAGCTGAAAAAAGAGTAGAAGTGGTCTTAGTCCATTCTGCAGCTATAACAAAGTCTGGTTGACTGGTTGGTTTATAAACTACGGAAATTTGTTTCTCATAATTCTGGAGACTGGACAGTCCAAGATTAAGGCACAGACAGATTTGGCATCTGATGAGGGGTCCCCTTCCTTGTTCAGAGATGGCCTTCTTCTCTCTGTGCCCTCACAGGACAAAAGGGTGAGAAATCTGGCTGGGATCTCTTTTATAAGTGCACTAATGCCCTGAGCTTCACCCTCATAATCTAAGTACCTGCCGAAGTCCCTATCGACAAATACCACATGGGGACCAGTTTTCAACATATAAATTGGGCACAGCTGGGGGGCACAAACATTTAGTCTAGAGCAGAAACCAATGTTCATCTAAACATAGGGGTAATGCAATTCCAAAGCCTGGTTTCTCGGGGTCATCTCTCTCAAGAGCACCTGTGCTGGTCCTTTTTTTTTTTTTTTTGTCTTTTTGCCTTTTCTTGAGTCACTCCCATGGCATATGGAGGTTCCCTGGCTAGGGGTCTAATCGGAGGTGTAGCTACTAGCCTACACCACAGCCACAGCAACTCGGGATCCGAGCCGCGTCTGCGACCTACACCACAGCTCACGGCAACGCTGGATCTTTAACCCACTGTACAAGGCCAGGGATCAAACCCACAACCTCACGGTTCCTAGTCGGATTCATTAACCACTGCGCCACGATGGGAACTCTCAGTGCTGGTGCTTCTAATGCAAATACCTGAGGCAGCTTGCTCTTAGCAGAGGCAATAATAATGTTACCACCTGAGAACCTACTCTGTATCAAATATTTAATTTGTCTGATCTCATTTAATATCACAATAACCCTGTAGGGTTGGTCCTATCCCCATTTACTAGATGAGAGAAGTGAGAGATGGTGAGTGGTTTCTCCTAGATCCAGGGCTGGAACCAGAAGCTTCCAGAAGCCTCTTTGCATGCTTCTATGCAATGTCTGGAAACAGGAAAGCAAAGTTACAGGAATAAAACACAGACAGACCTCAGAGGCTCATCACTGTTGTTAAGGACCTTTGCATGAAGCTTGCCATCTAAAGTCGATAAGGATCTGAACCATCCATGTGCATCTGAGCAATATCACGGAATCCGAGACAATGCTCCCACATTCAGGAGGTCAGTCTTTGAACCAAAGGGTCCATAACCATGTACAGACATTAAAATTCTCAAGGACCACTAATCTTGACTTCAGCCATTTTTATTTTGATGTTATTTAAATACACGTGGATGTAGAATGGGGTATCAACATCTTACTCTTAAAGTGCTAATAAAACTATTTTTTAAAGACACACGGAGTTTCCATTGTGGCTCAGCAGAAACGAATCTGACTAGTATCCATGAGGATGCAGGTT
Organism: Phacochoerus africanus; assembly: GCF_016906955.1. Taxonomy (NCBI): domain Eukaryota; kingdom Metazoa; phylum Chordata; class Mammalia; order Artiodactyla; family Suidae; genus Phacochoerus; species Phacochoerus africanus. The sequence goes on from NC_062552.1 coordinate 42,247,144, forward strand.
TGATCCCTGGTGTCGCTCAGTGGGTTAAGGATCCGTCATTGCACTGAGCTGCGTATAGGTCGCAGAAGCGGCTCGGATCCTGCGTTTCTGTGACTGTGGTGTAGGCCAGCAGCTGCAGCTCCAATTCAACCCCTAGCCTGGGAACGTCCATATGCCACAGGTGTGGCCCTAAAAAGACACACACACACACAAGAACCACACAAATGTTCAAATTGGACACAAATGACAAAATCAGTACAGTTCAAATAAGCAACAGCCCATAGCCCTGATGGGGTGCACTCCTTTCTATAGGATGTGCCAGTGTGGGTCACCATTGCCATCCTATACTGGGAATGCAGCTCCTCTTTCTTGTGCATGAAAACTTGAGCAACTAAGAAGCCTGCATTCTCCTCTCCCTTTTATGGATTAAACCCTATGCTACTCTTTTCATGATATAAAAGTAGTGTTGCCACTTACTGCCTTGCAACCTGGGGTGCCTTCTTCCTGCCTCATGTTCCTCATCAGTAAAATGGAGATAAGTAGACAGGACCTCCCCACACGGGGTAATTATGAGGATCAAATGAGTCAATAAATAGGAAAGTTCTCATAATAGTGTCTGGTTCACAGTAAATGCTCAGTAATTATTTATTATTATTATATGATTATTATAAATGTAATTAAGAAAAACGTATACATGGAAACTAAAAGACAGCCCCAATATTCAATTGGTTATAAAGTAAGCATACTAATGATCAAGCATCTGATGAATTTTTTATCCGACATGGGAAGATAAACTAATTAAAATGTTGTGTATATATAGTACAAGCTCTAGGGCAACTAGTAAAAATTTTAAAAGGCGCTATTAAAGGAAGCCAGTAATTGAGATAAAGTGAAATAATAAAAAAATGTTCAACTAGTTCAAAAGACAGGAAAAGAGGAAAAGGGAACAAAAAACCCAGATGGAACAAACATAAAACAATTACAAATGTAGTAGACGTTACTTTTTTTTTTTTTTTTTTTAAGGGCTGCACCTGCAGCATATGCAAGTTCCCAAGCTAGGTGTTGAGTCGGAGCTACAGCTGCTGGCCTACACCACAGCAATGCAGGATCCGAGCCATGTCTGTGACCTATACCACAGCTCATGGCAACGCCAGATCCTTAACCCACTGAACAAGGTCAGAGGTGGAACCCATGACCTTATCGTTCCTAGTCAGATTTGTTTCCGCTGGGCCACAACAAGAACTCCGAAGTGTAGTAAGTAGACTTTAATCCAACTCTACCAATAGTTGCATTAAATGTAAAGGATCGAAACAAATAAATTGAAAGATAATCAGATTGATTAAAAAAGCCACACCCAAGTATATGCAATTGACAAGAAGTCCACGTTACATACAAAGGCATATACAGGTTTAAAGTCAAAGAATAGAAAAAGATATAATCTGCAAAACTAATAAAAAATGCTGAGTGACTATATTAAAGTTTTATTATCATAGAATGAAAATTTAAAATATACAATAACTGCATTCATAGTTAAATTTCTTATCTCTGTCTCTAATGCTTTATCTCCCTATTAAGGAACTCTCAGATGAGTACTGTGAAAAGTAAGACTAAGAAATAAAACAGAATTAATCTTAATACTTTGCTTCATATGCTCTATAGCTACCATATCAAATGTATGAACACCTTTTTATTTTGCTCTTTGAAAGCATATGTTATGGCATGGATTTCTTTGGATGGAGCTCAAATAAAATTGAATAATTAGTGAATAGGAATGTTAGACTGAAAGCTGTGAATGAATTCTAACTAGCTAAAAACAATGTGAACTCTTGTCACTGATTAGTCTCATCTTTCACTATTAAATGACCAAATGCTAAAGATTTCATTTAGCTAGAAGAAGACACTAAAATGGGATCCTATTTTCAGAACTTGGCAACCAAGGCTACTCCTTAATTAAAACAAAACCAGACAAAACAGCTATCTAGCTAAACCAAGATTTTAGCAGCTAAAAGGACAGCAAGATTCTGTTATCGTTAAAAAAAAAAAAAAAAAAACTAGTACTGCCAAAAAAGGGAAAAAATAAAACAAAAAAACTAGCGTGGGAAAACAGAAACATCTTGTCCCACAAGCAAAATCTGGGCCATATTTCTTTCTTGTAGGAGGAAATGAGAATTCCAACACCAGTGTTAACACAGAGTAGGTGTAGATGAAGGGAAATATTTATCAACATGGAGTTAACACCCCTGGTTTTAAAAGACAGATACAGAGATGTTTCAACAAGAACAGATTAAGCACATTCTGCCAACATAGAAAAATGATAGGATTCAATAACTGAGAAAGGCCCTTATTTCCTCTGATCCTCACTGTCTGCATCTGTACCGTGAGGTCCAGGCCCTCTTACAATGGCTGTAAGGGCTGCAAAGATACATGGGGATGGGGATGGGTCTCTAGGTGGCCACCCCTGTGATCAGAGACCCTGGCCAGACGTGAATGATCCAAGAGTAGACACTGTACACCCCAAGCTGGGACAATCAGATCTTCTCCGGCATTCGACATTTCACAACTCATTTCATGCATGCATTCATTCACTCACTCCCTCATTCATTCACTCAACAAATATCTACTGAGCACCTACCAAGGGTACTGTCTTAGTCTCTGTTGAGCAAGTTTACAAAGATATTACCCTCTTAGAACTTGCACTCTATAGGGAGGTACAGACAACAAACACACAAATAAGGCAATATTAAATCCTATACAATGGCCAGACTCTAACAATGGTGCAGTGACAAGGAGCGACTGAGTAAAGATGCAGATACCACAAGTTGGATAGTGAGAAAAGCATTTCTGGGGAGGTGATAAAAAGAAGCCAGTCACATAGAAAATCTAGGAAAGATCCTGCTAGGCGGAAACAGAAAGAAGGCCAGTGTGGCCTGAGGAATAATGAACCAGGGGGTGAACAAAGAGACAAACAGACCAAATTATGCAGGGCCTTGTGGGCTTTGGTGATGTATTTAGATTTCATTCCAGATGTAACCAGAAGCCACTGGAAGGCTTTGTGCATAGAGTCCCATGACCCAGTTTGTGACTGGAAAAGATCACTCAGGCAGAGGGATCTAGAAAAGGGGGTAGAGACTGGATTATAGGAGAGCAAGTACGGAAGCAAGAGACTTGCTAGGAAATGAGTCCAATGTCCAAAGGAAGGTGATGGGGCTAAGATGATGGGGCAGGAAGTGGAGATGGAGGTGCAGCCAACAGACTTTGCTAAGACGGAGAGTGGGGGATAGAAAAGTCAAGGAAGACGGCTGTGCTTATGGCCAAAGTGACCAAGTTCAATGTATCCCCCTTTTTATAAATTATGGTTAGTGCTTGCTTTTTGTCTCGTTTAGGCAATCTTTGTCCACTCCAAATCTTGTTGTCTCTTCAAACTGAGGAAGCTCAGGGGCCATTAAAGGTTGTGTATTGGACAGGTTTGGAAAAATGGCAATGGTTAAGCTTTTTCAAGGCACAGGAAAAAAAAAGGTATTGAGAGGTCAAAAGGGAAGAATCACAGCAGTGCCGAAATGGGTGGAAACTTGCAAGATTCCCTTGACAGTGGGGAGGAGGCAGAATACTAACTCAGGTAGTCAGCGTAGGAGCATGGGCTTCGATACCTTCTTTGATATGGCCATTGATTATCATTTGTGACTTAAGGGCTCCAGGGAGGAACATCCCCACAGGCCTTGTTTACTATAGGGAGTGTACCTACGCCCAAATGGACATTAATCCTTAATCCCCTGTGACTCAGTCTACGGGAAGAAAAGGGCAAAGAAACCATGAGATTTATGGGACATTTCCATCCCTAGGCCCTCTATTGGATAAGGACTGACATAGGTAATTGGGCAAGGCCAATGGGAGAAAACCACATCTTTCTGGACCCCACGTTGGTATTTGGTACCCCCCCCATCTTTAAGGGATAAAAACCCTTGATAAGACAAAAAGAGGGGGGTTCTTCTCCCCACTCCCAGCTGTCCTGGGAGCTATTTGCTTTCCTGTAATAAAGACGTTGCTTGCTTGCTGCCTGTGTGTTCGCGGAGCTCACTCTTTGGCTGCGTAAGCAAGAACCAGATTCTGGTAACATCTTTCCAGCATCAAGGGGCAGGCAGTAATCAAGGACTTACCACTGGAGTTGGCAAGGGGAATTTTTCTTGAGAGAAACTGACAGTAGGAACCATAAATAAATCTGATCTATATCGAGCCTTGGACGGATACCATCCCCATGCTTTTGCTAAAAGCAGCAGTCACCTGACCAGGTTTAGCACAGAAGTCCCCACAGAGTGCTGCACAAACGGAAGATTTGCAGACAACCTTGTCCCTTTCTTGGGAACAAGGTGACTATAAAGAGGTAAAGAGTCCAAAGCACCCATGTTTGTATTGCATCTTTCTAGTGCATCACTTCTGATTGGTTGGTGGTGAGGTAACAGGAGGGGCTCCAGGAATCTGGTGCACAGCCTGAAGTTACCATCCTCCACCCGGATGGGGGCCTCAGTTCCTGCAGAAGAATTTAAAGATTCTGTTCTGTATATTCCTTGAGACAGAACCAGGACCCTGCCCCAGGCTGCACTGTTGTTTCTTGACTGCTCCTCCCTTGTCTCTTCACCCCCTCCCTTCCCTGACTGTTTGAATCTGCCCTTTGGAACTCAGGGAAGGTCCAGGAGGCTGAAGGAAGCTTACTTCTTACAAAGAAAAAATGGGGGATGTGGAAAGAATTGGTACCTAGGAGGGTCCAGCAGGGTCCTGTTGGCTTTTAATAGTCTTGGACTTCAAGGCCCCTTCAAGGAAGATAGAACTCAAAGCCTCTGGCCAAGACAAGAATTAATACACCCTTATCATCGCTCCACCTGTCTCACTGTGATGCCCCCCACCCCTTGAGCAACCTGGTCTACTCCTCCCTGCCCCCTGCTATGTAGCCCACCCCTATGGTGGCCTTAAATGCCACCAACCAACCCGCAAGTGTATGTTAAGACCCCTCTTTCCCCAACCAATCAGCAGGTCAGCAGGAGTATCCTGAGACCTCTCCTCTCCCTGGGTTATAAAAACTGACACGACCACACGTGTTCAGTGTCGGCTCTCCCTGATCATCAGGAAGCCTTCCCACTGCACTATCTGCATCCATTGCTTATCTTAGAAACACTTCTTTCTCTTCAACCTGGCCATGCTGGAAAATTCTTCTTTCCGACCCTCATGCACAGACCATGACAAATAGCACAGGTAAACCTGGATGTCTTCAAGAAAGGAGTTTTTGTATAAAGGATGACTCAGCTATCAATTATAATAAAGATCTGTGGTCACTATTTGGTTTGCTGGTGTCTTTTATAAGACACCTGTGTCATCCTCTAGCTCCTGCCACAGTAACCGGTTTTGTGTGGGTTCCAATCAGCTATGTGCAGTTTGCAACCCGAAGGCCTTGCTTTACCACAATGCCCGTCTCTTTCCATCCCAAGTTTCTCTGCTGACACAGAGGCAGGCACCCCAAGAACCTGTTTGGTACTCATGCATACACAGCCCTGAAGGTCAAGGGAGGTACAATCTGTGGGGAGAAACTCTGGCCCATGGTGGCTGGAAGCCAATGGCTAAAGGCTTTGTTGCCGGAAAGGGGAACCCCTTCCAGAGCCGGAGAACGGGCTTTTGTCTAACACTCCTTGGAAATGAATTGTCCAAGGAGACACACGTGCTGACAAAGCGAGATAATTTATTGAAGGGGCACCCATGCAGAGAGCAGCAGGGTGGGGGAACCCAGAACTACGCTGCCATGTCACTTGCAATCTCTGGTTTGATGGGAATGGGGTTCATTTCTGGGTTGTCTCTGGCCAGTTGTCTTGCTCCGCCCATACTTGCTCTGGCCCAGGGTCCTTTTTGGTGGCACGTGCGGCTCTAGGCCAAGATGGATTCCAGAGCCAAGGATCCTGGGAGGCTGGTTGCCTCCTCCCTCCTACTGGCCCCTCCCAAATCCAAATCCTCCAAATTGGTCTTCAGGGCAGCATCATGTTCCTTATCAGGGCTTCCTGTTGTGAGACAACTCATGCAAGTGGCTATTACATTCCTGGCCAAAGTGGGCGATTCAGTCAATGGTCCCCTAACAGCTTCCCTTTTGCTTTCTCTGGACAGAAGATTCTGTATTATATTTTAATACAGCTGCTCAGGCTTTCCACGGAATCCAGCAACTGGTCTCACAACAGGGGCCAGGATTCCCATTACCCATCTCGGCACTGGCTCCCCCTCCTTCCCTGCTTCACTCCACCTGCCTCCACCTCGGCTCCTGGGCTCTTATTCACCAGTGATGCAGCTGCCTGGAAGCTCTGTCGCAGGCTCTCCTTTTGGGGAACGCAGGTTAAGAGGACACTGAATCAGACTTCTACTCGATTGATTTTACTTCATTAGATTTCCACCCTGGATCAATTTTACACTTTTATAACTTCCAAGGAAGACTCAGACCTTTTACAGGGAAGTACCCATATGAATTAAATCCATCCAGTCAGCTGCACACATCAGCTCCAGGGGAAATTTATTCGGGAATCAACATGATTCTCTGTTAGCCACAGAGCTGCAAACGCTTCTTTTTAGACATCTGTTGGACTGGGGCCAAGATGGCATCAAACTTTACATTGGTTCATGAGATAATCAAGGCACTGAACTCAGGTAAAATAATTCAATAGATGAGAAATGTCAAAAGCTGACCGTCCGGGAAACATGAAGCAGACACTGGCTCCCACCACTGGGGTGGAATCCCGTTCTCAATTGGAGGGCTTTTCGATCTCGAACGCCTGGCACCACTCCTGGTGGCCGAAGTGCTCAGGACATGCTGCGAAGGTGATCAGGAGGGAGCTTTGATGGGCACTGATGGAGCCAGCGTGCTCCAGAGTCGGGCTGCTGTGTGCAAAAGGCCACCTGATGGAAGGGAACGTGGCCAGAAGTCAGCAGTGTAGCAATAGCAGTCTGACATGGTGGGGGGGGGGGTGGCTCCAAGATTGGCTTGTTTCATGTTCAAAGAGCCCATAGGTGCTGTGTAAATAGACGGTTCCACTGAAATCACCTTCTCCCTGGCTCGGGGTATTTCTCCTCCAGGAATTCCAGCTTAACAGTGAGCAGAGCAGGCACAACGACCCTTACAGACCAGTGGTTGTCCCTGATGCCCTCAAGCTTCCTACAACCCCAGAGGAACCCCCCTTTCTAACTCTGCCGAAGAAATGTACACCTTTCAGAGTTCTTGTCCTAGCATGGCAGGCCATTTTGCTTTATTATTTTATTTAATTTGTATTTTTAGGCCTGCACCTGCAGCATATGGAAGTTCTGGGCTAGGGATCCAATCAGAGCTGCAGCTACCAGCCTACGCCACAGCCACAGCAACGCCAGATCCAAGCCATCTCTGCGATCTATCTACACTGCAGCTCACGGCAATGCCGGATCCTTAACCCTCTGGGCGAGGCCAGGGATCAAATTCGCATCATCATAGAGCCTAGTCGGTTTCTTAACCTGCTGAGCCACAAGGGGAACACCTGTAGCCCATTTTTAAAAGGCTCAGAGGCAGTGTAGAAAAGGCCGGGGATGGTGAGGCAGAGACGGCGATGACGGTGGCCGGAGCGGTACTCATGCAGCATCTTGAACTTACACAGCATCTCGCTCTCTTCGAGGAGCCTGCGGGCATCTCATTTTCTCTCCAGACGCTCACATGGATCACACGATGGTTGACAGGAGCGTCTTCTCACCCGTGTCTGAGCTCTATTTTGGCATTCTCAGGCTTCCACACAGAGCCTTGCTCATGGTAGGAAAGCAGGAGATGTTTGTGGAAGGCATCTTAGGGCTTCATTTCAGGGAGGGCTATCTTGACCTCCCCATTGAAGCAACGCCAAAGAGTTATGCTGCGAGCCACACAGGAAGTCCCTGACCCCCTATTGAAAAGTCTACCTCCTGCTCCCACTCATAAACCCCGTGGCCTGCTTTTTCTTTTCCTCTCTGGCACATATCACTCCTGGCATACTAAAGGATGCATTTCTTTAATATAGTCCTTCCTTCTGTCTCTGCCCACTAGAATGTTTCACGGTGGGCATTTATTTATTTATTTTGTCTTTTAGCCTTTTTTTCTAGGGCCGCTTCCCGCAGCATATGGAGGTTCCCAGGCTAGGGGTCTAATCGGAGCTGTAGCCGCTGGCCTACACCACAGCCACAGCAACTCGGGATCCGAGCCGCGTCTGCAACCTACACCACAGCTCACGGCAATGTCGGATCCTTAACCCACTGAGCAAGGGCAGGGATCAAACCTGCAAACTCACGGTTCCTAGTCGGATTCGTTAACCACTGCGCCACGACGAGAACTCCAATGGTGGGCATTTCTAACTGTCTTGTTTGCTGACATCTGTCTCTGTCTAGGATAGGACCTGGCATATGTAATAGGCATTCAGTAAACACTAATTGAATAAAGAACTTCCATCCCCCAGTGGCAAGTTCTGGTTCTTAAACCCACAAGGAGCAAGTCTGTGCCTCCCTTGGTGGGTCCCAACTCCATTTTGAAAAACAATTTTCTTTCTTTTTTTTTTTTTTTTTGCTTTTTAAAGCTGCAGCTGGGGCATATGTTCTCAGGCTAGGGATCGAATCAGAGCTATCTTCGCCACAGCCACAGCAACATGGGATCCGAGCCGCATCCGCGACCTACACTGCAGCTCATGGCAACGTCAGATCCTTAACCACTGAGAGAGGCCAGGGATTGAACCCACATGCTCATGGATACTAGTTGGGTTTGTTTCCTCTGGGCCACAATGGGAACTCCGAAAAAACAGTATTTTTAATTCACTAAATAACTATTTTTGAGCACTGACTCTATGCCCAGCACTGTGCTGGGTCCTGGGGAGACAAATATGAATAAGAGAAAGACCCTGTCTTCAAGGAGCTTAGGGTGAGTGAGGAGACATCTGTCTACAAGCACGGGCTCCTGGAATACAAAGCAGGAAGGACAATGACAGGGACAAACACTGGGTGTTAAGAAAGCACAGAAGAGGGCGCGTGGGCTTCAAGGAACAGCTAAGGCTCCAGCAGAAATCCAAGCCCTGGAGACCTGAGTTTCAAGGCTGAGTGGATGTTAGCAAGAGAACACGTGTGAGGACAGGGTGAGAGAGGTAGGGGGTCAAGGTGAAATGGAACAGGACCCTGTGGTCCTTCTCCCTGTGTCCTCTGCCTGCATTTTGTCTGTAGAAAAACTTTAAAGAATAAGTTTAATTGGCTCAGCAGAAATGAATCTGACTAGTACCCATAAGGACACAGGTTCGATCCCTGGCCTTGCTCAGTGGGTTAAGGATGCAACGTTGCTGTGCCTATGGTGTAGGCCAGCAGCTGCGGCTCCAATTCATCCCCTAGCCTGGAAACCCCCATATGCCGCAGGTGCGGCCCTGACAAGACAAAAAAACAAAACAAAAACAAAAAAAGTCATTAAACAAAGTGAAAGACCTTTAGTTCCTCCTCCAGGGCTATAGATAATATTCTGGGCCATATCCTGTGAGCTGTCCTGTAGATACTGAAACCCCCACCAGGTGGAAGAGGTTAACTACATGATGACCAGACTGTAGCTGTGACATAAACTGCCACAATTCCAAGAACTGGGCTCAGGGAAATGGGAACAAACCGACCCTGAACCTGAGCTGTACTTAGAACAATCAAGATGACACTGGTCAGACCACTGCAGGACCAATTTCAAGATGATTGTCAGAGCTGACTGTGCTGTTTCTGCATGTAGAGCCCCCCCCCCCTTTAAAAGCTCTTGACTGTGGGAGGTGTGGGGGGGGGGTGTCGGCCTTTGGACAGAGGTCTGCCCTCCTCCGTGGTTGCTGGCATCTAAAATAAAACTGTACAGCCCAGGGAACTATGTCTAGTCACTTCTGATGGAGCATGATGGAGGATAATGTGAGAAAAAGAATACACACACACACACACACACACACACACACACACACACACACATATATGTGACTGGGTCACTTTGCTATACAGCAGAAATTGACGGAACACTGTAAATTAACTATAACAGAAAAAAATAAAAATCTTAAAAAAAAATAAAGCAAACTTTCCTTTCTACCACCCTTGCCTCTTTATTGGCTTTAGAGCAGCATACAGCCGGACCCTCCCTTTCACAAAGGTTGTAGTTGAGAACTGCAAACCTTGGAGGTCAAATGCCCATGTTCCGAAGATGATGGAATTGCTTCTGTGCTGTAACATTCATTCAGCGTATATTTGTTGTGCTCTTACTCTGTGCCAAGCTGAGGGTGTAGCAGTAAACAAAACACAATTTCTGCCTGCACGGAGCTTACCTTCTAGGGAGAGGAGATGGGTAAGAAACAAAATAAATAAGTGAGTTATATATTATAAAAGAAGTGCTATGGACAAAGAGCAAAAAAGGGGAGGGGGCGGGGAAGTGGGGGAAAGCACTCCTATGCCCAGAGTTTGAATAGATCCACCTCTCTTGGGATTATCCCCCATATCCTCTGATGGAAATCTTCCTGAAGATGGTGGTGGCCTGCCTCTAGCTTTAGAGGCTTTTCTTGAAGCAAGAGGGAGGAAGGAAAGAAGCCTTCCTTCGTTACAGTCATGATTACAGTAATTACACTTTCTATTAAATCCTGTGGAAGCCCTAAAGTAATTACACAACAAATAAACAAATGAAAGGACACTCAGAAACAGGCATCAGACAAAGACGCTGAGAGGAAGCTTGGGGTGCAGATGAGCAGCACAGGCTCCGAGCCAGGCAGCCTGCGTTTGACCCCAGCTCTGCCACTTCCTGGCTGGCTGACTTGAGAGGTTCCTCGGTCTGCAAAGCCCTGCTCCCCCTGACTGTGAAAGAGGGATGAGGATCCCAGTACTTACTTTACCTGGGGTGTGAGGGTTGTGATGTGAGAAATACACTTGAGGACAGGGGCTGCCCGGTCATCATCACTCAATCGCGTTAAACATGAGTGAGGTACGTAGCCAAATATGTCTCCCTCGATGATTCTGGAGATCAGGAACTCTTAGACGAATGGCCCGATTTACAGCATGGAATGTGGAGACGTTTAAATTAAGGAAGAGAAGAGGCAAAGATGGTTGGGTTGGGGGTTGGGCGAAAGGTGCTTTTACTGCGTAGTCCAGGATAGGATGAGACCAAGGGTCTAAGCACAGGGCGGCCAGATAAGATGGGAAGCGGGAAAAGAACGGCTGGTGATGGAAAGATGATATAAGTTGTGCAGAACTTCAGGATAGGAGGGCGGCTTGTGACCATGTCATATAAATAAGCTGGAGAAATTGCAGATTTGGGCTGAAGAGGAAGATCTAACAGTGGGGAGAGGGGTGAATAACCATCTTCAAAGAACCAGAGGATTTTTCTGGCAAAGAAACAGTAGCTCGCTCTGTTTGCTCACAGAGCATATGACTACTAGGACAAATGGATTGAAATTATAGAGGGTCGGTAAAAACATGAATAATCATGAAAACAGTCATAGTAAGGAGTGAGGGCTCCATTGTTGGAGGAGTTCAAGGAGAGGCTGGGTGGGATACTGGAGGAGAGAGATGGTGACAGCAAGTAGGGGGCCCTTCGTTGTCCCTCGAGTCCTTCCCACCCTGAAATTTTGACTTTAAGCCTCAAATAAGAAGGCAAAAATAAGCAGAAGAAAGGAATCCAAGCTTGGAAATAATCTGAGAAAAGTCCATGCTGGTCCATAGGAAAGAGAAGGGGGTGAGCCTGCTGATATGGAGAAAGTTGCAGAAATGAAGTCAGGAAAGGTTAGTCCATGAAGATGATCCAAAGTGCTGTGTTGCTCAATCCTCACCAGAATCCTGGGAGGTCAATATCACCCTCATGGCCATTTTACCATGAGCAAAGGGAGGTCCAGAAAGCCCAAATCTTGCCCACACACAGTGCTAATTAGCCAGGGCAGACCTGCAACTGGACCCCAGTTTTCTGACTTACAGTCTAGCATTCCATCCAGTTCAGTGTGCAGAATTTCCATGTGGGATTAAGAAAGAGAAATTAAAAAATGGGGACATGGGTTTTTAAAGAATGGCAACAGCCCCCTTACTGATTTCCCTGCCCTCTCCCTCCCCCTCCCCTTGTTTTCCTCCTTTCTCCTCTCTAGGCTGGACGCCTGGGGCACTGTGATCATCCTAAATGATGGCTCTGAATGCTCTGATGATCCCCATGGTTCATGGAATGAGTGGCAACGCTTTGGTTGGTGCTCAAGGGCATCCATAGCAGGACTATTCTCACTCCTCACTTTACAGCATTGTCCTCCACTACTCCCTGCACCAACTTGGACTTGGTGTACGCAAGTTGCAGGACAATAGAGAGTGATGGGGATTGGAGAACGCTTGCTCTACTGAAAGGGCAGACCTGAGTCAGCTGTAGCTGGCACTCAGTGATGCCACCTCTACTGATCTTTTAAAAGAAGCAGGGATACAGATTTCCAATATGAAATCTCTCCAATTTTTAAAGGGTAGCAATGAATTCAATTTACTAAAACAACATTGTATGGGCCAAATAAAACCTGTCTTTGGTTCTGGCTCACAGGTGACCATTCTGCAACTTCTGATCTAAAAATGTTACCTTACGGATGAAGCTAGTCCTGATGTGCAGAACATGAAGGAAATCATTCTTCCCAGTAGCCCTAACTTCCTAAATTTGCACCTTTCACCTGGCACTTATACTAGTCAGTCCTGCTAGTCTGCAGGATTTTGAGTTTTCTACTCTTTGGAGATTGGATGGTGCTCCATTCAGATGAGGTACTTACAAATAACTTTGAACTTAGAATGAGCAGGAAAAAAACCTTGAAAAGAAAAAATAAAAAAAGATTGGCTTTTGCTTACATGGGAAGTCCATAAAAGGGACTGACGAGTAAAGACGGTTCCTGATTCCAAGTCTGGGTAATGATGATAATTGCCTGGAATAACTGTGTAGGTGGATCAAGCAGCAAGTTCAAGGGAAAGTTGAGGTATTCAGGGCTTATTATGCTGTGCTCATTCAGAATTCAAGAGCTTAAAGTCCTTTTTGAGTTTATTTCACTCCCATGCCCAAGAAAGACTCTGGAGCCAGAACATCATCAGGAAGTCATTATAAAAATTTTGTGCTTAGAGCTTCTATTCTATAACACAAATTAGAAGGAGGACTGAATGGGGGCACATACTGTCCTGGTCCAACACACTTGGTTTTCCAATATTTGTAAAAAAGAATGAGGACGGATTCATATGTCCTCCAGAGAAATCTCTGAGTTGCCGTAGTCCAAGATCTTTGCCTGCTTTTCTTACCTTAATACTGGCAAATAAACAGCTGTTCTTAATATTTGTTTGATTTTTCTCACAGTGTTGCACTAAAGGAAGCAATTGACACCACTGCTATTACTGACATCATGGGAGAATTTGATCCTAGTGGTTATCTTTTTTTTTTTTTCCTGCAGCCTTGAATGACTTGATGGAGTTTTGTTTTATTTTATTTTTTTCACTAAAAAGGATGCTGCCTTATGGAGGAATGTTACTCAGAAATTGTGTAGATTTCAGAAAAAAAAAATGACCTATTTTTTGTGGGTGGAGCACATAATGTGATCTTCAATATAGCAGGACTGCTGTTTTTGTTTTTTGTTTTTTTCTTTCTACAACCATGCCTGCAGCCATAAATACGGAAGTTTCTGGTCTAGGGGTCTAATTGGAACTGTAGCTGAGGCCACAGCCACAGCCACAGCCCCAGTGGATCTGAGCCACATGTGCAACTTGCATCACAGCTTGTGGCAACACCACATCCTTAACCCACGGAGCAAGGCCAGGGATCAAACCTGCATCCTCGCAGACACTATGTAAGGTTCTTAACCTGCTGAGCCACAATGGGAACTCCAGGATCACTACGTTTTTAAAAGACCTAAAGCTCACCATTGGATTCAGTTGCATTTGAGGTGTTTTCACCATCAAAGTAGAGAGACAGGCGTTCCCCCTGTGGTGCAGCGGGTTAAGGATCCAGTGTTGTTACTACCCTAGAAGTGCCTGGCCCAGGAACTTCCACATGCTGTAGGCATGGCTGGAAAACAATTCTAGAGATGAAAGAGGAAAGAAAAGTAACCATTCACTGAGTGCCTTCATTCTTTAAGTACATTCTCATTCCACTTACACCACCATGGAAAGTAGCATTATTATGTCCATTTTACTGATGAGAAAACTGTGACTCAGAGATTAAGAATAATTTCCCATGACTGCAAAACTAGCAACCATTAGGGTTAAGGTGCCAGCCCAGGCTGCTCTGTCTCTAAAACCCATTCCCTCTGCATGCTGCGCACTGTTCACCTGGGGATCTTTCATTCCAGTGATCTACCTGAGAGATTAAATTTCTTGCCCAAACTACGTGGCCTGACAACCTACCCTTAAAGCTTCTCCCTCCTGGTTCAGCCCTCCTTCTGTCTCCCTGAAGCCATGGCTGCAGCATGGGTTCTGCTGCAGCTATGAAGGGCAGAGGAAGGCTGAAGACATCACAGTACCCCCAGGGGCAGAAACTCTCTAGCTTAGTCAACAGAACACTGGCCCTAGCCAATGATGGCAAAGGATCTGAATGATACACTGGATCTGATCGGGGATGGCCTTGCCATCTGTTAATAAAGATCCATCTGCAAATAGACAGCACTACCCAAGTGGACAGCAGCAGTACACAAAGCAGGGAATTGCGTGGGATGCCCAGTCAGCAAGCAAGAACGTGCCAAGTCAGAGAGACGGGGTGGGAGAGGCCGCCCAGCCCGTTGGGGCTTTAACCTTGCCAGCCAGCTGAGCTAGAAGGGAGCAGCTACATTGGAAAGGACCTACTAGCACCTGCCATGCCTTTCAAACCCCAGATCAAAAGCTCACCTGCTTTAGGAAGCTGGACAAATGTCTCCTAAGACTGGGTGTTCTGAGGATTCATTCAACCTAGGGGAAATCTGTGACTCAAATTCTCAAGTCATTTACTTAAAGGGTAGGTACATTTGTCACTGGCACTGGAAATTGCTACTTGTCCCTCTGTATCCACTTTCATCTTCTATTTACACTAGAATCCTGATTTTCAGCTTGGCACAGGGCCACCAGGAACTATCTTGCATCCTGATGTGTTCAAGTACCCAGGTTTTGTCCAGATGAATCTCACAGGAAGTGATACATGCAACTTATCTGACAAATGGAGAAGCGCCCGCTCTTCCTCCCCCCCTTCCTCTTCCTCCCTCCATCCTGCTGCCAAAAAAACGAGGCCAGCAACACACTCAAGTACCATTTAATGCATTTCCTCATCTAAATTCTTTTCATCATCTATTAAATGTAGACTATTGTACTGGGGCAAAAGCATTGGCATGATGGCAACAGTTAACTAAAAGGAGATGGCGTCAAACTTTTCTTTCTCTTGGCTTTATGCATGCCAAACTTGAGGAATTTTAGCCCCTAGTAACATATTTCAGTAGTAATATTTAGGTTTTTTGGGGGGGCCACACCCATGGCATATGGAAGTGCCCAGGCTTGGGGTCAAATTAGAGCTGCAGCTGCTGGCTTACACCACAGCCACAGCAACAACTTACACCACAGCTCATGGCAACACCTGATCCTCGACCCACTGAGCGAGGCCAGGGATCAAACCTGCATCCTCAAAGATACTAGTCGGATTCGTTTCTGCTGCATCACAATGGGAACGCTGAGGTTGATTATTATTTTTTTTTCTGCCTATGTATCTGCTCTCAGTAAGAACCTAGAATAGTCTAGATCCAGCATTCAACATTCTGAATTTCTTTGTCTAAGTTGCTAGAACAAGGCAACAAGGTGGGCTTATTGGATAAAAGGACATTTGCCTGTTACGGTAAGTCTGCCTCTTTCACCCACAGACCAAGTGATACCTCAGGGAAGGGACCAGGATTTAGAGTCTTGATTTTCCACTCTTGGACTGAGTCAAATTGGATGCATTGCTGAATATCCTGGGTGTAAGGCACAAAAAGATATCTCCTTCCCTCCCAAACTCATTGAATGACCACCTAATGACATCCTTCAGGCTGCGGCTTTCCTGTTTTGACTTCTTCCTTCTTTAAAAAGACAAGACATAGACACAATGAACTTCTTTGCAGAACAGAAATGGACTCACAGACTTCGAAAAACTTATGGTGACCAAAGGCGACAGGTTGCCAGGGGAGGGAAGGGCGGGGAGGTCTGGGGTGGAAATGTTGAACAACTGGGTTGTGATGATGGTGGTACAACTATAAATATAATAAAACTCATTGAGTTTAACAAAAAAGACAAAAAGTAGGAATAACAAAAGATAAGCAAGTAATTTAAGGATGCTCTCACTCTGCAGCTGATTCTCATTCTAGCTGGCAGGGGGGTGTGTAGGGGGGGCAGCCCCACCCTGCCCCCCATGCTGGCCTCTTTGCAGCATCAGCCTTGGTACAGCCACAGTCACATGACAACCAGAGAGGACCTTCTGTCAGACCAGGCGGAGGGTCACACCCCTGTTTAACCTGCTTCCTATGGTCCATCTGATGGGACTTGAGCCTAAGGTCCAAATTCCTTCAGAACGTGGGCCTGGCCTCTACCTTCCAGCACCCACCCAGGGCTCTCTTCCTAAGAGTCATCACCCAGCTTGGCATTTCTGCTTGGGCACAGGCTCCTCGCTCTCCCAGGAAGACACTCTTCTACTTCCATCTTTCCTTGTCAAACACCTACGTAGCCTTTAAAGCTGTGACCCAAGGATTACCCCTCTGGGAAACCTTTCCTCTTCAATCCAGACCTCCCTCTTAGAGGTTTCCACAGTGTAGGGACCTTACTCAAACCATGGCATTGTCTAAAATTTACTGCCTTCACTCCTCTATCAGCGATGGCCTCCTTGAGGGTAGAAGGCATGCCTCCGTTCCTCAACTCCCAAGTACTGAAGCAGCTCCTACTACCCACCGAGTGCTCTGCCATGTTTGTCACGTGTGGAATGAATGGATGAGATGCCTCACTCATGCTCTGCACGGGCATCAGCAAAAATTCGTTGATCGTTTATGTCCCAATAGCTCTTTACCTAATTCTGCATTTTTTCAATTTTTCAATTTTTATTTTATTTATTTTTTTATTTTTAGGGCCGCACCCACAGAACATGGAGGTTCCCAGGCTAGGGTTCGAATCGGAGATGTAGCTGCCAGCTGCAACACGGGATCCAAGCTACGTCTGCAACTTACACCACAGCTCACAGCAATGCCAGATCCTTAATCCACTGAGCAAGACCAGGGATCGAACCTGCATCCTCATGGATGCTAGTCAGATTTGTTAACCACTGAGGCATGATGGGAACTCCCAGAATCATTTTTTCTTTCTTTAAACGTATGAGGAATGTCATCTATAAGACGTAGCATGAATTCAGGTCTTTTTGCCTCCAAAGACCAAGATGCTCTCCACTGTACCATTGTATCAAGCTTCTTGGTTTTACCTCCAAGAATTACGGAATAAGAATGTGAAGTAACAAGATGTGGAGTCTAAAATATGACACAAGTGAACTTATCTATGAATTTATGAAACAGAAATCGACTCACAGACTTGTGGGAACAGAGCTGTGGTTGTCAAAGGGGGAGGGAGTACGGAAGGGATGGATTGGGAGTTTGGGATTAGCAGATGCAAACTAGTGTGTATACAGAATGGATAAAAACCAAGGTCCTACTGCAGAGGTCAGGAAACTATATTCAATAACCTGTGATAAACCATCATGGAAAAGAATATGAAAAAGTGATGAAAAAAAAAAGGGAGTTCCCATTGTGGCACAGAGAAATAAACCTGACTAGTATCCACGAAGGTTCCATCCTTGGCCTTGTTTATAGTGGGTTAAGGATCCAGCATTGCCTTGAGCTATGGTGTAGGTCACAGACACAGCTCAGATCCCATGTTGCTGTAGCTGTGGCATAGGCCAGCAGCTGTAGCTCCAATTCGACCCCTAGCCTGGGAACTTCCATACACTGCAGGTGCAGCCCTAAAAAGAAAAAAGAAGAAAAAAAAAAAAAAGGGTGTGTGTGTGTGTGTGTGTGTGTATAACTGAGTCTCTCTGCTGTCTAGGAGAAATGAACACAACCTGGGAAGTCAACTATACTTGAATAAAATAAAAATTTTCCACCATGTCCGTAGCATGCAGAAGTTCCCAAGCCAGGGATTAAACCCGAGCCACAGCAGTGACAATGCTAAATCCTTACTCCCTAGGCCACTAGGGAACGCCCAACTTCAATAAAATAAATTTGAAAAAACAAAAGGAGATGAAGTAACAAGGAGCAAACTTGAAATCTCTCTATTGTTTGGGTACACAGTTTGGAGAACACTTCTGTTTTTATTTTGGTTTTTTTTTTTTTTGGTCTTTTGTCTTTTTAGGGCCACACTCGAGGCACATGGAGGTTCCCAGGCTAGGGGTCTAATGGGAGCTGTAGATGCCGGCCTATACCACAGCCATAGCAACGCCAGATCCGAGCCGTGTCTTTGACCTACACCACAGCTCACAGCAATGCCGGATCCCTAACCCACCGAGCGAGGCCAGGGATCGAACCCGCAACCTCATGGTTCCTAGTCAGATTCGTTTTCGCTGCACCACGACAGGAACTCCATGGAGAACACTTCTAACCTGACATTGTCACGGAGAGAGGAGCACTTCCCACTGACATCAGAGGGGTGATGTGAAGAAGAATTCACTCAAAGAGGGTTCAAGTTTTCTGAGGCTCACACAAAGGCTGATTTTTGTTAATTATACGCTAGGTGTTATTTAAACAGAGAATATGATTTTGCTGAGCCCTGTGAAGTTTGGAGCACTTCCTTCCAAGGTAAGAATATAAAATAGGTCATCTA
Source organism: Phacochoerus africanus (assembly GCF_016906955.1). Classification (NCBI taxonomy): domain Eukaryota; kingdom Metazoa; phylum Chordata; class Mammalia; order Artiodactyla; family Suidae; genus Phacochoerus; species Phacochoerus africanus. The sequence goes on from NC_062552.1 coordinate 42,265,951, forward strand.
CTCTCCCTCATTAATAATTCAAATCTATTGCTTATTCAGTCAGGCAATGAATAGTAGGGCTTTTAGCTTTGTTTTAAGTATCATAGACTTGTTTACTTGTTTTATGCTACAAGTTAATACACAGTCAGAGGTAGGTATGCAGGGTGGAATATGGAGCTCCTGGAGCAAAAGGCCTATTAAGCAAAAGAGAAACTGAGCTCAGCTTGGGTAATTAACCTAATGCCCACTTATCTCCACAGTTTTAAAGTAGAAATGGACGTGAAGGTCAATATCGAAAGGACTGCAAAAATGGTTTAGCAAAACTGGTGAAATCCATCTGCAAGTCCACTTAAAATTCCTGCTCAAAGAGATGTATTTAAATATTGAAATGGGTTCTGAGTTCAAAGTCTCTTTTCCTGAATGGACATCCTGCCTGAAACCTCTGTATTCCGCCCTATACATCGCTCTCTGAACACTCACTAAAACTGGCCTTGGACTGGCAGCCCACGCCAACCGTGTGGGTCTGTGGTTCCTGGCTCCTCTGCTGAAACCAGTCACCTCCTGCTCTAGTTCTCTGTCCTCAGCGTGTCGCCGAGGTCAAGGTATTGCTTCCTCTGTGCAAAGATAAGTTGAAAACCGCAGGGAAGCATCTGAGATGGGAGTTCCCATTGTGGCTCAGTGGAAACGAATCTGACCAGTATCCATGAGGATGCAGGTTTGATCCCTGGCCTTCTTCAGTGGGTTAAGGATCTGGTATTGCTGTGAGCAGTGGTGTAGGTTGCAGATGTGGCTCAGATCCAGCGTTGCTACGGCTGTGGCCCAGGCCTGCAGCTATAGCTCCAATTCCACCACTAGCCTGGGAACCTCCATATGCTGTGGGTGTGCCCTAAAAAGACCAAAAAAAAAAAAAAAGAGTCGGATATAATAGGGGCAGTTAGGGTGAAGAAAACCCTAACTGGGAAAACTCCTGGGAAGTAAACTCAAAACACTATGTAAGACACTTACTACCACCAACGCTGATGAAGGCTGGCATCATCTGGGCATGTCCTACCTGCTGGTCCCCGGGGTTAAGGTTTTGACATGTGCAAATGGATTTAACCTTCACCGCCAACCTAGGACATAAGCACTATTAGTTTCTTCCTTTTGTAGATGAAGAAACTGAGGCACAGGGGAAAAGACTCCTTGCTCAAGGTCACACAGCAAGAGGACAACTGGCCAAATAGAGAATTTCTAACCAGGATGTCTGACTCGGAGACCTCTGATGGCTTGCTGCCTTCTCATGACTTTTCCAAGTCAGCAAAGGAGGCCTCTGCAGAGGCTGAAACTGCGTTGTCCTTTTGGGATAAAAATGGCACTGAGGGGAGGCCAACACTGTGTAACAACGACAGAGCACAAGCTTCTGCTTCCAGCAGGACTGTTCACCTTTGAATCTCCAGTGCAGAGCACGAGGCCTTGCCTATGGAAGGCATGCAATACAGATTTGATGAATGAATGAATGAATGAATGAATGAAAGAATAAAAGCACTTTGCTCAGTGCCTGACAAATAGTAAGTGCTCAATATATTGTTGCTATTATTAAATTTGCTCGCTGCTTTGGTATCCTGTTCCAGGAAAGCTGGCCTGAGATGATTTTCTTAGTCAATACCTCAAGGCACAGTGAAGTCACAGAAGATGAAATCAATTCTATTAGGCGTACTATTGATGGGGGCTATAATAATACATCCAGAGGTCTTGGGCGATGCTGTGAAAAGAATCCCCATTCAAGCTTCCCCTGATGAACTGCGATCTTGTTTAACCTTGGAGATCTTCTGCGAGAAAGCTGAGTTCTGTATCATTTGGAAAGCACTGTCCAAAAGTAAAATATCATTACTGCAATTAAAACATTCACCACTGCGGCGCCACGATCAGAGATAACCCTTCACCCAGTCGTGGAATATGTGTGCTGACATCCACAGAGAGGCTGGAGGAGCTGTCACACCAGTTATTATCTGTCTACTGGTGAGCCTCTGAGTTTTCCAGCATTTCCTCTCCCCAACGAGATGGCACTATTAGATTTTGAAACCAATTTTAAAATGAAACCCTGGGAGTTCCCATGGTGGCGCAGGGGAAATGAATCCGCCTAGGAACCATGAGGTTGCGGGTTCGATCCCTGGCCTTGCTCAGTGGGTTAAGGATCTGGCGTTGCCGTGAGCTGTGGTGTAGGTTGCAGACGTGGCTGGGATCTGATGTTGCTGTGGCTGCGGTGTAGGCTGGCAGCTGTAGTAGCTCCGATGGGACCCCTAGCCCGGTAACCTCCATATGCCGCGGGTGTGGCCCTGCAAAGCAAAAAAAATAAAAAATAAACAAATAAAATGAAACCCCAAACAGACGCTATGCCTAGAAGTGCCACCATGTTCAATTCATTGAGAGAAGGAAAACAATCTGCACTGATTTGTGTAAAATAGTACTCCCAACTCTGATAAGGAAAAAAAAAAAAAAAAAAAAGGCCTAGTGTTTTGAACATGAGCAAATGTTGTATATGAGTTCAATGTCTTAGTCTCTAAAATCTTTTTTTTTTGCCCAAGAGTTGGTTACTGGCTTGTTAATCCTTAGGGATATTTCAGTAGTGGAAAGAGTGAAGCAAACCATGGTTTGTTTCCCAGTTCTGCCAATTAATAGCTGTGTGATCGTATGTAAAAATTTAACTGCTTGATCAGAAACCCATTTAAGGAGTTCCCGTTGTGGCTCATTGGAAATGAATCTAACTAGTATCCATGAGGATGCAGGTTCAATCCCTGGCCTCCCTCAGCAGGTTAAGGATCTGGTGTTGCTGTGAGCTGTGGTAGGTTGCAGACATGGCTCGGATCCCACATTGCTGTGGCTGTGGTGTAGGCCAGTGGCTACAGCTCTGATTTGACCTCTTGCCTGGGAACCTCTGTATGCCATGGGTTCAGCCCTAAAAAGACAAAAAAAAAAATGACAAAAAAGAAAAACTCCTTTAAAACTGGGTAGAAAAACAGATGCCTCAGGAGTAACCTGCTGCATGTCATGCACTTAGATACACTTAGAAATATTCAGTGAACAGGAAGAGTTGTTAGAATTTTTAAAATTGCCCATCTGGATAACATATATTGATCCATGAAGATGACTGTTGGGGGGGTTACATCTGTCACCCCAAGGTATAGCTTAATACCCAATTTAATAAATGCCCCCCCATCAAATCCTGGGGGCAGAAAATAAACACTGTTCACATATTCCTTTAGAACCACCAGTGATGGGGAAAAAAATCTTACAGCTTTAAAAAAAAAAAAATGTACAGCTAAGCAGCAAACTATCTTGTTGGGCAAAGTAGAATATTATTGAAGATGTTATTTGGGGGGATGAAAGCTGGCTTGCAGTCCAATACCACAGAAGAGCAAATGTGTTAAAAGTTATCTTTCTGGGAGCGGAAGGGTCAAGATCTTTTTTAAAGGCTTTAAAAAAAAACTCAGAGCATATTAGATTCTGGAGAATGATTGTGTTACTAGACAGTAAGGATGTAAACATTTCTTTGGTATATAACAATAAAAAGAAAAGGCCATGAATTTCTTTGGGATATAATACATACATTTAAATAAAATTAAAAATATGTAATATGTATTTCATATGCATGCATTTATTATATACATACATATTACATGCATGCAATACGTGTGTGTGTGTGGTGTGCATGTGTATATTCCCCCTCCAAAACATATACCCCAAACAATACAAAGGTACATACAGTGAATATTTTCTAGGGAAGGTCTAACTTGGATATTTTATTCTCAAATAGTTTTGAAATAACTTTTCCATTCTATACAGAGTGAAGGGGAAGTACTCTTTTTTACCTGCTTCAAGGCCTCTTTCCTTTTTTTTTTTTTTTTTGCTTTTATTTTGAAATCAGCTTAGATTTAGAGCTTAGAGGGGATACATTTCCTTTACATAAAGAAATCGTCCCCTAAAGAAATTCTAGACCACACGTTGGCTGGAGGGTTTATGATCTCCCCAGCAAGCTAGGTTATTCACCACAAAGCTGTGGTGCCATTTCAGCTCACAACCTAAACACAGCCAGTGATGACAGATGTTTCAGGTATCCTTTTCTTTTTGTCTTTTTTTTTTTTTTTTTTTGCTGTTTCTTGGGCCGCTCCCTCGGCATATGGAGGTTCCCAGGCTAGGGGTCAAATCGGAGCTGTAGCCACCGGCGTACGCCAGAGCCACAGCAATGCAGGATCCGAGCTGCGTCTGCAACCTACAACACAGCTCACGGCAACGCCGGATCGTTAACCCACTGAGCAAGGGCAGGAACCGAACCTGCAACCTCATGGTTCCTAGTCAGATTCCTTAACCACTGCGCCACGACAGGAACTCCTTTTTTATCTTTTTTTTTTTTCAGGTATCCTTTTCTTTCCTATTGGTCAGTTTTAAGCTTCATCAGAAGGTACGAAAACAGCTATTATAAATTATTGATAATTGTACTCAGGATCACTAAGGATGCAAATGATACTCTGAGGTTTACATTAAAATCTGCTTCTTTAGGAGAACAATGTTAATGAAGCTACTATTTTGTAGTTATTGTTTTTTAATAAACATGACATTCAGGTTAGAGGTAGCAACTGTCAGTGTTTCAATTACTTTCCAACAGTTAAAAGACTAAACAGAGAAGCAAGTTTTCAGGTGATTTTCCTGTTTAACAATGTCACTGGGTGAATACTGTAGCCTCTCCTTCCCTCATGGGACAGGTGGCTGAGAAATCTGCCAGTTAACTTTCTCAAGGGGCATCTGTCACTTGAATAAAATCCCTTCTTCCCACTCCGTGAAAGGTGTTTGCTACAGTCTTCAGATGTGAGACAATAGTCAATGGTTCACATTTAAGGATGTTAAGTTTCTAAATCAACTATAATAGAAAAAAGAAAAATCATTATAAAAAATAAAATAAAAAATAAAGACTGCAAAACAAAAACAAAAACAAAAAAACCTTTACAAAACAAACACAAAAAAGAATGTTAAGTTTCTTAAAGTATTTTTTAGGGTTGTGTCTAACATTCAGTCTTGCATTAATTCACTTGTTTTCAAAATGGCCTCCATTTTAGTCCATGAATTATCAGAGGGAGAGCACGTTTTTGTGTGAGAGGGTTAGAACCTGCTCTGGGCAGACTATCTCATCCCATCCTCCCGTCACGGTCCCTTTCGGTTTTCAGAAGATCCAAGAGATCCAGGACAAAGATTATTTAAAATTCCGGTCACTGAAGAGAGAATGAGAGTTTCTGTTAACATTTTGGTTCCTAAAAATCACCGTGAATAGCTCCAGAAGGTTTCAATGTTTGAGAATGAAATCATACACAACTCAAATTCTTCTCTGTGACCGAGTGAACACAATGGTTTTTGAAGACTCTGAAAGAGCTTTTGAGTTCTACAGAAAAGGTCAGCATTGCAGCCAGATCCTCTGCCCAGCATGGCATTTTCAAAAAGCAGAAGGAATAGGCATGGACAAATAAAAACTATAAGGAGGAATCAGCTCACACAAGTCAGAATGGCCATCATTAATAAGTCTGCAGAGAACAAATGCTGGAGAGGGTGTGGAGAAAAGGGAACCCTCCTACACTGCTGGTGGGAATATAAGTTGGTACAACCACTGTGGAACACAGTATGGAGGTTCCTCAGAAAACTAACAATGGAATTACCGTATGATCTGGCAATTGCACTCCTGGGAATATATCCAGACGAAACTATAATGCAAAAAGATACATGCACCACCACTATGTTCACTGCAGTATACTTCACAATAGCCAAGACATGGAAGCAACCCCAATGACTATTGGCAAATGAATGGATTAAGAAGATGTGGTACATATCTACGATGGAATACTACTCAGCCATAAAAAAGAACTAAATAATGCCATTCGCAGCAACAGGGATGCAACCAGAGATTATCATACTAAGTGAAGTAAGTCAGAAAGAGAAAGACAGATACCACATATCACCTATGCGTAGAATCTAAAATATGGCACAATGAACTTATCTATGAAACAGAAACAGACTCACAGACATAGAGAACAGACTTGTGTTTGCCAAGGGGGAGGGGAGAGGGAGTAGGACAGAATAAGAGTCTGGGATTAGTAGATGTAGACCATTACATTTTGAATGGATAAGAAATGAGGTTCTTCTACTGTGCAGCACGGAGAACAATATCCAGTCTCCTGGGATAGATCATGATGGAAAGGAAGGTATCGCAGAAATTGGCACAATATTATAAATATATAAATATATTATAAACAAACTATGATTTAATTTTTTAAAAAGAAGTAAAAAGAAAAAGACAGGCATGAAGCCTGATGAGCTCCTCTAACAATACCCACAAGTCTCTCTTCCCAGTCGATCCTGGTACCCAGCATCTCCACATCCACCTGTCACCTGTGCCTCCCCACAGCAGAGCGCAAAGTGTATCCCACCAACCCTGCTCCATCCTTCTCCTATGACTCCAGCCAAGCAAAACAAGTCATGTGAAATTTCCAGTGGTTCAAATGACAGAGCGATTTCATTGTACTAAGTGGCCAAGATGTGCTGGGGTTTTGTGTTTTTGGTTTTGCTATTTTTTTTTTAATAACTCACACAACAGTGTGACACAGACTCTGAGTCAGTCACCTCATACTTCTGTGTGAAAAAGGAAAACAAAATACACAAAGCATCGAGCCTTTTTCTCGGCATAATGACCATGTGCCAGAAAGGTTAGGAGACTTGCCCAAGGATGCTTGGATGGGGAGGATACTGGGAAATTCTCAAAAGCAGAGGAGAGAAAGTAGGACTTATGAGTCACCTTGGAAAGGCCCTGGACTTCCAGAAGGGCAAAGAACAGTCCTACAGCAATGCTAAGATTTCAAGTGTATGAAGCATGATTATGCTGAGAACAAATTTCTGCGTATATTTCTCCCTCCTCCAAGAGAACTGCTAGGCTTAAAACATAACACGAGGGAACTGGCTGAAGCACAATTTCTAAAAACGAACAGGCTTCAAAAACTAAAAGTGATGGCATAAGATCCTGCCAGCCTCAGTAGGTCCCTGAAGGAATGCATGCCTGAAACAGGTTAACTGCAGCAAGGCTAAGAACACATCAGATAGAATGGCCTCTCTTTGTATCTGCTGTTCCCTCTATGGAGATGCTTTTCCCTCTATTCTACACGTGGCCCTTTCACTCACGGTCAGACCCCTGAATGACAGTGGAACAATGACATTGAAAAACCTGTCGCCTCACCAGGAATGCTTCCACTGGTCAATGGGATTTCTGGAGAAAGACAAATATGGTAGAACTCCATTCACCTGATTTCCTCCACTTCATGGTACTACTGATCTAGCAGCCTTGGCAAAATTTATGAACGTGGAGCCTGAATGGCCCCTGACGCCACTTTCCCTCCGAGAGGGCATCCCCTCCCTCTGCTTCATTTATCTTCAAAACCCTTACCACCGCCCGCAATTACAGTATACACATACTGTTCACTGGTTTGTTGTCTGCCTCCCATGTGAGAACGTGCTCTCCCCAAGGGCAGGGGAGGTCCTTCTTGCCCCTCTCCCAGTGCTCTCAGCATCACCTGGTCAGGAGGTAAGTGCACCCCACAGATGTGTTGCAATGAATGAACAAACCTCCATCTCCAAGGGTCTTTGGCATTTCTGATCTTCTGATAGGGTCTGCCGTGTTTCCTGCCTGCCCGGAGGAGCAGAAAGAAGCTTTGCAAGCCCCCTGTCTCCTATAATGAAGCCCATGGATGGGATCCTTGGGACTTCAATCAGGAGCCCTCCGGCCCAGAGAGGAGGCACCCAACCCCTCTTCTGTGAGGAGAGCTCCCACTGCAGAGCAGGGCAGCCCCAAGCTTGAAGTCCCTGGGGGAAGGGGGGACCCTCTGCTCTAAGAAGGTTGCCCATGGCAGCCAGCAGCTCAGAAGAGTGTTTGCCATCATCTTGGCACCAGGTGGAGGGGCTGCAGGGCTGTTGAACTGGCCCAGAAGTGCTGGGTGAGTCTCAACGTTTGTTTGTTTCTTTCTTTCTTTCTTTGTTCTATTTAGGGCCGCACCTGTGGCATATGAAAGATCCCAGGCTAGGGGTCAAATCAGAGCTGTAGCCGTCTGCCTACACCACAGCCACAGTAATGCCAGATCTGAGCCACATCTGTGACCTACACCACAGCTCACAGCAACACTGGATCCTTAACCCACTGAGCGAGGCCAGGGATCGAATCCACATCCTCATGGTTGCTAGTCAGATTCGTTACCACTGAGCCATGACAGGAACTCCAAGTCTCAACATTTCTGACAGCTTTGAGACAGAATTGCTTCTGAAACTGTATCCATCAAGGCTTCACTGGGGGGAATGGATTGAGGTGTGTAACCAGAGGTGATTCTGGATAATTCTGGACTAACTTCACTGGTACCTACCTGTGCCTAAAAGACATGAGACATTGACTTTATAGGATAATCTATACCCACCTCCCTTCAAGCCAGACGTTCTGGGCATGGGGCCTGGGCATCACCATCAACATGTTAAAAGCTCTCCAGGGGATAGGAATGTGTAATCAGGTTTAAGAACCACTGGACTAAAGTAAAATCTAAATTCATTACTCATCTTTGGATTGCTTTCATTTCCCCCAAGCATTTGGTTCCTCTTTGAGGGGTGGAGGAGACTATTTTCAGAATAAGAGAAGAAAACTGGAGAAAATGAACCTACCTCCTGTGTGCACACACGCACACAGGCACACACACACACACTCACACGCAAATGCTAGAGTTCACCACGTCACTTTCCTTCTACTGAGGTCTTTGAATATATTTATCATTCTGAGCATCCCTTTGCCATAAAACAGACAGCGACCATTCAAAACACCTAATGGCATTTCTGGAGGAACACAAATATGGGAAATGCATTTGCCTGATTTCCTCTGCTTTTTGGTGTTAGGGCTCTGGCAGTTTTCGCAAAATTTAGGAAATTGGAGCCTGAATGGCTCCCTGTGCAACCAGCTGAGATCCCAGGGATAAAGGCTTTCTAAATCACCCTAAGTCACTGGATTTGCATTTGCCTCCACTCCCTTCCAATAAACCACCGCATGTGCAAAGAGTACCTGCTGGTTGCATAACCCTGATGTGGTTGCTTTCCCACCGGGGCTACAGGTAGAAAGGGAGAGTTAGTAAAAAGCCAAACTGCCCAAGATCCAGCAGGCTGGATGGAGGCAGGGGTGAGAGATTTTCACCCCGGGGGGCCTCCCTTTTCCCTAACGGGAAATACTAAAGCCTTAGAAGAAAGGAATCCCTGGCTCCTTTGTGGATCTAAAATAGGTAATTAAGAAGTTCACCCTTTGGGGAAACTTTGGTGCCAGAATTTTACATCTAAACCTCTCTTCCTGACAACAAACAAGGAGCAGACAGGTTTTCTCAACAAACCTGGCTAGCCTGCCTTCTGTTAGCTTGATTACAGTGGAACTGCTTTACTTTAAAGGATGAAGTGTCTGAAAGGAAGGGCCTTGTTTTCTAAGCTGCTAGGCTGTGGGGGGGGGGGGGGGTATGGGGGTGGGGAGCGTGTGTGTGTGTGTGTGTGTGTGTGTGTGTGTGTGTGTGTGTGTTTGGGGGGATGGGAGGGAAAACACTCTCTGTGTCCTGGATGGTCGTTGTAAAGTCAGCTGGAGATAGGACATCCCACTAAACCAACAAAAGCATACCTATCACCTTCAGAGAATTATAAAAAGGTGACCATGACAATGAGGGTGACAGCTAACATTTACTGAATACGAAATACGTGTCAGGTACGGTGATAATTAATCTACATGGACTATTTTCTTTATTTCTCCTACCAAGCCAGTGAGACAGGAACTACTCCCCATGATACAGATGAGAACACTAAGGCGCAGAAAGATTAGGTAACCTGTTCCAAAGAAACAAATCCACTGTGATTCCAAGCTGTTGAGGAGGAAGGCATCTTTCTGGTGGGAGTTTTTGCAGAGAACCCCTTACATTTCTGTTGAGCAGCGTTAAGTTGCTTCATGATCGGGCCCAACTCCCTCCCTCCCGTTTCCCCTCCAATCTCTCACAAAGATCCTACTGCAGTCAAATGCATTGACTCATTTGACTGCAAAATGGAATGCCTTTCCATCCCCCACCCTCCCTCCTTCTGTATGCAAGGCTACCCATCTTCAAAGTTCAAGTACCACTCTGTCCAGGAAGCCATGCCAACTACTCAAGTACAACGGGCAGTAAGAATTTTGCGTCCCCTTAATTCCGCAAAATACCCTCTGTCTTTAAAAAACATCAGGCATTTTTGCGGCAACATTCATGGACCTAGAGATTATCATACTAAGTCAAGTAAGTCAGACAGAGAAAGACGACATATCACTTATACGTGGAATCTTTAAAAAAAATGATACCAGTGACCTTATTTACAAAACAGGAACAGATTCACAGACATAGACAACAACCTTAAGGTTGCCAATGGGGAAAGGGGCAGAGGAATAAATTAGGAATTTTGGATTAACAGATCCACACTATATAGAAAATAGGTAAACAACAAGGAGCTACTGCATAGCATAGGGAACCACATTCATTAGCTTGTAATAACCTATCATGGGAAAGAATCTGAAAAAGAACATTTATACATGTGTATATGTATAACCGAGTCACTCTGCTGTACACCGGAAACACTGTGAATCAACTACATTTCAATAAAACACAAATTTGAAAAAATGAAGAGCAATGATTTTAAAAAATGAGAGCTATTGGGCAAGTGGTTATTTTTATGCCTAAACACAGATAACGACGTCATAAAAGCGTATTTTAAACTCCTTCCTGTACAAGCACAATGCCCAGCATACTGCAGAACCTTAATAAATATTTTCTCACTATCTTTTCTTGGACCGAAAAAAACGTCTAGATTATTTTATGATGTTTAACGAGGCAAGCGTGGAATTACCTGGGGATTGCTGGAAATAGAAAGGAACAGTCAAGTTTGACTTTATGAACACATAATCCCATTCTAGCAGGTGCTGAGCAGAGATGATGTCTCTCTACTCAGTTACCCACATCAGACTTTAAACCGACTTCAAGGGAGGGGCTGTGAGGACTGCTCCCCGCTGGGGTGTAAACAGCAGGTCTGAGCAGCAAGACTGTGAGTCCCAACTCGCATGTTTCCATTGTGGACATGACTACAGGTAGGAGCCAAACCCCTGCATTCTAATTTTCTGAACCTCAGTATGACAGGTGGTGAACACTTTGCAGCCCGGGTGTTAAGAATGGATAAACACTGGGCCCCGAATTTAAAATATGCAGGAAGAACAAACCAGGTTCCTGAATCCATTTCAAAAGCGTCTTCAAAACCGCAATCTTCAATGACAGAGCCATGTGTTATGCTGGTGAACCCATAAATTTCCCCTCGGCCGTACCAGGGTGTCACCTGCACACCCCAAAATAAGGAATTCGGGGTCTTCTTTAAAGTGACAACTAAGGGCAGGGTGGAAAATGATCCCGCAGTGTAACCCCCTTTCCTTCCTCCCGTCGCACAATGAGCAACAGTCCTTTTTGTTGTGTGTGTGAACTGTTTAAATAAGAAGCTTCCGCTAGTTGTTATTTTCAATACGAGAGAAAGAACCGAGATGCCCATTTCAGAAGCATCTTTTTCCTAACATAAAAACCAAAGGGGAAAAGAAGAGAGGATGTATGTCAGCAGGAGACGATTCCCTATGACAATCAAACAACTGCTGGGGACCATCAGGCAGGACCAGCGCCCTGGAACAAAACGTCTTGAGATGCACAATATATTTATGCCTGAACTTTCTTTCACGGACAACTGCTCCGGGAAAATGACTTGCTTCTCTGGCCTGACAAAGAAAATATAGACAGCCACTCTCCAACTTTGATTTCTAGAGAGTGGGACTGGGGGGGAGGATTGAAACTGCCATCCGGAGAATAGCTTTTGTTCAATTTAAAGACCACATCTCGGCCTACGAAAGCGTCATTCCAGGAAGGGGTTAATGTCCCGAGATCAGGGTGGCCTGGGCTTGCTGTTTATTACATGCGCGTTCTTGATTTAATCATTGATTGAAAACCCCCTGTCCACGTTAAAGACTGGCAAATTCTTACTGACACAGATAAGAGACTATGAAAACAGGTCTACTGTGAAAGGGATGACTGGGGATGATCCTAATTTAGCAAAGACAAGAACAAACAGACCATGGTGAACCTTATCGCATTCAAAATTAATGTGCCGGTGCCTCTTCTAACTTATTCTAATGAACAGAGCCGGGCACTCACCGCATGCATGCATGTCTAGTGCAGATCATGAGCTAAAAACTAGGAACCCAAGTCTTGCTCCCTTAAGCTAAAAAGCAGCTTCAGCATCAGCAACAATGAAAGAGAAGATTGCAGGTGCATACCTTAACCTCCTGGTTGGTAAAGACCTCCACATCCACCACGCAGGCAACCAGAGTGGAAGCATCACAGTCCATGCTAGGGGCTGGCATTCCCCCTCCTGAATTGACAAGAAAGAGCTGGGCAGCCTCCGAGTCGTGCCGGCCGGGGAGAGCCTCCAGGTGGATGTGACTGGGCCGGGCCGGGCACTGCCCTGCCCTGGGGATGGCCGAGCTCAGCACCTGAGCCCCCTCCGCGGCACGCAAGCAGCCCGCCGCGTCTCAGGCAGCGCGGCAGAGTAAGAGCGGCCGGCTCACTGATGGCTATGACATCATCACTAAGACTGACACAAGCGGGAGCTATTTTTTTCCCCCCCAGCCTTTTATCTCTAGGCAGTGCAGTGGAGCAAATTGAACATGATTATGTGCTAAATCTGAACTCAGACTAAATCAATTCAGGCAGCGTTAGCTAGGAACTGAGTCATAGCTGTTGTTTCAGCTCAGTGCTTATGTTTGCAAAAAGCAGGGTGGGGGAAGCGGGAATCTGACACCAGCGGCTCCGGTGGGGGTGGGGGAATTATTCTGCAGATGAGCTTCCTGAGGTTAAGGTGTGACAACGTTCTGCCTCAGAAATGAGCAGGAAGTTGAGGCATTTTGCAAATGGCTTGGCTTTGGTGAATTGCCCTGTGCCCGCCTGGAGCCGTCACACGTGTTCTGGGCATCCTAATGGATCCCAGGCAGGCGGGCACAGGCTAAGTAGAAATCCATTCTTGGAGTGACTAAAGAGTCGGTCGTCAGTCATTTAGGCAGCCTGGTAAAGAGGAGATAATTAGAGGTCTGTGAATTTCTATTTGAAGCGCCTAAGTGCAGGCCAGTAACTCTCAAACACCCTTCCAAGCTCAGGATTTCAGGCCATCGCCAAGGTCATTCAAACCGAAAGCGGCCAGTGGAAAGGAGCTGTAGCAATTGTCTCCTGTGGGGACAGATGGCAGAGTCTAATGGGCAAACCCACTGATGTGGGTCATCGTCAGAGCCTCGGGGCTGGATTTTGTCCGAGACTTCGAACATGTCCGATGGTTTTTTCAGCTTCTTTTCCTGACTGTGAAGCCCTGAAGGGCAGGGCCATGGATAATTCACCTTAACATCTTGAGACTTTAACAGAATATGTGGCATAAGTAGGCAGTAACTGTCTAATGAGTGAACAAACCAAGCTTTCTTTTACAATAGAAGTGAGCACAGGAAAAAAATCTGATTGGTTTTAACTTTATCATCAGTTATAAAAGTACCAGTAGAACTTCCTAATATTCTGGCAGGATCTATGCCCAGTAGGAGTGCAAGTGCATCTTTGGTGGCCATCAGAGGTCATGATTTGTAACAGACTGGCGCCTTTCTAATCCATAACTGGACAACGTGGTCCAATTTTACAGGTAAATAAAGAGAGGTGATATTTTAGGTTGAAGGTGAAAGTTTTGTGGTTGATCCTCATTTGAATCTAATATTCCCCTTCAACAAGGCATTTCCCACGTTAAGTGAAATCGGCCCACAGATAGAACTATTCAGACTAAAGAAACTGTGTGTGTGTGTGTGTGTGTGTGTGTGTGTGTGGTGTGGCATTGACTGTGTTGTCCAGGGCATTGTGGGGAATATGAAATCATATATATATATCAGAAAATCCAACTAACACTGAATGACGGCCCTGTACAAAGCTCTGGACCAGCTGCGCTCAAGGATAAAATGACGGATAAGCAAAATCCACTAACCTCAAGAGGCTTAACATCCAAGGGAGGAGATTAAGACACAGGGCAGACACCTGTACAGCAAAGCAAGGGCGGGAAGGCACAGGTGGTACTTGGTGGGAGCACTGGAGAAAGAGCAATGGATGCTGAAGGGAGCTGGGACAGAGGAGCCTCAAAGAGCAGGACATGACTTCTGCTCTGAACTTGAAACATGGGTGAGACTTCGTCAGACAGAGAAGGGGTAAGGAGACACCCTGCAGGCCACAGACTAGAAATATCCAGAGCAAAGAAAGAATAGGGTAATGGGGGGTGAGGCACACTGAAGGTTAAAGTTGACGGGAGCCAGGACTAGAAAAGGCAAAAAGAGCCAGATGATGCGGTGCCCTGATGGGCCTCTCCTGACTATCTGGTCAACCATGGAATGCCAGGCAAAGTTTTTGAGAAAGTAAATGAGGTCTATGGGTACATAAATAGAGCTGAAACGTAAAGTATACAGAAAGATGAATGCAAATTTAAATATCATTGATACCCACTCAAGAGGCAAAACAAAAACATGGCTAATTTTTCATACACCTTGGCATAGCCTAAAATTTACTTTTTTGTAAGGGTCACAGCAGCGGCATGCTAGTAAATGTCTAACAATCCGTTCTCTGAAAAGCTCAACGTGCTGCATTTGCTGATTCCTGTGGTGTAAATATTCTCATCATGGCTGATTTCAAGCAACCAACATAAAGTCACTGAACACAAAGTTAGGAAGCAACTATCATCTGTTCATGCCGCCATTCAGGTGCCACTGAGTCCTCTGGCTCAGAGGACTTTTTGCCTTTTCTAGCACTGCTTCCTAGTCAAGAGGACGTGACACCATTATCAGTGATAGTCCCTACATGTCGAAGGTGTTAAGTCCAACACTCAGGTCCAGAGCTGATCAAAGAGCAACAGGGCAGTAGGAACGACTCATTATAACCATCACTCGCTACATCTAAAGGGCTCTGTGAATTATTTCACACTTTCTCCTTAGGAAAGAGTTATAGAGGATACTCACGTGTTAGTTCAAGAGAAAAAGCCTTGCTCTGACAAATCTTAACAGGAGCACATTAGCCTATCCAGGAAGCAGAGCTTCACTCCAAATTGTAAAATAGGCAATTCTGCATTTTCAGTTTCTTCTTCTTCTTTTTTTTTTTTTTTTTTAAAGGGCTCCGCCTGTATCATGTAGAAGTTTCCAGGCCAGGGGTTCAAATTGGAGCTGCAGCTGTCGGCCTAGGCCACAGCCACAGTAATGCCAGATACAAGCTGCAGCTGCAACCTATACCACAGCTCCTGGCAATGCCAGGTCCTTAACCCACTGAGCAAGGCCTGGGACTGAACCTACATCCTCATAGTTACTAGTTAGGGTCTTAATCTGCTGAGCTGCAATGGAACTCTAGTTTCTCCTTTTTGATTTATTTCTTCCGTGGAGATTCCTTCTTGTACGCTTGAGTCCACTCACTGTATGCTTTCCACTTTTATTTATTTTTTTTGCACAAAGGAACCTTTCCACAGAAAAGAAAATCAAGGACAGAGAGAAGAATGTGTGGTTGCCAAGGGGGCAGAAAGGGAGTGGGATGGACTGGGAATTTGGGGTGAAGAGATGCAAACTATTGCCTTTGGAATGGATATGCTTTCACTTTTAAAATATCTTTTCAAGGACACAGCTCTTGGTTGTTTTATGTTATCATTAAATGGCTGATAACTTATAGTGTTACCCATTAGAGAGGCATCTGTATGATGAAAAATACCACAGGGTTGTCACATCTTAAACTGAGTAAATAGTGGTTTTAGGGTGAAATTAGAGGCGTCAAGAGCAGGTAGTGATTTTGAAATAAAACTACTGGATTTTTTTTTTTTTTGTCTTTTGTCTTTTTAGGGCTATACCCACGGCATATGGAGGTTTCCAGGCTAGGGATCGAATCGGAGCTTGTAACTGCTGGCCTACGCCACAGCCACAGTAACACGGGATCGAAGCCAAGTCTGTGACCTACACCACAGCTCACAGCAACACCAGATCCTTAACCTACTGAGCAAGGCCAGGGATTCAATCTGCATCTTCGTGGATACTAATGGGATTCATTTCCCCTGCGCCACAGCAGGAACTCCTCCCTGGTCTTCTTGAGAGTCTCCCCAAAAAAATGCCAAGTTCTTTCTCAAGTCAGCACCTTTGCACTTGCTATTGCCTTTGTCTGAAAATATGCAGATGCAACCATTTTATTCACTCAGTCTGGATTCTCTCCAGGCTGGATGTCCTTAATGAATTCCACATAGTGTCATTTAACTGGTTTCTCTCCTACCTGTAGGTCCTGTTAGTTAGATCCAGAGGCTCAATAGGTTGGGTTTGGCAAGACTCCCCCAGGGATGGTGTACTTCCATCAGGAGATGTGTAATGCTTGTCAGTCTCTTTTTTATGGTATTAGCAGCCTTTTGTGCTCAATGCCTAGACTCACTTTTTCATTAGAAAATGAAAAATGATGATTTCCCCTTCATTTATTCATGGAATATTTCCATTAAGAAGAACTACCTCTTTTTTTCTTTTTGGCCACACCCACAGCATGCAGAAGTTCCAGGGTCAGGGATCGAACCCACAATAGCAGTTAAAACACCTGATCCTTAACCCGCTGAGCCACCAGGGAACTCCAAAGCCAGTTTTTGTTTTTGTTTTTGTTTTTCTTTTTTTGGCCGTGCCTGCAGCATGCAGAAGTTTCAGAGTCAGGGAAGGAAAACTGTACCAAAGCCACAGCAATGACAACTCCGGATCCTTAATCCACTGAGCCACCGAGGAACTCCACAAGGAACTTCTCATCTACTGTGGAGTCATCCTGAGCTACATTTCCGTAAGACAGGCAAAATACACACTTGATTTGTTTTCCTTTATTATCTGGCTTTTTCTGGGGAAAAAAAAAAACTACTTGCTTCCCTTTATTTTTTAAAGAAGATCACGAGCTTTTTTACTTTATTAAGCATCACTATGAACTTGAGGACTACACATACTTGAGGGGTTTAAATCCATTGTTTTATCTTATTGGTGCTTAAGTTGCTGGTGAGAATCTAATCAGGTTGGCTCCTGTGGCCTTTTGACACCATCTCAGTAGTCTCTGAGAACTACCTCGCCATCTGGCAGGACAAGATGTTCCAGACTCATCTCATCCATTTCCTGCCCCAGATAAGGAATCAGTCATTTCTTTCCCAGTTTCATTTGGTAAGTATTTCCAATATATTTTAAGATCCTAATCTACAGACTTAGAGATGCTCTTTGCGCTGAGTTGGTTATTGTTTACAAGGCTTTTTCAGGGACCCAGCTAGAAAATGTATGAATGTGTTTGAAAGATAACAGGCATGATGAGTTCAGTCTAATAATGTCAGTGCGAATCCAGAATTTCTCAATCTTACATCTGTATCTTCTTTCTTCCACACCAAATATCTTGGTCCTTACCAGTAATGTAATTAATCACTTGCCCTATTCCATGCTGCAATACACACCAGCTTCAGAATCACAATATTCACTAGGAACAACTTAAATTTTTTTTTTCCCTAGTTCTTTTTGTCTTAAGGGTATATCCCAGAAGGCCAGTAGGGATTCTGATGCTTTGGTCACTAGAATAGTTCCTCTGTTCTACCAACTGGATACCGAGTGGCGTTCATTTGTTTCCTTCTACTTTTGATTCCTAAGGACTGCCTTTCTCATGACATTTAATTTTGTTTTATACTTATAAAACATCTCACATGGTCCAAAACTTAAAACTACAGATCTATAAAGAAATCTAGCTTCTAGCCCTGTCTGCTCCACCACATTCCCTCTTCCCTTCCCTCCCATACAGGTTACTACCATTTCATCTTTGTCATTTATCTGTCCTCTCCTTTAAAAAATTACAATATGTATGTATGTAAATGTACAATATATATATGTAAATATATATGTGCATTATTTTCCCTCTGTTTCTTTGACAAATGATAGCATGCTTTGCATTTTTTTTCTTCTGTCTTGCTTTAATCACTAAAAAACAGGACCCAAGAGATCACGCCATAGTCGTATATAAAAATAGTCCCATTCTGGAGTTCCCTTCGTGGCTCAGCGGTTAATGAACCTGACTAGGAACCATAGGGATGCGGGTTGGATCCCTGGCCTCGCTCAGTGGGTTAAGGATCCAGCATTGCTGTGAACTATGGTGTAGGTCACAGACGAGGCTTGGATCCCATGTTGCTGTGGCTGTGGCACAGGCCAGCAACTGTAGCTTCGATTTGATCCCTAGCCCAGGAACCTCCACATGCCTTGAGTGCAGCCCTAAAAAAAAAAAAAAAAGTGTGCTTATAATCAGGGCAGAGGTGATCCTGTGTTGCCTGTGGAAATGTTACAAAGTATAACCTTCTGGAAAAACAATTAATAGCAACATCAGAAGACAGAGAAAGTCTTGAGAAGGTCCCTCTGAGCCAATAATTCCACTTCTAACAGTCTAGCCTGAGAAAATAATCCAAAATATATGGAAAAAATTACCACCAACGATGGTCATCAATGTATATTTATGGTATTTTTGGTAATTGGGAACCATCTAAATGTTAGAAGGAGAAGGTAAATCACCCTGCCATGATCCAGTGTGATCCTTGAGCTAGAATGGAAAGTCCGAGCAGGGCTACAGTGAGTTATAAGCTGAGAAGAGAAGTCTGTGGCCACCAAGACAAGGAATTTGAGTGCCAGGGCAAAGAATGAGTATATTTCACTCAGAAAGGTATGGGATCTATCAGAAGCATATGAAAAGATCGAGTTTGGAGTAAAGAGGGATTTGGTTTTCACCCTCTAGCAGGAAGGTGATGAGAGGCTGGGTCATGGAGATGCAATAGCAACATAAGGAAAGGAACAGATGTGGACATGGAAGAGGCAAGATTTCACAACTAATTGACTGTCAAGGTAATGGTTTGGGGATGGAGAATGATGTGAGGAGGAGGAGAGGTTGAAGGTACCCAAAAAAGACGAAGGGAGGCAGGGACAGAAGGCGATTATAAAATTCCAAGCCTGGGTAGATAATGGTAACTTTATCGGAAATAATTTAATCATGGAGGGGACAGGAATAAATTGTGATCAGACTTCTACTCCCGTAACAGTGAGATACACATCCACCTTCATTCATTTCCATCTTTAGCTATTAATATTCATCTTTACATTAGCAGAAAAACAAAAAACCAAAAAGATGGGTAAGGGTAAAAACTGAGATAATGGCTTACAGTGGTTATAGATACTCGTCTTTATTGGTATTAATTAGGGATGGACATTATGGCAAAACTGTTATAGTTCTGACTGGCCAAAACTCTAGACACAGATTCCCTTTCAGCCTAGCTCCACTCTCCTTCTCATGCTGAGACTTGCAATACGGGAGCAAATCTACGAACAGTGGTTCTTCTATGCAACTATTTCTACTCTCTTTTCAAAAGGCCTGGACTTTAGCTTGAGGTGTAAATAGATGAAAGTATTTGTGAACTCTTACTCTTTAATTGCAATTAAATAATTATGGAGCAAACAAACAAACAAACCAAAAACCAAAACCCAAAAAACTTCTAAAAAAGCCAGTGTACCATTTTGGGACCTGAACTTCTAATCTTCCCACCAAGCCTGCTGCTCTTCCTGTGCTCCCTCTTTCAACTGGACACCACCCTCCACCCAGTAACTTACATCATAACCTCAGTCATCTTTGATCCCTTCCATTGGCTTGACTAGTGCACAGCTTGACTAGGGTTCAGGAATGATTCATTCAGAGGCTCAATGAGCTTATCAAAGGGCTCTGTTCTTCTGACTCTGTCTTCTGAAGTTCAGTGTCATTCTAAAGCTGATTTCCAAACTGGCTGCCAGGAGCAACAACTGCCTCCATTTCGTTCCCAAACTGGACCCTTTAGGTCACCTATTCACTTCTGAACTTTCTGTGGTTGGGGTAAGGAGAGTGCTGATTGGCTTAAGTCAAATTAGACCCACTCCTCCAGCAAGGAGTGGACTTAATTCTTCCTAACGTATGTGAATTGCATGAGAATGGAGGGTTACGCAAGGAAGAATGTGGGTTAGGAAGGAAATGGATATTGGGTGGGTATCCACTGCTATCTACCCCTGGGTGGGTATCCACTGCTATCTACCCCTGATTCAATTCTATACCTGTCAGGGCACTTGGTTGCAGATGATAGAAAGTGAACTGTTCTTGGCTAACTCACAGAAAAGTAACATACGAGTGGCCAGTTATCAAGTGGCTCTTACAGAATTAACAGGAACTTGGAGAAACAGCTTCAGAAATTAGTCAGGAACCAAGAGAATCTCAACTGCAGAAGATAACCTCCCAGGTGATGCTTTAGGAACCAATGTGGATAGGTCACCACCACTGGAACCCACAACCATTGGACATGTCACTCCTCCTTTGCTTCCATGAGTGACCTCTAACTGTCCCTGTGTAATACTCTCTGGAGTCAAAATTCTGAGTGTGGTGTCCAGCTGGTCACCCCAACCTCAACTGTTAGGAGATCTAGCTAGGAAATTTTTTGGTCCCCATGGCTGCCGAGTAACAGCTGGGTCATCGAGGGGAGATGTCCCCAACATGGATTAGTGTGAGGATGCTGGACAGCTCAAAAGCGACAAAGGTCCACTCTCAGCCTCTTACCCACTCTGCCTCTATGCCTGCCCCCATCTTCTTATTCAGAATCACCAGAGCCATCCTTGTGAGAACTGGTTCTCACCACCCTGGTTCACATACCTTCAACTGCCTTCCATTGCTGGTAGAATCAAATGTGCGTGTGCAGTGACATCAACCTACTTTTCCAGCTATTTTTTTCCCAAAACTGCTCCTCAGCACCATCCTATTGTCCAAACTGAACTTCTCAACACCTGCCTTATTAAATGCACTCTGTTCTCTATGGGTTGTTTCCCACAATGGGAATTCATTCATCCATCTATCCATCCATCCAGTCCATGGTTATTTATTGAATACACTATGTATCCAGTACATAGCAAGGCATAGGCTATAGGAAGACGGCAAGTCACTCTCCTTTTCCTCAAGGAGGTCATTGTAAAAGGCATAAAGAATCACAATATGATTGATATGATATGGTACAATGATGTGATGTCATATAAATTACATTTGCTATAAGTGATGTTGACACAAACTGTGGTTTGAGCACAGAGAAAGAATCTAAGTTTGCCACGTGGAGCGGGCATTAGAGAAGCTTTCCCTCAGCAAGAAACACTTTGTTAAACCTTGAAAAATAAGAGGATTTCTAGATTTATAGATGAGCAGATAGGTAGGAAAATGACATTTTTAAGCATAGGCAGGGGCGCAAAGTGACGTGGTAAGACAAGAGAAACTGAGTAGCCCAATATGGCAGAAATTCCCAGGTGGAGTTAGGGACTAAAGGTGGAGAGCCATGGAAAATGCTAGAAATGTCGGGCAGGAGCCTGATTGCAAAGGGCCTTGTGAGTTGTGGGTAGACATTTAAATTTTATTTCACAGGAAGAAGGATCCAGGGTAGGCTATCACAGAGTAGCCTCTTGGATCTTCCTTCCTCTAATTTCACTACTATTGAATCCATCTTGTGGACAATCTGTGACCAGAGAGATCTTTCTACAAAGGAAAATAAATATATGATCCACGAGAGTGGAGGGCAAAGTTGGAACCAGGGGCTGCAAATAGGCAAGGGATTAGAGTAAGGAAACCCTAGAAATCTAATGAGCAAATAGACCTCTGGGACCCTGTGCTGAGAATTTCTCATACTACCTTGATGGAAGGCAAGCTTCCTCCACTAAAATAATACATATTACTTCCACATGCATAATGCACAGAAATCCATTATAGCTCTTACCCATTGTAGGGTTTAAATGTTTTATTGTGTCTCTAACACTTAGCAAGTTGCCAGGCATAAAGCAAGCAATCAGGAGTTCCTGTTATGGCTCAGTAGGTTAAGAACCCGAAATAGCATCTTTGAGGATGCGGGTTCATCCCTGGCCCCACTCAGTGGGTTAAGGATCTGGTATTGCTACAAGCTGCAGCATAGGTTGCAGATGCAGCTTGTATCTGCTGTTGCTGCAGCTGTGATATAGGCCAGCAGCTGCAGCTCCAATTCAATCCCTAGCCTGTGTGGCCTTTAAAAAAAAAAAAAAGCAATTAATCAAGATAACATCTGATCTGTCCTCAAAAACAAACTTGCGATTACCAAAAGGGAAACTTGGTGGCGGGGGTTGGATAAATTAGAGTTTAGGGTTGACATATACACACTACTATACATAGAATAGATAATCAGTGGGAACCTACTACATAGCACAGGGAACTCTACTCAATATTCTGTAATAACCTATATGGGAAAAGAATCTGAAAAAAAAGGATATATGTATATGCATAATTGAATCACTCCGCTATACCCCTGAAAGTAACCCAATGCTGTAAATCATTATACTCCAATATAAAATAAAAATTAAATTAAAAAGATAATGCTGATTGATAAATGAAAGAATGCAGGAGTAAAAGGCAGGACAAGCTGATGCCATCATCACTTCTTTCCATGGATGGAGGACTTCTGTGCCATCTATCCAAGCAGCAGCTCCACCTGCGTTAGTCTTTGGTGCTTAGCATCAAGTCTCCCATCCCACCAGCCTACCCCTCAAGCTTTTAGAGTCCTGGAGATGTATCCTGAAGAGCTAGTAAGTGCAGCCAGGGAGCCTCAGATCTACTTATGAGTATCAAGAAAGCTGGCTGAAGGTCCACGGAAGCTTTTGCTCCTCCCACAGTACAGAGCTGTTTCTGAAAAAGTGGTTTCCCAATCAGGGCTACCAGTCCCAGTCTAACTGGATTCTATCCAATGGAGTGAGAACAGAATGAATATCACTTTCAGTCCTGGCCCATAAGAACCTCCAGTAGGACTCATTTCTCTTCTTCAACCTGATCTTTGGAGCTAAGTGTTGAAGATGGCAGAGCCTCTATCAACCTAGGTCTCTGCACACACTCCTGTTGCTTTCATCCTCATCTCCATCACTCTGCCAATGGATTTTTTTACATGAGTGGGAAATAAACCTGTCTTCTGGTGAGCCCCTGAGGTTTTAGCACCTATCTGGTACAGAAGACAGCACTATCTTAACTAATACAGAATGCATGTACGTGTCTGTATGGACGTATGTGTGCTATGGAGGCGAAATCCAATTTTCAACAGAACCTAATACTAAATGGGGATTGAGCCAGAAGTAAGAGGATTTAATCTTTAAATGTGGAAAATCTTTCATTTGAAATTGAATTTGAATGTCTTAAATTAGCAAATCAGCAGGTAATCTTTTTTTTTTTTTTTAATTTTCCCATTGTACAGCAAGGGGGTCAGGTTATCCTTACGTGTATACATTACAATTACATTTTTCCCCCAGCCTTTCTTCTGTTGCAACATGAGTATCTAGACAAAGTTCTCAATGCTATTCAGCAGGATCGCCTTGTAAATCTATTCTAAGTTGTGTCTGATAAGCCCAAACTCCCGATCCCTCCCACTCCCTCCCCCTCCCATCAGGCAGCCACAAGTCTCTTCTCCAAGTCCATGATTTTCTTTTCTAAGGAGATGTTCATTTGTGCTGGATATTAGATTCCAGTTATAAGTGATATCATATGGTATTTGTCTTTGTCTTTCTGGCTCGTTTCACTCAGTATGAGATGCTCTAGTTCCATCCATGTTGCTGCAAATGGCATTATGTCATTCTTTTTTATGGCTGAGTAGTATTCCATTGTGTATATATACCACCTCTTCCGAATCCAATCCTCTGTTGATGGACATTTGGGTTGTTTCCATGTCCTGGCTATTGTGAATAGGGCTGCAATGAACATGCGGGTGCATGTGTCTCTTTTAAGTAGAGTTTTGTCCGGATAGATGCCCAAGAGTGGGATTGCGGGGTCATATGGAAGTTCTATGTATAGATTTCTCAGGTATCTCCAAACTGTTCTCCATAGTGGCTATACCAGTTGACATTCCCACCAACAGTGTAGGAGGGTTCCCTTTTCTCCACAGCCCCTCCAGCACTTGTTATTTGTGGATTTATTAATGATGGCCATTCTGACTGGTGTGAGGTGATATCTCATGGTAGTTTTGATTTGCATTTCTCTTATAACCAGCGATGTTGAGCATGTTTTCATGTATTTGTTGGCCATCTGTATATCTTCTTTGGAGAAATGTCTATTCAGGTCTTTTGCCCATTTTTCCATTGATTGATTGGCTTTTTTGCTGTTGGGTTGTATAAGTTGTTTATATATTCTAGAGATTAAGCCCTTGTCGGTTGCATCATTTGAAACTATTTTCTCCCATTCTGTAAGTTGTCTTTTTGTTTTCTTTTGGGTTTCCTTTGCTGTGCAAAAGCTTTTCAGTTTGATGAGGTCCCATGGGTTTATTTTTGCTCTGATTTCGATTGCTTTGGGAGACTGACCTGAGAAAATATTCATGATGTTGATGTCAGAGAGTGTTTTGCCTATGTTTTCTTCTAAGAGTTTGATGGTGTCCTGTCGTATATTTAAGTCTTTCAGCCATTTGGAGTTTATTTTTGTGCATGGTGTGAGGGTGTGTTCTAGTTTCATTGCTTTGCATGCAGCTGTCCAGGTTTCCCAGCAATGCTTGCTGAATAGACTTTCTTTTTCCCATTTGATGTTCTTGCCTCCCTTGTCAAAGATTAATTGACCATAGGTGTCAGGGTTTATTTCCGGATTCTCTATTCTGTTCCATTGGTCTGTCTGTCTGTTTTGATACCAGTACCACACTGTTTTGATGACTGTGGCTTTGTAGTATTTCTTGAAGTCTGGGAGAATTATGCCTCCTGCTTGGTTTTTGTTTCTCAGGATTGCTTTGGCGATTCTGGGTCTTTTGTTGTTCCATATAAATGTTTGGATTGTTTGTTCTAGTTCTGTGAAAAATGTCATGGGTAATTGGATAGGGATTGCATTGAATCTGTAGATTGCTTTGGGTAGTATGGCCATTTTTACAATATTGATTTTCTCAATCCAGGAACATGGAATATCTTTCCATTTCTTTACATCTTCTTTGATTTCTTTGATTAAAGTTTTATATTTCTCGGCATATAGGTCCTTTACCTCCTTGGTCAGGTGTATTCCGAGGTATTGGATTTTGTGAGGTGCAATTTTAAAAAGTATTATATTTTTGTATTCCTTTTCTAATAGTTCATTGCTGGTATACAGAAATGCAACTGACTTCTGAATGTTAATCTTATATCCTGCTACTTTGCTGAATTTATTAGTCAGTTCAAGTAGTTTTGGGGTTGAGTCCTTAGGGTTTTCTATGTATAGTATCATGTCATCTGCATACAGTGACAGTTTGATCTCTTCTCTTCCTATATGGATGCCTTTTATTTCTTTTGTTTGTCTAATTGCTGTGGCTAGGACTTCCAAAACTATGTTGAAGAGCAGTGGTGAGAGTGGGCATCCCTGTCTTGTTCCAGATTTGAGTGAGAAGGCTTTCAGTTTTTCCCCATTGAGTATTATATTTGCTGTGGGTTTATCATAAATGGCTTTGATTATATTCAGGAATGTTCCCTCTATACCCACTTTGGCAAGGGTCTTGATCATGAATGGATGTTGGACTTTGTCAAATGCTTTTTCTTCAGCAGGTAATCTTATTGTTAGTTGATATATCACGGTTAATCTGTGTCAAGACAGACACCAAGGGAGTAAATGGAACTTGAGGAAAGAGCTGGAAAGCCCAAAGGATCAAATGAATGCGATGAGAAGTAATTTTCTGCTCAAGTTCATGATTTGTAAAAACAGCTGTATTAGATGCTGATCATGAATGGTGAGATTTCAAATAAATAAATAAATCATCAGGATTATATGTAAGAAACATAAGTTAGAAATAATTAGAAGTTCATTGCAGTTATGTCACTGGATCTTGTCAAGCTGCAGACTGCTAATGCTCTGTACTTTAAGATTCCACCTGCCTATAAACAGCAGGTAGGGACATCAAATGACTTGCTCTGTATTTCTATCCAATCTAGGGCCAGCCTAGGGAGGAAAGGCATCTAAAAAAGTAAATCTGCCTTCATGCTATCTTTTTTTTTTTCGGGCTGCACCCGCGGCACACGGAGGTCCCCAGGCTAGGGGTCTAATCGGAGCTACAGCTGCCAGCCACAGCAATGCCAGATCCTTAACCCACTGAGCGAGGCCAGGGATGGAACCCACAACCTCATGGTTCCTAGTCGGATTCGTTTCCACTGCGCCACAATGGGAACTCCCTTTTTTTTTTTTGTCTTTTTAGTGCCTTCCTGCTATCTTAGTGGAAGCTGGGCCTCCTCCACTAAAATAATGCATATTATTTCCACGTGCATAATGCACATAAACCCATTACGGCTTCTTTCATTTGCTCTCCCTTTTCAAGGAGGGGTTTCGGTAAATCGAAAAGCTAGAACAAAGAAAGGTAAAGAGGGAGTGGTAAGAACCACACGGAAATGCACAAGAGGGCAGTTTCTGGTATAATACGGCAGGCTGATTATAAGCATTCATACCACTCAGGCTGGGGTTTCGTTGGGGTGTGTCGGTTGCCCAAGGCAACACTTTTGGAAATTTCCAAAATGTTGATAAATCACATTCTTTGACTGAGATATGTCATTCGAATGTTTTCATAGAGCTGGAGAGTCAAGAGAAGAAAAAAGCAAGAAGCTAGCTATTGTCTCTAGGCTCAAGGCAAGAAAGGGGGAAGAGATTTTCAGGTTAATTTCAGGTAAGATAGATTACTTCCTCAAGTAGGTAAGGAGAAAGAGTCTCAGGACAAATGCTCTGCAGAAGAATAAATAATGCACATCGGGGTGGAGTTTTCTCTGTGCTCTGTCTCTGGCACACCTGGTATGGAAGGAGAAAAATGTAGAATTCTAATAGTGGAATCATAGGCAAACTTATCAAAGAAGAAGTTTTCATTAAGCATGGCTCTGGGATAAGCATTTGAAATTTGGGTGTTGCTATTTTGGGTATAAGTGGTGTTTTCAGTACTCTGTGGGTGAAAATATAACTTGGAACAATCTTTAGGGAATGAAGGAAGCTTTTAAAAAATAAATGAAGCACACAGAAACTTCCACTTCCAGTTAAATATAGAAACAGTAAGCCTCATGAACTACACAAGCACAGATTTTTTTCCCCCACCAGGCTAAGGGTCAAATCAGAGTTGCAGTTACCGGCCTACCCCACAGCCACGGCAACACAGGATCCAAGCCACATATGTGACCTATACCACAACTTGCGTCAATGCCAGATCTTTAACTCACTGGGTGAGGGCAGGGATCGAACCTGCATCCTCACAGACATTTTGTTGGGCTCTTAACCTGCTGAGCCACAATGGGAACTCTGAATCACAGACTTTTAAACCTCTCTAAGAGAACTGGTGGAAAAGAAATCTAAAGGACCTCAACTCCATATCAGCAATGACCCATTCTCGTGAGAGAAGAGATACACGTCTGCTTTCATCTTTCATGTAATAGTTGGAGAAAGAAGAATTCACTAGAGACATGTGTAAGGAGGAACCATGAATTCCTAACAAACTTTCATGGTTTCACGTGGACTAGAATAATGGATCAGAATCCCAGAAAGCCTCTGACAATAAGCAAGCCTGGAAAGCCAACATATTATCCAAACCAAAACTAAAATAAAGGAAAAGAGGTCTGTGGGATAATATAAAGTGTTTTAACAGATGTTTAATTAGAGTCCCCAAAGTAGAAGAGAGGATGATGCAGAAGAAACAAGTGAATAGATAATGGCCAAGATTTTCTCCAAATCAATTAATGGTATCAACTCCTAAGTCCAAGAAGCTGATTAACCCCTGAGATGTCCATAACTAGACATATCATAGTTAAAACTTTCAAAATTCAAAATTAAAGAGAGGATATTGAAAGCAGGAAGAGGGAAAAGACATATTACCTATAGGGGAACAAGAAGAACCATTATGACTGATATCTTAACGAGAAATGAGAGTGGCCATACTGCAATGGAACAGCATATCTAAAGTGAAGAAAGAAAAACGATCAACTGTCAATCTACAATTTCATATCCAGCTAAAAATGGCTTTCAAATATGAAAACAAATACTTATCTATTGTTTGTGAGAAAGTAAAATAGTGCAACAACTTTGGAAAATAGTTTGATAGTTTTTTTTTTTGGAAGAGAATATTTAATTTTTTTATTTTTTTATCACATCTGTAGTTGTATAATGATCATAACAATCTCATTCCACAGGATTTCCATCCCATAACCCAAGCACATCCCCCCACCCCCCAAACTGTCTCCTCCGGAGACCTGAGCTCCAGTCCTTCTATTCCTCCATCTTAATGATGGTTTCTTAAGGGGTTAACTCTACAATTAAAATATGACCCCATAATTCAACTACTTGGTATGTACCCAGGAGAAATGAAGACATATGTTGACACAAAGACTCATATGAACATGTTGATAATAGCATTATCATAATAGGCCCAAACTGGAAACAATACAAATGTATAGCAACTGGTGAGTGGATGATCTAAATGGATATTCATACATTAAAACACTGACATGCTGTAACATGGGTAAACCTCATGAACATTATGCTAGAAGAAATGAACCAAAATACCACATGATGTATGATTCCATTTATATGAAATGCCCCCCAAAAGTAGACAAATGTTTGCTTGCTGGTGTGGGTGGAAAAGAAAGTTGCCTACAAATGGTCATGAAGGACTTTTTGAAGGGATGGAAATATATTAAAACTGGATTGTGTTACACCAGCCGGAATGACCATCATCAAAAAAATCTATAAACAATAAATGCTGGAAAGAGGGTGGAGAAAAGGGAATCCTTTACAATGTTGGTGGGACTATAACTTGGTGCAACCACTATGGAAAACACTATGAAGTTTCCTCAAAAAACTAAAAATAGAATTACCATATGATCCAGTAATCCCACTACTGGGCAACTATATGAAGAAACCTATGACTTGAAAAGATACATGCACCCCAATATTCATTGCAGCACTGTATACAATTGCCTAGACATGGAAGCAACCTGAATGTCCATTCACAGAGGAGTGGATCAAGAAGATGTGGTACTTATATGCAATGGAATATTACTCAGCCATAAAAAAGAATGAAATAATGGTATTTGCAGCAACGTGGATAGACCTAGAAATTATCATGCTAAGTGAAATTAGTCAGACAGTGAGAGACAAACATCATATGCTATCACTTATATGTGGACTCTAAAAAAAAGATACGAAGAAACTTATATGCAGAACAGAAACAGACTCACAGACTTTGAAAAACTTACAGTTACCAAAGGGGAATGGTTGCAGGGGAGGGATGGACTCCGGGTTTGGGATGG
Source organism: Phacochoerus africanus (assembly GCF_016906955.1). Classification (NCBI taxonomy): domain Eukaryota; kingdom Metazoa; phylum Chordata; class Mammalia; order Artiodactyla; family Suidae; genus Phacochoerus; species Phacochoerus africanus. The sequence continues at coordinate 42,295,397 of NC_062552.1, forward strand.
AAATCTTCTAAAATTAAATTGTGATGATGGTTGTACAACTATAAATATAATAAAATTCACTGAGTTAAAAAAAACTGGATTGTGGTGATGGTTTTACAATTTTGTAAGTTTACTAATAATCACTGAATATGCTTAAAATGGATGAATTTTATGCTCCGTAATTTATGCCTCGATAAGGTGGTTAAACAATATGAAGACACGATAAAAACCATAGTCATCGGAAAAAGTATGAGAGAATCCATTTACTGTGTATCAGAACTGCTAGAAGTGATACAAAATATTCTTTCTCCTGAAGGGAAATCACCCCCAGTGGAAACTCAGAGTGGCAGAATGGACCCAGAACACCAGAAGGGATCCAGTCATAGGTAAATATACAAGACATTTTATTATGTTTATTTTACAATTATTTAAAAGAAGACTAATTATTTAAAGTAAAATAACAATAACGATTGTGGGGTTTATAGCATAGGTAGAGGTTAAATATGTGACAAAAAGAGCATACAGATCAGGTAGGTGAGAAAGGAAATATTAGTTGTAGGTAGACTGTCATGCGGTAAAGATGCATGTTGTGATCTCCAGGCTAAAGCAACCATTAAAAATAACATAAAGAGGATGAGCTAAAAAGTCTACAGAAGGGAATCGAATGTGATACTAAAAAAATAATTGATTTACCCAAGAGAAGGCAGAAAAGGACGAGCAGAGGAACATAATACAGATGGAACAAATAGAAAACAAATGCCAAGACGGTAGACTGAAACCCAACCATACTGATAATTACTTTAAATGGAAATGGATTACAAACACTTTAATTAAAAGGCAGATGATCAGACTAGACAAAAAAGAAAGAAAGCAAGGCTCTCTTCCTCCCTCTCTGCATTTTAAGTCTGAAGAGACAGACCTCTTAAAAGTAAAAGATTAGAAAAATACAAACCATGCAAACAGCAAGCATAAGAAACTTGGAACATCTATATTAATATCACACAGAGTAGATGTTAAGACAAAGAGAATTATCAGAGATAAAATTCCTTATGTTATAATTTTAATTAATTAATGTATTTAATTTTGCTTCATAGGGCTGTACCCGTGGCATATGGAAGTTCCCAGGCTAAGGGTCGAATCGGAGCTATAGCTGCCGGCCTACGCCACAGCCACAGCCACATCACCAGATGGAGCAGCGTCTGCAACCTACACCACAGCTCATGGCAACGGCTGGATCCTTTACCCACTAAGCTAGGACAGGGATAGAACCTGTGTCTACATAGATACAAGTCGGATTCACTTATTCACTTCTGCTTCATCACAAGGGGAACTCCTATCATCTTAACATCAATACACTATAACAATCTAGATGTGAATGCACTTAATCAACAAAAATTCAAAACGTGAAGCAGAATTTACCAGAACTAAAGGGAAACATGTAGATCTACAATCCCAGTTGGCTATTTTAACATCTCCCCTTCAGAAAATGATAGGGAAAATTTAAAAATCAGCAGTGATAAGAAGAGTGGAACAACTCTACAACCAATTTGGCCTAATTGACATTTATAGAACTCTGCACGCAGCAGCTGCAGCATGCATTCTTCTCAGATGTACATAGAGCATTCACCATGACAGACCATGCGCTAGACTGTAAAACAAGCCTCAGGAAATTCAAAAGGATCAAAGTCATGCAGATCAGAGGTTCTCAGAATCTCCCTTTTAGGAAGTCTGTAAGATCAAAACTATTTTCAAAATATTGGGACCCTACCTGCCTTTTTCATTCTTGTTCTCTCCTATGAGTGTACAGTGGAATTTTCCAGAGGCAAAATCCCTTGATAACACAACAGATTGAATGAGGCAACAAATGTGGAAATTCAGCTGTCTCAGTTTTAACTTTTTTTTTTTTTGGCTTTTCAGGGCCACATCCGTGGCATATGGAGGTTCCCAGGCTAGGGGTCGAATCAGAGCTAGAGCCGCTGGCCTACACCACAGCCACGGCAATGTGGGATCTAGGCCTCCTCTGTGACCTACACCACAACTCACGGCAATGCCTGATTCTTAACCTTCGAGGCCAGGGATCAAACTTGCATCCTCATGGATACTAGTCAGATTTGTTTCTGCTGCACCACAATGGGAACTCCCAGTTTCAACTTCTAATATGTTAAATATAAGTATACATAACCTATGTAAGCAAAAGCCTTGGGGGCCTTCAATAAATTTTAAGAGTGTAAAGGTGGTGAGATTGAAATTTTGATACCCACTAAGAACACCGCAATGAAATTGTTTGATATTAATAAAAATAAGACAAGTAGAAACCCCCAAGTATTTGGAAATAAAACACTTTTCTGAATAATCCTTCAGTCAAAGCAGTAACTTAAAGGACAATTTTTAAAATATTTAAGCCAAATGATAATGAAACAATATATCAACACTTATGGGTTACAGCGAAAGCAGTGTGGAGTGAAGTAAAAGGTTTGAATGCCTGTGTCAAAAAGAAGAATGAGATTAATAAAATAACTACCGATTTTTACACAAAATCCTGCAGAAAATAGAGAAGGAAGAAACACCTGCCAACTCATTTCATGAGGGTAACACAATTCTGATGGCAAAATTTGTTAAAGACATTAAAATAAATATGCATACTCTTTACTGGTAATATGTTTAGGCATCTCCTCGAAGTCATGAGAGATATGGATAAATATCTCTGTGCAAGAGTTAAACAGTGAAAAACATATGTCTAACTAGTAGGAACTAGTTAAACAAATTATGATAAATCTATAGGATGAGACATTATGCATTAAAAGTACGCTCTCAGAGTTCCCCTGTGGCTTAGAGGGTTAAGGACTCTGCATTATCATTGCTGTAGCTCAGGTTCGATCCCTGACCTGGGGATTTCCACATGCTGTGGGTGCAATTTAAAAAAATACAACAAAATAGAGTTCCCATCATGGCGCAGTGGTAACGAATCCGACTAGGAACCATGAGGTTGCGGGTTCGATCCCTGGCCTCACTCAGTGCGTTAAGGATCCGGCGTTGCCGTGAGCTGTGGTGTAGGTCGCAGATGCGGCTTGGATCCCGCATTGCTGTGGCTCTGGTGCAGGCTGGCAGCTACAGCTCCGATTAGACCCCTAACCTGGGAACCTCCATATGCTGCGGAAGTGGCTCAAGAAATGGCAAAAAGACAAAAAAAAATGTAAAAAATAAAAAAAGTACATTCTCAAAGGAGTGAAAAACATGGGAAAGACATAAATTTTAAAAAATGTAGTCTAATCACGTTATTACATGTAACCTACATACATATAAAAAGCCTGAAAAAAAAAAACACACCAAGGAGTTCCTGTCGTGGTTCAGTGGTTAATGAACCCTACTAGGAAGGATGAGGTTGCAGGTTTGATCCCTGGCCTCACTCAGTGGGTTAAGGCTCTGGCGTTGCCGTGAGCTGTGGTGTAGGTCGCAGATGCGGCTCGGATCCCGAGTTGCTGTTGCTGTGGCGTAGGCCAGCGGCTGCAGCTCCAATTCGACCCCTAGCTTGGAACCTCCTTATGCCTGGTGCGGCCCTTAAAAAAATGATGAAAAAAAAAAAAAAAGAAATACACCAAAATATTAGCTGTGCTTAACTCTGGATTGGAGGGATTGCCAGTAATTTTTGTTTTCTCTTTTTCACTGGCTGTATTTTCCAAATCATCTGCAATGTAAATGTGCCACTTTAATAATAGAATAAAATTATAACAATAAAAATAAGAATACATAATAAAATATAATAAAATGATAACATAATAAAGAATACATAAAAATCAAATCATTGTATAAAGAAAAATGTGGATAATGGGACACTGTAATTCACAGAACGGTATTGCTCTGAAGGACCTTTGAAATTAATCAGTCTATGCCTGAATTATATAGACGGGGAAATCTAGTTCCTTTCCTGGGTGGACATGTATGACTTACATCTGGTCATGCATCAAGTTAGTAATAGAATCAAATCTAGAATCTGCATCTCCCGCCTCCCAAGGCTATGCTTTTGACTTTGGGTCACAATGTGAGCAAAATGATGCTCTTTTTAGCTGCATGAAAATTCTTCAGATTTAATCACTGCTCTCAAGACTATAACCCTAGGAAATGAATCTGATTTACATCTTCAGTTCAAAGGTAAAGTAGCTAAACTTACGCTTAAAAATACACTGTTAACTATCTCAGCAAAAATGTCAGAGATAAGTCACTCCTTCATATTTTATAAGGAGATGGGTTTTTTTCTCATCTGAATTTTAATAATGTTTTTCCACATGGTCAAAAATTCCAATTCATTAAAATCTCAAATTAAGACAATCATTAGAATTATCCATTGCATAAAAAAAGCTAAATAGTCTATTAAAGAATTCTGGCCAGAAAGCAAAGGAAAACCAGTCAGGTTTCACTCAATGGAAGTTTGGCTTAAAGATCATTCTCGCATCCAAAATTTAGGTTGTCTAATTAAGAAATATCTGTTTAAGACGATTGGATTAGGAAGATGTGATATATATATATATATATACACACACACATATATATATATACACAATAAAAAATAATGAAATCATGCCATTTGAAGCAACATGGATGGAACTAGAGACTCATACTGAGTGAAGTTAAGTCAGAAAGAGAAAGACAAATACCATATGATATCACTTATATCTGCAATCTAATATAAGGCACAAATGAACCTTCCCACAGAAAAGAAACTCATGAATTTGCAGAATAGACTTGTGGTTGCCAAGGGGGATGGAGTGGGGTGGTTAGGGAGCTTGGGGTTAATAGATACAAACTATTGCCTTTGGAATGGATTAGCAATGAGATCCTGCTGTGTAGCACTGGGAACTATGTCTAGTCACTTATGACGGAGCATGATCTTGTGCGAAAACAGAATGTGTACATGTATGTGTAACTGGGTCACCATGCTGTACAGTAGAAAAAAATTGTATTGGGGAAATAACTATTAAAAAAAAAAAAGAAATATCTGCTTAATAGAAACGTTTCCAAAGAACAACAGGCATATTTCTTTCTTGGCACATTACTGAGTAACTCGAGCCTCTGTAAGAATAAATAAATGAGACTTTTATTGTTCAAAAATCGGGAGAAGACAGCGTGGCCACATGGAAAACCTGAGCAGAATACCATATTGTTATTTAAATCAAAGCATCCATCACTTTCAACCATAAAGACTAGATTTCCAGCCATGGCACATCTCGTAAAACAATGGAAATAATGTTTGTGTCACTTCATGTGTCAAGGAAATTAAACGGCCATTCTGTGGTCGATCTAAGGTGACTGGACCCAGATTTAGCAGACAGTAAGAGAGTGCTTTTTAATTCTGTAAGCATTTAATAAAAGGAGAAAAAGAAAAATCCACGACCAATGCCAGGATTAGTGTGTCAGATCACATCCGTCATGATTTGATTGGATAAAAGAGGCTAATGGATAGTCCTGATCCTTAAGGAGTCAGAGAGGGAAAAAAGAATCCAGCTTTTCCTCTGCGGTGCAGGTCACATCTATCCAGGCCATGGGCTCTGGGACCCCTTTCTATTCCAAGGCTGTTTTGAGGGGCTTCCTTGTCTCCTTGGTGATTCTGGAGCTCCCATCCCCTGCCCTTCACATGTCCATAGGCTTCCTCCTGCCCCCTTGGACTTTCCCATCATCAGCCCTGATATCAGTCCATCGACATCTGCTGGAAAAGCACATCCACCAGGGAATCAGGCTTCAGACCCTGGTTTTGCCCCCAACAGGGGGAGGATGGACGAGGGCAAATCATTCACTACCTCTGGGCTTTAATTTCCTCAACCTTTAAACAAGTGGATTGGATCAGGCAGAAACGGCAACTGGAAGGGCTACACTGAGAAAGATCCTGAGGCCTTTTCCAGCATTTCCAGGAAAGATCCTTCATGAACACCGCCTGCCAGGAACAGAGCAGGGCATGGTGACAATTAACCCTCAAAGTCTGAAATACAGATATTAAGTGACACCTCAGGAAGACCTTCTCCCCAAATTATTTTCACTATTCTTTCTGCCTTAGGACAGAGAACTGGGGGCTCTTTATCCTCTAGCCCCCAAACGTGTACCCACCATTCAGTATACCAACGGTGCATTTACATTACAAAGGTGAATGTGATGAATCCCATTTCACAAGAGGAAAATTCAGTCCCAAAGGGTCCAGCAAGTCCAGAACAAAAAATTGAGGGGGAGTTCCCGGTGTGGCTCAGCGGAAATGAATCCGACGAGCATCCATGAGGATGCAGGTTTGATCCCTGGCCTTGCTCAATGTGTTAAAGACCCAGCGTTGCCGTGAGCTGTGGTGTAGGTCGAAGACTTGGCTCGGATCCCGAGTTGCTGTGGCTGTGGTGTAGGCTGGCAGCTCTGATTCCCAGCCTGGGAATCTCCATATGCCTTAAAAAAAAAAAGGACAAAAAAAATTGAGGGCCACTGACTCACTAATAAACATCTTATGTGTTAGATTTACTTACTTCACAGCTTTTATTATGATTTACTACATGCAAAGTGCTAGGAAAGTCCCTCCTAAGATGAGAAAAAGAGGAGAGGAAGGCAGAACAACTAAGGATTCATGGGGCCAAGGAATTTTCAATCTAGTAGGCAAGAATGATATTCTCAGATAACATGGTCAAATCAACAAGTGTCCATCTCAGAGGAGAAGAGCACTATTCACCCTGCAGTGGGTAGTCCTCCTGGACTGCCCTCTTTCTCTCTGATCCACATCCAACCCACACACAGAACCTGTGTGGTTTTTTTTTTACAGCCACACCTGTGACATATGGAAGTTCCCAGGCTAGGGGTCAAACCAGAGCTGCAGCTGCTGGCCTACACCACAGCCACAACCATGCTGGATCTAAGCCACATCTTTGACCTACACCATAGCTCGTGGCCATGCTGGATACTTAATCCACTGAGCGAGGCCAGAGATTGAACCCACATCCTCTTGGATACTAGTTGGGTTCTTAACCCTCTGAGCCACAACAGAAAATACCCACCCCCCCTGCCTTTTTTTACTCATTTCTGGAAGGAGAAATTATTGATATCAGCAGACATTGCATGTTTCAGTGACATAAGGGATGATTTCCCTTCCTTTGGGGTAAAATACCACATGGGGGTTTTCCTGTAACAGGCACAATTCTAGCCCTGTTCACAGCTAGTGGATAGCAGAGCAGGGAGTCCAACCTGAGAAGTGTGGCCCCAGAGTCCATCCAGTAACCGTGGGCCAGGCTGCCTCTCATGAGTGTACCTCTCATGACTTGCTCCCCCTTGAGCTGTCATCCTCCTCATGACCCGGTTTCCTGGGACAGCAACAGGAAACAGGATGCTAGACTTGTTGGGAGCTCCAAGGAGTTAACACTCAAATATCCCACTATTATCATTATATCTGTAGCATCAGTTCTTAGCTGTGAATTATTGGATCAAATACTGAGTCACCTAGTGGGTGAGTGATCCCTGGCCTGGGAACTCCAGATGCTTCATGGTAGCCAAAAAAGAAAGAAAAAAAGTAAAAACCCAGCCATGATTGGCCCCCAAACTCTTGTTCTTACACCCCTGCTAGCTAGCATCAGCTGTTCCCAGTACTAGAATCCTCTGGCACCAGACAATCTTCAGTCAAAGCTTTCAGTTCCCTTTCAGGCATTTTCTTGGTGATGTCTGACTTTTAATTCGGCATGTAGAGACGGCTCATGATCGAGCTTTCTAATCAACACGTTTCAAGCCTGGAACATGACTCGTTATGGCAGAGGGCTGACACCCATCAGGGAGGCTGGCGTGGACTTTCATTTTGATTCTAATCAGAGATTCCCGGGCTGGGATAGGAAGGAAGCTGTGTCCTTGAAAATCGCTCGCATACCAATGCTCCACACGCCAAGAGCTGCAGGTCTCACAAGATACACAGGTGAGAAATTTTCCTCTAGTAAACAGCACCCACTGCCAAGCTGGCAAAACAGGCCAGCTCACAGACAGGAAAATCAGTGATCCAGTGGGACCCAGATAATAAATACCTTTGGCGATGGTGGATGAACAAAACAAAATACACCTGCATGCAGTCACAGACAGTCCAGGGAGACGATGGTGCAGATTGATTTTATTTTTTATGATAATTAGGGTGCAGCAGGAGTTCCCGTTGTGGCTCAGTGGGTTAAGAACCTGACATAGAGTTGGTGAGAATGTGGGTTTGATCCCTGGCATCGCTCAGTGGGTTAAGGATCGAGCGTTGCCATGAGCTGTGGTGTAGATTGCAGATGTGGCTTGGACCTGGCATTGCTGTGGCTGTGGCTGTGGCCAGCAGCTGCAGCTCCAGTTCTGCCCCTAGCCTGGGGACTTCCATATACTGCAGGTGCAGCCATTAAAAAAAAAAAAAAATTAGGATGGGGTAGGTGGGGGGCCAGAGAGTTGAGAGGAGTGACATTTTTCTCTGTGACCAGCCCTCCAGACTCCCCTTTCTATGTTGGCAGGAACTCCATGCCCTGGGAGTGGGCTCTATTCTTTCTCTCTCCCCCTGTCCAATGCTCCTAGAAAGGGTCAGACACATCCCATAACACATGAATACATGACTCTTATCTTTAAAATAGGGTATAGCACAGGGAACTCTACCCAGTCTCTTGGGATACACTGTGACGGAAGATAATACAAGAAAGGGAATGTGTACGTATGTACGACTGGGTCACTTTACAGCAGATATTGGCACAACACTGTCAATCAATTATACTCTAATAAATTTTTTTTAATATAATGTATTGGAAGTTCCCATTGTGGCTCAACAGATTATGAACCCAGCTAATATCCATGAGGATTTGGGTTTGATCCTGGCCTCACTCAGTGGTTGGGGATCTGGCATTGCCATGAGCTATGATGTAGGTCACAGATGTGGTTCAGATCTGGTGTTTGCTGTGGCTGTGGTGTAGGCTGGCAGCTGCAGCTTCAAATCAACCCCTAGCCTGGGAACGCCTATATGCCTCGGGTACAGCCCGAAAAAGCAAAACAATAATAACAATAATGTAACCGGATTATACCGAGATTTCAACAGGCCCCCTCTACGCATAAGCCATGGACATAAAGGTGAACATTGAGGGACCATTAAATCATTCCCCAGGAGGGCAAGGAAATTCTGCAGGATGCCCCTACTGGGATCTCACAGCAGCTGGCCAACCCCCCACTGTGTTCACAGGAGGGGCTTGAAGAGATGTGCATTGAACATCCAAATGTCTTCATTCCGCTGACCTACTATAATCAATGTGTCCCAGTGACTTTACCCTGTGCTACATTTCCCAGCTTTAAGTAACACTGGATGGATCAATAGATAGAACAAAGAAGGAGGAAAGATTCTTTGTATCCAAATCTTTGAGAGTAGCCCCTTTCACTCCATCCATCCCATCCTTCTTCTCTCCCAGGACTGAGCTGGGGAACTGGGAGTTACAGGATCTATCCCCTTGGTGGAAGGGTGTCAGGCTCCATCATTGTCCCTCCAGGGCCTTCTGCAGGCCTCCAGGAGCCCCTGGAAATGCCGCTGCAAACCAAACCTCTCTGGAAATACTAGGTAGAGAGAATATTCTCAAGACTCTGACGCAAATATTTGCTGTGCTCGGTAACTTGGTGGAACTCCATTCAAGTAATATTCCCCAGGGAGATCCAAGGTCGGGGCCAGTCACCAGGGGAATATGGGGACACAAAGGACCAGCGGGATTGGGGAGAGAGGGGATCTGACCCTGAAAAAGCAGAAGACATGCAGAAAGTTCATCTAGGGAGGCTTCTGAAGACAAGAGTCAGCCGTTCTAAGTCTGAAATTTGTGGCCACCTTCTGTTTCTCGAGGGGAGCTGGGGGGCATCCTGAAAGACCTCTAGATAGCAGAAAATATAGACGGTGCAGTTGGACATGGAGCAGGTGGCATCTGAAAGGTCCTATACAGACAAGTCTTAGCAAACACATCCCAAATACCACGGCAAGGTTCCTCCTGAGCTTGATGAAGTTTCGGCCCCAGTAAAGGCAGATCTCCTTGTTGTATAAGGTGCGGGTAAGTTTCGTGCTCTGACTCAGGTTTGACTTAGGGTTTGTTCTGGTTATAAAAGTCCCTATTTAACCTCCCAGCTCATACCTGAGAGTAGGCGCTGGGATGAGACGTGAGGTTTATTCATTACACCTACTGCTTAACTGATTAATACCTCTTTCACCTCTTTTTAAAGAGAAAAGGGATGGAAAGGTGCCCAGGACAGGATTTAATTTCCCAGGTGGCAGAGAGAGAAACACTCATTTCATTTACAGGGAACAGTAGTTGTCTATGTGCATTGAGAGCATGATAAGTGGGAATTTTATAGACACAACTATGTACATAAGAAGTCTCTCCCCATGTTATCAGATTTTAAAACTCAAATCTTCTCTCTAAATGACATTTTTCGAGCCCATGGAATCTTCTTCTCATTCCTGAGATGGACTTTAATCCTGAGAGTCATAAACCCTAATTTACTTTCCCAGGTATGATAGACCCCTCCTGTTTGACATAGGATCTATAAAGCAGGCTGTGTTCTGTATGATTGTGAAGTGTAGTTTTCGGTAGTTAAGTTTGCTTCTAAATGTCAGTTGCTTTTACCCTGCAATCTGTTATTAAAAGTTTTAACTCTTTAGAATGTGTGTTGTGAATGTGGTCTACATTTGCACACATGTATATATATCTATATTGTGTGTGTGTCCGTGTCTGTGTGTGTGTGTGTGTTGTGTGTGTGTGTGAATCACAGACCTACGGTTGGAAGAGGTCAAGGCAGAGATAGGCAAAGCTAGCTAGTTAGGAAAATCACCCGGGAAGCTTTTAGAAGTCCTGATCCTCAAACGGGTGAAATCTAAATAAGGTCCCTGGGCTTCTGTAACATCACGATTCCAATGTCAATTTCTTGGCCTTGATGTTGGACTATCTATCGTTCTGTGAGATGGGACCGTTGGGGAAATCTGGGTGGAGGGTATGAGGGACCTCTTTATATTATCTTTGCTACTTCCTCTGAGCCTACACTGATTCCAGGATAAGAAGTTGAAAATTGCTGATTCACAGACCAACACTAGAGCAATTAAACCAGGAGCTTTGCGGGGGCGGGGGGGGGGGGGGGATATCCTGGAATCAGTTTTTTGTTTTTTTTTTTAAATGGTTTTTATTTTTTCCATCATAGCTGGTTTACAGTGTTCCATCAATTTTCTACGGTACAGCAAGGTGACCCAGTCACACATTCTTTTTTCTCCCATTATCATACTCCATCATAAGTGACTAGATATAGTTCCCAGTGCTATACAGCAGAATATCATGGCTTATCCATTCCAAAGGCAATAGTTTGCATCTATTAACCTAAATTCCCAGTCCATCCCATTCCCTTCCCCTCCCCCTTGGCAACCACAAGCCTGTTCTCCAGGTCCATGATTTTCTTATCTATGGAAAGGTTCATTTGCGCTGTATAGTAGATTCCTGATACAAGTTATATGGTATTTCTTTCTCTTTCTGACTTACTTCACTTAGTATGAGGGTCTCTAGTTCCATCCATGTTGCTGTGAATGGCATTATTTTGTCTTTTTTAAAGCTCCCCAGGTGATGGCAAAGTAAGGTCCAGGTAGAGATTCGCTGATCTTTGCCAACTCTTGTTTGTTCGTTTGTTTTGCTTTTTAGGGCCGCACCCACAGCATATGGAAGTTCCCACGCTAGGGGTCAAATTGGAGCTACAGCTTCCTGCCTACGCCAGAGCCACAGCAACTCGGGGTCCGAGCCATGTCTGCAACCTACACCACAGCTTACGGCAACGCTGGATCCCCAACCCACTGAGCGAGGCCAGGGATTGAACCCACAACCTCATGGTTCCTGGTCGGATTCATTTCCACAGCGCCAGGACGGGAACTCCGACCTTTGCCAACTCTTGATGTTTAAATGTTTTAGACTCTCCTAACGCATTGCTTACTATTTCAGTAGGAATCAAGCACCTTTCAATTACTGAACAAAATATTTATTATAAGACTTCTAATATTCTAGGAAACCAGCAGAGACTTCTCAGAGAAAAATTTATACATATATATGTTTCGGGTAGACTATTAACTTTGTAAATAATTCCCTAATGATTTTGAGTGGATGTTGGCTAACCCTACGATTTACCTAGCAATTATTCATAGTGGCAGGAATATAACATGTAATTATGGCATAAAGACAATTACTTTTGTAAATAAAAATATGAACATGCTTCCCACAATTAAATAAATAAAAGAATGTCCTATTTTGTTGTTAACCAGGTAAGCTCAAACTTCAAAACTTTTGCAATGCATAAGCAGAGTGTGTCTCTCCAAATAGCCATAATAGAGGCAAAAGTTCTTACGTAGCCTGAAATGAAGCTGAATTTGCAATAAATTTATATCTCAACCTAAAATTCTATGGCTCTAGTCTTGAATGCTGTGTATCATCCCCATGAGATGTTAGCCATAAAAATATTAAAAAAGAAAAAAATCCCCTTAATATATCCATATGCATGCAGATTGAGAAATATTGAAAAAAAGGAGAAAATCATAAAACATACACATGAGAATGTATTATTTTATACAAAGTAAAGCTGCTCCAGAGGAATAAAGTGAAAATTAAAAAAGGAAAGAGAATTTCTTTTTCTGCAATAATAACTACCACCTGTGTGTCCGTATATTTGATTTGATAGGTGTGCAAAATAAAGGAAAGAAAACTTGGTATCTACTTAAACTTTATCATAAGCTAACAGTGATATCAGTCACCAAACCAGCTTAGGGACCACCATGGGAGCTGGCCTGCTATTTTTTTTTTTTTTTTGTCTGTTTGCCTTTTCTAGGGCTGCTCCTGCAGCATATGGAGGTTCCCAGGCTAGGGGTCTAATCGGAGCTGCAGCTGCCAGCCTACACCAGAGCCACAGCAACGCAGGATCCGAGCCACATCTGAGACCTACACCACAGCTCATGGCAATGCCGGATCCTTAATCCACGGAGGAAGGCCAGGGATCGAACCCACAACCTCATGGTTCCTAATCAGATTTGTTAACCACTGAGCCATGACAGGGACTCCTGGCTTGCTATTTTTTAAAACTTTATTTCATTGAAGTATAGTTGATTTATAATGTTGTGTTAGTTTCTGCAGTTAGCAAAGTGATTGAGTTATATACATACATATGCATTCTTTTTCATATTCTTTTCCATTATGGTTTATCTCAGGATATTGAATATAGTTCCCCGTGCTATATCTTGTTTATCCATCCTATTTAGAATAGTTTGCAACTGTTAATTCCCAAACTCCCAGTCCCCCCTCCCCCACCACTCCCTCCTTGGCAACCACAGGCTTGTTCTCTAAGTCTTGTGAGTCTGTTTCTGTTTCATGGATAAATTCATTTGTATCATATTTTAGATTCCACAGGTAAGTGGTATCATATGGTTATCTGTCTTTCTCTTTCTTTGTTTTTTTTCTTCTTAGCGCTGCATCTCTGGCATATGGAGGTTCCCAGGCTAGGGGCTGAATCAAAGCTGAAGCCACCAGCCTATGCCACAGACACAGCAATGACATATCTGAGCTGCATCACAGCTCATGGAAACACCAGATCCTTAACCACTGAGCGAGGCCAGGGATTGAACCTGCATGCTCATGGATACTAGTCAGATTCATTTCTACTAAGCCATGATGGGAACTCCTGTCTTTCTCGTTCTGACTTACTTCACTTAGAATGAGAATCTCTAGTTCCATCCATGTTTCCACAAATAGCATTATTTTATTCTTTTTTAGGGCTAAGTAATATTCCATTGTATATATATACCACATCTTCTTTATCCATTCTTTTGTTGAAGGACATTTAAAGTGGCTTCCACATCTTGGCTTTTGTGAATAGTGCTACTATGAACACAGGGGTGCAATTATATTTTCAATTATAGTTTTGTCCGGATATATTCCTAGGAGTGGAATTGCAGGATCATATGGTAATTCTTTGTCTTTTTAGGAAACTCCATATTGTTTTCCACAGTGGCTGCACCAAATTACATTCCCACTAACAATGTGGGAGGGTTCCCTTTCCTCCAAACCCTCTCCAGCAGTTTTTATTCATAGACTTTTTAATGACTGGCCCTCTATTTTTAACTCCAGGCCTCCGCCACATATAGACGCACTTCTCAGATCTGATCGTGCCCCAGTTCACCTGAGGATCTTGTAGGAATGCAGATTCTGGAGTTCATGAACTCTGGGGTAGACCTGAAGTTTCACGTTCTTAGCAAATTCCCGGGAGACACTGCTGCTGCCCCAGGACCATGCACTGTGACCAATCTGATCCAACCACCTGACTAAATGGACATTACTAGAGTGACAGGATGAAGCCTGCAGTCACCCTAAAGGTCTCATTACAACCCGCCTCACAGAAGCACATCTATCTAACTGTGGCATCAACAGAATTTTATCACAAGAAACAGGCAGCACAGTGGAAGAGAAAATGATGAAGCTATGCCCCAGTGTCTCTTTGCCTTTAAATATCTTTACATATTTTTTATGCCCTCTTATGAACAAATGAAGAATGGTATCCCTTCAAAAAATAAAAGTAGAGGCATAAATCTGAAGTGATGGATTATTCAAAATCCTCTTGAAGCTTTCATTGAATTCTATACTTTGATTTCTTATGTGTGTTAGTGCTTTGGGATGAGATAGCCTACTCCTGGCCCCAAATAGAAATAAGTCTTGTTTTATGACTTGTAGAATTGGCATATAATGTAATTATTATCTCTTTAATATGCCACAAATAGGTCTACCAACCGCTATGAATGAAATTTTAAAGTAAATTTCTTCTATTGCAAAGAGCTAGACCGCTGGTTTATTGATCTATTTTTGGATCAAAGACCACTTTGAGAACAGGACGAAAGCTAGAGAATCTCTCCTCTCATTGGAAGATGCAGAAACAAGTGGTTCACAGATCATCAGTGACTTCCAGAAGCCTGTAATAGAGACGGTAGGATTCTGGACTCTGGGAACGAGCCTCTGGTTCCCAGGTCAACCAAGCCTGACACCCAGGCTGATGGCTTCCCTCTGCCAGCCCTTGAGGTATCTTCTTCTATATGCTAAGATCAAATGATGTCCAGGGCCCTTCTTTCTCTCAGAGGTCATGATTAAACCCAAGTTCATTCAGTGCAGATGCTACAGCTTAAATGCTTTAAAAACCACCCATTCTCCCCAACTGGTTAATCCATCACATCAAAGTTTGTGTCACAAAGTAGCCAATGATTAACTCAGCTTTAAGAAATCCTTGATTTTCCCATTTTTATTGTCCACTGGGTCAAAACTAAGAAATGAATCAGGTCCTTCCAAGACTGCCAAGGAGGCAGAGAAAGAAAAAGGTGTTGAGCAGTGATTCACAGCTCAGTAAAGCTTGGGGTCATCTCCAAAGGGAGATCCGAGGAATTTAAGAAAGCCCTCTGTTCAATTGCTCAAAAATCAAAGTGAGGAAGTCATACTCCTATTTCCAGGCTTGACCTGAGTGGCCGAGGGGCCAGTGTGCTGCTCCATCCTGGGCTGTGGGCTGGTCAAGCCCTTCCTTACTGATCTGGCTGGCTGCATCACCCCATCCTGCCACCTCCTCAGCAAGGGGGAAGTTGTGGGGTAGTTTTAGAACATCGGTGGTGGAGTTCCCATCATGGCTCAGCAGTAATGCACCCAGCTGGTATCCATGAGGATGAAGGATGGATCCCTGGCCCCATTCAGTGGGCTAAGGATCCAGCATTGCCGTGAGCTGCGGTATAAGTTGCAGACATGGCTCATATCTTGCGTTGCTATGGCTGTGGTGTAGATGGGCAGCTGCAGCTCTAATTTGACTCCTAGCCCAGGAACTTCCATACCCTGCAGGTGTGCCCCCCCCCCCACCAATCAGTCATAATAACACAGACACGAGGGACCCTTAGGCACAGGAAAAGCTCATGTGATAACCCAACTTCATGATGCACTTTGGAAGCTGAGCCAGCGAGTCAGCCACCAAGTAAAGAAGTGGGATGCACGACAAGAAGGATGAGAGTTACCTGTTCATGCACCTGCCCAGCACAGTAAGCTGAATGGACAAATTGAAAAGGCCAGGTTGGGTTCACATTTCTTCTCTGATCTCCTTGTGCTGATGTGGGGCCCATGAAATAGCTGTCTTCTCTGGTTCCTGCTCTTTAGGTCAGCCATGGGCCCTCCCTCTTAGCCCAGGGGATACTTTAAAAAAGTGATCCCTGCCTCCTCCCCCAAAGACTTCAGTTCCACTAGGCTGGAGTACAGAGCCCGGAGGGTGGTACCTTTTTAAAGTTTCCTCCGGAGTTACCGTTGTGGCGCAGCGGAAAAGAATCTGACTAGGAACCATGAGGTTGAGGGTTTGATCCCTGGCCTGGCTCAGTGAGTTAAGGATCCGGCATTGCCATGAGCTGTGGTGTAGGTTGCAGACGCAGCTCAGATCTGGCGTGGCTGTGGCTCTAGTGTAGGCCAGAAGCAACAGCTCCGATTAGATCCCTAGCCTGGGAACCTCCATATGCCGCAGGTGCAGCCCTTAAAAAAAAAAGAAAAAAAAGTTTCCTCAAATGATTCCAATGTGCATCCAAGTTAAAACCCTCTTTTCCAAGATACAGACACATAGCATGTGATCAGGGAAAAAGCATAGTGGATGTGACTGCCTGTATAGGTCTGGACCTCTTCGGGCTGGCAAAGCTTTGCAAGAAGGATGCTGGGATTCCCAACATCATTGATGAGAAAAGCGAGGCTCTGAGAGGGAAGAGAGGTTACCAAAGGCCAAAGAAAGAGCAAGTGGGAGAAATGGGATTCTAACCCAGGGCTTGGTTTTCACTCCCAGCACCTGCCTCCCTGCAGTGAACACTTATCCAGGAACAGATCCCCCGCTGCCTCACCCACTGTCCAGACCTGTCTTTTCATCTTCCCTGCAAGATGCACCTTATATTATACCCATTTTACTAAATAAGAAAACTGAAACTCTGAGGGGTTAAAGGACCCATCCAAGCTCAACAGCTAGATAATTAAACAGAACATTCTAGTCTCCCCAGGATCTACTTTCTAAGGCCAGTCTTACTTTTTAAAAATTTTAATTGATGTATAGTTGATTTATAATGTTGTGTTATTTTCTGCTCTACAGAAAAGTGATTCAGATATACTTTATTTTTTACTTTATTTTTTTTTTAGGGCTGCATCTGCGGCATATGGACATTCCCAGATTAGGGGTCCAATCAGAGCCACAGCTGCCAGCCTACACCACAGCCACAGCAACGCCAGATCCAAGCCTTGCCTGCAACCTACACCACAGCTCAGGGCAACGCCAGATCCTTAACCCACTGAGCGAGGCCAGGGATCGAACCTGCGTCCTCATGGTTCCTGGTCGGATTTGTTTCTGCTGTGCTACAATGGGAACTCCCCAGATATACTTCCTTTATATTCTTTTCCATCATAGTCTATTGATGGCATAAATAAATTTAATTCCTCATGCTCTGCAGAGGGACTCGTTGTCTATCCATTCGACATATAATAGTTTGCATCGGCTAACCCCAAACTGCCAGCCCCACTTCTCTTACCCTGGGGCCAGTCTTTACCCACTTGGTTCTCCTTGTAATTCTGCTGGGATGAACTTGACCTTTTCCCGCTATGCAGGCTGATTATCACCAGGGATTTGGGAGAAGGCTGTCACATCAAGCCGACGTTGCCAGGACATGTGGGCCCATCTGGCTACAGGCTGTAGAGAGAGTGACAACTCACCCTGGTGTGTTTGGGTCTGTCCCAACATTAACACTGAAAGTCCTGCCTTCTGGCACACCCCTCAGGCTTGGGAAAACAAAGACGATTGGTCAATCCAGCCAAAGAGAAACCTCAGGGCAACTGAATAGAGGTCAGAATGCTCAGTCTGGGCTTCTCACCAGAAGAGTCATTAATTGGGTTCTAAAGAAGAATCCTCTCTGGTTATGCCTTTAAAATTCACGTGGAAATTAGGAGATGGTTCATAAAAGAGTCACCAAGACAATTTTTTTAATTTTTTTTATTTTTAGGGTTACACCCACAGCATATGGAGGTTCCCAGGCTAGGGGTCAAATTGGAGCTGCAGCTGCCACCCTACACCACAGCCACAGCAATGCAAGATCCAGGCCTCGTCTGCGACCTACACCACAACTCACGGCAACGCCAGATCTTTAACCCACTGAGCAAGGCCAGGGATTGAACCTGCATCCTCGTGAACACTACTCAGGTTCGTTATCTCTGAGCCACGACGGGAACTTCCAAGATAAAATTTATAGAATGGAAATTAGGCCTTAGTTAAGGAGTTAGTTACTGGTAAGTGATATTTCCTTAATGATTGTAAATATATAATGGGACTGAAACCTAAAACATTCACGAATATTGTGTATTGCATGCCAGGCACTGAAAGCTTTAAAACCCTATTAACTACTTAATCCTCTTGGGAACTCTATGACGGAGACACTGGTATTCTCCCTGGTTTAGAGATACGGTTGCAAAAGCCCAGAGAGGTTGACTTTTCAAGGTCACACAGCTAGTACATAGTGAGGCTAGGGCATTTTTTCAAGGTCACACAGGACTTCTGAACTAGGGTACCAAACCTCAGGCAGGGGTCAGCAACAGGAATTGCAAATTGTGTGGGAGACGTGGGCCACACAAAGAGGCTAGAGCAGGGTATGTGTTTAAATAAAGAAGTTTAATTTTCACCTTGTGCAGGGCAGGAAGAGATTTGGGAGGTCTTGGAATCACTCCCAACTCCCAGCCAAGGTATTATCTTTCCTCTCCCTCTCCAGAGGACACATCAGCTTAATGTGAACTGGAAAAATCTATCCGGTCACCTCGGCACCCATTTTTTGGTACCGAATCTTTAGTTTATTTTTACAACATGCAAATCAGAGGTACAGACGGAAAATTCAATAACGTTGTAATCCTGGCGATGCCCTGGGTCTAGGATGACATTTATCTAGGCAAAAGCACTCTTGCGGTCCTAGGAATGATGGTTGTGGCATTTGAAAGCCGCATTAGACCCTGCTAACAGAAATCCTCTCCCCCTACTTTTGACAATCCTATGGGGTGCAACAGAATTTATCAAGCCAATGAAAAATAGGTCTCAATAACAATCCTGCTGTGTGTGGGGGGCTGCAGCCCATTAACTGCAATGAGCAGACTTCAGAAGGGCTCTCCGTGGCACTTGCTTGAAGCAAAGATGATGGCAGAGAGAAAGGACCGCCCTGCAACCGGTGGGCAAGGGGGAAGCTCCAGGGCTCCAGGCATCTCCAAGGGCAGATGACAATATCTGGGATTATTCCATCCTTGGTCTTCTCTAGCCTTATCTGAGACATCCCAGCCAGAATGCAGTGCCTGGGGCAGCAGGAACATTAGCCAGTACCAACCCCCGGAGTAGGGACTTTGGGGGAGATGTGTTTCCCATTTCCTCCTCTGTAAAGCAACATGTGAAACTGGATGCGTGAGTCTCAATCGCCACTGTGTATTGGGGAAGAGACCCTTTGACAACCGGCAGATGCCCAGGCTCCATGAGATTTGGTGTCATTCAGTCTGGGGTAGACCCCAGGTATGGCAGGTATGGTTAGAGTGCCAAGGCAATTTGAAGCCACCTTCGGCGGTGGTCGCCATCAGTAGTTCCCAGCCTGGGCTATACATGAGAACCACCTAGGCGATTAAACAGAATCCCGATGCCCATGTGGCTACACTCCAGGATTAAATCAGAATCATCAGGAGGTGATATCTGAGTAATTAGTATTGTTTACAGCTGCCAAGCGATTTGAACATGCAGCCAGCGTGGAGCATCATTCAGCTAGGTGCTGGCTAGGGGACCATTACAGTGGGGAAATCCTGCTGTGTTTCCAATCCTTCAGTTCCTTCCACTTCTAGGATTCTGTATGCAGGCTGGCTCCCCAAACAGAGCATGTTAGAATCCCATGGAAGGCCTGGAAAAATGGGTTTCACCCCCAGAGGTTCTGGTTCATTAGTTGTGGGGTAGGATGCAAGAATTTGCACTTCTCACACATTCTTAAGTGATGCCGCTGCTGGGCCAAAGATCACATTTCAGAAACCTTTGCTCTAAAACCTAATGGACACTGGACCTTGACATCAAAGAGAACAGAACCAGATGAAGTAACTTCTGTTGGAGAAAAATAGTAGCTCAGGGCTGCCAGGATCAGCCCCACGGGCAGCTTCTGGGCAGCTGGGGTTGGTACGGAGACAATGAATGGACTAAAATGCAAAGATGATGGCCTGAGACGTGAGGAGACAGCAGAGACACACTTCATCTTCCTCAACCCTTGGCCTAGAGCCTAGAGCTATTTGTCAGTCAAATCACAGGAAGGTAGAACATTGAAGCCTGTGCTGATTTCACCAATAACTTCATTCTAATTCTCTCAGAACTCTCCCACGTATTTGCTTATTATCTTTCCATCATTCATAATGGATGAATTGGGTTATTTATGATATTATTTTTCTGGACATATATATTTAGGTAGGATCAGACCAGGCCCAACACATAAAAAGTGCAGAATCACTACTCTGGATGACTGGAGATGCTCAAAAGACAGAGCCATCAAAGGTGGGGAGAAGGCTCATGGCAGACGGTGGATAAGATCTACACAGATTCAGCATCCATGGGGGGGTGAGCGGTTTCTGTGGGTGTGAATACATTTTGTTTACCCCTCATCAACAAATAATTTGCTAAGAGAAGTTACAAAACACAGATGCTAGAGCCGAGCTCAGAGATCACTAATCATTTGAGTTCTCAGATCTCCCAGGAACAAGAGCCAAGATTTGAATTTGGGTGTGTCTGACTCCAAAGCCTGGGCACTTCGGTCTCTATCTCTTGGCCCTCACTCCACACAGACCTGATCCCTTTGTTTCACCTACTCAGGGGCTCTGGAAAATTGCTAGCCCTCCTCATCTAGTGCGTCTCAATATAAGAGAATGAAATCGTGCCCTTGCAGCAACATGGATAGACCTAGAAATGATCATACGAAGTGAAGTAAGCCAGATGGAGAAAGACGAATATCTATGATATCTCTTATATGTGGAATCTTGAAAAAAAATGATACAAATGAACTTACATACAAAACGTAAGACTCACAGGTAGAAAATAAACTCAAGGTTACCAAAGGGGAAACGGAGGGGGATAAGTTAGGAGTTCGGAATTAAAAGACATAACACTACCGTATATAAAATAGAGCACCAACAAGGACGTGCTATACAGCACAGGGAACTATACTCAACATTCTGTAATATCCTATAAGAGAAAAGAATCTGAAAAAGAATATACGTATTTTTTATATACATATGCATATATAACTGATCACTTTGCGGTACACCTGAAACTAACACAAATTATAAATCAACTACACTTCGATTAAAAAATTAGAATTTAAAAAAAGATCTTCAATGTGAGTAGGATCTTGGGGGTGAATCTTGGTAAAAATGCAGGTTCTAGGATGAAGCCTATGATTTCTTTTTTTTTTTTAATGGTCACACCCACAACATATGGCAGTTCCTGGGCCAGAGATTTGAGCCACAGCTGCAGCCTACACTGTAGCTGTGGCAACTCCGGATCCTTTAGCCCACTGTGCCAGGATGGGGATTGAACCCATGCCTCTGCAGTGCTCCGAGCCACTCACAGTGCAATTCCTAACCTGCTGTACCACAGCAGGAACTCCTAATTCTGCATTTTCAAAGCAGCTCCTGGTATTTCCGTCATGGTTCAGCGGTTAACAAATCTGACTATCATCCATAAAGATGTCCTTGCTCAGTGGGTTAAGGGGATCTGGCATTGCCATGAGCTATGGTGTAGGTCGCAGACGCAGTTTGGATCCTGCGTTGCTGTGGTGTAGGCCAGCAGCTACAGCTCCCTAGCCTGGGAACCTCCATATGCTGTGGGTGTGGCCGTAAAAAGCAAAAAAAGCAAAAAAAAAAAAAAAAAAGTAGCTCCTAGGTGATACAGATACTGTCAGTCCCTGAACAATATTTTTCACATCAAGGTCTCAGGATATATGGGTTAAACAGAGCTTTACATAAACAAGAGAGAGAGACAAAAATCTTCCCAAAGAACTGCTCTGAAGAAGACATCACTGGCTGCAGAAATAGAGAATTAAAAAGGAGCAGAGGCTGGGTTTACAAGATGCAAAAGCAACTGGTTAACATTTTGCTTTTAAATTGTCCATCAACCATCTGTTTGGTACTAAATAGTCAAATGCACAAAAATCTGTATTAGTTCAATCAAATGAACTTCCACTTTGCTACACTGGGGAAGAATCCAGAAAAGTGGCTTACCTATTAATAACAGAAGGAGAAGTGCATTCTTCAAGGTGGTTCTAATGTATGTTTTAAATTTGTCACGAAGGAGTTCCCATCGTGGCTCAGTGGTTAATGAATCTGACTAGGAACCATGAGGTTGTGGGTTCGATCCCTGGCCTCGCTCAGCAGGTTGAGGATCCTGCGTTGCCTTGAACTGTGGTGTAAGTCACAGACTCAGCTTGGATCCCGAGTTGCTGTGTCTCTGGTGTAGGCCAGCAGCTACAGCTCTGATTGGACCCCTAGCCTGGGAACCTCCATATGCTGTAGGTTAGGCCCTAGAAAAGGCATAACGACAAAAAATAAAATAAATTTGTCATGATTTTTGTAGAAAGGAGTTTGAAGAGTGATGACATAATTACAGGCCTCGCCCCTGTCCCCATATATCTGTAAAAATGTGACCTGGAATCTCAGAAAAATGATTGCATTATATATAGCAATAGTGCTTGGTGTCCAAACATCTGGATGTTCCTTAAATCGCAAAGCGATTTTAGGCTAGATCTTGTTCCAAACCAATGCCGGTATTTTCCAGAATTTCCATATGGACTGCAGCCCTGACATGGTAAAGTGGAAATCAATTTGGCAGCACAGCAGGCCCAGCGTATAAGAAGTGACACAGAGAACTATCCTGGGGGAAGGGCAAGAGAAAGCAGAGCTGCCTGTAATGAGACTGGAAAGCAAAGCGAAATCAGCTGAAATCCCGGTGGATGAGAAGTCAGGGGAGTAGCCAGACATGGACTGAGTCTGTAGGAATATAAAGGAATAGGGAGCTTTTTGCCAAACTGGATTTTTAATTAAGAAATAGAGAGCTATACGGCTTTCAGCTGGGCTGCCCCAACTTGCAATTCACACTGAGTTTCCATTATCCCTTGAGTCCAGATGAAAGGTAAAAAAATAAATAAATAAATAAAATCAAACAACATTTTTTAAAAAGGAAAACACTCCTTGAGTATTGTCATGCTCTGAAATAACCAGCAGACAAGCTGTTTAGAAGTTATGCTGATACTGCCTTGGGCTCTGGACTTTACCGTGTAGCCTGAATGTACCTCTAGATGATAGTTAAAAAAGATGACACGTCTGCTTAAGGAAAGAGGAGGATCTTTATTTTATTTTTTCTTTTTGGGGCCGTATCTGCAGCATATGGAGGTTCCCAGGCTAGGGGACAAATCAGAGCTTCAGCTGCTGGCCTACAACACAGCCACAGCAATGCAGGATCTGAGCAGAGTCTGCGACCTACACCAACAGCTCACAGCAATGCCAGATCCTTAACCCACTGAGCGAAGCCAGGGATCGAACTCATGTCCTCATGGATATTAGTCAGGTTTGTTACCTCTGAGCCATGATGTGGGAACTGCGAACCTTTTTTTTTTTTTTTTTTTAATTTGGTAAATTAAGAGGTTTTGTAGCCTGCTTTATTCAAGAACAAGGTGCCGATTTTTCTGGGGTTGAAGTGACACCTAGATTTGTTGATATGTGGATTAGTTTGAATATTCTTGGCAGACAGAGCCCAGGAGGTTGTTTGTTATTATAGAGGCCTTGCTGCTAACGGTTTTATTTCAGAGATTAGCAAGATAGATACTGTTGGTGCCCAAAGAGGGGTTTATAGTAATCCCATGGTCATTTTTCTTCCACTGGATTAGATACTGAGCACTTGCATATTTTGATCTGAGTTTTTCCAACACCTATTATTAGGGTTTGGGGATTTCAGCAGAGATAGTTTTAAGAGACAGAGAAAAATATCAATAAAAAAGGGGTGTAAGGAGTTCCTGTTGCGGCACAGCAAAAACAAACCTCACTAGTATCCATGAGGATTCCGGTTCAATCCCTGGCCTCACTCAGTGAGTGAGTCAAGGATCCAGCATTGCCATGAGCTGTGGTGTAGGTCCCAGACACGACTTGGATCTGGTGTTGCCATGGCTGTGGTATAGGACGGCAACAGCTCTGATTCAACCCCTAGCCTGGGAACCTCCATATGCCATGGGTGTGGCCCTAAAAAGAAAAAAAAAAAGGAGGGGGTGTGAAATTTACATATTTACTCCAGTCTGGGAATTTGAAATGTTTGTTCTCACAAACCAACTCTGATGAATTCACATGGACTGGTGTGCTCAGAAAGATTCTGAGGTCCAATATCAAACAGCACCATGACTGAGAAGTGATGTTTGCCATAGATCCAACTTCAGGCACTGACAATACACCTGCCACAAATGCATCCCCCTATTTTAGGAACCTAAGTGATGAAAGGCTTTACATGTAAATGGGAAAAAATAATTATTAAAAACTTTTTTTTCCTGTTTAAGAGGAATGAATCCAAGGAACATAGATTTATTTTAGAGAAAATGTATCCATGGAATTCCCTGGTGGCTCTGCGGGTTAAGGATCCAGTGTTGTCACTGCTGTGGCTTGGGTCACCACTGTGGCACAGGTTCAATCCCTGGCTTGGCAATTTCTACATGCTGCAGGTGTAGCCAAAACACCAAAAACCAAATGTATCAACTAATGAGAATTTTCTGCAAATCATAAATGCTGTAGGCTTTCCCCTTCCTTATAAGGTAAATTGTACACTGACCATAAGGAAAAGTTAATCAATGAGACGACAAACCAAATAAACCCTCAAAGAGGTGGCAACCTTATGTCACCACAAACTCTTCATGCGGGAGGCTGTTTCCTTTATTAGAGCCTGCATTACGCTTGCCATTTGATTATATCACAGCTTTGCATTTTCATTTTGTACTTTTTCCCCTCTCTAATTGTAACTTGGATTCCAGAGGCCAAATCCAAATAACCTAAGGAAAGGCATGATGATGAGACACACAGACCCACTTGATATTTTCTTATTGATCGCTGAGAGAAGAAAAGCTACTCTGCAGGAATTTTCTCTATGTATGCATTGTTGTTGGTTTTTTTTTTTTTTTTTTTTTTTTTTTTTTTTTTTTTGCCACACCTGCAGCATGCAGAAATTCCTATGCCAGAGATTGAACCGGTGTCACAGCAGTGACATTGCCGGAACCTTAACCCACTGAGCTACCTGGGAACTTCTGTATGCATTTTCATTGTTAATGAAAGAAATGCAGTTCTTTATGCCAAAATGTATCCCACAGCATCCTGTTCTCATTCAAACCCATGGATAACCGAGCGAAGCCTGCTTTAGCCCATTCCTCCTCCTTCAGGGTATAGGATGATATGCAGTTTGAACTATTATTTATAAGTACCAGGTGGAGTAAATAATAGTTTATTCAGTTGCCCTGATGCTGTGCAGTTTGAACTATTATTTAGTCTACCTGGTATTTGTATTTTGTGATACAGAAATTATTAAACTATTTTTTTTTTGTCTTTTTGCCATTTCTTGGGCCACTCCCTTGGCATATGGAGGTTCCCAGGCTAGGGGTCTAATCGGAGCTGTAGCCACCAGCCTACGCCAGAGCCACAGCAACGCAGGATCCAAGCTGCGTCTGCAACCTACACCACAGCTCACGGCAATGCCGGATCGTTAACCCACTGAGCAAGGGCAGGGATCGAACCTGCAACCTCATTGGTTCCTAGTCGATTCGTTAGCCACTGGGCCACGACGGGAACTCCTAAACTAATTTTTAAAATGGACACTTTTGGGGGAGCCATGCCTGCTGCTTGCAGAAGTTCCCAGGCCAGGGATTGAACCCCTGCCACTGCAGCAACCAGGGCCACTGCAGTGACAACATCAGATCCTTAACCCACCGAGCCACCACAGAACTCCTAAAAATAGACTTTTTAAGGAGTTGGCCTCCTATTCAATGGCATGTGATGATAATTATGCCTTTCGAAAGAGTAAAATAATTCATTCTTTAAGAAAAAGAAATCCAGTAGCATAAAGTGGGAATTAGTGGGAAACTCAAATTACTATGAGAACCATCAGCTCTTCCTGAGCAGAAGTGGAGAAGCCATCATTTACTTTCTCGGTGAGGAATACAAGCAGGGTCTGAATGTGCTGCTCCATTGGGTTTTCTTCTCTTGCGTGGATTGTCAACTGTATTATAAGGTTCTACCACATGTGCATTGTGTATCTTAGCTGAGCACAGGCTGCAGTACTACGTATGGTACTTTGGGGACTTTGAAGAGAAACACATCATTTCTAAGCTTACAATTTTCCAATTAAATGAACTTCCACATAGAAACACATTTTTCTTTTAAAACCAAAAATAAAACTAAATTATACTCACGGTAAGAAGCTAGGATAGTAAGTAAAAAACAGTGAGAAATAAAAAGAAAATTCTCAAGACATATAAACAGGAATTTAACTGAAAGGATGGGACAACCCAGAATTTATTCCCTTTTCTTAGTTTGGCACACAACAAGAAGCTCCCCCTGTCCAAACTACAGAAATGAATGATCTAGTGCAGAAGAAAAATAACTATTGAATTTTGGCTCTTGCTTATTAGCTTTGGTGATTTCCTTCATCATTCAGTTTATTAAAGTGTGGTTGAAAGATTACTCCAAAAAGGTAAAATCATGAGTCTTATACAAATATAAAGTGAAAAGTTTATTTAACTATTTCATATATATATATATATATTTCCTATATATATGCATATATATATGCATATAGGAAATAAGATTATTTAGAACAAAAATTCACATAGATGTATAACATATATTCTATACAACAAAATGTTTTACTTAACTCATCAATTAACTAGGGAACTTCTAAGGTATTAAAACCAGGTTAAAAGAGAATCCAAAGAAGAAGCACATACATATTTCAGGAATACCAAAATAAATTTGGATAAAACAAGGCAACAGGCCTAAAATGGAGTCACTTATGCTAAAGCCCCATGTCCCCAAACAGACTTTACCAGTTTCAGTTCTTAGCCCTGGAATCTTAAGCCAGTCAATTAGGACTTGCCAGATCAGCACTAGTTAGGTCATCTGTCTGACAGACCCTTTCCATCCCCTATAAGGAAAGTAACCTTCCAATGATCAATCTGCTTTTTGGCCCAGGACAACTTCCTGGTTCTTGCTCCTTCTACCTCTAAAATCTCTTGCCTTGTATAGCTCTTTCTGGAGCTCCTTTCTATCTACTACATTGGATGCTGCCCAATTCAGGAATTGCTGGATACACAATCCCACTCTTGGGCATAAATCTGGACAAAACTTTCCTTGAAAAAGACACACATACCTGTATGTTCATTGCAGCACTATTCATAATAGCCAAGACATGGAAACAACCTAAATGTCCATCGACAGATGAATGGATTAAGAAGATGTGGTACATATACACAATGGAATGATACTCAGCCATAAAAAATGAACAAAATAATGCCATTTGCAGCAACATGGATGGAACTAGAGACTCTCATACTAAGTGAAGTCAAAAAGAGAAAGCCAAATATCATATGATATTACTTATATCTGGAATCTAATATACGGCACAAATGAACCTTTCCATAGAAAAGAAAAATCATGGACTTGAAGAACAGACTTGTGGTTGCCAAGGGGGAGGGGGAGGGAATGGGATGGACTGGGAATTTAGGTTAATAGATGCAAACTATTGCCTTTGGAATGGATAAGCCATGATATCCTGCTGTATAGCACTGGGAACTATATCTAGTCACTTCTGATGGAGCATGATAGTGGGAGAAAAAAGAATGTATATATGTATGTGTGACTGGGTCACCTTGCTGTACAGTAGAAAATTGACAGAACACTGTAAACCAGCTATAATGGAAAAAATTAAAATCATTAAAATTAAAAAAAAAAAAGAATTGATGGATACAACCAGTAAGGTCTTTAACATTTACTCCATTCAATTTTTTTTTTTTTAAAGCTGTGAAACTAGCTTCTTCCATAGTGGGGGAGGTAAAGAAATTGAACCTCCACCAGAAAAAAAAATCCATTTGCACATCAAGGGACAAGTACATTTGCATTGCTGTTATTTCCAGCGTAAGTCTTAATTAATTTAAAGACAACGGAAGACTCAGAGACCTCAAGAATCAGACAATCAAGAAAGATGTGTTAACAGATGCCTAGTTTCCAGTGATAACACTCAGTCTTCTTTGTGGCTCATTTCATAGCCTTCCACAATTTTCCCTATTATATATAGTCTTATTCTCTGAATGTATTCTCTTTATGTTGGTTAAACTTCACAGAGAACTAAAGAAAGGGGGAGGGAAGGTTTGCTTTTTTGATGTTGAAGGGTATGAGCCGCTTAAATATTTTGATATTAACCCCTTACTGGTCTTATCATTTGCAAATATTTTCTCTCATTCAGTAGGTGTTTTCCTTTTGTGGATGGCTTCCTTTGCTGCACAAAATCTTTTAAGTTTAATTAGGTCCCATTTGTTTATTTTTTGCTTTTATTCCCTTTGCTTTAGGAGACAGATCCAAAAAAATATTCTCGCAACTGATTAAAGTCAAAGAGTGTTCTGCCTATGTTCTCCTCTAGGAGTTTTATGGTTTCCAGTTCTACATTTAGGTCCTTAGTCCATTTTGAGTTTACTTTTGTATAGGGTTTATGGATGGACTTCAAGGGTATTAAGCTAAGTGAAATAAGTCAGAGAAAGACTAATACTATATGATATCACGTACATGTGGAAACTAAAAAATACAACAAAGTGGTGAATATAGCAAAAAAGAATCAGACTCCCATATATAGAGAATAAACTAGTGGCTGCCAGTGGGGAGACAGAAATGGGGAGAGGTCATATAAGGGATTAAGAGGTACAAACTCTTATGTATAGAATAAGCTACAGGGATATATCGTCCAATGCAGGGAATATAGCCAATATTTTATAATAACTATAAATGGAGTCCAACCTCTAAAAATTGCGAATCACTCTATTGTACACCTGTCATTTATACAATATCGTATATCAACTAACAAAAAAAAAAAAAGAAATAAGCTGAAATTCACAGACAAGAAAAGGTGGGGGGAGATCAAAGGCGTGACATGCAAAAGCAAGATCACACTTTCACAATGTAAATTTCCTCCTGGATTTTCTTGTGCAACTAGATATGAACCCACAACTAGCCTGGCCCTTTCAACATCACTTCTGAGAGTGCACAGATAAGGAAAGAGGAAAAATTTGGAAATGTAAACTGATCTTTTAACCTAATGTAGAGGGTTAGCAGTAAACTGCAGAATTTGTTATAACTCCAGTTTCTTCAATACTCACTAGCCTGTCAGTAACTAGTAAGTGATAGGTTCCCTGGAGGATGGAGACAGACCCCCGACCTTCACCCCCCAAATGTGGTTGTTCACCTTGGAGACCTGCTGCAGACATGGGTACCACCAGGCACAAGATCTTCACCCTTTCCCGGAATGTGGATGCTCAAGTTGAGCATCAAGAAACAAGGACCTGCCTGCAGAAAACAGCTGCCTGCATAGCTTAACCACCTACAAGGATTAAGTGCCCTTTGTCATGGGCACTTGTCATGCCCTCCCTTGACCTTTCCCTCCTTCTTCTTCATTGTTCCTGCCACAATTCCCTCCATGAACTCCGGCCACAGATTCCCACCACAGATCCTTTATAAGCCTGGCATCTCCTCACAGTCAGAGCCAGAGCCATCTTGAGCTCAGCCCATCCCCCTCTGATGCCTTAATAAATCCCTCTTGCTGTACCAATGTGGCCTTGGAAGTTCCTCCCTCAGCAAACCTAACATTAAGTAACCAGGCAACCATTGAGTAACAGAAACATCACCAGCTCTTGCTTCCATGGCTTCTGTGGGACTTGAACTACCTGCTCAGCCTCACCTGAAACTGAGCAAGACCTCACAGAGCCCTCCCAGGTACAAAAGTCCTTTGTCTCCCCCGTTTCTTTAAGAGTAAAGCCTTTTAAAGGAAAAAAAAAAAGCTTTAATCTCTTAGGCCTTCCCAAGTTCCAAAGAGCAGACACAGGCAGTTACTAATTAGGGAAGCGAGGGAATGCAGAAAACAAAGGAAAAGCAATTATGCCAGAAAAGGAAGGACAACAGTTCAGTGATAAAACAGAGTCCTAGTTCCTCCTCAAAGGATATACATAATAATCTGACAAATACCTTTGAGTTGTTCTGCAGGAACTAATCCTCCCACCCCCACCCAGGTGGAGGATGGTAGCTACATGCTGAGCACAAGCACAGAGACCCCAGACTGACTGGAGCCAGAAGGGTGATGATTACGATTCCTGAAACACCACCTTGCTACCTCACCACCAACCAATCAGAAGGCAATCATGTCCCCTGGAGTCCTCACCCCCGGTGTAGCCTTTAAAAACTCTTCCCTGAAATGCCTTCAGAGAAGAGAATTTGGGTCTTCTGAGCACAAACTGCCCATTCTCCTTGCATGGTGCCCTGCAAATAAATGCTGTACTTTGCTTCACCCCCAATCTGGCATCAGTAGATTGGCTTTGCTGTGTAGGGGGCAAGCAGACCCAAGTCTGCTTCCTTAACACACCCAGTTTGGCTTGAGATCTTAGGGGTTGTCTCCCCAAACTGCCCCTTGGTCTCTGCAACATGCTGTATGCTTTCTCTTCTCCTCTGGCCCAGCTGGAGGGCACCTGATGTCTGAGATGCTGTGTGAGACCTGCTCACTGCAGCCTTCGCTGCTGAGACACAGCGTGGGGCTCAGATGCACCTGCCAGGGGTGCTATCACCAACAGCCCCCTGAACTACTGACCCCAGGGGCCAGAGAGGCCTGATGTCCTCTGGAGTCCTTGGTGGGCCAAGGTTCTATGAAGAAATGGCCTCATCTCATCCCATTCTCCCTCTTGCTTGCTCTATTACAGTCACACCAGTTTTTTTGCTGCTCTTTGAACCTGGCAGGCACACACCAGCCTGTTCTCTGTGCCTGGTCCATTCTTTCTCCTGGTACATACACTGTTCCCTCTATTTCCTTCAGATTTTACTCAGATGTTACCTTCTCAGTGAAGCCTTCCCTGACCATCCTTCCTAAACTGCAGATTTTAATTCCAACTTGTCACTTCCTATCACTCTGTTCTGCCTTTTTTTTTTTTGCCAGTTATCTAACTCACTATAAATTTTATTTTATTTTATTATTACTTTTCTCTTTTTTACAGCCTCATCTGTGGCATATGGAAGTTCCCAGGCTAGGGGTTGAACAGGAGCTACAGCTGAGGCCTACAACACAGCCACAGCCACACCGGATCTGAGCCACATCGGATCTGAGCCACATCTTCAATCTATGCTGCAGGTTATGGCAACACCAGATCTTTAAGCCAGTGAGCAAGGCCAGGGGTCAAACCCGTATCCTCACAGACACTAAGCCACTGAGCCACAATGGGAGCTCCAGTATACATTTTAATTATCTTAGTTCTTGCCTGCTAAAGGGGAGCAGAATGTAGCACTCCAAAATATGCCTCTCTGGCATAAGGATTTTTCAAATAAATTTTGTTGGGGTATAGTTAACTTACAAAATTGGGTTAGTTTCAGGTGTACAACAAAGTAAATCAGTTATTCATACACATATATGCATTCCTCTTCAGATTCTTTTTATATAAAATAGATAGCAAGGACCTACTGTACAGCAGAGTATAATCTATTACAATACTGTGTAATAACCTATATGGGAGAGGAATAAGGATTATTTTGAGCTGATTGTCTTTGAGAAACAGCAGACACAGGAGAATCTCTGCAAACAGAGTAGCGTTACCCCTTTGTAAGGGAAATTTACATCAATAAAGGACATCTCCATTGATAAGTGTCTCCCTCTCTGGACCAGGAAGAGAAGGACGACTGTAAGTCACAAGAAAATCTAATCAACGGAGAAGGTACAGACTTAAATCTGCATCACAACAGCAGCCTTGTTCACGGGGCTTTTCCTGGTAACCTCTCACCATGGGCCAGCCCTGCCCAACATCCTTCCTTTGTCTTTAGCCTAACAGGATATTTAAGGTGGTCTCCTGGGCTTCCTCAAGGGAGTTGATCATTTCTCCTATATACAGGAGGGATACAAGTTAATAAACTTGTGTTTGTTTCCCCACATTAAAAGTGTTTTTCTCTTGTTAATCTGTCTTTTATGATGAGGATCTCAGCCAAGAGCTCAGAAAAGTAGAGGAAAATTATCTTTCCTCCCCTACACTGACTTTCTCCATTACCAGATCATCTCCGGAAGGTAGGAGTTTTTGTTTTGTTCCTGGCTGCATGCCCAGCTCAGCACATAAAAGCCTCAGTTAGTACTGGTTGGAAGTTGAATAAAATGAGAAAGTCCCTCTCCCTAAGCACAGCCCTTGGGGGTGTGAATCTGTGTGTGTGTGTGTGTGTATGTGTGTGTGTGTGTGTGTGTGTGCACACAAGGGTGTGTTTAATGGAACACTCTTTATAGAAACAGCTTCTTCAGTGTCCGTGGCTAAGTGTCTGGTGCTGAGCTGATGGATGGTTGCCATGGCAAGGAGGCCACCGTTCCTGTCTCTTCCCAGAAGGTACCTTCCTCCCACCCAGATGGACTCATACACTTATTTCCTTACAGTTTGCCCGTCCTACCAGATAATGCACTAGACCAGTTTTAATGGTTTATCCCAATATGGATAAAAATCTTGGGTATGTCTTTCAGGGTTATGAAAAGGCACCTGAAAAAACTGCTGGGACCCTCAATAGGAAGCTGTCAACTTCATCTAATGATCTCACCTCTACTTCCTGCTCTTAGACTTTTTAAGATCTCATTGTATAGATTTAAATGCTCTCCTTTTAGGGCCACATATTTGTTTGTTCTTCTTTCCCCTTCCACAATCATGAATCATCAGAAAAAGCTCACTTGGCCAGTTGTTGGATGAGAAAATAACCAGCTGACAAAGCTTAAGGAACTCTCCCATGCTGGTTACCATGCACATTTTAAATAATACCAGCTCCAACCACTGATGACTTTTTTGTCTTTTTAGGGCTGCATCTGTGGCATAGGAAGGGTCAGGGGTTGAAACGGAGCTGCAGCTTCCAGCCTATGCCACAGTCACAGCAACACCAGATCCAAGCCACGTCTGCGACCTCCACCCACAGCTCACGGCAATGCCAGATCCTTAACCCACTGAGCGGGGCCAGGGATCAAATCCTCATCTTCACGGATACTAGCTAGGTTCTTAACCCACTGAGCCACAATGGAAACTCCCACTGGAGACTTCTCAATGTCGGGCATTATGCTACGTACGTATTCTTGCATTCTCAATCTTAACTTTCAGAATAACCCGCTTAGCTGGGTACTTCATTGTCCCCAGTTTAAGGATGAGGAAACAAGGTACAGAAAAGCTTAGGGAATTTGCTCAAGGTGATCTGGCTGGAATGGGTCAGGCCAAAACTTGATCATGGGTCATTTGACTCTAGAACCTGGGATTGTAACCACTATTTCCCAGTGTGGTTCCTGCTTGGCTGTTTTGGCTGCTGCCCCAAGAAGCCTGGTTTCCTTCCCTGCTACCTTGTGTTTACTTCACAGCTTGAAATAAACCCCACTTTCATATCTTCTGAACTCTGAGAGGGTCAAGAGCTTTCCAAATAGTTCTACAGGCAAAAATACTAAAAATCGGGATCTTAAAGTATCCAGATATCTTCCTGACACACTGAGAAGAAGCCATGTCTTTTGGGCCCCTCCAGGCAAAAATCCCAAAGACCAATGGCCATCCTCTAACTCCCATTTCTCTATTCAATTCCTTCTTTATAGCCTTCCTCCCTACCTCCTACAGAGTTTTTCTTTTTCTTTCATTTTTAATTATCCTCGACATATCTATCGTGGCTGATGAATTACATGGAAACTTAAATGCCACACACAAGGGCACATGTATTTAGAACACAAGGGAAACTCAGCTGGAGAGAGGCCACCATCTCATATAAATTATTATTGGCATAGTTTAAGGAGTGGCTTAAGAAATGGAAAAACCTTGGAGTTCCTATTATGACTCAGTGGTTAATGAGCCCGACTAGTATCCATGAGAACTCGGGTTCAATCCCCGGCCTCGCTCAGTGGGTTAAAAATCCGGCATTGCTGTGAGCTGTGGTGTAGGTTGCAGACGAGGCTCAGATCTTGCATTTCTGTGGCTGTGGTATAGGCTGGCAGCTACAGCTCCAATTCGACTCCTAACCTGGGAACCTCCATATGCTGTGGGTGCAGCCCTAAAAAAAAAAAAAAAAAAAAAAAAAAAACCAAGAAAAAGAAATGGAAAAATCTTGACTGAATATATCAGGTATATATGCAGTTTTTTTTCTTCGTAAGCTCTTGATAATTCTCGGCTTATCATATCACACCATCAGATGGAATTACTGCATTTTTTTAAAAGGAGAAAGTTCAAAAGAACACCTGATCTTCCCAATAAATATCCCAAATATCTAGTGACAGCCTGGAGATTACATGAGATGCTGACCTATTTAGAAAGCTCTTGAAAGCCCCAGTATTAAAATGATGCCACTCTGGAACTTCAAAGGCTTGGCGGGTTAAGATGAATTTGAAATGCCAACTCGAGATCAAGTTAAATCATTTAATTATTCTGACCCGTTATTTTCAGTCAAGATGGAGAGCCATTCTTTCATTTTTTTCATACTGGTAGATCTCTTATCAACAGTGACAAATGATCTGCTACATACATTATCTTTTTCTTCCCCATTTTAAAGTTTTATTGGCATATAATTGATTTACTATGTTGTGATTAATCTCTACTGTACAACAAGGTGATTCAGTTATACACACACACATATCTATTCTTTTCCCATATAGGTTATCACAAAATACTGGTAGAGTTCCCTGTGCCATACAGCAGGTCCCCCTTGACCATCCATTCCAAATACTACAGCGTGCAAGTGCCAGTTCCAAAACCCAAGCCCTGCCCCCTCCATCTGTCCCCTTTGGTAACCATTACGTTTGTTTTCTTTCCCTTTTATTTTTTTTTAATTAAAGCATAGTTTATTTATAATGTTGTGCAATTTCTGCTATACAACAAAGTGATACAAACACACACACACATTCCTTTTCTTATATTATCTTCCATCATGTTCTATCCCAGGAGATTGGATGACGTTCCCTGTGCTGTACAGTAGGACCTCATTGCTTATCCATTCTAAATGTAATAGTTTGGGAGTTCCTGTTGTTGCTCAGCAGTAACGAATCTGACTAGTATCCATGAGGATGCAGGTTTGATCACTGGCCTCGCTCAATGGGTTAAGGATCCAATGTTGCCATGAGCTGTGGTGTAGGCTGGCAGCTGCAGCTCAGATTCCACCCCTAGCCTAGGAACTTCCATATGCCTCAGGTGTGGCCCTAAAAAGACAAAAACAAACAAACAAACAAAGTAATAGTTTGCATCTGCTAACCCCAAACGCCCCATCTATCCCACTCCCTCTCCCCTCTGCCCAGCAAGCACAAGTCTGTTCGCTATGTCTGTCCACACATCTTTTCTTCTCCTCTTTTCTTTGCATATTCTACTGTCTAATGTTTGTTTACAAAGCTGGTAATTAATCCTAGCATTTTGAAATGCATGTGTGAGACAAATGATAACTAAAAACAAATGTATCTTTGGCTTCTCCTAATTCCTCTTCAAATTCAACTGGCTCCAAGAAAATTTTCTCAGTTTTAAATTGCATATACTATCCAGATTTATAATTTAAGAGCTGTTTATCTTTTGGTCTAGGGAAGAGGTGGGCAGGTTTTTTTTCTGTAAAGCCTCTTGGGGCTTCGTTCTTCCATACTCAGATGACCTTCCCTCTGGACCTGGTCCTCAGCACACATCTCTAGTCTAGGTACAGTGCCCAAGAACTGGTCAGTGCCTCCCCAGCACCCATGTGCATCACTCAGACTCCTAACCCCACCAGTCTCTTTAGTTTTGCCTGATGCTCTATCCTGGTCATTCTGTTTGCCTCCTATTTTCATTCTCCACTCTTCATGGCCCTGCTCTGTGCCCAAGATGCTGCCCCTATGAAATACCTCCCCCCCATGAGCTCCCCTATCTCCTGGCTTCTGGTCAAGGTTGGCCAAAAGGAAGCCTAAGCAGGAGATCAGGGGTCAGAGACAGAAAGAGCTGGAGGGCGTGTTTGCATCCTTGTGTGACACAGCTCCCCTGCTGCAAAGCATCCAAGCTCTTGCCAGGCTTAGTCATACTATCTCTTCTCCTTGCCCCTTTGATCCTGAAGGTGGTACCACCTTCCCAGGTTGTCAGCCTCTGAGTGCCCCAACCCCGTGGTTAGTTATCATAATACTGCCTACACTTGAGTGTCTCTTCATCAAGTTCGCTCTGCTTAAATCCTCTGTGTGACTCTGTCTCTCAGTGTCCAGCTCCATTCACTCTTCACATTGGATGAACTTCCCCAGGTACCAACTATAAGCTACCTGCAGCATCACTCTCTCCCTCTCTCTCTCTTTCTCTCTCTCTCCCTTCCTTCCTTCTTCACTTTATACCCAGAGCTATCTTCTGAGGATTTAACTCAAGAGTCTGAACGTGAGATGCATGGACATACAAGGGTTCCAGGGTAGATTTGGAGGGGGCAACACGCATACCCTGACATTATATAAAAAATTGTGTGCTGGTGTGTTTCTGGGAAGAGGGGCTGTATCTTTCACCAGCCTCTCCATGAACTGATGACCCAAATGGGTAAGAACTCATTTTAACTAAAGATAAAAAAGAAGATATGCAAGCTGGGACCAGCCCTACCATTTTAATTAGTGAGGAATGATTCTTACAGTGTTTTTTCCCCAGGCGATGATTTTTTTGACAATTCCCTGCTTATAATGAGAATCAACTCTGTTGGGTGTCCAAAAAATAACCTTGGTTCTAAAAAACCCAGGGAACAAAATAAACAAGTAAAGATGGTGATCAAAATATCGCTCTGGGAGTTCCTGTCATGGCTCAGCAGTGACAAACCTGACGAGTATCCAAGAGGACACAGGTTCGATCCCTGGCCTTGCTCAGTGGATTAAGAACCCAGTGTTGCCATGAGCTGTGATATAGGTCGCAGATGTGGCTCAGATCCCTCATTGCTGTGGCTGTGGTATAGGCTGGCAGCTGCAGCTCTGATTCAACCCCTAGCCTGGGAACCTCCAAGTGCCACCGGTGTGGCCTTAAAAAAGAAAAAAGAAAAAAAAAATCACTCTGATTTGTCACAGAGGTGAGCTGAGTGTAAGCTAAGTAATTTAGTAAGAGCCACACAAGCTGGCCAGACTTCCTCACCAATCACAAGCAAAGCTGGACCAGGGCAGACTTTTTTGT
Source organism: Phacochoerus africanus (assembly GCF_016906955.1). Taxonomy (NCBI): domain Eukaryota; kingdom Metazoa; phylum Chordata; class Mammalia; order Artiodactyla; family Suidae; genus Phacochoerus; species Phacochoerus africanus. The sequence goes on from NC_062552.1 coordinate 42,332,844, forward strand.
AATGAGTTTGTCTAGGTAAGATTCACAGCATAGAGGGTAGGAGAGAATTCCTGCTTCCTTTGGACACACCCAGTCCCAAGAGGAAAAAGAAAATGATGAGCTAAACTAAGCATCTCCAATTTTCCTCTCTAAATCTACCCATCAGATATGCCATCCTACCTCCTTAGGGATACGCAAGGACAGGGGTATGTATGGAGGAGCAGAGGAACTTCCTATCCACAAACTACACCATTTTTTCTACTCCTTGTCTTCAATTATTTGATTTTATGTTACATGACACTACCACTTCTTTTTGTGTGTGTGTGTGTCTTTTTGCCTTTTTAGGACCCCACCTGCAGCATATGGAAGTTCCCAGGCTAGGGGTCAGATAGGAGCTGTAGCCTCCAACCTACATCACAGCCACAGCAACACAGGATCTGAGCCACATCTGTGACCTACACCACAGCTCATGGCAACACTGGATCCTCGAACTCGCATAGTCATGGATACTAGTTGGGTTTGTTAACCACTGAGCCACAACAGGACCTCCAACCACTTCTGAAGTATAAGCAGAGGTCTGCTGGCCTTGCCTGTGCCTGTGTAAAAGGCTTTCATCTGTCTATCCCATGACATCTCTAGGCCAGTTCTACTTGACAGCCAATCACCACTCAACACTGGGGGGAACTTGTGGGAGGAATGAAAAAGCTCAGTCAGGAGTTCCCATTGTGGCTCAGTGGTTAACAAATCCTACTAGGAACCATGAGGTTGCGGGTTTGATCCCTGGCCTTGCTCAGTGGGTTAAGGATCCGGCGTTGCTGTGAGCTGTGGTGTAGGTTGCAGACGCGGCTCGGATCCCGCGTTGCTGTGGCTCTGGCGTAGGCTTGGCAGCTACAGCTCCGATTTGACCCCTAACCTGGGAACCTCCATATGCCGAGGGAGCAACCCTAGAAAAGACAAAAACACACACACAAAAAAAAAAAGAAAAGAAAAGAAAGAAAAAGCTCAGTCAGAAATTCTAACAGTACTAAATTCTAACAGCTGATTCATGTGCAGTGGGTGGATCAGAATACTTTTGATTCCAAATCCCAGAAAACCCAACTCAGATTGGTTTAGGCAACATGGAGATTGTTTTGTTTATGTAGCTTAAAGCCGGGATGTCTATTTTTGAGCCAATCACTGCCAATCAGGGTAGGGCTGCTCTTAAACTAAGCAGACTTTGGATGGAGATCAAGATGGGGTCAGCTTTTCCTTAGGCACATGGGCTGAATGTGGGAACAATAACTATACTTGAAAAAAAGGGGGTTCTCTTAGGAGGAAAAGGAGAGTAGAGGATGGGTGACCAACATCCAAAAGAGCGGTCACATGCAAACTTCCTCCTCTTATGGACCGCACGTCCCTGTGTCCATACCGTTTTGGCCAATCATGAAGAACTCATTTCGATCGGTTGAATTTCATAAACAGGGAACAGAGCACAGAGGTTCAATAAACATGTGTTGAACAGAAACCAAATGTACTGAACCATCAGAGGCATGGCCCGGAACCAGGGCAGACTAGGTAACCGCAGAGACCTCTTCCAACTCTAATTGAAAATGAACTTACGGGAACTATACAGAATATAACCCAAGGAAGATTCTTCTCCCAGGCAGCATGCCCAAGGGTGTTTCTTATTATCCATGCAAAAGATAATGCTGAAGAGTTGTGCATGATTACAATAATCATATTTCCTAGCAGTCAACTGGGACTGGAGACGGAAAACAGATGGATGGAGTCAAGTGGCATCACCACCACAGAGCAACTAGCACTTATTGAGCACTTCATTTGTACCAGGATCTGTGCTGGACATCCAGATACATTGTATTATTTAATGGCAATGCTGCAACAATTCTAAAAAAGGTCGTAACTTGCCAGTTTGCAGTCCAGGAAATGGAAGCCTGTCGCCCAAGATTAAACAAGCATTACTGCAGCCCCCACATTAAGTGGACATAGATCAAGACCCCTGTCAGATTCTTCTCATCTTCCTCTTCAATTGTTCTGTAAAGTCAGAAATCCTTAAGGATTCCTTTTCCTAAGCAAGTTGTCTAGGCGCCATCATTCTATAAATTGCTACCTGTTGAAGGATTGGAGATTTGATCGTTCCGGAAAGTGCCCTTGTCAATTGTTCTTGAATATCGGCATTTGTCAAAATGGGGAAAAGGATTTGGTCTGCTCCCACTTACAGGTGGAGTCCTTCCAGACTGGGAGCAAAGCCTGCCCCAAACTTTCCCTCGTCATTTTGCCAGCCAAGAAAACAACTCGAAAGCCAGGCCAACTACTAGCTTTCAAAAGAAGAACTACCTGGAGCTTTAATATCCTATTGGATCCAGTTGTTCCATTTGTAAAATAAGGAAAATAACATTTGTTCCAAGGATACTGTAAGATGAAGGTTCTGAGCCTATAAGGAACATAAAAATAAAATGGTATTTTAGATCTGAAAGAGATATGAGAGATACCAAGGTCATAAAAAAAAAAAAAAAAAAGAACCCCAGAGAAAAGGTACTTGTCTCCTAGCCTGTTCCTGGAGATTAGTGGAGCTGGGTCAGCATCTAGGTCTCCCATTGTTGGGCCAGTGTTCACCCTGGATGTCATCAGTCATGGATGGACACAACCTAGCAGTGAGCTACAGTGAGATCCGCAGACAACTCAGTGTTATTCCATGAAGACTGCTTTCTTGGAGGTCCTAAGAAATCACTGTGAATTTAGTTCTGTGGTTTGATAGGCAGTTGGGCTGTTGACAGGTAACCTAAAAGGAAGCTACAGTGTCGAGAAACATAAATTGTGGGAACTTGCCACTTTTATTAGGTTGGAACCTCCCACTTTTATTACTTTGTTTTTCACACAGTAAGAATTTACTAGTCCTTAAGCATGGGAAAATGTACATCTGTTCCTACCTTTTTTCTTATCCTTAAGTGACAAATCAAAGAAGACATAATGCTGCACAGTGCCTACCTAGTAAAACACGAACAACGGAGACGGGGTACCGAACAACACAGCAAACATAACAAGAGTCTTAAGGTAGAACTTGTCTCTGCCTTTTCCTGCCCCATCCCACCCCTTCCTCTCCCCCCATCTCCTCCTCTCTCTCCTCCCCTTAGAACCAACCCCACACCTGTCTTGGATACCTCAGGTGAAGTCCATCCCCTGATATTCTAGCCTACAGATTGCCGCCACAGCAAGATCCCTAAAATTCCATTTCTACGATCCAGCATGTTGATGCTGCCTGCATCATGGAACTCAAGATATAGTCATGATTTCATCGTCTGCTCCCCCCAGGAGACTGTAAGCTCCCTGAGGGCAGGGAGGATGTCCTAACTCCTCTTGATTTCTCCATGGCATAACACAGTGCTTAGCACACAGATGCATTTACTAAATTACTGGCTACGCAACCACCCTAAAACCTGCCACCACTCCCCCAATGCCTATATATCAAAACCCCTTTTATTTTTCAACTGCTATGCCCTCTGACAAATCATCTTTCCCTGGCTTTTCATGCTAAACATCCTCCTGAAATCCATCTCAGGCCTCCCCAATTGTTCCCTCCTCTTAATCTCTTTTTTAAATTTTTTATTGAAGTATGATTGATTTACAATGTCGTGCTGATTTCTGCTGTACGGAAAAGTGATCCTGTCATACATATATATATGTGTGTGTGTATATGTGTATATATGTGTGTGTGTGTGTGTGTGTGTGTATACACACACATTTCCTTAATTCCTGTGGTGCGTGATCATGTTTTATCTGATAACTATTATTTTAACATTTCACGATATCACTCAGCTCTTAAATATTTTAGAAAATATTTTTTACATTTTTTAGTACTTCACAGAGCCTAATATACATATATAAATATAATCAATAATTATATATACATAATTTTATGTATGTGTGCATATATATATACTTATATACATATAAATGCAAGATGTTTGTTGTACAAATGAGTGCACAAAATATGAGGCTGACAGACTATAATTCCCACAACTATTTTCAGCCCCATGAATCTAGGATTTGATTTTTTTTAGGTGATTTCTAGATTCCATAGATCCAACACTGTGAGAAAGCCTCCATTTTTTACAATGAAAATAAATCAAACCAGTGTGAAAATTTCGTTCTTCCTATTTTAACCTGAAATTCATCAATTCATCATGCCTCTGTTTGCCTGACCCAGCCCAGCACTGGTCCTTATCAAACCATATATGCAAGAGTGCAACCTGGAGGCCAAAGAAACTCAACACATATTTTGCTCGTAGCTCAGTTACGGACAGATGAAAGAAAACCCCTTTGCTAGCAAGGAAAAAATAATTCCATTTCTGATACCGTTTAAAGTTCAACACATGAGATTCCATGAAAATCACCACATGGTTATTTGGAAAAGATGAATGGCCCCATACTCTTCCCACGGGTATCTTTTAAACCTCTCTTCTCTCTCAATCCTGCCCTCTCTTGGCCTGTATGGTTTTCTTCCCAAATATAGACCAGATAGCACTCCCCAGGACCATAGCTTTCCCCAGGTCAGGATCCTACAGTAGAGACGCTGACCTACAAAAGTTCTCTGGACTTGCCTTTTGAAACCTTCACCTTGGCCTCTATTTATTTACCTTTCTGGCACAGCCTCTGCCTCAGGAAACAGGTTCATCAGCCAAATTGCCCTTCTAGCAAAACAATACCCTATATGTATGCTTCTTCCTCAGAGATCACAAACTTTTTCCAACAAAAACCAGAGAGTAAATATTTTAGGCTTTGCAAGCCATCTAGTCACTGTCAAAACCACTCACCCTGCCGCCAGACTAGTGCAAAGTTCATCACAGACAATCCATAAAAGGATGGGTGTGGCTGAAGCTGATAAAACTTCTCTGATGGAAATGGAAATTTAAGTTTCATATCATTTTCACATGGCATGAAATATACCTCTTTTTTTTTTTTAAATCATTTAAAAATACTGGAGTTCCTGTCGTGGCTCAGTGGTAGTGAATTCGACCAGTATCCATAAGGACACGGGTTCGATCCCTGGCCTTGCTCAGTGGGTTAAGGATCCGGTGTTGCCTTCAGCTGTGGTGTAGGTCCAAGACACGTCTCGGATCTGGCGTTGCTGTGGCTGTGGTGTAGGCCAGCGGCTATAGCTCCAGTTCCACCCCTAGCCTGGGAACTTACATATGCCGCATGTGGGGCCCTAAAAAGCAAAATAATGATAATAATAAAATAAAAATACTGAATGGTCAATGCCCAGACCCTACACAATCAGGTGGGGGTGGGGGTCCAGAGGTGGGTGAGGTGACAGGCTGCAGTTTGCCAACCTCTGCGCTGTGACATCACATGCGCTCCACCTGCCATGTCTTTCTTTTCTTCTTGTCTATAAATTCCCCTTCCTTCTCAGGGTCCAGCTCAAACACCAGGCTCCCCGGAATATGTGTCAATTCTGCTTAGAGTCAATTCCACGATTGGCCATTCCGCTCCCCAGAACCTTTTGGTGACATCTCCAAAGAGGAAGCTGACACAGTCAGCGTTGGCTGTCCTTGTGTTTGAGCTCACAAAATCCGATTCTCTGTGCTCCTTTGTCTCATTCAGCTCCTCATGAACATCACACCCCCTCTCCTCCTTGTACACGGTGCCTGGTGCAGAACCCACATTCAGCACGTTTCTTTTTTGGAGGGGTTGGGGGGTGGTTTGTTTTGTTTTGTTTTAGGGCTGCACCTGCGGCATATGGAGGTTCCCAGGCTAGGGGTGGAATCGGAGCTGCAGCTGCCAGCCTACACCACAGCCACAGCAACTCAGGATCTGAGCCGCATCTGCAACCTACACCACAGCGCACGGCAAGGCCAGATCCTTAAGCCACTGAATGAGCAGACTGAACTTGTATCCTCACGGATACTTAGTTGGATTCTTAACCCACTGAGCCACAACGGGAACTCTTCAGCACATGTCAAAATAGAAAAATAGGTTCTTGCCTCTTTCCAAAATCCACATAGAGTACTGATAATGAAATCAAACTGGAGCACTGAGACCATGAAAGTTGAGGTGAACTGACCAGCAGGACTGAGGTCATTTCTGGAGAATGGGCTCTGGGCCTCCCTGCGGACAGGCAAGGATGAGAGTTACAAGATCCTATCAGAGAGGAGGAAGCAGAGCACAACCTCAGCAGAAGCAAGGTTTTGTTTCTTTTCTTCTTCCTCTTGGCATTAAGTGATGAAAGCAGCTGCTTATGTGGAAATGTGTGCAGGGCATGTGGTGGCGGGCTGGATGCTGCCCTCCAGGGCGATTCATATTGCAAAAGAAAGATGTGATTTTCCTATGGTTATTATCTCAGAATAGCCTGGGAAACGCAAGGGCAGTTCCACGAGAAGAAACAGTTCCCAGATATTGCCTTCCGGAGCTCTAACTAGAAAGACCGAGCTTAGACTATACCCAAGGCATGTGCACACTGAGGTCTATGGAATCACTGACCAACGGGGACCTGCTGTATAGCACAGGGAACTCTACCCATATTCTGTGATAAGCTGTGTGGGAAAAGAATTTGAAAGAGAATGGAAGTGTGGGAGTTCCCATCATGGCTCAGCAGTAATGAACCCAACCAGTATCCATGAGGCTGAGGGTTCAATTTCTGGCCTTGCTCAATTGGTTAAGGATCTGGTGTTGCCGTGAGCTGTGGTGTAGGTCGCAGACATGGCTCGCATCCTGCACTGCTGTGGCTGTGGTGTAGGCTGCCAGCTGCAGCTCCAGTTCAACCCCTAGCCTGGGAAATTCCGTATGCTGTAGGTGTGGTCCTAAAAAGACAAAAAAAAAAAAAAAAGAATGGATGTGTGTGTATATATAACTGAATCACGTTGCTTTACAGCAGAAATCATCACAGCATTGTAAATCAATTATACTTCAATAAACCTTTAAAAAAAGGTGCAGTAGGTTAAGTTTCCAACTGCCGCGGATCGGGTCACAGCAGAGGTACAGGTTCGATCCCAGGCCCAGCTCAGTGGGTTAAAGGATCCAGTGTGGCCACAGCTATGGCTTGGATTTGATCCCTAGCCAGAGTGGAATTTCCATATGCTGCAGGTGTGGCCATAAAAATAAAAAAATAAAACTTTAAAAATGGAAGAAAAAAGAATATACCCAAGGCAGAGTGGGGACCCATACCAACCAGCCTATCTTCCCTAATGCTTTTCCTTCCAGGTTGCAAACCCACGTTTCATAGGCTGGAGACCCCAGACTCTGTGTCCAGCCAGAGCTGGCAGCTAAATGAGAAGGCAAAACGGCATTCTCTCCTGAAGAATGGAGGGGCTGAAATACACTCCCTCCCACCCCCCCATCACTGAATGCTCAGGGGGTCACGCCACACAGTCACTAGTCTGCTCAAATGGAAGACCAGTGACTCCTCAAGCACTGGTTCAAGGACTTAATTAAGACCCTAGAGATCTCCTCAGGAGAACCGCTCAGAAATGACTTTAGCTTGGAAAACGTTCAGAAGCGAGCAGTGTCCCATCCTGGCAGTCAGGAAACTCCCATAATGCTCTCTTACGTGACTAAATCAGAGGAGCAGAATTCCCAGCGGAACTGGCAGGGTGAGTCAGCTGTGAAGTGTAGCCCCAAGTCAAAGAACAAGGGGCTGAGGGTACAGAGTTATTTGTTATTAACCAACTGAGGACCAACAGAGCCAAGGGCGCAGCTGTCTTTTTCTGGCAGAAATTACCTAATGGGGCAGAGTGCTCCTGAGGTCATTCCCAGTTTATTCCATCCACACTATTCGGTCGGCTTAAATAAGGATCTTCCTTCTTGCTTGTTATAAAGCATTCACATTCACTTTTTCCTAAAATCCTATCAGTCCATTAATGTATGAGTTGTAAAGATGAGGCTATATCCTGACCAGCTTGGTGGGTGGAGGGGGGGTCAGGGAGGGAAAAATAGTAGAGGATACTTGTTCAGAGCATGAAATCTGGAGTCAGAAAGCTTTGGGTTCAACGCCCCCCATGTGACCACTTATTAATTATATGACTGTGGGTTACTCTACTGCTCTATGTCTCAGTTTCCTCAGCTATTACAATAGAGATGTTAAGTGACCTCATAAACGTCCAGGATTAAAACAAGCCCCTTATGGGTAATGCATGAGAATTCAGAAACCATCAGCTGCCGCTCTGATTGTTTGCCTTCTTACAGCATCTGTCACGTCACAGCAAGTCACAGCACCTGCACAGAGTAGACACTGACTAAACATGTGCTGATCGCTGAGTTAATTTCTCACAATGAAGCTGGTGGCCATTCATGGGCTGATACCCACAGTGCCAGTTTAGAAAGGCTGCAGTGTGCCTCCCAGATGCCGTGGGCTCCATGATTTGTTATGAACCATCAAAACTGGTGATTTATATAAACGACTTCTTTGGAGGGAGTCAACACAAGAGAGGAAATGGAATGGGATAAAGGACTACTTAACAAACATCACTCAGCTTGGGCAGCTGGAACTACCAGCTGATGAATACCTGGCCCAAGGCCTAAGCCACTCAAAACAACAACAGCAGGTGCTATTATTACCAAATATTATTGCTCCTGGAGCTTGAAAACTGGTCTTCTGGGAGTGATCCCATCCAGACAGACATGCAGGCTTTACAGGCGAATCCGTAACCGGAGATCTATGGAAATCCCCTATGTCTTGGGACAAAGGGACCTCATGATGATCCAATGAGTCCTGCCATCTTTATTCATAAAGTGGGAGACATTTAAAAGAGCTGCCATGTTCGGTTGTGCCAGCTGTACACTGCACAAGCCTCAGGGCACCCTTCACTCACTCGGTCCAGGATACCCCTGGGGTCTGGAGGGTACAAGTCAAGCTGCAGCAGCCCTGCTAAAGAGGGCTCAACACGGGCCTCTGAAACCTTGTCCCCCACTAAAGATACTGAACCCAGAACAGAAGTTTCTTAAGAACAAAATTGGTATATATCGCAGGGGGGCGACTAGAGACATAATATTTGGAGTCTATCTAGAAGGTTCTGCAACTAAAGTGCTCACGGAATCAAACTGGTCAGAAGAGCGGCCTGCCATACAAAAGAGGCTGCCCAGAGTACAGTGGCCAAACAGGGACTAAGTAAGCTTTATATGTTTAATACATTTAATCAATCCAAGTAGCTCTGGCCCTGGTAAAGGAGAGGACGTGGATCTAGAAAATAGAAGGCAAGTGAATGACAATTCAGGACCTGAAAGAAAAAGGCGTTGAAAAGGGCAGAGGGAGTTGGCTGATTTTATAGTACACGGACCCTGCCGGGCCAGAAACAGGTAACCCGGAGGCTCTTTGCCACCAGGAAGGGCAGGATGACTGCCTTCAGGCAGGGCTCTCTCTGGACCCAAGATACCAATCTCTGAAACTGATGAACTCTTCTGGTTCTGGAGAGCACCGTTGGGAAAGGGGGGGCTTCTGGGGAGAGAGGGAGAGAGGGGCACAGCTAGGGGACTGCACCTAATCAGCTTGGTGGCAGCAATCGTCAATGATTCTGGGAATGGGATACAAAATGGGAAGCTCCAGATAAATGAATTGTGAGGGTTCAAACACATTTTTGTTCTGTAACTCATTTTCAGCTTGAGCAATTTCATGCGAATCCAGTTACATGTGAGAGTTTCCTGATGAATATGCTTTTTTTATGATTTTATTATAGCTCTAACAAGTACTTGCATTTAAGTGAAATGATGTTTGGGGGACTCTGAATAATCGTCTCATGATTTCAGCCTGCCTCATTATTAAATAAAAATACAGGGCTCTGTTCTCCTTCTTTCTTACCCAAATCTGTAGCCTCAACAGCATCTCATTCCCAGGTGAAAAAAAAAAAACCAAAGCTTCAGGAGAAGGTGGGGAGGGTGGGCCCAGGCAAGAATGCCTGATGGTGTCCTGATAAACGCAACTAAGCTTCAGGAAACACCCATTTCAGATCACCATGACCTTGGGATTTGCCCAGGTAGCTGGGAGAAGGACGACTCAAGCCTTTTCCTTACAGTTCAGCAGGCAGCAGCTTGTCTGCAGCTGAAGGAGAGAAGCTTTTGAAAAATCTTCCCAAAAGATATCTCAAAGGGTATCTATTGAGTTCAAGCGCATGGACGATTGTGGCTATCTAAAAATGGCATTTTTGCAACATCAAAAGCAAAGAGCGCCACCCATTTTGTCAGGTTCGCACAAACGGACAGTCCCTTCTCTGAAATCTTCAGCACTCGTTGTGTTTTGGATTTCAGGGTTTTTCAAATGCTAAAGGGGATTACCGTGTGTCTTCTATGGAACACCCTCCCAGAAACGTCCGGGGCACTTGCTACAATCCAACGTATTAACATCTCTGCAGCAAACTGTATGAACAGTCCCAGCCGGGGATAAAGAAAGACTATAAATAGCCTCACCTCGGTTCAGGGCGGGCTTTGCTGCCAAACAAGTTTGCGCCAACCTTCAGGGAAAAACGTTTAGCGTCCAGAGCTTTTTGGTTCTCAGTACTGCAGGGGAGGGACTGCCCAAAGTTCAAAGATGTACTAGCAATGCCGTTGAGCAGTGGTTCTCAAAGTGTGGTCCCCGGGCCAGCAGGATCAGCATCCCCTGGAAACCTATCAGAAACACAGATTCTCGGACCCCACCCCAGACTTAAGGAATCACCAGCTCTGAAGGTGGACTCCAGCAATAGGTGGTTAACAAGCCTTCCAGAGGATTCTGGAAGAGAATCTGCAGGGCAGAACCAGAGCTGGAGAGATGGAGCATAAACACTGGTCTGGGAGTAAAAGAGAACTGAGTCTACTAACCTGCTGTGACACAGAATCCTCTGGTAATCTGATTTTCAATCTGCAAAGTACGAATTGGGTCTAAATTCTTGTACTAAAATGTTAGTTATTTTAAATAAGAATTAAATCATGTCATTAAGTAGAACAGAAGTTAGTAGATCCATGGTATATAACAAGAGAAAGCAAATAAACACGTAAAATGGTACTTCTGTGCCTGGAAAAGTAATATAAGAAAATGTTACCAGAGTTCCTGTCGTGACTCAGTGGTAACGAATCTGACTAGTATCCATGGGGACAGGGGTTTGATCCCTGGACTCACTCAGTGGGTTAAGGATCCAGCGTTGCCATGAGCCGAGGTGTAGGTCACAGACGTGGCTCGGATCTGGTGTTGCTGTGGTTCTGGTGTGTAGACCAGCAGCTTCAGCTTCGATTGGACCCCTAGCCTGGGAACCTCTATATGCTGCAAGTGCTGCCCTGAAAAAAAAAAAACAAAAAAAACAAAGAAAGAACAAAAGAATGAAAATATTATCTACCCTCAGGCTTCCTGTCTCTACTGTCTCTAGGAGACCTCGAGTTCTGTTCTCAAGGATTTCACATTGAAACACGGCCACAATGAAAAGACTGAAATATCTGCTGAAGTATATATATGAATGCATTTTCATATGTCCTGCTCCACCCCATTCCAGAAAAGATTCCAAACAATGTTGAAAGACAGATGATATGTTTACTGCTGGGATTTCTGTGCTTTGAACAGCAAAAAGAACAATCTGGAGAAGCAGACAACACAAGATAATACAGTTCTCTCTCTTTTTTTTATTTTTTATTTTTTTGGTCTTTCTGTCTTCTATGGCCACACCCGCAGCATATGGAGGTTCCCAGGTTAGGGGTCTAATCGGAGCTGTAGCTGCCGGCCTACGCCACAGCCACAGCAACGCTAGATCCAAGCCACATCTGCGACCTACACCACAGCTCATGGCAACACCAGATCCTTAACCCGCTGAGCGAGGCCAGGGATCGAACCCGCAACCTTATGGTTCCTAGTCGGATTCGTTAACCACTGAGTCACAACAAGAACTCCATAATAATACAGTTCTCTTGAATGGAGAATCAGGACACCTGAATTCTCATCCCAGCTCTGCCACTAATGGGTGATGTGACCTTGTGCAAGTCCCTTAACCTCTCTAGGCATCCGTTTCCAGCTGTTAGCCCTGCTTTTATAGTTCAGTTCTGTTATCCACTGCTTTTTTTTGTCCCCCCCCCCCCCCAGTTCCTGGAATTAGATTCTATTAATGGAGGGCAAGATTGATAACCAATGAGAATAATATGAGATGAGCTTGTCTCCACATCTACAAACCCAGGTGGGGAACAGAAATACAAGCTGAACTGGGTTTCAAGGTATAAGCTTCTATATTATAATCCTATTGTATATTCCAGTTCTGCCTGACAGGCAACAAGTTTTATTTGCAGTAAGTTACCTATAGTGGATAATATGACCATTAAACAAAAAGTCTCATTAAGGAAAGTTTCATCCATACAGAAATCCCACTCTGTGCTGTTGGCCACATTAAAGTGATTAAACTCAGCTAAGGGCACTGCATCCTGTTTCTTCTTGCTCATGGATCAGAGGTGACAGCATACAGCTGTCCTATCCAAGCTCTTTTTGGCATTTTTTATCTTCTCTGTCAAAACTATGTCTTCAAGGGCTACTTGGCTGGACCCTCTACCCTACAAGGTACACAGACCTCCAGAAGCATCAGCTTATATTTTCCAACACATGATTTATAATTTTTATATGCTTGTGTGTGAAGCAGTGGACAGGAGTGGTTAAAGACAGGGACTGTTGGGAGTTCCCGTCGTGGCTCAGTGGTTAACAAATCTGACTAGGAACCATGAGGTTGCGGGTTCAATCCCTGGCCTTGCTCAGTGGGTTAAGGATCTGGTGTTGCCATGAGCTATGGTGTAGGTCACAGACGTGGCTCAGATCCTGCATTGCTGTGGCTGTGGCATAGGCCTGTGGCTATAGCTCCGATTAGACCCCTAACCTGGGAACCTCCATATGCCACGGGAGTGGCCCCATAAAAAACAAAAAGACAAAAAAAAAAAAAAAGAAGATAGGGACTATTGGCCATCAGATCACCTTCCAACAGCTACTGACACCTTGGATAATTCATTTACTATCTCCATGCTCTCACATACACACCTGTAAACTGGGAATACCTTAATCATTCCTTTCTCAAAAGGTGACTGGGAGCATTGAATGAGTCTTTGTTAAATACCTAGACCACTACCTAGGACAGTAGGTAGCAAGAACTCCCAACTGAAATGGGACATCCATCCTCCAGCTACTCTCTAGTGTAAGTATCAGAAAGCACAGTCTACTAAGCCCTGGAATCCTCAGGAAACTACAATGAGACAGAATTAGTCTCCCTTGAGCAGAAGACCCCAATTCCCAGAGGAACGAAAACAATTCCATTTGTGCTCCACGGAACTCAAGCAAATACAACAGCATATGTGTAAATGGTACCAACCCAGCAATACAAACTCCGGGTGAATTTAGGAAAACTGCATTGCCCATCTACAGTGGTTCTATTAATAAAACTGCACTGGTGCGTGATTTGGTTTAAAATACTGCTATAGTCACTCTGCATGTTTATGATTCCTGTGTTTTTGAAGTAAAATGACGCCATATAGAAAGGAGTCTAGAGTATTACGTCAACACAAATTCTAGGTGTAGATGAACAGAATATTCTATCTGTAGAAATGGAAATAGAAAGCAGATATTTCATTACAACCACCTCCTGGAAACATGTCAGAAAAAATAGCCTGGGAACAAGAAACCTTTCTCCTTGAGGTCCAGCATGAAGTTACTTCCTATGGTCATTAGATGGCAGACTTGGGCTTGTAGGGTAATTTGTTCGCCCGCACATGGCCACAGGAGCAGAAACAGAAGGCTCCATCACCAGCACGGAGTTTATTTAAACAGTAAGAAGAATCTATTACAGTTGACCTTTGAACAGCATGGGTTTGACCTGTGAGGATCCACTTATAAGTTAATTTTTTCAATAAATACATACATACAACAGTATCTGCATTTGGTTGAATCTGTGGATGCGTGGATCCAGACGGCCAGTCTGTAAAGTTATCGGCAGATTTTTGACTGAACAGAGGCTCAGTGTCCCTAACCCCTGCACGGTTGAAGGGTCAAATGTATAAATAATATTTGGTGCTAGATATTATGTGAGACAGAGAAGACAACCAGCCTAAATCCTCCCTTCCAGGAGCTAACGGCCTAGTAAGTAAGAGAGAGAAATAAGTCTAGATCAATAACTTTAACACAAAGTAGTTAATATAAGGAATTACTGCTATGGTGCAGTGGGTTAAGAATCCAACTATATCGGCCTGGGTCACTGAGGAGGTGCGGGTTCAATCCCTGGCCCAGCACAGTGGGTTAAAGGATGTGGTGTTGCCACAGCTGAAGTGCAGTTTGCAGCCATGGCTCCTATTCAATCCCAGGCTCGAGAACTTCCATATGCTGTGCGTGTGGCCATAAAATTAAAAAAATAAAACGTAGAAAGAAAGAAAACACCAGAAGTGTTCACAGGAAGGAAGAGATTCACACAATTCTGGAGGAAGTGGGGGAAAAAAGATCCAGAAGACAAAAGTCAGGCAAATATTGTCCTAATTATTTAAAATGCAAAAAAGTGTTTGAACGTCTCTCGGTGACCACAGGATGGAGTCTGGATTCCACAGAAGGAAGGCAAACAATGTTCTCAATGTTCTCTCTGAATTGCTCCAGTTTCACTTCTGTCTGTCCTGACTCCTTCTCTGCATCCTGATGAAAGCAAAGTTTTTGTAGCTGCCCGTGTTCAACAGGAAGCTGGCTTTCTTCATGCTGTTCCCTCTCACTAGAATGCCCTTCTCCTTCTGCTTATTCTTCCAGACTCAAGTATTATCTCCTTCAGAAAGTATTGCCAAAACTTGCCCTGCCCTCTCCTTGATGCTCCTATAGCATCTGGCCCATTTGCCTCCCATGGTACTGATGATGCTGAAATTATCTTCTTGGGTATCAGCCTCCCTCTGGATCTATCATCAGCATCTCCAGAGCTAGATCACATGCTCTTCATCTCTGTACTTCAGTACCTAGCCCAGGGCTTGGTACTCTGCAGGTGCACAGTAAGTGTTTGTTGCTCTGCCATAAGGCTGTTCTAGACTTAGGGATTCTATGTGGCTTGGGAATACAAAGAAAATAAAGTGGTGGTGATTTTACAGCCTTCCTGAAGCTGCTCAGGACTCATCCTTGTCCCCACCTATTGTCTCCACTGAGACCAGGGCTCATGCCTTCAATTAAGTTACCAAGTTCTGATGGACCGATGGGTACCAGGTGGGTACCGAGATTGCCAAAGAGCCTCTGACTCTCACTCTCATGCCAGACAATCTTGGAACAGAGGCAAAGGGATACTGGCAAGATTCCTGTATCCTGTAATAAAAAGTCATTTTGTCAAACACCCACTTCAATGATGATCCTAACCTTTACGAAATGATAGGAACAAAGAGAAATGAACACGGGATGTCATTGTCATCACTTGAGATGTTGAAAAATGGAAAAATGACCAACAACTCTCTTTGAAATAATCTGGTTAAAATATTTAGCCATGAAACCTCTGCTGGATGTTCCAAGCAAGAGGGTTGAAAATATGATCACAGGAGAACCAGAGATTTTTCAAGGCGGTGGATATCGGAATGATCTGCTCCAAAGGGAAACTTTTTCAAAAGAAACAAGCACGGGGGGGGGGGGGGGGGTAAGGCAAATTCTGTTCCACTGATTCTGCAACAGGGTGAAATTGTTCTAAGTTTTCCTTGACAACTTTGTTCAAAATTGTCAATAGTCAATAAACTCCTGACAAATGGAGCCCCAGACGCACTGAATGAATAGGATAAGGTTTTCACTGCACTCCTAGTCCTTTCAAGATACAGATTCAAAACCCGGGGCTGAGACTCTCCAGGTAGAAACCAAATCTTTTTATTTTGCTTTCCCTAAAACACAATTATAGGTAGACTCTCTGTGGGATGTGATGTTTGGAGCTTTCCTCTTTCCTTCTGAAATTTTTTTCATATGCATTTCCATCAGTTACTGACCTGCTATAATTAAAATCAAACAATGTGCAATGACCTCAAATGTCCACTGCTTTATCAAAGTCCAGGTGAGTCACAATAACCCCATTTCTGTTAGGGTTACTAGAACAGGGGGAATGCCATAAGAGGAGCATTGGAAATAACTTCGAATAGAGAACAGAGACATAGGAAGATGAAAAGAGAATAAAATTGGTTCCTGAAGCACTGAGAGTGAGAGTGTACTGATTTGGAGAAGGTGACTTTCTGGGTTTCCTGATAATGCAAAACAGTGATTACAAGTGCTCCCTTGCAGGAGGTTGAGTGAGAAAATGTATATAAAGTACCCGGGGGAATGTTTGGATGTCATGGAAGCACCAAGAATGGCAGGAGGGATAAAAGTGTTTCAGGACAGCCCTGGGCAATGGAAGTTGAGGCCAAGGCCAGCCAGGTCTTGACCGCCCAGCTCCTGTGTCAGAGGGAAAGCATGTTCCTTGGAGGTGGTCAGGCTGGTGCATACCCCAGCTCCATCTCTCCTATCCTTGTCCTTGTCACATAACTACCCTGAGCCTCTGTTTCCTCAGCTGGGAAATGGAAATAATAACAGACCCTATACTTCATGGGGCGGCTGTGAGGATCGATGGAGGTCCTGAAATGAGAGTGCTGGGCACATTAGGAGTTCTCAAAAAGTGTGGCAGCTTCACTGCAGCTGATAGGCAGGGAAGGCAGGGGTAGGGCTGGGATGAAGAGAGTGATGCCCTCAGCCCAGAGCATCTGGGAAGGTTGCCTGACTGCATTAAGCATATAAGAAAAGGTGAGCATCTTTGCTGTTGAGGCTGACATGGGAGGTAGAGTCTGTTGTCATCCACCTCCTCCTTTAGTGGACAGTTTGCTCTGTTCCCAAGGCCACAGTCTGAAACTTGAGAGCAAGAGCTTAGAGAAACATGGACAGATCTCTTAGTCTATCCTAAGGTCTAGAGAGGGCGAGATGATAGAGGAAGTCAGAAGAACTACAGCTGATTGAACTACCAGTCATAAGAGTATGGACTATTAGAGGATGTCATCAGGGTGGTGACAAATCAGAAAGCCTGTTTATTGTGTTTGCTGGCAACACAAAGACAAAGGGATGGCAGGCTTTGAGACATACAGTAGACTCTCAGGAATGACTAGTTGAATATATGACTGAAAGAAGAATCAAGATGTAAAACTTTCAATAGACCACATGATAGGTCGAAAAACAAGATGAAATGTAGAGCGTAAATGCTAAGTTTTGCCAAGTGGTGAAGATTTTGCCTGACAGTTATACATGCAACAAAGACTTAGGGAAACAGAGAAAGTCACTTTCCAAAGACTTAGGGATGTCATCAAAGACTAGAAGCTTCATAGGTAATCATATGGTGTGACTTGAAAAATGCAGACTTGGAGTTCCCATGTGGCACAGCAGGTTAAGGATCCAGTGTTGTCACAGCAATAGCCTGGGTCACTGCTGTGGTGTGGGTTCAATCCCTGGCCTGGGAACTTCCATATGCCAAAGGTGTGCCCCTGGCCCCAAATGAAGACTTAAGCCATATTATGAGATTCAAAGAGGAATTATGAGACTCAGAGCCATATTATGACAGTCACCATCAGCCAAGGCCCGTGGTGTCTTCAGTTTTAACGCCATGCTTTAGGAACTCCATTTATGCTCTGGAGCAGGCAAAGGCAAATCATCAGCAAGAGTCTGAAAACACTCTTACCAACTCAAAGGACTGGTAATTCTTCATGGGCAAAAAGAAAGAAGACTCCCTAGGAACCTGAGAGTGAATGTCAATAGTCAAGTATCTGAAGTGTTGTCAAGTAGAAGATGCATTAGCTTTTCTAAACTGAGCAAATGTTTCTTCAACGTCTGTACTGACAAAGTACTCATTTTTCAGGGTGATTGGCCACTTCTTCTGTGCCAGGCACTGTCCTAGATGCCAGAGGAAAGGGCTCTGCCCTCATGAAGCTGACACTTAGCGAAGGATGGGAAAGACAGTCAATACACAAGCAAACCAGAGAATAATTTCTGATAGTGGAAGGATGGAACTGTCCATGGTGTCTGCCCTCACACATAGCCTTCAAATCCAGTGGGCTACTCTTATTCATTGTTGTTCCATTAATTAGATAAAGATAGATTGTCATCCAATAAAAGGAAGAACTGTCTCCCAACAGAGCATGGACTCCAAAGAAAACAGTAGACCCTCAATGGAAATCTTAAAGACAAAAGCTACCTGGCCTAAAGGACGACTGCGGAGAACTGCTGAGTAGGGAATAAAATTGGATCACTGGTCCCAAAAGCTTTGGATTTCTCAGACCAATACAACTGAAAAAACATGGTAAGTGGGAACATAGGGTGGCCAAGTTTTTATATTTCCAACATTAACAAAAACCCTACTATTAAAATCTTTTCATTAAAGACAGGTCCATTTTCAGGAACTGACAAGGAAAGAATGACACCACATTTATTCAGAATAAAAAGGTTTTCTAAGCTAAGCAAATTTGGTTATATTAAAATCTCCTTACACTGGCCTTTCTTTTCTAGTTTTGCAATGGACCATCAAAAATTTCCTCATCAGCCTGAAGTAATCCAGAGACTGGAATCTGAAAACAGAACCAGATGCCCTTTAAGTTCTCCCCACTCTGTTTATGTACTGTCAAATTTGAGTATACTCTTGAAGCGTGGGGCTGGGAGGCTGATGTTTACAAATTCAAAGTCAGCACTCAAACTAGTTATCGGAAAGCTATTTAACTTCCCTGAATCTCAGTTTTCAGCCCTGTGATGTGGGATAATAATATTACCCACTCCTGGTGCTGTAAGAATTCACTGAAATCACACAAATGAAGCACATAGCACAGACAGTGGCCTGTAGTATGTGCTCAATAAAATGAAAACTTGAGCATGATAATGTGCAAAAATAGAATGTGTACATGTATGTGTAACTGGATCACCATGCTGTACAGTAGAAAAAAAAATTGGGGAAATACCTATTTAAAAAATAATAGTTAATAAAAAAAAGAGAACTTGTCCCACTTTTTGTCAGCTCTTCTGCCTCCAAGGAGATGGTGAGTCGAGAGGTCTTTCTTCTGGATGACTTTCTAAATACTTTAATTTCCCACAGAGGAATCCCCTGCCTTATTTAGCATAAATCTTTGAACCCTGGCCCCTATTGCCAGGGGAATAAACAAACATCACAACTTGTTACTCAAAGGATGGTTTTATCATGTAGTATTCATTTTCCCAAGCTCCTATGTCTGACTTGTGCTGCCTACCTTCTTTGGTATTTGCTGGCTTCTCCAGGGCCTGCCTGACCACTTATTGTGTCTGCTCTTGCTTCTCGATGGCTCTTCCATGTTCTCTTCTACCTCCCTGCTTTCTGAGTCTACTGATGGCACTCCTTCCCTCCTCCCAACCCTGCCCACCACCTCCAACGGCATCAACCCTCCCAGCAAAGCTTCAGAGCAAAAAAAGAATCTTTGACATCAATCCCAATAAATTCTTGCTCCATTTCTTCAGCAGGCAATAGGGCGTGTCTGAAGGTTGTGGCAACATCTGTCCCTAGGCCTGTGACTTCAAGTTTAAAGGCTCAAGCCACATGAAAAACGACCGAGGTTTGAAAACTGAGCTGCCCGTCAACCTTCCAGGGCTCATGCTTTGTGACAAGGCCCAGCAGTGTCTTTTCAAAAGAATGCATTGTTTTAACAGTAGCGAATGCTTCTCTTGCTTGATAAGGAAGTCACACTGTGATCAGACTGAAGTCCCTGGAAGGGGCTGAGTGCCCTAGAATCCAAGAACTCTGTTCTTCAGCAGGGGAACTCTATGGGAAAAGATGCTGAAATTAGGTCTTTCTACACAGGTCTTAATGGAGGGACGTCAGCGGAGTGCCTGTGACTTGGCATTTGCGTAAATGCAAAGGTGCTGAGTCAGCCCTGAGTTACTTTTCAGCACTGCCTATGCCAGTTCCACGTCGATGACTTACTCATTTACAATGTGGCTGGGCAGGCTTAGGGGAATAAAAGCACAGAGCGGTATAATTACTGAACACAGTCCAGTAGATAAAAAACTGGTCTAAAAA
The DNA here is from genome assembly GCF_016906955.1 of Phacochoerus africanus. Lineage (NCBI taxonomy): Eukaryota > Metazoa > Chordata > Mammalia > Artiodactyla > Suidae > Phacochoerus > Phacochoerus africanus. The sequence continues at coordinate 42,352,784 of NC_062552.1, forward strand.
TCTCAGACTCCCATTGGAGATCTCCAGTTATGGGCATGGGTTATATCGAAGCAATTCTTCAGGACCTGAATAGATACATGGATCTTCTTCCCTGATGGAGACACTGTTACACTTTGATTTATGCCCCCTATTTTTCTTTTTCTTTTAAATTTTCTCTAGGAAAAGATCACCTGGGGCCTTGCACCATAAAGCCTCCTGCTTTTATCCTTAATGAGCTAGGGGCTGTGGAAGTGTTCTCGTTGCTGTGTGGGAAAGATTCATTTGTGTGCACCAACATTTAGGAAGAAGCACATTTGTCACAGCATCGTTTATGACGGCAGAAAACTGGAAACGAATCTAAATATTCAGAACAGGAGACTTGTGAAGTACATTTTGACAGACACCCAGAACTGACAGATGAAAGACAATCAACATGTTATTGCAGAACGGTTCTTAGCCATTTAAAAAGCTGCCCTCAATGTTTTGCCAAGTGAAAAAAAATATCTTAAATGGGGTATGCAACAATATTTACTTATGTATTTGCATAGGGAAGGAACAGATACTTAAAAGTTAATGGCAGTTTTCTCTGGGTGATGGCATGACAAATAATGTGTATTTTCTTCTTTTGTTTCAATTTTCTAAAATGTCTACAGGAGATATTTATTACATTTGTAATAAATGCAAAATGAAAAAAACAATGCATGAATTACACCCAATTCCTTAGAGATCAGCGTTTCCAAACTGTGGTGAATGAATGGAGTTTGGAAGATGTATTCGTCATGGTCCATGATGACTGCTAGAAGAATGTTTAATGTGGGGCGTTCCCGTGGCGGCGCAGCAGAAATGAATCCGATTAGTAACCATAAGGTTGTGGGTTCAATCCCTGGCCTCACTCAGAGGGTTAAGGATCTGGCATTGCCATGAGCTGTGGTGTAGGTCTCAGACTTGGCTTGGATCTGGCATTGCTGTGGCTATGGTGTAGGCTGGTGGCTAAAGCTCCGATTAGACCCCTGGCCTGGGAACCTCTGTATGCCTGGTGTGGCCCTAAAAAAGGACAAAAAGACAAAAAATAAAAAAATAATAAAAGATCTATGAACTAGGAGTCTGGGGTTAGTAGATGCAAACTATTACATTAGATTGGATAAGCAATGAAGTCCTGCTCTATAGCACAGGGAACTCTATCCAGTCTCTTGGGATAGACGATGATAGGAGATAATATAAGAAAGGGAATGTGTATATATATGTATGAATGGGTCACTTTGCTGTACAGCAGAAACGGACACAACACTGTAAATCAACTATGCTTTAATTTTAAAAATACTAAAAATGGAGTTCCTGCCATGGTGCAGCGGAAACGAATACAACTAGGAACCATGAGGTTGCGGTTGGATCCCTGGCCTTGCTCAATGGGTTGAGGATCTGGCTTTGCCATGAGTTTTGGTGTAGGTCGCAGACATGGCTTGGATCTGGTGTTGCCGTGGTTGTGGTGTAGGCCAGCGGCTACAGCTCCGATTCTACCCCTAGCCTGGGAACCTCCATATGCTGCGGGTGCAGCCCTCAAAAAGACAAAAGACAAAAAAAAAAATATATAAGAGGTTGGAGTTCCTGTTATGACGCATTGGGTTAAGAATCCCACTGCATTGGCTCAGGTTGCTGCAGAGGTGCGGGTTCAACCCCTGGCCTGGTGCAGTGGGTTAAGGATCTGGTGTTGTCGCAGCTGAGGCTTGGGTTCAGTCCCTGGCCTAGGAACTTCCACATGCCACAGGTGCAGCTATTAAAAAAGAAAAAATACTAGGTTGATTCAAGTCTACAAAAATCTTTTTCTATAGAGAAGGACACAAGACTTGCTTTTTAACATGTTTCTCAGAGATTCTTATACGTAAAGAATTCTGACAACCACCAGACAGTACAATCAAAGGGACAAAACGCAGCCACGTTTCCCCGAGTTGAATCAGGCTCATGTGACGAGCCTAATGTCCAGGGTGGGTTGAACGTTTTGGTAAAGTTCCTGTTCCTTCTATTTACTCCTCAAACCCTCCTCTGCAGCACAAATTTGCCCCCGGGTTCCAATCAGAACTTCAGGACCCCAGAATCCCCTTTCCATCTTTGTCCTTCCAACTTGAGCAGAAGCCAGTCCACAGTCTAATCTCCTTCTGCTTCGTTTTGGGGAATTTGTTGCCTATTCGTACTCCTCTACTAGGGCCAGAATTAATTTGATTAAAAAAATAATTATGGGAGTTCCCACTGTGGCTCAGTGGAAACGAATCTGACTAGTATCCATGAGGATGAAGGTTTGATCCCTGGCCTTGCTCAGTGGTTACCTAGGAGCCGGCATTGCCATAAGCTGTGGTGTAGGTCGCAGACATGGCTCAGATCTGCGGATCTGGCATTGCTGTGGCTGTGGGGTAGGCCGGCGGCTACAGCTCCAATTCGACCCCTAGCCTGGGAACCTCCATATGCCGCAGGTGCAACCCTAAAAAAGACCAAAAAAAAAAAAAAATTCTGTAAGCCAGCGCTGCAGGACAGTTCCTGATCCTGGGTGACCCTGGTTTCTTAAGACTAGCTGGCTAGATCGAGGTTAGTGGGATGAGCTGACAGAGGCTGGAACCTAGAATATATTCTTCATTCCTATCAACCCTGTTTAAAAATAGATCATGCACTGCTTAAAATCGATCATTGTTTAAAATAGATCCCCACACCACTGTTAAAATAGATCCCCACGCGGTTTAAAATAGATCATCACACAAAGTGAGTTATTAACAGTAACAAAAGTTTTAGACACACAAAATCTTTTACCCCAAACTCCCAAGATAATGGTATCTGCACAGAGAGCTGGGGGTGTGGACCTTTCAGGAGAGGACCAGGTTCCTCTCCTTGGTATTTCCGAGAAGTGGGGGGAAGGAGGCGTGTAAGCTTAGATGAGGTGACTTCTTAAGCTAATGTTTTTGCTCACAGATCAAACGGCTTGGAATATTAACCTTTTTTTTTTTTTCTTTTTTTGCCATTTCTAGGTCCACTCCCGTGGCATATGGAGGTTCCCAGGCTAGGGGTCAAATTGGAGCTGTAGCCACCAGCCTACACCAGAGACACAGCAACTCGGGATCCGAGTCGCGTCTGTGACCCACACCACAGCTCACGGCAATGGCAACACCGGATCCTTAACCCACTGAGCAAGGCCAGGGATCGAAACCACAACCTCATGGTTCCTAGTCGGATTCGTTAACCACTGCACCACGATGGGAACTCCTAAAATATTAGCCTTTCTAATCTCATAACTTCCACATACGTATACCAAAGATGCTACATAAAGGCAAATTTGCTGCAGGTAAAGTAAATACTTCAGGATATTTTTGCTCATGTTATTGGGGACCTTTTTATAAAGCTGTTCTTGACACCCTAGTCTTTTTTTTTTTTAAGTTTAAGGGAAAAAAATTCCCTTAAAATTTATTTAATTGAAAATATCTTTGAAATGACAAAGACAGTATGTACTCACTATAACAAGTGAAATACTCACAAATGCACGAAGATAAAGCTAAAAATCTCTTCCCTCACATCCCATCCCCTTCCCTTGTAACCGATTTGATTGACACTTTATTCTTTTTTAAAATTTTTTTATTCCTCCATGAACTGTATTACATTTACAGTTGTACAACAATCATCACAACCCAATTTTATAGCATCTCCATCCCAAACCCCTAGCGCATCCCCCACCCCTCAGCCTGTCTCCTTTGGAAACCCTAAGTTTTTCAAAGTCCATGAGTCAGTATCTGTTCTGCCAAGAAGTTCATTGTGTCCTTTTTTTAGATTCCACATGTCAGGATAGCATGTGATGTTGGTGACACCCTATTCTCAACATTTACCCTCCAGCCAGGCCTAGAGCACCTTACCAGCTCCATCTACAACTCTTCAATGGAGGCTAAAGTAAAAATTATTCTAGAGAGAATATAGATCCCACAAAATAAGTGAACCTGCAATACACTTCAAAAATGCCGTTCCTTGGTCTGTAGCAGATATATTGATTTTCTATCTGCCAAGTCCTTTCTATATGTAACACATACTGTTGGATGGTAAAATGTTGCTGAAATAGACAAAAGCTAACCTGGTAGATAAATGGAGGGTGGGGCCCAGGTAACTTGCATTTTAGGGCACTAACTATATTGCTCTACCAGCTGCCCCATGGAAACCTCTCAAAAAAAGCTAATAACCCACCTAAGACGGTATCACAGTTCCTACTTCCTTTTCTCCATATGAAAGCACTTCCCTCAATTTTGAGCCAATTTTTCTTCTGAAGAATTATGTTCTCATGAGTATATGGCAAAGAGTCAACAATAGCTGAATGCACACCTTTGGGCAAAAAAGGATCACAGATCAATAAACAATCATTTGCAAAGAGTCACGCTACCATCTTCTAACAGGCTTGGGGAATTTGGACGAAAAGGTCTCCATACAGATTCAATGTGAAAAATAGCTATATTATCTAATTTTCTCAAATAAGGCCATCCTTCCAAGTCTCATTAAATTCTGGCAGATATCTCTTTGTGTGTTTTCATTGCTTTTTTCAGCTTCAGATGTATTTATCAAAGCAGTAAACCTTTCGTTCTGTCCTCAACTCAACCTTCTTGGCATTCATAATTTTGATGGAAGACCAAGACAGCTGTTTGAGTTTTAGGACAATTTAAAGCAAATGTTTCTGTCCACTCTTTCTTTGAACTCTTATACATAAATGACTTGGAGAGAGAAACAGATTTCAGCCCCCTGCTTTAAATTTTTTTTTTTTTTTTTTTTTGCTTGTTAGGGCCATACCTGTGACATACCGAAGTTCCCGGGCTAGGGGTTGAATCAGAGCTACAGTAGCAGGTCTACACCACAGCCAAAGCAACATGGGATCCAAGCCACATCTGCAACCTACACCACAGTTCAAGGCAATGCCAGATCCTTAACCCACTGAGTGAGGCCAGGGATCGGACCCGAATCCTCATGGATCCAAGTCAGGTTCATTAAACGCTGAGCCACGAAGGGAACTCCCAGACCCCTGCTTTTAGTAAACCCTTTGCTTTAACATAATGTTGGCCATAAGCATTTTGAAAGACATGTTTTCCACTTATAAAGGCTATTGCCTGGAATGGCTTGGCTACAAATGATCAGGGAACTTTCAATGTCAACAGCACTTTAATCCCTGATACTTTATGCTTCATTCTCTACACCACAGCCAAAGCAATGCGGGATCCCAGCCACCTTCTCGACCTACACCACAGCTCACAGCAACACTAGATCCCCAACCCACTGAGCAAGGCCAGGGATCGAACCCACATCCTCATGGATACTAGTCAGATTCCTTTCCACTGCGCCACAAGGGGAATGTCTCATTCCCGCATTTTTCTATTTTAAAAAACTAGGCAATGAGCAGATGGTTCCTTTAAAATAACAATTACAGTACTACAGTTGGAAACTGAGCATAGAATTAGGTTCCAGGGGATTCAGCAACACATACCCGCAAACTGGGTCCCCGAACATTCGCTGCCTAATAAAGACACAGAGATCTCCAAAACTGACTTTAAGACCCCAAAGTCTGAACTCCCGGAGCACAAATCTGTCACTGGCCAGGGTTCTGGGCCTTCCTTAATCAATAGAAATTGATAAGAGGCCAGATAAGAAACTCAAGCAGGGCTTTATTGGGGGGCCTTGCTGCGGCCAGGTGAGTGGGATACGGTGCAGGCTTAGAGCCACTGGCCTATAGAGATGCCCAAGTTCCCAAGGCTCCTCTTCGGGGGGTTCCTGAGAATTCGGATGAATGGGTAACTGAACAGGACTAGATGAAGATAAAGGTGAGATTACATAAGTTTACAGAGGGGCCGCCCTTTAAATGCATGCCTCCTAAGAGCGAGGGAAAAAGAGAAAAAACCAGTCAGAGGACCACAGAGAAACTGAAACCTTACCCAAAGGAGCAGCAACAGAACAAGAAATTAGGAGTTCCTGTCATGGCTCAGCAGAAACAAATCTGACTAGTATCCATGAGGATGCAGGTTCGATTCCTGGATTAAGGATCCGGCGTTGCTGTGAGCTGTGGTGTAGGTCACACACCCATTTCGGATCCCACGTTGCTGTGACTGTGGCGTAGGCTGGCAGCTATAGCTCCGATTGGACCCCTAGCCTGGGAACCTCCATATGCCACAGGTGCAGCCCTAAAAAGACAAAAACAAACAAACAAACAAAAAACAGACTCATCCACGCCAACCCTGAAACTGCTCATCTGGAACGGAGCAGCTTTGCTTTTTCAGTCATTCACATGTTGAGATGGATATTTTCAAAATTTACGATTCTTCTCTCGAGAGGAGAGCTGTTGATAAAACAACTTCTGAGGATTTTCTGGTCAGTCTTTATGTCTTCTTGGTGGCTTCGATCAGCTCCCTGAAGAGGAAGCTTTTCAAAGTTGTAGGACAATGCTCCAATTACCTCCCTGCGGGTAGCTGTCACCGCTCTGCCCTACATGAGTTTGCCTGGGTACCTGTTCCCATGTTTCATGCGCATCCAATATGGGGCTGAACAGCTGTGGTGCCTGCAGGCCCTCCTGGTAACCTGCTGCAGATGGGACCAGCTGGCAAGCCGCTCACTCTGCAGCCTGGCTTCTCTTTGCCCTGCCCCGGAAGATGGTGACTCATCAGCTGAGCAGTTCAGCCCAGCCTCCTTTTACTGAAAAAAGAAAAAAGCAGGATGTGCTACCTTTTGCTCCCAGAAGATTCTTCTGGGAGAGGAGTGTGTATCACTGGAACATTTCCTATTTCCAGTAATGGTGACAGATTGATGCTAAATGCTACTTCTAGGTCTCCTAGGGCAGACTTAGATTAGGGTATAGGGCCTGCCAGCCAAAGAGACCGGAGCTGCCAGCCCACACGGAGAAGGAACTAAACCCACTGGCCTTTCGCTCTCTCAGCTCTGCCCAACTGAGCTATTCAACTACTTTAAATAACCAGATAGTAAGGATTATTAAAAGACTGGGTAGGTGCTTTGGCAGGAAATGATATATCTTTTTTTAAATTTTTTTTTTTTCTTTTTAGGGCAGCACTTTCAGCATATGGAAGTTCCTGGGCTAGGAGTCGAATCATAGCTGCAGCCTAGGCCACAACCATGGCAACACCGGATCCGAGCCACATTTTGCGACCTACACCAAAGCTTGCAGTAAGGTCAGATCCTTAACCCACTGAGCAAGGCCAGGGATCAAACCTGCATCCTCATGGATTCTAATCAAGTTCTTAACCCACTGAGCTGCAACGGGAACTCTGGAAATTGCATTTCTAATTCTTCTTCTTTTTTTTTTTAAGGGCCCCACCCACAGCATATGGAAGTTCCCAGACTAGGGGTCAAATCAGAGCTGTAGCTGCCGGCCGACACAACAGCCACAGCAGTGCAGGATCCAAGCTATATCTGCGACCTACACCACGGCTCACAGCAACACCAGATCCTAAACCCACTGAGGGAGGCCAGGGATGGAAACTGCATCCTTATGGATACTAGTCAAATTTGTTTCCACTGAGCCATGACAGGAACTCCCTAATTCTTTTATTTATTGGTTTTTTTTTTTTTTTTTAGTTCCAAGAGGAGAGAGTTTGGTCAAGAGCGAAGTCCTATCCTCTTAAGGATGCCTGTATCATGTTAGCACCTTCTCTTTGCCTTGAATGCAGGGAGTCACAAGGATGGGAAAGGGCCAATCATCATGTAAAATCTTGGGTTCTAGGAGACCTTCTAGGGTGTGTGAATTTCACAGGGCCCTATCAGACCGTGAAAATCCAAAACCATGGTCATCTGCCACTCAGATGCCTTTTTAAATATGCTAATAAATTAGATTCCTGATATGATGACTTATTTGAGTGAAAAAGTTGCCTTGGAGTCTTTGGAAACATCGTGCATAAATATTAGGACTTCTGCGTAAAGAAAGAAAATACCTTAAAATGATTTCTCAAGACTCTCATCCAACGCCAGCGTCCTACAGATTAATTTTTTTCTTTTCTATACAATTCTACAAGTAAATATGAATGCAATAACTAAAAATCATATACAGAAGCATTCTATAATGGAATAAGAAGTTTGGGGGGCATGCCTAAGACATGTAGAAGTTTTTGGGTCAGGGATCAAACCCAAGCCACAGCAGCAACCCAAGCCACTCCAGCGACAATGCTGGATCCCTAACTCGCCATGCCACAAGGGAACTCTTTTTTTTTTTTTTTTTTCCTCTTATTATAGCTGCACCGACAGCATATGGAAGGCCCCAGACTAGGGTTGAATTGGAGCTGCAGCTGCAGGCTTATGCCACAGCCACCGCAATACCAGATCTGAGTTGCATCTTTGACCTATGATGCAGCTTGCAGTAACTCAGGATCCTTAACCCAGTTAAGGAGCAAGGCCAGGGATCAAACCCACATGCTCACAGAGACAACATCGGGTCCTTAACCGGCTGAGCCACAATGAGAACTCCAGGAACTCTTGAAATAAGAAATTTAACACTGAGTTTGTTCTCCCATTATTACTCAACTTTCAAAAAGTTTATTAATAACCATGCCAACATTTTACTCCCTCCCATACATCCTGTAAAATTTTTTCTTCTGTGTACAAGTTCATAAAATATGTTTTGACCAGTTTTGAGCTACCAGTCAATGTGACATATATTAGTACTAGACTCTCATCCAACGCCAGCTACCATTCTCAATGCATATTTGACCTTGATTAGGACATAGCCTGAAAAGGTTGAAGAGGATTTGGTGACACTTTTTTTCCACAGTAGGCAACAGCGCATAGTGTGGCTCCACCTGCTGGCCACCTGGCAAAAAAGCATGCCCATGACCTCAAACCCACCAGCTCTCACAGCAGGTACCGCTTGTCTGTCACTACAGCATCCAAACATTTCCTGAACACCTAGCCGAGGTGAGGCTCCAAATAAGAAGCAGATTCACAGGAACAGCCTGGAGGAAGTATGGTTTTTCTCATTTTGGGAAAAATCCTATCCTACCTGAGAGAGCAAATCTTTGAACAGTTCAAAAGCTCAGTCATTAAAAACATTATTTGAAAAATACACAGTTTTAACAAGGGTAATATGATCTGACATTATCTGATCATTTGGGGCTTTCAAAGACCCTTTATACCCATGATGTTGGGCATCCTTACAATCATCAAAAAGTGGCTGGTGCATGCAGGAAACAGAGGGCCAGGGGAGCGGGGGGAGTCACAGGTTTAGGTGTTCGGTAGGGCTAAGTTTGTTTATCAGCAGCTCCATTCCTTAATGTGTAACCTTGAACAAATACCTTAGCCTTCTGAAGACACATACTTCAAGCATCAAACAGTGAGAAGAGCCTACTGCTCCTGCAAAGAACACCTAGGATATTTTCCATCAAGGATGGATGAAGGGATACATACAATGTGGAAAATACCTACACTGGAATGTTATTCAGCCTTCAAAAGAAGGAAAGTCTGAGATATCCTACAACACGGGTAGACCTTGGGGACCTTAGGCTAAGTGAAATAAGGCAGACGGAAAAGCACAAATACTGTAAGATTCCACTTATACAAGGTCCCTAGAGGAGTCACATTCAACGGACAGGAGAATGAGGGTTGCTAGTGACTGGACCGGGGAAGGAGGCATGGGGAGTCAGTTTCAAGAGATGTGAAGTTTCAGTTTGGGAAGACGAAAAAATTCCAGAGATGGATAGTGGTGATGGTTGCACAATATGAATGTACTAATGCCACTGAACTGTACCATTTAAAAACGGTGGAAGTAGGAGTTTGTGGGTCAGTGGAAACGAATCTGATTAGGATCCATGAAGACATGGGTTCCATCCCCAGCCTCGTTCTGTGGGTTAAGGATCTAGCGTTTTCGGGAGCTGTGGTGTAGGTCACAGATGCGGCCGGGATCTGGCGTGGCTATGGCTGTGATGTAGGTCGGCAGCTACAGCTCTGATTTGGCACCTAGCCTGGGAACCTCCATATGCCGCAGGTGCGGCCCTAAAAAGACATAAATAAATAAATAAATAAACAAATAAAAAAATATAAATGGTGGAAGTGATTAATTTTAGTTTATGCATATTTTACCTCAACACCAAAAAAATCCATAGATACCTGGCCAGGAGTTTCCGTCGTGGCTCAGTGATTAATGAATCTGACTAGCATGCATAGATACTGGCCCATGGTGTGTGGAGTGAACCAGAGCCCCTGGAAGCTATCACAGTCGCATTCTCTGCCATGTCCCTGCCACTGATCATTCAACAAATGATGAGCCTATGGGTGGGATTTCAAATGATGAGCTTAAGGCCACCCTCTACGGCAAAGCTGCCTCCAGGATCTTTCCTCAGGGCTAACTGAGGTGTGTATTTATTTCTAAGAGAGTTGTTTTTGTTTGTTTGTTTGTTTTTTCCTTTTTAGGGCTGTACATACTGCATTAGAAGTTCTGGAGCTAGGGGTCGAATCTGAGCTGTAGCTGCCAGCCTCACTGCAGCTACAGCAAGGTGGGATCTGAGCCATGTCTGCAACCTACACCACAGTTCACAGCAACGCCAGATCCTTAACCCACTGAGTCAGGCCAGGGATCAAACCTGCATCCTCGTGGATACTAGTCGGGTTCTTAACCCACTGGAGCCACAACAGGAGCTCCTCCACGAGAGTGTTTAATGTGTACAGCCAATTTAACAGCTTGCATCCTGATGTTGGATGTGACATTCAAGGAGACACAGGTCACGCCAACTATTTTAAACTTCGCAGTGAATCTGAAACACGTGTGGCTTCCGTGGCTATTATACTTTTGCTTTCAGTGAGAGAGACTTTTCACATAATAGGCCATCTCCAACACCAAGGCCCTGATGACCCACATCATGAAACACCATATAATTCTTTTATCTATTGGCTGACCTCTCCCTCTGCCACGTGGAAACTCAAGGTCTCAAATGGCAAAGTCATCGGCTGAGTGTAGGACGTGGCTACAATGTGTAGGAGTCCTATGATGCTCACTGAGTCATAGAATTAGGATTAGAAGATTGGAAAATAGTCATCAACCAGACGGGATTTCCTGAGGAGCCCAAGTCCCTGAGCAGATGATGTTGAGTATCTCGGTGAGGTGTCAGGAAATTCATGAATCTGAGTTGCTCTCTGCAAAGCCTGGGGAGGGGGGGGGAGGGGCTGGAAGGAGGTGGAAAATGGAAGGGAGGGACATCTGTCTGCAGCAGTTAAGGTCCCAAAACATCCCTTCAGTAAAGCATCAGCAGAGGCTGAATTGGGGTATCAGTCAAGGCCTTCACCCATGTGAAGATGCTCAATAGTCTCACTCTGAGATTCTACAGTTCTATAGAGAAGAAGTAAAAAACCTCTGGGAGTTCCTGTCGTGGCGCAGTGGTTAACGAATACGACTAGGAACCATGAGGTTGCGGGTTCGATCCCTGGCCTTGCTCAGTGGGGTTAAGGATCCGGCGTTGCCGTGAGCTGTGGTGTAGGTCGCAGACACGGCTCGGATCCTGTGTTGCTGTGGCTCTGGCGTAGGCCGGCAGCTGCAGCTCCAATGAGACCCCTAGCCTGGGAACCTCCATATGCTGAGGGAGTGGCCCTAGAAAAGGCAAAAAGACAAAAAAAGAAGTAAAAAAACCCCAGAAGGCCTAAATTCGAGCTATAATTGCTGCCTCTCCCCCACCCCAAACCCAACCTAGGAAACAATAAGAAACATTGAGAGATGTTTGTTATAAACTTGTTCATCCGGAGTTCCCGTCGTGGCTCAGTGGTTAACAAACCTGACTAGCATCGATGAGAACGCGGGTTCGATCCCTGGCCTCCCTCAGTGTTGCCGTGACCTATGGTATAGGTTGCAGACACGGCTTGGATCCCGTGTTGCTATGGCTGTGGTGTAGGCCAGTGGCTACAGCTCGGATTCGACTCCTAGCCTAGGAACCTCCACATGCTGAGGGTGTGGCCCTTTTAAGACAAAAGACAAAATAAATAAATAAAAATAAATAAATTTGTTCATCCATGCATCACAGGGTCTATTTGAAGAATTCTTAGTGACGTTTTAATATTTCAATAAGAGTATCAAAGAGCAGCTATTTGTTATTTGAATTTTAGCTACCACTTACCGAACACCCTGTGTATTTTCCCTCCCTCTAATTCTCCTGACATTTGACATGCAAAGGACAAAGGGTCAGAGAGAGTGAGGAATCTGGTAAGGCTAAACAGTTCCCAAGTGGCAGAGCTGGGTTTTTAAGTCTGCCCTCAAAGCCTGTGCCATTAATTACCCACTGGATCTGCCCTCTTCCATTTGTGTAAGGGTCAAATTCAGTGTTCAAAAGATCTGAGGGACTTCCCATCATAGCACAGCGGAAATGAATCCAACTAGGAACCATGAGGTTGCGGGTTTGATCCCTGGCCTCACTTGGTAGGTTAAGGATCTGGCGTTTCTGTGAGCTGTAGTGTAGGTCACAGGTGCAGCTCGGACATGGCATTACTGTGGCTGTGGTGTAGGCTGGCGGCTATAGCTCCGATTAGACCCCTAGCCTGGGAACCTCCATATGCCTGGATTGCAGCCCTTAAAAGCAAAAAAAAAAAAAAAAAGCTGGAATCAATCGATCAGCCACTGGGTTTCATTCATGACTAAATGAAAAAGCTGTTGCAAGAAAATATAGATCCTGACATTCCTGTTGTGGCTCAGAGGGTTAAGGACCCAACATAGTCTCTGAAGATTTGGGTTCCATCCCTGGCCTCGCTCTGTGGGCTAAGGATCTGGCATTGCTGCAAGCTGCGGTGTAGGTCACGGATGCAAGTCGGATCTGGTGTTGCTGTGGCTGTAGGCTGGCAGCTGCAGCTCCGATTCAACCCTTAGCCTGGCAACTTCCATATGCCATGGGTGCGGCCCTAAAAAAAAAAAAAAAGGATCCGTACAGGCCATGAACAGCCACCTCCATACGCCAATCAATGACAAAAATCATGGCCTCTGCTGGGGCATATTTTCACATTGGAAAAATATTACGCACTGAAGCCCCTGCTTGGGGACAAAGCAGCCTGAAAGGTGGCAGAGATTGGGGAACCTGAAGTAGGTAAAGCAACCGAGCAGGTAGGGAGGCAGCTGCAGGAGCCCTGGCACCTGGCATGGTGCCTGGCAGATGTTGAACATTCAATAAACATGGGAATGAATTGATCAACCTGTGGACAACGGCAGTTCCACTTTAGAAAGACCATCAGGGCACAGGAAGCAGCAGAGCCTCATGGGGGCCCCCAGTCTCCCTTGACACCCTGGCAAATGGTACAGTTGAGGAAAGAAACTGTCTGCTCACGGATCTGCATCTGTCCACCTCACCCCTGATGCTCTCTCTGGGTGGAACAGACAGCAAAGCGAGAGGCCGAGCTTTTAGAAATTGCAGTGGGATTGACTGCCGGATCATATTTAATTTTCTAAGGAACCTCCATACTGTTTTCCATAGTGGCTGTACCAGTTTACATTCCCACCAACAGTGGAGGAGGGTTCCCTTTTCTTGAAGACTTGATCTAAAGCGATAGTAGTAGAGACAGAATGAGGAAATCTGATCCAGGATTTTTTAGATGTAGCTCTTAGAGGACTTGTGTACTGATTAGAGGTTAAGGGCAGGAGGAGGAAGAAGGCTGTCTCCTGGATGTTTGACTTGAGTAACTTAGGTTACTAGCATGTGGTGGGACAGACAAACTTCCTGGTGGGGTGACCAAAATGTTGGCTTTGTTTGAGAAGGAGATGTTCCAACGTCCATGGCAATGTCCAGTAGGCAATTAAATCATTGAGTCTGGGGTATGGTCAAGGCTGGAAGGAGAGACTGAAGGAGCCACGTCATTGAGAAGGCATGAACAACTATGGGGCTGGATGAGATCATCTATGGAGAATATATAAATTGAATATAAAAAGTGGCCAAAAACTTACCTATGGGATTCGTCAAGTTCAGCAGAAGAAAGGGAAGAGAATAGGACTCGGAAAAGAAGGAGGCAACCAGGAAAAGAGAAATGGAGATTATAGTGTCATGAGCATCCAAGACTTCCAAGAAGGAAGTAGTGGTCCACTGACACATGCTCTTGAGAGATCAAGAATATCATGAGGGAGTTCCCGTCGTGGCACAGTGGTTAAGGAATCCGACTAGGAACCATGAGGTTGTGGGTTCGATCCCTGGCCTTGCTCAGTGGGTTAATGATCCGGCATTGCCGTGAGCTGTGGTGTAGGTCGCAGACGAGGCTCGGATCTGGCATTGCTGTGGCTCTGGCGTCGCCTGGCGGCTATAGCTCCGATTCGACCCCTAGCCTGGGAACCTCCATATGCCGCGGGAGCGGCCCAAGAAATAGCAAAAAGACAAAAAAAAAAAAAAAGAATATTATGGAAAAAGATGACTACTGGGTTTGGCAACATGAAGCTCATGACTCATGATCACTCTGATGAGAGCTGTCTTGGTGGAGTGACAGGGAGAGAAGCCTGATGGGGAGCAAGCTGAGGCATCAAGATGAGGTGGGGAGACAATGATTATAGAAAACTCTTCTAAGAAGACTTGCTGCAAAGTGGGTAAGAGAAATAGTTGGAAGAGGACACAGGGCAGAGATGGGTCTGTTCTCAAGACAGGTGATATCTTTTTATGCTGATAAGGATAATCTAGCAGAGACAAAGAAATTCATCAGGCAGGAAAGAAGGCTCATTGTAGGTACACAAAGTTTCGGAGGCAAAAAGGATTGGGACCCTGGGCACAGTGGAGGGGTTGGCTTTCGGCTTTGACCTGAGAAACTTTAGCCCTTGCAAAAGAAGGGAAGCCAATGAGCACAGGCTAACATGAAATTGGGGGGGTGGGGGGGTGGGGGTGGTAGCCTTGGCCGTGGGAAGATGAGGTGGAAAGTTCCTACCAATTACTGGATTTTCAACGAAGTATGAGGTACCTTCATCATCTGGGACTGGGATTGGAGGAAAGATGAAAAAGTATGAAACAGCCCTCTTCAGAGAGTGGACAAGTAGAAATGCCAGTCATACCAACTGTCCAACTGGCGTTTGCTGTATTGAAGGTAAGAATAGCCAGGCACGTGTGCACTTTTCTCCTGCAACTGGTCAGGGGCAGATTCAGGAACTGAGTTAGGTGTGAGGGTGAAGCTTCTTCCAAGAGAATGTAATCAAGACAGAAAGAATCAGAAAGGGCTTCAGAGGGAGGCGGCTACAACAGTGGGCATAACATTTAGGCTGCTAAGGAGGGTATAAGGTCGGGAAAAGAGAGGATTGGAGATCCATCTAAAGGGTTTAATGGAGCCACACAAAAAGTGCTAGGGTGGAAATATAGGAGTAGATAAAGGATAATAGAAAGAAAGATGGCTAGAATCAAACTTTTATTCATTTACTTATTTATTTTTATTTATTTTTTGCTTTTTAGGGC
This sequence comes from Phacochoerus africanus, assembly GCF_016906955.1. Taxonomy (NCBI): domain Eukaryota; kingdom Metazoa; phylum Chordata; class Mammalia; order Artiodactyla; family Suidae; genus Phacochoerus; species Phacochoerus africanus. Next base: position 42,368,146 of record NC_062552.1, read on the forward strand.
CTTACCCGTGGCATAAGAAGGTTCCCAGGCTAGGCGTTGAATTGGAGCTGTAGCCACCAGCCTACGCCACAGCCACAGCAACGCAGGATCCGAGCTATGTCTGCGACCTACACCCAGCTCATGGCAATGCCGGATGCTTAACCCACTGAGGAGGCCAGGGATTGAACCTCTATCCTCATGGATGCTAGTCAGATTCCTTAACCGCTGAGCCTCGACGGGAGCTCCTGAAAACAAACGTTTAAACTCAGAACAATGCTCTCGACAGGGAATGCGTTGCTTTATCACCACTTCCTAGTGGAGCCCCAGTTCAACGAGATTGAACCTGACGTCTCTGCCTGTTTTCCATATGCCTTTGAGCAAATCATACAACATCTCTGAGTTCTTATCTATAAGACGGTGATGGTCATCTCTCCCTATTATTTGGATGGTGAGGGATGACATGTAGAAAGCACTTAATACATGGCAGGTGCTCATTCTTGGCCGCTCAATATAATCCTGATGTTAAGTGACCACAGATGACCCTTCTCCTGTAATTCATGTTCCTGATTCTCTGCAGTCCTTTAATCTTTGGTCAGACCGTAGCTGCCATTCCTTATGGTTACTGGGTGCACAATAACACTGTGGACCTGGAAACCAGATCCTGAGCACCCATAAACGCAGGCAGCAGGAGATGGGCCCTTCGGGGAGTCACACTTTAGCATATCGTCTGTAGGACGCTTTTTCCTCCCTTCCGAAGTCTGTGTTCATGACTTCCTGGTCCTCCTGTGTTGTGCCAGATACTTGAGTTTGGGTCTTGCAAAGGGTTACTGTTGTTGTTGGTCACTATTCTGTCACTGGAAGCAGGATCTTCCATAGGTACGTGGCAACAAAAAAGCAGGAAGTGCTTATATGTTGTTGGGTATGTTTGATTTCCTCTATATTAAAACAAACAAAAAGGATCATTGTGATACAGGAAGGAAAGAGATGGGGGTACAGTGTTCTATGACTTGGCTGGCCAAGAAAGCCTCTCATTTAGGCTTCCTGCTGGGTGTCCCCATGGTTATTCTTATATTATCAATGGCATCTTAAGAGCTCACGGAATGGGAAAGAAAGGTGGCTTCTAACCTATTACTGACCTTTCTCCATCCCTAGCTGATATTATAATTCATCCCCTTGATTTAAATTTAGCCTACACTATCATCAAGAGGATTGTTAAAGTTATACAACCTACTTAATTCTATACCTTGCTTTTCACACTTAGAATTAACTTAGAGCCAACTGAGCCAAGAAGAAATTATTGGGCAACCTCTTAACCTGGTGTTCCTAGGCTTACTCTTCATTCTTTCTCTCTGTAAGGGAGATGAGTCCTTCTTTTTAAAACAGTAGCTCTGCTGAGATGCAATGAATAAACTGGATGGCATTAAAGATTTAACTTCTACTAAAGAAAAGCACTTTAGAAGAAAGCCAGGAATTTCCTCGTGGCTTGGCGGGTTAAGGATCCAGTGTCGCCACTGCAGTGGCTTGGGTTCAATTCCTGGCTTGGAAATTTGCACATGCAGTGGGTGCAGCCAAAAAAAGAATAAAAGAAAAGAAAAGCACTTTCATTGATACTGGGCAGAACAGACAAGCGGAAAAAGAGAAACAAGAACTTTATTACATTGAAGGAAAAAAAAATAATTCCCCCCTGGAGGAGAGAGGCAACATTTGATCAAAGATTCTCATAGACAAACTGAATGAAAATAAAAGAAGAGCAGATGTGTGTGTGTGTGTGTGTGTGTGTGTGTGTGTGTCTTTTAAAGCACAGATTATATCCTGAAAGCATGATAATAATTAGTGAGTACTTAAATATATTCATTAGGCTAATTAAACTAGGAAATGTGGGCAGTTCTATTGAAAGATTTCCTGCTAAGATTTTTTTTTTTTTTAAGATGGAAAATTCCCTCCAGTTTGGGAGAGCCATTAAAAGTCCTCTTGTGACATGTAGATTAGCTTAATTGGAAGATACCATTAAAGGAAATCATTGGAGTGGGTTAACAGTATGTGTGCATATTTCCTATGTATGAGAAGTATTTTTTTTTAAACCTGGGGGTTATAAAAAAATCTGTAAGAGCACATGATCTTAAAAATAGATTTCCTATGGTTGGTGAATTTTTGGGATCAGAGTTGACTCCAGCGGTGGGCACAAAATGCCCTCTCATCCTCTTTGCCTCCTGCTGAGGATATTTACCAAGTGGAGATCCTGGGAGATAAAGTCTCTTTATGGTTACAGAGCAGAGCACACAATTCTGAATCATGTGCTCACCCAACTGGGCACATCAAGCCCCGGCAGAGTGAAAGTGAGGTTTCCCTTCATCAAAGGAATGCTACTGGTTATTACTAGTAGATCAGACTCAGGAATGGACTGAGGTGAAGCCTGGTAGCCAATCCTAGAGTTTTTTCCCCATCAGCTTAATTCTGATCATAAGACCACTCGGCCGGCCACTCGGCCTTTAGTAATTAAGTGCTTGCTGAGATTTAAATACATTCAGAGATAATCCGGGGTGGCGAGGAGGAAGGAGTTAGATGCCAATCCATGGGGGCACTGAACGTTGTGTACTAGAAACCAAATTAGAGATGAAAACGCCAGGATGCTGAATGCCTTTCCAATGCTAAATATATTTATCAAGTGCCCATTTTGCATAGCATCCTATGCTAGAATCGTGAATTATACAAAGATAAAGAGGTCCGGCGGCAGCCATTAGTTTAAGTGGGAGATAAACATGAGCGGCTAAATTGCGAAGGCTCTGCAGAGTGTGTGGATGTCACTTTGAGTTTCCAGGAAAAAGGCTGTGGGGGTGTAAAGGTGGGAAAGATTAGAGAAATGACAGAGGACTTCCTGGAAGCTGGATCCTTTGACCTGGTCTTGGAAAAGGGCCCATATTTTCATTAGTAGACATGGAGGAGAAAGTGAATGATGGAGCTAAGTGTACCACAATGGGTAAGTGAACGGTGTTCGTTCAGGGACCATGAATTCTCAAACCTGGCTGGACTGCAGGAGAGTCGCAGGGCTCTGGAGGGGAGGGGTATGCGGGCCTGGAAGGGTAGTTGGAGGTCATGTATGTCTTTGATTCCTGAGCCAAGCGGCTTGAGCTTTATTCTGCAGAAAGCTTTTAGAGCAGAAGAGGGACATAACCAGGGCTGTCCTAGGAAGATGACCCTGGTGACAGCGTGGGAGATAGAGATGGGACTCCCAAAGATGATAGCACTGTCCACAGGAGAGGTGCCAAGCCAATAAGGGGTGAAACCGGGCCTGGGTTATGGGTTTGGTATAGAATTAAGATACCTGAAACGGACAAGGTGATCATAAAAGAAAACAGAATCAAATGTCTCTTGACCTTCTACTGTGATTGGCTTACAGGACTGGGACACCATTCATCAGGATAGAAATTAGCACTGGGAACTATGTCTAGTCACTTATGATGGAGCCTGATAATGTGAGAAAAAAGAATGTATACATGTATGTGTAACTGGATCGCCTTGCTGTACAGTAGAAAATTGACAGAACACTGTAAACCAGCTATCGTAGAAAAAAATAAAAATCATTATATTAAAAAAGTAACTATAAATGGAGTATAACTCTTAAAATTGTGAATCATTATGTTGTACAGCTATAATTATAAAATATTGTATAGCAAAGATACTTCAGTTTACAAAAAGAAAAGCCGAATATCCTCCATAATAATGTAATAATGAGATTACACATAATTGCAGTCATTACACTAGAGAAATAATAAAACTATTAAATACTTTATTAAAAAAAAAAGAAATACAGAAGCAGGTGCAGGAACAAAGCTAGATGGGCAGGCATACAGAGAGATGAGTTCTGCTATGGACCCCTGAGCGTCCAGGTATTAACGGTACACACGGGTGAAGGGATTCAGGAGACACACTGGGTGGAGATGAACTGAGGGCATCTAGGGCCCCAGAGTGGGACCAGTGCTAAGAGAGAGATCAGAGCTTTAGGGGTGTTAATTTTTGCACAGGGAAAAGGACCTAGACCACAGAGGAAAGGCAGAGTGAAGTTAGGGGAACTAGTGCCTGGCACACAGATGGTACCCAATGCCAAACCATGAATGAATAAGCCAAGGTAGTGCCCAGACAGCAATTTAAGAAGAAGGGTGCTTCAAGGACAAAGGTGTAGTCGTGCACTTTGAAAGGGTAGATTTTACTGTGTGTCAATTACATCTAACTAAAGCTAGGATTTTTAAAACGCATAAAGGAGCAATCAATTGTGTGACAATTTGGGGCACCAGTAACCTCTAAAAGAGCAATTCCAGGAGACAAGGAATGGCAGAGACTGGACAGGTGGAAGCGCAGAAAAGGGTTGAAAAGTGGAAGGATCTAACATTGTACCCTTTTCTCAGTAAGTTCAACATCTCGTAATTTTTTTTCTTTTTTCTTTTTAGAGCCACACCTGCAGCATATGGAAGTTCCCAGGCTAGGGGTCAAATTGCCACAGCCGCAGCAACACCAGATCCGAGCAGTATGACAGCCACAGCAACACCGAAATCCGAGCTGCATCTGTGACCTACACCACAGCTCACCGCAACACCAGATCCTCAGCCCACTGAGCAAGGCTAGGCTTGAACTCACATCCTCACAAAGACAATGTCGGGTCCTTAACCCAGTGAGCCACAGTGGGAACTCTAACGTTTAATTTTTTTTTTTGTCTTTTCTAGGGCCACACCCGTGGCATATGGAGGTTCCCAGGCTAGGGGTCCAATTGGAGCTGCAGCTGCCAGCCTGCACCACAGCCACAGCAACGCCAGATCCGAGCTGCATCTGCGATCTACACCACAGCTCATGGCAATGCCAGATCCTTAATCCACTGAGCGAGGCCAGGGATCGAACACACAACCTCATGGTTCTTAGTCGCATTCGTTAACCACTGAGCCACTACAGGAACTCCTCTAATGTTTAATTTTTGATATAAAATAATGTTATTGTAACATATTTGGAAAATGTAGAGGCTTTTAAAAAAGGAGAAAATGAAAGTCATCTGATCTGCTACTACCCTGAAATAACAATGGTTAATGTTGTGATAGATGTATTTCCATAAAATTTTCTGTGCTTATTTTTTATAGAATTGGGATCATGCAAAACCTTCAGTTTTCTATCTTGTATTTTTAAAAAATTCAATCTTAGGGCATTTACCATTGTATGGATGTGCCATCATTTAAAAACCATTCTCCTGTTGCTAAATTTTAGTTTATCTCCTCTTTATTTATTTTGCTATTTTCACAGCAATGATTATACTTTACTCCTAAATCTTTGTCCAATGCTGTTTTGCTATTTCTTTAAAATATATGCTTAGAGGGAAATTGTTATGTCAAAATACATGGGCATTTTTTTATGACTCGCTGTATTATCAAATGGTTTTTCAGAAAGACTGTACCAATTTGCAATCCTCAGGCAGTGATTCACTGCGCATTTCCCCCTATTGAGTATGATCTTCTTCTTTTCACTCACGTGGCCCATTTGAGAGATAAAAGCAATATCTCACTGTTGTTTTCATTTGCATGTCTTAGCCCAAAGAGCTCTCAAACAAGATTTCTTCCTTAAGATGTGTAATTTGTTTCTAAGCCTCCTGATTAAAAAGGCAGCAGAGAGAAACAAACTGATGAGGACAGATTATGAAAATGATCTCAGATTAAAATTTAGTTCCATAAAACCATCGGAGAGTCTTACAAATATGGACAGAGAGAAAGAAGCTGTTCACTTATGATAAGTATTGCAGGGGAAGAATCTCCTATTCAGTGGCTATTAATCCTTCAGGCCATTTTCTGCAGTCTCTGCTGTTCCCCAACCCATCACAGAAGCTGGGGTAAAATACAGATGCATCAATTTCCTCTGATTCCTCATGTATATCTCATTATCATAATCCAACATATCCGCTTTTACCTGGGGTGGTGTATTCCACAGAAACAAGCTAAAACTCTTTCCTAAATATTTGTATTGAAGGTTGAATGATACTGGAATAAGAATAAAGCTGCCATGTCCTAAGAGCCAGGCATCACGCCAGGCGATTTACATACACAGTGAACTCTTTTGACACTGCATGGAGGCAACTACTGGACCCATTTCACTGATGAGAAAACTGAGGTTCAGAGGGGTTTTGCTGTACCCATGCAGCTATTGAATGAATAATCTGAAACTCACATCTGGCTGTCTGGTAGGAAAGCCAAGGCTCTCGCCCCCAAATCTCACTCTTTCAGATGTCACTTGATATTAACATTCTGTGTGACAATGTATTATCACTACATTTCAAATGCAAGAAAGGAAAGGGTGGGAAAGATTAGAGAAATGACAGAGGACTTCCTGGAAGCTGGATCGTTAGAACTGGTCTTAGAAAGTGGCCCATATTTTAATTAGTAGACAGGGGGAAGATGGACTATGATGATAATATAGCATCATGACTATGATGAAAATTATATATCATGACTATGAGGATAACATATGATGACTATGATGATAACATATCATCATATAATATCATAGTGTAATATAGCTGTTTCACAGTACCTCAACAAAATACCTTAAATACTGAAGCTGACAAAAGTCTTAGTATTACGATTAGATCAGAAAGAATAGCCTGAGCTTTTAAAGCAAACACCGGAGTTCCCGTCGTGGCGCAGTGGTTAATGAATCCAACTAGGAACCATGAGGTTGCGGGTTCGGTCCCTGCCCTTGCTCAGTGGGTTAACGATCCAGCATTGCCGTGAGCTGTGGTGTAGGTTGCAGACATGGCTCGGATCCCGCGTTGCTGTGGCTCTGGCGTAGGCCGGTGGCTACAGCTCCGATTCAACCCCTAGCCTGGGAACCTCCATATGCCGCGGGAGCGGCCCAAAGAAATAGCAAAAAGACAAAAAAAATAAAAAATAAAAAAACAAAGCAAACACTTCAAGCATCCTTCTCTCTGACCTTTCCAACAATTCTTCCACTTCATTCTACCTTTCAATCATCAAGGCTTTTCCACTCTCCAGAATCAAACCTTCTTCAATTCCTCACACACTTGGGGTTCTCTATCCCACCATTGTGGTCAGTGCCCGGTCAACACCCTCAATGACTGCGGGGATCTCCTATCCCGCATTCTAATCTGACCAGCCTTAGGTTCCCCAATACATCTGCCTCCTCTGTACCAGCACCCTGGCAACTAGAGGAAATGACCATTTCACCAATTGCTCTCACATTACATTCCTAACCAAAAAAAAAAAAAAATCTCAAATGGCCACATGGCCAGCAATTTGAAATATGCTTCCTTGGGAAATTTATTTTTCTTCCACTGCAAAATGACTACATCACAAATAGGTGTCTGAAATATAACAACAGCCTTCCCCACCTGCATAGGCTGATGAACCCACCTCATGCCACATGCAGAATCTAGCATCAATCACACAGGGATGTGCTCACCTTTGCACCCCTGTAATAACTGCCTGCATCTGGATCTACTGGCTTTCCCACATGTCACACTGGAGGAGGTGACCCTTGTCCTACCAAAGCAAATCCTACATGGCGCTATTGACCTCAGCTTCTGCAAGGCTGGAGTTTTCTCATGGTTCAGGGTTCAGCTCTGATGTGACCATCTCATAGGACCTGCCTACCCATCCAAACTAAAAAGAGCATCAATCACTTTCCAGCGTTCTATTCTAGCCCAGGGCTTCTCCATATGGACCCTGCACTAACTGCATTGGCATCGCCAGGGAATGTTAGAGATGCAGAAGCTGGACCCACCCCAGACCCACAAATTCAACCCAGCCACTCTGGGGGCGGGGCCAGCTGTGTGCTGCAGCCAGTTCCTACCCATGCTAGAGAATGGACTGTTAAATTTCTGGGAATTCTTTTTTTTTTTCCTTCAATGGGCAGGTTTTTTTAAATTGAAGTATAGTTGATTTACAATATTGTGTTAGTTTCAGACATACAGCAAAGTAATTCAGTTTAGATTCTTTCCTCTTATGGATTATTACAGGATAATATTAGGTAGAGTTCCCTATGCTATATAAGAGGTCCTTAAATTTCTAGGAATTCTATAAGCTGATTGGTAAACACAACCATTCCTAACTTTAAATTTTATGAGCTTTCAATACATGCTATTTTAAGTGGAAATAATAAATATTCAGCATTCATCGCTTCCTAATAAAATAACTACATTTACTGTTGACTGTACAGGTGAGCAAGTGTAAGTGGGGTGGGGAAATGCTGCATAAGAGATGCTACAGGGCATCTTTGCCTGACCCCATGGTGAGTGATGTCATGTTGGCAGCTGACAATCAGCCAAGGTGGGAGCACTCACGAAAATGAGCAAGTGGTGGAGTTCCCTTTGTGGCTCAGCGGTTAACAAACCCGACTAGGATCCATGAGGATGCAGGTTTGATCCCTGGCCTCACTCCGTAGGTTAAGAATCCAGTGTTGCTGTGGCTGTGGCGAAGGCCAGTGGCTGTAGTAGCTCTGATTCAACCCCTAGCCTGGGGACCTGCACGTGGGTGCAACTATAAAAAGATAAAAAAAAAAAAAGGAATTAGCCAATACTACAAAGCAGGGTCTTTTTTCTCACAAACCACTTAAGCATTTCCTAATATCTCACTGAAGGAGGTCCAGTAATTTGCATTTGAAGAAGCCTTCCAGGGGATTCCATGAAGCTAGAGTTTGAGAACTGCTGGTGTGGAAGCGCTTTCCTACCCATCTCCCATCACCTGGTACCCTCCCCTCATCACTAAGCAGGCTCCCTTCCCCCTCATCTGCACACGGAGTGCCTGATGATGGAGCTGGCTTCACTGCACGTCCATCCCCGCTTCAAACCTGATTTCACTGACCCAAGTTCCTGGGACCCAGAGTAAACCCCTGTTTTACCTTATTTGTATGTCCAAGATTCTATAAAAAAGCATTTTTCCTAAGTGGTTTCCTGGTAACCTAATCTCATTTTGGTATGCTCTTCTGTTTTTTTAAACATAATGAAATTACAAAATGATTTTTTTTTTCCCTGAAAATAACATCTGTCATCCATTCTCCACTTAGCAGTTTGCTGTCGAATCATAAGATCCAGCAGATGGCAGCAGGGCCTCTTGGAAAGAAAGTCTCCCATGTTCAAAGCATTTTGGCTGAGAAAGAACATAACCGTTATTGCAAAGTCAAACACATTTCTAGAGTTTTTGGATTCATCATACTCTTCATGTCAGCAAAATGCCTTTTAAAAGGTGGGATCGATTATGTTCTATGGTTTCATAAGAACAATAACAACTCCCCCAAAAGCCATTTGCTCTTTTTATGCAAATTAGCCCATGTCAGACCAGAAGCAAGTATTTGGCAAGTTTTTAATGGCTTTTCTTTCTCTCTTTCTTTCTTTCTTTTTTTTTTTTTTTTGCTTTTTATGGCCATACCCTCTGCATATGGAAGTTCCCAGGCTAGGGGTCTAATCAGAGCTACAGCTGCTGACCTATACCACAGCCACAGCAATGCAGGATCTGGGGCACATCTGTGACCCACACTGCAGCTCATGGCAACACTGGATCCTTAACCCACTGAGCAAGGCCAGGGATGGAACCTGCAACCTCATGGTTCCTAGCCAGATTTGTTTCTGCTGCGCCATGACAGGAACTCCTAAACATTTTAATTTCTTACAGATTCAGATTTAAATTATTTCATTCATTACTATTTTTAAATTTTTTATGTTATTACTCTTACAACCAGTTTTCCTGTAAATTCAAAAGACAAGATATGCAGAGTGAAAATTATAAGCTACACACAACCCCCCACCCACAATTTTTAAACAAACGTAAAAGACCAGAGTGTTTAGACTCTCTAGGTCTGTAATATTACAGAGCTTCACTAGAAGCCATAAGAGCCAACTAAGTTGAGTCCAATATTAAGAATGATATATTTTTAAATTTTTAATTATAGTTGATTACAATGTGCCAATTACTGCTGTAGAGCAAAGTGACCCAGTCATATATATACATATATTCTTTTTTCATATATTTTTTTCCATCATGGTCTAATAGGAGATTGGATATAGTTCCCTAGAACCTTGTCTAGCCATTCTAAATGTAACTGCACCTACCAACCCCAAACTCCCCATCCATCCTATTCCCTCCCCCTCCCTCTTCTCTATGTCTGTGAGTCTGTTCTGTAGATAGGTTCATTTGCGCCATAGTTTAGATTGCACATGTAAGTGATATCACATGGTATTTGTCTTTCTCTTTCTGACTGTCTTCATTTTAGTATAAGAATCTTGAACTACACCCATGTTGCTGCAAATGTTATAAAAAATACTGTGTACCTGGGGTCTTTGGTGGCATACATAAGGAAAGCTATTTATAAGGATTGGTTCTACGTCTATATAGTACTTAATGCTAAGATCCATTTGGGAGCTTGAGGTTCGAGGATTCAGCAAGAGTGGCCGTCACAGCCCTGGGAGGTGTTTCTTTGATTGCTGAACAGTGTATAGAGAAATAGCATCAGTACTGCAATATGGGGAAACTCTTTTTTATGGCCCAATTTCAACATCTTCTGATCAAATAATTTTTATTGGGCACATACAGATGTATAGACACTAGGGAGGAACAGGTACATAATACCATATTTACTGCACATCGTTTATAAACCAGCAGTGTAGGAAGCACTGGGGATGCTGAGATGAACAGAATGTCATCTCTGCTTTCCAGGAGCTCACAGAATTCTGGATTACATATTTTAAAAAGATTCAAAGGCGTTCCTATTGCAGGGCAGCAGTAACAAACCTGACTAGTATCTATGAGGAAATGGGTTCGAGCCCTAGCCTCACTCAGTGGATTAAGGACCTGGCGTTGCCATGAGCTGTGGTGTAGGCCAGCAGCTGTGGCTCCAATTTGACCCCTAGCCTGGGGAACTTCCACATGCCACAGGTGCAGCCCTAAAAAGCAAAAAGAAAAAAAAATTAAGTTAAATTTAAAAAGAGAGATTCAGAAAAGTATAGTATTTATTTCACTGGATTGTTTTGACAATAAGAGAACTTAGAGAACAGCACTTCACAGACTAAGCACCAACTATGTCAGTGTGTCATTATTTTTAAATAGATGAGTGACAATATCAAAACGATGGTCATAAAAGATTGATAAGGCAATGGGACCTAATCAAACTGACAAGATTTTGCACAGCAAAGGAAACCAAAAAGAAAACAAAAAGACAACTTACAGAATGGGAGAAAATAGTTTCAAATGATGCAACTGACAAGGGCTTAATCTCTAGACTATGCAAGCAACTTATACAACTCAACAGCGAAAAAGCCAACAACCCAATTGAAAAATGGGCAAAAGAACTGAATAGACATTTTTCCAAGGAAGACATGCAGATGGCCAACAAGCACATGAAAAAATGCTTAACATCACTGATTATTAGAAAAATGTACATCAAAACTACTATGAGATACCACCTCACACCAGTCAGAATGGCCATCATTAATAAGTCCACAAATAACAAATGCTGGAAGGGCTATGGAGAAAAGGGAACCCTCCTGCACTGTTGGTGGCAATGTAAACTGGTACAGCCACTATGGAGAACAGTATGGAGGTACCTTAGAAATCTATACATAGAACTACCATATGACCCAGCAATCCCACTCTTGGGCATATATCCGGACAAAACTTTCCTTAAAAAAGACACATGCACCCGCCTGTTCATTGCAGCTCTATTCACAATAGCCAAGAGCTGGAAAAAACCCAAATGTCCATCGACAGACTATTGGGTTAGGAAGATGTGGCATACACACACACACACACACACACACACACACACACACACACACAATGGAATACTACTCAGCCATAAAAAAGAACAACATAATGCCATTTGCAGCAACATGGCTGGAACTAGAGACTCTCATACCGAGTGAAATAAGTCAGAAAGAGAAAACCAGATACCATGTGATATCACTTATATCTGGAATCTAATATACGGCACAAATGAACTTTTCCACAGAAAAGAAAATCATGGACTTGGAGAATAGACTTGTGGTTGTCAAGGGGGAGGGGGAGGGAGTGGGGTGGTTGGGAGCTTGGGGTTAATAGATACAAACTATTGTCTTTGGAATGGATTAGCAATGAGATCCTGCTATGTAGCACTGGGAACTATGTCCAGTCACTTATGATGGAGCATGATAATGTGCGAACATAGAATGTGTACATATATGTGTAACTGGGTCACCATGCTATACGGTAGGAAAAAAAATATTTTATTGGGGAAATAACTATTAAAAATAATAATAATAAAAGAAAAAAAAAGATTGATAGGGCAGTGATTCAAAAGCCAGATGAAATGGGGAAAGTAACCTTAGGCAGACTGACCAGCTGGAGTCCACAATAATAAATCCAGACACTCCATGTCAACAGAGATGGAGAATGAACTGCCTAAGACAGGGGGAACGACTGAAGGAAAAGATGAAGGACCATGACTCTGTGTCTGACAGTAGGGTGATAGAGAGGAAAGAGAAAAAAAAAACAAAAACCCTAAAATATATTCCCTGGATGATTATGGGAATAAGGAAGTAGGAAAGTCAAGTGGGTGATATACTTTAGGGAAGTAAGAAGGAGAATGTGACTTTCTACCTGTTGAGTTTGATGTTTTTCATTTTTTACAGTTTTGTTGAAGTATAGTTGATTTTCAATATTGTGGCAATTTCTGCTGCACAACAAAATGATTCCATTATGCATATACACACATCCTTTCTCTTTCAGATTCTTTTCCCACATAGATTATCACAGAATACTTGGTAGAATTCTCTGCACTATACAGCAAGTCCCCATTGGCCAATTGTTCCATATAACTCAGTGGGCATAGGCCAATCCCAAACCCCCAGACCATCCCTCTCACCCCCCACTGTCCCCTTTGGTAACCATAAGTTTTTCAAAGCCTGTGAGTCTGTTCTGCAAATAAATAGCCTTTTTAAGATTCCACATGTAAGTGATATCACATGATGCTTATATTTTACTGTCTAATGTCACTTAGTATGATAATTTCTAGGTCCATCCAAATGTTGCTGCAAATGGCATTATTCCAATCTTTTTATGGCTGAGTAATATTCCATCCTACTTATGCCACATCTTCTTTATCCAATCATCTGTTTATGGGCACTTAGGTTGCTTCCATGTCTTGGCTATTATAAATAGTGCTGCAGTGAACACTGGGACTCGGGTACCTTTCCAAATTATGGAGTTTGAAGTGACAGCAGAACATCAGAGCAAACACAATAGGAGGAAGTTAAGAGTTAGGAAGTTGTGTCACAGCTCACAAACTCCTATTCAAACTTCAAGACCCACCTCCCATGTCCTCTCCTCTGGGAAGCCTTTCTCTGATAGCCCTCAGGGATTGAGTTAACTCACTTCTCCATGTTCCAAAAGAAGTTATTTTTTTAATATTCCATCTTAGCACTTGTCATATTGACTGTGTGTCTGTCACTTCAATTAGACTTTATTGGAATCACTGGAAGTACAGAAAGTCACCCATTTTTACATCCTCAGCACCAGCACAGTACACCATTCAAGGTGCTAAATAAATGTCTAGGGAATGATTCAAGTAACGAGTGATGAAAACAACCATCTAGATATCAAAATACAAGATTTGGAACTCATCTGCTTAAAGGGGATAGGAAGCTGTCAGTGGATACAATTTCCAAGGAAGCATATTTAGAAAGAAGAGCTGAGAGCTCAGGGGAGGACATGGATAGAGAGTCAGGAAGAAAGAAAAGCGAGTAAAAGGAAGAGAAAAAAAGCCTCAGAGTAAAAGGATGCAGTTACAAATGAGAGAGAACATATTCCAGGCAAAGGCGGAAAAGGCTATTGCCATCAGCAAACGAAGATAAAGAATGAACCACAGAATGTCAAGGCCAGCCTCACTGCAGAAAACTCAGGTTTATTTCACCAAGAACTAAAATAAGAGCCATGAATAGATGCACTTAATTTGGTGAAGAAGCCAGGGATATGGGAACAATCAATTCTTGGGATTTATATGCTGTAAAAAGGCTGCACGAAACTAAGGGCCGGCTGAGTGCATCAGGACCGAGAAGTTGAAAATATTCAAGGGATTAAGAAGCTAATTTTAAAACATGATGAATAACAGGAACGTTAGCACAGGACGACTGACGAGGTCTGATGAGGAGGCAAAAAGCATGCAGGAAGCTCTCCAGGGCATTTTTCACGGGCAATGATGCTGCGGTCCAGATAAACAACCTCTTGTTAAACAGGCATTCCTTAGGACCATGCAGGCTCACCCGGGCTGTCCTCCCACAGCTGCCAGGCCAGAGGGTCAGGGGACCTTTGCTCCCAGGGTGTTCCCCATGTTTCATTGAGATATCTAGTGCCTGGCCAAAGGGGTGGCATTTGTACTCTATATAGCTGGATTCTTCTTCATTCCAGGAAGTCCTAGCTTTCTGGGTAGCTTAAGCAAATTCCCAGCATCAGCCTAGGAAAGGTCTTTAAAAATAATTTCATGGAGTTCCCATTGTGTCTCAGCAGTAACGAACCTGACTAGTATCCATAAGGACACAGGTTCAATCCCTGGCCCTGCTCAGTGGGTTAAGGAGCCAGCATTGCAGTGAGCTATGATGTAGGTCACAGACATGGCTCAGATCCCACGTTGCTGTGGCTGTGGGGTGGGCTGGCAGCTGAAGCTCCAATTCCAACCCTAGCCTGGAAACTTCCATATGCTCTGGGTGTGGCCCTAAAAAGAAAAAAAAATAAGAATAAAAATAATTTCATTTGGCCTTCTTATTTTCAAATGAGGATACTGAGGTCCCAAGAGATCAAGTGGCTTCTCTGGGTCACACTGTTGACTGGTGACAGATCAAGACTAAAACCCAGGTTTGCAGACTGCCAATCCTACGGCATTATGTTCTACACTTCTCAACACAGCGGGGGATGGAGGAAGGAAAAAGGCAACTAAGAGAGGAAAGGAGACACAATGGGACCCTCCAACCTGTGGAAGGCCTGACCTCCTCTCCACACTGAGGCCAGCCCTGTCCTCGGCCTGGCACCATCAGCTAAAGGTGAAGACTGGCTGTTTCTTGCAGGAACCTGCACACTGAGTTTTACCTTCTGTATGCATTTTCTCTCCACTGTATGCACACCATGGGAGCCCAACTTTCTCACTATTTTTCCTGTGCTGAGGGACCCTATTTAAAATCCTACTGTCCAATAGCTGTGATTTTTGCCCCTCCTTCCACTGGTTTTTGGGATTGGGCTGAATTTCTCCAATTGCTAATGGCATAGTTTGATTATACAGCATGAACCCTGTCCCATACTAACTCTGGTCCAAGACCTCATCTCAGCAGCTTATATTCATAAGCTATTTCCATACCTGTTTGAGATGAGCATGCATCTCTTCTCCACCTTACAGAGGAGGAAGTTAAGGCAACAAAATGATTAGGTAATAATCCAGGATTAGGAGTTCCCATAGGGGCGCAGAGGAAATGAATCCAACCAAGAACCATGAGGTTGCGGGTTTGATCCCTGGTTTCGCACAGTGGGTTAAGGATCCAGCGTTGCCGTGAGCTATGGTGTAGGTCACAGATGCGGCTCAGATCTGGTGTTGCTGTGGCTGTGGGGTAGGCCAGCAGCTGTAGCTCTGATTCGACTCCTAGCCTGGGAACCTCCATATGCTGCAGGTGTGGCCCTAGAAAGACTAAATAAATAAATTTAATTAATTAATTAAATAAAGAAAAACAAGTCATACAACTCAACAACAACAACAACAATTAAAAAAAAAAAGAATAATCCAGGATTATACAGCCAATAAGTAGCAAAAGTCTGGTTCCGGATCCTGCGTGCCAATCACGCAGCACCATCCCCTCAACGGCTCTGCCTCTCTTTCTGTTGGAATCTGAATTCACCTCTGTTGTTCTCAATCAACATTTATGAGTCCCAAGACAATCACTAATAGAAACAAAATAGCTCAGACCTAATAGATGCATACAGAATGTACAAAATGCAAGGCACAGTCTCAGGGTTTATTTTACAAGTTCATTTCATCTCAAACGATCAGGTAGGTGAGATAGAACCATTCACTCTACATAGAAAACTAAGGCACAGGAAGCTTAAGCAACTTGCCGAAGGTTGCACAGCCCTGAGGGGAAGAACCAAGACTCAGTTGCGAGGCAGCCCAGCTCCAGAGGTCTTCCTTCTTAACCACTCTGGTCCTGCCTCACAAGCAAAGTGCACAACCAGTCAGGAAGCGGGCTGCCTGTCTCATGGGGACTCAGTTTATCAATCCGCCTCCTTCCTGTGCCTCCTTTCTGACCTGACCCTGACACTAGATCCTGCCTGCTGCCTACACCTTGAACTTGTAGGTTTTCTTCCTGAGTGAGCTGGTCTGTCTAGACTGAATTCCTTTGATAAGTGATCCCTGCCACACTCGCTACACACTTACCTGGCCAGAGCCAGAAGCCAGGATAACAGAGCCGTCCAGGCAGAGAACAGGTATGAGGTCAGCACACCTTTGGTCACTGCTTTCACTGCCACTGACTAGCTATGTGACTTGGGCCAAGTAACTTCACTTCTGAAGTGTGAAGGCAGAATGGAAATAACAGTGGTACCCTCCTGCACAGGGTTGCTGGGAACATTATGGGCAATATAATCAGATATTAGTATACCTTACATAGCATTACACATAGTAATGTAAACATAGTAAACAGTTTATAGATATTTCCAAGTCTTGGTTTTATTTGTTGTCCTCTTACAAGATTTTTTTCCCTTTTTAAATTTATTTTTATTTTTCCAGGAAAGACCAATTTATTCCAGATATTTGAGTTCTGCAACCATCCTTAGCCATGGGCACATCTTCACACAGCCAGGAAAGGGGAATGTGTGTATGGAGGTGAAAAAGAAGCTGGGTGGGCTACAGTAAAGAAAGAGTCGGAGTTCCCGTCGTGGCTCAGTGGTTAACAAATCCAACTAGGAACCATGAGGTTGCGGGTTCGATCCCTGGCCTTGCTCAGTGTGTTAAGGATCTGGCGTTGCCGTGAGCTGTGATATAGGTTGCAGATACAACTCAGATCCCGAGTTGCTGTGGCTGTGGTGTAGGCTGGTGGCTACAGTTCTGATTCGACTCCTAGCCTGAGAATCTCCATATGCCGCAGGAGCGGCCCAAGAAATGGCAAAAGACAAAAAAAAAAAAAAAAAAGAAAGAGTCCATGGTTTTCAGTGGCTGAGTCTTCCCTTTCTTTAAATTGAAGTATAGCTGATTCACAGTGATTCAGGTGCATCAGAAAATGATTCATATATATATATATATATATATATATATATATATATGAATCAATTATACGTATGTGTGTGTTCTTTTTCAGATTCTCTTCCATCATAGGTATTACAAGATATTGAATATAGTTCCCCACGCTATACAGTAGGACACTAGTTGCGTACTTTGTATTTGTTAATCCCAAATTCCTAATATATCCCCTCCTTTTCCCCTTTGGTAACCATTAGTTTGTTTTCCACATCTGTGAGTCAATTTCTGTTCCGTAAGCAACCTCATTTGTATCACTGTTTTTAGATTCCACATATAAACGTTATCATGTGATATTTGTCTTTCTCTGACTTATTTCACTTAGTATGATATCAATGTCTTGGTTTTATTTTATTTATTTATTTGTTTATTTATTTACTGCTTTTTAGGGCCGTACCCATGTCATATGGAAATTCCCAGGCTAGGGGTCGAAATGGAGCTACCGCTGCCGGACCACACCACAGTCACAGCAACGAAAGATCTGAGCCACATCTGGGACCTACACCACAGCTCACGGCAACGCCAGATCCTTAACCCACTGAGCGAGGCGAGGGATCGAACCTGCATCCTTGTGGTTCCCGGTCAGGTTCGTTACTGCTGAGCCACAACAGGGACTCCACAATGTCTTGGTTTTAAATCCATTCACGTAATAACACCTACTAGACTGGATACTTTTGTAAGCATGTTATAGTGCATGAAAGCCCTCAGAGCCCTGACCCTCACAGCTTAGTCTTTTATGGGAGAACGACACACACCTATGAGCCAATAATTATGTGATACACATCAGGTAACAATACTGACAGTGAAAATTAAACTTCTAAGACCATATATGTGGTCCCTAGTCTTCCACCGGCTGGATATCAGCAGGACTTGCAAGATGATTATCTCATCTGCTAGAAGCTTCCAGAGCCCAGGTTTCTCAACTTTGCTTTCAGGGACCCATTCTACTCTTAAAAACTGAGGATCCCCAAGGGTTTTTGTTTGGGTGGGTTACAAAAGTCAATAATTTCCATGATGAAAATTAAAACAGGAATTTAAAAATCGATTAATGCACAGAGCACACGGCATTGGTTGTCATCACATGTCATGCAGCTTCTAGAAAGCTCCAGCGTGCCCGTGTGAGAGAATGAGAAAAGAAAAAGGCAAAAAGGCCTTAGGATTGTGGCTGACCTTGAAGAACCCTGAAAGGGTCTTGGAAACCACTCGGGGTCTTCAGACTATACTTTGAGAACTGCTGTTCTAGTGAAAATATATTTAGACTGGCGCAGGCTTGGAAAAATTATACACACATACACATAAACCAATGTATATAAACCTATGTATATACACACACATATACATATAAACCAGTATATGTAAATATACATGTATTTACTTTTCCATTTCTGCTGGAAGTTCTTGCTTGTTTTTGCTTATTTTTCTCCAATCAGAAGCTGAAAAAAATTAGATAACAACTGGAACAACATGAAGTCTGAATACCTGCAATTTGTTTCTTAAGTTGTATATTTATGTGTCTACTTGCCTTTAAAAAAAAGCAAGCAAATTTCAAAATCTCAGTTCTTGATCTTCAGGATCACAACCATCCTTACAAAATAAAATTTACTTCTCTACGAAGGATTATATACTAAATATTTCTCAGTGGTTCACCTAGCAATACCTTTAACACTCCAAATTGGTTCAGAGAGAAACTGGTTACTTCTTTTAAAGGTGAGTCATATTCATTCCCAGGGAAATGTTATTGTTATTTTATTGTTATTTTTAAATGAATAAAATTCTTCAACGTGTTTCTAATCATGGTTAGAATGATTTCATAATTGTATTTCACTATACTTTAAAGGACAAAACACTAAGTTTTTTGAAGGTGTAGTTGATTTACAATGTTGTGCCAATTTCTGATATACAGCAAAGTGATCCAGTTACATATTTATCTGCAATATTCCTATAAAATAATGATTTCCTTTTTTTTTCTTTTTAGGGACATACCTGCAGCACGTGGAAGTTCCCAGGCATTGAAATGGAGCTGCAGCTGCAGGCCTGCACCACAGCTACAGCAACACCACATCCTTATCCCGCTGGGTGAGGACAGAGACCAAACCCATATCCTCACAGAGACTACATCACATTCTTAAACAGCTGAGCCACAAAGGGAACTCCTAAAATAATGGCTTCTGAAGTCAACAGGGGTTGACTTGTGGTTGCCAAGCGGGGAGTGGGTTGGACTGGGAGTTTGGAGTTAGTAGATGCAAACTATTCCATTTAGAATGGATGGACAATGAGATCCTACTTATAGCACAGGGAACTATATCCAGTCTCTTGGGATAGAACATGATGGAAGATAATACGAAAAAAAGGAATGTATATATGTGTGACTGGGTCACTTTGCTGTACAGCAGAAATTGACAGAACATTGTAAATCAACTGTAATAAAAAATCTTTATTGGATCTAAAAAATTTTTGAAAAAAGAAAAAGGCATCCTATTTCACTACTTTTAGTACTAACCACTTTCATTCATCTATACGGGAAAACAGGGAATTCCCATCATGGCTCAGCAGTAATGAACCTGACTAGTAACCATGAGGATGCACGTTCGATCCCTGGCTTCGCTCAATGGGTTAAGGTTCTGGCATTGCTGTGAGCTGTGGTGTAGGTCAGCAGCTACAGCTCTGATTTGACCCCCTAGCTTGGGAACTTCCATATATCATGAGTGCAGCCCTAAAAAGACCAAACAAACAAACAAACAAAATCTATATGGAAAAGAGCAGGCAGCTGACCGGCTATGTTTCTTAAACAGGGGAGTAAAAAGAGCAGCTGGCTATGCAAATATGTAAAGGTATTTGGGGCTACAGAGCTTTAGGGCTCTAGAATAAAAAACTAACCCCCCCCCTCAATACAAAGCATCCCAGCTAGCATACTGGGAGGGAAAAAGGAGAACAAATGAATCCATGGGGTTTTCATTAAGCATCTACTACATAACAGGTCATGTTGTATGTACTTGATGCAAATCATCTCATTTAATCCTCACCCTTGGTTATTCTTATACTCATGCTACAAATGACAAGACTGAGACACAGAAATAGCAGATAACTTGCTCAAGGTCACTCGGTTATTGGCAGAGATGGAGTTGGAACTCCAGCAGCCTCGTAACAAGCACAGCACAGGGTTTGAGCCAGCAAACCTTTTGATAACACTTATTAGCTGTGTGCCTTTGCGAAAGTTACTCCGCTGCTCTAAATAGAACAGAGATAACAATACCCCTTCCATGTAGGATCATAGAGACTATTATAGAAGAAAAAAAAATCACATTATTGAGGGCATGAAGGGGGATAAAGTGGGGACTCCATTGCCAGAATGGTGTCCTGAGCTCTTGAAGTAATTAGAACTGTTTTGAATAACTTGAATTTAGAAATCCTAAAAATAAGAAGCCTTGATTAATGCTTAAACATTATTTAAAGACTGACTAAATGAACCATTAAAGCAAAAAAATCTCAGGGAAATTAAATGGATAACCACAAACAATTACACAGTTAATTTCTTTTTTTAAATCACATTATCACCTAGTACAGCGTTCATGTGGCATTCCATAGACTCGCTGCTTATCCTCTCAGTGGGCCAGCTTAGTGGTTGTGTGCTTGGGCATTAAAGCCAGATTGTCTAAGTTCTTGTCGGAACTTGACCTAGCTACTGCACCTGTGCCTCAATTCCTCATTGGTAAGTGAGCCTTGAGAGTAGCACTTCCTACATGGTATTGTTATTAAAGTTAAATGAGTTCATATATGTAAAATAATTAAAATAGTGCCAAGGAGTTCCCATTGTGGCTCAGTGGAAATGAATCTGACTAGTATCCATGAGGATGTAGGTTCCATCCCTGGCCTCGCTCAATGGGTTAAGGATCTGGTGTTGCTGTGGCTGTGGCGTAAACCAGCGGCTGCAGCTCCGATTCGACCCCTAGCCTGGGAATTCCATTTGCCTCGGGTGCGGCCCTAGAAAGACAATAATAATAATAATAATAAATAAAATAAAATAGGGTCGGGCACATAATCAGAGATCAAAAAATATTAACAATTCTTTTTCATTCAATTGTTTCCCAAGGGCTTGGTGCATATCGGGCCTGAATAAATATCTGTATTAAATAAATAAAGGATGACATATCCCCCTGATGAATATAACAAAGAACATTCTGAATGCGTATTAACATCCTCCTTTAACCCAGCTTCCAGAGTTACCCAACCTTGAAAGCAATGTATCTGGTCTGATAACTTGAGCCACAGCAGGCTCTGGATTTTCAAGAGACATGGGAGAAACCAACAAAAGAACACTTGAAAATTGCAGGCAATCCTAAGCATAAGTCTGCAGCAGACATTGTCAGTTGATTTCAAGAGGCTATTCCTTTTTCTCCCCTGACAAAAGAACCCCAGTTTACTACACCCAATTCAGCCCCAGGATGAATCCTTTGAGGGCTAAGCCAGGCTTGGCCGTCATTTCTCTCTGAGAGATGCTTCTCTGCCTCCTTAGCATTTAAGAACACTGGCCAATGACACGAAAGTCTCAGTCCACTGTTAGGAAGAGGAAGCGTTTCTGGGAAAGGTTTTTACTCCCTCGACAAAGAAAATGGTGCAAGGTGACACCATGTCACCTTGTGGCATTTATCCCCCTTATAAATCAGAGTCTTTCTTTTTTAGCCTTTCATTGACTTTACCACTGTTTTATTTTGCTGTTCAGTTGTCATTTATGTCTTGAAGTGTTAGCTGTCCTGCTCCACCAGGAGGTAAGCTCCATGAGTGATGGCATAGTTTATGTGTCTTGTTCATGATGCCTTGAGCAATGACGGGAGTGTAGCTGGAGCTCAATAATTATTTGTTGATGGAATGATTAAATAAGTGATCTGACTGTGATTTCTCTGGAGCAATGGCTACGAATTTCCAGAGACTCTTCGCTCTCTGGTCTGGAAAGGAATCACTGAGTTGAGAATGTTCAGGACCCAGGACAGGGGAGAATGGCTAGACTTTCACTCTGTCCCACTTTCCAGGCAGCAGCTCGCCTATTCCCTTCCCTGAGCTGGCGTTCCAGAGCCCAGAACACTCAGAAGGTCTGTGGGCTTGTTGGTTTTACAGGTTCTCCCCGCTGCCGGCACCTTAACCTTAGTGGATAGCGCCCTCCGATCTACTAAATCAGGGGCCACTCTTTCATCTGCTTTCTTCTCAAGATGTGCTGAAAGCTCTTGACAGGGGATATTTTCTTTTTTCTTTTTTCTTTTTGTCTTTTTAGGGCCACACTCAAAGCATATGGAGGTTCCCAGGATAGGGGTCGAATCGGAGCTACAGCAGCCGGCCTACATCACAGCCACAGCCACAGCCACACCAGATCTGAGCTATGTCTGCCACCTGCACCATAGCTCACAGCAACGCCGGATGCTTAACCCGCTGAGCCAGGCCAGGGATCGAACCTGCGTCCTCATGGATGCTAGTCAGATTCGTTTCCGCTGAGCCATGACGGGAGTGCCTTGACAGGGGATATTTTCTTTCCGTTCTCTTCCATCACGTACAGCATGCCTTATTATGTCTTTACTATCAAGAATAAGAGGGGACTGGAGTTCCTGTTGTGCGGCAGAAACGAATCTGACTAGTACCCATGAGGATGGGAGTTCAATTCCTGTTCTTGCTCAGTGGGTCGGGGATGCAGCATCACAGACCTGGTACAGATCCCTTGTTGCTGTGGCTGTTGCTCTGATCAGACCCGCAGCCTGGGAACTTCTATATGCCGTGATGTGGCCCTAAAAAGAAAAAAAAGGGGGGGTGGATATATATTTATGTGGTCAGGAGTTGTCTTTAAATGGAAATAAGGGCATAAATATTTAGAAAGCAAAGACAAGTAACCCCAGCCTAAGAGATGATATCAGACAATCAATTAAGTCAAGTCTGATAATACTTTATAAGTTAGATTTACAATTATTTTATCTTTTTTTTTGTTGTTGTTGTTGTTGCTATTTCTTGGGCCGCTCCCGCGGCATATGGAGGTTCCCACGCTAGGGGTCCAATCGGAGCTGTAGCCACCGGCCTACGCCAGAGCCACAGCAACGCGGGATCCGAGCCGCGTCTGCAACCTACACCACAGCTCACGGCCACGCCGGATCGTTAACCCACTGAGCAAGAGCAGGGACCGAACCCGCAACCTCATGGTTCCTAGTCGGATTCGTTAACCACTGCGCCACGACGGGAACTCCCAGATTTACAATTATTTTAAAAAGCAAACCACAAGGTGAGTAGTGGGGAAAATATGATGATCCAAGATTATGGGCACCTAAAGCATCCAATTCAATATAGGGGGACATGTCCCCCTATACATAAATAGAACTGCCAAAACTCTTCCATGGGATATGCTCTGAACTTGCCCCTGAAGAAGCAACGTAGCATCACAAAGGCATCTGACCTTGGAGCTACAAGACATGGTTCAAGTTCTGATTACACGAGATCTGTGTGACTCTTGGTAAATTACTGTGGCACTTCATCTGCTGTAACTCACACCTTTGCTGCAAGGGTCAAATGAAATAACTCAGGGAAAGTCCTTTGTAGTTGGCAGCGAACTCTTCAAGAGTTTTCTTAGTTATTATCTTGGACAAGGGAAATATTATCTTGAGATATCAAAGTTTTAATTTCTGAAAGAAACAGATAAATTCCATGCGAAATGTCTCTAGCAGTACAAGCAGAAGCTAGAGGGACTCATATATAACTATATATAATATATATATTACATATTATATAAAATTATATACAATATATTATATCATATCTAATATATATGCATAGATTATAAATTTTATATAAAAGGTATCATACATTCATTTCTTCAACAAATGTATAATCCAGGCAACTTTGCTAAGTGCTAGAGAATGGCAAGCAAGGCGGACAGGCTCTCCCTCTCGTGGACCTTAGATTTTAGTTAACAATCGCAGACACAGATGTATCATTCAATGGAGGGTTAAGCTCCCTGAAGGAAAGAAACATCACAGTATGAAGGTATATAGCAGAGGGATTCATGAGATCTGGGGCTGGCACAGGAGGAGTAAGGAAGGGGGTGTTTATGACAGATGCTAGCAGAAGCAACAGCAGGTGCAAAGGCCCTGAGGTCATGACAATGCTCCAAGATTGAAAGAAGAGATGATTCACGTGGTCCAATGGCAGAGAACCCAGAGGGGTACAACGTGAGGGAAACGCTTTGAGGTGGGTGGGCCCCACAGGGCCAGGCTAAGACTAAGTATGTAATAATCATCTCTTTTTCTTAAGAGGATCAAGGAGCTTTGGGTGGATTTACGCATGTCGAAATTGAGCTCTGAAACAAAAACACCATGATGCAGTCTACAGAGTGAGATGGATTGAAGAATGGCCAGAGAGAACCCATGGGAGACAGAAGCACTCAAAATGGCCCAGATAAGAGGTGTCTGAGGCTTGGACCTGTGCTAAAAGAAAGCGATCAAATTGAACCTACAAGGTGAGTTCATCAGGATTAGTTAACGACGGCGAGGGTGAAGGATAGGAGGGTTTCTGATTTGAAGAACTGGGTGCCAGAAGGTTTGGTTCAGGAACACAGGGAACAGTGGAAAGGAACCTGGTTAGCAGGAAAGAGCAAGGGTGTTGTTTTGAACCAGGTGAGTTTTCCCATCATGACTCATCAAAAGATGTCAGGTCCTTAGATCACAGAGATGGTTTAGATCAGGGGTAGCATTTGACAGTTATATGGTAGTTGGATAAAATTACTTAGGGGGAGCAAAAAGCAGAAGAAAAGAGGATTATAAGAGTGGAAATGGGTTCACATTTATAGTTTAATTCGATCCTCCTAGTCCCCTTAATATAATTTAAAATTTACCTTCTCACGGGCAGCTGGTATCTGCCACCCCCAATTCCTACTAGGTGTGGTCGCACTTTTATTTATACTGACTGAGAAATAAAAGGTTGCTGTCTTCAAAGAGTGGGGCAATAGCAAATTCCCAGCACATCTGTTCCAAGAATATGAAATAGGAAACAACAGACAGAACTAAGGGAGGCTATTAGCTGTAAGAGTCCAAGGGTTATTAAAGATTAAGGGAGGAGAAAAAAGAAAAAAAAATCATCTTCCCTGATAAAGCCTTTAAAATACTTTTGTGCGAAAGGCCCCAGATGTCATCAATCAGGAAAATGATCTCTGGCATAGAAGAAGAGGGCTGGTGTAAATAATTAATGAATGAAGGCAGAAACAGAATATGGAAGCAGGAGATACCCCGAGAGGAACTTTCTGCTGGAAAGTGCAAGCAAGAGCTAAATGATTTTCTTCTCTTTGATTATCTTCCCAGCCTGTGTATGTCAGTGTGTGTTTGTGTATACATATATATGCGTATATAAATAATTTTTAAATTTTTTGTCTTTTTTTTTTGCCTTTTTAGGGCCACACCCATGGCACATGGAAGTTCCCAGGCTAGGGGTCGAATCAGAGCTGCAGCTTCCGGCCTATACCACAGCCACAGCAACACTGGATCTGAATGACATTGGCAACCTACACTGCAACTTGTGGCAACACTGGATCCTTAATCCACTGAGCAAGGCCAGGGATCAAACCCACATCCTTATGGATACTAGACAGGTTCTTAACCTGCTGAGCCACAACAGGAACTCCATAATTTTTAATTCTTATTTTTTTGGGCCATGCCCACCACATGCAGAAGTTCCCAGACAAGGGATCAAACCCATGCCACATCAGCAACCTGAACTGCTGCAGCAACACCTGATCCCTAACCCACTGTACCACAGGAGAACTCCATATATATTTTTTAAAGCTTATCTATATATGCTTTTATTTTCCTGGTTGAATTTCAGATATCACGAAACATCCTTTTTTTTAGCCACACCCACAGCATGCAGAAGTTCCTGAGCTGGGGATCGAACCCTTGCCACAGCACTGATCTGAGCCACAGCAGTGACAATGCTGGATCCTTAGTCTTTAGGCCACCAGGGAACTCCCATCCTTATTTGAAATAAACTACTTGCTTTTAAGGCTAACGAAAACCTCTAGAGAAAATAATAGCTTTGTGCCCAAATTATCATTTAGTGCATACTGGTCCCCAGTCAATTCACTGGAAAAAACAAGCTAAGAAAGTCAACTCCTCATCCTGGTTAGCATTCAGCAACCATGAACGTTGGCAGTGACTCACATGCCTTCACAATGCTCTCAGGTGTTAGAACAACTCAGAAATTCTCCTTCCTAGGGACGATCAAAGTGACTCACATGACATTATTAAAGCTGTTCTTGGAGTTCCCGCTGTGGCTCAGTGATTAACAAATCCGACTAGGAACCATGAGGTTTCGGGTTCGATCCCTGACCTCGCTCAGTGGGTTAGGGATCTGGCGTTGCCGTGAGCTGTGGTGTAGGTTGCAGACTCGGCTCAGATCCCGTGTTGCTGTGGCTCTGGCGTAGGCCTGAGGCTACAGCTCCGATTCAACCCCTAGCCTGGGAACCTCCATATGCCGAGGGAGCGGCCCAAGAAATGGCAAAAAGACAAAAAAAAGAGAAAAAAAAAAGCTGTTCTCTAAGCCCACAAGAAGTGAACACAGCAAAGTCGTCAGGTAAGTAAAACAACACACCATTCATTAACTGGCTTCCTTTTATTTTCACCCAACATTTATTCAAAAGTTAGAGTTAGGAAGGAAAAACACCCACATGCTAGAGTTTCCATTGGTTTCCCCAGGCCCAGAGTTCCATCTGACGATGAAAAGTGTGATTAGCAGCACAAGGAATTTCTACTTTTACAGTATCAGAATAACTTTATCATTTCCAATTAAAATAGGAAAGAAAAATCCTGGTGTTTATTGACTGTGTATTATAAGCTATATTTGTGCATTTATAGATCACAATCACGGCAATTTTGTTCAAAATTAGCTCTATGGAGGAGCAAACACAGAGACAAAGATGTGACTTAGAAGGTTTACAGTAAATTCAGTTACTGTTACCCCACTTTCCAACTAGTGAATTACACCCTATTCATCAAGATAGTTTATAAGCTGTCCTTACAAACTTTAACTGGACTTCACATCAGCTTATGAATGCTAATTCACCGTAGTAACTGATTTATTTATTTTATCACCTGATGCTTTTTTTTTTTTTTGGTCTTTTTGCCTTTTCTAGGGCCACTCCTATGGCATATGGAGGTTCCCAGGCTAAGGGTCCAATCAGAGTTGTAGCCGCCAGCCTATGCCAGAGCCACAGCAATGCAGGATCCGAGCTGCATCTGCGACCTACACCACAGCTCAGGGCAACACCAGATCCTTCACCCACGAAGCAAAGCCAGGGATTGAACCCGCAACCTTATGGTTCCTAGTCGGATTCATTAACCACTGAGCCACGATGGGAACTCCACCTGATGCTATTTTTCTGTATGTCCTTCCTCAAAAGCCATGAATATCTTTAGAAACAATATCTGTACCTGAAACATGAAAACAAATTACCAGCAAACTTGGCCAATGTGTTTGCTGCCTCAACTAACTTCATAATGAGGCAACTCATAAATAAGATGTTAGCGATAAAGAATCTTTATTTGTGATAATTGAGGTGAGGGCTCATCTGATTCTGTCATTTCACCGCTTAATCAAGAGAGAATAGGATATATACTTCATTCTGCTCTATCAATAGTCAAACTTGCATTTGGTCAAAACCTAAAAACCCAGGAATGCTTTTTTGTGGCATTCTGAACAAAATTATCCCTGAATCCTTGTATAATTATTATTTTACTTCAGGGACTGGAGACCCATCTTGACTCACCAATTAACAAAGTAGGAGCAAGAGTTTCTGTTGTGGCTCAGCGGGTTAAGAACCCATCATAGTGTCTGGAGTTCCCGTCGTGGCGCAGTGGTTAACAAATCCGACTAGGAACCATGAGGTTGCGGGTTCGGTCCCTGCCCTTGCTCAGTGGGTTAACGATCCGGCGTGGCCGTGAGCTGTGGTGTAGGTTGCAGACGCGGCTCGGATCCCGCGTTGCTGTGGCTCTGGCGTAGGCCGGTGGCTACAGCTCCGATTCAACCCCTAGCCTGGGAACCTCCATATGCCGTGGGAGCGGCCCAAGAAATAGCAGCAACAACAACAACAACAAAAGACAAAAGACAAAAAAAATAAAAAATAAAAAATAAAAAAAAGAACCCATCATAGTGTCTGTGAGGATGCGGGTTCATACCTGGCCTTGCTCAGTGGATTAAGGATCCGGTGTTGCCCCAAGCTGTGGCTCAGGTTGCAGATGTGGCTTGGATCTGGCATTGCTGTGGCTGTGGCGTAGGCTGGCAGCTGCAGCTGCAGCTCCAATTCAACCCCTAGCCTGCAAACTTCCATATGCTGCTAGGGAAGCCCTAAAAAGGAAAAAAAAAAAAGTAGGGTCATTCTCTAGATGGATGGGGTAAATAACTAACTTCTTTAATTCTATGTGGCTTAAAGATGAGGTTAACAACAATAATCATAATAATCCAGAATATAAGATCAAACTGTAGTGCTCCTTTTTACAATGCTGAAATGACGGAACGGGAGGAAAATGGAGAAGGAGGCTGTTAGTCCATGGATGGTACCCAGATTGGTCTCTACTTCCAAGTCCTAACCAACCCCAGTACATAATAAAGAAATACTCGGTGTTTCTGTTGTCTCTCAGTGGTCAATGAATCCCACTAGGAACCATGAGGTTTTGGGTTCAATCCCTGGCCTCACTCAGTGGGTTAAGGATCTGGCGTTGCCATGAGCTGTGGTGTAGGTTGCAGACGTGGCTCGTATCCCGTGTTGCTGTGGTTCTGGCATAGGCCGGCGGCTGCAGCTCCGATTCGACCCCTAGCCTGGGAACCTCCATATGCCGCAGGAGCAGCCCTAGAAAAGGCAAAAAGACAAAAAAAAAAAGAAAAAGAAAGAAAGAAAAAAAAGATAGAAAAAAAAGAAATACTCCCAAATCCAGAGAAAGTCTCTCAAAGTCACTGGTGAGGACTTCCACTGTATGATAGACAAAATAACTCCCCCAACCCCAGACACGGTGGCAGGTGAGTTGGGGGGTGGCTGTCACTAAAGCCAGCTCCAGAACAGGTTTTTTATAGCCCAAGGAGAAACATTCTTGGGAGATCTTACCAGACAGTTTTGGGGGATGAGGATGGACTCCTCAGAAGGCTGTGTTACGGGGGCCACCAGGCCATCAAGCCAGAGACTGTCCAAAGGAGGTTTACAAAGAGGAAGACCTGAATAACCTCAGCCTCCTCATTGGGATGGAGGAAAGAAATGTATTCCGCATGAGATGCCAAGAAGTAGATCATAACTTGCTTCTTTTTTTTTTTTTTCGTCTTTTTAGCTATTTCTTGGGCCGCTCCTGCGGCATATGGAGGTTCCCAGGCTAGGGGTTGAATCGGAGCTGTAGCCACCGGCCTACGCCAGAGCCACAGCAACGTAGGATCCGAGCTGCGTCTGCAACCTACACCACAGCTCACGGCAACCCCAGATCATTAACCCACTGAGCAAGGGCAGGGACCGAACCCGCAACCTCATGGTTCCTAGTCGGATTCGTTAACCACTGCGCCATGACAGGAACTCCTATAGCTTGCTTATTAAGTGCTACTCCCAGGGACCCATCCAAGGAGAGCCTCATCCATCAAGATGAGGTCCTAGCATTGGTGTTAAGAAAGGTCCAGGCAGTGCCTTTAATCAGTGGAGACGAACAATCAACTAGATCAAGGCTTCTCAACCAGAGTGATTCTGTCCCCCAGAGGGACATTCAGCAATATCTGGGGACATTTTTTGCCCCAGATATTGCTGGTGTGGGGTGGTTACTACTGGCATCTACTGAGTAGACTCCAAGGATGCTATGAAACATCCTACAATGCACAGGGCAGCCCCCACAACGAGGAATTATCCATCCAAAATGTCAATAGTGCTCAAGTGGAGAAACCTTGAACTACATCAGGCCGTGAGAGCTTCTCTGCCTCCCATATTATTTCTATTCCTGGCAATGAAATCTCTGACAATTAAGTATATGGTGGCCATGCATTATTTATTCATGATGACATTTCTGTAGAGATCAGAATATAAATCCTCACACTTTGTGCCAAGCAATACTGAGTATTACATGAATGATGGCTTGTGTTGAAGGAAATTTTAAAAGGTTACCATGAATGGCATTAACTCTCATTCTCTCTACATCAATTAGAGTGGATTTTCTAAGGAATCATTCTCAAACCACTTCTTTAAGTGTAATAAAGCCATTCATGCAAATTCAAATCCTCTTTACCCTGATGTTTCTCTTCCACAGAAATGACACTTTTCCTTCATCTGTTTTGCTCTGATGTTTCCTGTACCATTTTCTTCAGAAAAATATGCTTGGATTAAGTGAAGCATCTTCTAAACAGAACTCTTAACATACTTAATGACTATGAAAACAAAATCCCATTCAGATTTTAAAAGGCTCTGTTCTCATTTAGCTTCTCTTTCTAACTTTTTTTTTGTCTTTTTTGCCATTTTTAGGGCCACTCCTGCGGCATATGGAGGTTTCCAGGCTAGGGGTCTAATTGGAGCCGTAGCCGACGGCCTGCGCCAGAGACACAGCAACGCGGCATCCAAGCCGCATCTGCGACCTACACCACAGCTCATGGCAACGCCGGATCCTTAACCCACTGAGCAAGGCCAGGGGTCGAACCCGCAACCTCATGGTTCCTAGTCGGATTCGTTAACCACTGAGCCACAATGGGAACTCCTACCTTCTCTTTCTAATGTCAATGTTAATCCCTTCTAACTGGGCCCGCTTAAATTGCCAATCCCAGTGAACACCTACTCAAAATGTGCTCCAAGCAAAGGATGCAACGCCAGCAGAGAAAAATATCCTGGTTCAAGGGATTTTTGTTTCCTGAAATTAAAATCTGACATGACTTTAACTGCTCGCAAAGAAGGCCTCGGTGACCAATCCAGTTTTCTCTGGAAACCAATGAAAAGATAGACCAAACTGGAAAGAAAGTCATCAACCCCAAACTGATGTGTCTTTTCAGAAAACTTCTAAAGATGTTGTTTAAATGGTAACATGAAGCCCAATACACACCAGGCTCCTCATCAATGTGTATATATAAATGGGATTTCCAAATGACTATATCTAGTCTTTGTAACTGTACCTTCAACACTAAAGA
Organism: Phacochoerus africanus; assembly: GCF_016906955.1. NCBI lineage: Eukaryota > Metazoa > Chordata > Mammalia > Artiodactyla > Suidae > Phacochoerus > Phacochoerus africanus. The sequence continues at coordinate 42,399,562 of NC_062552.1, forward strand.
AAATGAAACTTTCTAGTGAGCATTAGAAGGATGAGGACTTAGGATCGGCAATGGATCACTGGAGTTATGGCTGTTAAAGGCACTGTGTGCAGGAGAGACAGCAAATGGGCTTTCCTCTGGGCTGGTCCTTGTGAATAAACTGCTATTTGTTCAGACATCAAAAGGCGGTCATCTGGTCTACCCCAGAAGTTCTGAAGGTAGCAAGAATGGCCAACAGGGCGGACCAAGTACACTGTGCTTCAGTGAGTGATGCAACAACCACAGGCAAGGAAAGCAAAGTTTAAGTGATGCAAGACTGATGAGCAGCAATTATTATCAGCAGGCAACAGTACAGTTCCTGTCATCAAGGCATCCTAGAGGATGCCACTTATATACTCACGGCAACCTATGAAGTACATGCTATTACTTGATGTCATTTTGTAGGTGAAGACACTGCCATTTGGAGAGATGCAAGAAACTGCCCATGGTCACACAAGTAGAAGCAGTGGATTTGGGTCTGGGATCTGACTGACAGACGCCAGAGGCTGCTCTCTTCATCACAATGCTATATGCCATTTCCCCAGTTGAAGATAGGATGTCCCACATGGGGAGGAGGTTTGAGCTCTGCGACATTAAATGCAGAACCAGAGCTCCTCCTTTGGTATAGTGGGTTAAGGATCTAGCATCATGGCAGCTGTGACAAAGGGTGCAGCTGGGCTCAGATTCAATCCCCGGCCTGGGAACTTCCATATACGGCCAAAACAAGAAAAAAAATTGGAGTTCCCACTGTGGCTCAGCAGGTTAAGAACCTAACTAGTATCCATGAGGATGTGGAGTCGATCCCTGGCCTCTCTCAGTGGGTTAAGGATCTGGAATTGCCACGAGCTTCAGTGTAGGTCACAAAGGCAGCTTGGATCAGGTGTTGCTGTGGCTGTGGTGTGGTCCTCAGCTGAGGCTTGGATTCGACCCCTAGCCTGGGAGCTTCCATATGCCGGAGGTGTGGCCCTGAAAAGAAAAGAAAAAAATAAAATAAAATAAAATATAATAAAATAAAATAAAAGCAGACCCAAGCCTGTCAGAGTACCTATAGTTTCCTGGCTTGTGCTCGGAAGCCAGCCCGCCACATGCACTGGTCCTTTCAGCTGCCCTTAGACAGAGGTCATGTGACTGCCCTTCTGTCACATCCAGACACAAAAGGTACACTCTAATATTAAACAACCACCTCATTTTATTCCAAGCAGCTGCCTCCCTGGATGCTACAGTTAGAACAGCATTTGGCTCAGCTCATGAGCCGTTAGTGCTCTTACAGGCTTCCAAACGCCACAAAAAATAAATTGATCATATTTGGGCATATGCTCTGAACAGGCAATGGGAAAACCAGCCTCTGAATTGACCCACGAAGTTCCACTTCTGGGCTGGCTCCATCCGTTTTACTGCCCTGTCGTCAAGTTCCAATATGGTTTACGATTTATAGGCTCATTTAGTTTAAGAAACTATAACAACATTTATTTTGGCTTCTTTCAGTTGATCCTGCCTAGATGCCAACAGCAGCAGCCCCAAGCCCACCCCCTCCCGGGAGGTATCTCAAGTCGCTTAATCCATAAAACACCAGGCACAGACACAGGTTTTGAAATGTTGAAAAACGGGTGAAGTCACTGATAAAGCTATTTGCAGACCAAACAGGCACTGACTAAAGATGACCAGGAGCCCTTTAGGAAGGAAAAGGTTTTTTTCCTTTGTTGTTCATGCCACCACTGTTTACAACAATAAGGATGTCTAACACAGGTTTGAACAAATTCAAGTGACAGCGCTGGATACCGTTTTCAAGTTGACCACAGAAAACCCACAAGGGCAAGAATGTTTGGGAGGTAAAATGCGAGCTCTGGAAAGGAAGAAAACATTCCATTCCCACTGTGGAGCGGCGACAGGATCTTTACTGAGGTGACTTTCTGTAGCGTCCAGACTACAAGGGCTATTCTTAGAACTACCAAAAAAAGCCGAGAGCTGCCTAAAAATAATGATGACTCAACACCTAGAGGCTTCGGTGATGTCATGTTGTCAAAGAACACCCTCTCTCCTCACAGGTTGCAGTTTTTAAAATAAGCAAAAGCTCACAGCTCCTCTTTGGAGGACGCCGAACCCTGTGCACGTGGGCGGAGCAAATGAAGACAGGTGGGTCACAGCGGAAATGTTCCACCATGTGCCGCCTGTCCCCGTGGCTGGGTCTGCTTGCCGCAAAGGAAAGCTCTGGCCAGGGTCAAAGTCTCCCCCTCTGCCACCCTCGCCCCTCAGTGGTCCTGTCCAAACAGGCCCCGTGAGACAGGACAGCTGTGCCAATTACACGAGAGGCGGGCCTGAAGCATCCTGTCCTCAAGTCCCCAAGCCAGCACTCCATGGCAACAGATGAGTCCAGGTAGAGATTCCTGTCTAGGCTCAGGGTAGGGCTCGAAACCGAACACAGAAGTACATCCCAGGGATTCCAGAACCTTCGTTTTCCCCTCTGATGGGACCCATTCCCTCCGCCCCTACCGGCTGCTGCATCCACCCCAGTCTCTCGCTACTCCAACTTGTCTTCTAGTCATCAGACTCAGTCACCATTAAGCTCATGAGGTCATGGAGTTCCCATTGTGGCTCAGTGGTTAACGAATCCGACCAGGAACCATGAGGTTGTGGGTTCGATCCCTGGCCTTGCTCAGTGGGTTAAAGATCCGGTGTTGCTGTGAGCTGTGGTGTAGGCCGGTGGCTACAGCTCCGATTCAACCCCTAGCCTGGGAACCTCCATCTGCCATGGGAAGCAGCCCTAGAAAAGGCAAAAAAAAAAAAAAAAACTCATGAGGTCGTGCATCTCATTCAATCTGTGTATTCCCAGGGCCAAGAGTGGTATTTGGAGTGGAGCAGATAGCTGTTCAATAATGGTGAAATAATCAATGGACGGACTAAGCAGATTGATTCAAACAGTCTTCTTTCCCCTTGCAAGTATGTTCAAGAGTCACTGCCCTTCCCTGGGTATGTAGACTAGCTCTCTGAGGCTATCTTAGGATAGATCTTAAGGCTATCTCAGGATATAGTATCTCCTGAGGGTATGTTTATTAAAAAGGGAATACTTGGGAGTTCCCATGTGCTCAGGGGGGTAAGAACCTGACTAGTATCCATGAGGATGCGGGTTCAATCCCTGGCTCCTCTCAGTGGGTTAAGGATCCGGCGTTGCCACAAGCTGTGGCATAGGTATCAGATGTAGCTTGGATCTGCTGTTGCCATGGCTGTGATGGAGGCCGGTAGCTACAGCTCTAATTTGACCCCTAGCCTAGAAATGTCCATATGCCACAGGTGCAGCCCTAAAAAGAAAATTAATTAACTAATGAAAGCTACAATTATAAAAAAAATAAAAAGGGAATTCTTGGTCAGCACATGGCCATTGGGTTTGTTGTCAGGCTTTCTTTGTGCAGCAAGGAACTGAACAAGGGACAGGGATTTGAGAGTTGGGGCTGGCTACATTACACATAGGCCTAAAGAATCAACTCTGCTTCTTATTTAGTACACTAGGTAGGTCTCATGGGGCAGCTGAATGCTTCTTCTTCTTCTTTTTTTTTTTTTTTTCAAAAAAGTGACCTTGTGGCAGCAATGCCTTCCTGGTGCATTTCTGGAATTCCCCAGCATCAGTTCGCAAGCTCCGCAAGAAAATCATTCCTATGATTCTGAAGCTATTTCTCATTCCAGTGTCTTGTGCATGTTCTTATTAAACAAAAATGGTTTGACTCGGGTTGGTTCACCTCCTGAATCACCACGCATGGCTCTGAGTGGCTTGCTCCCACAACCTCAAATCTACCCTAAACACAAAGGCTTTGCACTACTGGAAACACTGCAAAGAATGCGCTATCGATGATGCCAAAAAAGGGAGCCCTTTGAAAGGGACCCTACTTGCTCAGACACGTGGACTCAGAGATGCTTGTTGAGAGTGGGGAGCCAACCCCACCGGAGCTGGGAGCTCAGTTGTTGACAGCGAGCAGGGCAAAGGCCTGCACGGGCGCTTTGTCTCCTCCTCTTTCTTTCTTTCTTTTTTTTCTTTTTTAGGGCCACACCCTCGGTATATGGAGGTTCCCAGGCTAGAGGTCAAATCAGAGCTACAGCTGCCGGCCTATGCCACAGCCACAGCAACGCCGGATCCTTAACCCACTGAGCGAGGCCAGGGATCAAACCCACAACCTCATGGTTCCTAGTCAGATTTGTTTCCACTGTGCCATGACAGGAACTCCTCCTCCTCTTTCTATATCACGCTGTCCTCACCTTCCCGACTCCCACGTGTAGAGCAGGACTATCTGGAGGAAGCAGATATAATGAAAGCCAGTTATCCGCGCCAGGTTTCTGACACTGAAGACTCTCATTCTCTGAATCTTCCAACAGAGGCTATTTGAAGAGCTAAATTCCTTTCTTCTATGTGCCTTTCAAAGCCTTAAACTTCACTGACAGTGATTCCCTGTAAGTGGACTTCTGTTCCAAGTTTTGCACCCGGAGAGAACCACAATAGCAAGGAGGAAAATAGCCTATTTGCAGGAAAGAATTAAAAAAACCTCAGGTGTCAGGCTATTGCAGCACCTTCCCAGGAAATAATTTGGCTCTAGGGCTCGAGGGTTACAAAAGCAGACGGACTGAGTATAAAAACAAACCTAAGTACACATATCACTCAAATAGGTTTATATGTGTCCATTTTCTCACAAATTAATACTAGCATAACGATCAAATTTAAGGAAACTGTTACCTGACCAGGTACTTAGGAAACTGTTACCTGACCAGGTACTTTTCTAAAAACACACATTTGTGGAGTTCCCGTCATGGCGCAGTGGTTAACGAATCCGACTAGGATCGATGAGGTTGCGGGTTCGATCCCTGGCCTTGCTCAGTGGGTTAACGATCTGGCGTTGCTGTGAACTGTGGTGTAGGTCGCAGACGCGGCTCGGATCCTGTGTTGCTGTGGCTCTGGCGTAGGCAGGTGGCTGCAGCTCTGATTTGACCCCTAGCCTGGGAACCTCCATATGCCGTGAGAGAGGCCCAAGAAATAGCAAAAAGACAAAAAAATAAAAAATAAATAAATAAATAAAAACACACATTTGTGATGGCCAAGTTGAATTTTTTCCTTGAAGATGTTTAAAAACTATTCCTCCAAATAATATGAGTGATAGCAAAAACAAAAATTATATGAGTAGGTGTGTGTTATTCTAAAAATATATAATCTACTAATTTCAGTGATTTTTGGATTCACAGTGGAATTTAAAATATTTGCAAAACACACCTTAGTGACTCCTGGCCAGACTCCTTACATCTTCAAAGACAATTGTGTCATAAAACAATGTGAACACAAAAATATGAACAAAATTGGAGCTCCCACTGGGGTGCAGTGGGTTAAAGGGTCCAGTGTTGCCACAGATGTGGCACAGGTCACAGTTGCGGCTTCGATCTGATCCCTGGCTTGGGAACTTCCATTTGCTGTGGGTGTGGCCATTAAAAAAAAAAATGAATACAAGTTGATCACATAATTCAGAAAAATGTTTTACATACATTCAAACATGATTCAGTTAGTACAAGAGAAACAGAATATCAACAGCAATGAGAGTAAATAGAGTGGCTATGGCTGAGTATTAATTTTTATTTTGAGCTCCCTGGGACATGTAAATTACATAATTCTCCTATTGAGAAAACTACCAGTTCCCCAGGGTAAACAAAGTTTTCTTGGAACTATATTCTGAAAGAAATAGAGCACCTGAACCTTCTGTGGGAAATAGTGAACAACACATGTCCTACAACAAAGGCAGAAGCAGTTTTCACATGGCAGCTACTGAGATTAAACCTTTTTGGCACTGAAGGCCATGACAGAGAAGACAGTTTCATTAGGATGCTACAAAGAGCTGGCCAAAGGAAGCCTTGCTGTCATCCACGGAGTGGACTTCCCTTGGGGCTCACGACATCGCTACTCAGGGTTGCTTCTTTCATCCAAGGCTACGTTTTTTGTTTTTTTTTTTTTCATTTTTAACGTTTTATTGAGGCACAAGTGAGGTACAAGGTTGAGATCATTTCTGCTGTACAACAAAGCGATTCAGTTATGCGTGGACACACATCCACGCTTTGTCAAATTCTCCTCCCACACAGATGATCACAGAGGATTGGGTAGAGTTCCCTGTGCTATCTAGCTGGTCCCCATTGGCCAATTATTCCATATACCTCCATGTCCACTGTGTATGTCAATTCTAAACCTCCAGTCCATCCCTCTTCTGCCCCCACCTGTCCCCTGTGGTAACCGTAAGTTTGTTTTCAGTCTGTAAGTCTGTTTCTGCTCTGCAAATAAGTTCATTTGTATCTTTTTTTTTTAAAGATTCCACATATAAGTGAAACAAACCAGTTTATGTTTTTGTTTTTTGCGTGTGTGTATGTGTGTGTCTTTTTGCCTTTTCCAGGGCTGCTCCCGAGGCATGTGGAGGTACCCAGGCTAGGGGTCAAATTGGAGCTGTAGCCGCCGGCCTACACCACAGCCACAGCAACTCGGGCTCTGAGCCACCTCTGCAACCTACACCACAGCTCACAGCAACGCCAGATCCTTAACCCACCGAGCGAGGCCAGGGATCGAACCTGAAACCTAATGGTTCTTTAATCACTGAGCCATGATGGGAACTCCAAGCTTATGTTTTTAGAAAAGTTCTTTCTTCCTGGAACCAAAGAGAGTCACATGTTTACAGGGTGGGGAAAAGAATGAAGGAGAAAGAGGAAAGGACCAATGTTGACCAAGAAGATGGAGTCTTGGGCCACCTCATCTAACCATATTGCCTCGTTTAATCACACAACAGAGGAAGTGCCCGTCGTGGCTCAGTGGTTAACAAATCCGACTAGGAACCATGAGGTTGCGGGTTCGATCCCTGGCCTTGCTCAGTGGGTTAAGGATCCGGCGTCGCTGTGAGCTGTGGTGTAGGCCAGTGGCTACAGCTCTGATTCAACCCCTAGCCTGGGAACCTCCACATGCCGTGGGAGCAGCCCTAGAAATGGCAAAAAGAAAAAAAAAAAAAAAGAAGATATGGTTAACCCATCTCACCAAAGAGGACACCGAGAGTCAAAGAAGTTAGGCTGGTCAAGGTCATGTAATTGCTATGTTGATGAGGTGGATTTGGACCCAAGTGCATCTGAACCCAAATCTCCACTGGCTCTCCTGCCTCCCTTTCGGGACCCGTGTTCCATCCAGAGCTGTGCTGGACACCATAGGGCACAGGAGGACAAGGAGCTTGTCCTGCTGCCCCCGAGATACTTACAATCATGTGGTCCAACTAGACTATCTGATAAGGTGATGAACTCTAAGTATGAATAATATACAAAATAGTTGAGAGTTAATAATAGCAATAAATCCGATGGGAAACTGTAGGTTTTGAACAAAGAACAAGATATGATATTTTGACATGTTTGATGAAAAATCTTAACTATGTTATGTATCTTAGTGATGGGTCTCTCCCTCAAAACATTGATAGAGATGATGAATTTTATGTTTTATTTTGTTTTATTTTTGTTGTTGTTGTTGTTGCTATTGTTTTGTCTTTTTAGGGCCACACCAGAAACATGTGGAAGTCCCAGACTAGGGGTCAAATCACAGCTGCAGCTGCCAGCCTACACCACAGCCACAGTGACGCAGGATCCAAACCATGTCTGCAACCTACACCACAGCTCAAGGCGACGTCGGATCCTTGACCCACTGGGCGAGGCCAGGGATCGAACCTGCATCCTCATGGATCCTAGTTGGGTTCATAAAAAGTGGAGCCACAATGGGAATGCCCAGCTTTTATGTTTAAATCAATTGTTATGCTGTAAAATACATTCCCAGTAAAATATAACATCACTGAAATATTACCAGAAACTGGGCAAAGTTAAAAAGACAAACTACATGTGTTATGTTTCTATATAGTCACTCTGCTTAAAAGGTACGGAGTTTGGTTGAGTAGATAATAATACATGGATAATAATACTTACATTATTATACACAAATACATGTATAATAAGCCATGCACTAGTAATGCCACTCTGATGGGGTAAATGTCACACGGTATTAATGAAATTGGCGCTCAGATCGTCCATGTCACACTGATCTCATCCATTGAGCTAAATGTCAGGCTTGCTGTGAAGGATACGCTGGTGGAGTTTTTAAAGTTCATGTCCAAACTCTCTGACTTTCTCTGGTTATCTCTAAGTTGGTTTAAGAATGTCATGGCCACCAGCCTGTGACCAGAGTGAAGAAAGCTGAGAAAGGCCAGGTAAAGGCCCAGCCCATCTTTGCTGATGAGAGCAAGGAAAACTAAAAATGCAGCTTCTTCTCCCCCGGGCCTTCCCCGGAGCTCCATCTCCAAAATCACCTCTTAAAAAAGCAATGTTCTGGAGTTCCCGTCGTGGCGCAGCGGTAACGAACCTGACTAGTATCCATGAGGACTCGGGTTCGATCCCCGGCCTCGCTCAGTGGGTTAAGGATCTGGCCTTGCCCGGAGCTGTGGTGTAGGTCGCAGACACAACTCAGATCCCGAGTTGCTGTGGCTGTGGTGTAGGTCGGCAGCTGCATCCCCAAATGGACCCCTGGCCTGGGAACTTCCAAATGCCGAGGGAGCGGCGCTGCAAAGAATAAGAAAAAAAAGTGATGTTATTAGGCAACAGAATGCAGTTGTGACCCTTGCATTTATAAATCTTTTTAATTTGGAATAATTGACAGTGATCTCCTTAGAGATCTGCGATGGATATATATGCCTTTTGTGTTCTCCAGGGGCACCTGGCCCAGGAGAAGCGTGGAGGATGAGATCCAGTCTCCCCTCCACCTGTCAAGCCACTCACAACTTGTTCAGGCCTTCATCACCCGTCAGCCCAGAGGCAAGGGTGCCATTCATATAGATCCACCTGCCTTGTCCCAGGCAGTGCACCCTCAGCCGACTTCTGCCCCTGGGAACCCCTTCTAGCAATTCACAAGCTCCCTGCACAGGCCACCAGGAGCTCTGATGGAAATCAAACCTACTGAGGTCCGAGTCCTTTCATTTTTCCGAAAAGGAAAGAAAGCTCTGTGACCCTTTCTACAGCATCTTAGATGAATCAGAGCATGGCAGCCGTCCCCTCTCCATCCCCGCCAGGTGTCATCAAGAACCCACGCTCACCCACGCTTTGGCACAGAAACCAAACTCTCTCAGCTCTCTGGGTCTCAGTCTTAATTCTGCCCACGGCCTCAAAATGTTTCCAGGTAGTTAAGTGGGCCATTTCCAGTGGCTTGTCAGGCTCCTGAGCCCCAGGGGGTCACTCAGCGCCATGGGAGAAGCAAGACACCAAATATGTTCTGGAATATTTTAGGCATTTCCAGAAAGGTTAAGGTTCCAGGGAATGTCCTACAGCAGCTTTCAAATCTGCCCCACGCTGGGCTCTCATCTGGCTGGTGTCCCCAAGTGATTAGCAGTGACTAATTATGGTTCCCAGTCATCGTCCGGAAAAAGAGAAAACAGGACCAGCTTAGCACAATGACGTGCAATCATTGTCTCTTTTTAGTTGAAACATCCTTTAAAACAACAAACAAATTTATACGTGTCACCTCCACCTCTAAAAGATGACACAAGAGAAACAGTGAAACTCCTAAATAGTCCCTGACTGTTTGGCATCTAATTTAACAGTTTTCTGCTTTAATATTTAAAATTAATGCCTGGTTATCACCTCCCTACCATCAAGTCATAGTAGTTTCCTTTGTTTTTATTTTGATGATTTTTTCCTTCATTTTTACTTTTTTAACCCATTCAATGTCATTTAAACTGCTGTAAATTGCTATCCGCTTACTCATCTTTTGCTACAGATCCTTGGCATGAATTTTTTTTTTTTTTTTTTGGCCATGCCAAAGGCACACAGAAGTTCTCAGGCCAGCACCACAGCAGTGACAACACGTGATCCTTAACTGCTAGGCTACCAGGAAACTCCCTCAGCGTGAATTTTTCAACAAGCCTTAAACCATCCCCATAACAAGTTTCCTAAAGTCTTCTGAAGGCACCGGATTTCATCCTTCCTTATTGCCTTTTTTCTTTTCTTCCCTCGGAATAGGAAGCACATGTTTAAGACACCTCTAATTTTTACTCTCTGATCACTATTTTAAATAGGTCAAGTCACCTCTAGACATTTAAAATACTATGTAGACAAAATAAAATAAAATACTATGTAACTATAAATTGACATATAATACAGGTTTATTCACGTGAGTGTCATAACTTAACTACAAGCGTGATATGGACTCAATGCGTTTACAGATCATTTGAGCCTTGCTGTTGAATCACCTGAGTTCTGTCTGCCTGCCACGTTTTGACTTGGATGTTAGGCTGATGGACAGCGAGCTTGAGTTCTAGAACCTGTTCTCCGTGGTGGAATTTAAAGAGGGCAGTGTGTGCACAGTGGGTAATGAACCAGACTTAAACGTCCAGAGGCCTCACTCCACGCTTAGCTGTTTCTCTCTTTTATCAGCCCATCCTGGCAAAGTCATTCCTCTGCATCTTAATTTAGTCACCACTGAGGTGGAGGTCCAACTCATTATTAATTGAGTACCTACTTTGTGTCAGATCCAGCAGGTGCCAGAAATACAATGAAGAGGAATATGAATTGTGCCTGCCTTCTAGCACTTCAGAATCCAGAGAGGAAAAATACAAGTGAAGGAAAGCAGAATATGCGGAGGTGGCATAAATGTTTTACAACGGAAGTGCCACAGAGTTGAGAAAACCACGTGTGTGGAACAGGAGCTATCTCCTTGATGGGCTAGGAGACTTTCCTCTGGACCCAGACCAGACCATTAGTCAGGAACCAGGTGAAAGGATGAGGGCAGGACCAGCAGTGACAGTAAGTCAAGGCTAGAGGCTTTCAACTATAGACCCTCAAAGAAGGAGACTCAGAGTTTGACCTTGACTCAGGAAGGTCACACAGGTGGTATCCATGCCCCGTGCCCATTCTAGCTTCTCCCTATCCTTTATTTCTGACAGACACAAGTATCTCATTATGAGGAAAATCTATGTAATCGCCCTTCTTGATGCCTCTTCAGATTACAGCAGTGCCTTCACTCTTCTTTTTGAACACGGGGTGTGGGTGTATTGGTATGTATTCTATAGGTTCACAACCCACTGTCTGAAATTCTTAGGGGCTGATATGCTTGGGAGACCAGAATTGGGGGATTTAGAATGCCATACGATAGACACGGCTCATGTTGTGTAACGTTCTAGCAAGGTCTGGGGCAGCCCCGCCCCCCCCGCCCCCACCCCCGCTGTGGTTAAAAACAGGCATATTTTTGCAAAGAGATGGATGAATATTCACACTGGAAGAAGCTTCTCATCAGTCCTGGTTAGATTCTGAAGGAATTGGGTCAAGTGAGGTTTCTGTCTTAAAATGGGTTATGAAGAAAACTCTCAGTCTTCAGAGCTTTTCAGATTTCAGGACTATAGACAAGAGGTTGTGGACCTGCAATTAGTTGTAAAGGACAAAGTGGGCATTTGCAACCCCCTACAAACTGAAGTCTGAAGTGAGGGCCAGTCTTGTGCGGGGAGTCAAGTCAAAATCGCAAAGAAGCAGAGTTAACGTTGAGAGTCCTTGAGGATGCTTTCATAGGGCTGCCAGTGCTGGACTAGGTCAGTTTCCTCAGCGGAGCTCTAGAAGGAGCTGGTTTCTATGAGTGGTAGCTTGAATGAAAAATATATACCTTTGGGATCTCTCCCTGGGGCGCAATAGGATCAGTGGTGTCTTGGGAGCCACTGGGACACAGGTTCAATGCCCAGCCGGGTGCAGTGGGTTAGGGAACCAGTGTTGCTGCAGTTGGGGCTTAGGTTGAAACTGTGGCTCCCACCCCTGGCTAGGGAGCTCCATGTGCCGCAGGGTGGCCAAAACGACAATATATATACATATACATATATAGTGTTGAATAGACAACCCAGCCACGCACAAGGCACTGAGATGATCCATTTGTGAGAAGCACAAACAAAGCCTATGTACCCAGTAGCACTTGGTCTCTGGTCTTATGCCCTTCCTGGTAGGATATAGTCTTTAATGGTTGGCAGAAATGCGCACTTATTTAAAAGACAAAACATAGCAGATACAATAAGAAAACCATGCACATGTGTGTGTCTGTGTGTCTGTGTGCCTCTGAGTGTGTGTGTGTGTGCATAAGGCAGTGAATATAGTTGAAAATGTATATTAAATGTCCTTTGATTTAGCATCACTGGATTCATCATGTTTGTCTCCTTACTGGAATTGTTTTCTTTGGCAGACTTGAATCCAAGGAGTTTATGCTGTCTCGTTCACCAGGGCAGCCTCAGAGCCAGCAACTATCATACCCATTTCCCATGTTGTAGGTTAAGAGGCAGGACTGTATAAAGCTTAAGAGCCCAGACTCTGGCTTGGAAGCTGAGGTTGGAATGCATGTTCTGCCACTATCAGCTGTGAAACCAGGGGCATCCTCTTTGTGCCTCAGTGTCCTCATCTGAAAAGTGGGGCTAATCATAGTACCTGTATCAACCCAGATGGACTAAGTTATAGGCTAACAACAAACACCCAAATCCCAGTGGCTTAAAGCAAAAAAGGCTTTCATCATTGGGGCTGTCACACTGCACGTTTATCATGGGTCAGCCAGGACCTTGCTTTGTGTCATCCTTGGCCTCACTCCATGGTCTCAACTGCCTAGTGGCACATCTGGCACAATGCCCGTTGCTTGAGCAGAGTGAAAAGAACATTCTTCAGGGTCAACCACTGGTAATTAAATGCTTAGCCTGCAATTGGCATGGTGGGTCACTTCCACTTATACTTTGAGCAGAATTAGCCAGAAGGACCCAGGGCATACAAACCTGCCATGCACCCGGGAGGCAAAGAGGCAGAAAGATACCTTCCTCCCAGGGTTGTCATGGTGAGTTAAGGGTGGAATGTCTAAAAAACATTGGGAAGGGTCCCCAGCACTTCGTTACATGCTATGTAAGGTTTGCTATTATTATTATTGTTGTTGTTGTTCTTATTAAACTAAAGGATTTCAAAATTTTTGGAGGTCAATAACAACTGACCTTTTGGGCTTCTCCTCATTGAATGAATTTAGCTAAAGATTTTTTTTTTGCTTTTTAGAGCCATACCCGCAGCATATCGAAGTTCCCAGTCTAGGGGTTGAATAGGAGCTATAGCCACCAGCCTCCCACAGCCACAGCAACACCAGATCCGAGCCGCATCCATGACCTACACCAGAGCTCACAGCAATGCCAGATCCTTAACCCACTGAGTGAGGACGGGGATCGAACCAGCACCCTCATGGATACTAGTCGGATTCGTTTCCACTGAGTCACAATGGGAACTCCCCTAAAGATCTTATGGTAGTTGACTCACTCTTCCCCTTTGGCCTCTTGTGAGTGCCAATGAACCATGGAGCGAAGCCTTATCCATCTTCAGCACAGACACAGGGCAGCCCGAAGGGTGGCCCCCTCCAGCCTCACCTTTCTTAAGATGACTTTTGCAGCCCAGCTGGATCCAGAAAGGCAGTCCAGAGGAGAATGCTAATGGTTATGGACCCCTAATAACTTTTAGGCGTTGCCTGCTGTGAAGATCCCAGTTCTAAATGTGTTTCATACAAAAATATTTATGCTGCAAGCTGTAGCATGCAAACAGCAAGCTGCATTTATTGGTTTCGGATGCCAATTTCCTCCAGCTCTGGTTCTCCTTTGTGTTATGTAAACAAATCTCAACCATCTGGACCACAACAAGCCACCCTGAAGTATGTGCTCACTCCTTGCAAAAAGCATCAAATCAAAATACAATCTCACGGAATTCTGCCTACCAGAAAATTGGAGTGAACATCATGGCCTCATGAAGCTGTTTGGGGAAAGAAAAAAATGTTCTTTAGGTGTCAGAACTTAGACTTTAAATAGGAGAGCAGAAATGAGCATTTCAGAATATTTATCACATTGGTAAGAAGAAACAAGCATAAACCAGCACCATATCGTGTGCTGTTATTTCTATTAAGAGCAGTCCAAGTGAGTATTTTCCAAATTTCCTCAATAAGGAAAAGAGCTTAGGAAAAGCGTCTCAGACAGATGGGAAAATAGAGAAGAGATTACAGCCAGACTTCATGGTGATAGCCAGAGAGCAAGAGTTTTTATTCCCACCCAGCTATGGAAGTGAAAAATGTAGCTTTATAATAATTGTAACAAACAAGGTAAACTCTAGTCCATCAGTATTAAGAAACAATGAATTGGGAGTTCCCCTCATGGCTCAGCAGAAAGGAATCTGACTAGTATCCATGAGGATGTGGGGTCCATCCCTGGCCTTGCTCAGTGGGTTAAGGATCCTTTGTTGCCATGAGCTGTGGTGTAGGTCGCAGATGCAGCTCAGATCCCATGTTGCTGTGGCTGTGGTGTAGGCCAGCAGCTACAGCTCCAATCTGACCCCTAGCCTGGGAACCTCCATGTGCCTCAGGTTTGGCCCTGAAAAGAAAGAAAGAGAGAAAGAGAGGGTGGGAAGGAGGGAGGAGTGAAAGAAGAATCAAAGGTAAATTAATGCAAAAAAAGAAAGAATTTGGCCAAAACAAGTTACATAAGTTACCACCTACCTGCTGGAGCCTCTGAAATGAAAACTAAGCATCATGTCTGATGTCTTATCTCCCTGATAACTGCAGGCTGCTGAAGGCATCTTCCCAAAGCCGAATATGTTAGGCAGCCCCCACAGCCAGCCTTGCCCACAGGCAAATACAAGTGCTGGGAAGCGTTTCTGATTCTTTTCCCTCTACCTGAAAACATCTCCTACCAACTTAGCACAGGGCCTCATGTGCCCACCCTTTGGGAAAGATGATCATCACCAGAACTCGTGGCTCCGATTCATGAACTTTGAACCCTGTGGGAAGGCTATGAGACTGCGGGACAAGACCAGTGAGTTTTCCAAAGATTGTAGGCGACAAAACGGAGGTAAAGAGAAGACAGAAATCTGGAACGTGAAGAGAAACATGTGGCAGTAAAAATGGGAACCGTGAGGCTCCCCAAACACATTTTTTCCCCCTAGAGTCCCAGTGATCCCGTGTCTATTTATCAATTTATTTGATATTTGATCATCTTGCTCTGTCACCCTGAAACCCTATACATATAATTAAAACTGAATATGCATCAGATTATTTGATATCTTGGAGATACTCTACAAGTGGGGGGCTATAAAACTGCACCCAAGTGGAAGACTTTTTGTTTCATTTAACAGGTAAAGCAGACACTAGCCAATTATAAAATTCACCTCCTTAGGTATAAAAATGTGCCTGACATCGTGTGAAACTGGTCCCACTGAACTACTTCTTATCGATTTCACCTCAATATATATATTTTTTTAGCAAGTTCACTTTAAAGCCCAAGACTATGTTTCCAACTGCAATGTATCCACTTTGTATACAAATTAAACGAGAATATGTGGCAATTCGTTACTCAATCACACACCTGAATATCAGAGGAGATGTGTGAACTCACGCCACGTTTTGGTCTTTCTACCAATTCTAACCAATTCTGGCTCAGCTGATCAGCCATTCTTTTTTCTTTTTTCTTCTTTTTTTGTCTTTTGAGGGCCACACCCAAGGCATATGGAAGTTCCAAGGCTAGGGGTCAAGTGGGCGCTATAGCTGCCGGTCTATGCCACCACCACAGCAACTCAGGATCCGAGCCTCATCCGCGTCGACCTACACCACAGCCCACAGCAACGCCAGATCCTTAACCCACTGAGCGAGGCCAGGGATAGAACCCACATCCCCATGGACACTAGTCGGGTTTCTTACTGCTGAGCCACAATGGGAACTCCCTGATCAGCCATTCTTGAGCAGCTCTCCTGAATGAGATCGGCTCCTTTGTAAACCTTCTTGTTTCAATCTGCTGCTAAGCATTTCATCAGGAAAAAAGAAAAAAAAACCCATTAAACCTCTAAGGAAAATCCTTCTAATAGTTGATACTTAAATGGAGGACAGAACAAGGAAACAGGGAACTTTGTTTCATGGTTAATCTCAGATAGATTTCAGGGGAAATGACTTGCTCTGAATAAACTATAATCCATTATAACCTGGTTATAATCCAAGAGCAAAATTCCCAGTTTCTTTCTAAGAGGCTGTACATCATTTTCTTACATCAAATAATCTGGTGATCATAGCTCTGGAGGTTCTAACCACATACAATTCCTTGGACTTCAAGCTATTTTTGAGCCCATCATTTCAATCATTCAGCTCCAAAATAATTATCATTATCAAGCTATCTTTATAAGGCTTGAAACAATTCCTAACCCTCTGGGCTATAAGGATTGCTTACAAAACCAATAAACTCCAGAGCAGAGATTTCCAGTCATTGTGTTCAAGCGACAGAGTTTGGACTTTAGCAGCTGGCAAAAACAGCCCGTGTTGGTGAAACGGCAATCATAAATCCTATTTTTAATCTCACACAGGGCCAGAATTTAGGAAAAAAAGGCCCCTTTCCTCCCCAAATGTTGGCCATGTTTTACCACATAGCACGACAGTGAATATTTACAATTAGACCCCCCCCATCCCCAAGGGAAGGTTTGATCGATTCAGAGCCTCTGCTTAAAAGGTCAGAGAAATCTGAAGTGAACTTTAGAAAGACCTCTGAGAGGAATATTTACTCTGATTTCCAAGAATACCTACACTAAGTCAGGTTTGCTCTTAAAACGGAAGCTTCCGGAGTTTCCATCGTGGCTCGGGGAAACAAATCTGACTAGCATCTATGAGGACACGGGTTCGATCCCTGGCCTCCCTCAGTGAGTTAAGGATCTGGTGTTGCCGTGAGCTGTGGTGTAGGTCGCCAACATGGCTCGGATCCTGAGTTGATGTGGCTGTGGTGTAGGCCGGTGACTACAGCTCAGACTCCACCCCTAGCCCGGGAACCTCCATATGCCACAGGTGTGGCCCTAAAAAGACAGAAAAAAAAAAAAAAGGAAGCTTCCTCTACTGTAAAGGGTGTGTACAGTGACAACTTCATTCCCTGATTATTTCCAATCAAGGAGCTAAGCATTTTCATGCAAATTCTTACATCCAAAACTATTTCACCCACTGTGGTATCTGCGAGCAAAGCAAGACTCAGTTGGCCAATCAACTTACCTTTCCCATAGGTGCTGCTGGACTTGGGGCCCAATTTAAAAAGCTATTTTTAGAACAGTCATCAAATTGCAAGAAGAAGAGGGGTGAAAGAGAGCTTGGGTTGTGTGGGGAGAGGCAAATGAAGTTTTGAGCAGAATAGGGGCAAGTAACACTTTTCCCTTTTTATTTACCATGTCTATTTCCCAGCCCAAGACGGACTCTCCTGCCATCCCCATTCCCAGTGCCACTGTTTTGTTCGATTTGCAGATTCGATTCAACACCGTCTCAAGGAAGACCTCCTGTGTACCCCCAAGGTCAACCATGATAGCACGCCAATAAGAGCACCAAGTAAACATTTTCAAAAACTTCCAAACATCAACCACCAAGGAGCAAAGGAAATACTGGATGCGAGCGGAGATAAGGCCACGTCTCCCCCTGCTTCAGGAGCAGAAAGGTCCTTACCTTGCTGTCTTCCCCTTCAAACACTGACTGGTGGACGTTGCAGGCAAACAGCGAGTTGGGGAGGTCATTGAAGTCCGTGATTGCTTGAAAGGCCTCCTCCGTGAAGCACTGAGTCACAGCCCAATCCCGGTCTATGCAGCAGAGCAAGAAGAGGCCTCCATCTTCTGGG
This sequence comes from Phacochoerus africanus, assembly GCF_016906955.1. Lineage (NCBI taxonomy): Eukaryota > Metazoa > Chordata > Mammalia > Artiodactyla > Suidae > Phacochoerus > Phacochoerus africanus. The sequence continues at coordinate 42,417,264 of NC_062552.1, forward strand.
ATATGCTCCTGCTGCCCCAGGCTCCTCATGCCAAGGAAGTAAGAATCTCCCCTCATTCCTGAAGGTACAGAGATGGCTGTGTGTTAGAACAGGACTTGATTCCTTGAAAGCTCAGTTGGCAGGTTGCCGTTCTGGAGCTTCTGGGGCAGAGCAGGGGATGGTGAGGGGGGGTTGTGGGAGGGTGTGGGGGGGTGACCAGATGGCGAGGCAGGGGCTATTGGGGGCGGGGGTGGGGGGGGAAACCAGCAAGTTCACATTTTCCCCTTGATATCTGAGTTATGACTTCCCATATAGCCCTACTTCTGGGCAAGAATTCAGTCTATGCTATGGGCAAAAAAAGATACCCTCACTTGACTAAGATTAGAGTTAGAGGCAGGGGGCTCTAGCCCAGCTGTCCAGCGTTTACTAGACTGGGGTCTGGGAAATTACATGAGTTCTCTGACCCTCGCTTCCTTAAGAGACTCAGACTCAAAGCAAAATGTACATGGGAAAGTCTTTTTTTTTTTTTTTTTAATTCTATTTTAAAGGCACACCTGGAATATGGAAGTTCCCAGGCTCAGGGTCGAATTGGAGCTGCAGCTGCAGGCCTATGCCACAGCCACAACAATGCAGGATCTGAGGTACATCTGTGACTTAGGCCGCAGCTTGTGGCAACATCAGATCCTTAACCCACTGAACGAGACCAGCGATTGCACCCGCATCCTCGTGGACACTACGTCGGGTCCTTAACCCACTGAGCCATGAGGGGAGCTCTGGAAAGTGCTTGAATAAGTTACATGATAGATTATACCATGACCATTACTGCTCATGCTTATCATGTATTGAGTTCCAGAGCATTCTAAATTATTGACAGGCATCCACTGACCTACTTTAGCTCCGCTAGAGTCTTTGAGGTTGGTACCCGTATCATCCTCATTTTATGGAGGGAAAACCCAGGAATACGGCACTTAAGTAGCTCTGACAGGGTCCCTGACAAAAATAGCAGGACTAGGCATCAGATTCAGGGGGTCTGGCATTGAAGTCCCTGCTCCTATGCCATGGAAAGGAAGCAGTGCAGGTCTGTATCTAAGGAAGTGCAAGCTATGTCATCACCACCTGAACCCTGATTAGGGCAACTCTAAGAGTTAATCGTTTCTCCGCCATGACAACACACACACACACACACACACACACACACACACACACTCACACACCCCCTTCTGCCTGGGGTACGCTAAGTAATTTGTGAACTCTGGATCTTACAAAATCAATACTATCTTGGCTGACGGATGGTGTATAGATTCCCCTCCCTCAGAGTCCCGCATAGGAAGCTTTCCTGTGTTAATCTCATCTAGCTTGTTCCATCATTCGATTATTTCATCACCCCTTACATTCAAAATTCGACCCAGCTGCAGCCAGCCAGAGAGGAGAGTTTTTCCACATGTTTTTTGTTTGTTTGGTGGGTTTTGTTTTGCTTTGTTTTTTGCTTTTTAGGGCTGCACTCACAGTATATGGAGGTTCCTAGGGGTCCGAGCCGAGTCTGCGACCTACATACAGCTTGCGGCAACACCAGATCACTGATCCACTGAGCACGGCCAGGGATCGCATGTGATACTAGTCAGATTCATTTCCCCCGCACCACAACGGGAACTCCTCCATGGTTTGATACTGGGACATAATTCAGTAGTTTTTGCCAGTTTTCCCATGCACTTCAAGGGTCAGTTTTTACCTTTTTCTTTCATATCTATTTTCACACCTATCATACTCTTATGTTCCAAGATTAATAATTAAGGGCTCAGAAGGTGAAATAACTTGCCCATGGGTACAAGGTAAGACTGCCTGACAACTATGATGTGGATGCTAGATCATCTTCCATAAGCTTCATTTCTCCCCATCCCAGCAACGCAGAACCTCAGGATAAAGGACAGAAAGGCCACAAAATGTCACTCTGGCCTCATCAAGTTTAGTTAAGACACAAATTCCAGATCCTCAGACAAATATGGCTTTCTACTTATAATCTCTCTTGAACTCTGAATGTAGCACTGTGATGAGGTTGTTTCTTGTTTTATTTTTCCTAGAAACAAAGCCCAGATGGGATCCTGATAAACGGTACTTGACAAAAACACAAAAGATGTGTTAAACTCTTAGGCTCGTACGGGCGTTTTAGTTTTGTTTTGTTTTTCCATATACCCACGGCATATGGAAGTCCTAAGCTACAGCTAGAGCAATGCCAGATCCTTGACCCATTGTGCCACAGCAGGAACTCCAGAGTTGCTATTATTTGAAATAATAACCCCAAATCAGATCACTACGATTGTGGAAAATAAAAATGTTATTCTTATATAAAATATAATTGTATCATTCCTATTTTCTAAAAGTTCTCAAAACTCCAATTAATGCAGCACTGCCTGTATTTAAGTCAACAAAATATTCATTTTAAAATAAAAATATGGTATATGTTTTAAGCTTCGTTTTACTCTATAATTAATCCAAAATATATGACGATTTTTAATGAGAAGAAAAAAACTTTGATGACATACTTCTAAGTATTTATTTTCCTTCATATTCATTTAAACTGTTGCTTTAGATATTTGGGGGTAATATGCATAGTAACCACCACTTATTATTATTAAGTATGAATTATTTTAGTAGTAAAAATAATTACTAAGAACATTAAGATAGTTTTACAGTTGATCCTTGAGCAATGAGGGTTTGGGCTACCAACTGGCTACACAGTCAGAAATTCCAGTATGGGAGTTCCCGTCGTGGCTCAGTGGTTAATGAATCCGACTAGGAACCATGAAGTTGCAGGTTCAATCCCTGGCCTTGCTCAGTGGGTTAAGGATCCGGTGAACTGTGGTGTAAGTCGCAGATGTGGCTCGCATCCTGCGTTGCTGTGGCTGTGGTGTAGGCCAGAGGCTATAGCTCCAATTAGACCCCTAGCCTGGAAACCTTCCTATGCGGAAAGGGCGGCCCTAGAAAAGGCAAAAAGACAAAAAAAAAAAAAATTCCAGTATGACATTGTAGTCTGCCCTCCTTATATAGGATTCTACATCTGTAGATTCAACCAACCCCAGATTCTGTAGTACTGTACTATGTATTTGGTGAAAAAAATCTGTGTATCAGTGAACCTGCACTCTTCAAACCCACGTTGTTCATGGTTCTACTGTATTTTCAACAATAGAAAAACCTTTTGATAATAAAGTTATAATCATCCAGGACCACGAAATAGAGATATTAAGTCTCAACTCTGATTTTATTTTTAATCCCATCTCTCTTATTTAAAAAATTTGAAATTAATCAAAATAGGTCCCCTAATGTTCTTAAACAGGTCAGAGAACATTTCAATTATTCTTTTTTCAAAGAGAATTAAGATCCATTACTGAACAAATTAATTAAATAGATCAACTATCAAGGCTCACTCAGGACTCATTTTAATCTACTTAAATAGCCTTAACTTCTGTTCTAAGCTGTAACAATACGATTACCTTCATGAGACATCTTTATTTTAAGCTCATTACTCTCACTAAAGATTTAAAAGGTGAACGCATTTTTGGCAAACAACCCAGTCTACTTACATGGAGAAATATTTTAGAAGTCAGAGCTTTGAACAAAGAAACCTGGCTTCTCTTCCCAATTCCATTTCTGACTCACCTCCTAATTTAGAGAAATCAACTGATCATTCTATGATTCTGTTTATCTTTATAAAACAGCAACACAAACCTCCAGCTGCCTCTCACTCAGCCAAGTAGGAAGGGAAGGGAGGAATGGAACAGGCATGAAAGAAAGTGATCAAAATCAGTATTAATCACTCATAAAAGGATATGTACTAGAAAATCCTAGAAAAAGATGTCATTATGATCACCTCAGAGCAAGATTCTTATGCTTTGGTATTACCACAAACCTTTATTTTATTTTTTATTTTTTTGTCTTTTTGCCTTTTCTAGGGTGGCTCCCGCGGCATATGGAGGTTCCCAGGCTAGGGGTCTAATCGGAGCTGCAGCCGCCAGCCTACACCAGAGCCACAGCAACGCAGGATCCGAACCACACCTGCGACCTACACCACAGCTCACGGCAATGCCGGATCCTTAACCCACTGAGCAAGGCCAGGGATTGAACCCGCAACCTCATGGTTCCTAGTCAGATTCGTTAACCACTGTGCCACGACGGGAACTCCTACCACAACCCTTTAGTAAACCCAAATAAACGCAAAGAAAGGGAAACGTTAACGATGAAAAGAACTCCCTCACAGAGAAACCTAAAGACCCTACAGCCCCAAATAGCTAGTTTCTTTTAAATTCATTTCAAAAATCTTAATTGTGGTAGACTAATAAAGAGGCACCAACTGCCTACATGGATAAGAGGATGTACTTAGGTTGTCTTTCCTTCTAAATCTGAGGTTGGTCATCCAAAAGAGAACAGCTGCTTTCAGCTCCAAAGATGACTTTTCCCAGAGGGCTCCCATCCTCCCCCAGGACCCATGCATTTAGCATCCTTCCTTTGCACTTCCCCAGAACCCAACAGAGCCCTCTTGCAGCTCATTCCATGATTACGTATCCCAACCAGATTGATTTTTTTTTGGGGGGTGGGGGCGCGCCTACAGCATGTAGATGTTCCCAGGCCAGGGATCGGACCCACACACAGCAGTCACCTGAACCACAGCAGCAGTAACGCGAGTTCTTAATCCACTGAGCCACAAGGAGACTCTGAGTCTGATGTTTCTTGACAGCAGAGAGTGAGTGGCCTTCATCTAGGTTACCTTCCACCTGGGACAGCTAGAAAAGCCCTCAAGATGATGTTTGACTGAATGAATGAATTTTGTAAAAAGGGGGTCTCTTTCAGGAAATAACACACCAGCAAAGGCATTACTGCGGCCAATTTAAAGCACATACGCCAAAGATATGTTATTTATTTCCAACGTATACACTAATAATAAAAATTAACCATCATTTCAAATGTAGTTTTAAAAATGGAAGATACTACAAGTCAATTCTCCAAGTCCATGCTTTTCTTTTCTGTGGAAAGGTTCATTTTACCATATATTAGATTCCAGACATAAGTGATATCATATGGTATTTGTCTTTCTCTTTCTGACTTATTTCACTTAGTATAAGAGTCTCTAGTTCCATCCCTGTTGCTTCAAGAGACATTACTTTGTTCTTTTTTTATAGCTGAATAGTATTTCATTGATGGAGCATGGTAGAGGGTAATGTGAGAAAAAGAATGTATATATGTATGTGTGACTAGGTCACCTCACTGTACAGTAGAAAACTGACAGAACACTGTAAACCAGCTCTAATAGAAAAAATAAAAATCACTTAAAATAAAAAATTAGAATTAAAATGGAAGATAATAAGAATCTCTCAAAGTCCTCTGGCTAAAATTAAAAATCAGTCTAGTATAATTAAGGTAACATTTATGTTTTTCTTTTCTTTTCTTTTCTTTTTTTGTCTTTTTGTCTCTTTAGGGCCACACCCTTGGCATATAGAGGTTCCCAGGCTAGGGGTCTAATCGAAGACCTTTGTCTTAGGACCAATAATATAAGAGTAAAATAAAATGTAGTAGAGCTTAGGAATGTGGGGGAAGACTAGACCAGAAACCCAGATTTTTTTTTTTTTAGGGCCACACCTGCGGCATATGGAAGTTCCCAGGCTAGGGGTTGAATCAGAGCTGCAGCTGCCAGTCTACACCACAGCCACAGCAATGCAGGATCCGAGCCAAGTCTGCAACCTACACCACACCTCACAGCAACACCAGATCCTTAACCCACTGAGTGAGGCCAGGGATTGAACCCGAGTCCTCATGGATGCTAGTCAGGTTCGTTAACCACTGAGCCACGATGGGAACGCCAACATTTCTCTCTTTTGATTACATGAGTTCATTGAAGGAAAAACTGGAAAAATCAGAAATGTGTAACAAAGGAAATTAAAAGTAAAGTATAATCCTCCTATCCAGAAAACTCTGCTAATGTGTTAGTATATTTAGTTTCAGCATTTTTTATGCATAATTTTCTTTTTTGGCATGTGGAAGTTCCTGGGCCAAGGACTGAACCCAAGCCACAGCAGTGACCATGCCAAGTTCTTAACCCCTAGTCTGCCAGGGAACTCCTCGTTCATAATTTTGAAAAAAACCTGCGAGCTTGCTGCTTAGTATCGCACATAGATACAGCCAAGAGCAGTTCCCTGTAGCATTACACATTCTTTGAAAACATGAATTTTAATAGCCATTTAGAATCCCAGTGTATAGATCTGTCATTATTGATTTAACCATTCTTCTGTTGTGTGACATTTAGAAAGCATATATTTCCATCATCACATGCATCTGGGAAAAAAAAAACCCACCACCCACTTTTAAGATATGAAGTCTCCGCTGGGAGAATCTCAAAACTTCAGAAGCAGAGAAGAGACATCTTTAGGAAATCTTGGAAAGAGCCCCAGAGGCCTACTTGGGTTTGGTCCTTCTCTAAGTTGTGTAAGTTCTCGGCTGTGGTTTCCATGTTAGCAAAACAGAAAAACACCATGGCCTTGTCTACTGTGAACGTGAAATGAGCGAAGGGGATGAATGTCTTGTGAAGCCTCCAAAACCCTATGTGAATTAAGGCTATTTATTACCAGGCTCATGAAGAGCAGAGGAACCTGGAATGCCCACTGTGGCTCAGCAGTCATGAATCCAACTAGTATTCATGAGGACGCGGTTTTGATCCCTGGCCCCGCACAGGTGGCTAAGGATCCGAGTTGCAATGAGCTGTGGTGTAGGTCGCAGATGAGGTTCAGATCCCGTGTTGCTGTGGCTGTGGCCTATGCGGCAGCTGCAGCTCCGATTTGACTCCTAGCCTGGTAACTTCCATGTGCCGCGGGTTCGCCCCTAAAAAGCCAATTTAAAAAAAAAAAAAAAAGCACGGAGTTCCTGTCCTGGCTCAGTGGTTAATGAATCTGACTAGGAACAATGAGGTTGCATGTTCGATCCCTGGCATAGCTCAGTGGGTTAAGGATCCAGCGTTGCCATGGGCTGTGATGTAGGTTGCAGATGCTGCTCGGATCCCACGTTGCTGTGGCTGTGATGTAGGCCGGTGGCTACAGCTCCGATTCAACCCCTAGCCTGGGAACCTCCATGTGCCAAGGGAGTGGACCTAGAAAAGGCAAAAAGAAAATAAAAAAAAAAAAAAAGAGAGGAACCTGCACACAGACCTGGATGTCGTCGACTACTGCTGAGGGTGTGAACAAGGTTCAAACTTCAGTGAACATCCATGACGCTAAACCCGTGTCATAACATGAGAAACAAGAAAGGATGCCTCTTGAATATCTGGTCTGGGTCTGGCTGGAGAGCCATTAGAAGGGCAGATGTTTGTAAGGCAAAAGAGAGTGACTGAATAAAAACAAAACCCCTCTTCCTCCCCAGACACTGGCAACAGCAAAATAACTGCTAATTTAAATGTTACAAAATAGGTGGCAAGGAGACTAGAAATCAAATTCGACTCATTTTAATGGAAGAAGAAGTCGGCAAGGAGGAAAAAAATATTTTCAACTATTTCCTTATTTTGCTATAATGTGAACATGATCTCATCCAAGATCCTCAGATAACACTCAGATTACTTCTTAAACATTTTTTTTTGACCATGCCCAAGGCATGTGGAAGTTCCCACATCAGAGATGGAACTTGCACCACAGCAGTGAGAAAGCTGGATCCATAACCCACTAGGCCACCAGGAAACTCCTAAATAAACATGAAAAGACCTAAAATGAAGATGGTATGGTTCTTACCATGAAGACTAAACACTCGACACTTAAAGATCCCTGTGTGGCATCAAAGAAGTAGCAACTGAATAAATGTTTGTGGCATAAATAAGTTAACAAGTTCTCTCTCCCTCCAGAAACTCAGGTGGTCATTACTGGGTTTCTATACACAAGAAACTAACCTTTCCAGAACTCCCACTTTTCATTCCTAACAAACATTTCTTTCTTTTTTTTTATTTTTCTTTTTGCTATTTGAGGGCTGCGCTTATGGTATATGGAGGTTCCCAGGCTAGGGGCTGAATCGGAGCTGCAGCCGCTGACCTACGCCAGAGCCACAGCAACTCAGGATCCGAGCCGCGTCTGCGACCTACACCACAGCTCACGGCAACGCTGGATCCTTAACCCACTGAGCGAGGCCAGGGATTGAACCCGCATCCTCATGGATCTTAGTCGGGTTCATTAATCACTGAGCCAGGAAGGGAACTCCCACCTAACAAACATTTTTTAAAAAATATGGCACAATTAAGAAGTTACCATTGTGGGAGAGTGGGTTAAAAATCCAACTGCAGCATGGTGGCGTGGGTTTGATCCCCTGCCCTGGTGCAGTGGGTTAAAGGATCTGGTGTTGCCTGTGTGGCTTGGATTCAATCCCTGGCCTTGGAATTTCCATATTCCACACGTGTGGCCATTTACATATGGTGTACATATGGTATGCCATATGTACATGCCACATATATATATATGCTACATATGCATATGGCACTATATATGCACAATTTATATATACATGGTGTGTGTGTGTGTGTATATATATATATATATATATATATATAAATACACACACATACATATATACATATAGAGAGAGTACAATTTGCACATATGTAGGGTACTATTAAGTCCAGAGGAAGGGAACTAAAAGAGCCATCCGATTCTGCCGGGTATCATTTTTGTCACAGTGTTATCAATATGCATGAGGTTCAGATTGCTGAATTGCAGAATCCTAAAAATTCTCACCTTTCTAGGAATGGGGTATATCTCGTGAGACTGGGGAGCCATGCATTTGCCATAAGAGTTCTGATCTAGAAAGTCTTTTTTTTTTTTTAAGTTTATGGCCGCACCCAAGGCATATGGAGGCATATGGAAGTTCCCAGACCAGGGACTGAATTCAAGCCACAGTTGCAACCTACACCACAGCTGCAGCAACACCAGATCCTTTAACCCACTGCACTGGGCCAGGGATCAAACCTGCACCTCCACAGTGACCCAAGCCACTGCAGTTGGATTCTTTTCCTTTTTTTTTTTTTTTTGTCTTTTTAGGGCTGCACCCAAGGCATATGGAAGTTCCCAGGCTAGCAGTTCAATCAGAGCTGCAGCTGCAAGCCTACACCACAGCCACAGCAAAGCCATCTGAGCAGCGTCTGCAACCTACACCACAGCTGACCGCAACACTGGATCCTTAGCCCACTGAGCGAGGCCAGGGATCGAATCTGCATCCTCATGGATACTAGTCAGGTTTGTTACTGCTGAGCCAGAACAGGAATTCCCCGCAGTTGGATTCTTAATCCATTGTGCCACAGTGGGAACTCCCTGATGTGGAAAGTCTTAAACTGGATAGAGGAGTGGAAAAAATCACAAATAAGCCCATGAGAGCAGCAGAGTCGTGGCAAGAAAAATAACATTGTAAATAAGCGTCCAGGAAGATGCTCATCCTAGCTTCATCGTCAAGTCAGGTCACCCCATTGACAGTGTGATCATCAGTGTGACCCATAAAAAAGGCTGACGCCACCTTGGAAGGGATGGGGTAGTAATGATATCATCTTGAGTCCCCTTAACATGGAGAAACCAACACGGCCAATTCTGAGTACCTCCCAGGACAGAAATACTGGAACTTTTCCTAAGGAAACTATCTAGTCTTATCAAGGGGTCCAAAGTCATGTCAACTAAGAAACAGGGACACGGGGACACACAGCATAGGACACCGGAGGGGAGAATTCTGGAGCCAAATCACAGTGACCTTTGGATTCTGCAAGAGGAAACATTCTTGCGATGGCACCAAGAAAGGAGAACTCAAACCAGGGGAGAATGAGTTCACTTTAGTAAAAGCAGCCATGGATCTTTTAACTGTTCAGGTTAAAATAGAAATGGCTAAGGGAGCGACTTGTCCCAGTGATAGCCACTGAGTACGCTCCACAGAGCAGGTGGCATCTATCTGGGAGGATGTCACATAAGGAATCCAAGGACCAGGGAGATGACCGGCTGACATCTCCCTTTAAGGTCCCTTCTCACCTCGATATTTTTCTTTCTCCAAGATTGGAAGAAAATACACAAGAAAAGAGGCATCTGTTCACCCTGGGGCTTAAAGGCACTCAAGAAAGGGGAACTTGTATATCGCCTTTCAGAAACGCGTTCTTCAGTGTTGAAACCTTTATCTGATGCTCACAATAAACCTGCCTCTATTTTTTTGTCTTCCAGGTTATTCAAATTAGAAGCAAGATGTTTTAAAAATAGGAACTAGTGATTTACAAAGAAAAACGAGCTAGACATTCGTAAAAAGTAATTTATTTCTCCTTAGACTAAGAGAGTATTAAAGATTCAACTTATCTGCTTTTTAAATTAAGAAGTGGAAACTTTCTGCAATAAGGGCAACATATAGGGAGAAAAACGTGTGCCTGATTTCATGGGATAGCCAGTGGAGGAGGATAAACAGGAAACAGGGTAAATGGAAATGATTAATGAATAATTCACTCTGACTTTAAATTCAGTTTTGACTGAAAATCAAGTCACTGGATTATGGGAGGTTTGTTATTTTGGAAGAAGTTAAAGATGATCATGTCAGCTTGAATATTAATAATCAAAACTAAGAATGCAATGTTGCATTAATAAGTAGTAGGAAGAAAGGCTGATAGCTCTTTTTAAGTTGAATAGAACGTTAAAGAAATCCAATTCAATTTTTTAAAGAATAGAAACCTCAATTTAAAGATCTGCAGTGGAGTTCTGTCGTGGCTGAGTGGTTAATGAATCTGACTAGGAACCATGAGGTTGCGGGTTCAATCCCTGGCCTTGCTCAGTGGGTTGAGGATCCAGCATTGCCATGAGCTGTGGCATAGGTTGCAGACACGGCTCAGATCCCTCATTGCTGTGGCTCTGGCGTAGGTCATCGGCTACAGCTCCAATTGGACCTCTAGCCTGGGAACTTCCATATGCCACGGGAGCAGCCCTAGAAAAGGCAAAAAGCCAAAAAAAAAAAAAAAAAAAGGATGTGCAGTGTTGGGGAGTTCCCATCAGGACTCAGCACAAACGAATCCTACTAGTATCCCTGAGGATGCTGGTACAATCCCTGGCCTCAATCATTGGGTTAAAGATCCAGCCTTGCCATGAGCTGTGGTGTAGGTCAAAGACGCAGCTCAGATCTGATTCGACTCCTAGCCCAGATTGCTTTGGCTGTGGTGTAGGCCAGCAGCTGCAGTTCTGATTCAACCCCTAGCCCAGGAATTTCCATATGCTGCAGGTGCAGCCCTAAAAATCTAAAAATAAAAAATAAATTAAGTGTTGGAGTTCCCACCATGGCTCAGGGGGTTAAGGACCTGATGTTGCCACTGTGAGGATACGAGTTCAATCCGTAGCCTCACTTGGGTAAGTTAAGGATTGGGTGTTGCCTCAAACTGTGGTATGGGTTGCAGATGTGGCTTGGATCTGGTGGTGCTGTGGCTGTGGCGTAGGCCGAAGCCACAGCTCCAATTTGACCCCTAGCCCATGAATTTCCATATGCCACAGGTGCAGCCATAGAAAGAAAAAAAAGGAGAAAGACTTGCTGTGTTTAAAATCCCTTCAGATCTAAAATTAAATGACTTTTTTTTGGCTCCGCAACATGTAGAAGTTCCCGGGCCAGGGATCGAACCCAAGGCACAGCAGTGACCCAAACCACTGCACTGACACTGTTGGATTCTTAACCTACTACACCACAGGGAACTCCTCAAGTTAAATGATTCTTTAACAATACCTGGGACAAAACAAACTTATTAGAAGAAAAATTTACATGAATCACAATAATCATTTTACAATTAAATCATATCAGCAGCTTTCATTTTTGGTCTGGCCTTAATGGTGAGGTCCTTTGGATGCATAGCTAGATCCTCTTCGGGATAAGCCAGGCCTTTTGCTCACGTTGTCCATCTTACAGGAAAATGGGAATTGACTATTAGCAACCTCAAACCATCCCGGCCATCCTGGACTACAAAGGAGAGACAAGATATTCTTAGGCTGTGCTCCAGAGAAACCCATTTCAGAGCTCTTTCTGAAATAGAATGGAACCTATTTAGTTCAGCCACAGAATTTTCACACCCACTGAGCTGTGTGAACCTCATGCTCTTCTTTAAAAAAAAAAATTTTTTTTTGATTAAATCTCATGCTATTCTTCATACCATGTGGGATCAGTCTTGAGAGAACCAGGAGCACTCAGTGTTCAACGCATGGTTTTCAAAAGAAATTATTCCCACTCCTCACTCATGGCTCCCTTCAGGACAGCTTCTGGGACCACTGTTCCACTTGAAGTTTCCACAGGACAATAATTCAATTAATTTAACTCCCCAAGGAAGCAGCTTTTTATACATTTTTATGAAGCTAAAAAAAGAAAAAAAAAAGCAAGCTGTTGGCATCATCTCCTTTTGCACTGGATTCTACAGCAGGGATGGGACTACAAACGCGCCCGTAATAACGTCTTCACACCTCTAGGGTTTTCATGTCCATGGTCTCCCAGGAAGGATTTGCAAATCCTGTATATTCTTCCAATGGCCAAAATCGAAAGGAAGGAGGACCCTCACATTTACACAGGCTCAGATGGGACAAGCAGTTCAGACACGCGTCTTCCATTTCCACAGCCCTTGGACATCATCCAAGAAAATGTATTCCAAACAGGCTTGTCGAGAGAGAAGAGAGTCACAGAAAGGAAACATCACCTTTTTATTTTTCTTTTTTTGTCTTTTTGCCATTTCCTGGGCTGCTCCTGCAGCATATGGAGATTCCTAGGCTAGGGGTCGAAGCGGAGCTGTAGCCGCCAGCCTACACCAGAGCCACAGAAACTTGGGATCTGAGCCGCGTCTGCAACCTACACCACAGCTCATGGCAATGCCAGATCCTTAACCCACTGAGCAAGGCCAGGGATCGAACCCGAAACCTCATGGTTCCTAGTCGGATTCGTTAACCACCGAGCCACGACGGAAACTCCGAAACATCACCTTTTATGAAGGGTATGAGGGTAAGAAGCTTGTTCTTAAGGCCTGGCAAATCTGTGTCTACAGAGAATCACCTCTGGAAAACCAGAGATTTATTCAACGAAACAAACAGGCAACACTGGAGCCCTCACTCACCCAAAGAGAAGAGCTTTGGTCATTGCATTAGTCAACGTCCCAGCAGGAAAACAGATGGCATGCTCAAGTGGGAGAATCTGAAAAAGAGTTTAATAAAGGAAGTGCCGACAGAGGTGTGGGCAGGCTCTAGGGAAACCACAAAAGAGAAGGCAAAAGCCTGGCTATCCTTAAGCCTGAAAGAGAGAAAAGAGGGGAGAAGTTTCCAGACTTGGGATACAGAAGGCTGAGAGTAGAGGACCCCCAGCAGACCTCTGGTTGAGGGTGAGAACTAAAATACTGCCTGCTAGGAGTCATGGCGCAGCAGAAATGAATCCAACTGGGAACCATGAGGTTGCAGGTTCGATCCCTGGCCTCGCTCAATGGGTTAAAGGATCCGGCATTGCCATGAACTGGGGTGTAGGTCACAGACTCGGCTTGGATCCTGCGTTGCTGTAGTTGTGATGTAGGCCAGCAGCTGTAGCTCTGATTCAACCCACTAGCCTGAGAACTTCCACATGCCGCAGATGCAGCCCCAAAAAAGCAATAAAATAAAATAAAATACTGTCTGCCACATTTTCTTTTCCAGCCAACTAGGGATATGGCCAGTCCTCAGTGCCACCACAAAGAGGGTGCCAGGGGAGTCAACATCTCCACTTTGCCCTTTCTCTGATCTGCTGGCACCTGGCACTGGCCAAACCCAACAGCAAGGGGCCAAGGGAGCTGGGATGTGGACTACATGGATCAGCCCCAGGGGTATGGTACAGAATAGAGAGGGAAGACTCGGGCTCTCTGGGTTCAAGAGAAGAAATCAAGCACGGGCTTCATAACTGGGAGATAGTCTAGATATTTGATAGGTTAATTTCAGTAGACCTCGATCTAAAAATGGTATAATGTCATCCCAGGGGCACCGTGTTCTGACTGCATTTTTCCTAAGAACACAAAGACTGAAAGGGAAATGAGCAGCCCTCTTTCAAGGCCAATGCCTGCATCACTGTGGACCAGGTCTTCCTGAGCCCAGGAGGGGAGGGAGGCAGGAGGCCACCCCCTCATTGAGGCTTCAAGAAGAAGCCCACAGACAGCCCCAAACCTCCAGAGGAGCCAAGCAACTTTAGGCAAAATAACATTGCACAGAAGGATGGCATGTCTCACAATAGCCAAGACATGGAAACAACCTAAATGTCCAACAACAGATGAATGGGTTAGGAAGGTGTGGTATATATACACAACGGAATACTACTCAGCCATAAAAAGAACAAAATAATGCCATTTGCAGAAACATGGATGGAACTAGAGACTCTCATACTAATTGAAGTTCATCAGAAAGAGAAAGACAAACACTATATGATATCACTTATATCTGAGATCTAATATACAGCACAAATGAACCTTTCTACAGAAAAGAAACAAACTCATGGACATGGAAAACAGACTTGTGGTTGCCAAGGGGGAGGAGGAGGGGAAAGGAGTGGGTTAGACTGGGAGTTGGGGGTTAGTAGGTGCAAACTATTGCATTTGGAGTGGATAAGCAATGAGATCTTGCTGCATAGCACAGGGAACTATATCTAGTCACTTATGATGGAACATGATGGAGGATAATGTGAGAAAAATAATATATATATATATGTATGACTGAGTCACTTTGCTGTACAGCAGAAAATGACAGAACACTGTAAATCAACTACAATAGAAAAAATAAAAATCTTTAAAAAAAAGGACAGCCCTTCTAAAGTGAGCAGCAGAGCAGGTGAGGGTTGCCATGGCAGCCAAAGTAAGATCATCTTTCACCTTCTGCTTTCAGATGGGACCTATAGGAAGCTGGGATGGAAGAGCAAAGAGGAAGAGAGGAAAATCCAGCCAAGAAGGGTCTGGGTTACTCAAGAGAGTCTAGTAAGAAAGGAAAGCCAGACTGGAAAGCTGCCTGGGGAGGGGTGGGGTGTGGAGAGCTGCTTAGAACTCCAGACAGGGCGCAGGAGGCAGGTGACCCTCCCTCTAATAAGATTAAAAGATAACATCCGATTGCTTATAAGGTCTTTTTAATGCAGCTGGAAAGGCAGGAGGAAGGGAAAGATAAATATCCCTATCTCGGTGCCCAGCATACACTATGCCATTTTTTCCCCCTCAAATTCAGCTAACTGTTCATGTCACTTCCACACTAAAAATCTCCCATAACTCCCTGAGATCTAGCAAATTCAAGAAAAAGAGTCCTTCTGCCCAGCAAACCTGGACACCTGCAAGAAGATGACGGATGTCCTTCTGTCCAGAAGTACGTACACCCTCATCAGTGTGAGAAAAGAGTCAGAGCGCCGACTGACTGTTGATAATGGCAATAGAACAGCAGCAGCAAGGGCCAGCCATTCCTGAGGGTTCCTTAGTTCTGGGCGCTTCATCTGTATAGAACGAATCAACAGCTGGGCAGCCCTGAGTGCCTGACTCAAGCTTTCCTCACTTCTAGGCCTTTGTGCTGATCGCTGGCTCATCCCTGAAGCCAGCCCTGGGACCACTGCCTTTACACCCCAAGATAAGCCCCACCTGCGTAAGAGACACCCCCCCCACCAACCCCCATCATGCCGTGTCTATACCTCTCATGATGCATACTTTGCTGCACCTCTTGTAAAATAAAATTCATATTTTATGGCAAGACAAGAAAAACTTAAACATAAAAAATTCTCCTCTGCCTTTTGGCCTTCTCTCTCCCGAACCCTGCATTGTGTATCTGCATTATACGCGGACCAAACCTCCCCCATCAGCGGGAAAACCTGCTCAGCCATCAAGAGAAACATCCTCCCGGCACCAAGGAGATGACTCCTTAAAGAAAACATCCTGGAGTTCCTGTCATGGCTCAGTGGTAACGAACCGGACTAGTATCCATGACGATGTTGGTTCGATCCCTGGCCTTGCTTAGTGGGTTAAAGACCTGGTGCTGTCATAAGCTACAGTGTAGGTTGCAGATGCAGCTTGGATCTGGTGTTGCTATGGCTGTGGTGTAGGCCAGCAGCTGTGGCTCCGATTTGATGGCTAGTCTGGGAACTTCCATATGCTGCAGGTGCAGCCCTAAAAAAAAGAAAAAAAAACCGACAATATTCCTTCTTGATCAGGTTGGGGGGGGGTCACATGACCCACCATGATGATGCTTAGATCTGGATTGTATAAACTGTCAATAACACATCTTTTTTTTTTTTTTTGGTTTGTGTATCATGACTTTTATTTTCTAGCTACTAACTGTACCTCAGAAAAATCACCATACGGTTTGGAATAGTGACAGCCAACATGATTGAAATGGTCAGGATGGCAGTTAATCGTTGCACGTCCCTGGAAAGTATGATGGTGGAATGTGTAATAACATGGAGCTGCTTCACCCACAACCCACTTCCAGTAAGGACTTATTCCCCTGGCTGCTGGGAGTCCTGTCCGCAGATTGGTCTTAGCTCTCAGCCCTTTCCCAGAAAGTTTCAGCTGCTAAAAGCAGCTCTGATTCAGCCCACACCTTCCCAGAGGTGGCCCATATTCCATGACTGATCAGAGTAGTGGTATCAAGGTCATCCATTCAGCTCAACTGGGGATGACTCTGATGGACCCTTTCAGTGCTGGAGCTTGTCTTTATCTGGTACCCAGGCTCTGGGTACCAACTTCTCTTACATCATAGGAACTTGTATCCCTTTCTTTCCCATGTGATTTTTAACCAGCCCAGACCTTGAAAACAAAAACAAAAACACATACTCCAACTTCTCCTTCTATATAACGAATAAGATGTCATTAGATGCCCAGCCTTCTGTCTCAAAAAGCTTATATAACTGTACTTGACTTCTAACAGGAGGAATAGTTCTCAGAGTTTTCTGAGATGCCCCTCCTGGGTTCCAATTCTCAAATTTGGCTCAAATAAAATTTCCCATTTCTTTCTTAGATGGACTGATTAATTTTTCATTGACACTCTCCTTGTACTTTTTTAAATTCTTAGCTTCCATGCCATGTTGAGGGCTTAGGCTGTGTCTTTTCTGCCAGGAGAACCCCTGTTACTGCTAAAGATCTTACCCCTTGGAAGGTAACCTCTGGCATTTCTTGAATTGAATGGAATTCAAGGTCTGCCTTCGATTCTCAGCTCCCCAACAAACTCGCCGCCTCCCCCCCACCCCCGAACACTCGCCGCCTGATTGTGGATGAGTTACTAAACCTCTCTGTGTTCTGTGTCCTCACCCCTAAAGTAGGGATAACAGAAGTGCCTACATCTTAGAGTGCTGTTTTGTTTTGTTTTGTTTTGCGTTTGTCCTTTTGCCTTTTCTGGGGCCGCTCCCACAGCATATGGAGGTTCCCAGGCTAGGGGTCGAATTGGAGCTGTAGCCACCAGCCTACGCCAGAGTCACAGCAATGCCAGATCCGAGCTGTGTCTGTGACCTACACCACGGCTCACGGCAACGCCGGATCCTTAACCCACTGAGTGAGGCCAGGGATCAAACCCTCAACCTCATGGTTCCTAGTCGGATTCGTTAACCACTGAGCCACGACGGGAACTCCTTAGAGTGCTGTTTTGAGGATTTAGCAGCTAATGCAATAAGGCATTTAGAACAATGGACTTAGTGATTGCTCAATACATGTTAACTGTTACCAGTATTGGCCATCTTAGGTCCCTCACATGACATAAAATCTCTTCCTCTCTTTCCTAGAGTCATCGGTCTTTTTACACACAGAGACGCAGAGGGAAAAGTAAAGCATAGGTTTTGGGGTTGGTCTGTTGGGTCTGAATCCTGGCACTGTCACTTCCTGGCTACGTGACCTTGGACGTGTTACTGACCATCTCTGAGCAGTGTGGGTGCAACATGTGGGCCATCCTGGCACCAACTTCATAGGGTTGTTGTATGAATTAAAGGAACTCTGAAGACAGACCTGGAGTCTACTGAGCACGAGTTGCAGGGGGCAGGGGTGGAAGACCACCGTGGGTGGCAGCTGAGCCCTGCCGCCTGGGTCTGAACCCTCCTTCCACAACCATTTGCCTTTGTGATCTTAGGCAAATTAGTTTCACTCGCTAAGCCTCCGTTTCCAGGGCCATAAATCAGGATGAGGGAGAGGCCCAATAATGAGATCATCGTGGTCATGGATTTGGTCCAGAGTCCTGCAGCTGTAATCACTCAGGAGATGTTAGCACTCGCTGATCACTGACTGGCACTTGTTAATTTCACAGTCATTGCACCTTTATCTCCTTCTCTGTACTCAGATAACTGTTCACTTTCCAAAAAATATATTTTATGTTAGGTTCAGGGTTTGACATGATTTCAGGACCAAGAATTTTCCTTCAGTTGCCCAGCACATGAACTTGGCTTCCTAACACATGTTCCCTGCTTGAGACTGAAGTTTTGTCATTCTCTTTCCTTTGAGCACCGGGGTCCAACGTGGAGAAAAAAATCCCATCAGTGCTTAAGCAGAGGCTCTGGGATCCTTCCCAGGAAGGTCCTCTCCTCCCCCATGGCTCCCCCAACACCAGCAGAGCCCCCCCCAACCCTGGCAGGACCACCCAGTGACTCCTTTCCACCTCCTGTCTGCACATGTGTTGTTACAGACAACATTTGGCAAAGCAAACCCATTTATTGATGTTTTTACATCTCCTCCCATATGGCGAGCACCCCTGTTTCTTCCTGTAATGGCCTGCACCCAGCACGGCTCCTGGTCCACGGCGCTGGCAAGACCAAGGCAACAGAATACCACTACCTCTCCCCAGAGCTACTGAGGTTCTCTCTCCTCCTCCCCCGACCCCATCTCCCTGGCTCTCTCCTCCTAATAGATGTCACAGAACCTTGCTCATCTTTGATGATGCTTTCTCAACTGAGTGACTTGGTAAATCTCAGATTTTCATTGTCTCCTGCTGTGTTAATTCCAGGCAGATGAGGGTTCTCCCTCTCCCTTACTAGTCACTGCTGGTGCAATTCACCAGTGCACTCTTGATCTGAAAGTAAGTCACTGCCCTGACGGCTTCAGGTCACTTTTTAAATCCTTCCCCCCTTTTATTTATTTTTTTAATTGTTGGAAGGGGGTGCACCCACAGCATATGGAGAGTTCCCAGGCTAGGGGTCAAATCAGAGCTATAGCTGCCCGCCTACACTACAGCCACAGCAACGCCAGATCCAAGCCACAACTATGACCCACACTGCAGCTCAGAGCAACACCAGATCTTTAACCCATGGAGCAGGGCCAGGGATTGAACCTGCATCCTCATGGATACTAGCTGGGTTCATTACCGCTGAGCCACAAGGGGAACTCCCTTCCCCTTTTTTAATACCCTGCAGTTGAAGACGTTTTCTCTCTCTCCCTTTCCCCCTCTTTTCCTCCCCTTCCTTCTCCCTCCCCATCTCTCTTTCTTTCAAGTTTACAATCACAGTGTCTATGGGGGGCCTGAAGGAGCAAATGTTGGATTGGACTCGTGCCTTGCGAGCTGGAGCACAACCCCTCCTCTCTAGATGGAGCCACCAGCCCGCAGCCCATTCAGCTGACTGAGAAGCTGACCCAGGCTGGGCAGTTTTCCTTCACATTGTCAGAAAGTCATACTTTGGATGATCCATAATGAGGTGCTCACTTCTGGTGCCACGTGTTGTTTACAAGAAAGGGCTGACCTAGATTCCAGCTTCAAAAAAAACAAGCCGAAACCTTTATTAAAGGACTTTCTGGACGGCTGTGATTGGGACCGGTTGCTCTGAGGCGCCAAGTCAGCTCATCGCCCATTCTTCCGGCAGTGGATCAGAGGCCAGGCTCATGAGGATGGAACCTGGGTGGTGGGATGGTTTCTGGGGAAGATGTCCAGAGGGTTGAGCGAGGGAGCCTGAGCCAGTGCAGGAATCAAGCAGCAGCAGCCACATGGGCTTAATCACTAATATACCTTTTAAGACCCGGTGACAACCTTTCCTGGCCTCTACACTGCCTTCCTCCAATGACCACGTGGAAATGAAGTGGGAGGAGGATGTATGTGTATCATCTTTGTATTGGACCGAAAGAGCAAATGGAAACACTTCTAATTCTAATGAACTGAAACCATTGTGGTAGACGCCATGGGAACCAAGATGGCAGCTTCACCACCACAGCCTGCAGGCTCCCGACAAGGACAACCAGCGCTGTGTGAGGGGCCCGCCTAAGGTCATTCCAACACGTCACTGGAAGCTCTTTACATCAGAGGAGAAAACCAGGGCCCCTTCACCTTCCTGCTTGTCCAACCAATCCCAGCACCATTCCCTATGCTTAACAGGAAAAGCAGGCAATGAGATGGAAGCTTCTGGTTAAGAGGTCATGGCCCAGTGCTCATCATTGGATTCCTAAAGCCTGATTCGGGACCTGGAACGGGGCAGTAGGAAAGATGAGAAACGGTATTGCAGGTTAGCCTGTCTTTTTGAGAGACTTACTGTTGTTTTTCCCTTTAAAGTAGCTACGTCATGATGCTATCTTACAGGTGACAGTGTGTGTCCCATAGCAGATGCTCAAAAAGATTTGTCACATAAAATCTAGACAACTGTCTTTTTTCCTTCTTTCCACCAGTTCACTTTCATCTTCTCTATTTTCTATATTTCTTAAATTTTTTTCCTCCTTCCAAAACAGAATCTAATCAGTCTTTTCCCTTCTAGTGTATAAATACCAAAAAATGAGGCATTTAAAAACGTAATCAGGAGTTCCCGTCATGACACAGTGGGAATGAATCTGACTAGGAACCATGAGGTTGCGGGTTTGATCCCTGGCCTCGCTCAGTGGGTTAAGGATCCGGTGTTGCTGTGAGCTGTGGTGTAGGCCACAGACACGGCTTGGATCTGGCGTTGCTGTGGCTATGGTGTGGGCCGACAGCTACAGCTCCTAGCCTGTGAACCTCCATATGCCGCAGGTGCAATCCTAAAAAAAGACAAAAAGACCAATAAATAAATAAACTAATTAATTAAATAAAAAATCAAAACGTCATCAGTGTGTGGCTATGAGAAAGGGACCTGGGAGGTGCATAACATGAGAGGGAAAAAGCAAGTCTGACTGACCACATCAGCATGTTCTGTCTGCCCTTGGCTTCAACAGGGGGACAGTGAAGTCTGGTACAACACAGAAAAGCTCCGTCTTTGTCCCCTCCTTCTTGGTGTGTCACCCCTGATATAAGGATGTTGGCATCGATTCCTTCAGAGTATTCTTCCAGCCTATTAAAATCTGTGTAATGGGTCTGAAGTACAGAGCATTTGTTATTTTATATATTTCAGACAGAAATGTCAGAAATATGTCTATGATTTAAAAAAAAGAGAGAGAGAAAGGGGTAAGCATATAGATATGAAGAGAGAGATCTACCATGTTAAAGAGACTGGCAAGAAATAAAGCCTGACGGTAGCTGAAGTACCACGGGAAGGAGGAGGTGCGCTAAGAAATGAGCCCAGGAGTTCCTGTGCGGCTCTAGCAGGAACTAGTATCCATGAGGATGCAGGTTCGATCCCTGCCCTTGATCAGCAGATTAAGGATCCAGCGTTGCCATGAGTAGTGGTGTAGGTCAAAGACATGGCTCAGATCTGGCGTTGCTGTGGCTGTGGTGTGGGCCAGCAGCTCTAGCTCCGATTCGACCCTTAGCCTGGGAACTTCCATGTGCCGCAGGTGCGGCCCTTAAAGAAAAAGGAAAAGAAAGAGCCGTGAGCCCAGAGGGAAAGCAGGAGGCCAGACAGAGAGAACCTCAGAGGCCACGAAGACCTAGCTTTCTCCTCTGAGATGACAAGCCGTTGAAGGATTTTGAATAGAGGAGTTTCACGAACCGACTTATGTTTTTAAAAGGATTTTTCTCTGGCTGCTTATTTGGGGAAGAGATCATAAGGTCAAAGACAGGAAGAGAGAGCCAATTAGGAAAGGACTGGCAGCGATTCAGGCAGGAGATGATGGTGAGAAAGATCAGAGAGGTGGCAGTTGGAAGAGCAAAAAGCAACGGAATTCAGGATTTTTTTTGGGGGGGGTGTCTTTTTAGGGCTGCACCCATCGCATGTGGAGGTTCCCAGGCTAGGGATCGAATCGGAGCTGCAGCTGCTGACCTACACTCCAGTTACGGCCATAGCAACATTGGATCCAAGCCTGGTCTGTGACCTACACCACAGCTCATAGCAATGTGGGATCCTTAGCCCACTGAGCGGGGCCAGGGATTGAACCTGTGTCCTCATGGATACTAGTCGGCTTTGTTACCACTGAGCCGCAATGGGAACTCCAGGATTCAGGATGCTTTTAATGTGCAAGGTGGACTGGAGAGGGAACAGGGGAGGATTTGAGGCTAATGCCAAGGTTTGGGCCTGAGTCCTTAAAAACAGGAAGCTGCCATTTTGGAGAAGACTTTGGGAAGCGTGGTTCAGGACAGATGAAGCTGAAGATGCCTACTCTTCATCTAAGTGATGAGCAGTTGGTGTTAGGAGTCCAGAGTTTAGAGAAGAAGGCTGTGTCACAGATGATACTTAAAGCCATAGGACTGGATGAGAGTACAGCGAGAGAAGAGGTCTGAGGTCTGAGCCCTGGACCACAGCTGCATCTCAGAAGAAGAGCAAAGGGAGCATCTCCTGGCTGTGTCATAAGGATGCAATGAGGTAATACACACAAAGCACTTTCCATAGTGCTGGGAACCTCTGGCAACAATCAACAACCACGCACCCCTCTTCCCCCCCTGCACCCTCCAGGGGAGCCCCCATCCCACCTCCCTGGGACCTGGACCTGGGGAAATTCTTATTGTTCAGAAAGGAGGCTGAGAGGGAAAAGAAAATCTTGTTTTCCCCAAGAAGGTTATAGAGGGGAAAGCGCTCTGGCTTATTTTATCCAACCTGGAATTCTGAACATTTTCCCACAGTAACACAAACAGTTTCTAAGGTCTCTCAAACCGGAAATCCAGTACTTTATCGCAAGTACATCATGTATATAATAGCCTTCTGGGCTAGCCTGGGGACTTGATGGTAATTTACGATGTTTCTCTGAGCAAATGCCTTCACATTTTAAGCCACTCAATAGGAACCTCTCTGTCTAAGGCAGCAGATTGCCTCCTTACATATATATGGGAGTTCCCGTTGTGTCTCAGCAGTAAGGAACCCGACTAATATCCATGAGGATGTGGATTCGATCCCTGGCCTTGCTTGGTGGGTTAAGGACCCAGTGCTGCCGTGAGCTGTGGAGTAGGTCACAGAGGCAGCTGGGATCCCGATTTGCTGTGGCTGTGGGGAGGCCAGCAGCTGCAGCTCCCATTTGACCTCTAGCCTGGGAACTTCCATATGCTGCAGGTGCAGCCCCCAAAAGACGAAAGCAAACAAACAAAAAATACATATATAAATTCTAAAGATGGATGTATCGTCCTTCCGTTACGTCCAACTAGCTACATTTTAGGTACCCAACCAAGGCTAACCATGTCCAGTGACAGTCCCTTGGCAGCTCCTGTGGCAGTTTAATCCTTATCCTAGCTCCCTGCCACTCTTCTCCGCCTCACTTCCCATCGCTCAGCCAGGCAACAAATAGGTTATTGAGAATATTTTAACTTCAAGATAACTTCCCCATCAAACTGCATTTCTCCATCACAGTCCTTTTCTTGCTGCACTGTAATTGTTGGAATGGCCTCTTTCCCAATTAACTCTGCCAACGCTGGGCTATATCTCTCTTGTTCACACGGTATTTCCAGAGCTCAGCATCATACCTGATACCCAGAAGAGACTCACTAGACCTTTCTAAAGGAAAGAGGAAAATCAAAACTCAAGCTTGAAGCTTGGTCCCAACCCATTCTGTGACATACTCGTCTCCTTGAAACAAGGAATGCAGAAGGATGTAACAAGGGAGGCAAACCAATCACTCTGAGAAGGGGGTTCAGGAACGCTGGGCTTTTTCAGGCTTTTTTTTTTTTTGACTTTTTAGGGCCCCACCTGAGTCATACGGAAGCTCCCAGGGTAGGGGTCAAATCAGAGTTACAGCTGCCAGCCTACACTATAGCCACACAAACAGGGGATCTGAGCCATGTCTGCGACCTGCACCACTGCTCACAGCAACGCCAGATACTTAACCCACTGAGTGGGGCCAGGGATCAAACCTATGTCCACACGGATGTTAGTCAGGTTCATGACTGCTGAGCCACGATGGGAACTCCTTGGGCTGCTTCTGAAATAACAAGACAAGGGGACTTGCCGTTCCCACTGTGGCTAAGGGACAACGAACCCGACTAGTATTCATGAGGATGTGGGTTTGAGCCCTGGCCTTGCTCAGTGGGTCAAGGATCCGGTGTTGCCATGAGCTGTGGTGTAGGTCACAGACTCAGATCGGATCTGGTGTTGCTGAGGCTTTGGCTACAGGTGCAGCCCTAAAAAGCAAAAAAAAAAAAAAAAAAAAAAAAAAGGCAAAAAAAAAGAAAGGGGGACTTGTCCCCAGCATAGAGCTACTCAGGGTGGCTTGTGGAAACCTAGAGAGAGGGAAACCCTCCGTAGGACCAGCCTCAGGGTTGCCTCAGAGTGCCCAGCTGACGTTTCCGGTCTCCAGGATTCCAGATGGTTGTGCTTTTTTGCTTAAAAGACAATGCAGTTTCCCAGACTCCATAGCCCCGAACTCTTAGGAGTCCTGTTTTAGGACAGGTTGATTAGTTATTTGCATGGACATGTCTCTGTCCCTGCAAGTCATCTTTAGAATGTACATGTACATTTAGGTGCTTGCCTGTTAAGAGGCAAACTCATAAAGCAGACTCAAGCTTTCCTCGTTCCTTTGGCTCTAAATAATGTCTTCTGGTACACTGCTTAATTGTCCATGATTGATTATGACCCTCCTCTATAGCTTCTCCATAGTAAGGATTTGTTTTTAGATTTTTTTTTTTGAAGTATAGTTGATTTACTAGGTTGTCATATATTGACGAAATACATATTTATATATATTTATAAATATATATAGAGAGAATATATATAGAGAAATATATACATTTATTATATATAGAGAGATAGGTAGATGCATATCTATGTACATACATATAAGTACATATCCTTTTTCAGATCTTTTGCCATTATAAATTATTACAACATACTGAATAGAGTTCCCTGTGCTATACAGTAGGTTCTTGTCACTTACCTCTTTCATATATAGTTGTGTGTATCTATTAATCCCAAACTCCTAATTTATCACTCCCCCTTTCCCCTTTGGTCACTATAAGTTTGTTTTCTACACCTGTAAGAATACCAAGGATTATATTACACATACATACACGCACAATTCTATCTCAATACCCAGCATACAACAGGCATTCAATAAATGTCTAGTGAACTGAACTGTGTAACTGGCTGCCTAGGCTATTTTTTCTTCTCATTATTCTTTTTTTTTCTTTTTTTTTTTTTTTGCTTTTTAGGGCTGCACCTGTGGCATATGGAGGTTCCCAGGCTAGGGGTCAATTCAGAGCTGTAGCTGCTGGCCTATGCCACAGCCACAGCAACGAAGGATCCGAGACACATCTGTGACCAACACCACAGCTCACAGCAACATTGGACCCTTAACCCACTGAGTGAGGCTGGGGATCAAACCTGCAACCTCATGGTTGCTAGTCAGATTCGTTTCCACTGCACCACAGTGGGAACTCCTCATTATTCTTTTTAGTAATAAACTATAATTTATAAGTCACCAATCAATCACACCTCAGGATTCTAATGGGCTGAACACTGTCACATCACCACCAAGATTCAAAGGTTAATAACAACAGAATATAAAGCACGTCAATAGCGGTACTGATGCAGAAGAGGTGCAGCCAGGCTGTGGTATCAGATGTATCTTCACAGATGAAACCACATGCTATTATCCAAAACCAACGTGGAATTTTTTTTAAAATGATACCTATCAGATCAATCATTGGATTTTTTTTTTGTCTTTTTGGCTTTTCTAGGGCCGCTCCCATGGCATATGGAGGTTCCCAGGCTAGGGGTCTAATAGGAGTTGTAGCCACCTGCCTACGCCAGAGCCACAGCAACGCGGGATCCAAGCCACGTCTGCGACCCACACCACAGCTCACGGCAACGCCAGATCCTTAACCCACTGAGCGAGGCCAGGGATCGAACCTGTAAGCTCATGGTTCCTAGTTGGATTCGTTAGCCACGGCGCCATGACGGGAACTCCATTCATCAAAATATTTTTATAGTGGATAATGAAAGCCTGCTGGTTACCATTTTAGGTTTGAATAATTTATTTAAAAGATCCATGAGGATTAAACCATTTTCTTCTGTCATTTCATCGTTTTAAGCACTCTTGACATAATTCATCATGAAAAGATAAAGCATGAATTTACAAAACACAGAAATGATACTTTTAACTTTTGAGCATGACATAGAACTTGCATATCCCTCCTTTAAAGTTGTGCATTGAGAATCCGCAATGTGCCAACTTAGCCTCTTAGATGACTGATTCTGAGTTAGACAGAAAAACCCACTTCTGAGCAGCTGGCAAAGGAGGACATAAAATTACACTTTCGCAGGGACGCATGGGTCAGGGATGGAGGGAGCAGTGAGGTGAGTGGCAGAACAGGTGGACAGGTGGTGCTGGGGACTCAGAGGAGGAAGGGCTCCAGCTGGAGGGCAAAGCTGGGAAGAGATGCCAGTGCAGGCAGGGCTGCAGAAGAGCTGGTGAGGAAGCAGCAGACGTTTAGAGGGAGGGCAGTGGGGTTGGGGGGGTCCATTCCAGGCTGAAGAACGATTTTAGGCAAAGGCATGGAGGACGGAGGAAGGAGCTCTCTGGGGAGAGTGTTTAGAAAACTACAGGTGTCCAGAGTGACACATGGGGTGAGGCAGGGTGAGGCCGTACTGTCCTCAGGCACCTTTCCAAGATGTCATTCTGCTTCAAGGAGCTAAGGAGTGAAAGCCAGGGCGGGAGGAGTGCTACCGAAGCAGCAGACCACGATCGTCAGAAATTCATTCTACCAAGATTCTCCATCAACCGGGTTCTGCAAGAAATAAGTACGATGGACTGAACTGTGTCCCGCCCCTCCCCAAATTCATATGTTGATGCCCCAAGCCCCACTTTGTATTTGGACAGGGAGTCTTTAGGGAGTAATTAAGGGTAACTGAGGGGAGCTCCCAGGTGGCTCAGCGGTTAAGGACCTGGTGCTGTCACTGCTGCGGATCAGGTCATGCTGTGAGTGTGGCCAAAGGAAAAAAAAGGTAACTCGAAGAAAAAAAGGGTAATTGAGGCTAGAAGTGTGTGCGCCAGAGACCCATAGGATTGTTGGTCTCCTGAGAAAAGGAAAAGATGTCGAAATCTCTCTCTGTCTCTCTGTCTCTCTGTCCCTTGCTCCACATACAAGTTCTCAGAGGTCACGGGGGGACACAGCAAGCAGACACTTGTCTACAAGGCACGAAAAGAGTCCTTCCCCAGAATGAAGCAGCTGGCACCTGGACCTTGGACCTGTCAGCCTTCAGAACTTTGAGAAACAAATTTCTGTTGTTTAAGCCACTGTCACTGGTACTTGGTTACAGCAGCCTGAGCTGAATCAGACAGTAAGTGATGGCAGGTTTGAAAAGTGAGAAAGTGGCGGAGATGGACAAGGAGGAGCATCTGGAGAAAAGCCTCCTCACAGAGATGGCGGGGGGGGGGGGGGGGGGGGGGGGGGGGCAGGGTGTTCAGCAAGGAAGCGCAGTCACTGGCATCTGGGCCACATGAAAGGTGAAAGTCTGGAGAAGCTGAAGACTAAGAAATCACTTTGGCTTCCAGATTGGGGGATTCCTTCAAGAGAGCAGTACGGGAGTTCCCGTTGTGGTGCAGCGGAAACGAATCTGACCAGGATCCATGACGACGCAGGTTCGATCCTTGGCCTGGCTCAGTGGGTTAAGGATCTGGCATTGCCGTGAGCTGTAGTGTAGGTCGCAGATGAGGCTGGGATTCCGTGTTGCTGTGGCTCTGGCGTAGGCAGGCAGCTGCAGCTCCGATTCAACCCCTAGCCTGGGACCCTCCATATGCCGCAGGTGTGGCCCTAAAAAGACCCAAAAAAAACCCAAAAAAACAAAACAAAAACAAAAACAAAACAACAACAACAACAAAAGAGCAGTTACAAAAAAAGAGGAGCAAGAGAAGCTGAGCAGGATTAAGGAGTGCTTCGCTGTGAAGAACACAGGCAGCAGCAGGTCAGTAGGTGTAAACCTTCTTTTAAGAACTGACATGCAAATAAAATCCCTTAAGTTAAAAAATAAAAATAAAAAAAGAAATGAAAAAAAAAAGAACTTATATGCAAAGCCTGATGGCATTCTTGGGAGAAAGTTAAGGCTTATTTTTCTCTAGATAAACATACCTGTCTTATGGTTTCAGCACTCACTTTTTTTTTCTTTTTTTTCTTTTTGTAAGGCAGGGGATTCTTTTAGGCAGCACTGGGGATTTTTAAGGATATGCTGAAGTGTTTTGTGACACTGTTCCATTTTCTGACAAATACTAGATTAAAAAGATGTTGCTGTTTCTCTGCCCAAGAATCTCCCAGAAGCTTAGGAAATGTTTCCTTTCAGCCCAGGTAAATATCTGAAGACCTTTTAATTCATCATGGAGGATGTTACAGCCATTTTCAGAAAATCCTTGGAAAGCCCTGCCAACCATCGTCCTTTGAAGCTGAGTCACCTCAAAAGGTGCCTGAGAATACAGTTCAGCCCTTGACTTCAGCACCTTGCCCTGAGCACCGAGCACCAAGAACCCATCAACCCCCAAGCAGGTTCACTGTAAATACTTCTTTTTACCTCTGCTTCAGTCCATGTTCCAATAGGGAGTGGTCCCATCCAACCACAGAGTGAACAAGGGTTTGGACCCACGTTTCATTCCTAGCACCTGGCACACATCTTAGAGGGAGCTCAGGAACCCCCTGGAAACAAGGTTGGGGAGGGGAGGCCATTCTGCACATGACCGAGGATGTTTTCTCAAGACTCTATTAGCTAAGGAGGGGAGAAACCCTATAACTCCTGCAACTCGTACAGCAGAAGTCAAGGTTAAGCATGGACAGGACACCACTGATACACCATTGTGCCCATTTCAAAAACACTCCCTGGGAGTTCCCTAGGAACCATGAGGTTGCGGGTTCAAACCCTGGCTTGCTCAGTGGGTTAAGGGCCCAGAGTTGGCCGTGAGCTGTGGTGTAGGCTGCAGGTTTGGCTGGGTTCCAGCGTTGCTGTGGCTCTGGCATAGGCCGGTGGCTACAGCTCTGATTGGACACCTAGCCTGGGAACCTCCATATGCCGAGGGAGCAGCTCTAGAAAAGGCAAAGAGACAAAAAAAAACAAAAACAAAAAAAGAAACCCAAAAAACAAAAACGAAAACAGTCCCTGCAGCATGCCTCTGTCACTTAAGAGCTATGTTCTGCCCAGGATGATCGATTGCTTGACAACCAAGACTAGTGGATTTTTTTTAAACTTCAAGCAGGCAGTGGATTGTTAAGTGTATTGAGGTGGCGGGTAGGGTTGGGGGTGGGCTGAGAGTGCTTTTTCTTTTTTTTCTTTCTAGAGCTGCACTCACGGTATATGGAAGTTCCCAGGCTAGGGGTCGAATCAGAGTTGTAGCTGCCAGCCACAGCCACAGCCACAGCAGCGCAGGATCAGAGCCTTGTCTGCAACCTACACCACAGCTCACGGCAACACCGGATCCTTAACCCACTGAGTGAGGCCAGGGATCGAACCAGCATCCTCATGGATACTAGCTGGACTTGTTACCGCTGAGCCACAACGGGAACTTCCTGGGAGTGCTTTTGGGAGAAGATGAGAGCCATCTATCTGGAAACAACCTAAATGTCCACTGACAGATGAATGGATTAAGAAGATGTGGTATACATATACAATGGAATACTACTCAACCATAAAAAGATAACTATTGCCATTTGCAACAACATGGATGGAACTAGAGATTCTCATACTAAGTGAAGCTAGAAAGAAAAAAGACAAATACCACAGGATATCACTTATCTGTGGAATCTAAACTATGGCACAAATGATCCTACCTACAGAACAAAACAGATCAGGGCCAAAGAGAACAGACTTGTGGTCCCCAGGGGAAGGCGAAGCAGGAGGGAGTGGGAAGGATGGGCAGTTTTGGATTTTTGGATTCAAACTATTATATTTGGAATGGATGGGCAATGGGGCTGTATTATACAAGGCAGAGAACTGCATGTGATTGGGTCACTTTGCCATATAACAGAAACAGAAGAAATGCTGTGAATCAACTACACTTACATTTTAAAGAAAAGATTAAAAGGGAGAAAAAAAAGAAAGGAGATGAGAGCAGGTCGATGAGAGACGAGCTGATCTCCTCCTCACCTGGCCAATGTCATCCACTAAAGGGAAGAGAAGGATGATTTTTTGAGAGCTCACATGCTTACATCTCTTTGAACAGCCAGAACCACCTTAATCCGATATCCTTTAGTTATTACAGCTTTGAATTTATTTGGCCAGAATCACCTCTCTGCCCCCACTCTGGTTGGTTTCCATCGTGACATGGAAAGGGAGTGGCTGAAATGCTATACTTTGCAGCATCTGCTGCTCCTGCTCCTGTGCAGAGCGGAACGGCGACTTGATCCTATGAGCTAATACTGGACGTCAGGAGCTATGTTTGTTCATTCAACAAAGAAATATTGTGGGTCTATCATGTGCTGACCAAAAGCAAAATGAGCATCCATGGTCTCTTGCTGTCATGGTTCTCAGAGTCAAATGGGGATGGCATGAGTCACCCAAAACGGTCTTCTTTCTCTTTTATCTTTTCAGCGTTTGTCTAACAGGTATTCTCAGGAACTCCTT
This sequence comes from Phacochoerus africanus, assembly GCF_016906955.1. Lineage (NCBI taxonomy): Eukaryota > Metazoa > Chordata > Mammalia > Artiodactyla > Suidae > Phacochoerus > Phacochoerus africanus. The sequence goes on from NC_062552.1 coordinate 42,448,035, forward strand.
TTCAAAGTTCAAAAAAAAAGAGGAGGCCTGAAGATGGGCTGGAGAACAGAGAGTAGAACGTGGAAAAGTGTTGGTAGGTAGTGCTGAAAATAATAATGCTTTTCACGTGTCATCATCAAAGCTATTATGCAGTTTGACCCTCCTCACAACCTTATGACATCAGAGAATGTTATTCTAATTCCCATTTTGCAGAATAGAAAACTGAGGCTCAGAGACAGTCAATGATCTGTCCAAGGTCTCACAGCTAGAACAGCATCATCAGGACCAAAAGGAAGAGCCCTGGAAACTTGATCTATTGTTCCCTCCATCTCACCAGGCCAAAAATCAGGAGGAAAAAAAAACAAGGACCACCAAACAATATTTTTTGTTGTACACTGGCAGGCATGAAGTAAAACAAATGATCCATAAAGCTTAGGAAACAGTGTTTTGGCAAGGAGAAAGTGACCCAGTGAATATTAATAATAACATAATCAGAATGCCATCAACAGTCATGCAATCAAGCCCCAAGGTCCAATAATACTTCTTGAAAGTTTGTCATGTGCAAGACGTTTAGACATGGTGGACACGATGGTGAATCCCAAAGCTTGGTGCCAGTCTTCAGAGACTGCAAGGATCCTGGAAGCGGAAGGTTCTCTGGCTCGTGCTCCTTACTTTGCCCAAATTATGCACTCAGTAATTACCTGTTGACTGAGGGGTCATTACAGGCCATTGTGCCACCGATGGTAAGAAAGTAACAAAGAGGAAGATGGCAAAAGAAAGTCTTGGCTAGGAGTTCCCGTCGTGGCACAGTGGTTAACGAATCCAACTAGGAACCAGGAGGTTTCGGGTTCAATCCCTGACCTTGCCCAGTGGGTTAAGGATCCGGCGTTGCCGTGAGCTGTGGTGTAGGTTGCAGACGCGGCTCAGATCCCGCGTTGCTGTGGCTCTGGTGTAGGCTTGGCAGCTACAGCTCCGATTAGACCTCTAGCCTGGGAACCTCCATATGCTGCAGGAGCGGCCCAAGAAATGGCAAAAAGACAAAAAAAAAAAAAAAAGAAAGAAAAGAAAGAAAGTCTTGGCTACAGTAAGTGCTCAGAAGTATCTCCAAGCTCATAGAATCTTCTCTCCCCTCGCCCCCAACTCTGAAACTTAATGATACAAGGACTCTATGGATTCCTAATGGTCTATTTACCAGACATAAAATCAAAAATGGGAAAGCAGGGGCCAAAAGTCTTGAGTATTTGTGGGTCTTCTCTAGGATAAAATTATTGGTGAGCCCTTGAAGGCTCAACTCATAAAAATGATAAAATCAAGTCCATACCATTTCTGTGAGATACATATAAAAGTGAGTATCAAATAGTGTTAAAAAACTAAAAGCACTAGCGCCCTCCTGCCTGGCTTTGAGTTCCAGCCCAGCCATTTATTAGCTATTCGACCTTGGGCAAGTCCTTTAACCACTTTGTGCCTCAGTTTCCCCATCTGTCAACTGTGGTGAAGATACTATGACAATCAAATGGCATGTTATGGGTAAAAGTCTTCAAAGAAAGCCTTGCACATAACAGGAGCTAGAAAAGTGTTACCGAAAAGAGATTTGCCAGTTAACACACTCAGAGCCATGACAAAATGTAAAAATAAGGTAAAGTTAACGATTCCTGCGAAACCCGGGCTCTCCTTTTCTCCCCACAGTCAGCTGAAGACTTGGCTGGGATTCAGGATCCATGCATCTTGCCATCCTTAGGATGGAAGGACCCTTACAGAAAGTAGTACGGTTAAAAATAACCCTGGAGAAAGGAATGGGCACAGCTCCTCTCTTAAAATGGCTAACTTTAAACATATGGAAATGTTGGATGAGTTCTGGGTTCAAGCTCTTGCAAATGATGTCCTGAAAAGCTATGGAATACCTCTATCGTCAGAGATGCCAAAAGAATTTCCATCGCTCCTGCCTAAGAACAGCCCTGCATTTAAACATTAAAAAATAATAAAAACCAGCGGTCACTCTCATCCGCAAAAGACAAGCTCTAAGGATGCTATAATGATCTGTAGCAGAGACCAGAACATACAAAGGATGAAAGAGCTGGCAGGAACTTTGGTGATCATTTTGCAAAAGTCCTTAATGACATCAACTAAGGAGGTTAAAGGGAAGCAGAGAAGGTACTGTCTCGGACGGGGAAATCATAGCCAACCCAGAACAAAAGCCCAGCAGCTCTGATTTCACTTTGCACGCTGCAGTATACTTTCTACGCCATTCTGTTGGTCAGGGAACAATAACAGCAATAGCACTAAAAACAACAACAAACACTCATCGGGCACTTTGATGTATCTGACATTCTTCTACACATTTGACCAAAATAGGGGAACTTGGAGTTCCCTGGTGGCCTAGCGGTTTAGGCTTTGGCATTGTCACTGCTGTGGTGCGGATTTGATCCTCAGCCCAGGTACTCGTCTATGCCAAGGGCATGGTCAAAAAAATAATAAAAATAAAATAAAATAGGAAACTTTATTACAATTTTATTCTTATTTATTTATTTTTAGCTTTTCATGGCTGCACCTGTGGCACATGGAAGTTCCCAGGCTAGGGGTCTATAATCGGTTGGAAATGTAGCTGCAGACCTACATCACAAGCCACAGCAACTCAGGATCCAAGCCAGGCTTGCGACCTACACCACAGCTCACAGCAATACCAGATCCTTAACCCACTGAGCAAGGCCAGGGATCGAACCTACGTCTTCACCGATACGAGTCGGATTCATTTCTGCTGCATCACAGTGGGAACTTCTAAAATTTTAAATAAAAGGAGGACAGGGAATTGTACACAGAAAAAAAAAAAAAAAAGCTCCCTCGTTTGAAGGCTACTCAAGGTTGACTGTGCTTTTAATTAGGCTTTACCTCCTGGCTTCCTTGACCTTAGCCTGCATATGCACATGCTATAAAATTATCTTCTCTATCAAAACTCATTGTCCTCAGGGAGTTCCCACTGTGGCTCAGCAGTAACGAACCCGATTAGTGAGGATAAAGGGTTCGATCCCTGGCCTTGCTCAGTGGGTTAAGGATCTGGTTGCTGTGAGCTGCAGTGTAGGTTGTGGACAGGGCTCAGCTCTCACATAGTTGTGACTGTGGTGTAGGCCAGCAGCTACAGCTCTGATGTGACCCCTAGCCTGGGAACTTCTGTATGAAGCAGGTGTGGACTTTACAAAATCAAAACAAAAGAAAACAAAAAACCTCACTGACCTCTATTCCAATGCTCCAAAATCATACCAGGAATTCATCAGAAGCAATAATAGAGCACGAAGGATAATTTACACTGTCGTATGTTACCTCCTCTCTGAGTGTCTGCATTTAACAGGACTTTCTTTTTTTTTTTTTTAACCCAAAAAAGTAGCTGATGCAGTCATTTTGGACAGACTCAGAAATCTTTCAAATTAGAAGCCTTTAAAATCCCATTACATTGTCCTTATCTTGTCTGCCTATGTGGGGCTGGTACAATGTCCTAGCAAAGATTTACAAATCTTTGTGTTGGCGATGAGATAATGATTGTAAACCATGAGTGATGTGGATACACCACTGTCAGCCATCAGAGTCAGAACAAAGAGTGACAAAGACTCCAAAGGCACCTAGATGGACAGGGCCAGTTCCAGGGGAACCACAGCAAAGGAGAGTTTCTCCCAAGGTCAGACCTTAACCTTCTATTTTCAGGTTGGCTGGAGGACACCATTTTCAAGTTGAAAGGCAATGTCAATGCCTTATCCCTAAAAAACAGTCTTGGGCAGGCCAGACCCTCCAGTGGGTGGAGGAGCATCTTTTGTTTGTCTTTTTGTCTTTTGGGGGCCACACCTGTGGCATAGAGAAGTTCCCAGGCTAGGGGTCTAATCAGAGCTGTAGCCACTGGCCTACACCACAACCATAGCAACGCCAGATCCAAGCCACGTCTGAGACGTACACCACAGCTCACAGCAACGCCAGATCCTTAACCCACTGAGCAAGGCCAGGAATAGAACCCTCATCCTCATGGATACTAGTCAGTTTCGTTAACCACTGAGCCACGATGGGAACTCCTGGAGGAGCATTATTGTTTGTTTGTTTGTTCATTTGTTTTTGTTTTTTTGCCATTTCTTGGGCTGCTCCCACGGCATATGGAGGTTCCCAGGCTAGGGGTCGAATCAGAGCTGTAGCTGCTGGCCTACACCACAGCCACAGAAACGCGGGATCTGAGCCGCATCTGCAACCTACACCAACAGCTCACAGCAACGCCGGATCCTTAACCCACTAAGCGAGTCCGGGGATTGAACCTGCAACCTCATGGTTCCTAGTTGGATTCGTTAACCACTGCGCCACGATGGGAACTTGGAGGAGCATTTTTTGAGGGCAAAGTTTTCATCATGCAGAAGAATTCAGTTTGCTCAGATCTGAAAAATGTACAACCTCTTTTCTTTAGGAAAAAAAATCACCCTCCCAATCGCCTTGTGATGATACTCAAACATGTACCAAGAAAAGGCTAAGTTCTTATCATTCCAAATCCTCTAAAACCATCAAACTGCAGCTAAATGGATCTAACCAAATCCAAATGAATTTTTTTTTAATCTTTTTTGGGGCTGAACCCATGGCATATGGAAGTTCCCAGGCTAAGGGTCAAATCAGAGCTGCAGATTCTGGCCTATGCCATGGCTCTCAGCAGTGCTGGATCCTTAACCCACTGAGCAAGGCCAGGGATGGAACCTGAGTCCTCATGGATATTAGTCAGATTTGTTACTGCTGAGTCACGACAGGAACTCCCTAAATCTTAAAATCAATCCCATTCAACCTGACAACATTGACTTCATACTCAGATGCTGATCTTTTGCTAAATGTGACTCTCCACGCTGATTATGACTCTGGCATCCAAAACCGCAAGACAGGTGTTTGCAGTTCAGAATATTCCCACCACCCACCTTGCAGTGTGACCCCTCTCCCCCTTTTCTGCATTCACTGCAAAATTGAGCATTACTGGGCCATCCTGTGGCCCTCCCTTAAGGCAAATGGCATAAGAAGCCCAACAGTCACTGCCATGAGCCCATGGCACCTGAAGCAGTATGGCACCAACCGAACTGTAAAAAAAAAAAAAAAAGCACAAATTCAGGCACCCAAATCAGGTGGCGATATTATTCATTGTAAGGTGGTCATCTAGACGATTCAGAACATGCTGAGATTATTTCAGATGATCACTGAAGAGAAAAAAAACCCCACAAAATTTAAATGTTACCATACAGAAATCCTATGTCCCGCTCCCATGAATGTCCCTGGGGGTCACACTTGCACAGGGGTGGTGGGCAAGAGAGGCAAAGAGAATACTGGTGAGTTCCTGGCTCCACCACCTCTTGCCTGTAAGACCTTAGACAAGTTATCCAACATCCCTGAGCCTCCGTCTCCTCGTCTAGATAAAGAGGGATAAAAACCAGAACACATCTCCTAGGGTTGTTGAGAGGTCTAGGTGGGGTAACACATGGGAGATGCTTGGCCCCATGCCTGGTGCTTCACAGGTGTGCAAAAAACAGCCCCAGTCCTTCCTGCTCGGTTGCTTTATTCCCAGTTCCACAAAAAGAGGGAAGGATGCACTGTCAAACCCAAAGAGAAGCCTCTCGAAATAACCGGAGTTGGAGGCAGAAGCCTTTCATGTGACTGCCTGTGGGAAGTTCAGACATTGTGACCAATCCTACTTGTGTATATTATACAGATGGGGCACTAGATCCTATTGGGAGAAGAGAGGCCTTCTGACACCAAGGGGAGGGAGACAAGCTGATGTCACAGTTACTTCTTTTTACAGTTAGCAATTGTGTTAGGAGGAGAAAGGCTTTAAAAACCTTTGAGGGTAGGAGTTCCCCTGGTGGCTCAGCAGATTAAGAACCCAACATAGTATCCATGAGGATGCAGGTGCGATCCCTGGCCCTGCTAGTGGGTGAAGGATCTAACATTGCCAAAAGCTGCGGTGTAGGTCGCAGAGTAGCTCACATCCTGCACTGCTGTGGCTGTGATGTAGGCCAGCAGCTGCAGCTCTGATTTGACCCCTAGCTCGGGAATCTGGGAATAGAAATGTTACCATATGCCTAAAACAGAAAGAAAGAAACATTTGAAGGTGTTAAATCATCAATCTTGTGATTCTGATTATTTTCTTTCTTTCTTTATTTCTTTCTTTATTTATTTGTCTATTTGCCTTTTCTAGGGCTGCTCCCTCGGCATATGGAGGTTCCCAGGCTAGGGGGCAAATTGGAGCTGTAGCCACCGGCCTACACCACAGCCACAGCAACGCGGGATCTGAGCCGCATCTGCAATCTACACCACAGCTCATGGCAATGCCGGATCCTTAACCCACTGAGCAAGGCCAGGGATCGAACCTGCAATCTCATGGTTCCTAGTCGGACTCATTAACCACTGAGCCACGACGGGAACTCCTGATTCTGATTTCTTTAGAGTAGAGAGTGATGGGTTTATCACACAGGGAGCTGCCGTATGCAAGCCATTAATTCTGGGGGAGGTCACAAAATGGTCTTCACTCTCAGAGCACAGACCATCCAGAGGAGGGACAGGAAAACAAAGAGCAAGCTTACATCTCTTGGACTCCAGTTTCACTAAAGACAGGGGCTATGTATGCTCTACGGGTTTGTATACCCCAATGGCCAGCACAACACCTGGTGCATAGTAGGGGTGAATGAATGGATGAATGAATGAGTGAATAAGCTATAAAGGTTACACTATGTAGGTGCCATAAATAACAGAATCAGGAGTTCCCGTCGTGGCGCAGTGGTTAACAAATCCGACTAGGAACCATGAGGTTGCAGGTTCGGTCCCTGCCCTTGCTCAGTGGGTTAAGGATCCGGCGTTGCCGTGAGCTGTGGTGTAGGTTGCAGACGCGGCTCGGATCCCGCGTTGCTGTGGCTCTGGTGTAGGCCGGTGGCTACAGCTCGGATTCAACCCCTAGCCTGGGAACCTCCATGTGCCACGGGAGCGGCCCAAGAAATAGCAACAACAACAATAACAACAACAACAAAAAGACAAAAAAAAAAAATAACAGAATCAGAAAAATAAAAGAGTGACGGCTCTCTTGAGGGCTCAGGGATTGAGGAAATCTGAAAAAGACAGAACTTGAAGGGTAGGGGACAAAACCTGCCCAAAGTATCTCTTTGGCATGGAGACTATTTCTGGCTAGAAGAAGGCCCCAAAGACTCAGGAAGAAACACTGACCTTCTCTTAATTGTCCAAAGAATCTAGATAGAGGACCTATTATAGGAACCAGTTGTCACTAGAAATGCCTGCAAAGAATGCAGGCTAAGTGTGGTGAGGAAACGCTTAAAGATGCGAGTGTACGCTGTTTCTTTGAGTCCACGTGGCCCAGCAAACAGTTGTTTATGGAACATTTGCTTTTCCATCTTTATGGGCATTGCCTTCCTCCACTTTTTGGGGTGTTTTTTTTTTAATTTAATTTTTTATTTATTGGCTTAAACTGTGGCATGTGGAAGTTCCCAGGTGAGGGATCATCAAACCTGCGCCACAGCAGCAACCCAAAGCTGTAGCAGTGACCATGCCAGAACCTTCACCTGCTGTGCCACAAGGGAACTCCTCTGCCTTCCTCCGTTTTGAAGTCCCAAACCACTTCCCCCAACCTTCTCCTTTTTTCTTTAGCTTCACTTGAAGGTGAGGGTTTCAGCCAACTTGGCGAGTGAGTCAGTTTTCCTGAGTCTCTCAGGTACACATGCTATTAAACCTTTGCTTGATCTTCTCCTGTTAATCTGTTCCGCGTCCATTTAATTCTTAGACCAGTCCGAAAAACCTAGAGGGGTAGGGGAAAGTTTCTTCCTCCCTGACAGAAGAAAGACTAGAACTTTAAGAAGCAGAGATCAGAGAAGCTCCAGTTATAATTACATACAGTTGCCGTGTGCTCTAAATAGGTCTCAGAGTAAAACAGTTCTTATTCTGATGATTATAGGTTTTTTGGGGGTTTTTTTGTTTTTGTTTTTTTTGCTTTTTAGAGCTGAATCTGTGGCACATGGAAGTTCCCAGGCTAGGGGTCCAATTGGAGCTGCAGGTGCTGGCCTACACCACAGCCACAGCAACGCAGGTCCTACACTACAGCTCACAGCAACACCGGATCCTTAATCCACTGAGCGAGGCCAGGGATCCAACCGGCAACCTCACGGTTACTGGCTGGATTCGCTGCTGCCGCGCCACAACGGAAACTGTCTAGCATTTCTATAACATCTGGTATCTGTAAATTGTGTGCAGTTGCCTTTTAGTTTGGTATTTATTACAGGGGCATTTGATTTATTGATAAACAACTTGGCAGTTCATTATTTATTAGAATAGGAAGCTGAAGAAATACTATCTGGTCTCTGGCAGTCATGGCTCAATTATTACTATTGGTCTCCTGGGATTCTCTAATCAGTCGCCATAAAAAAGTCAATTTGCAATTAGGAAAAGAAATGTGTATATTTGGCAGCATTTACATTGATATGATTGACAACAGGCAGGCCTGACAGCAACTCTCAACGCAAGAAGAATAAGCTTATCATGGCATCAGCATATTGTCTTTAAAAAAAAAAACCACCACTGATCCTAGGATGAGAAAGAAGTGTGGGATGGGTTGGTTTTGGCAATGACTGGGATACTATGAAGGCTGCACACAAATGTCTCCATAGCAGAAACCCCCAAAGGAACAAGGAATATTGTTTCATTGATACTCTGGAACATCACTAAAAGGACTGACTTATCAAAAGAGGAATAACTGGGAGCTCCTGCTGCCGTGCAATGGGACAGCACCAGGATGCAGGTTCGATTCCCAGCCGGACACAGTGAGTTAAAGGATCTGCCATAGGTCCAACTGCGGCTCAGATCTGATCCCTGGCCTGGGAACTCCGTTTGCTGTGGGGTGGCCAGAAAAAGGGAGGGGGGGGACAATGAAAACCGAATTAAAAAACATCTGGCAAAGAAAACCATTATCTCAGAGATGATCGCTCACCAAACGAGATAATGAACTTTTTGTACTAGATGCTCATAAACCTGGGTGACCTCAAATGACTACCAGGTTCTTTTTTTTTTTTTTTAATATTAACAATATCACCCTTTAGCTAAGTGTTTATGTTCTGTATCAGCTGAACCACACTCCTCTTTTGTGCAGGAGAATGATTATATTTCATCTATGTGTTTTTCAGTTTTTTGGAAGTGAGAAGTATTATTTTAGGTTTTTGAAGGCTTGGGGTCAGTGAAACAAAGGTGTCTGAGAAGAAGAATGGGGACAGATCCTAAAGGGAAAGTCCCCGAACAGAGTCAGAGGGAGGGTTCTGCCCTGATCTGGAAAGGGAATAATTGAAAGAGAGCGCCTGGGTGATGGAGGGTGAAGCAGGAAGGCTGCCGTCATGATCATTTGGGAAATGCACCCCATCAGGCCGCCAAATACATTGAAAACAGCCCCACACACCAGTTAGGTAAACATCTCTAACATTTCTTATTCGTTGGATCTTCTTTCCTTTAAGATATGCCCTTGAGGAGTTCCCGTCGTGGCGCAGCGGAAGCAAATCTGACTAGGAACCATGAGGTTGTGGGTTTGATCCCTGGCCTCGCTCAGTGGGTTAAGGATCTGGCGTTGCCGTGAGCTGTGGTGAGGTTGAAGATGCGGCCTGGATCTGGCATAGCTGAGGCTGTGGTGTAGGCCAGTAGCAACAGTTTCGATTAGACCCCTAGCTTGGGAACCTCCATATGCCACAGGCGCAGCCCTATAAAGAAAAAAGATAAAAAAAAAAAACAAAAAAAAAGTCCTTGAAATTCATACTGCCATAAAACCTGCTAGGATTGGTTTTCACGACTATCCATTAGGGTATTTCTAATTTTGTTCGGGTAAAACAAGCTTCTCAGAGTATCACACCTTGCCTTGAATTGTAAGACAATAACCAGGTCTGGTTGTGAGGACATCGTAAAGGTTGATTTGGATGAGGTTAAATGAAAGGTGAGAGGCACTGAAAATGTGGTATATGCTTGGACCTTCTCACCCAAGGCAAAGCCTTTGTGATAAATACAATTAAAGGTTATATTCCTTTTCCTTTTCCTTTTCTTTTCTTTTCTTTTCTTCTCTTTTCTTTTCTTTTTAGGGTGTACTTGCAACATACGGAGGTTCCCAGGCTAGGGGTCCAATAGGAGCTGTAGCCGCCAGCCTACACCACAGCCACAGCGACACGGGATCTGAGCCGCGTCTTCGACCTACACCACTGCTCATGGCACTGCCGGATCCTTAACCCACTGAGCGAGGCCAGGGATTGAACCTGCATCCTCATGGATACTATTCAGATGCATTTCCCCTGCGCCAAGACGGGAATTCTTAAAGGTAAGATTTCAAAAGCCATTTTAAAGAATAACACTAGAAGACTCAAGAGGCACCGCAACATGTGGCAATTTCCACAGCTGGAGACTTCAAAGGCCATTTCATGAACAATACGTATGTATGAGAAACAATATCTCCCACGGGTGCTCTTGCCTGTGGCCTCCAGGGAGTTGCTGAGGTTCATACAAACGAGCTTGAAGGAGCAGAGCCCACCAGGCAATCCATGCATGTGGCTTCTGCTCCAGGGCTGCTGTGGCCTGTCCTCCATCCCTCGTAAGCTGTTCATAATTCCACTAGCACATAACTGAGCCTACCTAGAGCCACCCTGAATGCCATCATGTCCTTGGTTTCCAGCTTCCTGGAAAGCCTCCAAGAAGTGGTTGTGGGTTTGAATCAAAGCAATTTGGATGCAGGGGAGCCTAGGGGAGCTTTTCAGGTTTATCATTGATTTTGTCTCCACCTGGCACCACCTTTCTAAATCAGGCTGCGAAAATGTCCCTGACCTTCCAGAATAACACTGGACCTCTGGGTGTGGCTAGAAACCAGAACAGGAAGGAGATCCTTTCTCCCCATCCTTGACAGCTCAGGGGGCTGAAACCGAAGCAAGGTCCAGGCTGTAAGCCAAGAATCCCCACGGATACACATTACTGTACAGAAAATAGATAAACAATAAGGACCTGCTATGTGGCACAGGGACATACATTCAATATCTTGTAACTACCTACAGTGAAAAAGAATCTGAAAAAGAATATCCATGTGTGTTTGCCTGTGTATGTGTATAACTGAATCACCCTGCACCTGAAACTAACACGACGTTGTAAATTTATACGTCAATTGAAAAAAAAAAAAAAAATTCCCTACGGGGTCTCCGTGAACTGTGGCACTTAGACACAAGGTCAGAAGGTTTGCTTTCAGGTTTGCCTTGAAAATCTGACCAAGCAAATATTTCAATCCAGCGCTTCACCTAAATGTCACCTGGTCAAATTTTGAAGTTTAATGCTAGACAACAGCTGTGTGGAACAGAGATCACCAAGAGACAGAAAAATAAGGGGGGGGGGAGAAAGGATACCAAATAAACCCTTTAAGATATGTCAGTAGCTGAATATCCTCTTTGACCAAATTCTAACCTTCTTAAAAATGGTTGTTTGTACATCATAAAAAAAAAAAAATCAAACAAATATCATTAATGCTCGCGGGGGGGGGAATTAACATATTCATGAATGAGCACTTTGCTTGCACTTGTCAAGGCTGAGACTTTGCTCTTGAACAAGTGAAATTTTGTTTGAAGTACCATTAATTTATCTGAATTTACCATCCTCTATTTCAAAATTCATATGCTACCTCTCATCAAATAAAGAATTCCTTTCCAGACAAAATGATTAAACCTCAGAAGTGAAGTACAAATTGGACTTTGATTTCTCCTGGCCAGACCCCATGACTTGGCTTCTATCTTTAATAGCTACAGAAGTCAAAATAAAACATAAACTATATTAGTTTAGCCTGTCTTTCCGATAATTTTATGGGGGGAAAGAATTTAAATTGGCTGTTTACTTCAATAAAGTGGTCAATATAAATAACGTGGTTGATGGCAGACTAAGAGTGAATTCAAGGGCTTTTTTGGGAATGACTAATTTGATTAGCCATCAAATTAAAATCCCAGAATAATAAACTTTTTTGTGACTTTCAAGAAGATTCCAGGAGTTCCCATCGTGGCTCAGTGGTTAACAAATCCGACTAGGAACCATGAGGTTGCAGGTTCAAACCCTGGCCTTGCTCAGTGGGTTAAGGATCCAGCGTTGCCATGAGGTGTGGTGTAGGTTGCAGACATGGCTTGGATCCCTCGTTGCTGTGTCTGTGGTGTAGGCCAGGGGCTACAGCTCTGATTAGACCCCTAGCCTGGGAACCTCCATATGCTGAGGGAGCGGCCCTAGAAAAGACAAAAAGCCAAGAAGCCAAAAAAAAAAAAAAAAAGATTCCAACTGATTATTCTACTCTGCACTGTATCTTAATCTCTTGGGAGGTGAAAAATGTCATACCTGTCTGGAGCTGGCCCCAAAGGCCCTGCCAACAGTGGAAGGGGAACCAGTCAAAACTAAGGAAAGCAACCACTGAACCAAAGCAAACAGGCATGCATATGTGTTGTTAATTTTTCAGAACCTGAAAGGCAGACTGAAGGAGTCCTCATTTAAGCAGAGGTGGTTGTTTTATCCTATTTAGCTTTGTCAGCTTCAGTAGCTCAACAAGCCACACACATCCATATGCCAGGCCCCTGATCACAGAACCATCAGGAAAGAAGCCAATCCACTGAAGTCGACTCTCCTACGAACACTCAAGCATGTGAAATCTACCAGAGCCTGACCCACCCATCCTCAACACCCACCAAAAAAGTCCAATATCCCTGAAGCACTGGTTCAGCGGGGGTGGGGGGTGGGGGGGTCATCTTTGGGAAGCAAGATAACCGCCATCACTTATCTTCACCAGGAAGTGTGCTTGGGAGTTCCCTTTGTGGTTTGTGGCTCAGCAGTTAACAAACCCGACAAGGATCCATGAGGATGTGGGTTCGATTCCTGGCTTTGCTCGGTGGGTTAAGGATTGGGCATTCCTGTGAATTATGGCGTGGATCACAGACATGGCTTGGATCCCATGTTGCTGTGGCTGTGGCACAGGCCAGCAGCTGTAGCTTCGATTCGAGCCCTAGTCCAGGAACTTCCATATGCCTTGAGCGCGGCCCTTAAAAAAAGCCAAAAAAAAAAAAGTGTGCTTCTAATCAGGGCAGAGGTGAGAACAAATTCTCCCTTGCCTGCGGGAATGTTACAAAGTACAACCTTCTGGAAAAACAATTAATCACAAGGTCAGGAGACAGAGAAAGTCTTGAGAAGGTCCCTATGTTTGAGCCAATAATTCCACTGCTAACAATCTAGCCCGAGAAAGTGATCCAAAATATAGAGAAAAAATTATGACCAAAGATGGTTATTAAAGTATATTTACGGTATTTGGGGTAATTTGGAACCATCTAAATGTTAGAGGGGAGAAGGTAAATGAATCTGGTAACGCCACACACGAGAATGTCATATGGCAACTGAAAACCATGATCAGAGACACTGTTGACTTGACCTCGAAAAGTTACTTAAAACGTTTGATCAAATGCACGGATCCAGACACCATACACAGTACGACTTCCGCAAAAATATGCATATCAAACAGACCGAAAAGAAATACACCAAAACGTGAACAGTAATTATCATTTGCTTATGATATGTGTGATTTTAACTTTCTCTTGTTCTACTAGCCTGTTTTACGAAAACTTTACAGAAAGCACATGTTTTAAAAAAAGAAAACATTAAAAAAAAAATCAGGGCAGGGGGTGCCTGTTCGCCTGTTGAGTGGGCAGACTGAAACAGACCCAGGGAAATATTTCTGTCCTTCTGAAGGAGATTCCATGTCCTACCTGTCGCTCACACTTGATGGAAACCCTGGTGCTGCCCTCCGCATCATGCCTGTGCCTCCCGTGATCCTGTCTTTGACTTTCAGCCTTCCCTGTTTATCCTGAAACACCCTTCTGGCATTTATCTCTTCTCTGTAAACCATGTTCTCCACCCCCCTTCGCCAGCAGGACCTAGTTCCATGGCCTGGTCCGTTTCCTTCTGGTCTAGCCTGGTTGAGTCTTGGTACTGACAACAAGCAAATTACCTTTGAAAGAAACAGGCATGATAACATGAGTTATCAAAGAATAGGGCAAGGAAACACAGCTTTCATAATGCCTTCTAGAAAAGCACTTTCTATACAGTGGGCTTCCCCTCACAGACCTGATCCTATACCCAGGCCCCAGCTGGAAGTGATCTCTTGGAAGTCCGTACTGTGACAATCAACCTTAAGGTCTGTGCAGAACCTTCCATGTTTCAGTGCACCTTCAAAGACTCGCAGCATTTCACCCTCCCGACCGTAAAGTGGAGAGATCAAGCATTATTTTCCAAATGGTACCAATAAGAAAATTGCAACTCAGGAGTTCCCGTTGTGGCTCAGCAGGTTAAGGACCCGACATTGTCTCCCCGAGGATGTGGGTTTTATCCCTGGCCTGGCTCAGTGGGTTAAGGATCTGCCTTGCCACAAGCTGCTGCAGAGGTCGGATCCTGTGCTGCTGTGGCTGTGGTATAGGCCGGCAGCTGCGGCTCCAATTAGACCCCTAAACCAGGAACTTCCATATGCTGCAGGTGCAGCCATAAAAAGAGGGAAAAAAAATCGCAGCTCAGAGACTGGGCACTGAGTGGCTTATGCCCCCTGATCCCCGAGGTGCGCTCCTCTGTAAATAGTGATGATAATACCCACGTGGGGGAGTTGTCCTAGGGATTAAATGAGATAATGTATGCAGCCTGCTCAGCACCGTGTCTGGAACAAGGGCAGCATTCAGCAAATGCCAGCTTCTATGACTGTTAGGGTCAAAAGGAAGCTCAAGGTGACATAGCTGGGAAGCGACAGTGCCAAGATGGGAAGCCAGGCTGTTTCAAGCCAAGGCCACCCTTTTTTAGACTTTATTCCCAGCACTGTAAGGAGTATTAAGGCATGGCCAGTGCCCTTATAGAACTTATAATATTTTGTAGCAGGCCTATCTCAATCACATAAAGTAATAAAGCAGTTATTCCCACAAAGAATTAAGGCAACAGTAATTAAAACTAGGATGTAGCCCACAAGTTACACAATTCTTTTGTCCAACAGCTACCACTATAGCATCTTCTTATGCATAGATCCCAAAGCTTGGGAACCCCACATTTCATCCCTGTTTCAAAGAAGGCTTATGTGGAGTTCCTGTTGTGGCTTAGTCGTTAATGAATCCGACTAGGAGCCATGAGGTTTCGGGTTCGATCCCTGGCCTCACCCAGTGGGTTAAGGATCGAGTCTTGCCGTGAGCTGTGGTGTAGGTCGCAGACCTGGCTCGGATCCTGCGTTGCTGTGGCTGTGGTGTAGGCCGGCGGCTTCAGCTCCGATTAGACCCCTGGCCTGGTAATCTCCATATGCCATGGGTGCAGCCCTAGAAAAGGCAAAAATACAAAAAAAAAAAAGAGAGAGAGAGAGAGGTGATATGGAGAAATCAGATCTGAAAATAAGCCCCTTCCCATCCTGATCACAGGAAATATTTTCTGTGGGCATTCTGAAGTGCAGGAAGTTTAAGCTATTTTTGGAAACTTTAACTTCTAGAAAGTACAATACACAATTACCTTTTTTTTTTTTTTTGTCTTTTTAGGGCCACGCCCAAGGCATATGGAGGATCCCAGGCTAGGAGTCGAATCGAAGCTGTAGCTGCCAGTCTACACCACAGCTCATGGCAATGCCAGATCCTTAACCCACTGAGCAAGGCCAAGGATCAAACCTTCGTCCTCATGGATGCTAGTCAGATTCGTTTCCCCTGAGCCACGATGGGAACTCCATAACCATATTTTTTTTAACAGGACTTCAAAACAGCTTCAGAGGAATTTAAGCCTGCTTCCATCTTTTAAAAATATCCTTGGAGTTCCCGTCGTGGCACAGTGGCTGATGAATCCATGAGGTTGCGGGTTCGATCCCTGGCCTTGCTCAGTGGGTTAAGGATCCGGCGTTGCCATGAGCTGTGGTGTAGGTTGCAGACGCAGCTCGGATCCCGCGTTGCTGTGGCTGTGGTGTAGGCCAGTGGCTGCAGCTCCGATTGGACCCCTAGCTTGGGAACCTCCATGTGCTGCAGGAGCAGCCACAGAAAAGGCAAAAAGACAAAAATAAATAAATAAATAAATAAATAAATAAAATAAAAATATCCTCAATTCGATTAATTAATTGAACCTACAACATGACACCTGGCAGTTAGTAACAGAAGGGAAAAAAAGAATCCAATATCATCATCATAAGAAAAAAAAGAGAGAATATCATAGGATAATGAACATTCTATAGGCAACGACGCAGAACATTCTTCATGAAGTCCAAAGCACAGCACACACACAGACACAGAATAGGATGTCACTGGGTCTCCTGGATATTTGGTGCCATCATCACAGAATCCACAATCACCCACCCTCGGCCAGAATATTTCTTTACAGCAATCTTGGGCTATTTATCCAACAAAAGAAGAGTTTAAAACTGTGTTGCAAATGTTGATGCTTCTTTATATCTAAGAGGGTCATTTATGAATGAATACTTGAGATTCACTTTTTTTTTCCGCTTTCGCTTTTTTAGGGGTGCACCTGCGGGATATGTTAGCTTCCAGGCGAGGAGTTGAATTGGAGCTACAGCCACTGGCCTACACCTCAGTCCCAGCAACGCAGGATCTAAGCCGGTCTGTGACCTACACCATAGCTCATGGCAAACCCAGATCCTTAACCCAGTGAGTGAGGCCAGGGATCGAACCAGCATCCTCATGGATTCATTTCTGCTGCACCACAAAGGGAACTCCGAGATTGACATTTTGAAAGGTATTTAATGCGATGTTTGTTTTCGTATTCCAGTATCTACTACTTTCTAAGAGGGAGAGAGAAGTGATGGTCACTAAGGGGTGGCCCTTAGCAAAACTGGGAAGAGGAGGCGTTTATCCTCAGAAATACTCTCCCTCCCTTTACTACATGTGTGTTATCCTGGGGGTGAGGGGTAAGGACCCCCCGACTCACGGAACATCCTCAATGGGGCAGCCGCGAGTGCAGTGCCTGCCTCGCGTAATGGGTCGATCTTCTCCCAACAATCTCACGACAAATGTATTCATCACCACGATTACTTAGAGATGACCAAATGAAGTCTCATAGAATTTAAGTGACACATCTAAAATAAAGAAACTGGGAGTTCCCATCGTGGCCCAGAGGTAACAAACCCGAGGAGTATCCATGAGGTTGCAGGTTCGACCCCTGGCCTCGCTCCATGGGTTAAGGATCTGGCATTGCCATGAGCCGTGGTGTAGGTCGAAGACGTGGCTTAGATCTGACGTTGCTATGGCTGTGCCGTAGGCCAGCGGCTATACCTCCAATTTGACTCTTAGCCCAGAAACTTCCATATGCCAAGGTGCAGCCCTAAAAAAATAAATAAATAAAAATAAAATAAAATAAGAACCTGCCCAGTGACTGTGAAGCCTCCTCCACTTCAGTGCCTGTCTGGGGTTCCCCTGCCTGAACCAGGCTCCCCTAACCTCAGGCACCCCCATCAGCATTGATACTATGACTAGTTCCCATCAGACTGTTAAGGACAGGCGACCATTTGAGTAAATCCTCTTAGAAAGGGACTGGTCAGGCGTGATTTTAAGCCAAATCTCTGCCTTTGGCAGTAAAATTCGAGACAGGAGCACAGGACTTCAGAGACGATCTTAGTCAACCTCTTCCCCCAGGAATACACAGATTTAAAATAACTAAAGCCTGAGAGGGGATGTCACTTTGCAAAGGTCACACAACCAGTCAGGTGCAGGGCCCGGAGGAGAGCCAGCATTTCTCACTCAGCCCCCTTCTCTTTTATGGCATCAGCCACAAACATGCCAACATAGGGTAAAAATATACATGCCAGCCTAAATAGGAAAGATTTCAATGTTATGAATTCACCCTGGCTATACAGAGTGCTGGCCAGACCACTTGAGCTTGAACCCTGGGTGCCCTTCTTGCTGACTGTGTGACCCAGACCAGAATCCCTCTCTTTGCCTGGGGTTCTTTATCAATTTCAAGAGCATAACAACAGTGTCTGCTTTACAGAGTTATCGTGAGGTTCAAACGTAATAATCTGTGTACAGCTCCACTTTCTCTGTGCTCGTCAGATGGTATAAGCCCTGAATAAATGTTACACTTTTTTTGTTGTCTTTTTAGGGCGGCACCCAAGGCATATGGAAGTTCCCCGGGAAAGGGGTCGAATCAGAGCTGCAGCTGCTGGCCTACACCACAGCCACTGCAATGTGGGATCTGAGCTGCATCTGCGACCTACACCACAGCTCACAGCAAGACTGGATCCTCAACCCACTAAGGGAGGCTGGGCATCAAACCAGTCACTAGTTGGGTTTGTTACCACTGAGCCACAATGGGACATATTATTATCATTCAAATTATTACTCTTATTACTATGACTCGGTCAGATCATTGACAGGTGACACTTCCACTTGGGGGGAAGGAGGCAGAAGCCACTGCCTGTTATCAAATTCATCTCCCTCTCCTCCAAAGGCAGCACCGCACAGTTTCAGAAAGGAAGGTAAAATGAGAAGTTAGCACCAGGAATGAAGACACTGTCTTGGAAAATACAAGTGCCTACAGGGTATTTTTCTTTGAATGTTCAAAGTCAAAATTTCCCACCTTTCTCAAAACTACTCTCTCTTGTACAGCTGACCCTCGTACAACTTGGAGGTGAAAGGTACCCCACACACCCGCCTCCAAGTGAAAAACCTGAGCCCTGCTCTCTCTGCCTCAAAAACAAAGGAATTGATAAATGCCTCACCTCAGGGCAGGAAGCTGAAAGAGTTTGGACTGAATCAGGACTCAAACCCCAAATCTTTTTTTTTTTTTGCCGAAGCTGCAAGTTCCAGGACCAGAGTTCAAACCCAAGCCAAAGCATCGACCTCAATGGCTGCAATGACATTGCCACATCCTTAACCTGCTGCACCGCAAGGGAATTCCCATCAAATCCCAAGTCTTTTTGATTCCAAATAATGTGATCTCTAATCCCAGTTCAAATTTGTGCTATTCAAGGATCAACCATACCTCCCCCCTCAGTTTTATTGAGATATAATTAACATAAAACACTGCATTAGTTCTAGGTAGATAACATAACAATGTGTTATATGTATATATTGTGAAATGATTATCACATTAAGTTTAGATGTGGTAGATCACGTCTATCCCTCCCCACAGTTACAATTTTTTTTTCTTATCACAAGAATTTTAAGGTCTACTCTCCTGGCTACTTTCAAATATCTAACACAGTATCATGCTACACATTACATCTCTGGGATGTATGTGATCTTATAACTGGACGTTTGTACCTTTTGACCACCTTCACCCATTTTGCCCATCCTCCACCCCTCACCTCTGATAACTGCCAATCTATTCTCTATATCTAGGAGTTTGGTTTTTCAGACTCTACATATAAGTGAGATCCTATGGTACGCAACTCTCTCTGACTTATTCACTTAGCACAATACCCTCAAGGTCCACCTATGTTATTGCAAAGGGCAGGATCTTCTTTTTACGGCTGAATAATATTCCATGTTGTGAAAAAGTAGTCAAGTGGCTTTTTTTCTTGCTTGCGGCTCTCCAGTTTTCCCCAACACAATTTACCGAAGTGACTATCCTTTGCCCGTTACATATGTTTGGCTCTTTTGGCTCTTTCTTAATACATTAATTGACCATATATGTGTGGGTTTATTTCTGAGTTTTCTATTCTGTTGCATTGATCTACGTCTATTTTTATGCCAATACCATACTGTTTTGATTATAGGAGCTTTGAAATACGGTTTGAAGTCAGGCTACATGGTACCTCTTATGTCATTCTTTTTTCATATTGCTTTGGCTATTTGGGGACTTGTGCACTTCCATACAAATTTTAGGGTTGTTTGTTCTATTTATGTGAAAACCGCCATTAGAATTTTGACGTGGATTGCACCGAATTTGGAGATTGCTTTCGGTAGTATGGACACTTTAACAATCTTACTTCTTTCAATCCATGAGCATGGACTATCTCTCCATTTATTTGCATCTTCAATTTCTTTCATTATTGTCTTATAGTTTTCAGGGAACAAATCTTTCACCCCCCTTGATTAAATTTATTCCTAGGTAGTATATTCTTTTGGATGCAAGTATAAATGGAATTATTTTCTTAATTTCTCTTTCTGACAGCTCATTATTTTACAGAAATGCAACTGATTTTGTAAATTGATTTTGTATCTTGCAACTTCACTGAATTTGTTGATTTAGTTCTAACATCTTACTTTTAAAGCAGAAGTCTTTAGGGTTTTCTGTATATAATATCATGTCATCTGCAAACAGAGACAGTTTTACTTCTTCCTTTATGTTCTGAATGCCCTTTTTTCTTGTCTGAATGCTCTGGCTAAAACTTCCAGTACTATACTAAGCAAAAGTCCCAAGAGTGGGCATCCTTGTCTTACTCCTGATCTTAGAGGAAAAGCTTGAATTAAAATTCCCCATCCTTCTCAAACCTAATCTTCTCATTTACTTGCTATCTCAGTTGAAAGCCTGACCATCCATCTAAACACCTAAGCTTCTCTTTCCACATCACCAGATATTCGGTGACTTGGAGCCATTTATCCTCCCTATGAAATAGCTTTCATCTCTCTTCTCTTTCCTCATTCTACCTGGCTCAGGCACAATTAATTTTATTTCTTTATTTTTACTAGATCACTGCAGTGGTCTAAAATCTGAGCTCACTCTTCTTTGCAATCCACCTACTCACCACCTCCAAAGTCACTTTTGTAAGACAAATTAGATCAAATCATGTTTCCCATAAAGGCTGCACGGCTTCTCCTCCTTGGCAGGGTATATTCATAACCCAGACTCACTGAAACACCTCCTCCCAAACTCACCTGCCACCTCCTCACTGCAGAACACCTACAAGTTCCTTGAACATGACCTTTCTTTCAACCCTGACCACCAGGCCCCTTCTCTAGAGAACTCCTACTGCCTACTGAGATCTAGCTCAAACATGAACTTCTCTGCAAGCTCTTCCAGATTCCCTGCACCCTTCCTTCCCTGGCTTCCCACTGAGCTTGTTCCTATGTCCCCTAAACACTCACCACTTATTTTCTTATCTTTTTCTGCCAGATGGATTTCTGAAAGACATGGGCCTCATTCTTTTAGCCTCTGGCACAGGGACTACATAGCATGCACTGGATACTTAACAAATAACTGCTGAATAAACCAAGTGGATGGTACAGGAAATAAAAGGCACGGGAAAATGAGACCTCAGCGACTATCAAAGCAGATCTCAAGGAAGCTAGTTTCTATAATATGCATGACTAACTGCAAATGATTATGCAAGGAGTTTTTAAAAGAGTGTGATGTGTACTTGCAAATGACAAAGCTCTCAAGTTCCCACTTAAACCTGTTAACTGTTTATCACTGGAGAGAGAGCCATGGCCTCCAGATTTCATTGGGGTCTGCAAGACCTGCACACAGAAGTCATTTTTTTTGTCTTTTTTTTTTTTTTTTTTGCTATTTCTTGGTCCGCTCCTGTGGCATATGGAGGTTCCCAGGCTAGGGGTTGAATCGGATCTGTAGCCACCGGCCTACGCCAGAGCCACAGCAACGCAGGATCCGAGCCACGTCTGCAACCTACACCACAGCTCACGGCAACGCCGGATCCTTAACCCACTGAGCAAGGGCAGGGACCGAACCTGCAACCTCATGGTTCCTAGTCGGATTCGTTAACCACTGCGCCACGACGGGAACTCCCCAGAAGTCATTTTGAAAGCTCTTGGAATCCTGAAATTTTGGTTGGACATTTTCTCTCCTGAAATTCTACAGACCGGACTCAAGTAGTAGGTGCTCAATAAACGCTGATTTGATTGGTATAACCACTATGGAAAACAGTATGGAGGTTTTCCATAGACCTATATGGAAACTATACACAGAACTACCACATGACCCAGCAATTCCATTCTTGGACATATAACCAGACAAAACTTTCCTTGAAAAAGACACATGCACCCAAATGTTCACTGCAGCACTATTTACAATAGCCAAGACATAGAAACAACATAAATGTCCACTGACAGATGAATGGATTAAGAAGATGTAGTATATATACACAATGAAATACTACTCAGCCAAAAAAGAACAAAACAATGCCATTTGCAGCAACATGAATGGAACTAGAGACTCTCATACTAAGTGAAGTCAGAAAGAGAAAGACAAATACCATATGATATCACTTATATCTGGAAGCTAATATACGGCACAAATGAACCTTTCCATAGAAAAGAAAATCATGGACTTGGAGAACAGACTTGTGGTTGCCAAGGGGGAAAGAGAGGCAGTAGGATGGACTGGGAATTTGGGGTTAATAGATGCAAGTTATTGCATTTGGAATGGATAAGCAATGAGATCCTGCTGTATGGCACTGGCAACTCTATCTAGTCACTTATGGTGGAGCACGATAATGTAAGAAAAAGGAATGTATATGTGTATGTGTGACTGGGTCACCCTGCTGTACAGCAGAAAATTGACAGAACACTGTAAACCAGCTATAATGGAAAAAAATAAAAATGAAAAAGTAAAAAAAAACAAACAAACATTGATTTGATTTTCAGTGGATCTGAACGCAAAGTGCAACTCACATTTTATACTAATTCCAAACAATGAGACTGGTTGTACTTAAGATAATAGCTCTAAGGCTAAAGAAAATCAATGCATAGGCTGAAAAACAGCCAAATGTTCACTCCCCTGCCTTGTAGCACTGTTAGTGCTGACCTGCTTCTTGATCCTTTCCAGCTTCTAGGCTTTTCCAGCTTCACTGTGTTCACAGAATGGAGGGGGCCACTTAGCAAGTGTTGCCCTGTGCCTGTGATACATTTGCCCTGTGTTTTGTGTTGATGTAATATGTGTGAAAGTTGAGCTGCGTTATTAAAAATGTCCTACTTTTCCTAAAGCCTCCCCTCCGTATGGCAAGTGGGTTTCTGGCTTAGGGAAGAGAGAAGGGTGGACTGGAAAGTTTTATCATTTTTACCTCCAATTGTGGGACATATGTTAAAGGGAGCCCAGAAACTTTTATTTTTACCAAAAGGATAGTTATTAAAAAAAAAAAAAAAAGGCTTTGGCAGTGGACTCATTAGGGGTCTCCACTGAACACTTCTATCCTAAGGTAGGAAATAGGAAAGATTCAAAGCATGCACTCTGATATAATTCATTTTGGGATAAGAGAAAGACAGCTGTGCCTTGGAGAATAAATCATTAACTAAAAGTCAAACCCAGACACCCTGGAAACCAGTGAGACCAGAAGGCAGCGGTGGGATCAGGCGGCTGGGATTTGCCTGTTCCCTCTGGTGACTTCTGGAGCGAAGCATCCCACGGGCAGGACGAACTCGGCACACTGCGCTCCCGTCTATTTCACTTTTCAAACTTGAAGTTATTTTTAGATGACCCAAGCCGGCTAATCCCAGGCAGGACAATTCCCAGCCCGCTGCGCCTCAAAGCACCTTCCCCTCCCCAGCACTTTCCTTTAAGCACTGGGAAAGGAGCCTTCTATTTCCCGTTTGCCCTCTGCGCCCAGACCACCTCTCCTAATCCCCTCTCCAAATCTCAGTCCCAGGGACCACAGGTGTTATTCTCGCTCCTCCACTTCTGCACCTGCTGCTGCTGCTGCCGCCACGGGAAAGGCGGACGCGTGGGCCATTAGGAATGGGGAAGGGGCTCCTTGAGACCCGCGCCCTCTAGAGGGGGGTCACGGGACCTTGGTCCCCACAGCGGCCGCGGTGGCTGAGAACCGAATCTGGAGACCACCCCCCACGCCGCCGGCCCCCGGCCCTGGCCCAGCCCGCTACCCCGACCGCGCTCCGCCGCCCACCGCCGCGGTCCCACGGCCCAGCCCGGGTGCTGAGCGCAGCTCGGGCAGGACAGGACAGGACAGGGTGCCGGGGCGGGCGGGCCGGCGCTGTTACATAACCGACCTGCTGGGCGTCCGCGATGCGCCGGCGGAGGAGGAGGCAGCGGCTCGGGCGGTGGGTCTGCGGGGCCGGAGACTGCGGGCGCGGCGCGGCGGCTCACCTGGCGGCCGGGCGAGCGCGCGCGGGGACGGGCGCGGTGCCCGCGGGCCTGGGCGTGGGGCCGTGCGCGGCGCGCCCCGCCTCCCGGGCTCCGTCTCGGGCTCCTTGTGTCCACGGGTCTCTGCCTCCTGCCCGCTGCTCGCCGCAACCTCCGCCGCCGTCACCCGGGACAAAGCGGCTCCAGGGAGGGGCCGAGCCGGCGGCTCTCGCAGGAGCCAGCGGAGATGGGCGCGCCCCCAGCTCCGACTCATCGGGCCAACCTCCAATCAGACCCCGGGAAGCCGAGAGCCCCCGTCTGGCCTCCTCTGCTCTCCTCCCGCCTGACCCCCGCGCCCTTCCCGGCCCCCCACCCGCTTCACTTCCCGGGCTTCCCCTCTGCCCGCAGCCCCACACCCCCTCCTTTCCAGCCAGGGTGCCCGGGAGGGGGCGAAGACCCCCTGAGGACCGAGCTAAGAGCCTGCCCGCCAGAGTTCCAGCGGGGAGAGGATCCTCGGGGTCATGGCCTGGGTAGGGGGCCACCTGGGGCGTCGGATTGGGCTGGGGGCTGATGTTGAAGCTAAGGTGACTGGCCGGCGACAGCCAAGAAGAAACTGTCAGAGAAGCAAACTGTGGGGGGTGGGGGGACTACTGGAGGAGAGGCTCTTCCTACAAGATGATGGAGCCCCCCTGACCTGGGCTAACTGAGGGAAAATCCAGAGGCCCCTAGAGGGTCCTGGGGCGTTGCGCTGGGTGGGCCCCGGCGCCCGCCGCCTGGCCCCCGGGCCCGGCCCCGCCCTCGCGGCTGAAGGTGCCCTGCGCGGGCCGTGGCTTTGCCAGGATTCGCAGCCACCAGACCTGGGGACGGAGGGCTGCAAGGACTGCTGTTGTGCTGAGAGCCTGTGACACAGGCGTGGGAGGCTGGTATCATACAGTAAACCCGGGAACGTGAAGCGGAATCTTGGGTAGATCTGTTGCTCAACAAACTTAGCCCCGGCGGAAGTCTCAGCTTTACAAAATAAAGCAGTTCAGAGAGGTGGCTTACGGGTGGCGTTAAATCTCATGACAAAAGAATGCCAATAATGTAAAAGATTATAATGAGCCAGGTGGGAAAACTGAAGAAAGAAGGGCTGCGGGGGGGAGAGGCGGGGGTGTTCAGACCAACCCGAGGGAGGGCGTGAATAAGATGTAAATCAGTTTTCCGTTCTGTCATTTTTCTAAAGGCTACATAAATAGGCCTTTTTCCTTATACTTTTCATGCCTTTTTTGCTTCCTGATAACAATATTAAAATTGCATGGAAGCAACATGTAAGTTTCACAATTATTCTTTCTTCACCCAGACACCACATTGTTTTTTTCAAGGTTGGCACAGAATTGCATCCTTTTTAAAAAACAAACAAACAAACAACCAGAAAAAAAAAAAGGGGGGGGAGACCTTGGCTCTTCTCCTAATTTGCGTTAATATACATAAAGACAGGATTTCAGAGTTGAAAATGACCTCAGACTCCTCCTCTTCCAAACATCTTCTAGATGCACAAATCCATAAACACTTGCTGATTAGATGACTTACTTTTTTGGGTAGAATTGTCTGGAAGAGCATCCTTATATTAAGCCCAAAACTGATTTCCTAGGATTTTCGCTCATTGGTTCTAGTTCACTTTTTGAAGCCATGAAGACATAGTCCTGTTCCTTTTCCAACTGACTGTTGTTCATATATGTGAAGATAGTCATGATCATTTAATCTAAGCCCTTCTTTCCATGTAAAATATCCTCAGTCCTTTAAACAAAATCTCCCAGTAAGTAGTTTCTAGAATCTTCATCAACCTGAAGATCTTCACCTTGATAGGCTCTATTATGTACCTATATATTTACAAATAAGATTTTCTGGTTGTAGAAGTAATATATTTATGAGAGAAATTTTGCAACATTGGAAAAACACAAGATTTAATGTGAGAATTAAATGAAGTGATACATGTAAAGCACCTAGCACAATGCCTGGTACACAGTAGCCCTTGATAGGTTTTAGCTGTGAAAAAAGGAACATGGTCATTTTCTTACCACTCAGATGCAGGTGTCCTTATTTTTTTTTTTTCAATAGCTTTTCTTTTTTTAAGTTTAAGGTTCATGCCAAATTGAGTGGAAAGGACAAAGATTTTTCACTTACTTCCTTGCCTCCACACAAGGCACAGCCTCTTCTGCTATCAATGTCCCCCACAGAGTGGTTCATTTGTTACAAAAGATGACCTGACATTGACACTTTGTTATCCACTAAAGTCCATGGTTTAAACTAGGGTTCGCTTTTAGGTGTTGTACTTTGAGTTTTAGCAAACAAATAATGACATATCCACTATTATAGTGTCTTACAGCTCAGTTTCACTGCCCTAAAACCCCCCTGTGCTCCTCCTGTTCAATCTTGCCTCGCCACTAACCCTTGGTAACCCCTGACATTTTAACTGTCTCAGTAGTTTTGCCTTTTCCAGAATGTCATCGAGTAAGAATTATACAACTTACTGTATAGACTTTTCAGATTGGCTTCTTTCATTTAGTAATATGCATTTAAGTTTCCTTCATGTGTTTTTATGGCTTGAAACGTCCTTTATGTTTAGCATGAAATAATATTCCATGGTCTGAATGTACCACAGTCTCTTTATCCCTTCCCCTATTTGAGGGGCATCTTGGTTGCCTCCAAGTGTCAGCAAATACCTATCAACCTGCTATAAACAGCTGCCTTCAGGATTTGAGTGAACATACACGTCAACTCACTTGACCAAATGCCAGGGAGCGTGATTGTATTGTAAGAATATGTTTTGTCAGAAACCACCGAACTGTCTTCCAAAGTGGCTATATGAGTTTACATGCCTGCCAGCAAGGAATGAGATTCCCCGTTGCTCCACATCCTCACCAGCACTGGGTACTGTGAGTATTATGGAATTTTACCATTCTAAGAGGCGGGTGGTGGTATCTCATTATTGCTTTAATTTACAGTTTCCTGGAGTTCCCATTGTGGTACAGAGGAAACAAATCTGACTAGTATCCATGAGGACGAAGGTTCATCCCTGGCCTCGCTCAGTGGGTTAAGGATCTGGCGTTGCCGTGAGCTGAGGTGTAGGTCACAGATGCGGCTCAGCTCCTGCATTGCTGTGGCTGTGGTGTAGGCTGGCAGCTGCAGCTCCAATTGGACTCCTAGCCTGGGAACCTCCATATGCCATGGGTATGGCCCTAAAAGACAAAAAAGAAAAATGTTTACAGATTCCTAATGACACACAAAGTTGAACATTTTTTTGTATGTTTATCCGCCATCCATAGATCTTCTTTGGCGAGATGTCTGTTCAGATTTTTTGCCTGTTTCCTCAGTGGGTTGTTTGTTTTCTTATTGTTCTCATTGTTTCTTTTGGTTTTAAGAGTTCTTTTATACGTTGAACAACAGTCCTGTATCGGATGTGTATTTTGTAAATAATTTCTCCGATTTTGTGGCTTATCTTATCCTCTTGATGCAGCAAACATTTTTAATGAAGTCCAGCTATCAATTTATTTCATGGATTGTGTCTTTGGTGTTTTATCTCAAGAGTCTTCATCATACCAAAAGTCATCTAGGTTTTCTTCCATATTATCTCTTAGCAATTTTATAGTTTTGCATTTTACATGTAGATTGATGATCCATTTCGAGTTAGTTGTTGTGAAGGGTATGAGTTCTGTATGTAGATAATGATGATGATGATTTTGCATATGGGTGTCCGGTTGTTCCCACACCGCACACAATAAAGGAAAGGCAAACTTTTCTTTATTGTGTTGCCTTTGCTTCTGTGTCAAAAAGCTGATGAAAAGGAGTTACAGCATGGCTCAATGGGTTAAGGATCTAACATCATCACCTGTTGCAGCTTAGGTCACTGCTGTGGCACAGGTTCAGTCCCTGGCCCCAAGATCCTCCACATACCAAAGGCATGGCCCTCCAAAAGGTTGATGATACATATTTATGTGGATCTATTTCTGGACTCTCAATTCTGTTCCATTGAGCTATTCATCTATTCTTGCACCAATATCACTCTGTCTTGATGACTGTTGCTTTGTAGTAAGTCTGTTTTTGTTGTTGTTGTTGTTGTTGCTTTTTATGGTCTACGGAAGTTCCCAGGCTAGGGGTCAGATTGGAGCCACAGCTGCCGGCCACAGCCACAGCCACAGCCTTGCACCTACACCACGGCTCAGGGCAATGCCAGGTCCTTAGCCTACTATGGAAGGCCAGGGATTGAACCCGCATCCTCATGCATACTAGTGGGATTCATTTCCACTGCGCCACAATGGGAACTCCCCCCACCCCATCCCCCCTTTTTTTTTTTGCTTTTTAGGGCCACACTGGTGACCTATAGTAAGTCTTAAAATCAGGTAGTGTTGAGTTTTCTGGTGTTGTTCTTCAAAATTGTATTGGCTGTTTTACCTTTCTGCCCCTTCATATAAACTTTAGAATCTGTTTTTCAATATCTACAAAATAACTTGCTGGGATTTTGATCGAGATTGCATTGAATTTAAAGATCAAGTTAGGAAGAACTGACATCTTTCCATATTTAGTCTTCTTATACAGAGACAATTTATCCATTTATCTAGCTTTTCTTTGATTTCTTCACCAGAGTTTTCTAGCTTTCTTCATATGGATTATGCACATATTTTATTAAATTTCTGCCAAAGTATTTTTTTTTTGAGGGGGGCTTTGCCTATGTTTTAATTGGATTGTTTTTCTTCATGTTTGTGTGTGTGTGTGTGTGTGTGTTTGTAATTGTAAGAGTCCTTGGAGGTTGAGTCAAGCCTTCTTCCTCAGGGCTCCCATAGGTCTATCTCACACGTCCCTGTCACATTGTATTATTTGCAAATGACTCAATGGATGGCCCAAGCAACTTATTCTACTACCTGGAGTTTGCTTTCAATAGGTATTTAATTGTTGATAAGGAATTTAGGCTAACAGCATATGGCTTTTTTTGAGGTCAAAGTGGTGATCTGTGGAAAACTCAGACTCAAGAAAATTCCAGTCTTCTCAGCCTCAATCAAGTAACTATTCTTTTTCCTGCATCAAGCTGTCTCATCTCATGCCACGATGATTGCTAGAGAAGTACCTTGTAGCCTAAGTGTCATACCATTCCTTATAGATTTAGATTAGTTGTAATGCCTTGTGAGCAAGATGCATGTTCCTTTATATAGCATTCCATGCTTTACAGTGGCAAACAGCAAAACGGGGGCTGAATTTTAAGTTAAAATAAACCTGGAGCAGGACAGATTCTGGTCTGAAAGTGGAGGCTGTCCTGTATATCATTCCGGGTTTACAATATATCATGTCATGGAAATGAAAGTGGAAAGAAGGGACAAAACACTTTTCAAAGCATTCTAAGTTAATTTGTTTTCATTTTTTTCCTGGCGGCATTTGGAATGGGGTGGAGAGGGCTCGTTAAAGCAGGGAACAGAGAGGGTGATCTTATGGCAAAGTGATTGGTTGCTCTCAACTGCTAGAGATTTCCCTCGGAGGTGACAGGGGGTGGGGGGAAGCACCATACTCCCTGGAAAAAATAAAGTTAAGATGACCAAGTATGTTTCTAATAGTTCAAGGAATCTTTGGTGACAAGGTCCTCCAGCCTAAGACTACCAAGAACGCACCTGCAGTTAAATAAGTGGGGTTTACTGCTCTTTGCAATGATGGAAAATGCACACCATGGAGATGGTGGGACATGGAAGTAGAGGATATTAGAAAAGATAAACAAGATTTGGACTCGTCTTAAGTGAAGTGAGGGAGAGTTTAAGGAAGCAGTGCTTTGCTCTAGAGCAGATGCTTTTAGAAAGTAGGCATATTTTTTAAATTTTATTTTATTTATTTATTTATTGGGTTGCACTCATGGCATATG
The DNA here is from genome assembly GCF_016906955.1 of Phacochoerus africanus. NCBI lineage: Eukaryota > Metazoa > Chordata > Mammalia > Artiodactyla > Suidae > Phacochoerus > Phacochoerus africanus. The sequence goes on from NC_062552.1 coordinate 42,477,904, forward strand.
GATGTTCCCAGGCTAGGGGTCGAATCAGAGCTCTAGCCACTGGCCTACACCACAGCCACAGCAATGCAGGATCCAAGCCTTGTCTGCAACCTACATCATAGCTCACGGTACCACTGGAGCCTTAATCCACTGAGTGAGGCCAGGCATCAAACCTGCATGGATACTAGTCAGATTTGTTTCCGCTGAGCCACAGCAGGAACTCCTTGAATTTTATTTTATTTTTCCTTTTTCTTTTCTTTTCTTTTTGTTAGAGTATAGTTGATTTACAGTGTTGTGACAGCAGAAAGTAGGGGTGTTTTTTTTGTGGGAGCATAATAATAAACCTCTATAAGGCAGGAGGAATGAAGCAAAGCTATCATTGGTGTCATTGGTGAAGAAACATCAGTCACTCATAACAACCGGGGTGGAGGAATGTGACTTTGAAGTTTGGACAACGTTCACATTTTTGTCTCTGTTTAGATGTGTGTGCAGAAGAGCTCACGGGGTCCTAGGATGTGCTGTGAAACTGTGTACATCCAACAGGAGAATAGCAAGGCCAAGCTGATCATAGCTGTCAGGGCTGTTTCTCTGTTTCTCACTAGTGAGATGGGATGCCTGGTAACATAGTCACCAGCCCATCAACAAGCTCCAATAATAATCAATAGTACCCTGTACCTAAGAATGTTCACTACCTCTTCCACAAGTGGAAAATAAGCACAAGTACTTTCAAAGGGCTTTTGAAAGAAAAAATGAAATAAGCGCAAAGCTCTCAAGACAACTAGAGAATAAGAAAAGATGGGGGAGTTCCCGTCGTGGCACAGTGGTTAACGAATCCGACTAGGAACCATGAGGTTGCGGGTTCGGTCCCTGCTCTTGCTCAGTGGGTTAACTATCCGGCATTGCCGTGAGCTGTGGTGTAGGTTGCAGACTCGGCTCGGATCCCGAGTTGCTGTGGCTCTGGCACAGTCCAGTGGCTACAGCTCCGATTGGACCCCTAGCCTGGGAACCTCCATATGCTGTGGGAGCGGCCCAAGAAATAGCAACAACAACAACAACAAAAGACAAAAGACAAAAAAAAAAAAGAAAAGAAAAGATGGGGCTGCCTGATGGATGGGCATGGAAATCATGGGACGCTGTGTGGATGCTGGAGCAGTGTGGGAAGATGTAGGAGAGAGGCTGGGCTTTAGCAAGGAAGTGAATGTGGAGAGAAAAATAGGAAGGTGGTAGATCTCTCAAGCAGGAAGACCCACACCACCTCTGGGAGGTCAGCTTCGGCCCTGATAGTGATTCTGACACAGACAGAGGGGCAGCAGGCTGACCAGGAGAGGAGATGGGAGAAGAGATGGGGGCGGAGGAAGAAAGAGATTGACTTTAGCACTGGGTCAAATCCAGTCCAAAATAACAGCACAGTAGACAAAAATAACTGAGCACATCGCTGTCATGAAGTCTCCCATACACAAGCTGGCTTATCTTAACAAATAAAAAGCTTGAAGAACTGGAAGCCAGGACAAGACAGAGACCCTGTTGTTAGAGAACTGAGGTGGGGACTTAGAAAGCAGGAGGCTCCTGAGACTAAGGACAGCTTTATAGTGGATTGTACCAAAGAGGCTGGAGCTCCTTAAAACATCCCTGGCACTTAAACTCTACATCAATTCTAGAGACCAGGATGGGGCTGAATTTCAGGCCAAGGTCAAGGCTCCAGGTATGAGAAGTGAAGGGCTGGAAACAATGGGGCTTGGTTTGAACCTCACCTCCTTTTCTTTTTTTTAAACTACCTGGGTGTCCTTGAATGAATAAATCACTTTACTCCTCCAAATGTCAGTTTTCTCCTCTGTAAAGTCAAGATCATGGTAATCATGCCTTTTGTTGTTGTGAAAATTAAATACCATGAAGCCTAGCAAACATTTGACCCAGGGTCTGACCTCGATAAATTTTAGCCATCATCGTCTTCTTCATCATCACCATTTTCTCCATCATCATCAAAAAGAAGAGAATGAGGGGTTCCCTTCGTGGCACAGTGGAAATGAATCCGAATAGGAACCATGAGGTTGCAGGTTTGATCCCTGGCCTTGCTCAGTGGGTTAACGATCCGGCGTTGCCGTGAGCTGTGGTGTAGGTCACAGATGTGGCTCAGATCTGGCTTTGCTGTGGCTGTGGTGTAGGCTGGCAGCTGTAGCTTGGATTCGATCCCTAGCCTGAGAACCTGCATACACCGTGGTGCAGCCCTAAAAAGCAGAAAAAAAAGAAAAAGAAGAGAATGTACTAAGGTAGTGGTCATCAGATTATGGCCCCAGGCAAAGTCCAGCCCCCACAAGTTTTTTGCAAATCAAGTTTTATTGGAATACAGCCACACATTCATTTATGTATTTTCTTTGTCTTGTTTCTTTACAACAGCAGCTATAGCTGCAACAAACAGAGACCTCAAGATCCATCAAACTGAAAAACTTTCTCTCGGGCCCTTTACAGAAAAAGTTTGCTGAATTCTGCTCTCAAGCATGAGAAGTCAAATGGCCTTGGCTCTGCTGGAAGCTATGAGGGCTTCATGTGACAAAGCACGGGGGTAACCCAGGAAGTAGGAAGGAAAGGCGGACCAGGTGAGTCGAGGCACATGTTTGCAAAAAAATAGTCTTAAAAATGAAGAATATATTTAAAAAGTATGCTCTACTTCAACCATCTTAAAAACCCATGGAACTAACCCTCTCTCCAGGACCAGCTGTGTAACTTGGGGGACCCAGTGTAAAATGAAAAGACAGAGTCGCAGGATCAAAAAGCATTAAGAATTGCAGGATAAAGCCAGCAGAGCATTAAACCAAGCCTAGGACCCTTCTGCTGTGTGGTGCTATCTCTTTTTCTGTCTTGCATAACACACACACACACACACACACACACACACACACACCCTGCGCTCACAAGTCTTCTAGAATTGAAGAGCAATCTAGTTTGTCAACTGCGAATGTAGACTCGGCTTTTTTGTCGCTCTACCTACAGAGTCTTTTCTCCTATAAATGATTTCTCTACGCCCACGACCTCCTCCTCATCCCACTTTGATGCAGCAGCAAAAGCAGCCCCCTCCGTCTAACTCTGTCTCTTCATTTCCGCGTGACACATCGGTCTTATTGTTCAGATGGCAGAGGAAAACTGCCGGTCTCTGATTTCTCTTGTTCCATTCGTTACAGCATGCCATGCCCAAAATAGTCTAGTCTGCTTTCACAGTGGCCCCACGCTCACCGGGCCAGGATGAAAGCCACTGTTGCCCGTGTTGGCTCTTGCTTGGCTTTGGAGTGTCTGGAGTGTGTAAAGCTGTACAGATAAAAATGTTGGGGAGAACGACAAGCCCGGGAATAGCCCCGGCAGCTAAACTGACCTGTGTTTCCTTCATAGAAAATAAGAATGCGTAAGGGACTTAAGTACAGAAATGGTCTGTGAAACTAAAACTCACGGATACCTAGGTTTGCCCAAAAGGGGGGAAAAAAATCACAAAAACAAAAAGATGGATGGGTTGGGTTTTGTTTTTAATGCTCTTTTGACAGTCCGTGGAGTGGAAAATATGTATATAGATAAGTCTTTTGTGGTTCATGGTGTGGAAGATATTCACGGATAAATAGATAGGATGTTATAAGCCCTCCAAGGTTACTGCATTTTTGAAAAATTTGCAAATCCAAGCAAGATGCTTTGGGGGCTCAGGAGTATGAGTACACAGATGCCAATAGGTTCATTCCAGAAGTGATCACAAACCCAGAAGTCCCCTGGGGAGGAAGGTTCCCCTCCCCCCTCTCCCACCAGGGGTTTGGACAACTGAGCGCCCTCAAGGATGCCTGGGACTCTTTGGTTTAGGTTGACTTTCCAAAGGAGGACCAATCTATCAGGGCCACCCAAATTTGCCAGGTATGAGTCAGATTCCTCCAGGGTTTGACAAAGTGACAGACTCCTCTGATAAATTAATTTGTGCTAAGGTGCTAACGACTGATAATAGGCTCTCTGGTTACTCTCAGATAATATCTGTCCTTACATGGGGCCAGGTTCTTCAGAATCTGGCGCCCACAGTGCATCCTGTCCCTCTGCCAGCCCGTCTCTCCCTGTTCCTGGCGCATGCCCTCTGCTTTCAGCCTTCCAGGCTATGCCCTGGCAGTTCCCTGGGCATGACAAATTCTTCCACCCGATTCTTCCACCAAAGATCAGATGAAAATAATAGCAACAAATGCTGCTTACTATAATTCTAAGTATTCTCAAAGAGTAGTCCAGGGACCAGCGGTATTGGCATCCCCTGGGAAATTGCTGGAAATGTACATTTTTAGCCCCTCCCCCTGCCAAGCTCTTGACTTGGACACTTGGAGTGGGACCCAGAAAATGGTGTTTTAGCAAAACGTCCAGGGGATTCAGATGCCTGCTGTAGCTCAAACCCCTATTCTAAGCACTTTACCTATATCAGCTCATTGAATTTTCAGCAGTTCTCTGGGATAAAGCCTAAGATTGTCTCCACTTGACAGATGAGAAAACTGAGGCTCAGAAAGTTTAGACAACTTGGCAGAGGTCCTTAGTTGGTAAGTGGTAGAGCTGGGTTTGACTCCAGTCTGGCTCAAGAATGTGGATGCTTTACCACTCAGCTATGCTACCTGTTGAATCAATGCTTCTGCAAAGCCTTTTGTAACTCCAATCTCCCAAGTTCCACCAGACAATCTCAGCAGCTCCCATATACCTTTCTTCCTTTATGATGCTTGTGTTTTCTTGTCCTTCTATCTCCAGTACCCCATCCCTATATGACATTAGCAAACACTGGTATATGATGAAAGCATGAATAATTAAATTAATTCATCAGTGAATCAATATATGTCTTGACTCCAAAGTAACTTGACTAGAATTTTCCAGACAGCCTTAAAAATTTTTTTGAGAATGCTGTCCATCACCAACTGAATCAAGGTCCCAGGAAGGGGTCTGGGGATGTGCATTTTTTGTCTTTTGAGGGTTGCACTCACGGCATATGGAGGTTCCCAGGCTAGGGGTCAAATCAGAGCTACAGCTGCTGGCCTCCACCACAGCCACAGCAATGCCAGATCCAAGCTGTGTCTGCAACCTACACTGAAGCTGGTGGCCACGCTAGATCCTTAACCCACGGATCAAGGCCAAGGATGAACTGGCTGAGGAGAACCTGCATCCTCATGGATACTAGCTGGGTTCATTACTGCTGAGCCACAAAGGGAACTTCCTGGGAATATGTATTTTTAAAGATGAAACTACATATATAAATGGGTCATATTTCAAAATGTATTTGTAAGTTGAGTTGTTCGGGACTCAGAAAACACTTTCCCACAGAAGTAATATTAGAAAAACGGTTCCATTCCTCTGCCAAAACACAAAACCTGATTTAGAACATTCTGTCTCTGAAATAGCAGTTCAGATGCTCCACACGGACGTCCATGGGAAATGGGAATGGGACCCACCCAGCTTGGAACTGGGGGTTATGGGAGCACAGGGACTTGTGGGTGAGACTGGGCTGTGACAGCATCAGAGATATGCTCCATCCCTACACACACACACACACACACACACACACACACTCTGATGGCTACGGGTCACACGGTAGAAAGACAAAGTTATCATTGAAGGAAGAACCCTCAGGATCCAATAATATATATATTTTTTTGTCTTTTTGCCTTTTCTAGGGCCGCTCCCACTGCATATGGAGGTTCCCAGGCGAGGGGTCGAATCGGGGCTGTAGCCACCGGCCTATACCAGAGCCACAGCAACGCAGGATCCAAGCCGTGTCTGCAACCTACACCACAGCTCATGGCAACGCCGGATCCTTAACCCACTGAGCAAGGCCAGGGGTTGAACCCGCAACCTCATGGTTCCCAGTTGGATTCGTTAACCACTGCGCCACGACGGGAATGCCCAATAATATCTTTTTTTATGTTTTATTGAAGTATAGTTGATTTCTGTTGTACGGCAAAGTGATCCAGACATACATATGTACATACATCCTTTCACAGATTCTTCCAATGAAATCTTCCCTCCTTCACCTGTGCAGGTGGCCCAGACCTTAGCTCAGGTAGAAACAATCAGCAATGCTTGTACCCTTCCCTCTGACCTCCTTTGCCCGGATTCTGGAAATACAACTACACAACCTGTGCTTTCAACTTCAGGACATCTGCACCCACCTTCCCTAAAATATCAACAATAATAACTTGAGGACAAATATAGAATGAGGGCCAAAAACAAAATTGCTGCTCAAAAGTGGAAAAGAGGGATCCCTCTTCCCGTCGTGGCGCAGTGGTTAATGAATCCAACTAGTAACCATGAGGTTGCGGGTTTGATCCCCAGCCTCGCTCAGTGGGTTAAGGATCCAGCGTTGCCATGAGCTGTGGTGTAGGCTGGTGTTCAATACAAATAGTTCCCTCTACTTCCTTATGAAAAGATTTGCCAGTTGTTTGCCAATGACTCCACCTTTTCCACCCTTGGCAGTGAAATACTGAAAACCATTTCATCCCAGGCCCCAAAGATGTACTAAGAAGAACCAAGGCTGAAAAGTTACAGTTTAATTTCATTCTTATTAAATTCCACTTATTTAATTTAATTCTTCCTTGGCCCCCCATCCAACTTCACTTGGTCAATAGCTCTTGAGTTTAAGTCCTGGGCTCCATGAGAAGTTTCTCAGCACATAGCAAATTAAGGATCAAAGGGCTAAAGTAATAACAATAATTACAATAATATCATTTATATTTATTAATCTTCTTATAAATTAGAATTTTGACATAGAAAGCAAAAAGAGGAAAAGATTAAGATGATTTAATAGGATTTGAAGTTATTTCAGAAAAAAAAACCTTTAAAAGGAATCAATATATGAATTTTTAAAAATCAAAGTGTAGTTGATATACAATATTGTGTTAGTTTCAGGTATACAGCATAGTGATCCAGTTTGGTTTTTTTTTTTCAGACTATATACCATTATTGGTTATTATGAGATATTGAATATAACTCCCTTTGCTGTCCAGGAAATCCTTGTTGCTTATCTATTTTGTGTACAGTAGTTTGTTAATCTCATACTCCTACATTGTCCCTCCTCCCCCCTCCCCTTTGGTAATCGATTGTTTATTTTTTCTATGAGTCTGTTTCTGTTTTGTTTACAGATTCATTTGCCAATACAGTTAATCTTTTTTTTTTTTTTTTGGCTTTTTAGGGCCACTCCTAAGGCATATGGAAGTTCCCAGGCTAGGGGGCCAGATCGGAACTGTAGCTGCTGGCCTATGCTGCAGCCACAACAATGCCAGATCCAAACTGTGTGTGCAACCTACACCACAGCTCATGGCACTGCCAGATCCTTAACCCACTGAGCAAGGCCAGGGATTGAACCCACATCCTCACGGATGCTAGTCAGATTTGTTACTGCTGAGCCATAATGGGAGCTTCTCAATACATTTAATCGTTACATGCATCCTCATTGGCTTGAAGTTTCCTCAGAGAAAAATACCTTGTTTCTCTAAGAGAACCCTCTTCTCCCAAAGCTAATACTATCTAGAAAAAAAAAAAAGTGAGGAAACGGGATTCTTTATCAGCCAGTTTTGGTTTGGGGTTGTTGATATTGGGTGGCATTTGAGCCAGGTACTCCTTTTTAGCTGTTAGAATAGTCTGTCCCTGTAATAGTCTGGGGGTGCACCTGGACTTGTTTTTAAGAACTTCAAGAAGATCTGATTAGTTTCCACAGCCCTATATCTTTAATGAGATTCAGTTATCTGACCAGGATAAGAACAGAAACTTTCACTTCCACTCACTCAGTAAAAAGAAAGTCAAACCAAAACGAATAAAACAGAGAGTTCCCATTGTGGCTCAGTGGGTTAAGGACCCAACATTGTCTCTGTGAGGGATGCAGGCCTGATCCCAGTCCTCGCCCACTGGTTAAGGATCCAGCATTGCCACAAGCTGTGGCATAGGTCACAGATATGCTAGGATTCAGTGTTGCTGTGGCTGTGGCATAGGCCTGCAGCTGTAGCTCTGATTCAACCCCTATCCCAGGAACTTCATATGCTGCCAGTGTGGCCGTAAAAAGAAAAGGAAAAAAAGAAGAAGAAAACAAACAAAACAAAAGCAAAAATTATCCCAAATAATACACAACAAAAAAAATCCTCTGAACCCAAACATCTTCCTAGCCAGATGTAAGAATACTGGGGAATTGTTTGGGGTAGGGAGAAAAAGGAAGCCTGGTTCCAGAACCTCTTGTTTTTCAGGTCTCAGAAACAATGATTTTTAAAAAATAATAGTTTTCTAGACCTCCTCCTGTGTCAGACAGTATGTTGACTGTTTTACACGCATTATTTAACTCAACCCTTAAACAAACCTAGTGAAGGATGTGGCATTTCCACTTTGTTTAGGAAACACCTATAGGAGTTCCCGTTGTTGCTCAGTGGTTAACGAATCCGACTTGGAACCATGAGGTTGCAGGTTCGATCCCTGGCCTTGCTCAGTGGGTTAAGGATCCGGTGTTGCCGTGAGCTGTGGTGTAGGTTGCAGACGCGGCTCGGATCCCGTCTGTGGCTTTGGTGTAGGCTGGCTCCGATTTCACCCCTAGCCTGGGAACCTCCATATGCCGTAGGAGTGGCCCTAGAAAAGGTAAAAAGACCAAAAAAAGAAAAAAGAAAGAAAGAAAACACTTATAGTCCCATTCATGGAAGAAAAAATTAAAAGGATGGGCAGATAGCCCAGTAAAGAGACAGGACCTCATGGATCTTCCATCCCAGCCCTTCAAACAGCCCAGGTAACAGCCTGAGATTTGAATTCTTGCTCTACCACATCCTGTGACTTTGAGGAAGTTACTCAGTTTCCTTACGTATAAAATGGAACTAACAGCAGCACCTACCTTTCAGACATTATACATTTGCAACGAGAGCCTACACTTAAAGGACTTAGACTAGCATCTGTCAGAGGATAAGAGTCAACGACTTAATATTCTTACCTGGTCCAGCACCTCCCTGGGTTCCTACACACCAGAAGCCTGCCTACATCTGAGCAGATCCCAGGGATCCTATATAATCCAAGGACAAATGCAGAACACTAAAACAAACAAACATTTTTACTCTCTAAGAATAGATCTTGATTTTTCCCTGGACCCGCGGCATCACCAGGACCCTGGTTAGGAATGCCGACTCTCAAAACCCAGATCTCCTGAATCCGATGGTGCATTTTAATAAGATCCCCAGGTGATTTGTGTGCATGTTGAATTGGAGAAACTCTGCTCGAGGCACGTGCAGGAGCAATTCTCACTCGTCCTCGGACAGCGCATGCCTGGAGGCTCCTAGCCTTCCATTTTCAGGAGCAAGGCAGAATCCGGAGCATCCACAAATGCCAAGCTGCGAAGCCTCTCTCTGCCTTTTCCATTTTGCTCTCCTTAGTTCAGACTATCCTTCATCATACAATCCTCCTGGTGAACCTTTATTCAAGACTCAATTCTGGCATCATGGAACCTTTATTCAAGACTCAATTCTGGCATCATGGAGATTCTTCCTTGCTGCCCTCCTCCTATGCCAGGAGAGGAATCTTCACTTCCACCTTGGTTTCCCAATTGAAGAGGAGACTAATGCTCTTCATCTTTCTCCATAATCCATAGTAAGAAACAGATTTTATAGACATGCCTGACCACGCACATGCACGCGCGCGCGCACACACACACACACACACACACACACACCAGTATGTTGCTGAAATGGAAGTTTCATGAAAGGCTACTTTTACTTACTCTGTGCCACTGACTCAGATATTTTCAACATTACTCTGTTCTGTTTTGTGTCTTAGCTTGCTCTCCGGGATTTGTAAAATCCTGTACAGGGCTATTTCTTTTCAGAAGAACTGCAACACTAGATTGATGATTTACTTTCATGCACATCACCTCTTCTAGATAGACAGGACATGGCCCCATGTCTGGCACATACACGGCTTTGGTATTGTTTGTTGAATGACTAATGGACGGAAGGGTGGATCTTGTTATGACCTGTTTTCACAGCCTGTCCCTATTCCACCCCTTAACTCCTTGGTCCCACTGCCATTGTTAAAAGAAAAGCAGGAGTTCCCGTCGTGGTGCAGTGGTTAACAAATCCGACTAGGAACCATGAAGTTGCGGGTTCAGTCCCTGCCCTTGCTCAGTGGGTTAAGGATCCAGTGTTGCCATGAGCTGTGGTGTAGGTTGCAGACACAGCTCGGATCCCGTGTTGCTGTGGTTCTGGCGTAGGCCGGTGGCTGCAGCTCCGATTCGACCCCTAGCCTGGGAACCTCCATATGCCACGGGAGCGGCCCAAGAAATAGCAAAAAGACAAAAAAAAAAAAAAAGCAGACAAGGGCTTGTTCATGCAAGAATTTATCAACCACTAACTATAACTAGCATTCTATCCAATGAACCTCCAGACTTTCAACAGGAATTTTCAAATGAAAAGTGGTTCTACAGATTGTTGTGTTGAATAATAAGAGGAAAGAACAATTTAAGAATGGTTTTGTCTTGTGGATTGGGGGATTTGTTGTTGTTGTTGTTTTTAAGGACTGGTATTTTATTAGTCTCCCCATTGTACATTAAACAGAGCTCACGTCGCTGTCGCTGAGACATATTTAGAACGTCCCATGTCAGGAGGTGCCAGCCTGCCATTTGAGCCTCTCCACGTATCTGCCAGCTCACCTCCATTCTCTCTTTCAACACCTCAGTTCTTCCAGCATGAGCGAGCTCTTGGGCAGAGGTTTATGATGGGGAAAGATGATGACCAACGACACTCATTTGTCATTTATATCCCAGTGTGCACCTGACACTCTAGCATATATGGCAGAAAGGGAATTTGAGGCTAGGTGTCAGGACCTTCCGTCCTCTCTTCCCCAGTCAGGATGCCCTTCTTCGTTCATAAGAGGAGGATGGAAAACTCCAAGACCCAGAAATAAAGTCTGGAAGGGATAGCAACTTTTCTAGGCTTACCTTTCACTACAACACAGGAAGAAAACAAGCCACCTCCTAATCCTTTCACATTGTTACAGCCATGGTTACAGCTGATCCTTAGAGATTGCATTTGTATATAACACTTGAGAGTCTGACTGTCTGGGTTTTAATCATGGCCCTTAGTAGCTAAGTGACTCGCATGACCCCTGCCTTCGTTTCCTACCCGTAAAATAGAGGGAATAATAGTACCTCCTTCACAGAGTCTTGGCAAGGAAAAAAAATGGTGGTACGTATAAACCACTTAGAATAAGAACCTAGTGAAGACCAGCTAGGTATAAGATTACTATGTATACCCAGAAACCGTATATACATGTATAATTCCTTTTCTACCACATTAGGATGTTTCAAGTAATGAGGGAGCTTCGAAATAAAATACTACCCATACTAAGTGCAATGTGATATCCTGGACTGGATCCTGGAACAGAAAGGGACAGTAGTGGAGAAACTAGTGACATCTGAAGAGTTCCGTTTAATTTAATTTAATTTAGTACTAAAGCTAATGTCTTACTCCTGACAAATGTACAAAGATTATGTAAATTATGGACACTAAGAAAACTCAATGAAGAGTGTCCAGGAACTTTCTGTACCTTCTTCGCAACTTTTCAGTAAATCTAAAATTATTCCTAAATCAAAGGTTATTTTTATTTATTTATGTTGGGTATGTATCTTTCTGCCATTTTTTGGGCTGCTCCTGGGGCATATGGAGGTTCCCAGGCTAGGGGTCTAATCAGAGCTGTAGCCGACGGCCTACACCACAGCCACAGCAGCTCAGGATCCAAGCCGCGTCTGCGACCTACACCACAGCTCACAGCAATGCCGGATCCTTAACCCACTGAGCAAGGCCAGGGATCGAACCCGCATCCTCATGGTTCCTAGTTGGATTCGTTAACCACTGCGCCCCAACGGGAACTCCACAAAGGTTATTTTTAAAAAGGCCACATATACTTCTTGTGTATGTGGTAACTATGAAGTTGAGCTGGGTGCTGTGGAAAATTGGGAGATCGGGAAAATAGGATTTGGTCTTCAAAGAGCTTACAGCTTCATTCTGAGACTAGGACAGCAATGAACGTACTATAAACTGGCCAGAAGATAGGAAATGTCTTAATAGAAGTGGAAACAAATTCTTCCCAGCTTAATATGAAGGGTCAGCCTCATAGAGACCTTGTTCTCTCTGGTTCAATCTACTCGTTAATTAATGAACACAGCTCTATTAATTCCTGCCTCCTCTAGTGGTTATTCCACCTGGTTGGTTATTTCGGTGGTGGAACTCCCGGATGCCTGACTAAGGCAGCTGTAAACTTTCTTAATTTAAAAAAATTTTTTAAAGTAGGCTGTGGCATCTAGGAGAAAGCATGGGCCTTGGAATCAAGTAAAACCCGGATCCAACCTCGTTTCTCCCTAGTGTAGGCAAATTAATCAAGTCTCATGTTCTACTGTCAAGTGGGGGGAAAATATTGAACTTGTTGGGTGTTATAACAATCCATCAAGTGAGATGGGGTCAGAAGGACCCCTGGTGTTCAATAGGCTGGGTTTATTTCTATTGCTATCCTTAGGAATTATGCTTTATGGATGTTCCCTGGCAACCACACCCAAGCACTCATGCAATCGGCAGGCACTCGGTGGACTTGTCCAAGACACTTTGGAGGTTCTGGGACTGTTTGCCCATTGGAGAGGGGGGCCGACTCCAGTAGGGAAGCCATTATCCATGAGTCTTTAGAGTCAGGTCCCCGATTTAAATCCTGGCCTGTCTACTTACGCGCTTGCCACCTCTTAACCAGCTTATCCTCTCAATGCTTCTGTTTCCCTCTGTGTAAACTGTGGATAATAGTATTTAGCTCAAGGAGGTGTGTTATGTGGAATTTATGTGTATAACGTCTTCAGAACCTTGCTTGGCACGTAGCTAGCCCTCCGTAAGTCATAGCTATCACTATTACTTATTATTATTAACAACCACTTCCTCTTTTTCCTGGATGATTAGCACCCCATGTGTTTGGATGGGGGATATGAGGCGCTCAGGGATGAGAGGTCTTTTCTCCATGCCCAACCATGATTGGTATAAATCAATTACAATGATCTCCTCTTTTTTTTTTTTTTGTCTTTTTTGCCATTTCCTAGGCCGCTCCCACGGCATATGGAGGTTCCCGGGCTAGGGGTCAAATCAGAGTTATAGCCACCAGCCTATGCCAGAGCCACAGCAACATGACAATGATCTCCTCTTATTCCTGTGTAGGTATGGGTGTGTGGCTGAAGTCCGGCTAGTGGCACCTAAAGGAAATCTGCTGGTAGATTAGGGAATTCTTTTTGCCTCTGATGTTGAATGTTGCCTGACAGATATAATGCCATCCATTATACGGCCATGAAAGGAGTCTAGAGAACCACAGAGAGACCAACTCCGAGCCCAGACATCCCTGAGCTGCTGGACCATCTGCTTTTGTTGTTGCTGTCTTAGCATTTCTTTTTTCATTAATTTTTTTTTTTTTGGTGTTTTAGGGTCACACCCACAGCATGTGGAAGTTCCCAGGCTAGGGGTCGAATCAGAGCCATAGCCACCAGCCTACGCCACAGCCACAGCAATACAGGATCAGAGCCACGTCTGCCACCTACACCACAGCTCATAGCAACGCCGGATCCTTAACCCACTGAGTGAGGCCAGGTATGGAACCCACATCCTCATGGATCCCAGTCAGGTTTGATAGCCGCCGAGCCACGAAGGGAACTCCCTTTCCTTAAAAATTTTTAATTGAAATGTAGCTGATGTCCAATATTACAGAAGTAACAGGTGTACAGTATAGTGATTAAAAACTTTTAAAGGTTATACTCCATTTATAGTTATCAATAGAATATTGGCTATATTCCCCATGTGGTACAAAATATCCTTGTAGCTTATTTTATACCTAATAGTTTGTATCTCTCAATCCCCTTCCTCCTTACTGCCCCTCCCCCCTCCCATCCCCCTGTGGTAACCACTAGTTTTGAACCATTTACCTTTGGACATCTTGTTATTGAAATAATAAATGTCCTTATTGTTTAAGTCACCTTCAGTCAAGTTTCTTTTCTTTTCAAGGTAAGATACAAAATTGTCAGTTTGGGGTTTTTTTTTAAGCTTTAATTTTTTTTTTTTTTTTTTTGAGGACTACAGCTGCAGCACATGGAGGTTCCCATATGCTGGAGTCTTAGTGCACTGAGAGAGGCCAGGGATCAAACCTGAATCGTCATGGATACTAATCAGGCTTGTTTCCCCTGAACCACAATGGGGACTTCCAGGATAAAATACTTTTAAGAGATCTGAGTTGAGAATTGTGTTTTTCACATATTTGAAAACTCCCAGAATTCACAAGTTGTTTAGCAATTAATTATTAAAGCTCATACCAGTCTGAAAAGATACTTGATTTAATGCCAGCATTTTTTTGGAACTTAAAAAGGCAGATTCAGAGCAGAAAGAGCCAGAATTACCCAGTGTGGACCCTGTCTTCCTTCCTCTTCCCTGGATTTCCACCTTTAAAAATAACTTGACTCTGGAGTTCTCTTCTGGCATAGCAGGTTAAGGATCTGGTGTTGTCACTTCAGTGGCTTGGGTTTCTGCTGTTGCATGGATTTGATCCCTGGCTTGGGACATTCCACATGCCTTGAGTGCAGCCAAGACATAATAACAATAACTTGGCTTTCCAGCAGCCTTATGGTTTTCATCTTATTCATCTACTCATTCTTTGATTTATTCATCTATCAATGCATTTTTTTTTTGTCTTCTTGCCTTTTCTAGGGCTGCTCCCATGACATATGAAGGTTCCCAGGCTAGGGGTCCAATCAGAGCTGTAGCCACCGGCCTACGCCAGAGCCACAGCAACACAGGATCCAAGCTGCGTCTGCAACCTACACCACAGCTCACTGCAACGCCGGATACTTAACCTACTGGGCAAGGCCAGGGATCGAACCCGAAACCTCATGGTACCTAGTCAGATTCATTAACCACTGTGCTATGACGGGAACTCTATCAGTGCATATTTTAAAGTAGCTATTACTTCCCAATCAAGATGGGGAGTATCCTTAGTATAAGCAAACCGCATATAATCACATCACAAGAGCTATGCTTTCCTGAGGTGCCTTACAGACTTTATAATGAATCCTTTCAACGATTTTTCAGGGTAAACATTTTTTTTCCCAAAAATATGAGGAAATCAAGGTTCAGAGAGGTTAAAGCAATTTTCCACAGGGTCAGAAAGCTAGACTTGTGCAAGATTGGGGTTGACATGTGGGTCATTTAAACTCCAAAGGCCGAACTTGTTCACAGCATGGAAGTGGTGAGTTGCACAAAGAGATGGGGCCTGGGGACCAAATCTTGCTGGCAGTCCTAGGACTGGAGTGAGAGATAGGAAATGGGAAAGATGTATGGAGAGCAGGATAGAAATGAGTCTGAAAGGAGAAAGGATGCCTGACCAGGCCATTCACGAGTCGGGGTTCGTTAAGGCAAAGACCTAGAGTTAACCGCAGCAATATAGGACTTATGTTGTTGTCATAGAGAGGATGAGCCCATTATTATTATTTTTTTTTCTGAGACATTGGGAGAAGAAAGAAGGCAAGGTAGCAGGATATACACTGGAGGCCACCCTACCAGTGAAACATAGCAGGATCCTATGGTCCATTCCTCTCCTCGCCCCCGCCCCCTGCCATGTCCTCTGCCTGCCTTTTATCTGTAAAAAAGGACTTTAGTCCTTTAGAATGGATGGGCAGTGAGGTGTTACTGTACAGCACAGGGAACTGTGTCCAGTCTCTTGGGATAGACCATGCTGAAGGATAGTGTAAGAAAAGGAATATATGTATGTTTGTATGTATGCTTATATGACTGAGTCACTTTGCTGTACAGCAGAAATTGGCAGGACATTGTCAATCAGCTATACTTTATTTTTATTTTTTTATTTTTAATTTTTTGCTTTTTAGGGCCACACCTGCAGCACATGGAAGTTCCCAGGCTAGGAGTTGAATCGAAGCTACAGCTGCCAGCCTATGTCACAGCCACAGCAATGCAGGATCGAGCCACGTCTTCGACCACCACCACAGTTCCTGGCAATCAACACCAGATTCTTAACCCACTGAGCGAGGCCAGGGGTCGAACCTGCAACCTCATGGTTAATTAGTCGAATTCGTTTCCACTGTGTCACAACGGGAACTCCTAAATCAGCTGTACTATAATAAAAAAAAAAATTAAAAACTTTCGTCAAAGAAAGTTTCATCAGAGACGTCAGACAAGGCAGAAGCAATGGAAAATAGTCAAATGAGATCAAAATAATAATAATTTAGTCATTAAGCCAAGTCAAGGACCTTTAGTTCCTCCTCCAGGGCTATAGATAATATTCTGGGCCATATCCTGTGAGCTGTCCTGTAGATACTGAAACCCCCACCAGGTGGAAGAGGTTAACTACATGATGACCAGACTGTAGCTGTGACATAAACTGCCACAATTCCAAGAACTGGGCTCAGGGAAATGGGAACAAACCGACCCTGAACCTGAGCTGTACTTAGAACAGTCAAGATGACACTGGTCAGACCACTGCAGGACCAATTTCTAGATGTGACTCTCAGAGCTGATCATTGTTGTTTCTGCATGTAGCCCCCTTCTTCTGCCTCCATACCCCTGAAACTCCCCTTTAAAAGGTCTTGATCACTGGTTGTCAGTGGGGGGGCAGAATGAGCCTTTGGACAGAAGTCCACCCTCCCCCACCAGTTATGTAAATAAACAAACTTTCCTTTCCACCAATCTTGCCTCTTTATTGGCTCTCAAATAACGAGCCTCCAGACTCCACTTTTGGTTGCACCAGCAGCTCCAAGACCCAAGAGGGTCCAAAGACATGAATTATTTGCCCAACATAAATGCTAATAATTAATAGGAAGATTTTTCAAGTTCTGCATTTACGGTGTCTCTTGAAAAAAAAAAAAATCAGAGTAGCTGGTTCTGGTTTTTGGGAGTCCTCACTTTCAGAGAGTGAGAGGTCATCCTAGTGGAATAACGGCTGTCATTTTCCGATGGCAATAGACCCGCCTGTACCCTATTGTATCACTCTCAGATGCCTTCAGAAATTTACAACCCCTGGAGTTCCCATCGTGGCTCAGCAGTTAATGAACCCAACCAGCAGTTAATGAACCTGAGAACTCAGGTTCGATCCCTGGCCTTGTTCAGTGGGTTAAAGATCCAATTGTTGCTGTGAGCTGTGGTATAGGTCACAGACGTGGCTTGGATCCTGCATTGCTGTGGCTGTGATATAGGCCGGCAGCTGTAGATCTAATTCAACCCCTAGCCTGGGAACCTCCATAGGCCATGGGTGTGGCCCTAAAAAGACAAAAAAAAAAAAAAAAGAAAAAAAGAAAGCAAGAAATTTACAACCTCAGCTTGGACCCTGCTGGCCTTTTGATTTACTTAATAAATCACTCAAGTATTAGCTGCAGATATCTCTGGAAAGGGAGATTTTTTTTTTTTTTAAATCAGCAGATTACCTGACTGCATTTTTCTAAGTTTCTCCCAATTATTGTGCATTGCTTTTATATTAAAAGAAAATAGGGATGTTATTTTTGTAACTATCAATTCCACAAATATTGAGGGAGGATCTGGGGCTTGGCAGGAGTCCCTCTGAAAAGATCCAGGGGTTTTACTGAAGTCGGGCTTGACGTGAGCCAAGATCATGACACAGCAGCTAGAAAACAAAACAAAATCCTACCCATCATTGGACACCATGGCCTCACGGCACCCTGCATGGGTCAGGCCTCATGGAGCATAAGCCACATTTTATGGGAGAAAAATAATAAACTAGAGTGTTTGTTGCTGGGAAATCAAGACAGAAGGAGTCTAGAAGTCAAGTCATGTGAGGAACTGTTGGGGGAAAATGGACATTTTTAGACTGGGCCTCTTTAGAAAAACCAAAGTGACACATGATAGCTATCATCAGGATTTGGAAAGATGAAATATGGTCCAGACGGTGCCTGCCTATCCAAAGTGGATGCAATAGGCAGGGAAAACACAAGTAAAAGATGGAAAAAGGGTTCCACTTCGACCAAAAAAAGAGGTATATTTAAATTTATGCACCAGCACGCTGCCTTGTGAATTGGAAATCTCCACCTTGTAAGAAGATCAGGCAGAGATCAGACTGGCAGCCTATTTGGGGTGGATGTTTGGACCAGATGACCTCCATGTGCCGTCCAGATTTGGGGGTCCTCTCTTCCCCCAAGTTCAGGACTGTTACAATCATGCAAGTGTAGACCACTGGCATGATGACAAGAAGAGTTGAGGCCGGTCAACCTCCAGGAGGACAGGAGGCAAGGCTGCCAATGCCAATCTGCCTCAGCTTCTCCAAGATAATCTTCCTTTGTGAGGCAGAGCACAAAGCATCTTCCAGAAAGTGAAATAAGTACAAGACTCACCCACCATATTTGCGTCAGATCAAAGAAGTACCCTCAACCTCTCAATGGGGGAAGGGCTCAGAGTGTCCATGCTCTGGAATGAGAGGTAATAGCATCACTATTGCCAGGAAAACAATGGCCCCAGGTTGAGGCAGCACTGGTCATTTGCTTCAGTGGTCAGCATTCTGAATTCATTTCCTTAAACTCTCGAGTCTTGTATTTTTACGATGCCCAGACCTTTAGCCAAGGAGTCTGTCCTTGCTCAAGCACAGATCTCAAAGTTTCCCCAAAGGATCAGTAATGCATTCTCCTTCAGATGGAGAGATCCCTGCTCATATTCCTTCAAGTCTAAGCAGTTATGGAGAGCGACTGAAAAATAAAAATGCTTTGAATATCTGTGCTGGGGGATGACTGGTATGGTGGAGGGGAAGGGGTGATATGTGGATGAACACCCAAAGCTACAGATTCAAGGAATCAGGGAGCCTGATATCTAAGCTGCTAAGGGAGGGTGGTCAGTCAAGTTCGCCGGGGAGCAACATCTTACCTAGAGGTTCTTATCTAGAGGTCTCTGACCATTCACGCTCTGCATAAATATGGAAGGTGAATGGGGTAGATAAAACCTTTTGGATCAATTAGAGCTGGGTTCAGAACCTGATATAGCTGTGGCGCTTGGGTATTCTCCCTTGGTTCTACTCCACCCATCCCTGCCCTTCTTTTTCTGGCTCTGTGCCCTGGCTGCACCCCATACTGAAAAAAAAAAAAAAGTCTTAGAAATCATCTGGTTTTGATGGGCAAGGGCATAATAGTGTCCCCTAAGGTAGAGAGAAAAATCATTCTCTCCCAGAAGGTCTCGATTTGAATCTCAGATCCAGAAATGTGAACGGTAATCAGGTCTGAGATTCCATAAACTCTCTGAGATTCCATAAACACCAGCTCAAGATGTTATGGGCAAGATTAATAGGCTCAGTGGGGGAATGGGCCCAGGTATTCTTCCATGTCTAGAATGTCTGGGTAAGAGTGCTGAGGACAGGAGCTCCCGTCGTGGCGCAGTGGTTAACGAATCCGACTAGGAACCATGAGGTTGTGGGTTCGGTCCCTGCCCTTGCTCAGTGGGTTAACGATCCGGCGTTGCCGTGAGCTGTGGTGTAGGTTGCAGACGCGGCTCAGATCCCGAGTTGCTGTGGCTCTGGCGTAGGCCGGTGGCTGCAGCTCCGATTAGACCCCTAGCCTGGGAACCTCCATATGCCGCGGGAGCGGCCCAAGAAATAGCAACAAAAAAAAAAAAAAAAAAAAAAGAGTGCTGAGGACAGCCAGGTATTTGCAGCAGCATCTCAATGGGGTCACTGACAATCTGACAATTTGAGAACGGTCTCACCAGGGTTTCAAAGCTTCGGTGTCTCCTCTCTTCCAATTCATCAGACCCTTCCACCCAACTTCTCTCTCCTGCTCTCCTAGTTCACTTCCAAGGTGCTTCAATTACAGCGTTGTCGCAGCCTGTTTTATAGTCCCAAGAGGAATGGGGGCCTGAGGAGGGCAGGGCAGTGAGGTATTCTTCTTCAGGTCATTTTCTTCATTCATTCATTCAACCATTCATTCAAAAAGCATTTATTTGTTATCCATCATTTTCCAAGCACTATTATAGAGGATGGAGCTACAGTGAAAAAAGAATCAGAGATTCTACACACATTAGTGGGAAAGGCCAAGGAATGGGAGTGAACTCACAGTTTCAATTTCATGGCAGGGGCTTTGCCTTCAGAAACCATTTTTAGTATTGGATTGGTTTCACTTGGAGGGAGAGTTCTGGTTCTAAAAGGCTAAACCCCTGGTTTAATCCAAATACCCTAGCGGGGGTATTCCCAAGGCAGCTGGATGCCTGAGACCAGAGAAAAGACTCTAGTTATCAAAGCTGATTGTGCAGTTGAGAGTGAGAAGGGGCTTGATCCCTGAGGCAAAGAGTTCAGAAGAGAAGGGAAAGAAAACCACCCTCCAGGGTCAAGGACATGGGTTGCAGCATCGTTAAAATACAGGGGCACGTGGGGGTGGGGTGAGGGACACTTGGAAATTGTCTTCGCTCAAAATATGCAGTTTTTACATAGCCACAAGATATATTCATTTGATTTACAGATCAGAATTTAGGTAGCTGATTTCATCAACTTCTGACATTTCTTTCATGTTTTTGATTTTTTTTTTTCCGTGATGGAAATTAGAGTGTTGAATCTCTTGCCCTTTACCTGCCCACCACCTCCTTCCTCAGCTGAAAGTTCCTCTTTCTCTGTACCCGAGGATACAGAAACGGGGGGAATTCTCATGGCTTCCAAATGCTGGGCAGTGGCTCAGGGGGACAGTGGTGGCACGAGGTTCAAGCCGAAGCATTTGGCCTGAATATGAACTTGGGTTTCACCTGCACAGCTGGGGAGTCAGCCCACAGCCCTTCACATGTTCCAGCAAAGTGTGCAGACCCCAGGATCCCTGGTGGGTTTAGGCGCTGACAGCTGTGCTCTTCTTTTTGCTATTTGGAGAAGTCTTTATTTTATTTCTCATGTGATTTCACTAAGTGGTTAGGGGAGGTGTGGAAGCAGCCAGGGCAAGCTCTTTTCCTCACCTCACCCCTCTCTCTCTCTCTCTCACACACACACACACACACACAGTGGTCTAGGGCCCCCCTACCGCCAACGTCTCTTCCCATCTGAGGACATCCAGAGCAAACATGGAAGCCTGAGCCTTGGAAGATCCTAAAGACAATAATAATTGATAATAATGATGACAATGGTGGTGGTGATGACACTAACCCAGATCCCCTTTTTTTTTTTTTTTTTTTGGCAGTATCCCACAGATGGAAGTTCCAGGGCCGGGGATGGAACCCTCGCCACAGCAGTGACAACACGAGATCCTTAACCCACTGAGCCACCAGGGAATTCTGATGCCAGACCGCATCCTGAGCATCCTTCATGTGGTTCTCTCTAGAGCTCTATGAGGGAGGTATGGCCAGGGGGAAACTGAGGCACCCAGGGGTTAATAACTTGCAGGGAGAAGCAGAATTGGTAAAGTGGCAGGATTGGACCCCATCCATGCGTTGGTGGTCCCAATGTCACCTCCTCTTCCCTACCCACCAGAGAGCCCCATGGTTGCCTTCTCCAACCAACACCTCTTCAGAGCACTGCCCCTCTCCTACCTGGAAAGAACATATCCACACTGGGGTTGGGGTAAGACCCCCAGAGAGCTGGAAGAAAGCCTTTGCTTTTGTCAGATCATGGCTAAATTTGTAAAAGCATTCAAGGCCATCGTTCAAAATCTTCTTGTTCTTGGAATAAAGTACAACTATTTCTTTTTTTCTATAAATATCCATGAAATAAAAAATGAGGGAAAATAATTTAATACTTTATTTTACAAAATTAAGTAATCAAATTCCTCCTAAAAGAACATGGCTAGATTTCTAAATGTCCTTAATACTATTTTTAGCGCTTTAAAAGCTCTACACGCAATCTCTTGACATTTCCTAATTTTACTGTTTGAATATTTAGAGGAGAAAATTACATCTTTCTCATGTTTTCCTTCTCTTTATTGACTCGTATGAAAGACATTTGATACTTGAAACTGCCAAATCCGCTCTTATTAGCTTAGTTTTTTTTCAGATCACACTAGAACCTCTTAAAATGTTCATGTAAATATTTAACTACATAAAACAATATTCATCAAATTGTAAGTACAAAAAGAAAATTTATAAGGAGTTCCCACCATGGCACAGCAGGTTAGGGATCTGACATTTTCTCTGTGGTGGCATGGGTTCGATCCCTACCCTGGCCCGGTGGGTGAAGGATCCAGTGTTGCCACAGGTGTGACATAGGTCACACCTGGGGCTCAGATTTGATCCCTGGCCCAGGATATGGCCGTAAAAAACCAAAGAAAGTTTATCACGTTCCCTATAGTGTGACACCATTTTTTTGTCAAGAGAGTTAAAATACACATGAATATATACATACAAAGATACAGAGGGGAGCAGATTGAGAAAAATGTATTCAAAATATAGCAATGATTATACCTGAGAACTTTATATCTCTGCTTTGAGAATCTGGGAGATTTTTAATTCCTTCTTTTTCATTATATCTACATTCTAAGTTTTCTGTACTATGTTTATAATGAGAAAAAACATACTGTTTTGTTTAATAAGAACTAACATTTTTTATTTTATTGAAGTATAGTTGGTTTACAATGTTGTGTTCGTTTCTGCTATAGAGCAACGTGATTCAGCTATACATATATATACACATTCTTTATATATATGTATATGTATATATATGTCCATACACACACACACACACACACACACACACATTCTTTTTCGTATTCTTTTCCATGATGGTTTGTCACTGATACTGAATATAGTTCCCCGTACCATGCAGTAGGACTTTGTTGTTTATCCATTCTATATGTAATAGTTTGCATCTGCTAATCCCAAACTCCCAATCCATCCCTTCCCACCTCCTTCCTCCTTGGCAACCACAAGTCTGAAAACTCTTTAAGTATGAATTTGTTTTAATTCTCACATCAACTCTTTGGCATGGATCGTCTTATCATCTCCCCTTGATGTGTGAGGAAATAGAAGCAGAGGGTGTTTCCACAGGGCTAGGCAGCTGGGTGTCAGACCTGTGCTCTGAACCACTTTAGCGTCTGGACTTACTAAAGCAGCAAGCCTTCCACTTCCCTGTGTCTACTTTCATGGTCCTACCTTAAGACGATGGCAACCCCTGTGCTCTCCCTTTCAGTTTTTCATTTAAAGTCCTCTGACCTGGAGCCAGCCCTGACTTAATGTTGGGCAGGCATTCCGATCCTGTCTCTTGGATGTTTAGCTTGCAATATCTCTGAGAAGCAGGGCATTCAGGTATAAAAAGACAACTACCATCACAAAGCAGCAAGGGCTAAGTTTCAAACGTAAATGCTTCAAGGGGTCAGAGGAGAGGAAGAAAGTTCAAAGAAAATAAAGATCCCCACAACCTACTCTTCAAAAATATCCGCTGCTAACAGTTTGAGTGTGTTTACTTTCAGTTCTCTCTCTCTTAAGCATCCTTAACTTCGTGTTGATCAGGCAGTATATTTTGAATATTTAGCTTACCATTTCCCTGAGAAGGCAGGAGTCATTCATCTCTGTCTCTCCTGTCTTTCGCTGTCTCTCTCTTATTTGATTATGTATCTATCTACAGATCAATCTCTCTTTCCATCTGTCCATTATCTATACCATATCTATCTACCTACCTACCAAACTCATTTCTTTTTAATTTTGTTTGGAAATAATTTCAAATTTATAGAAAATTGTAAGTACATGACACGCTCATAATGAGATCATATGTTAGGCTTTGTAATGTGTTTATTTTATGAAATAATTCACAGACCCTTTTTTCACATTCATGGTCCTTGGTTTGTTGGTTTTTTTTTGTTTTTTTTTTTTGTTTTTTTTTTGTCTTTTGCTGTTGTTGTTGTTGTTATTGTTGTTGCTATTTCTTGGGCCGCTCCCACGGCATATGGAGGTTCCCAGGCTAGGGGTTGAATTGCAGCTGTAGCCACCAGCCTACGCCAGAGCCACAGCAACGCGGGATCCGAGCCGCGTCTGCAACCTACACCACAGCTCACGGCAACGCCGGATCCTTAACCCACTGAGCAAGGGCAGGGACCGAACCCGCAACCTCATGGTTCCTAGTCGGATTCGTTAACCACTGCGCCACGACGGGAACTCCGTTTTTTTTTTTTTTTAACAACTTAATTGGCATGATGGTGTTTATTACCTGGCTCTTCAACCAAATTATTTTTCCAGTTCTATTGGATATTTAGTTGCTTCAGTTTTGTTTTGTTTTGTTTTGTTTTGCTATTACAAAGAATATTATAAAAAACTCTCTTAAGGAAAAATATTTTTATACATCTCTGATTTTGTTAGCATAATTCCTAGAAATGAAATTCCTAAGCCAAATTTATGTTTATTTTTATAGACTTTAATGTATGTTGCCATATTTCCCCTTGAAAATGTGTAATAGTGAACACTCACCAGTAAGCCATCAGAGCACCAGATTTTTGGCATGTTGGGCATTGTAATTTGCAAAGATACTTCTCTGATTAAAAATAAAGTTGCTATACACAGCAGTATGCAGGAATCTGTTGAAGAGACTATGTTCACTGCATTGCCTTTGCTCCTTTGTCAAAGATCAAAGTTGAACATATTTAGGTGGATCTATTTCTGGGCTCTCTATTCTGTTCCACTGATCTGTTTGCTTATTATTCTGCCAGTACCACAGGATCTTGATTACTGTAGCTTTATAGAAAGCCCTGAAGCCAGGTAACATCACTCTTCCAACTTTGTTCTTCTTCAATCTTGTGTGGGCTATTCTGGATCTTTTGCTTCTCCATATAAACTTCAGAATTGGTTTGTCGATATCCGCAAAATAACTGAAATTTGATTGAGATTGCATTAAATCGATAGATTAATTTGGGAAGAACTGACATCTTGATAATATTGAATATTTCTATCCTTGAACTTGGAATATGTATTTAACTGATTTTGTTCATCAGAGTTTTGTTTTTTTTCTTCATATAGACCTCATACATATTTGTTAGATTAACACCTAAGTATTTCATTTTGAGGGGAGTTAATTTAAATGGTATTATGTTTTTAATTTCAAATTCCTTTTATTTACCTATATCACTGCTATATAAGAAATCAATTGACTTTTGTATACTATCTTTGGACCTTTGAACCTTGCTATAATTCCTTATCAGTTCCAAGAGTTTTTTTAAGCTGACTCTAGTATTTTCTTCAAACACAGTTTTATTTATTTCATTCCAATCTATATACCTTTAATTTACTTTTCTTGTCTTATTGCATTAGCTAGGACTTGTTGAAAAGGAATGGTGAGACAGGACATCCTGGCCTTGTACCTGATCTAAATGGGAAAGCTTGGAATATCTCACAATTAAGTACATTGGTAGAGAAAGATTTGTGCGTGTGTGTTTTTAGGGCTGCACCCAGGGCATATGGAGGTTCCCAGGCTAGGCCTAAAAGTGAAGCTGTAGCTGCCAGCCTATACCACAGCCACAGCAACTCGGGATCAGAGCCATGTCTATGAACATGAAGATCCTTAACCCACTGAGTGAGGTCAGGGATCAAACCCACATCCTCATAGACGCTAGTCGGGTTCGTTAACCTCCGAGCCACGACAGGAATTCCAAGGTGTTTTTTTTTAAATAGATATTATTTATGAATTTGAGGAAGTCCCCTTCTATTCCTAGTTTACTGGGAGTTTTTTATCATGAATGAGTGTTGGATTTTGTCAAATGCTTTTTCTACATCTGTCAATATGATTATATGTTTTTTGTTTGTTTGTTTTTTTAGGGCTGCACCCATGGCATATGGAGATTCCCAGGCTAGGGGTCCAGTTGGAGCTACAGCTTCCAGCCTACACCACACCCACAGCAATGCAAGATCCGAGCTGCGTCTTTGATCCACACCATAGCTCATGGCAATGCTGGATCCTTAACCCACTGAGCGAAGCCAGGGATCAAACCTGCAACCTCATGGTTCCTAGTCAGATTTGTTTTCACTGCTCCACAACGGGAACTCCATGATTTTCTTTTTGAATTTGTTGATATGTCAGATTATATTAATTGTGGTTATCTTCTTTAATTTGCTTGAGGCTTCATCCAAGAAGCTTGGTAGACATAGGATACTAAATGTCTAAAAGGCTCAGAGGCACAGAATTGCTGTAAAGATATTAGTTGTTTCCCCTCATGATCATGTGTCTGACAGAGCTGTGTCTGCCCAGCATCATAAGAGAGGACCACACCACACATCCCTGGGAGAAAATCAAAATTCAAAATTTGAAGTGCAGTTTCTGCTGAATGCATATCACCTTGTCACTATCTTAAATTTGAAAGATCAGAAGCCAAACCATCATAAGTTGAGGATGTTGGTATTTAATTTATAATATATGCACATAGCTATGCACAATGTAAATGGAAGCTGAAACACAGCCACCAACAAGGAGCCAATAGGCTTAGTGGAGATACAAAGTAAGGAACAGAAAAGGTGGCCATGCTATACATACAAGGCTTACTCTCAGAGCCAGTGAGTTCCTGGTGGAGGTGAGATGTATAGGATGAATCACCAGGAGGGCTTCCCTGAGGAAGCTGGTCAGCTGGACCTAGAAGGATGAATGGGGTTGGAATAGAAGGGGGTGGATATTCCAGGGGAAGTCTTACTGGTATAAAGGTATGGAGGTGGAAACGAGATCAGTATATGTCAGACAGGGAAGAAACACATGACAGAACCAAAGGAGCAGGTCCACCAATACCAGGAAGGCAGCTAGGGCTGTGGGGTGAGACTAGGTTTGTGGGGCTCTGAGAATCCCACAGGGCCACGTGGCTTTGAGGCGAGGAGCACATGAAGTTCCAAAACACCTCCTCTCGTTTGGTTCGAGAACCATGGCATTTCCATTTCATATGCTAAATCAAATGGACAACATTCCACGTTGACTCAGGTTGATGAAAAATAAAAAAAGAAATTGACTGGCTTAGAGGTTTTAAAACATTCCAGAACGTGTTTATACAGAGAAAGATTTTTCCAAGGTCAGACTCCCACTGCTGTAATCACCTTTACATATCTATGTTCGGTATTATTCTAGTTCCATAAACAAACTTAAAATAGGAGCTGCTAATACCATCTGATTTTAAAAGGGGAAGAGCTTCATATTTCTGCATATCTGCAGCCAAGTGCATTTTTTTTTTTCAAGCAAGTTCAGTAGTTTTGAAGAAACTTTGCCTTTTATGAAATGGGTTCAAGCAATTCACCAGGGATGGCTCCATCTTCTTTTTTTTCTTTTCTTTATTTTTAAGGGCTTCACCTGCGGCACATGGAAGTTCTCAGGCTAGGGGTCGAGTCGGAGCTAGAGTTGTCGGCCTGCACCACAGCCATAGCAACATCAGATCCAAGCCACATCTGCGACCTACACCACAGCTTGCAGCAATCTCTGATCTTTAACCCACTGAGCAAGGCCAGGGATTGAATCCACGTCCTCACGGACACTGTGTTGGGTTCTCAACCTGCTGAGCCACAGCAGGAACTCCCTCCAATGTCTTTTTTTATGTAGCATCAAGAATGAGGCTTAGAAGTGCAAGCATTCACATGAAAACTTGCTTACAAATATGAATGAAAAAATAGCATAATATTAAAAGAGTAAAATCCCACTTTTAGGTTGAAATTATGTATATAATGGATAGGGAGGATACATGACATAAATAGTTATGGTTTTTGACTAGGAACATAATTGCAGACGGCTTTAATTTTCCTTTTATTTTTCTATAGATATTAATTTTCCGCAAAAATACGTATTCCTTGTGCAATTTTCTTCAAATTCGTGTCCCAGGACATAAAAAATTGCTATACATGAGATGTTAAAAAAATTGGCTAGGTAGAATCAGAATGATATTTTATAATTTTGGCAGAGGGATGAGAAAACTAATATTAACACTCTTCATTAAAAAAAAAATGTTATGGAGTTCCCGTCATGGCGCAGTGGTTAACGAATCCGACTAGGAACCGTGACGTTGTGGGTTCTATCCCTGGCCTTTCTCAGTGGGTTAAGGATCCATCGTTGCCCTGAGCTGTGGTGTAGGTTGCAGACGCGGCTCGGATCCCGAGTTGCTGTGGCTCTGGTGTAGGCTGGCGGCTACAGCTCAGATTTGACCTCTAGCCTGGGAATGTCCATGTGCCACGGGTGCGGCCCTGGAAAAAGGCAAAAAGACAAAAAAAAAAAAAGAATGTTATAGTAAAATTATAACCCAACAGCTCTTCTGTATAAGTGGTTGTGATGACCTTGGGTAAGTCACCTGAACTTCCGGGCCTTATTCTCTCATACATAAAATGAAGACCTGGATCATCTTAAGTGTCCTTAAGAAAAAGACCATGTCTGGCACAACCTTGGGATTTGATGAACTAACGTTTGCCACCTTTCATCCTAATGTTCAAAGAATGTTCTGATCCTCACCTACATGCCCAGGAAAAAAACATATGATCTGAGACAGTTAACCTTGAGGAAGCAGGAACAGCCAAGAGGATCCCGCATCATCTGGATGTTCCTTAGGCCCTAGGATAAACGCAACTATTGCAATTGCTAGGGAAAAATTAATTACTGGATTTTGTCATTTCAGACAGCATTGTACCTTCCTGTGTGAATTCCCCTTCCCTTTTGCTTCAGGAGAGTTCCTCATCCTTGGGTGTTTGCCCAGTGGGTTGTGCGTTGTTCTCAGAGCCAGTTTGGCAAGGTTTAGTTCACAAGATGAGGGGATAGTGGGAAACCAGTGCCCCTACCCATTATTTGTTCATGTATTTTTTTTCCTTGTGTCTTTCCTCAGTTGCTACTGTATTGGCCATTTCCATTCTAATTCTTCCTATTCCTCAAGGTTGTGCCTTCATTTTTCCCACGAAGCCTTAACCCAGGTTTTTGCTCACAACAACCACTCCCTTGTAGGAGTGTCTCTGCACTTATTTCCAATATACCACACCAAGGAACATATGCTGTCTTTTTGCCTGAGTTTTCATTTACTTCTTTTTATTTATTTATTTATTTATTTTTTGGTCTTTTGTCTTTTTAGGGCCGCACCTGCGGCACATGGAGGTTCCCAGGCTAGGGGTTGAATTGGAGCTGTTGCCGCTGGCCTACACCACAGCCATAGCAATGTCAGATCCGAGCAGCATCGACAACCTACACACCACAGCTTGCGACAATGCTGGATCCTTAACCCACTGAGCAAGGCCAGGAATCAAACCTGCAACCTCATGGTTCCTAGTCAGATTCGTTTTCACTGAGCCATGACGGGAACTCTTTCATCTACTTCTTTACAAAAGCCTTTTCACTTTACCTGGGATAGAAAGACCTCATTAATTGAGACAAAGTCCTTAACTTTCTTACTATCCCAGTAATTCCAGCTATATACTTTCGGTCAGAGAAGGTGGTAAGAGATAGCTTTTGATTGATGAAAGAGGAGTCACCAACTGATGATTCATTTATTTTGGCCAAGAATTGGAATCTAATATGGCAGCTGCAGCAGGTACAGAAAAAGACCAACACTTAGAACTACAGGTTCAACCTCATGATTTTTGTGATTCGAGAAAGAGGGAGCTCTGCCTCTACCATCACAAACACCACCTAACCTTTCTTCTGATAATCTAGTAGAAGCCCTACGGAGTTTGGGATAACTTGGGTTTCTTGCAAAAGATTCAACAAAAGCAAACTGGTAAAGAAGTAGCTTAACAGTAAAATACCTGAATGCCCTGAAAAATCAGAATAGAGTAAAAAGGCTATGGATTTGGGGGCTATAACAGAATCAGAATAGTGGAAGACAGCTTAGGAACCATTTATGAAATTATCATTTTACAGAAGAGCAAAGTAAAACTCAGAGAGTAATTGCCTATGGTCATAAAGTGGTAGACTCAATACTGGCCCCCAAGTCTCTGGCTTCGTATATCCAGGACTCTTCCTACTCTGATCATCATTTATTTTTCTGATAGTGTTCTGATGCACTTGGGAGTTCCCTGGTGGCTTAGTGGGTTAAGGACCAGTATTGTCACTGCTGTGGTTGTGGTTACAGCTTTGATGCGGGTTCAATCCCTGGTCCAGGAACTTTTGCATGCCACAGGCACAGCCAAGAAAAAAGAAAGAATTGTAGCTATTTTCTATCAGGAGGCAATGTGTCCTAGAAGAAGGAAGATACCCAGTGAAATATTTCTACTCCCCTAGTTCCCCTGAAAGAGACACTACTTCCCTTTCTTCATGTCAGTAGACTGATTCCACTTTTATATTCCACAGCTCTGAAATCAACGTTAAGTTGAAAACTAAACAATCAAACCAAGAGAGCACACCACTAATTCAGCTTTGGGTTCATATTAGGAATGACTCATGAGGCAATTCCTGAGAATGGAAAAACATTGTGATATGGTAGTTCTCTGTAAGAGTGGGCTTCCAACAAAAATCCTTCATGGAGGTTCTCTAAGGCCTAAAAATATGTTTTGCTAAACAATCTTCTAAAATGGGGTGCTTAGCTCAATCACTTATTATCAGAGTCACATTGTTGCATTTGGTTGTGTGCGGTCCACTGGAAATAGTGCAGGCATCTAAGACCAAGGTTGGATAACTCGTCTCCATGATGCTGTGGTGGGGAAAACAGCTGGAGGCAGCCCATGGTTATTATTATACAGCTGATGCAATGAATTCCATCATTACATGTTGCGATTTTTCTACATCTGTAGAATGTTTTAGGGAGCTAACGAAAGACTACTTCATTAGCCAGGGACCTCTGAGGTTGGTCTGGGTTAGAAATAGCCAAGGGAAGTGTCTCAATAAGCCCTGACCCTGAATGATGCCTATCACACATGCGACTTGCTGGATAGCTCATTTCCCACCTATAAAATAGGACATTCATTTTACTTCTTCACTAATTGGTTCAATAAATCAGCCCTCTGTGAGTCATCACTGTGAGAACAAAGAGCAAACAGGCTGTTTTTCCCATTGAATCTCCGGGGTGGGGGGGTGGGGGGGATTGAAAAGACCTTTAGGGAGAGAGATAATCCCATCTTCAAGCAAATATTTCCAAAAGAGGCTAGAATGACACGATCTTCCAGGCCCTTTAATCAGCTTGACTCCACCTCCGAACGGCGGGATATAGCAATTACTATCCCTCTCTTCAGATGAGAAAAAAATGAAGCTTGGTGAGTTGGAGTGATGTGCCAAAAAGCACCGCTACTAAAGCGATGAAGGGCTGGAACTGGGTGTCCACATGTAAAACCTCATCAGGTTTCTGACATATTCTACTGCTTGACTTGTACAAACCAAACCAAACCAAACCAAACCAAACCAAACCAAAGGCAGATCGGTTTGAATGCTGCTCACTCTCTTGAAGCAAAAATAGAAAGAATCCCAACCCCTGCCACTTTACACAAGAACAACTTAAAAAAAAAAAAAAGACAACAACGACAACAAAACTCTCCAGTAATCAAAAAACTAAATATAAGTAACTCTCTAATCAGTTCAATGGGTTTAGTCCAAGTGGGTAATGTATGTAAATATGATATCTAGAGCTTACTTTCAATGTCTAATAAGTCTGTGTAAATATCTCATTTTAGGATTGCAAGACTTAGACGCAAAGGATTCTCTTCCTCCTTTTCCTTTTGGCCAAAGCTTCACCTTTAACATTATAAAAGTGTTTTCCATGTGGCTGTGGCTGTGGGGTAGGCCGGCAACTACAGCTCTGATTGGACCCCTAGCCTGGGAACTTCTATATGCCAAGGATGCAGCCCTAAAAAGCAAAAAAAAAAAAAAAAAAGTATTTTCCAAACTGTATTTTGAGGTTACAAAATGCACATAAAAAGGGGAAAATGCATTGAAAGGAAAATTTTAAAATAAGTTGAGAAAACATCAGGAGACCCATAATACATGTTGGTTACTCTGCTTTTGGATGCCTCCAAGACTTTCTTTTCTCTTTCTTTCTTTCTTTTTTTTTGGTCTATTTTTTTAGGGCCACACCTGCGACATATGGAGGTTCCCAGGCTAGGCGTGGAATCTGAGCTGTAGCTGCCAGCCTACGCCACAGCCACAGCAACTCGAGATCCGAGCTGCATCTGTGACCTACACCACAGCTCATGGCAACGCCAGGTCCTTAACCCACAGAGCAAGACCAAGGATTGAACCTGTGCTCTCACAGATGCTAGTCAGATTCACTTCTGCTGAGCCACAGAGGGAACTCCGCCTCCAAGACTTTCATACATCAGTGTTCGTGAGCTGCTTCAAACATTTGACCGCAGGACTTCTTTCTTGGAAGGTGATTCTATGACTGTCTTATGTCTACTGGCACACACTTTAGAAAACATTGCTCAATACAGCAACTTCAAAGTTAGTTCCCTGGAGAGTCCAAAGCCTAAGGATTTCCAAGTTGTACAAGATCTAGGAAGAAATCTGCATCTATGACTGTCAACCTCGGTTGACTTATAATGGAAGAAAATGCTTCCAGAATGAACTAAATAGAGCTTGTGAATTTAAGTCAAATAGACGCAATACAGGAATTCCCATCGTGATGCAGCAGAAACAAATCCCGCTAGTAACCATGAGTGAGGCTGCAGGTTCATGAGGCTGAGGCCTCGCTCGGTGGGTTAAGGATCCCTCGTTGCCATGAGCTGTGAGGTAGGTCGCAGACATGGCTTAGATCTGGTGTTGCTGTGGCTGTGGTGGAGGTGGTCAGCTGTAGCTCCGATTCGATCCCTAGCCTGGGAACCTCCATATGCTACAGGAGTGGCCCTAAAAAGAAAAAAAAAAAATGCAATGCAGTGCTTGTTGAAGAAATCTTCAGCAACAAATCTAGATCATCCCACAACTGGTTTCCTTATCACTCAGCACTTTGCTGACTATCTGATTTCAGGCTCTTTTTGCCCCCCTCACGTGCGGAGTCGATTTCTATCCCACGAGCCTGTTTAATTTTCTTCATAATACTCAAGCACTGTCTGAAATCATCTTGTTGCTTTGTCCAACCTTAGCATCTGAGAATCATGAGAGTTGGACCTTATTTATGTTTCCAGCAACTATTTCAGTGCCAAGTATACATAGAAGAGCACAACTCATTTCTTTCATTTACGTGTTTATTCCTTCAACAGATATTTACTGCGTACATACTATAGGCCTCAAACCATTCTGGTTCCGGGTGCAAAAGTGAGTGAAAAAGACGTCGATTCATTCCTTGAATTGTTTGTACGTTTACTTTTTCTGAAAATTGAGTAAAACATTGCATTTCCTTGGGGGATGGAATGTTTTAATCCATTGTAATTATTACGGATAATGCAAATTATCAGCAACTAATTTAATTCTGTAAACATGAATATCCATATAACTTGTTTTTGTTGAAGTTTGTTGTTCTTTGTTGGAAGTAGAAGGGTGAAATTTTATGTATATTAGTCATTTAATTCTTACAACCACCTTCGGGAATAGAGATTATTACCTCTATTGAACACAGGAGGAAATTGAGGTTATGGAACTAGCCTACCCAGGACACTTAATTGGTAGGTAGGGAGTATCTGAATATAAGCCCAGAAATCTGAAATCAAAGCCCACATCCTTTTCAACCACACCCACTACCTTCTTATTATATCAGTATAACCCAACAGGAGAAAGCTAAAAGCACCCGAAAAATGACTAAGTCAGTGGGACTCTTGTTGTCCCATTTTGTAATCATGGAAATTTTCTCTGATTCTTTGTACTTACACTCCCTTTCTGAGCTCTGGGAAGTGCATCTTTTTTTTCCTCCCAAAGGTCCTGCCAGGACCATAATAGGTGCCTCCCCACCTCAGAGGCAGTGACTGCTGTATATCTGATGTGTACTGTCTTCCTGATGAATAAGACCAAGTGGTGTATTTCATCACAAGGATACTGCCAAGGTAAGGTAAAACTAGCTAAAAGAAATCAGAGAGAAAAAGAAGATAAGGAGAAAAGAAGTAAGTTCATGGTGAGCCAAATTCGGAAATCCATTGGAGTTCCATTGTTCAAATTAAAGATTTGTCTCATTTTCCCCATTGTGCAAGTTCTGCCAGTAATTTGACGGGTGACCTTATCTGGTCTCTTTGCGCTTCTGTGTGTCAAGTTCATGACAGGAGGGGGCGTCAAGCTGGTCCTGGACTGCTGACCTTCCGCGTCCTTAATGTGAGATCATGAGCCCGTGCATGTTTACAAGAGATGTCTCTGTTGTTCTGGAACTTTTCCATGGTGTGCAGCCAAACAGAATCCTAATTGAGACAATTGGCGTATATTTTTAGTATTAAAAAAGTGCATTTTGAAAGAACCTCTTGGAGCACCCATTGTGGCTCAGCAGTAACGAACCCGACCAGTATTCATGAGGATGAGAGTTCGATCCCTGGTCCCACTCAGTGGGTTAAGGTTCTAGCATTGCCATGAGCTATGGTGTAGGTCATAGATGCGTCTCAGATCTGGCGTGGCTCTGGCTGCAGCCAGCAGCTCTAGCTCTAATTTGACTCCTAGCCTGGAAACTTCCATATGCAGCCAAAAAAAAAAAAAAAAAACCCTTTGAAACTTGACTCAAAGAATTAGAAAGATATGATGTAACTAATCATAAGGAAAAGAATAGTAAGAAAGAATAAAGGGGCAAAAGGAAAAGGAAGAAATAAGAGACAATAAGAGTAAGGATGAGGAAAGAAAAAGAAGGAGGAGAAGGAAGAGGGGAGGGAGAAGAGGAGGAGGAGGAAGTAGGAGGGGGAGGAGGAGAAGAAAGGCAATAGCAACAACAGGAATGGCAACAGCAAAACCACAAACAATAAAACAAGGGGGAGAATATTCCTTTCCAATACAGACCAAAATTCTTCCAATTTCGTTCAGAAAATATTTGTCAAACTCTGGGTAACTTGGGGGTCCCCATACTTACTAAATGCAACCTTCTCCAATGACTTAGATTCTGCAGTTATTCCCACCAAACCCCATAAAACCAAGATCCAAAGTTCCCGTTGTGTATAATGGACCAGTAACCCTTTATCTTTTAAGTTAACTTGGTCGAACAAATAGCTCACTCATTAATTACATTTTATTAATTATGACTTACTAATCTTAGTATTCTACTGAGGTCAAAATCTTCTTGAGGTTTGTGCATGGCTTCAATATTTATTTCCAGCTTCACATCAAAATCCCTTCCTCCTTCCTCCTTGTTGCTCCAACCTGGAGAAATCATTCCTTTCACTTGTCCAATCCTGACTGCAGAAGATTAGCTGGGAGGAGCTAGTGACAAGATATTGGCTGTTCCCTGAGAGGAGATTGCAATGATCATCGCACTGATCATCAGCAAGGGTCTGTGATAAGCTTGGACCAAGGAAAAGGGAGAAAAAACCCTCCTGCACTGTTGGTGGGAATGTAAACTGGTACAACAACTGTGGAAAACAGTATGGAGGTACCTTAGAAAATTATACATAGAACTACCATCTGATCCAGCAATCCCACTCTTAGGCATATATCTGGACAAAACTTTCCTTGAAAAAGACACATGCACCCACATGTTCATTGCAGCACTATTCACAATAGCCAAGGCATGGAAACAACCTAAATGTCCATCGATAGATGAATGGATTAAGAAGACGTGGTATATATACTGATACATATATAGTAGTGGTATATATACTACTACTCAGCCATGAAAAAAGAACAAAATAATGCCACTCGCAGCAACATGGATGGAACTAGAGACTCATACTGAGTGAAGTAAGTCAGAAAGAGAAAACCAGATACCATGTGATATCACTTATATCTGGAATCTAATATACGGCACAAATGAACCTTTCCACGGAAAAGAAAATCATGGACCTGGAGAATAGACTTGTAGTTGCCAATGGGGAGGGGGAGGGACTGGGATGGACTGGGAATCTGGGGTTAATAGATGCAAACTATTGCCTTGGAATGGATAAGCAATGAGATCCTGCTGTATAGCACTGGGAACCATATCTAGTCACTCATGATGGAGCATGATAATGTGAGAAAAAAGAATGTATATATGTATGTGTGACTGGTCACCCTGCTGTACAGCAGAAAATTGACAGAAAACCAGCTATAATGGAAAAAATAAAAATCATTATTAAAAAAAAGGAAATGGGAGAAAAATAAAACCTGAGAAGTAGAAAGGATCCGTTCACCCAACTCCCAGATTAGAAAAAAGATGCTCTGGAAGAGGGAAAGAAAAGAGGAAAGGGAAATAAACAAGGTGGTGTGTGTGGGGGGGGAGGGGTCTGAGGGGAAAAGGAAAAGGGTGGCGGCATGATGTGAAGTGATCTGGAGGAGGGGGCAGAGTCAGCGTCTGAAGACGTCCAGGCACTGCGGCATCAGCTCCTTGCGGTAGCCTCAGCCAGGGACCAAAGAGGAGCCAGCCTGCTTCCCGGCCCCACCCTTGGGAGCCTGGACATCTCCTGTACTCAGGGCCTAAACCAGCTGACTTTCTCACCTGCACAGGATGAAGATGCTTAGCAGCAATCAGCATATTGCCTGTTTATCAGTTAGTAGATGAGATGCCGATTTGAGCCCCACGTCTTTGCTTCAGCCAAGTCTGACTTGCCTTGTGTGGAGAACCCCCCCGATCCTGTTTCCCACTGCTAGCATGTCTGCTGCCCACGGCCCTCCTGAGCCACATAGGGCCCATTTAGCTAAGGGTGGAATAAATGGAATAAATCAGACATGGGACTTGGATGGACTCCATACACCCAGCCTGAGAGTCTCCCCAAACTGGTGCCATGATCCCATATAATTTGTTAACCTTGAACTTCTCCATTGCTCAGTCGTTTGATTTAGCAGCTATCTTCAGGCTCATGTGATTTAAGTGTCTCTCCTGTAATAACTGAACCTTAGCTTCGTTTGCAAGTTCCAGTGCCTGTAATGACTATACGAGGTCATTTCTTTTCCTTCCATACCTGTGGTCAGCCCAACCCTGACCCTGCTTTCTTCTTCGCTTCCTGGGCCTTTTCCTTCTGCCAATGAGTTTTTCTTCCCCCCAGCATAAGAATTACAAAGGAGTTAATGAACATCTGAGCACTCAACGATCACAGCCTTGCACTTGTATTCTCTTCCTTACTAGACCAGAATCCTTTAGCAAAGAAAAAAAAGAAAAAAATTGTTCTGGAGGTTCACAGATAAAACCTCTTTGTTTTTCCAAATTAGAGGGAAGTAACTCTAGTCCCCCCCAACCCTATCCTGTTTCCAGCTTTTGAAGCTATTATTAATTTGCACCAAGTGGATGCTTAGCAACAATCAAATATGCTGAATTAAATATAAAACTTCTTTCTGAAGTTGGAGCTCAGAATTACAAAATCAAGCTCATGGGGACCCATATAAACAAGTTTTTTATTTGTTTGTTTTTTTCTGTTGTCTTTTTAGGGCCGTACCCATGGCATATGGAGGTTCCCAGGCTAGGGGTCGAATTGGAGCTAAAGCTGCCAGCTTACACCACAGCCACAGCAACTCAGGATCCGAGCTGCATTTGCAGCCCCAGCTCACGGCTGTACCACAGCTCACAGCAACACTGGATACTTAACCCACTGATCGAGGCCAGGGATCGAACCCACAACCTCATGGTTATTAGTCGGGTTCATTAACCACTGAGTCACTACGGGAACTCCCTAAACAAATTCTTGAAGATCCATATAAAAGGAACTTAAATATTTGAAAAGTATGTGAAGATACTTCACCACATTCTGTTTATGATGGATGAAATACAGAAAATCAAATCAAATCAAATTTTAATCTGGTTTAAATGAATTTCGTTTCATTTCATTTTCTGGTACTTGCACTCCAAACTGAGAAAACTTAGTTTAGTTTTCTTCACGGCATGGTAAGAGAAATAATTTTCAAGTGATGTTGAGGCTTATTTCAATCTGATCCAAAGGACAGCAAAACATTTAAACTATGTTTCACAATGGTTATCTGCCAGAACTAACAATCCCCAAATTTTAGTGGCTTAGCACTCCAGATATTTATTGTTCACTGCCCTTATGTTTTAGTGTGCATGAGGCAGAAAAGAGGTCACCCTTCTTCACACAGTCATTCAGTGACTCAGACATCTTCCATCCATGGCTCCCCCATCCCTGAGGCCCTCCCTGAAACCCTGATGGAAGAAGAGAACAAAGTAGAGCATGGATGGTTTTTGATTGGCCTAGAAGTGATGTATCAATATCGTCTATATTCCATTGGCCAGGACTTAGTCACATGGCCACACCCAACTGCAAGGAAGGCTGGGAAATGCAAGACCACTGTGCTCCCAAGAGGAAAGGAACACAGTTTAAGGAAAAGTTTCTGAAGGTCTCAGTGGAGATGGGGAAAGGCTTAGCAAAGGAAAACCAGCGATAAAAGAAAGAGGCACTTGTATGAAGGGAAAATATATCAAGGCAAGGAGTCTGCGGTTTCTACTTTTGTCTTTCTGGCATGAAAGAAGATATGGATGACAACATTAAAAAGGGCTGAGGGTATCCTTCAGACGATAGAGCCTCCCCTGGGTTCCTAAAGATGTGGATTTGATGCTCACCACTGAGGGGTGACACAGCTCTCCAGCAACTGTTGGATTTTGATAGCAGCAATTATTTCAGCACCATTGAGGTTAATAATGGTCTAGTATTATTATCCATCTTTTTCTACATTTAAATGTATTCAAATAATCTCATGATAAGAATGCATGCCCTACCTTTTATAAAGTCTCAACAATATGCATTGTATCTCTGTATGCATGCGTGTGTGTGTGTGTGTGTGTGTGTTGGTGGGGGTTATGGATGACTGTTTAAAAGGGAAGTAGACATAGGCTGAAATATACTGCTAAGAACAATATTTAATAGAAACTAATTACGTGGGAGAATTTGTGGAAGGTTGAATATACTACCCCATCCCCACCCCCATCAAACATTACAAATATCAGTCATTGTCCCCAGTGGCTATTTTGTTAGAAATGTATCTACATTTTGCAGAATCTCTGGCACTTGCCATTTACCACACATTGAATCTGGAGATTGCTCCTGTGGTTTCATGGAATGTTGATGGAGCTCAGTAGATATTTTCGGAGTGAAATCACTGACACATCTTGAAAATATGGCTAACAAGCTAGGCAACATGAATGCATTTTATTACTGTTTAGGTCTCCTTCCTCTGATTATATGTTATTCCTCCCGATGATGGCAGTGATAGGAAGTGTGAAAAGATTTCAGGAAAACAGATATTTAAAGTAAGAACTAAAACAGCCACTAGATTCCCCTCCTGGTAGAGAGCACTGCTCCATGATATCTAAAGTCTCAGATGTTTGGGCTTCTACATTCCTGGAAGAGATGATTGCCTGGTTAGTATTGAGAGGTGTGGGGATTTGAAAGGCTTCAACATAATATCTAAA
This sequence comes from Phacochoerus africanus, assembly GCF_016906955.1. Classification (NCBI taxonomy): domain Eukaryota; kingdom Metazoa; phylum Chordata; class Mammalia; order Artiodactyla; family Suidae; genus Phacochoerus; species Phacochoerus africanus. The sequence continues at coordinate 42,517,160 of NC_062552.1, forward strand.
ATCTCTGTGTGACTCACTCCTTTGGGGTAAAGCATTGACAGTGACCCTCGAAGAAGAAGAAGCTAAGATGAAGTTAATAGCGTAGGTCCTGGAGGCAAAATGCTACGGCTGAACAATGGGCCACCACCTGCTCCCTTGGGAAAGTGACTCAACTGTTCTGTGCCTCAGTTTCCTCCTTGGGAACATGAAGATAATATTAGTACCATAGGGTTGTAATAGACGTGTGATACTAGGACGGCTCTTGGGAGGGAGACAGTCTAACTCTTCTTCTAATAGGGACATTCTTGTGTGACTCTCCCCCCCGTTTTTTTCACCCAGTGCCTGTCACTCTCTTGGTTCATTTTTGGCAATGAAGGAATGGATGAATGAATGAATAGTTTCTTGCTTTCCATGAAGCCACTGTGATGACATACCAATGATACAGAAAAAGCTCAGCCAAATCTCAATGTGTAGTCTTTCAAATTGGATTGTGGTTTGCGGGGGTTGGGGGGGGGCTCCTCTAGAAAAATTTTTATTTCTAGTTTAGCCCATTCATGGTTAAGGTCCTGACCCATGGAGGATAATGTCTTAGTTTTATTTTCTTTTGGACTTCTTTTGCCTTTGGTCCAGATGACACATTGACACTCCATGGGAAAAGAATTGCCACCTGGGGGGGGTGGAGGGTAGGCAAGCTATATTTTCTTGTTTGTTGGGTTTTGGTCTTTACCTGCCCCCAAAAGAGCATTTTGATGGAAAAGGTAGTTCCAGGATTCACTGTGGCAGGGGAGCTAGAAACCTTGAAAATTTAAGTTAGAAAAGAACTGAAGGTAGGTTACAGAAAAGAAACAAACTCATGGACATGGAGAAGAGACTTGAGGCTGCCAAGGGGGAGGGGGAGGGGGAGGGAGTGGGATGGGCTGGGAGGTAGGGGTTGGTAGATGCAAACTATTTTGCGTTTGGAGTGGATAAGCAGTGAGGTCCTTCTGTACAGCACAGGAAATTTGTGATGGAACATGATGGAGGATAATGTGAAAAAAGAATGTATGTAAGTGTATAACTGGGTCACTTTGCTGTACAGCAGAAATTGACAGAACACTGTAAATCAACCATAATAAAATTTTTTTTTAAAGAAAAAAACTGAAGTAGTTCACAGCAAGCTGGCACAGGTGAAGTGCTCAGGGCTCAGGTATGAGCCTTGTTTGCTCAAAACAACAAGAGTCAGGACAATCCACAACAGGAAAAGCAGAGTGGCAGTGCTTCCAGCGATTGGAGAAAAACCCAATTGGGTTTCCCTCGAAATGACAGCTAGACACTCCCTAGGTCCAACAGTGCTGAGAGTGAAAATTGAGGCGTAGGGGCCGGGATCCAGACAGGTCTTTAATCATGATCGCGTCTCGTAACTGTATACACTTGATAGGCAATAGAGTTCACAAAGTGATTTGTCCTAAACACTTGGATGAGGCTGGGATTCTCATGATCCCTGTTTTATAGGCTGGGAAACTGTGACCGAAAGAGGTCAAGTAGTAGCAGGGCTCGTAAATGCATGAGCCAGAACTGAGTCTAGAGTCGCTGTTTCCAGCTGCCTTAGTCTTCTTCATCTTCATGACAAGAGATGCAGAAAGGCCTATAGCGGGGACTGATTTACACCCAAATCCTGCCTTTAAGAGGCACCTACTAGTCCAATATTTGTGACACAATCATATGTGCAGAGCAGTCAGAGCATGTAAGGTGTTTGGAGGGTCTTTACAGCTTCTCTAGTCTAGGCCAGACTTCTCGTGCTGCAGAGGAGAAAAACGGGCCCAGAAGGTAAGACTCGGCTATGCAACTTGGACCCAGTTTAGAGCAAAAAGCCCCCCTATTCAGTCCAGGAAGGCCCTCCTTTCTTTATCCTAGGCTCTCTTTACAGGAGAGTCGAGGATCTCAGGCAAGGGTTGCAAAGAAAAGCATTGCTTTGCAAGCTCTTTTTCTTTTTTCTATTTACAGCCACACCTGCAGCATGTGGAGGTTCCCAGACTAGGGGCCGAAGCTGAGCTGCATCTGCCAGCCTATGCCACAGGCACAGCAACACTGGGTCCGAGCTGCATCTGTGACCTACACAGCATCTTGTGGCAACGCTGGATCCTTAACCTACTGAGCAAGTGAGGCCAGGGATTGAACCTACATCCTCACGGACAATATGTCAGGTTCTTAACCCGCTGAGCGGGAACTCCAAGCAAGCTCTTTTTCTTAATTGGAAACTCTGCTTCCCTTTCTTTTGATAGATGGATAAATGAATTGAAAAACAAAACCCTACCGCCTATTTTCACCGGTGTAAACTACTATAAAACAAGCACCCCTGGTGTCTTAGCCAACTTCCTCAAGAAAGTATTGTCCACAATTTCAGGATGTTTATTTTATGAATCAGTTTGTCACATGTCTTGGAACTGAGGATAAAAATCAATATTTACTTACTGAGCGCCATTCTTTTTTTTAAGCTTTTTAGGGCTGCACTCATGGCATATGGAAGTTCCTAGGCTAGGGGTCGCATTGGAGCTACAGCTGCCGGCCTACACCACAGCCCCAGCAATGTGGGATTGGAGCTGTGTCTGCAACCTGCACCACAGTTCATGGCAATGCCGGATCCCTGACCCACTGAGCGAGGTCAGGGATCGAATCTACATCCTCATGGATACTAGTCGGATTCATTTCCACTGCTCCACGATGGGAACTCCCACAATGCCACTCTTATTTGTTCTCCTTGAAAGGAGAAAGGTAAAACATGGCATGTTCTTACACCATGCTAAAACACAAAGACTCAATCAATGTATGTTTATTGTTGTTATCAGTAACTTATTATCTTTAACTCATGGTATTATTATATCAAGATATATATAAACTTTCAGGATGCTCTAATGTAGTAGTTTAACTCTTCCATTTGTTTTGTTCTTTGCTGTACCAAAAGAATAAAATCAGAGTTCCTGTCGTGGTGCAGTGGTTAATGAATCTGACTAGGAACCATGAGGTTGTGGGTTTGATCCCTGGCCTTGCTCAGTGGGTTAACGATCCGGCGTTGCCGTGAGCTGTGGTGTAGGTCGCAGATGCGGCTTGGATCCTGCGTTGCTGTGGCTGTGGTGTAGGCCTGTGGCTACAGCTCCGATTTGACCCCTAGCCTGGGAACCTCCTGCCACGGGAGCGGCCCAAGAAACGGCAAAAAAGACAAAAAAAAAAAGAATAGAATCTATTTCTCATCAAGGCCACCTCTTTGAGAACAAGTAAAATTGAGTTTTGAGGATACCACAGAGAAGCTGGGAGAAGCAGAGAAGTTCTCCCTAACTGGAAAAAGCTCCCATTAGGCTGGCGAGGGGTGAGATGGCTGAGCCTGGAGACCTGAGTCTGCTGGAGATCTGAGACACAAGGGGGTCCAGGAAGAAAGGAACACAGGCTCCAAGGTTCCCAGTGATGCTGAGCAAGGCACAGAAACCACAGGATTTACAAGATGTCAGTGGACAGCAATGATGTTCAAGGCAGACCTGAAACATCTGGCCTTTGTCCCAGGGGCATTTGTCCCTTTTTTTTTTTTTTAAGGAACCCAGATAACACCCTAATTCTACTCTGAAGGTTGGAAGGATAGAAGGGCTCAGAATGAATTATTCATAGAGAATTTATAGCTGGCCCGCCAAAACAGGATCTTGGTGGAGTCAAGAATTGTGATGCTTTCTAAAATATCTTAAAGGTTGCATTTTTGGTCTTGTGTGCCAAGAGTTGCACTTATCACATTGCTTATTCTGCACAATAGCCTTTTATTTTTTATTTATTTATTTATGCTTTTTAGGGCCATAGCTGTGGGACGTTCCCAGGCTAGGGGTTGAATCAGAGCTCCAGCTGCCAGCCTACACCACAGTCCCAGCAATGCCAGACCTGAGCCGTGTCTGTGACCTACACCTCAGCTCACAGCAACGCTGGATTCTTAACCCACTGAGCAGGACCAGAGATGGAACCTGCATCCTCATGGATGCTGGTCGGGTTCACAATGTCACAATGTGAAGTCCCCACAACAGCCTTTTTAAAAGTCTTTGCCGAGATGTAATTGGAAGAGTCAATGGCTTTTAGTGCATTCACAGAATGGTGCAACTACCCCAGCATCAATGTAAAACACTTTCATCTTCCCCCAAAGAAACCCTATGCCCTGTAGCCGTCACTTGCTCAATCATCCCACACCTCAGAGCCCTAGGCAAACACTAATCTAGTCTCTTTCTCTGTGGACTTGCCTTTTCTGGAAATTTCATATAAACAGAATCATTCCATATGTAATCCTTAGTGTCTGGCATCTTGCGGGTACTGTGATGTTTTCAAGGTTCACCCATGCCGTGGCTTTTATCGGAACTTCATTTCTTTTTGTTGCCAAACAGTATCCCGTCGTAAGGAAAGAACACATTTTATCTAACCGTTTGTCTGTCAATGGACATCTTTTTGGCCATTCTGAATAATGCTGCTATAAACATTGGTGTAGAAGTGTTTGGTTGAACATCTGTTTCCAATCCTCTTGGGTACATACCTAAAACTGGACTTTCTAGATCATAGGGTAACTCACTACCTAACCACTTGAGGTTCTGCCAGACTGTTTTCTAACGCAACTGCCCCTGATCAGCAGCCTCTGGGGATTCGAACTTCTCCATAATCCTCACGAACACGTGTTATCATCTGCCTCTCTGCTGATGGCCATCCGAGTGGGTGTGACGTGGCATCTCATTTTTATCTTGATTTGCATTCCTCTGATGGTTAGGTTGAGTATCTTTTTATGGAATTATTGGCTATTTTTATGTCTTCCTCAGAGAACTGTCTATTCAGATTCTTTGCCTGCTTTTAAACTGAGTTGTCTTTTTATTATTAAGTTGGAATAGTTCTTTAGACATTCTATTTGTTTGTTTGTTTAGGGCCGCAATTGTGGCATATGGAGGTTCCCAGGCTAGGGGTCGCATCAGAGCTATAGCTGCCGGCCCACAGCACAGCCACAGCAATGCCAGATCCGAGCCACATCCGTGACCTACACCACAGCTGCAGCAATGTCATATCTTTAACCTACTATGCTGGGCCAGGGATCAAACCCATGCCGCTATAGTGGCCCAAGCCTCTGCAGTTGGACTCTTAACCCACTGTGCCCCAGCGGGAACTCCTCGTGGTTCTTTCTGAAGACTGAAAGTCTGAGGTCAGAGGGCCAGTGTGGTTGTCTTCTGGATGGAAGACGGCTGACTTCTCACTGTGTCTTCACATGGTGGAGCCTCAAACGGCACGAATCTCATTCACTAGGGCTCTGCTTTCACGAACCTACTCCCCTCCCCAAAACCCTACCTCCTAATGTCACTTTGGGAATCAGGGTTTTAACGTGAATTGGGGAGGGAGGACACAAATATTCATGTCATAACACAGCCTGGGGTGTATCTTTTCACTTTCTTGATGGTGTCCTTTGAAGTCAAGATGTTTTTAATTTTAATGATGACTCATTTATCTTGCTGGATGTGCCTTTAGTGTCATAGCTGAGAAAGCATTGCCTGGAGTTCCCATCATGGCTCAACAGTAAGAAACCCAACTAGGATCCATGAGGATGCGGGTTTGATCCTTAGCCTCACTCAATGAATTAAAGGATCTGGTGTAGCCATGAGCTGTGACGTAGGTCGCAGATGCAGCTGGGATCTGGAGTTGCTGGGGCTGTGGTGTAGGCTGGCAGCTGTAGCTCCAGTGTGACCAGTAGCCTGGGAACTTCCATATGCTTCACCTGTGGCCCTAAAAAGGCAAAAAAAAAAAAAAAAAGCAAGCAAGCATTGCCTACTCCAAGGTAATGAAGATTTATACCTATGTTTCCTAGGTATCTTGGAGATCTTAGAGTTAGTGCTTTGATCCATTTTAGGCTTATTCTTGTATATGGTGTAAAGTTGGGGTCCAATTTTATTCTTTTGCATGTGAATATCCAACCCTAAAGAGTGGATCTAAGGAGAGGAGTGACTTGAAAAATGTCCTGTAATCAGAAAAGAGTAGAGCTGGATTTTTTTTTCTTATGGCCATACCTGTGGCATATAGAAGTTCCCAGTCTAAGGATCAAATCAAAGATGCAGCTGCCAGTCTACGCCACAGCCACAGCAACACCAGACCTGAACCACGTCTACAACATATGCTGCAGCTTGGGGCAACACTGGTTCCTTAACCCACCGAGAGAAGCCAGGGATCAAACCCATATCCTCACAGATACTATGTTGGGTTCTTAACCCTCTGAGCCACAATGGGAACTCCAGAGTTGGATTTTGAATGCAATTTATTGAAAATCAAACTTTCTATATTGAACTTCTATAGTCTACTCCTTATAATTACCTGGTACACAGTAATTGCTCAATGTATATTGGTTCTTATTGTTTAATGTCTATTATGTGAGTTAATAACCTACATGACTCACTTAGAAATTATTCTGTTTTGGAATCCCTTTCTACTTAATAAGTGATTGGTTGTTCGGAAAATAAAAGGCAGCAGCCAAAATATAATTTCGACTGCAATGTTACGATCTTAAAAAATGTTATTGAGTCATTTTCATATAATCCACAGACACTCTTGAGCTGGTATGCAGCATGCTGGAACTGTGTATTCCTCTGAAAGATATCAGATTAGATAAAAGAAGACTAAAAGCATAAAAAATAATAGGAGTTAGAGGATTCCATTTCTGAGATTGTTTGGATAGGCTAGTTTATGCTGTGGAAGCAAACCTCAGTGTCTCTTGCTCACACTATATGTCCCTCAGTGCAGACTGAGGGGAAGGGCTCTTTTTCCTCACTGACATTCAGGAACTCAGGCTAATGGATGCTCTGCCCTTCGGTTGCTGCATCCCTCCCACCATCACAACATCAAGGGAAGAAGGAAGGGAAGACAATTTATCTCCCTATGTCCATGCTTCAGCTTGGAATCACCATGGTATCATTTCTACTTACATCCCATTGGCCCAAACTGGTCATATGACCTGGTCATGGAACCATGAAATTTGAGGGAGCACCTAACATTCAAGGCTTATCTGGTCTAGTGGTTTTCAAAATGTGCTTATTTGCAGCAAATGAAACCATAAAAAAAAAAAAGACAACCCACAGAATGGGAGAAAAACAGTTTCAAATGATGCAACTGACAAGGGCTTGATCTCTAAAATATACAACTTATACAACTCAACAGCAAAAAAACCAACAACCCAATTGAAAAATGGGCAAAAGACTTGAATAGCCATTGCCCCAAAGAAGATATACAGATGGCCAACAGGCACATGAAAAAATGCTCAACATCATTGATTATTAGAGAAAGGTAAATCGAAACTACCATGAGGTACCACCTCACACCTGTCAGAATGGCCATCATTAATAAGTCAACAATAACAAAAGCTGGAGAGGGTGTGGAGAAAAGGGAACCCACCTACACTGTTGGTGCGAATGTAAATTGGTACAACCGCTGTGGAAAACAGTATGACGTACCCAGAAAACTAAATATAGAACTACCATCTGATCCAGCAATCCCACTCTTGGGCATAGATCCAGACAAAACTTTCCTTGAAAAAGATACATGCACCCGTATATTCACTGCAGCACTATTCACAATAGCCAAGACATGGAAACTACATGATGAATGGATTAAGAAGACGTGGTATATATACACAATGGGGAGTTCCCGTCGTGGCGCAGTGGTTAACAAATCCGACTAGGAACCATGAGGTTGCAGGTTCGGTCCCTGCCCTTGCTCAGTGGGTTAACGATCCGGTGTTGCCGCGAGCTGTGGTGTAGGTTGCAGACTCGGCTCGGATCCCGCGTTGCTGTGGCTCTGGCGTAGACCAGTGGCTACAGCTCCGATTCGACCCCTAGCCTGGGAACCTCCATATGCTGCGGGAGCGGCCCAAAGAAATAGCAAAAAGACAAAAAATAAAATAAAATAAAATAAATAAAAAATATATACACAATGGGATACTACTCAGCCATAAAAAACGAACAAAATAATGCCTTTTGCAACAACTTGGATGGAACTAGAGACTCTCATACTAAATGAAGTAAGTCAGAAAAAGAAAGACAAATACCGTATGATATCACTTATATCTGCAATCTAATATATGGCACAAATGCACCTTTCCACAGAAAAGAAACTCATGGACTTGGAGAAGAGACCTGTGGTTGCTAAGGGGAGGGGGAGGGAGTGGGATGGACTGGGAGTCTGGGGTTAATAGATGCAAACTATTGCCTTTGGAGTTGATAAGCAATGAGATCCTGCTGTACAGCTCAGGGAACTCTATCTAGTCACTTGTGATGGAGCATGATGGAGGATATTGTGAGACAAAGTGTGTGTGTGTGTGTGTGTGTGTGTGTGTGTGTGTGAGAGAGAGAGAGAGAGAGAGAAGAGAGAGTGACTGGGTCACTTTGCTGTGCAGTAGAAAATTGACAGAACACTGTAAACACACTATAATGGAAAAAATAAAAATCATTTAAAAACAAAACAAAACAAAACAAAATGTGCTTCTTTGACCCCTAGGGCTCTGCAGAAGTATGTAATGGTTTCTGCAAACAACAAAGGATGGTCAACTAAATATTGAGTTGGCTTTATCAGCTTTAATCTACTTTTTTCCTGAGAGATCTATAAACTGTGGAAAGGAAAGTTTTGCTGCCAAAGCAAATTTACTCATTTGTACAATTTTTTTTTTTTGTCTTCAAAGAAGCATTCATTTAAACCATCTCACCCAGAAGGCTGTCTTCATTGGTCACTAGACACAAAGGCACATGACAGGACATTTCTCCAGCTTGGATATCAGCTTCTTAAGCAGCAAAGTCAGGATGATAGGCTGGTCTCTCTACTTAGGTATTATGATTCAAACATGTTCCCTTCCAGCAATGATGACAACAAAAACCAAAGGAGAGTTTATAGGCATGGTAAAACAAATATCAAATTTCCCCAAAGTCAAAGCCATCTGAAGGCAAAGCTTGAACTAAGACCATTTGGATTTTATCTAGTTCCTGTCCCTCCCGAAAGAGAAAATCCACATATATATAATTCCTTACTTTTTGGTCTACTGGGTCTCAAAGGACCAGGGCTATTTTTGTGAAGGAAGAAGATAGAATACGGCTCAAGGAAAAAAAGCCAAAAAAAAAAAAAAAAGCCAATTGCTATTGATGGTGCATGCTATACTATATCATCTGAATTCCTAACATTTGTTCAACAGGTACATTTAGATGCCCTCACAAGAAAGATGCATTTTTATAGATATTTTTCTTCAAATAATGAGGGGTCACCTCTCCCATCTGCTGCCTCTCATTCTAGGCTGGTCTGTTACACAATTCTCACAGGGAGAGGTGGCGTTTGGGGGCTTCTGCAGAAGGATGCTGAGGAGAAAGGGGACAGGCATCCCACAGGAATCCTTTTCCTCTCCCGTTGGTAATGCAGGCTATCCAACAAATTGGCCACTTTCCCCCTAAGACTTAGGAGAGAAGCCAGAGTGTGAACAACAAGGTCAGTGGTGCTTGTGGGCAGCATTTTTCTATTTAAGAAGGATGAAACACTATTTAGCATTATGGGGACTGTTCTGGAGCCACACTCCCTTGGCTTCAAACCTGTCTCTGCCACTTCCTAGCCGTGTAACCACAAGTCCCCAAGCCCTGAAGGCAGATAAAATTCCCGAAGAATTTTTTTTTTTTGTCTTTTTGTCTCTTTAGGGCCACACGTTCGGAATATGGAGGTTCCCAGGCTAGGGGTCCAATCAGAGCTGTAGCCGCTGGCCTACACCCCAGCCACAGCAACACAGCATCGGAGCCTCATCTGTGACCTACACCACAGCTCACAGAAACGCCAGATCCTTAACCCACTGAGTAAGAGCAGGGGTCGAACCTGAGTCCTCATGGATGCTAGTCAGGTGTGCTAAACGCTGAGCGATGATGGGAACTCCTAGTTCCTGGAGAGTTTAAACACAAACCCTCTATGTTATTATGAAACTATCTCCTCTCCTGTCACTGCTGACACCACTTCATTTCCTCACTCTCAGGGAAAAGCTCAGCTTCCACTTTCTAGTGATAACCCAAAACCCATGAAATGAGAATTTTCTCAATTTCCTGATAATATACCTACTCTGATTCCTTATTCCTTAAGGATGAAATATGTGACCTTCCTGCCTCCTAACAATAGTTATTTCCTCTACCTGGGCTTTCCATTCCAATAATTCCCATGTCAGGGACGGTGCACAAAAATAGTCTTCTCCCTTGCCTTTTATTTCCACTTTTCTCTGTGTAAGTTTCTTCCCATAAGCATTGAAACATGCTGATGTCTCCCCTGCAGGAAGGAAGGAAGGAAGGATCAAGAAAGAAGGAAAGGAAGGAAGGATAGAAGGAGGAATGAATGAATCAAAGAAGGAAAGGAAGGAAGGGAGGAAGGAAGGAAGGATGGAGGAAAAGAAAGAAGGAAAGGGAGTGGGGGAGACAGGCAGGAAGAAGGGGTTCCCTTCCAAGCATCACTTTCCTTTTTCTCCCTTTCATGGGCAGAACTCTTCAGAACATTATCTGGGCTGCACTGGTTTCTCTCCTCCCATGCTCTTCACATACTTCCTTTGCAACTCCAGTCCATTCTTCATCTGTGTTTATAGCTTCCAGTGCAAAAAGGACAATCAGACCCACGACCACGTTGAAAACCTGCTACCCAAATTCATCCAGGGCTGCAGGTTCAACATCTTCTACCTGGACCTTGACAAGAACTCAACACCAGAGCACTTCCTGGAGGCCTGGCCAAACAAGAAGGACTTTGCCATCTCATACTTCTGGGTGGACCCACCCTGTAAGGACATCGCCTTTGAGTGCATAGGCTATGAGCAGGAGTATTCCCATGGCCATACCTTCCAATGTCAGCTCACCAGTAGCGTTGTTAAGCTCTGATTCCACTTTAAGCATCACCACCACTGTTGGTGATGGACCTATGGATGGATGGCTAGATCCCTAGGATTCTGGAGGAAGGTCATGCCTCTGCAGTTGAAAATGATTTGTCGTTGAAAATGATTGGAGATTGAAAAGCAGTTCCTGACATTTGATTAAGCTGCCTGAACATTCCAAGTTCCTTTTTTCTTTTTAGGGCCTCACCTGCCCCAAGGCTGCACGATTGTCTCTTGACTGCTCCTCCCCCGTCTCTGTATCCCCTTCCTTCCCTCCCTGTTTAGCGACTGTCTGAACCTGCCCTTTGGAACTCAGGGAAGGTCATGGAGGCTGAAGTATATTCCCTAAAAACAAGGAACTGGGAGCACAGAAAGGTTTCTGTGCCCAGGAGCCTACAGGGACCTGCTCGGTTTCACTCTCACAAAAACGGACGGAGCCACCGCCACTGCTGAACACCTGACCGACCAGCTCAGTTCTGAGCTCTTAATACACCATCGATAGGGGGAGAGCCAGCCACTCTGAAGGTTTCTACCCTGGAGAGGACTTTGGTGTATCCTTCCAGGAACTGACAACCACTCCTGATGAGTATTTGCTTTCATTGCCCTCTGTCAACGGCTGTTTTAATGACCTCCTATTAACTCCATTGGTGAAAGAAGAGATGCCCACCCTATGGATATGAAGATGGTGGAACTCACGGCATCCACCCTGGGCAGGTGAAAGAGACAGCAATTTGTCAGCCGTCTCTGCTCACAGCCTGGGGGAGGAAGACCTTGTGTGTCACACGGAAAGAGGAAGAGAGTGAAAAACTTGGAGCTGGACAAGGCGGGATTTGCAGTAATGAGAGGATGGGGTGACCCCCGTCTCCTACTGGAGGACGTGATTAGCTTGTTTGAATAATAAGCTCTCAGGCTGCCAGAGAACTGAAGCCTGCTTCTGAGGGACAAGCAGAAGATGTGAAACTGGAAGCACTTAACAGGCCTGAGCCTAGCCAGGACACAGACTGCGACCTGAACCCTCATGCCATGACTCGGACCCAACCAAAATCCAGATTGGGACTTGAACCCAGGGTTTGAAATTAGAATCACTCGGGAGTTCCCGTCATGGTGCAGTGGTTAACGAATCCGACTAGGAACCATGAAGTTGCAGGTTCGATCCCTGGCCTTGCTTAGTAGGTTAAGGATCTGGTGTTGCCGTGAGCTGCTGTGTAGGTCACAGGCGTGGTCAGATCTGGCGTTGCTGTGGCCCTGGCGTAGGCCGGAAGCTACAGCTCCGATTCAACCCCTATCCTGGGAACCTCCCTATGCCTCAGGAGTGGCCCAAGAAAAAGGCAAAAAGAATCACTCACCCGATGTCTGGACTTACTGAGGTTCAGGTCTTCCTGCCTCCATGCAGAAGGAATTCAGCAAGAGACAAAGTGATAGGCAAGCAAAAGATTTATTAAGATAGGACACTTGTGAGAGATGCAAGCAGGCAGGCAAGGAGGCTCTGCCCCCACCCCACCCTCATTCAAGGGGGCTACAGGTTTATCATCCAAGGGGAGTGGGGGTTGGAAAAGACTGCCTCTTCCTCTTTTTTCCAGCAGGAGCTCCTCCTTAGTATCTGGTAAGGTGTGTATTCAGATCAGCCCAAGGGCAGTCCTCAAACTCCTGCCCTTGGACTGAATCTGAATGCAGCCCTCATCCCATCCCCCACGCAGTGACCTGAGGAAATTCCCTCACCTCCACTAGTCAAGCAAGCCTGCCTTGTTCTGATGGCTTTCTTGAGCAATTATTAATGTACAGTGGTCTCCCAATGTCCCCTAGTTTTCCCTCTTTATCTATGGTCCTTTACTGGGACCTCTACAACTACCTGTCCTACTCCATCTATCAGCCGTGCCTGGTTCCCTTGGCAGGGAGGATTGTTTGGCTAAAGAACCATATAGGTGGGAGCAAGGTGGGGAGGGGAGCTTGGGGTTGGACCAATCGAGGCCCTTCTAGTTTCAGATGTCAAGGCAGAACACAGTACTGGGTCTCAGGTAGGCCATAACCGACACCACCAGCAAAGGGTTTATAAAATGCCTGCAAGACCAACTTGGGGTCTTTCATAACATGACCTCAGAACACAGTTAATGAAGCAAAAGAGGCTGGAACACAGGCCATGAATAAGGTCCACTGATGGAACTGAATCATCTGGAAGCAACTAAGCTGCTGTTAGGGGTGCTATCTGTGGGGTTGGGATTCTGTTTTCAGGGATGTATTATGCATCCAATTCATCTAATCCACTAGCTAGAATTGTCCCCTGTAGCTAGAATGTCCTTAGTAGCTAGCATACATGAGTTTATAGAGGATTGACCATTTTCACTGTTACAGAGAACCACTGGAAAAAGGTGTGCTTTATTTTATTTTATTTTATTTTATTTTATTTTATTTTATTTTATTTTATTTTATTTTATTTTATTATTTGCCTTTTAGAGCTGCACCCATGGCATATGGAGGTTCCCAGGCTATGGGCTGAATCGGGGCTACAGCTGCAGGCCTAAGCCACAGCCACAATAATGCAGGATCCAAGCCCCGTCTGTGACCTATACCATAGCTCACAGCAACACAGGATCCTTAACTCACTGAGCAAGGCCAGGGATTGAACCTGCAACCTCATGGTTCCCAGTGAGATTTGTTTCCACTGTGCCACAACGGCAACTCCCATGGTGTGCTTCTTTTACCTGAAACCCTAGGCTTAGGCAGGGAATTGGACATGACTAGCTAGGTGCCACCAAAACTCTAATCAGACTTACAATCTAGAAGACTGATCCCTCCCCCAACAATGAGCTGCCTTGGAGACCAGTTAAACAGTCAAGTAAGTCAGAAAGAGAAAGCTAAATACCATATGATATCACTTATATCTGGAATCTACCTTATGGCACAAGTGAATCTTTCCAAAGAAAAGAAACTCATGGACTTGGAGAACAGATTTGTGGTTGCCAAGGGGGAGGGGGAGGGATGGACTGGGAGATGGGGGTTCGCAGATGCAAGCTATTACATTTGGAGTGGATAAGCAATGAGATCCTGCTGTATAGCACAGGGGACTCTATCTAGTCACTGGTGATGGAACATAATGGAGGATAAGGTAAGAAAAAGAATTTATATATGTATGATTGGGCTACTTTGCTATACAGGAGAAATTGACAGAACACTAAATCAACTATAATGAAAAAAACAAAAATCTAAAAAAAAAAAAAGTCATTTGTCATGGGATGTTTCTTTACAACTTCCCTCTACCCCCTACTCAAAAGCCTTACCCACATTCCTAAGGAGATCACCTCCCCCTAACCCTTGAATACTGACTTAGCCCAAGAACAAACCTGTGCTGAAAACAGAAACAACCCCTTTTCCTATATAACGAACTGCTCCTTAAGGGCAGGGAGAGCCTGGGTTCTCTCTCAGTGCTCCCGACCAACCTGTTTGTCAATAAAACTCACTTGCAGTCTCAGCGCTCTGGCCTCCTGCCTTTTCTTAAATTTTCTGCTCGAACACCTCCTCTCTTCTGGATTAGAGGCCCCAGTTCCCACAGGAGAAGGGGATGCTTCCACCAAGTGATGGAGTAAGGTTTGCACTGAGCCCGAAGCTGAAGCTGTAGCTGTAAGTACCTCTTAGCCTTTGGTGCGGAGGTGCGTCTCACGCTGCTGAGCCAGTGGTCCGGGAAAGGAGCTACTGCTCTGGTGGGAGAAACTGATGCCATCGTGACCAGGAGGTCCATCTGCTGCGACACAGTGGCGAGGGGCAGAGGTGTTCTGCCCCAAAGAGGATTTCCTAAGGCACCTCGTGGCGCTTTCCTGTCCGGTGACCATGTACATGGGGAAAGCAGTAAGCAGAGCTGGACAAAAGCAAGGCCACCCAGGCTCAGACCCCTCAGGGAAGAGATCTGGCTCATTTCACCAAACAACTTGGATCAGTTTACATGTTGCCTCAGGGTGTGAGACATCTAGACTAGGTAGAAGAGTCACATGAACATTCAGTATTGGCTTCAGATAGATGCAGCCATAGGGACTGGAGCGTCTTAAATTAGTCATCGTGTCTTGGGTCTTTCATAGAGATTGTGGCCAGTTATCACTTTGAAGACTTGGTGATGGATTTGAGTTGACGAGGAGCATGAGCGGGTCTGAGGGGTGCTGGGCGAAGGGAGCGTGCGATGATGCTGGTGGCCCCAGTGTCTCATCCCTCAGCCTAATTCTGATTTCGGCTGCAGTAAAAACTCCGTGCAAGCTCAGATCCATCTGGAGCTTCTCTGAGGCTATAAAAACCTGCTCCATCTGCACACAAATGCAGCTGAGAAAGGCAGGGTTATCATGCTGGGGGCGGTGGGGGCGAGGTGGGGGTGGGTGGGAGGTAATTGCTCCCACCTCTCAGCTATCAGGTGGGCAATTCTGGGAGGCAGTGCACATGTTTCTCAGCTGGTCCCAGGGAGGCTAAACCCTCAGAGCCAGAACACCTACCTTGGTAATATAACTCCACTATGGAGTATGGACTCCTTCTGATCCCTTACTTCTGCTGTCTGGGCACATCTCAAACAGTGTGCAATGCACACAAGCCTGTCTCAGGCTCTGCTTCATGGAAAACTCAAGTTAACACATACAAATACACACCCATGTATGTATTCTTGCATATTTGTATATGAATATACATTATATTTATATTGATATACATAGTATAAAATACCAGGCTAGTGAAATAAAAAGAAAGAGGGACCTCCTGGTATATTCCTCTTACCAGGCATTATTTTAAAAGGTCAGCAGACCTCCTGTGTCTGGACTGTTTGTTTTGTTATTTATTTATCTGTTTAAGGCCTAGGGTTTTGGAAGTTCCCAGGCTAGGGGTCAAACAGGAGCTGCAGCTGCTGGCCTATGCCACAGCCATAGCAATGCCAGATTGAAGCCCTGTCTGCAACCTACACCACAGCTCACAGCAACTCCAGATCCTTAACCCACTGAGTGAGGCCAGGAATCGAACCTGCATCCTCATGGAAACTAGTCGGGTTCGTTACCACTGAACCACAACAGGCACTCCTTTTTTTTGTTTTGTTTTGTTTAAAGGTAACCTGAAGGATATGGTTTTATTATCCTGTGAGATAGTAATTCTTCTTTTTTTTTTGGGGGGGGGCTGCACCCACGGTATGTGCAAGTTCTCTGTCTGGGGATCGAACCCAGGCACATTTTCTACCTGTGCCACAGCTGCCACAATGCTGGATCCTTAACCTGCTGCACGACAAGGAAGCTCCCTGCACTGTTTTTTGTTTTTTGAAGTGCATAAACTTGTCAGCTAACATTCATCCTTACCAAGCAGTAATAAGGAGATCAACACTAGCTCTGAGTGTTTGCAAATTCAGCGGATGAGTCTATTATTTGCAAATACAGTGTTTCTCTGCCAGCCTCAGCTGTCTGGGAGGACACACCTTCCCTGAGGACACTGCTGCCATATTTAGAAGAACCTTCCAGGCAGTGGTCCACAGTGATCAGATCAGCTGTGGACTCCAAACTGCTTTCTTCAGCCTCTTCTGTCTCCAGACTGCCATGCCTGCTAAGCTAAGCTGCTCACTTAGCTTCACAATCGCTGCATTAGTCTCGAAAAGTTAGTGCACTCCAAAGCACTTCATGTTCTCCTAGGGAGTCATCTGCTTGTTGGTAGGAAGTAGGTGACTAAGAAATTGTTAGCAATCCCATGGGTTAATTCCAGCACAGGGGAGCAAATAGTCCAGAGGATGACAGGCACTCCGAAGCTTCCTTACTGTGAAATCAAGGAGGCAAGCCGCCTTTCACTTACTGCTAGACGATACCTCTTGACATCACTGATCACGCTATTATTGGAGTCATACGTTTCCCCTGACCATGAAAGGATTTCTTTTCTGGATTTCATAAATATTTCAGGTGTAACCCTTAAGTAGTAGATTGAAAAGTGGTGATTTGCGATATTATTGGAGTCATACGTTTCCCCTGACCATGAAAGGATTTCTTTTCTGGATTTCATAAATATTTCAGGTGTAACCCTTAAGTAGTAGATTGAAAAGTGGTGATTTGCCTTGACACATCACTTCATTTGAGTTTCTATACATTAGGGAAGATAACTCTTTTTTTTTTTCTCTCTCTCTCTTTTGAGGGCTGCACCTGTGACATATGGAAGTTCCCAGGCTAGGGGTCGAATCAGAGCTGTAGCTGCTGGCATACACCACAGCCACAGCAACACAGGATCTGAGCCACATCTGCGACCTATACCACAGCTCAAGGCAATGCCGGATCATTCAACCCACTGAGCAAGGCCAGGGATCGAACCTGCATCCGCATGAATACTAGTCAGATTCGTTTCTGCTGAGCTACGACAGGAACTCAGGAAAATATTAACTCTTAAACTGCAATTACAAACACCTTGAGTCAAGAGAGTGATTTTGCCTTAATTAAGATACAACACAAAGAGTTCCCTTGTGATACAGTGGGTTAAGGATCCGGGGTTGTCACTGCAGTGGCTCGGGTTGCTGCTATGGTACAGGTTTGGTCCCTGATTGAGGACCTCTGATATGCCCTGGGAAAGGCCAAAAAAAAAAAAAAGTACAAATCAAGACATCAATCCATAATACACCTGTACTGAATATGCCTTATAGAGAAGGTGCTGTCCTAGGCAGAGTTGAGTATGGAAATGAATGCAAGATACGATCCCTAACTTCGCAGGTCTTAGAAAGCTACCATTTTATTCATAATTTAGTGTTAGACGTGTTTAATGAAGAGTTATATTAGTAGTACTTAAGAATTTTAATTGCATATTGGAAAGGCACTGGATATATATGTCTGACTGGGTCACTTGGCTGTGTAGCAGAAATTGGCACAACATTGTAAATCAACTATGCCCTAATAAATTAAAAAGAAAAATAGCAATTTCCAGAGATCATTATTTCATACTTGGTAGAGTCTAAGACTTTTAGCCTTTTTCAAATTTGAAGTTTAAATATGTTGCTTTCACAGTGAATTTAACGTACCAAAATTTTCATTCAAATGACATTGTTTCTATGTAGTTTTGATACAGGTATGCATGAAACCACACTCCAACTTTTGAAGAAATGCCCCTTTTTTGACCATTTAAACATTTTTCTATAAGCCCTATATTGGGGGGTCTTCCTATCAGTGACAGCGATGTCATCTTAAACACACGCACATCCCATCTGGGCGCTGTCTTGAACTAAATCCTAAAACAAAATGAAGGGACATCTTTCAGTCAAACTCAGGTCCAGGTGCTGCCAGCGGATGTAGGGCAGTCACTCCTCCAGAAGGCCCTGGCCCTCCTGGGGGCCCGCATAGGTCATTTCCTCTGTTTAAATTCAACTCGGCATTGTCCTTCCGGCTGCTGGACACCCACCAAATGGAGAGAACTCTAAAAGCAGAAATACAGAAGGAATATAGAAGTTAAGGGACATAAGCCAATGGTTTGGCTCAAGGTTTTTTCCTATGTAATTGTTCCTAAAAGGCACAGAGGCTAGGTTTGGAAGCCGTGAGAGTTTTTGCTTGATGAGTTCTCAATGGCAAGCATCAATTTTCGCCCTCCATCAAGGCACAGAAAAGGAGGCAAATCTCTTATTTTTTTACTTTTATTTTTTGTCTTTTTAGGGCCGCACCTGCGGCATATGGAGGTTCCCAAGCTAGGGGTTGAATTGGAGCTACAGCTGCCGGCCACAGCCACAGAAATGTGGGATCCAAGCAGCATCTGTAACCTACACCACAGTTCACAGCCCTGCCAGATCCCGGACCCATTGAGCGAGGCCACATCCTCATGGATCCCAGTCAGGTTCATTAACCACTGAGCCACGAAGGGAACTCTCCAAAAGGATATTTTGTGGGTTCCAAATGTTCTGATCTGTTCTGTTCTGTCCTAGTTATGAACAAGGGGTGACTATGTCGGGGGTGAGGGGAAGTCAGTTCACTGCAAACGATGAAAAGAGGTTGCTGAAGCTTGGGGGCCTGAGTAAGAAAAACAACCTGTTCTGTCAACCTTGAGGGCTGGGGGAAGACAGGAAGACAAGGAGGACCATCCAAGTTAGATGATCAGATCAGTTTATTGTCAACTGTTTGAATGCCACAGGGCACAGAAAGGGCTCCTCGGCAGGGGGGTTCTCAGGGCAGTTAGCAGAATGAGTCACAGATTTCCCTCAGAGTCTCTGAAATTGTATCTGCAATTCTCTGTGTACGAAGAGGTATGTCCTTTTCCAGCAAGGGGATCCATAGGTCTTATGAGAGTTTTCTAAGACTCCACGGCCCTCCCACAAATGTAAAGCAGAACAACATCCACCAACCAAAGAAAATCCCACTGTGTTGGCCAAAAATGTGCTTGCTTTTGCACGAGAATGGAAGTTGGTCTTCTCATGCACGCGCCAACACGCCAGCATCTGGACATGGCTCACGAATCACAGATCTTGGAAAGCTTTGTAATGTTCCCTTACTGTTTGACTCTTATCGGGAGAGAATTAAGATGAAATTAATTCCTTAAGACTGTTTGGGGTGAGATAAAACACTGGGCTGTTACAAAAGTAAAAGTGGGGATTCTAGCATTTTATTTTTTGCTGGAATGGCAAGTAAACGCCTTCGGGGGAGCTGGTTTCCAGGTCCAGTGCCCTCCCTGCAATTGACAACAGCATCCCAAACATGCCCTGGCAACCCATCCAACTCCCACATCCTACAAGAGCCTGGCAACTTCCTACATTTTTTATTTTTATTTTTATTTATTTTTGTCTTTTTGCCATTTCTTGGGTCATTCCCACAGCATATGGAGGTTCCCAGGCTAGGGGTCGAATCTGAGCTGTAGCCGCTGGCCTACACCAGAGCCACAGCAACGCGGGATCTGAGCCACGTCTGCAACCTACACCACAGCTCACAGCAACGCCAGATCCTTAACCCACTGAGCAAGGCCAGGGATCGAACCCACAACCTCATGGTTCCTAGTCAGATTCGTTAACCACTGAGCCATGACGGGAACTCCCACTTCCTACATTTTTTGATGATCTCCTTTCAGAACTGAGGGGGAAAAGCCCGGTAATTAAATAGTTTGAATGTATCTAAGATAAGTATCATGAGATAAAATGCCCTTTGAGATAAGGATTCTCTCAGGCTTGTCCTTTTTACCAATGGAGGGAACATTTCTTTGAAAAATGTTCTTAGTAGTGTCAAAACAGAAAGAGGATTTATGTTTTAAAAAAGTATAATAAACACAACTAAAAGTGCTGGGAAAAATCCTGCCTAATGATCTGGTCAAAATGACTGATCTCCAGAGTCATTTGACAAATGACATCCTCTTAATGTGAAAAAGGCATTCCTGTGTCGTCTTGCTGGTGGGAAAATATTTAGATGCTGATTCAGTCTGGGCAAGATCATGACATCTAATTCATGTCAGAATGGATCAGAAACTAGTATTTGGTGCCTGTAAATCCTGACCCTCGTCTTCATTTTGCCAACAAAGCAGTACTCAACTGAAAACCTTTGGGAAGGGTGTTTTGATTTCCTCTCATCATAGGATTTTGAGAGCTCTTTGCACTGTTACTTGTACTCTGAATAGAAGTGCAAAAGAAAGCAAGGCAAAGTGCTGAAATGAGCATATTTGTAAGTAATATAATATTTTGTGTCCCTTATGCAGTTACAGAATTTCTACTGAAATGTCACCAAGAGTTTTATTTATCCCTCCATATGTTAGCCCTTATTATACAGAATAAATGTCCACTGGAGTTCCCATCGTGGCGCAGCAGAAATGAAGACGACTAGTATCCATGAGGATGTGGGTTTGATCCCTGGGTTAAGGATCCGGTGTTGTCGTGAGCTGGGGTGTAGGTGGCAGACGTGGCTCAGATCCCGAGTTGCTGTGGCTGTGGCTTAGGTTGGCAGCTGT
Organism: Phacochoerus africanus; assembly: GCF_016906955.1. Classification (NCBI taxonomy): domain Eukaryota; kingdom Metazoa; phylum Chordata; class Mammalia; order Artiodactyla; family Suidae; genus Phacochoerus; species Phacochoerus africanus. Next base: position 42,537,918 of record NC_062552.1, read on the forward strand.
AGCTCCTATTCAGCCCCTAGACTGGGAACTTCCATATGCCTTGAGTGCAGCTCTAGAAAGCAAAGAAAAAAAAAAAAAAGAGTAAGTGTCCATCAACAGAGGAATGGATAAAGAAGATGTGGTACATATATACAATGGACTATTATTCAGCCATAAGAAAGAATGAATAAGGAGTTCCCGTTGTGGCGCAGTGGTTAACAAATCCGACTAGGAACCATGAGGTTGCAGGTTCGATCCCTGCCCTTGCTCAGTGGGTTAACGATCCGGCGTTGCCGTGAGCTGTGGTGTAGGTTGCAGATGCGACTCGGATCCCGCGTTGCTGTGGCTCTGGCGTACGCTGGCGGCTACAGCTCCGATTAGACCCCTAGCCTGAGAACCTCCATATGCTGCGGGAGCGGCCCAAGCAATGGCAAAAAGACAAAAAGACAAAAATACAAAAAAAAAAGAAAGAATGAATGAAATAATTCATTTGCAGTAACATGAATGGACCTAGAGATTATCATACTGAGTGAACTAAGTCAGACAAAGATCACATGATACCACCTATATATGGAATCTAAGAAAACATGATGTAGGGAAGGGAGCTTGTTTATAGAACAGAAGCAGACTCGCAGATTTCAAAAGCAATCTTATGGTTACCACAGGGGGAACCATGGAGGGAGGGAAGAATTGGGAAGATGGGAGTAATATATGTACTGTATATATATATATATATATATACATATATATATATAATTGTACAGAATAGATGATTAACAGGAACCTACTGTATAGCTCAGGGAAATCTTCTCAACAGTTTGTAATAACCCAGATGGGGGGGAGAGTAGATATAATATATATATTTATGGCCGATTCACTTTGCTATACACCTGAAACTAACACATCATTGTAAGTCAATTACACTCCAATAAATTTTTTAGAAAAGAGAGTCAATCAGAGCACAAAATGCTATGTGAATAGCCCTGAGATTGCAGTACTTAATTTCTGAGCTTCACCCTCAGTTTAAACAGCACCTTTTAAAGGAGTTCGCTTGTGGCACAGAGATAAAAGATCCACCGTCATCCCTGTAGCAGCTCGGGTTGCTGCTGTGGCTCAGGTTGGATCTCTAGCCTAGGAATTTCCACACACTGTGGGTGCAGCCTAGAAAATAAATAAATAAATAAATAAATAAATAAATAAATAAATAGCACCTTCTAAAACATTTGGAATTAAACAGAACTTCCCCTGATTTCCTAGGACAGTGATACCTCTAGACCGGCAGTGTCAGCAGCACCCGGAACTTGGCAGAAATGCAAATTCTCAAGCCCTTCCTCAGAACTAGTCATCAGGAACTCCTAGGGTGGGGCCTGGGATTCCAAGTTCTAACAGGCCCTCCATCCAAATTGATTCTGATGCTCACACCAGTTCGAGAGCCATTGGTGAAGGAGAACAGTTACAGAAACACAGTAGAATTAAATGACTGGCATATTCAATGGTCAGCGGTTTGAACAGGTCATGACCTTTTCATTTCTGTACACTGTTTCTACTGTTGGGTTAATTTCCTTCCATGCCATTGCTTTCCAAATGGACCAAGGACTGTGACTTGCCTCCAAAACTCATGGATCACTTTTTTTTTTTTTTGCCTTTTGTCCTTTTAGAGCTGAGCCCGAGGCATATGGAAGTTTCCAGACTAGGGGTCTAATCAGAGCTGTTGCTGCTGGCCTACGCCACAGCCACAGCAATGCGGGGTCTGAGCCATGTCTGCCAACTACACCATGGTGCACGGCAACGCCGGATCCTTACCCCACTGAGCAAGGCCAGGGATCGAACCCACAACCTCATGGTGCCTAGTCGGATTTGTTTCCACTGTGCCACGATGGGAACACCATGGTTCCCTTTTTTTAATGGCCACACCCATAAAGGAAGTTCCCAGGCCAGGGAATGGATCTGAGCTGTAGCTGTGACCTATGTCACAGCTGCAGGAATGCTGGATCCTTTAAGCCACTGTGCCGGGCAGGATAGAACCTGCACTTCTGCAGGGACCCAAGCCCCTTCAGTCAGATTCTGAACCCACTGTGCCACAGCAGGAACTCCCCATGGTTTACGTGTGAACCCACAGATATGATTTTCTAGGGAAACAACCCAACGTCAAGGCCATGTCGATCTTACCCAGGAAAAAGGATTAACATTGACAAATTCATTGAGGAGCTCCTAGCACTAAGAGATGGAAACACTACTATCAGGTCCTGGTCTTGTGATAATGGGGCACACAGAGTAGACCTGGAATTAAGGAACATCTTTTCTGTCTGGTTCAATGCAGGTCATCTGTTATGATGACCCAAGAGAGGAAATCAGTCAGCTCATCTCCCGTAATGAAAACCAAGGAATTAGAGTCATGCTACTCAAAGTTCTGAAAACACTTACCTGTTTTGGCAAGGGGTCTAGAAGACTACAGTCATAATAATAAAATATTAAAATAACACACATTTGAATCTCCAACAGAGCAAGCCACCTGAAAGAAAAATAAAATAAAACTGGTGCTGGGTTGGGAAAGAGGCATAAATACCTACCAATGAAGAATATCTATAAAGAACACATGTTTCAGAGCAAGTGAGCTTTTTTTTTTTTTTACAATAGAAATGTTTAGTACTAAAAGAATAGTATCAAAAAGAACTTACTCTTTTATAATATTGTCCACTCCATAGGTAGGTGGGACAGCTTGATTGCTTTAAAATGTACATAAAATGCTTAGTGGAAGCATGTAAGGAATGAGAGCCCAGGTATCTCTCCTAAGTTTTAGATCTGTGCTTTCTAATATTCTTGTCCTTACCTATGTGCAGCTATTTAAATTTAAATACATTAAAATTAAAATAAAATATTTTCAGTTCCTCATGTGCACTAACCATATGTCAAGTGCTCAATGGCCATAGTGGCTACTGGCCACCATCCAGAACAATAGATATTTAGAACATTTCCATGATCACAGAAAGTTCCATTGGACAGTCTGGACAGTCCTGTCTGATCTAGATGCTCACTGCCTACTGGAAATTACTGCCTAAACATTCTATAGGCACCTTGAATTCCCCACACCTACCAAATTTATTTTTCCTTTTGTAACCCTTCACCGGGTCTCCAAGTTTTTTGATCATACACCTCTGATAATAAAATAGTTGAGCAAAGCCTACTGATACTCATTGGTTTATAAATTGTATATGCAAACTGTATTAGTCTATGGTCTACTTTGTAGACACATATACATAGACATTTAAAAATCAGGAGTTCCCATTGTGGATCAGTGGAAATGAAGCTGACTAGCATCTATGAGGATGCAGGTTCAATCCCTGGCCTCACTTAGTGGGTTAGGGATCCGGCATTGCCACAAGCTGTGGTGTAGGTCGAGGACGTGGCTTGGATCTGGCTGTGGCTGTGGCTGTGGTGTAGGCCGGCAGCTGTAGCTCTGATTCAACCCCTAGCTTGGGAACCTCCATATGCCCTGGGTGTGGCCCTAAAATAAAAAAGATGAAAAGAAATTTAAAAATCGAGAAAAGCATACATGGAATTCTGCTACTTTCCCCTGCATCCCAGTGGGTTATTTTGAGCTCTCCATAGGAGGGCCAATCATTTTAGGGGGAATGGCCCTTAATGAGTACAATTAGTCCAGCATCAGAAAACTGACCATCATCAAAGACCCAGGCCTCTCCATTACCCTTCCTGTCCAATTAGGTACCACGGTTTTTCATTTAACCCTCTTAATGTTTCCCTAGGCCCTCTCCTATCCCTTTACCTCCAGTCCCTCCGTGGCTCCCCAGTGCCAGTCTTCACCATTTATTGATGTCCTGGATTAGTCGCCTGAGCTTCCACACTGGTTTCTCTGCTTCCATGTCACTTCTCTCCACTCCATCACTAGACTGAACTTTCTAGAACGGAGGTCTATCACTGTTTTCTCATTTTGCACACATGCACGCACACACACACACACACCCTCCATCACCATCATCATCTGCCCGTGCTCCTCATTTTTTTCCAAACTCCACCGGAGAACACAGTCAGACCCTGAAGATACGCCCCTCCCTATCTCTTCGGCCTTCTCTCCCTCAGAGCTCCTCCTTAAACCCCATGCTCTTGCCGCACTGCATACGCGATGCTCCCTGAAATGTGATGCTCTCTGTGGAAAGCCCTATCCCTGCCCGAGGCTCAGTTTCCCCCTGGAGACATTCTTTGATGGCTTGCTTCAGGGCTGAGGTCCCTTCCTCTCCTTTCCAAGGCTCCCTGTGCACCTTTCAGCCACAGCATCTATTGGCACTCGGCTGTGATTGCTTACTAGCCATCCCTCCCCTGGGATCATACTGTTGGATCTTCGCACAGTGCAGAGTGTTCTGCTGGTGCCTGACAATGTTGACTGAATAAATGAATACAGGATGGAAGGTGAAGCTGCTTTTGAGCAAATCTGGCTTAAGTTTTAAAAGGATAATTCTGGCTGCTACATTGAGAAGAAAATATAAGGTGATGCAGGTGGAAGCTAGAAGACTGATTAGGAGGCCATTACAACCTCCCAGGAAGGGGTGACCTGACCAGGATAATGGAGCCATGGCTAGAGTCTGGCTATACTCTGTAAGATGGGTTGATGGCTCATAGGACGGAAGTGGAAGACCTTATGAAGGAGTCAAGGATGAATCCAAGGCTTTGACGTGAGGAAATGCAAGGACACAGCACTGGGGGAGGCTGAAGGAGGAGCAGGCTGAGGCGTTATCACCCGGAGCTCCGTTTTGGACCTGCTAAGGGGAGCTGGCTATGGACCAGTGCCTTGGAAGCCCAGTGGGGAATGTTGAGTGGAAGCTGGGAGTGAGCCTGGTGTTTGGGGGATTCCATCAGAGCTGGGGGTACAAGAGATCATAACTATTGAGTGATACAGAATCATCACTCTTCAATTATTTAAAGCTGAGGGACAGGATGAAGTCACTTGCAGAGTAAGTTAAATAGAAGAAAAAACAAGAAATCTGAGGAGAGAGCCTGGGGGTACTCTAAAATGGGGGGGTTTGAACGGTGAGGAGGATGAGCAACAAAGCCTGAGAAGTAGCTAGAAGGGTAGGGATAATGAAAAGAGAGTGAGTCTCTCCAAAGCCCACGAAGAAAGCGTTGCATGGAGGCCATGAACTCCTTCTCTAACGGGAAAGGTGACGACAGGTACCCGCATGTGAAATGAAACTTTAAAATTCCTGTGTACATTAAAAAATAAATAAACGTATACAAAAATAAACAATTTAAAATAAAAATTAAAAATAAATCCGTAATAAAATAAAACTCCTATGTACATAAAACAACCAATTCCTCTCAGTCCTCAGCTCCCTTCCTAGCCGTAAAGGAGATGAGTTCACTCAGTTGACATTTTCTGTTCTCCAGAATAAGCAGGAACTCCCCGATAGGCAATGTTTACCGGGCAGCACTAGAAAAATGCTGGCTAGGTCTGCATTTGTGAGTTCTAGAACAGGTTCAGAGGGTCTCCTTTATGCAAACAAATCCCATTTTCTTAGAACTCTAACTTTAGCTGGCTATGACCGGGGCACTGCTCTGAACAGCCCCCTGGGAGAAGGATGCCTGGCATCCTTCCTCTCCGGTCCCCGGGGGAGAGTGACTGTAACCAACAAAAAAGACGATAGACAGACGGCTTGGCGGGGCTGGTGGGGCTTCTCCTGGGAGGAAGGCCCTCTGGTCAGAGGGTGGGTGACCAAGGCACAGGCTTAGGAGGGGCTCTGGCACGCCTAGGGGCCTGCAAGTTGTCTAGTCCTTGTAGAAGGTGAGGTGATGAGAGATGGAGCTGGACAGCGCAGGCAGAAAGGAGAAGCCAGCTCCTGGAGGGGCTTGAATGTGTCATGTGACAGCACTGGGACTTTGATGCTGAAAGCACAATAGACCTGGTGAATACACTATACTATACTGAAATATAGTAGGTTTTTTGGTCTTTTTTGAATTTTTAGGGCCACACCTGAGGCACATGGAGGTTCCCAGGCTAGGGGTTGAATTGGAGCTGCAGCTGCTGGCCTACACCACAGCCACAGCAACGTGGGATCCAGGCCACATCTTCGAACTACTCCACAGCTCATGGCAATGCCAGATCCTTAACCCACTAAACGAGGCCAGGGATCGAACACTCGTCCTCATGGAAACAAGTCAGGTTTGTTAACCACTGAGCCACAACGGGAACGCCATGAAATATTATACTGATGTGTGAAAATGAAGTTTCTTCTTCTTCTTCTTTTTTTTATGGCCACACCTGCAGCCTATAGAAATTCTCTGGCCAGGGATTGACTCCCAGCTACAGCTGCAATCTACGCCACATGGCTGCAGCAGCACGGATCCTTTAACCTGCTGAACCAGCAAGGATTGAACCCATACCTCTGCAGTGACCCAAGCAGCTGTAGTCAGATTCTTAACCCACTGTGCCACGGTGGGAACTCCAAAAATGAAGTTTCTTTAAACACCGTTACACATAGGAGATAATCAGTGAATCCTTCCTCTATCATGCAAATGAGTAATGTAGACAAGAAATAGTTCACAAGCTTTTTAAGAGTACACACTGAAGTATTTTAGAAACACTATGCATGTTTTGATTGGAAATAATTAGAACTAATGATGATCAATGTATTTACACAGTCTTCCACTAGGACTTGGAGGCATTTCCTTAACTAACTTTAATCCCTGGGATGTTCTTAAAAATCATAAAACCTGAATTTCCCTTAAAGTAAAACTATGATTAAAGCTTTTGACCAATTCATACTGTGTGCATTAGTAAGGCTTTAATATGTTTTTTCTTTTATTTTTGATTGTTACATTAGTCTCGTTCTTACATTAGTATTGATTGTAGGAATAGTATAAGTATCAATATTACATTTACATTTAAATTAGTTCTAAACATGTTTGATATTCTAGTTAAAGAAAAAGTAAGATAAGTTAAAAATCAGATAATAAAGTAATATGTGCTCAAAATCTTATATTTTCCAACTCCAAATATTTGGATATTGCAGAATGACCTCAATTATCCACTAAATAAAGCCCATTTTCTTGCAATGGCAAAAACTAAATTGTGTCTTCAAGCCTTTACCATGTTCCTGAATTTTGTTGAGTGTCCAAAGTATCAGGAACTAACATATACATATCTATGACATTAAAAGCCCATTATGCCAATGAAAATGAGCCTCATAAATCCGTATTTTTACAGAAGCTCTTCAGAAGCAAGCTGAGCTATGTTCATGCAAGGAATGTTTTCGTAATACTTCTAATGTCAAAATAGTGAAAATAATGAGGCTTATTATTTATAACAGATTTATTTTTTACACTTATAAGAACATTACACATCTACAAATGAAGCTCATTAAAATAAAAACATGCTGAAAATTCCTTAAATACTGAGTGCTTGTGTGTTTTTCCCATTCGTAAATAAACGTCCAAGGAGAGCTACCCAGACATTGAGAACACAGAGTCCTACAAAACCTGGACACTGCCTTCACATTGCCAGTGTTGCACATGCACAGATGGGAAAGGTAACAACCTAAGATAAAGGTGGAAATGGAAACAAAAGGGCTATGGGGATTTCGGGCCTGGGGGGAGCACTATGACCTGGAGTGACCAACTCTACGTGGAGGTGACACTCGAGTTAGACCTGGATGGATGGGCAGGTTTCAAATAAGTAGACAAGTTAAGTGCGGGCATTCTGGACCCAGCAGAGAGTGAGAGCAAGGGGAGGAAGGAACACGGTAATCTGGGGACACCTGGGAGACCCGCCGGGAGGGTGTTCCCAGATGTTCAGACAGGTGTCTTTGTGTCAGATTCTGAAGAGTCTGGAATTCTAGGCCCATGAGTTGGGCCAGCAGGCAGTGGTGCCAGAGTCTCAACAAGAAGATGACAATTAGAGATAATCGTTAAGGAAAATTCATCTGTACCTGGTGAATAAGAAGGATTGAAGGAGGAGATAATAGACCCTGGGGGAAAGGCAGGAAAACTACAACATCACCTGGGGCATGCTGGCCTGGTCTAAGAGGTGGGAGTGGACCCAGCTGGCCAAAGAGAGGATGGCGCAAAGAAAGGGTGATTCTAGAAGCCCAGGTGTCAAGATCAGTGATGTACAGAAGAGAACCAGGAACTGAAGGAATGCTAGGATTAGGGGCAAATCGTGATTCTGGTTTCAGTTGTCTTGATTTTGAGACTGAATCCCTCTTGCACTTTTTTAAAAGAAAAATCTCTCTGCGTTTTCCTACTAGAAGTGATTGTGGGCAGTGCCAGCATGGGCTGGAAAACTGCCACTGTTGCTGGGAGCAGGGGCTCTGCAGTATATTCCGAGTTGCTACCAGCTGCAGCTTATGAAAATAGAATGATCTTGCCCTGGAATTCTGAGAAGGCAGCAAACAGACATACTTTCACAGGCACCCTTCATTGAAGCAGGGCCATTCCAGTTAAATGGGAAGTACTTTTCCCACAGCCTCATCCCCTTTAAGAAATCTTATGGGAGGATCAAAACCATTTGGTGACGGGAGGCAAAATAATCTAGGCCAGTGTTTCTCACATGTGAGCATGCATCAGAATCGCATGGAAGGCTTGTTCAAACACAGACGGCTAGGCTTCCCCGCCGACCCCTGAGTTTCTGACTCAGTAGGTCTGGGGAAGGGGCCGCCCAATTTGCATGGTTTACAAGTTTCCATGTAATGCCAATACTGCTGGTCTGGGGATCAAACTTTAGAATCACCCATTAGGTGATCTTACTTTAGAATCACCCATTAGGAACTTGACAAACAGAAGGGGGGAGGGGAGGAGCTCATTAAAAGACGTAGTTTATCAAACCTTTTAGTTTTAGCACACAAAATTAAAATTACCGAAGATACCTCAGCTACACAGGAGATGTCTGGCTGGGGTATCAAATGTTGATTGGGAATGACGGTGTGGCAAAATCAGATCGAGTGAGCAGATGCACGATAATCAATAAGGGGCAAGAGATCCAGAATAAAATGAGAAGAGGTGAAGATTAGGGTCACTTGGAAGAGAAAGAAAATACGTGAAGAAGAGAAGAGGGTAAATTAGAAGGGGAAAAAGGAGGAGAGAAAGATGAGAAAGCAAAGAGGAAAGATCTGGAGGACCTCAGGGCTTCTGGGCTTGAGAGATTGTTTTCTATCTCATTGGGGAGATGAGAATCGGATCTGCAGCCAGGATTATTTTGACAGTGATCCACCTAGGAAAAAAATTCCCATATATAGGAGCTAGGAGCTAGGCATTGGATACCTGTTTCTAAACCTCTTATGCAAGAAAAAGGCAAAGGATCACTTCCGACCTCAGTAAGATAACTCCTTATCAAATAGAAATGATCTTGTGCTCTATCTTAAATTCCATACCCTACAGGAAACATTTAAGATGTGACACCAGTTTTGTTTTGTTTTGTTTTTTCCTTCTGGTGATATACCCAGAGGAAGAGAAATGCTACCCCTCTACAAAGCCCAAGCTGTTTAGAAAGCTATTAACGAATGTGGTTAATGTTAACACAGTATTTCATGGCATACAACAGATCTTGAAAGAAAGGCTTTGCTTTTAAGGAAACTACATATGACTTAGGCTGCTTTTGGTTGCAAGTGACAGAAAATCCATTAGTTTCTGTATTGAAGAGAATGCCTCACTTTATGTACCTAAAAATCCTAGAGCTGGTACCGGTCTCAGACACTCTGATGGCTCAGTGACATTACCATGAAGCCAGTTGACCTCGGCTGCTTTGCTCTCTGGTACCAACTTCATCTTACTTTTACATTCTTATACTCCTATTCACATCCTACAGGTCGTGATTCTGCATCACAGAATCTGGTTAGATTCTTTTTTTTTAATTAAAAAAATTTTTTATTACCCCAATACATTATTATTATTTTTTAAATTTCTGACGCTGAAGTCTCAACAGAAACTTTCACTTGGTAGTTCATTGTACTGCTTAAAATACAAGACACAGAGTTCGCACCATGGTGCAGTGGGTTAAGAATCCAATTGCAGCAGCTCGGATAGCTGGGTAGGCTTGGGGTTACTTCCCAGTCCAGCGAAGTGGGTTAAAGGATCCTGTGTTGCTGCAGCTAGGGCATAGGTCGCAGTTGCAACTCGAATTCAATTCCTGGCCTGAGGACCTCCATGTGCCACGGGAACGGCCATAAAAAAAGTTAACCAACTTTTAAAAATGATAACAATGAAGCACATGCACACACAAAGCACTGAAAGCAATCACTGTGGGAAGGGAAGGGGGGTCCGGGGATGGGATATGAGGACTGGCTTAGGGAACAGTGCTCTGCTGCCATTGAGCTGCAGTGGAATCAGCATCCCAGCATCCTATCATCCCACGGATCTCCAAATGAAAATCAGGGCTATTCGCAAAATTAGCTGATGGGGACATAATAACAGATGGGCAATACTGCGATACAGCACAGCTTTAATTCCAGTCCCCTTTTCCCAGGAACTAAAACTTCGTTCTGGACAACAGAGGGAATGACCTTATTACAGAGCAGTTAACTTGGTCTGATGAGGGGAGAAAGCCCACGGGAGGCGGGGGGGAAGTGGTGGGGAGAGACTCAGCCCAATGTGCCCTTTCTTTCTCCCCAACAGACACAAACCCTGGGCGGGTCTTCTGTGCACCACAGAGGGACCAGCGATCTATTTTGCAAAGAAAAGGGAAAGAGGGTCCTTTCGGGCATTTTCCGGATCAGAAAGGAACATGTTCTATTTTATTTTTTTATTTTTTCTTTATTTCCCCAATACATTATTTTTTTTTTCCTACTGCACAGCAAGGTGACCCAGTTACACATACATGTACACATTCTTTTTCTCACATGATCATGCTCCATCATCAGTGACTAGATATGGTTCCCAGTGCTACACAGCAGGATCTCATTGCTTATCCATTCCAAAGGCAATAGTTTGCATCTATCAACCCCAAATTCCCAGTCCATCCTACTCCCTCCCCCTTGGCAACCACAAGTCTATTCTCCAGGTCCATGATTTTCTTTTCTGTGGAAAGGTTTGTTTGTGCCATATATTAGATTCCAGATGTAAGTGATATCATATGGTATGTGTCTTTCTCTTTCTGACTTACTTCCATTTAGAAGCACTTTGGCCTAGGTAGCCAAAATCCCTCTTGAATTTGCTGCTTCTGTTCTTGACAGGCTTAAATCTTAGCCTCATAATGAAGTGTCAGAATGAAATGGCCCGGAAAGCAATGGGTGCAATGTCACCAAAGGTTTCCGTGCTCTTTGGAGGAATCACTGCTCCTTAGTAAAGGAGAAGGAAGAGAGAAGCACGGCTGCAAGTTAATAAGGGCTTGGGCAGCCCCACTCTGTCTATAGCCTCTCTTCCCTCTTCTTCCTACACCCTCCAGGACAGGTGCACGCCACAGAGAAAATGTTAGGAAACAATTAGATAAGTAAATCCAGTGTGTTCCAGCTCCATTTACCGACTGGAGTTGACGGGATGCTTTTGTTTTTGTAAGCCATTCCTCAGAATAAACTGAATTTGCAACTTCTCATGAAACCCAGAGGGACTGGAGTTGCTCATTCCTCAAAGGCCATCAGCTATTTCTATATATAAAGGGGAGAAAGGCTACTTAGAGTACTGCTCAAATACAAGGTTGCACAAAGATGGTTTACTGAATAAGGCACAATTATTAAAATTATGTTATCTTTAATATGAACATATAGGAACAATTATACCCAGAGGTATGCAAACCCCAATACAGAGCTGCTTTCCTGTCATTAACATACAGGTATATAGGAGTTGCCATCGTGGCTCAGGGGCAACAAATCTGACTAGTATCCATGAGGACGCAGGTTCGATCCCTGGCCTTGCTCAGTGGGTTAAGGATCTGGTGTTGCCGTGATGTAGGTCAAAGACGTGGCTCGGATCTGGCGTTGCTGTGGCTGTGGCGTAGGCTGGCAGCTATAGCTCCGATTTGACCCCTAGCCTGGGTGCCTTCCTATGTCTCAGGTGCGGCCCTAAAAAGACAACAAACAAACAAAAATATATAGGTGTGTAACATTCTTATATTCCTATGAGCATGCAAGTTTTTCCCCCCTACATATTTGATACCACTGCCTTTTTAGGTGATGTGCTTTTTTTCTGTGCTGTTCATTGATTATTCTCATCCAGTCCATAAAGCCTTTTCTAATGCCCCTTGCTGAGAACTCCTGCGGTAGTTATGATGCAGATGAGTCATCTGGCATTTCTCAAGTGCCATCTTACGCTGTTAGGTATGGTTTGTTTTTCTGTTGCCATGTCTCATCTCTCCAAACGCCATCATTGCAATTCCGGAATGCTAAATGTCTTTGCGTCTCCCTGGTGTTTAATATGTGGTCTTGAGTTAGACTATAAGCTCCTTGAGGGGAGGGACTTCATTATTTTGTTCTCCAAGGTAACGCCTAAAGCTCTACCCTGACACAGAGCATACATGGGACATGCATTTATTGGGTGAAAGGATAATCATATTAATACTAGGTACTCAGGAGAGATTTGTTAGGTAAAATAATACTACTACTAATCTACTATCAGCTGGACCTTTATCTGAATGAATTGTCCAATAGTGATGTGATTTTCATTCATAATTCAAGACAGGTCCATGATTTGGTGGCCTCGTACTGCCCTAGGATACGTGAAGAATCCAAACACACACACACACACACACACACACACACACACACACACACACACACACGAATGGAGAAATTACAGTTTCTATTCCCAAGGAATCCATGCTTCATTTCTTTGTCTCAAGTACTGCAGCCTTCCTCTTACCACACTCCCTTCTTGCCCAAGCATGCCTTTGTAAGGGGGGTGGGGGTGCGGGTGCTGGTAAACTTGCCGAAGATGAGGGCTATTGTTTTACACTGGAATTTAACCCATATCAACTAGCACAATGGTACAGCCAAGCGGGGTTCTCTTGCAGGGATGGGAACCAACGAGAATCAGGGCTGTTTGGCTTTAGTGTGCATTCCAGGGGGTGTGATGGCAAGCACATCCCTTTCTGCTGAGATCATCAACTCTCAGAGACATCCGCTCAATGCTGGAAATCCCCAGTCCCCGTCCTCCATCTAAATTCACAGTTTAAGAGGAGCAGGGCAAGTCCACTACAGTGAGACTCCTCATTTGTTCTTTTTTAATTGTAGGGCCGTACCCGTGGCATATGGAGGTTCCCAAGCTAGAGGTCCAATCGAAGCTGTAGCTGCCAGTCTATGCCACAGGCACAGCAATGACAGATCCGAGCTGCGTCTGTGACCTACATACTACAGTTCATGGCAATGCTGGATCCTCAACTCACTGAGCAAAGCCAGGGATCGAACCTGCACCTGCATGGATGCTAGTCAGATTCATTTCTGCTGAGCTACAATGGGAACTTGGAGACGCTTCATTTTGCATGCTCCCATGGCCAATGAAGGCTTGTAGTTCATGTGCTTTCTCCTGTTTGTTTTTCTGCAAAACCACTAGACTTTCTCCAGCAGTAGATTTACTGGGAAGAGTTCCCTGCCACAGCAGGGCAGTGCCTAGCAAGGGGTTCCTCCTCCAAATATTTTTTCTTTTTGCTTTTTAGGGTGGAACCGAGGCATATGGCAGTTCTCAGGCTAGGGGTAGAATCAGAACTACAGCTACCAGCCTACCCCGCAGCCACAGCAAGGTGGGGATCCAAGCCATGTCTGTGACCTACACCACAGCTCACAGCAACTGGATCCTTAACGCACTGAGCGAGGCCAGGGATCAAACCCACAGCCTTGTGGATACCAGTCGATTTGTTTCTGCTGCGCCACAATGGGAACTCCCCCAAGTATATTTTTGGAACATCCATCATACACAGGAGAACTCCAGTTCCTCCATCTCGTTTTTTGGTTGGTACCTGATGGCGGCCAACTTGGCCATCAGCTCCCTGATGGCTGACTGCTTATTTAGTTAAATTCGGCAAAAACCTTCTGTGTCCACTTGGGAGCGAAGGGATCTTGGACTGCCTTGGTGGCCTAAACTCCAAGGGGCGACAGCTGTTTGTCCTGATTGTCGGCTACTTTGCAGGCAACTTTCTCTGACTCACTGAGTATTTGGTACATGAGAAGATAAATTGGCCTGAGGTACATAAACTAAGAATGGGTGCGATTTTCTGGGGATTAGACTAAGGGTTTGTAGGATTATGTTTCTAGGGCAAACATCTATCTTGGTATATATTGTCCAAATGAGGTCATTCGCCTTCGTGAACAATTGTCTTTTGTGTCTGTTTTGTTCTGTTTCATAGTTTGGCTGCTTAAAACAAGTAATGGGAAAATGATGGACTTTTAAAGATAGAAACCTAATAAGCAAACTAGACAAGGGAGGTTTTTAAAAATTAAGTCACATTTATTCAACCTTCCCATTCAACTATAGATTTTGGTTATATGATATATATTTTGCCACACCTTAGACTCAAAAGGTTTTGAAGGAAAACTTAACATCTGGTCCCTAAAAGTGCTCCTGTTCCTCATTTCTCTGCTTCTACCATCTCTTCCAGCCCCCTAGACTCAAAGCCACAGTCTTCTTCAAATCCTCCCTCTCCATTGATCCCCATTTCTCATCACTTCCTGAATCTGGTAGGTTTGGGCACTCCCTGTCTCTTACATGGAGTTTTAGCATGACCCTATAACCAAGGTCACGCCCCAGTCTAATCCATTCTACCACAAACTTTTTTTTGTTTATTTTTTGCTTTTTAGGGCTGCACCTGCAGCATATGGAGGTTCCCAGGCAAGGGTTCTAATTGGAGCTACAGCTGCCGGCCTACACCACAGCCACGGCAATGTGGGGTCTGAGACGCAACTGTGACCTACACCACGGTTCACGGCAACGCCAGATCCTTAACCCACTGAGCAAGGCCAGGGATCGAACCTGCAACCTCATGGTTCCTAGTCGGATTGGTTTCCGCTGCACCACGACAGGAACTCCATACCATTCACTCCTTGTGAGCTGTGTACCAAGATACTGGAGAACCTCCCCAGTCTCTTCTTCTCACCACGACTTGTAATGTGGTCCCAATGACAGTAACACCATAACCCCTAACCTATGTACTCCTGTACTTAATGACCCCTTGCTCACTGTTTCCTCTGGCTGGAAGTTTGTCCAACCCTTCAAAGGCCCCTCTCCCCAGAAAATCTTCTAAGGTCACCTTGACCAGATACATGCTCTCTATTGAATCCCTGCAGGGTGATGCTTGGCCATCTCTCATCCCTCATTTCTTGCAGTTATTTGTGAACCCGATATTCTCCTTGCCTGCTCCAAGCCATCATCTCCTGAGGGCTGAGAACATGTTTTACTCTTGCCCGAAGCTCCTGCAGTACCCAGGACACTGCCTCCCACATAGTAAGAGCTCTCGGTGCATTGAAAAATGTACAGCTTCCGTATTGATTGAGCTAAAATGCCATGGTCCCCCCAAATCTAGTCAAACTCAAGCAAATGACTGTTAGCCTCAAGAGATAATCACAGTAATGTCATAACAGTCCCTCTTAGAAACCAAAGTCATCAGTGAATCCTTGATCATTGGCCTATGCTACATGCATCACTGCACAACATTTCAATCCTTGATTTAAAATACTTCTAGTTCAATGACAAACTTTTGCACAACAAAGGAAACCATTAAAAAAAAAAAAAGACAACCTACGGAATGGGAGAAAACAGTTTCAAACGATGCAACTGACAAGGGCTTAATCTCTAAAATATACAAACAACTTATATAACTCAACAGTAAAAAAACCAACAACCCGATTGAAAAATGGGCTAAAGACCTGAATAGCCATTGCTCCACAGAAGATATACAGATGGCCAATAGGCACATGAGAAAATGTTCAACATCACTAATTATTAGAGAAATGCGAATCAAAACTACTATGAGGTACCACCTCACACCTGTCAGAATGGCCATCATTAATAGGTCCACAAATAACAAATGCTGGAGAGAGTGTGGAGAAAAGGGAACCCTCCTGAACTGTTGGGGGGAATGTAAATTGGTACAACCACTATGGAAAATAGTATGGAGGTACCTCAGAAAACTAAATATAGAACTATCATCTGATCCAGCAATCCCACTCTTGGGCATAGATCCAGATAAAACTTTCCTTGAAAAAGATACATGCACCTGTATATTCATTGCAGCACTATTCACAATAGCCAAGACATGGAAACAATCTAAATGTCCATTGATAGATGAATGGATTAAGAAGATGTGGTATATATACACATGGGAATACTACTCAGCCATAAAAAAGAACAATATAATGCCATTTGCAGCAATATGGACAGAATTCGAGACTCTCATATTAAGTGAAGTAAGTCAGCAAGAGGAGACAAATATAATATCGCATATCTGGAATCTAATATATGGCACAAATGAACCTTTCCACAGAAAAGAAACTTAGGGACCTGGAGAATAGACTTGTGGTTGCCAAGGGGGAGGGGGAGGAAGTGGGATGGACTGGGAGTCTGGGGTTAATAGATGCAAACTATTGCCTTTGGAATGGATAAGCATTCCAAGAGATCCTGAGATCCTGCTGTATAGTGCTGGGAACTATATCTAGTCACTTATGATGGAACATGATGGAGGATAATGTGAGAACAAGAATGTACATATATGTGTGACTGGGTCACTTTGCTGTATAGTAGAAATTGACAGAACACTGTAAGCCAATTACAATGGCAAAAATAAAAATCATTAACTCCACCCCAAAATACTTCCAGTTCAATTTCAAAGATCCTTATAACATTCCTTAGTGGCAACTGGGAATATATGCAAAGAGACCTGAAAAAAGTCATATCTAATGTCTATAGAAGAACTACTCTTAGAAAAATGATATTAGTAGGAGACAAAACTATAAATGTGTTACTGGTTTAAGAACTGCTTTTCTAAAGTAAAAATAATGTGAGAGGAAAGATGAGAATGGCAGGTTTTTGTAGCTATAGTTTGGTTTTGTTGGTTATACTATTCCTTTAACGTATCTAACAATTATAACGTTAAATTTTGAGTTTTTGGTGGGTATGTCAGCATGATTTCAGATGTAACCAATGAAACCTCTAACTCAAACTGCCTTAAAAGTAATGAACATTCATAACATATATATATATATATATATATATATATACACACACACACACATGTTATTTATAAAAATAAAAACAGTTTCTATGTAACATAACAGGAAGTAAAGTAGCTCAGTACTGATGATTCAGTGATACACGACATCTCATGGACCAGGCTCTTTCCATATCTCTACTCTGTGTCCACAGACTCTGCACCATCCTAAAGCCTGTTCCACTTGAACTTGTCCTCAGCAACAATTGGAGCTCCCTGCTTGGTCATTCACTTCCAATGGGAGAGGTCAGAGAGGGTCTCTCCTAACTGTGGAAGAAAAGTCTCTCCCTTCAGTCTGACTGGCTGTTTTAGACCAAGGATCGACCCCAGGACAAATCACTGTCTCCAAGGAAACACTAGGCACCAAACTGCTTACCCTTTGGCTTCTAGAATAACTTCTAAGAAAGAAGATAGAATTTCCATGGTTGGCTAAGACTAATGAAAACCATTTGGGGGGCAATATCAATTACAAACAGCAAGTTGATATTATAAAACATAAAACAAACAAAGGAGCGGTGGGATGGATGTTGTGGAGTTTAGGTTACAAGGCAAATATGGATTTGTGTCACTGTTCAAATAGTGGAGATGCCTGACTTAAGTTGAGACACTACAACTTTTCCAATGTAGAATTTTTAAAGGATTTATATATTCACTGAGTGAGATTAATGTTACAAACAGGTACCAACATTTTCCAACAGACCCATCACCAACCAGGAAGTGGGATTTATTTAGTGCTGGTTGTACGTTTCATGTGGTCCAGGACCATGTCTATCTTTCTCAGTGCTCTATTTCTCATACTTAGCAGAGGGCCTGGCTCAGGTGAGATGGTCAAACAAGTTTCGTCTGAAATAAATCATCAATCACTTGCACTAGAACAGGGCATGATGCCGAGGGAGTCCTGGGCTCCAGGTTAAACTTAACTCTAAAAGGTATCAAAGGCCCATTTTTATGGAACCAAACTAATTCAATAAACGAAAACCGCCTGGGACGCTGCTGTGATGCTCCAAGTTAAAGCTGTTCTGTAACCCCAGCAAATGTCCATGATAACGGTTGTCGTGAAGGATATATTATACCGCTATCTTTATCTTTAAAAAAGAGGTAGAACGCAAACCACTTCAAATTATCCTTCGATGAAAGCTGAGCATTTGCAACACAAACCCGCCTTCATCTGGCAGCAGACACTGTGATATTTTATTCCCAAGAGGTTCCCTGTCAGAAGCTACATTCCCACAGAGCATCTCACAATACGACAGCCCAACCAAACAGAATGTGGGCCTCCCAGATGTCCCTGTGGTTTTGATAATAGAGAAAAGAGGGGTTAAGCCAAAGCTTTCCCCCTCTGAGCTCTCGTCTTTTTGCAGACTCTGGATAAATGTGGCCCAGCTGTCTCACTGACCTTCCAGGACACTGGTACTTCCCGGTCCCAAATGCCATGAACCAGTCCAAGAAAGCATGCTTCTCTAAATTTGCCTTTTTCCAACGTTCCTGTGGGAAGAAAGCATTTTTTTTTCCCCCAAATCACTCTTATATAAATAAGCTCAACTTTATTTCTCTAGGCTAAAAATGACCTTGTACAGCTAATCCTTGCATATAAAGTTGCAGAGTTGTGGGTCATTTTTTCCAACCTGTTAATACCAGTCATGATTATGTTTTTGGAACACGAACTAATAAATACAAAGATTTAGAAAGAATTTTGCGAAGTGGTAAATGCAAATGATAATGTAAATCAACCAGAGAACTGACCTCAGAAGAGGAAGAATATTTATAATAAGGCCTCAGGCGCCATCATAAAATTGCCCTTGGTAATAAATGTGGCAATGAGACACTGACAGGCCTCCCTACTGGAGAATGTCATCTGCGGAATGAATACATCTGGATGCCATTTTTGAGAGTTTTACCTAAAGGCAGAGAATGGACAAAATGACCTCTTAAGGTTCTGTTTAGTTCTGTAACTCCCTAATTCTAAGAAAGAGCAGAACACAGTTTTAATTTGCTTCATTTTAATTTTCTGTACTCCTTGGAAACCAATCATTCAAGCAATTGCCTGAAGCACACGAAATACATCTTCTATCGGAACCAAGCATATTTACTTTAACATGCCCAGCTGGTTTCAGATACAAATTTATTTTAAAGTTGGCAGGGCTTATTCCAAAAACTTTTCTATTTGATCTGTATATGTTATATCATCTATATTACAAACCTAACCGGTGCTTTGTAGCCTTAGTTTCCGGGGAAATACGGCTGCTTAATGATAGAGCCCCAGTTAATTTATGAACTCATACTCTTGGCATAAAGAGGAAATCCAAGAACAAAGTATATTGAAAGAGATAACTTACAGGCTTGAACAGGTCAGGTTCAGGAAAATACTTTGGATTTCTATGTAGCCAAAACGGAGACAACATCAACAAGTCGCCAGAAGGAACGGTGTAATTCTATGACAGAAAAACAGGTTCCAAGTCATTTTTTTTTTTTTGAAATCTGCTTTAAAGAGAGTTTGGATCATTAAAAATAATGCTACACTATAATACAGAGAAGATATACACAGGGAATAATTAATGGAGAGGAAATCTAGCACTTTCTTAGATGGCTCATTTCTGTTTTCCAACACAGGCAACAACTGATTTCTAATTATATATATACATGTGTATGTGTGTATATATATATATATATATTTTATATATGTGTATGTGTGTGTATTTTGGGGGGGGGGGGCGCTGTGCCCATAGCATGTGAAAGTTCCTGGGCCAGGGATCAAATCCTCTCCACAGCAGTAAACCAGAGCCACAGCAGTGCTGGATCCTTAACCCACTGAGCCACCAGGGAACTCTTCCCTGATTTCTAAGTCTGATGACTAGTTACAGATACATATAGCTTCATTTATACAGGGGAAAAATATAAGATAAATGTGAAAATCTTAGAAATTGGAAGAAGCCCCCTCTAATACAGCTTTTGATGTTCGATATTGGGGTTTGCAATAAATGCTCTTGATGATAGAAACCACAGTGGATTCCTAGGTTCTAGGATAGAAAACTCTAATTCTGGGACAGGACGCTGGCCACAATGGCACTGAGGACACGGTCAGTGGGTGCTCCATCCTTGGGGATGCTGATAACAGCATCAGGGCAGCAGCAGTAGATTCTCTGTTTGTTTGTTTGTTTGACTCTGGCAGCAGCTGTTGGGGCAGAAAGAAGCTGAAGACAACTGGTTAGGAAGACAGGGCAAAGCAAGTGCTATGCATTTATTGGGTGGGTTTCATGTTTGAGGTCTCAGTGGCTGTGAAACTGATAATAAACAGGGAGTTCCTGTTGTGACTCAGCGGGTCACGAACTTGACTAGTGTCCATGAGGATGTGGGTTCAATCCCTGGCCTCGCTCAGTGAGTTAAGGATCCTGAGTTGCTGTGGTTGTGGTGTAGACCCGGCAGGTGTAATTCCGATGTGACCCCTAGCTGGGGAACTTCCATATGCCACAGGTGTGGCCCTAAAAAGCGAAAAAGAAAAAAGAAAAAAAAGAAACTGATGATAAAGAGTATGTTTCCTCAAGCAGCAAAGGTGACATGATCCTTCTCCTTTCACATTATAACAGGTCTTCGTGATACATAAACTACACCAAGAACAAAAAACCATTTCACGAAATCACTGTCACATCACCCTGTTCAGGAACCACTGGACAAAGAGTTCTCCCACGGTGTGAGATGGCTAGAGAGCCTCACTCTACTGAGGTAAAGACGTTTTATTAGTAACTCCCATCACCAATCATCAGAAACCACATCTGTTTAATCCCGTACAATTTCGAAGTGTCCTCAAGATAAGTGCAAAACACTTATTTTAAGTTTATTAGCACCTTAGATTTGAAAACATGTCTTTTTATGGGAGCAGGGAGTGAGGTATGGCAAGGGGTCATCCTTTTTTAACCCAAGAGAACTCCTATTGGCTCTGATGGCAGCTGAGTGTTACTTTTGTTTGGTAATTTCAGTACCACGACTGCTGGAAGGAGTCAGGTTGAAATGGGAGAGAGATGGAGGCTTTTGCTTGTGACCACTTAACATTTTTTTAAAATTTTATTCAAGTATGGTTGATTTACAATCTTGTATTAATACCTGCTGTACAGCAAAGTGATTCCGTTATACATTTATATATTTTTTCATATTCTTTTCCATGATGTTTTATCACAGGATATTGAATATGGTTCTCTGTGCTCTACAGTAGAGCCTTGTTTATCCATTCTATGTAGAATAGTTTGCATCTGCTAATTCCAAACTCCCAATCCTTCTCTTCCCTATGCCCCCTCCTTCTTGGCAAGCAGAAGTCTGTTCTCAATATCTGTGAGTCTGTTTCTGTTTCGGAGATGTGTTGATTTGTCATATTTCAGATTCCACATATAAATGATAACATATGGTATTTCTCTTTCACTTTCTGACTTACTTCACTTAGTATGATACCTTCTAGGTCCATCCATTTACCATTTTTAAAGTGGAAAGAGATCTGTCTGATCCCATTTCTTTTCTTTTCTTTTCTTTTCTTTTCTTTTCTTTTCTTTTCTTTTCTTCTTCTCTCTCTCTCTCTTTCTTTCTTTTCTTTCTTTTTCTTTCTGTCCTTCCTTCCTTCCTTCTTTCTTTCTTTGTCTTTTTAGGGCCGCACCTGCGGCATATGGAGGCTCCCAGGCTAGGGGTCAAATAGGAGCGGCAGCCGTTGGCCTACACCATAGCCACAGTAATGCAGAATCTGAGGAGTTTGGGGAGTTCCCGTTGTGGCTCGGAGAAAACAAATCCCTGAGGTTTCGAGTTCAATCCCTGGCCTTGCTCAGTGAGATCTAGTGTTGCTGTGAGCTGTGGTGTAGGTCAAGGATTAGGCTGGGATCCCGTGTTGCTGTGGCTGTGGTGTAGGCTGGCAGCTGTATCTCTGATTCGACCCCTAGCCTGGGAACTTCCACATGCTGCAGGTTCGGCCCTAAAAAGCAAAACAACAACAACAACAACAACAAAAAAGGAGTCTTGTAAAGGCAAAGCATCTATCAGAGAAGTTCCAAAGCACACTCTTCTTGGCCAGGAGCTTGGTTGGTGTTAGTTACCTTAAAAATTAAAAGTATAGGAGTTCCCGTCATGGTAAAGAAAACAACCAGAGTGCTGACAACTAAATAGAGCCATTAATTGGCTAGACTTCTCTCTCGTACTTTTACCTAATAACAGTGGTTTAGTTGTGTTGTTGTTGTTACTGTTTGTTTGTTTGGTTTTTGTCTTTTTGTCTTTTCAGGGCCGCACCCATAGCACATGGAGGTTCCCAGGCTAGGGGTCCAATTGGAGCTGTAGTTGCCAGCCTACACCACAGCCACAGCAACGCCGGATCCTTAACCCACTGAGTGAGGCCAGGGATCGAACCCGCAACCTCATGGTTTCTAGTCAGATTCGCTTCTGATGCGCCACGACGGGAACTCCAAGGACACGGATATTTTTAAGGCTATCAATGCATGTCACTCAACTGATATGTTGCTACAAAATTTGAGGAAGCAGTTAACTACAATATATGAGAGTATCAACTTTATCACCCTCATCTGCTAATCTAACACTTAAAACAGGCTCTTTCTGATTGCTCTTTGTATCTCTGTTGAGCATTTTCCATGTTATTTTCTTCCATAACACTTTTGTGTTCATGTCCTAGCCTCATTAATATTTGTAATACCAGGGCTTTATTTATTCATCTGCCAATTCATTAAATATTAACGTTATTTACCCTTGCATTGTACTTACATTGAAATTTATGTTTAATTTTTGGCTTACATTTAACACAGGTGGTACTTAAAAAATAAGGCATGTTATATTTTAATATGGTCCATTCTGTACATTTGCTTTGTGGTTTCACTGATTAATCCTAAACACAAGCAACTGTCTTCTCCCCACAATAGTGGCTTTCAAAGGTGGTTTAGGGTCTTCCGGGAGTCCCAACTAAGTATGTTTCCTGGATTTTCTGTCTCTTTTGTATTCTACTACTGTAAAATTTTCTTTCTTTCTTTTCTTCTTTGTTTCTTTAAGGCCGTACCTGCGGGATATGGAGGTTCCCAGGCTAGGGGCTGAATCAGAGCTACAGCTGCCAGCCTGCACTGCAGCCACAGAAACGCCAGATCTGAGCCCTGTCTTCGACCTACACTACAGCTCATGGCAGTGGTGGATCCTCAACCCACTGAACAAGGTCAGGGATGGAACCCGCATCTTCATGGATACTAGTCAAATTCATTTCTGCTGAGCCACGGGGGGAACTTCTTTTCTTTTTCTTTCTTCTTCTTCTTCTTTTTTTTTGTTTTTTTGCTTTTTAGGGCCACACCTGCAGCATCTGGAAGTTCCCAGGCTAGGGGTCAAATTGGAGCTGCAGCCGCCAGCCGACACCACAGCCACTGCAATGTGGGATCTGAGCTAAATCTGCAACCTACAGTGCAGCTCATGGCAACGCCAAGTCCTTAACCCACTGAGCAAGGCCAGGGAACAAACCCGGGTCTTCATGGATCCTAGTTGGGTTCGTTTCTGCTGAGCCACAAACAGAAGTTCCTAAAATTTCCTTGATTTAAAACCAAGCACTCTCAAGCTGTGGATTTAAACAATGCTAATGAGAATGGAAGGCTAAGTGCAATCTATCTGGATAATCCAGGCCCCAAGCCAGTCATCCTAAAAAAATTTCGTTCTGTCTGATTGACTCACCAAATATTGAATTGAAAGTCTGCCATGTGCACACAATTTTCAAGGGCACTTGACACTGTTCTCCTACTTTGCCCACTTTCCCTCACTCAGTCACTAACTCTTAATACCAGTTGCTATTATCCACGGCATTTCTGCTCTCTGTTCCTAGATCTGTGATCTGTGGCCTGAACTGTTGTCCTGTTATCCTAAAGGACTTCCCTCACACCCTCAATTCCTCAACCTATTCCAGCTCAGGAATACTCACAGGGGGTTCAACAGAGGAAAGACGATCCAACTCATCTGCTTGATTGAAATAGGATTCTAGTAATTCTGATACAGAATCACACGGCCAAAACGATTATAAAAGATAAATAGCTCTCTTAATAAAACATTGCTACCCAACTCATATTAGTAACCTGTTCCAGGTCATTTAGTACTTAATGGAACTTAAGAAATTATCTAATAATAAATGGGTGAAATATCTTCCTTTTTATTTTTTTCCTAGAAGGTTCATTATTTCGAAACAAAACCAGAGCTCACCAAAATTTTAACTGGCTTCAGCACTTTTCTAGTAATGACACCAGGGGCCCGTAAACGAATGGTTTCCAAAATACACCACTGAATTAGAGGGAGTTTCTTCAAGTTATCCTCAGACACTTCAATCTTATCTTTACCTGCAGAGAGAATTAAAAAAAAAAAATGGTTTTACATAAGCTCATTAACATAGGTTAAATACTGGCTCTGGCATCAAGTATTAATACTACTATTACTTTTGCATACCAAATTTAGTCATTTGTTGTCTCTTTTTATCCTTTTCCTCTTACCAAGATAAAATGTATGGCATAAAAAACTAAACCAGGAGTTCCCATTGTGGTGCAGCAGAAACGAAACTGACTAGTATCCATAAGGATGTGGGTTCAATTCCTGGCCTCACTCAGTGGGTTGGGGATCTGGTGTTGCCCGGAGCTGTGGTATAGGTTGAAGATGTGGCTTGGATCCTGCATTGCTGTGGCTGTGGCTTAGGCTGGCAGCTGTAGCTCTGATCTGACCCCTAGCATGGGAACGTCCATGAGCTGTGGGTACAGCCTTAAAAAGCAAAAACAAACAAACAAAACCACCCCCTCCCAAAAAAACAAAACTAAACCAATGTTGATTAATGTGATGGACTAGTGTCCAACCTTGGTTCTCATAGCCCTGTGGCCATCAAATGACTAAGGTAGTTCCTGTCAGAAAGGTGTTCAAGTTTTACTCATTTCCTTCTTTCTTGGTCAAGTTCTCATTCCACTTAAGTCTTAAAAGATTGGCATCAAAAATACAAAGGGGCTAGGGATTCATTAGGAGTTTGGGATTAACATAGACATACTACTATACATAAAAGAGATAACCAACAAGGACCTGTTAATAGCACAGGGAACTCTACTCAATAGTCCATAATTACCCATACGGGAAAAGTATGGGTATGTATATATACACATATTTGAATCACTTTGCTGTACACTCGAAACTAACACAACATTGTAAATCAACTATACACCAATAAAATAAAAAAATTTTTAAAGTACAAAGTAAAAGGTCTGAGAAGCTATCTGGCTTACTTCTCTTTTCTGCTAATTAATTTTTAGTTTTGCTTTCTCTTTTTTTTTTTTTTTTTTGTCTTTTTAGGGCTGCACCCTCGGCATATGTAAGTTCCCAAGCAAGGGGTCTAAATGGAGCTACAGCTGCTGGCCTTCACCACAGACACAGCCATGCCAGATATGAGCCGCATCTGCAACCTACACCACAGCTCATGGCAACGCCAGATCCTTAACCCACTGAGCGAGGCCAGAGATTGAACCTGCCACCTCATGGTTCCTAGTCGGGTTGTTTCTGCTTGCGCAAACAGGGATTGTTTCTGCTTCTTTTGAGCTCCTTACACATGGCTGCATCAAACGTTCCTACTATAAGTTGTATACTTTAGATAATATTTAGATTGAAGGCACCTGAAAGAGGATTGAGACTGTATGATCAATGTATGATCATGGCCATCAGTCAAAATAGTTTAATTAATGGTACTTTAAGTACAGTGTTTACACTTTTAAAATTACTTTAGGAGTTCCCTCGTGGCTCAGTGGTTAACAAATCCAACTAGGAACCATGAGGTTGCGGGTTCAATCCCTGACCTCACTCAGTGGGTTAAGGATCTGGCATTACCGTGAGTTGTAGTGTGGGTCACAGATGCGGCTTGGATCTGGTGTTGCTGTGGCTGTGGTGTAGGCCAGAGGCTATAGCTCTGATGGGACCCCTAGCCTGGGAACCTCCATATGCCGTGTGTGCAGCCCTAAAAGACAAAAAAAAAATTCCTTTAGACAACTCGGCTTTCAACTTAGTTTTGACAGTATCTGCTTCATAAAAGTCAACAACATGGTCAATTTTTTTTTTTTTTTTTTTTTGCTTTTTAGGGCTGCACTGGTGGCATATGGAAGTTCCTAGGCTAGGGGTCAAATCAGAGGTGCAGCTGCCAGCCTATGCCACGGCCATAGCAACGTGGGATCCCATTCTTGTCTGCAATCTTAACTCATTGCACAAGGCCAGGGACAGAACCCGAGTCCTCATGGATAATAATAGGGTTTGTTACCCCTGAGCTAGGGGTTGAATCAGAGCTGTAGCCAACGGCCTATACCACAGCCACAACAACACGGGATCTAAGCCGCATCTGTGACCTACACCATAGCTCATGGCAATGCCGGATCCTTAATCCACTGAGCAAGGCCAGGGATCAAACCCATGTCCTCATGGATACTAGTCAGGTTTGTTACCACTGAGCCACAACAGGAACTTCCAGGATAACGAATTTTATTTTATTTATTTTTAATTAAAAAAAAATTTTTTTTGGGGCTTTTGTCTTTTTAGGGCTGCACCCGTTACACATGGAGGTTCCCAGGCTAGGGGTCTAATCAGAACTACAGCTGCCGGCCTCACCACAGCCACGGCAACGCCAGATCCAAGCCGAGTCTTCCACCTACACCATAGCTCACAGCAACACCGGATCCCCAACCCACTAAGCAAGGCCAGGGATCGAACCGGCAAGCTCTCGGTTCCTAGTCAGATTCATTTCCGATGCGCCACAATGGGAATTCCCCAGGATAACGAATTTTAGAGTATTGACCTAAAAATGTGTAGGTCAGGATCTGAAATTCTTTTAGCATGTACTTGAGTAGAGAGAGAGAGAGACAGACAGACAGACAGACAGAAAGAAAGAAAGAAAGAAAGAAAGAAAGAAAGAAAGAAAGAAAGAAAGGAAGGAAGGAAGGAAGGAAGGAAGGAAGGAAGGAAGGAAGGAAGGAAGGAAGGAAGGAAGGAAAGAAAAAGAAAGAAGAGAAAGAAATGTTGAAAAAGACCACTGCCTAATGGCCTGTGTTAGAAGATGAAGCCCTATGGTGGAAACCCTGGCTGTCTGTGGTGAGACAAAGAGCAGGCCCCATGGCCCTGCGGATGAAGCAAAAGGGAACCAGGAGTGCTGGGGTCTCAAGGGAAGTAAGACCAGACTGGCTGGAGGGCTGCGAGAGGAGAGGGCACCCAGCTGCATGGCCAGTGACCGGCAACCTAGCAGAAGCCTAAGGAAAGCTCACCATGGGCACAACGGCAGATGGTTTTTTAAGAATAGAAAATTCAACTGTGTGTCACATACTCAATTTTAAGTTGCTTCCAGCTACAGTGTAATTTTCCTTTCCTTGTCTTATATTTTTAATGTTCGAATAAAGTCAGCTAACGCATATCCTTAAATTAACCCTTGGGGAAACAAAGATCAACGTGATGTCCAGGAGGCAGTGCAATACAGAAAAGAGGCAAGAGGTGCAAAAGGGGAAAGGCAGGGGAAGAGGAGGTTTCAGGAAATGAGAGACCGGAAGTCAAGAAAAACCGAGAGGCCTTCCACTTCTGGCCGCCTCCCCCAGCTTTCCCTCCAAGGATTCTGAGAACTCTGGGAGGGGGTTCAGACCAATTTCTCCCTTATCTTGGAAACCAGATAGGCTCCAGAAAGTGGGGGCCTTTGCCGAATGGCCATTGCAAATAAATAAGCAGTAATCTATAGTTCAGATTATAAATCTAAATTTAAAAAAGTTTTTTTCCTCTTTAAAAATCTGCTTAGAGCATTTACATTAGACAAGTCTACCAAACAATCACCCTACTTATTTATTTTTTGTATTTTACTGCAGCTCTAAGATACAGAAAATAAATATTTTTTTACTTGATCAAGGATAAATGACTACCAAGAGTCAGAAATTGTGTTCAAAACCAGATCTGTGTGCTTCCAAAGTGACCTATGTATTATGAGACGAGCAAAATTCTGGCCTTGAAAAAATTTGGACTCTTCATGGTGAAGTATATGACCTTCTTTTGGAGAAAAGTTTTTTTGATGAAGTACTCTTATGAGACTAATTGAATTATAAAGTGCAAAACAACAGAGTTTTGTATTATATAATTAAGAAACAAAAGCTTGTTCTGAGTTGAAAAATAATACTTAAAATCTCTTAGGACCTATAAATGTAGGAGAGATGTAGGCTACACCAGAAAATAAATGTTTTGATAAAATATTTTTAGTTTCTCAAGTCAAGTGATATAAGAAAAATAAGGTAGTATTCTCAGATGAGACAAAGAAAAAGAAAGGGAAAGATGCTGTTTTCAAACATCTTTAGGTTAAAGACCTTTCTTATTATAACTCTTAGAAATGGCTCTGTACTCATACTGTGCATATTTCAATGCACATCTGTGGTTTGTTCTTCCAGTGTTTTGACTCTAAAATTAGAAGGCTCCACTTGGAAGAACGCCAATGTAACATCAAAAGGGCTAAGGCCTAATGGAGACCAGGACCAGTATACAAGGCAGCCAGGGAAGACGCTGTGGGTGATTTGGGGTAAAATTCAGAAACCATCTGTTTAACTCTTGGCATAGGTGTAATAGAAGTCAGACCAAATCATGGGATGTTTGAAACGAAATAAAAGACAGGATGGTTCTTGAGCTCAGAAATAGCAAAGAATGTTTCTAAAATATTATACATTGTTTTGGGATGCTGCAGGCATGATGACAAGCACATTAGAACATGATAACTATAAATTACATTTGTTAAGGATGTAGAGTAGATTAAAATTCTATTCAACGATTTGCTCACGCAATATAAATTTGCTTCATACCTGCTACATGCTAGGCCAAGCACAGGTGCTAAAAGAGGCAGGAAGAGAATAATATCAACCTATTGACCATCTAAGGTCACCAATACTTGGGACCACTTCGTTTATTCCTCATCACTATCTGCCAGCTATCAAGCGCTCGCATGTCCAAGGTGAAGCTTGAAGGTATCAGAGCAGCCTTCTCACCTATGTGTGTCTACCTCAAAGCCCTTACCCTTTTCATCACCTCCCCTAAGAGGAGAAACAAATGAGAAAGAAAAGAGCCACTGTCTTCTAGGAGATTGGACACAAAGACACAAAATACTATCCGGATATAAATAACTATAAATTTCATAAGAGAGGATGTGAGCATCAATGGTGTTCATCCTCTCTTGCCCAGGACGGGGGTTTCAGCTAAGCCTGGAAGGATGAGTAGCACTCGCCCAGGCGGAGAGAAAAGCGACTCAAATTCCCAAGTTAATTGTAAAGATATGATTTCTTGGACTGAAAAAAAAGGGAAATGAATCCGACTAGGAACCATGAGGTTGCGAGTTCAATCCCTGGCCTTGCTCAGTGGGTTAAGGATCCGGCGTTGCCGTGAAATGTGGTGTAGGTCGCAGATGTGGCTCAGATCCTGCATTGCTGTGGCTGTGGTGTAGGCCAGCAGCTACAGCTCCAATTAGACCCCTTGCCTGGGAACCTCCATATGCTGTGGGTGTGGCCCTAAAAAGATAAAAAGACAAAAAATATAAAAATAAAAATAAATACATAAATAAAATAGGTCCTTCTTTGAGAGATGGATCCTCTGACTTTTAAGCACCCTCCCCTTACACACACACACACACACCACATTTATTTAATAAATAAATGCATAAACGATAAAAATAGTCCTGAAGTAACATTACATCAAAAGGTAATGAATAATTTGGGGAAAATAACTCATGTTTTGACAAAAAAGGGAAGAACGATAGGCATTTGCTGAGTCATTCAGATCTTTTGAGACATAATTCTGAGAAAACTGAACCAGAAGTTGGGGTGGAATACTGTCTTTCCACAAGTGAAAGACAGGCGTGTATCTACAAGGGACCCACAGCAAGGTGAAGAGAAGCAAAGAATAAACTCCACTGAAATTAAAGGGGGCATCCTCCCGTGTTGCACAACCTCTTTCTTTACTTTTGAAAGCAGGGATTCTCAGTTTTGTTTGCTGTTCTGGGTTGGGAGGTTGTTTTCTTGCACAGGGGTTGTCTTTTCATATTCATGGAACAGCTTGTTTAAAACATTTAAAATTAAGGTGTGTGCAAAAGGTCAGAGTCCACATGAAGGAGAATGAACTGGGATGAAAAATATAAGAGATGAAGGTTGAAAAATAAAGACTCTGATGAAATAACCTTAAGCAATACTTCCTACCAAAATGTGGTCATGAAATTTGCTCCCCAAATTTGATAATAATCTCTCTAAAAGTAATATCAAATAATATAAAAGTGTTTACTTTATACTGTTCTTTGGGGGAAGTTATGTAACAGCTTTGAAACGAATCCAATATTTCTATGACTGCTACTGAAAAGCAATGAAGCAATGGCATCAGTTGCTGACAGAGAATAACGGTAAGAAACTAGTCTTCTGGCATATTTTCTCAAATAGAGACCTCGAGATAAGCTCCTGAAAAAAGAATGAGTTTTTAGAAAACAGAGATAAAGCTAAAGAGAAACAGTAAATAGCTTACAGCATTCACGAGGAATACAAAAGAAGTATCTTAGGTCATTTTCTTCATTTCAGGAATTGAAGAAATTTTAATAAGTAATGTTCAAATACTTAATTTTTAAAAATTATACCTCTACTTTATTCCAGGAATATTTTCATATATTTACAAAACTGCTGTTTTCTTCTTAGAAGAAACCTATTTACACTAGAAAAGATTAGAACATCTCAGAAAGAGTAGGAATGGATAAAGTGTCCTGAAGAAGATAATATTAATTATAATAGGTTTCTATGTCCAAAGACCCTATAACAGTTATTTATAGGCAAGGAGAATGTACTGGTTACAGATTTCTGGGAATTTTAGTGAGATGAAGATTTGTTTGGTGACTTATCTCCCAAACGGGGACAATAATAAACCCCTTTCTGCAAATGTTCTTCTTTTAAATGTAAAAAGAAATGCAGTGAAACTTTTAAGATCCTCTCTTTATTTTCAACTTTTGACATTTTCATTATAATGTGGTTTGGTGTGGTGTCTTTGGTTCATCTTGTTTGGGACACACTGTGCTTCGTGGACTTAACTGTTTCCTTTACCAGGTTAGGGAAGTTTTAAGCCATTATTTCTTCAAATAGGTTTTCTGTCCCTTTCTCTCTCTTCTCCTCTAGGAATCCTTTAATGTAAATGTTGGTATGCTTGTAGTTGTCCCAGATATCTCTTAAACTATCCACATTGGTTTTTATTCTTTTTGTGGTACTGATTGGGTGATTTCCACTACTCAATCAGTACAGATTGCTAATCCCTCAGCCCTCAAACTCAACCAAATGTAAATCCCACTTGTCTTCAAAGACAGATGTTATGAAGTCCCATCCTTCCTATGCAAATCCCAACACAGGGCTTAGACCCGTCACTCTATAGGGGGCACCTCCACAGCTATGATATGTCTCCAGCTTATGAGTCACCATGCTGGGAGTGTGCATTCTGTCTAGACTGCATCTGTATGCCTCCTATCCATCTTGACACCTCCTGTCCATCCATAGCATTCTATTAATCCATGGCATTCTCTTTATCCATCCATGGCATCTATCTATCCATGGCATTCTCTTTATGTCCTTAGGTGTAGAAAATCTGTTCTTCTAGTCTTCAAGTCACTCTTAGAGATAATCGCTCCAAATGTAGTTGTAGTTTTGGTGTGTCCATGAGGTGAGCTCAGGATCTTCCTACTCTGCCATGTTGATCTGGAACCCCTAAATATTCTTTTTTTTTCTTTTCTTTTTAGGGCCACACCTGAGGCACATGAAAGTTCCCAGGCTAGGGGTCAAATTGGTGCTGCAGCTCCTGGTTACACCATAGCCACAGAAATGTGGGATCAGAGCTGCGTCTGCAACCTACACCACAGCTCACACAATGCCAGATCCTTAACCCACTGAGTGCATCGAGGGATCGAACCTGCATCCTCATGGATCCTAGTCAGGTTTGTTAACCACTGAGCCATGAAGGGAACTCCCCTAAATATTCTTTTAATAGAGAAAAAAAGATGTATTCTTTGAGTTTCATCCCTTATGTGTTCTGTGAGACAAAATTCTGTGATCAAGACATAAGTTCAGTTTATTTTAAAAAATCAAGAGAAATAAGATGAGCATAGAGAAACATGAAGTAAATGCTAGGCTATGGAGTTACATGCCTTTTAGTTCTCTGCTGTTCACTATAAATTCTTTATAGTCTCCCAAATGACTGCACGTTTCTAGAATTCCTGGAAAATGTTGATAGTTTAGAAAATGACTTTTTTCCTGAAATTTTTTTAGCTTTGAAAGAAAAGATTCTGAATTTGCTTTTTTGTGGTAAAAGATTAGCAAATAAGAACCATGATGATCAATTATTTTTCCTGTGCCAGTGTGTTCTCTTTTATAGCAGCTTTATAATAAGTTTTAATATTTGGTAGGGCAAATATGGCCTAACTAGGTTACATTTTTAATAATCTTGATTTCTAAGCATAGATTCTTCAAGAGATGTGTAAGTCATTTAGTTAACTGCCCCCCCAAACCACTGGAATTCTCCTATAATTAATTAAATATATATTAATTTGAAAGGATTGGCATTTTCATGATATTAAGCTTTCCCATACAGGGACATAATATGTATTTTTCTTTATTTGTGTTTTTAAAATGTACATATTTTTAAAATGCGATAGTTCTTCCACGTAGGTCCTGCCCCAAGCCAATGTCTTTATGGAAGAGAAATACCAGTTAAACGAATAGGAAGGACAGATGTAAAATGGAAAGGAAGGTTTAAAAACAGCTTAAGGTGTTCATGGTGGATACAGACTGGGAAAAGCAAAGAATAAGCCTAGAGATTGTCCATGGACAGCGAATATGGGCACTAGGGCTTTAGGGATTGTAGCTAGAGCCTGGCAGGTGACATCTCCTTTAATTCTCTGCCTCTAGCGCCCGTCTTCTTCTAAACCCCTCAGTCATTTCTGAACTTCCAATTCTGGTTCTTCCAATGTTTCCAGGGGGTAGACAGGGCATTTTGGCATCTGAGGGATTTAGGATAAATTTTTATTGTCAAAGACACATATTCTCATTGTTGGGAAAGGGAGTCTCATGCTCACAGTCCCCCAGCTCAGCTGCAAAAGAGTGGGCCTTGGGCCTGGAACACTTCCTCACCAAGAGACAAAGAGCCCACACAGCCTGTGCCAGGCTTATCCCCTTGTGTGGCAGAGCAGTGAGTTCTTCAATTTTCTCTGCTTAAAGAGTGTGCAGAATATAGTGCTTTCCTAACCCACCATTACACCTGCACTCCAAGGGGAGAGGACAGGGTTCCTTCCACTGTGGTGTAGAGGGGTGCACAGAGGCCAATTTCCCTGCATCAGCCACGGGGCCATGGGGGACCGACCCCTGCCCCCTGAAGTGGACCTTGCTCTATTTCTTCTCCATGTGAGTACAGCTCTGCTCCATCCAGTGCTTGACGGCATCATGTTTTCCCTGGCAACTCAGACACCAAGATGCAGTGGGCAGAAGGGGTTAGAGTCCTCCTCTGGGGTTCATAACTCTGCTTGACATCTCCTGAGAAATTGCAAACAATAACCTTTTGGAGGTAGACTCTGATCCGTGACTTTGGTCTGATGTTCATAACTACAGACCAGAAATGAGAGGCAGGGATAACAGTGAATTGAGAAAGACACCAAGGACTGCGGTAGCTCTCAGACCAGCTCATTGAGACGGATGGAAGCTAAGGAGCAAAGAAGCAAAAGATGAACCCTCCCCACCCTTTCTTCCATCCATATGAGCACATATAAAAACATAACAAATCCCATTCTATCATTTAAAGAAAACTTTAGTGCCACTACACCAAGTCAACCAAATAACCCTCTCTCCTGAAAAAAATAATAGCTCATGATAGTTTCAGAAATATTTCCTTCATATATTAGAGAGAGGTTATCAATGTCTTATTTATTGAAATATACAATGAAGCCTGCTTCCTCATTATGATGTTTTTTCCAAGGAATAAAAGACACAGTCCAATTTATAATAAATACAAGATAGAGATATTGATGAAACGAGACAACCATGGGTACAGGATAGAAGGTAAAATCAATTTTGATGTAGAAATACCCTTCCTTTATAAACTCTGCATAATGATTCTAAATTTTTGGGTAGTGTTCTCTGGAGAGATGAATACCTGGCTTGAGCATCTTTATCTCTCTCTCTCTCTCTCTCTCTTTTTTTTTTTTTTGCTTTTTAGGGCCACACCCATGGCATATGGAAGTTCCCAGGCTAGGGGTCGAATTGCAGCTACAGCTGCCAGCCTACACCACAGCCGCAGCAACGTGGGATCCAAGCTGCATCTGTGATCTATACCACAGCTCACGCCAACGCCAGATCCTTAATCCACCAAGCGAGGCCAGGGATCGAACCCACATCGTCATGGATACTAGTTGGATTCGTTTCCACTGTGCCACAGAGGGAATTCCTATCTCATTATTTTCTAAAGAGGAAAAGAGACTATCCAAATGCCTGAATAATTCTCCAGTGGAACACTCAGAAAAAAGAGCCGTGTCTAAAGGAAAAACGTAAGGGATAAACAAAGCAGATGAACAGTGCTACACTGGGGTGAGATAGGTAAAGATTTAATAAAATGAGAAGTGCCGGGAGTTCCCATCATGGCTCAGTGGTTAACGAACCTGACTAGGATCCATGAGGATATGAGTTTGATCCCTGGCCTCGCTCAGTGGGTTAAGGATCTGGCGTTGCCGTGAGCTGTGGTGTAGGTCGCAGAAGCAGCTTGGATCCCATGTTGCTGTGGCTGTGGTGTAGGCTGGTAGCTGTAGCTCCGATTCGACCCCTAGCCTGGGAACTTGGATATGCTACGGGTGCTGCCCTAAAGAGTGGGGGGGCGGGGGAAGAGAGAAGAGCCAGAGCAGGACCTATCTACAGGCTTGTCAATAATCTATAGCCCTCAGGTTTCTCTTTCTACCTGCTAGGCACCTGCTAGGCAGCAGATGAGGAGAGAATAACTATACACGAACTCTCCTAAATTAGAGTGTCACAAGGTATTAAAAAGGCAGAAATTGGTGGAGGAAATGTAGCCTCCCGGGAAATCTCTCATGGGCCAGATGCCATACAGGCAAGTTTCATCCTGGTCCTAGTGCCTGGATGAGTGGATTGGAAAGTAACAAGTTGTGAGTTCCAAAATGACACCATCTTTGTCTTTAAGGTCAAGGGGAGAAAAGAAAAGAAAATTATGGAGTTCCCATTGTAGCTCAGAGGTTAACGAATCCAACTAGGAAGGGTGAGGTTGAGGGTTCGATCCCTGGCCTTGCTCAGTGGGTTGGGGATCCAGTGTGAGCTGTGGCATAGGCTGGCGACTACAGCTCTGATTAGACTCCTAGCCTGGGAACCTCTATATGCTATGGGTGTGGCCCTAGAAAAGACAAAAAAAGAAAAGAAAATTATATATTTGGAGCAGGCTTCTGATGAACATGGCAGCATTTACAGAAAATTCTTAGGTAATCTTCATATGTTCTCCCAGGTTGATGAATGACATAGTTTGTGGAAAGCTCTGGCATAATTTAATGTTTTCTGGGTTTATTGGGGGATTTTTAAAGGTTGGGCTAGCAAAGGAAAATCAGGCTATGGAAGAAATTTTCTCTATGACATGCTAGAACCTCCAAAATCTCCATATTGTCTGGCTAGCAGTGGTAGTGGAGAGAATTTTTTAATTTTTTTTGCCTGCTGGTGGCATGAAGAAGTTCCCAGGCCAGATACTGAACCCATACCTCAGCAGTGACCTGAGCCAAAGCAATGACAATGCCAGGCCCTTTAACTGCTAAGCCACCAGGGAACTCCTGGGAATTTTTTTCAAAAAATAACTTTTCTTCATTCATAACTCCATTGGAGTGGCCTTGGCTCTGCTACTTGATCTCTCTTTTCAGTATCTTGGTCAACGTGCAGCATAAAGTGCCAAGACTCTATCACAGAACAACTTTGGCTATCAGCCCCTGAGCCCTGGCAGGCTGCAGAGGGGTGAGGAGAGTGAGCCTCAGTTACCTGAGGGGACCCAGGTCTTTGATATGCCAGGATGGAGTCCTCCAAGAAGGCTGTTACAGGTTAGCAAGACAATACGAGAGCACATCCAAGCATATAAAAGCTGAATACATGTTATAATATGGGGAAGAGGTGACCAGAGAGAAGATTTCAAGAATAAGTGAAAATGCTTACAGGGAAATTTGAACACAGAAAAAAAAAAGAAAGAAAGAAAGAAAGAAAATGTTTAGATGCAATGAAGTCAAACTTTGGAACTAATTAAAATAATGTCAACAACATGGAATTTGCCTAGAACATCACTATAGGAGCACAGCCTCCTCTACCACTCTGCTAGTTTTTAAGCCTTGTTTATAATTCTGAGCAGAGACAAAATCCTTTCTCACCAGTCCCTGGTGAGTGTAGCCATTGAGTCAGTGTCACTGGGTAATAAATAGCATCTGGTCACCCGACAGGGCTGGTCTGTCCCCTGGCGGGACTGCTGCTAAATCAGAACACACTGATATCAAGAACAGGTATTGGTGGAATCTGAGTCAACTCTCTCTTTTATCCAAAGTCACACAATTCGTGACAGGACTGAAAGTCATGAATCGAATCTGACTCTTATCCAAGGAAAATTTTGTAATGTGCCTTTTATGGTCTTCAAATCATGATTTTTTTTTTCTTTTGGTCTTTTTAGAGCCATACCCACAGCATATGGAGGTTCCCAGGCTAGGGGTCGAATCAGAGCTACAGCTGCCGGCCAACACCACAGCCACACCACACCAGATCCACACCAGATCCTTAACCCACTAAGCGAGGCCAGGGATCGAACCTGCATCCTCATGCATACTAATCAGATATGTTTCCACTGAGCCACAATGGTAACTCCCTAAAATCATGATTTTATATAAGACAGGAATCATTTCTATGCAGGTGTGTTTCTGTTAGCTAACATGATTCCTTGTAAATTAACAGAAAAAAATTACTAATTTTCCCCTTGAATAAATGAACGTGTGGTAAAAGTGAATGGCCACCAAAATACAACAAAAAACAACCACCCCCCCAACCAAAAAAACAAACAAGTTTGTGGTGGATTCTACTCTAAATTAAAATGAGTAGGTGGAAAGGGCCAAATGCAACCAGTTATAAAATTCAAATGCATTTTTATTTGTGTTTAAGACAGGATGACCTTTGGCTGGTGGGCAGATACTCACAGTGTGAGTCCTGAATCAGAAAAGAAAATTATTTGAAGACAGGGTCTAAATAAGATCCAAATGTTAATAATGCCTGGGAGAATTCTGTGATAATAACGGAGGCCCCTAACTTGGAATAGCTGTCCTGTAACACCAGCTTCTAACTCCAAACTATCTTCAGGTCCTTGCTCAAATCTCACCTTACCAGGAAGTCCAACTCTGATCCAATGTTTTTTCTTTTTTTCTTTTTTGTCTTGTCTTTTTCTAGGACTGCACCCTCGGCATATGCAGGTTCCCAAGCTAGGGATCCAATTGGAGCTGCCAGCCTATGCCACAGCCACAGCAATGCCAGATCCAAGCCACATCTGCGACCTACACCACAGCTTACGGCAATGCCAAATCCCTAATCCACTGAACGAGGACAGGGATCGAACCCACAACCTCATGGTTCAGAATCGTATTTGTTAACCCCTGAGCCACGACGTGAACTCCTGATCCAACTTTTTTTTTTTTTTTGTCTTTTTGCCTTTTCTAGGGCTGCTCCCGCAGCATATGGAAGTTCCCAGGCTAGGGGTCGAATTGGAGCTGTAGCCACCGGCCTACACCACAGCCACAGCAACTCGGGATCCGAGCCACGGTCTGCAACCTACACCACAGCTCACGGCAACGCCGGATCGTTAACCCACTGAGCAAGGCCAGGGATTGAACCTGCAACCTCATGGTTCCTGGTCGGATTCGTTAACCACTGTGCCACGATAGGAACTCCCTGATCCAGCTATTTAATGCTACCACCTGCCCCCACTCCTGGTCCTCCACACTCTGCTCCACTTTCTTTTTCACACAGCATCTATCACCACCAAATATTTTTGGAGTTTACTTATGTAAAGAAACAAACAAGAACAACAAGCAGCAATAATAACAAACCCTGAGGAGAGAGGAGAATCTGCTTTCCAAAATCACATTATATCATTTAAAATGTCCAATTTTTAACAAAAAATGTGAGACATGCAACAAACAATATGAAATAAGACATGCAACAAGAATATACAGACCACACAAGGGAAAAGCAATCAGTAGAAACTATCCGTGAAGAAACTCTGATATTGGATTAACTAATAAAAGACTTTAAATATTTTAAATATTCCAAGAATTAAAGAAATCATGTCTAAAGAACTAAAAAGAAAATATCAGTAAGGACATAGACATGATAAATAATAAGGATTCAAACAGAAATAAATGATTGAGAATGGAAAATGAAACATAAAAATAAAAACAAAACAACACCACCAACAGTTAGCTGTTTGAAAACAAAACTGACAATCTTTAGCTACACTGACCAATAAAAAAAGAAAGAGGGTATAAATTACTAAAATCAAGAATGAGGGAGGAGTTCTCTTTGTGGCTCAGTGGTAACAAACCCATCTAGTATCCATGAGGATGCGGGTTCGATCCCTGGCCTCACTCAGTGGGTTAAGGATCTGGCATTGCCATGAGCTGTGGTGTAGGTCACAGACATGCCTCAGATCTGGTGTTGCTGTGGCTGTGGCATAGGCTGGCAGCTGTAGCTTTGATTCAACCCCTAGCCTGGGAATTTCCATGTGCTGCAGGTGTGACTCTAAAAAGACAAAAAAGAAGAAAGAAAAAGAATAAGGGAGATGTTTTCCTAGTGAGATGACAGAAATAAAGGTTATGGGGAAACTTGAACAATTGTATGCCAACAAGTTAAATAACCTACATGAAATGGATGAACACTTAAAAAGATACAAACCACAAAACTGACTCAAGAAGAAATAATATGTGCTTCAGCAGCACATACACTAAAACCGCAAAGATACAGAGAAGATTAGCATGGCCCCTGCACAAGGATGACACTAAAATTTGTGAAGCATTCCTTAGCTTCCTGGTGATGTAATATATAGTATGGTGACTATAGTTTACAATACCATATTAATAAACATTTGAAAATTGGTAAGGTAGTAGATTTTAAAAGTTCTCATCACAAGAAAAAAATTGTAATTGTATGTGGCTATGGATGTTAACTAAATATGTCGAAGCAACCATTTCATAACATATAAATATATCAAATCATTATGTTTCACACCCCAAACTAATACATTGCTATATGTCAATTACATCTCAATTTTAAAAATAAAGAAGTAGATAATCTGGACAGACCTATAACAAGTGGAGAGATTGAATTAATCAAAAACTTCTCCAAAAGAAAACTTCTGGACCAGATCACTTCACTGGTGAATTCTACCATATAGCTGCAGAAGAATTAACATCAATCCTTCAGTAACTCTTCCAAAAAATAAAAGAGGAGGGACTACTTCTGAAGTCATTCTATAAAGCCAAAATTATTCTGATAGCAAAACCAAAGATATCATAAGAAAGAAAACTATAGATCAATATGTCTTATCGATATAGATGCAAAATTTCTCAAGAAAGTACTAAACAGAATCCACCAACATATATAAAAATCATGTTCTTTAAGAGAGTAATTACAATCTAAAATCCACAGCACAAATTTTGTGTGTTAAATAAATTTATTCATTATCAAAATATAGTTGATTTACCATGTTTCATCAAGTTCTGTTGTACAATAAAGTGACCCAATCACACACATTTCCTTGTGCTGTACAGTAGGATCCCTTTGTCCATACACTCCAGATGTAACAGTTTGCATCCCCGAAACCCCCAAAATGCCTACCCTCCCCACCCTAGGAACCCCAAGTCTGCTCTTCTTGGCCATGCTCTGTTTCTGTTTTCTGTTTGTTTGTTCTTTTTAGATAGGATCATCTGTTCCATATTTTAGATTCCACAAGTAAGTGACATCATATGGTATATGTCTTTTCCTTTCTGGCTTATTTCACTTAGTATGAGAGTCTCTAAGCTCCATTCATGTTGCTGCAAATGGCATTAGTTTGTCTTTTTTTAAAAAAAAAATCATGTTTTATACAGATTATACACCATGACAAAAGACTTAGCTCAGGAATGCAAGGGTGGTTCAACATCTGAAAATCAATTAAGGTAAAATATCATGATATAAAACATAGCATTATGCTAAGGGAAAGAAACCAGATACAAAGGACCAAATATTCAATAGCAGCTTTTACCCTAATACTTATTTTATTTCGTTTTATTTTTCTGCTTTTTAGGGCCACACCTGTGGCATGTGGAACTTCCCAGGCTAGGGGTCAAATTGGAGCTGCAGCTGCTGGCCTATACCACAGCTACAGAAATGCAGGATCCAAGCTGTGTCTTCCACCTATACCACAGGCTGTGGCAATGCCAGATCCTTAACTCACTGAGTGGGGCCAGGGATAGAACCTGTGTCCTCATGGATACTAGTCAGTTTCATAACCCACTGAGCCACAATGGAAACTCTTATACTTATTTTATAAGAAAGTTGGGCAAGGTGTCTGGGATGGGCTCTAGTGATGAGTGTTGAGGCTGGAGAGATGCAGAGTTGGAAATTCCCTAAAGACATCTCCAAAGAAGGAAAAGGTAATTTTGTAATAGAAAAGAGCATAAGGATGGGAGAACTGCCATACTGAGTCAGAGTCTTACTTCCTGCACTTCAATGTTCCTTCTCTTACAGGATCCTTTGTATGAGCACAGGAAATCTTCCATGATATCAACCTCCAAATATCTGTGGCATCCTCTCACAATATTTAAATTCTTGAGCTGCTACATCGTATGCATGAATTGATCTGAACTGCTTCTGAATGAGCGTGGCAAACACATCTGATATATTATAGACTGATTTCAATGCTACAAGAGTCTTATAAACTGAAAGCATTGAGGTAGTACTGCTAGTACACCGGTACTCCTATTCAAAGGAGAATTTTTCCATCAGAGAACAATAGATTCTAAAAATGAATGATACAGAAGAAGAGAAAAGGTTTTGTCTTTCTCCATTAGGACTTTGTTCAAGAGTTCAAGATTCAAGCACAGCAGAAACTCTGATGAATGTAACACTTCTGTTGTGGCCTTTGGGTCAGATAGACCCCCCCACATTACCCCAACCATCCCCATCACTGCCTTTTTATTTCCTGAAGGCCAGGAATTTGGAGACGCATATGTCAGGAGGCAGATGATGAGAAGATACAGGAGAGTATGTGATGATCAAGGACACCTTTCTTCTGTCACTTGTACACATGCAGGTGTGCACGCTTCTGTTAGCATTGCAGACGTAAACTCCATAAAGGCAGGTCGTCTTCTCTTACATCCATTAGTGTAGCTCCAGAATCTAACTTGTTAGCATGGTTGGTACTCAGTGATTCTAACGCTCACCATTTCTATGAAGTATGACCTAGCATCTGCTGATTCACACACAAGGCTCAGAGACAATATGGCTTCAGTATTCACATTGGCCAAGCCCCCTTACTCTTTGGTTCAATAAGAAGCAGTCACAATAAAATTTAAAATCCAAATAAAGTATTTTCAGTCATCATGAAGGGGAGGAAGGATAACCTAACTGGCATCGCACCTTTTGTCCTACTATTATATTTTGTTCTTCCAAGAAAACCAAGTCATTTATTATTTCTATATAAGAATACGTAATGACATATTGAAGCGACATACTGAAGTTTTTAAAAAAATCTACTCCCAAACAGGTCGAATGATGCTGAATAAACAAATAGTGGAACCTTATCCATTCAAGCTTATTTTTGCCTTTTAAAACAGATGACAAGTGATGAGCCCACAACTGAACCAGAAAGGGTAAGGTCGCAATCGCTACCTAGTGTTCTAAACCACAAAACCTCTAACAATAACTTTTAAAATAATTCCTTTGGTGTATAGCCTTACCCAACATCTGTACCCCACTAGGACTGTTAAGTAATACATGGAATATGTACCATATTACTTTTACAAAATCTAGAAAATCCTGAATTCCAAAACTATGGACTTGTAGTTGATTGTGGTAAGGGGCAAAAAGACTAGAAGACAAACCTTATGAATTAGATATTTATGTTTAAGCAGGGAAGTTGGGCAAATAAGGGAGATTTCATCACTTGGAAAGTAAGGGAGTTGGTCCAGATGACCTCTAAAATCCTTGACAGTAATTAAATTCTAGGATTCATGCTTCCTCAATTTATATCATGAAGCACATAGAAAATATGTTCAATTTGGACTACTTTGAAATTCTATAAAATTATGAGCATTTAACTTTGCCCATAATGTGTGACAAGAACGCATTATTAGATGTCTCTTCAATCATGCAGTTTAATTCAGTTTTAGTACCTGTTGTGCCAAACACAGATGATATGCCTTCCAAAATGGTCCTGTGGATATTGGGATGAGAGAGGATAAATGCAAGTGTCCAAAATGTAACCTTAAAAAGAAAAGCACATGTCAAAAACATGACCTTCTTCAAACATGAACAAAAGTATACACAGTATTAGCCACAAACACATAAAGGAAACAAGGAAAATACATAAATTAACCTTAAAAGCATGTTAGTAAAGAGTATCTTTGAAAACAACTAGATTTTATGAACAAAATAAATGTTAACATATTTCTAAGAAATCAAATTTATAAATTTATTCAGTCACTATAATTTCACTATATTGTTTACATAGAGTAAGTTATCTTCATTAAAAAATAAGAAAAGCAGGATTTATAAAAAAAATTTTAATGGCTGCACCCTTGGTATATGGAAGCTCCTGGGCCAGGGACTTAAACCGAGCCAGAACTGCAAATTGCCCCACAGCTGTGGCAATGCTGGATTCTTTAACTCACTGTGCCAAGCCAGGGATCAAACCTGCACCTCTGCAGGGACAGGAGGCGCTGCAAGTTGGATTCTTAACCCACCGTGCCACAGAGGAATTCTAGGATATTTTATTTTTACTAATATACAATATAAAATATTATATAGGCACATATTAGAAATTTTAAAACAACAAATTATGACACTTTAGAATGTTAATCCAAAACACAGTCATTTTTCAGGATTTAATTTCTTTGAAGTACAAATAAATTAACAAATCATATATTCTGCATATGAAACAAAGTCATTTGAATAAGCCCCAGAAACTTATACCTAAAGGCTCACAAACTAAATTATGAGAATATTCAATATCAAAAATAGGGTCCTTTCACACCTTATGGAACAAAGGTGCTTACAAGTTCATAGAGTATTATTGAACACAGTATGTTTGTAATTTCTCACTTTAGATGACAAGAGTATTTCACATCTTTCCTCATTGTGGTATTATAAGATAAAATTATACTACTGCATATCAAAGACATACAGATGCCTAACGGGTACATGAAATGATGCTCAGTATCACTAATTATTAGAGAAATGCACATCAAAACCACAATGAAGTATAATCTCACACCTATCAGAATGGCCATCACCAAAGAGTCTAAAAATCACAAGGGCTGGTGAGGATGTGAAGAAAAGGGAACTTTCACACACTGTTGCTGGGAATGTAAACTGGTGCAGGCACTACCGAAAACGGTATGCAGGGTCCTCAAAAAACTCAAAATAGAACTACTATATGATCCAGCAATCCCACACCTGGGCACATA
The DNA here is from genome assembly GCF_016906955.1 of Phacochoerus africanus. Lineage (NCBI taxonomy): Eukaryota > Metazoa > Chordata > Mammalia > Artiodactyla > Suidae > Phacochoerus > Phacochoerus africanus. The sequence continues at coordinate 42,581,789 of NC_062552.1, forward strand.
TCTGGAAAAAACAAAATACCAATTTGAAAAGATACATGCACCCCAATGTTCGTATCAGCACTATTTACAGCAGCCAAGGCATGGAAGCAACCCACGCACCCACTAACAGGTGCCTGGATTGAGAAGATGTGGTATGTATAATGGAATATTATTCAGCCATAAAAAGAATGAAATACTGCCATTTGCAGCAATGTGGATGGATGGAGAGAATATTATGCTTAATGAAATAAATCAGACAGAGAAAGACAAATACTGTATGATATAATTTATACGTGAAATCTTAAATATAATACAAATTAACCTCCATGCAAAACAAAAGGAGTCTCACAGATATAGAAAATAAACCTGTGGTTACCAAAGGGACCGGGGAGGTACAAATTAGGGGTATGGGATTAACAGATCCAAAAAGCAGATAAGCAGATATACAGATGTCAGATATAAAAAAATAGATAAGCAACAAGGATATACTGTAGAGCACATGGAATTATCTGTTTTGCCATAACCAATAATGGAGTATAATCTTCAAAAATGCTAAATCAGGAGTTCCCGTCGTGGCGCACTGGTTAACGAATCCGACTAGGAACCATGAGGTTGCGGGTTCGGTCCCTGCCCTTGCTCAGTGGGTTAACGATCTGGCGTTGCCATGAGCTGTGGTGTAGGTTGCAGACGCGGCTCGGATCCCGCGTTGCTGTGGCTCTGGCGTAGGCCGGTGGCTACATCTCCGATTAGACCCCTAGCCTGGGAACCTCCATATGCCCTGGGAGCGGCCCAAAGAAATAGCAAAAAGACAAAAAAAAAAAAATGCTAAATCACTAGACTGTATACACAATGGTTGTGAATAAACTAAAGAATATTGTAAATAAACACAATACTGTAAATAAGCTAAAGAATACATACAAATGTATAACCGGGTCACTTTACTGTACAGCAGAAATTGACAGAACATTAGTAAATCAATTATAATACAAAATTAAAAAAAAATAACTTTCCACTAACTCAGGTAGATGCTTTTGCTTCCATTTTTAGATTACACATTAAAGGAAACATATCAAATTATCAAAAGAACGTTACGTTGCCCTTTCATTTTTTTTCCCTGTAAACATGCACTGTGAAAGAAGTTTCATCTAGGAAAACCAACCCTGAAAAAACGCAGACAACACCATGTAACTTAAGCCGTTGCCTCTTTTGTGGGGACCATTAAGCACCTTTAAATAATCCCAATACTCCCCTCTGTGGTTAAAAGAGGAAAAGCAACCATCTAAAAGGAAGTGCTTGGACACAGCCCAGTTCAACACTGCTCCTTGTTTTCCCCTTGGTGACACTAAATTGATACTGCAGGGACATATACGGCGCTGTTCACATAAGCAAAGTGAACAGAGGGCCCAGCCCTCTACACTCCGGAGACCCGCTTTCGGTGGCATGTTCCAGATTCTAAGAGATTTATCCTAGAGATCAGATAGTTCATGTTTACAGAGGAAATATGCTCAGAGAGCTCTCTTAGCCTGTCTTGACGCTGGGGCTCTTTCTATAATTTCTATAGATGGAAGTGCTGAATTATTGGATTTAATGAATAAGCCACTCCATACTCAATCCATCTTATTTAAAGAGTCAGAGTTAATGTTGGGGAAAAATACACCTTTTTTTTGTTTGTTTGTTTGTTTGGTCTTTTTAGGGCCGCACTCTTGGCATATGTTAATTCCCAGACTAGGGGTCCAATGGGAGCTACAGCTGCCAGCCTACACCACAGCCACAGCAACGCAGGATCCTTAACCCACTGATCGAGGCCGGGGATTGAACACAAGTCCTCGTGGCTACTAGTCGGATTTGTTACCACTGAGCCACGATGGGAATGCCAGAAAATACATCTTGATCACAGTGCAGAGGTTCTCAGTTACACAAAGAGGGGTTCAGGGTTTTATGTGCTTAATTAGAGCTTTAGAGAGTCACTAAAACTGAATAATACTTTTAAGGCAAACTCAAGGAATTCAGCTAAACCATAAATGCCTGTACAATGGTGTTAATTACTAATTTTGACGTCTCTTTTCTTGATAGAGTTTTCTTTTAAAAATCTATACTATTTCCTACTTTAAAAATCATTTTAGGAGTTCCCTTGTGGCACAGTAGGTTAAAGATACAGCATCATCTCTGCTGTGGCTCGGGTTGCTGCTGTGGCGTGGGTTTAATCCCTGGCTCAGGAAATTTTGAATACTGCAGGTGCAGCAAAAAAAAAAAAAAAGGTTTAATTTGTATAGCACTGGGAACTATATCTAGTCACTTATGACGGAGCATGATAATGTGAGAAAAAAGAATGTATGTGTATGTGAAACTGGGTCACCATGCTGTATAATAAAAAATTGACAGAACACTGTAAACCACCTATAATGGAAAAAATTAAAATCATTAAGTACAAAAAATAAAATAAAAAAATGAAAAAATAAAAATAAAATTTTCTCTGAGCACCACATTTGGGAAAAGAATGAAAAACTGCCCCCCAAAGTAGCAATTGGCAAGGGGTCAGGTCCATGGTGAGAGCTGGGAAAAAAGGAGAAGGACCACCTGGCTCCTTGACCTTCAGAGGCAGCCGCCACAGTGTCTCTCCACTGTGTCCTGGAGAGGTGAGAACAGAGGAGAGACGGGCGGACAGCTCTGCCTGCTGTGTCGGAAAAGAGGACCTGAGTGTGTGCTTCGGTTTCCTTTATTCCTCTGTTCAGAACAAGATTTCACAGAGACAGATGTGGTCTCTCTAACAGGCCAGCCACGGGAAACACAAACTTGTGTAGGACATACCTTCTGTCCAAAGAACAGTCAGATCTGCTGGGGATGTGAGATACACACAGGAGGAAAAGGAGCTACATGTATAGGCAACAGATGGTACAGACAATAAATGCTGTGGGAATAGAGGGTGGGATGGTCATTAGGGAAAGTGCTTAGTAAGAGCATCAGAGAAACAGATTAAAAAGGTAAAGTGTTGGAGTTCCCGTCGTGGCTCAGGGGTTAACGAATCCGACTAGGAACCATGAGGTTGTGGGTTCAATCCCTGGCCTTGCTCAGTGGGTTAACGATCCGGCGTTGCTGTGAGCTGTGGTGTGAACTGTGGTGTAGGCTGCAGACGCGGCTTGGGTCCTGCCTTGCTGTGGCTCTGGTATAGGCTGGCGGCTACAGCTCTGATTCGACCCCTAGCCTGGGAACCTCCATAAGCCGCGGGAGCGGCCCAAGAAAATGGCAAAAAGACAAAAAAAAAAAAGTGTTTTGTAGATGGGCTCATTTGTGCCATATTTTAGATTCCATGTTTAAGTGATATCACATGGTATTTGTCTTTCTCTTTCTGACTGACTTCCCTTAATAAGAGAACAGACTTGTGGTGGCTAAGGGGAAGGGGGTAAGAAGTGGGATAGACGGGGAGTTTGGGGTTAGTAGATACAAACTGTTACATTTAGAATGAATAAGCAGTGGGTTCCTACTGTACAGCACAGGGAACTATATCCAGTCTCTTGGGATAGAACATGATGGAAGACACTATGAGAAAAGAATGTATATATACATATATATGGCTGGGTCACTTTGCTGTATAGTAGAAACTGGCACAACACCATAAATCGACTATACTTTAATTAAAAATTAATTTTAAAAGGTAAAGCATCAGCTTGGAGATCCATTTTGGAAAAAATCTTCTTAAAGAGCTCATTTGGCAGTCAGGAATTTCTTGGAACTTGGAGATGATTTTCTCATAGCAATAATTTCATAAATTGTGGTTGATATCTTGGGCCAGTCCACCAAAGTTCACCTAGATTTTGGTCACATAATAGAGCCTCCTGGCGCCCTGTGTCAAGCCCATCTGAAGCCTGACCTGTGAGTCCCCTGGGCCCTGAGTCAGCACAGAGTGAAAAAGAAGATGATTTGGGTACCAGGAAAGGACAGGCCCCCACCTACATCTCTGGCAGGGCTTTTGATGGCCTTCCTGCCCTTGATGGGAAATCACAAAAGCCAGGACAGCAGGGGCCACTCCTACCCTTGGGCATTGGAGAGGTCAAGTTTTGGAAGCCAAGGTGGTTCATTATGAGTGGACCATTGAAGTAATGACTGATTGAAGCCTTGGTGTTACTTTGCATAAGGAAAGAAAGCTAACATTTATTGAGCACCTATGTTGTGTCACGGACTGTTAGCCACTTTCCACTTCTTCAAAATACAATGCTCACAACATCCTATGAGGTAAGTAGCATTAATCCTGTTCTATTGATAAGGACACTGAGGCTCACAGTTAAACAATCAGCCCATTGTCACCCAGTGCCGCGATCTGGCTTTGGACCTGACTCTAAAGCCATTCCGGGGTCTCTGCCCAAACACCAGCTGCCTCTTGGAAGGGAAAACAAGAGCCTGCAGGATGGAACTTCTGCTCATCATCAGACAACTCCTTTCTGAAATTAATGACTGAAATTCTTTCAGACCAGAGCCAGGAACAAATTCCAGAGACCTGACTTCCTCTGGGCCAGATCAATGGGGCTTTGTGTCCCTTTCTTCCAGGGGATCTTTCTAAAGATATCTTGAAAATTAATCCTGTGACAGAAGTGGCTTTTCTGTTGTTGCTTTGGGAGGGTTTTTGTCTGTTTGTTTGTCTGATATTTGTTTTTTTAAATTTTTCTAAAGCTTAATCAGTTTCCAAGAAAAGTATATAAGGAAAAATCAGAGAATAATATTAGAGGTACATAAAGAAGGGGAAAATATTAGACTATGTTTACTTCCCCAGGCCAAAGGAAATACGTATTTTAGTGGCTGACATAATATTTGAGCAGAGAGGCCAGAATTTCTATTTCTGCTCTACTCAATTAGTTTATAATGGGGTAAAGGAAACTGGAACATAATACTTAGAAAGTCTTCCACAACATTCATAAAGAAGAAGGAAAAATAAAACATATTTTACTTCGATTTTTTTAGGAGAAAAAAGAAAAATGAGCACATTTATCATTAGAGACGGGTTGAATGTTCTTGTGTAATAGAAAACAAATACATAAAAAGGTTACCCTTTGATTTCTCAAATAATCTAAGTACAGCTTAAACTAATATGAAATCCCTCTGACACAGAAACTGGTGTGCACTGAACATAAAGTGCCAAACAGATTGCAGGACTTTAGTTAATAATAGCTATGAAAAGAAACAATTCAAAAAACTCTGCTTCCCTTAGCAGTATTTTGGGTTCTAGCCTCACCACCTCTATTCATAGGGCAGTTTATAGAACCACGACACCAAATAATGCAAACAGGAATGATGCCCAGAAGGAGAGAAGGTACAGGGGAAAACAAGAACTCATGGTCACTGGGTAGCAGTTGGGTTTATCTTGTTGAGTCCTCACAACAATCTTAAACTGACAGAACACTATAAATCAACTCTACTTTAATAAACAAATTTTTAAAAATCTTAATAGAGAAATGAAGGTTACTGTGTGTTTGTTTGTTTATCTTTTCAGGGCTGCACCCACAGCATATGGATGTTCCCAGGCTAGGGGGTGAATCAGAGCTATAGCTGCCGGCCTACGCCAGAGCCACAGCAATGTGGGATTCGAGTCGTGCCTGTGGCCTACACCACAGCTCACGGCAACATTGGATCCTTAACCCACTGAGCGAGGCCAGGGATCGAACCGGAGTCCTCATGGATGCTAGTCAGGTTTGTTAACCACTGAGCCACGATGGGAACTCCAAGGTTACCATTCATTAAATACACAAGTTCAGGACCATTCCAGGAGAATAATTACCCCGCCCCCTTTTTTCCCAATAAGGAAATGGAGGCTCAGAGAGTTTAAGTTATCTCCTTGAGACTCAATGGCAATGGCTGGGATATCTGGGTTCAAGCCCAGTTCTGGCTGAAACTGTTTACCTACTCTCTCTCTCTTTATGATAAATGGCAGGGGTCGAGACTTACTCATCCTTGCAGCACCAGTGCTAAGCACACTGCCTGACATGGAAAGTACAGAAAGTGCTCCATACAGAGGTGTTACAACGGACCCCAAGTGCAACATTTTCCCTTCGCCTGTTACACACTGCCTTTCAGATGGCAGAATTCACTTCAGATCCCTGTTTTGCATCCTTTGTGACCTTATCAGATTTCACGCAGCATTCCCTTTTGTTTTTCCATCACACAACCAAATCCATTAGTCTTTTTTTTTCTTACCCATAATAAGGGAAAAGATTGGAAAGAAAGAAAGAGAGAGAGAGGGATGGAGGGAGGGAGGGAAGGAGGGAGGAAGGAAGAGAAAGGAAGAGAGAGAGAGAGAGAGCGAAAGAAAGAAAGAAAGAAAGAAAGAAAGAAAGAAAGAAAGAAAGAAAGAAAGAAAGAAAGAAAGAAAGAAAGAAAGAAAGGGAGAAGGAAGGAAGGAAGAAAGGAAGAGGGGGAGGGAGAGAGAAGGGAGGAAGGAAGGGAAGGGGGGAAGGGAAGAGAAGGAAGGAAGGACAGAAGGAAGGAAGGAAGAGAGACAGACGAAGGGAAAAGCAGAAGTACAGCAGACAGAAATGCTACTGCTTCCTTTACTAACATACTTACAGGGACAGCGTTGGACAGAGAAGCCCAAAGTAGTAAGAGCCCGTAATTGGGGCTCATTTGTTCATTTGTTTCCATCTCTAGGAGATCCAGAATATCCTGCATTATTGTCTGTTTAAAAAATATATATATTAAATAGTTAACCCAGAGCTCTGCGACTGATGTTAATAACCAAAAACCATGTATTCTCTTTAATCTGAAAGCTATTAGTTTTGCCATTCATAGGCTTGTGATCTTGGGTATGCTAAGGGAGTCACATACTTTTTGGTGGTAAAGTAACCAGGAGTAGGGCTTCTGGAGGTCAATGCTCTTACTGCATTGGTTCAAATTCTGCCTTAGGTTTTTTGTTTGTTTGTTTTGTTTTGCTTTGTTTTTGTTTTTTGTCTTTTTACGCTGCACCTGAGGCATATGGAGGTTCCCAGGGTAGGGGTCGAATGAGAGCTGTAGCCACTGACCTTCGCCACAGCCACAGCAACATGGGATCTGAGCCGCATCTGCAACCTACACCACAGCTCACGGCAACACCGGATCCATGACCCACTGAGTGAGGCCAGGGATCGAACCCACATCCTCATAGATACTAGATAGGTTCGTTAACCACTGAGCTGTGACGGGAACTCTAAGACTTATTTTTTTTTTTTTGAGAGCAATTTTAGATTCATAAGATTGAGAGGAAAGTACAGAGAGTTCCCATATAACTCTTATCCCCACATATGCACAGCCTTCCTCATCGTCAACATCACTCACTAGAATGGTACATTTTTTACTGAGGATGAAACTCCATTGATACATCGTAGGCAACTAAAGGTCATAGTTTGCCTTAGGGATCGCTCTTGGTGATGTAAACTCTATGGGTTTATAATGATGCCTATTATCATTACAGTATCATACAGAGTATTTTAACTGCCTTAAAAAGTCCTTTATTCACTGCCTCTTCATCTCTCCCTCTTCCCTAACGACCACTGATTTTTGTCACTGTCTCCATGGCTTTTGCCTTCCCCAAAATGTCAACATCAGATTCTTAACCCATTGAGTGAGGCCAGGGATTGAACCCACATCCTCATGGATACTAGCTGGGTTCATTACCACTGAGCCACAACGGGAGCTCTTCTTTGTATATTTTGGGCAACTGTCTTTTATTTTGCAAATAATTTCTCTCAGTCTGGACTTGTCTTCTAAATCTCTTGACATTATCTTTCACAAAGCAGTTTTCAATGAACTCCAGCTTAACCATTTATTTTACTAATTGTGTCTTTCGGTGTTATATCTAAAAAGACATCATTATACCCAAGGTCAACTATGGTTTCTCCTATGTTATCTTCCAGTAGTTTCATATTCTTGCATCCTTCCCTTAGGTCTATGATCCTCTATCAGTGAATATTTGTAAAGAATGTAAGGTTTGTGTGTCTAGATCCTTTTTTTTTTTGCATGTGAATGTCCAGTTGTTTCAGCATTATTTGTTGAAGTAAAATTTTGTTTTACTATATTGCCTTTACTCCTTCAAAAGATGAGCTGATTAAATTTAATGCTGTCTGTTTCTAGCCACTCTACTCTATTTCGTTCATCTCTTTGCTTTTTCTGTGCCAGTACCTCACTATCTTGGTTACTGAAGCTTTACAGTAAGCCTTGAAGATGGATAGTATCACTTTTTGAAGAACTATACTCCTTTCAATAATGTGTTGGTGATTCTGGGTGTTTTGCTTCTCTGTATAAACGTCAGGGTCAGTGTGTCGATATCCATACTTTCTGCGATTTTTGTTGGGATTGCATTCAATCTATAGATCAATTATTGAGTCCTCTTATCCATGGACACGGAGTATCTCTCCATTTATTTCATTCTTTCATTTTGTTTATCAAGAGTGTTGTATTTTTCTTCATGTAGTTCTTATTCGTTATATCTATATCTAGATCTATATGTATCTGTATATATACCTAGATATTTCTTTGGGGAATGCTATATACCCATATATTTCTTCGTGAAATGTTAAAGAGTATTGTGTTTTTAATTTCACATTCCACTTGTTCATTATTGGCATGTAGGAAAGCAATCATCTTTTGTATATTAACTTGGTATTCTGCAACCTTGCTATAATCACTTTTTAGTTCTAGTAGTTTTTGGTTGATTCTTTTGGATTTTCTACACATATGTTCATGTTATCTGGGAACAAAGACAGTTTTATGATGTATCCTTCTCAATCTGTGTAGCTTCTATTTCCTTTTCTTGCCTTACAGCATTAGCATGAACTTCCAGTATTATGTTGAAAAAGAGTGCTGAAATGGAAGATCTTTAGTAAGGGGTTCTGGTACCAATTTCCAATGTGTGTGAGCAGAGGTCCACACGTCACAAACAATGCTTGGTTCATCAGCTGGATGTCTTATAATGCAACTCAATTCTGATGCTATTAACCTGGAGATAGCATCTGGTTCCACAAGTTAAGGGTTTAATCCCACAAGACTGTGCCCTGCTCTTCAGATGCCAGTTGCAAGCCCAGGTTGTTACCTGTGCTTGACTGACTGGCTACATAAATCAGAGGTAGGTTCCCATCAACCCCCTCCTTAGATTTGATTAATTTGCTAGAACTGCTCACAGAACTGAGGGAAGCATTTGCTTATTACACTAATGTTTTATTTATTTATTTTTTAGGGCCGCACCCATGGCACATGGAAGTTCCCAGGCCAGTGGTCAAATTGGAGCTGCAGCTGCTGGCCTACACCACTGCAGCTCTGAGCCACGTCTGCAACCTACACCACAACTCATGGCAACACTGGATCCTTAACCCACTGAGTGGAGCCAGTGATCAAACCCATATCTTCATGGTTACTAGTCAGGTTCGTTAGCACTGAGCCACAGTGCAAACTCCAGATTAATAGTTTATTATAAAAGGATATGATAACACCTACAGATGAACATCCATGTGGAAGAAATGTGTAGGACAAGGTATGGGGAAAGACCATGGAATTTTTATGCTTTTTTCTTTCTTTTTTTTGCACTTGTGGCATATATAAATTCCCAGGCTAGGGGTTGAATCAGAGCTGCAGCTGCTGGCCACAGCCACAGCAACACCAGGCCAGCTGAGCCAGGTCTTTGACTTACACCACAGCTCACAGCAACGCCAGGTCCTTAACCCACTGAGTGAGGCCAGGGATCGAACCTGCAACCTCATGGTTCCTAGTCGGATTAGTTTCCACTGCACCACGAAGGGAACTCCCGAACTCCCCTTTTATGCTTTCTTTTTTCGTTGTTGTTGTTTCTTTTTGTTTTGTTTTTTTTAGGGCCACACCTGCGGCATAAGGAAATTCTGAGACTAGGGGTCAAATTGGAGCTGAAGCCTCTGGCCTATGCCACAGCTACAGCAACAGCAATGTCAGATCCAAGCAGCCTCTGAGACCTACACCATGGCTCACAGCAATGCCATATCCTCAACCTACTGAGCAAGGCCAGAGATTGAACCTGCATCCTCATGGATGCCAGTCAGATTCATTTCTGCTGAGTCATGATGGGAACTCTGCCTTTTATGCTTTCTGGAAGCACACCACTCTCCCCAAATCTCCAAGTGTTCACTGACTCAGACACTTTCTAAACCCTGTCCTTTTGGGTTTTATCAAAGCTTCATTACATAAGCATGGTTGATTAAGTCATTGGCCATTGGTGACTGACTCAACTCCAGCTATAAATTTCTTACAACTAAGGTAGCTACAAAGCACTGCTTTCACTACCTCCCACAAATTTTGATAAGTTGTGTTTTCAGTTTCATTTTTAAATATTTCAAAATATTTTAATTTCTCTTGAGAGTTCTTTGACCCACGTGTTATTTAGAAACGTGTTGTTTAAATCCTGTGTATTTTGGGATTTTTCAATTATCTTCTATTATCACTGTGGTCTAAGAAAAGACATTATATGATTTGTGTTCTTTTAAATTTGTTAAGGTGTATTTCATGGCCCAGAATGTGGTCTATTTTGGTAAATCTTTCATATAAGCTTGAGAAAACATGTATATTCTGCTGTTGTTGGAATAAGTACTCTATAGATGTCAATTATCTCCAGTTGTTTGAGGGTGGTATTGAGTTCAATTATGTCCTTATTGACTTCTGTCTGCTGGAACTGTCCATTTCTGAGAGAGGTGTTGAAGTCTCCAACTGTGACAGTAGGCTCATCCATTTCTCTTTGAAGTTCCAACAGTTTTTGTCTCATGTAGTTTGACAATGCTGGTAGGCACATACACATTAAGAACTGTTATGTCTTCTCTTTGTCAATATGTAATGCCCTTCTTTATCCTTGATAACTTTCCTTCCTTTGACGTCTGCTCTGTCTCAAAGTAATATACCTACTTCTGCTTTCTTTTTATTGGTGTTAGCATGGCATGTTTTTCTACATCTATTTACTTTTAATCTATATTATATTGTCTTTTTTTTTTTGTCTTTTTGCCATTTCTTGGGCCACTCCCAGGGCATATGGAGGTTCCCAGGCTAGGGATCGAATCGGCACTGTAGCTGCCGGCCTATGCCAGAACCACAGCAACTCAGGATCCGAGCCGCGTCTGCAACCTACACCACAACTTACAGCAACGCCGGATCCTCAACCCACTGAGCAAGTCCAGGGATCGAACTCGAAACCTCATGGTTCCTAGTCGGATTCCATAACCACTGAGCCATGACGGGAACTCCATTGTCTTCATATGTAAAGTGGGTTTCTTGTAGGCAACATATAGTTGGGTCATGCTTTTTGATCCACTTTGACAATCTCTGTCTTTTGATTGGTACATTTAGACCACTGATGATTCAAAATGGTTACTGACATAGCTGGAATTACTATCTATCATATGTGTTACTGTTTTCTATTTGGTGCCCTTATTATTTTTTTTTATTTTTGTATTCCATTTTTTTCCTGCCTTTTGTGATTTTAATTGAGCATTTTATATGATTGCATTTTCTCTGATTTCTTAGCATACAGTTATATTTCATTTTTTCATTTTCAGTAAAAGGTATTAGTTGCTGCCCTAGAGTTTGCAATATACATTGACAAGTAATCCAAGTAAATTTTTACATAATACTATACCACGTCACAGGAAATGTGAATACTTGATAATAACAAAATAATCCTAATTCCTCCCTCCTGTTCCTGTTATCATTTCTGTTGTTCATTTCACTTACATATAAGAACACATATGGGATTTTTGCACTTATACTTACTCATAAGCATAGATAATTGAATATACTGTTGCTATTATTATCTGAAAAAAAAACTGTTATCTGTTAGATAAATTAAGAATACAAAAAATAAGTTTATTTTTTCTTTTTTTCATGTCCACATCCACAACATATGGAGTCCTGGGCTAGGGATAGAATCCAAGCCACAGCTACAGCAATGCCAGATCCTTTAACCCATTTCACAGGCTAGGGATTGAACCTGCACTTCTGCAGTGACCTGACATGCTGCAGTCAGATTCTTAACCACTGCACCGCAGAGGGAACTCTGACAAAAAATAACTTTCTGTTTCACCTTTACTTATTCTTTCTTTGATGCTCTTCCTTTATGTAGATCCGAGTTTCTGACCTATATTATTTTCTTTCTTGCTGCAGAATTTCTTTTAACACTTCTTGCAAGTCAGGTCTGCTGGCAACAAATTTCCCTCAATTTTTTTTTGCCTGAGTAAGACTATTTCTCCTTCACTTTTGAAGAATAATCTCACAGGGTATAGTGTCCTAGGTTGATGTTTTTTTTTCCCCCTCAGCACTAAATATTTCACTCCACTCTTCTCACTTGCATGGTTTCTAAGGAGAAATCAGATGGAATTCTTATTTTTGTTCTTCTATCAGTATGGCAGTTTTTGTTTTTTTTTTTTAATTATTATTCCCTTTGGCTTCTTTCAGGATTTTTTCAATCTTCGCTTTTCTGTAATTTTAAAAATGATATTCTAAGATGTAGTTTTTTGGTGTTTACTTGATTGGGTTCTCTGAGCTTCCTGGATCTGTGGTTTGGTGTCTGTCTGACAATAATTTGGGAGAAATTCTCAGTCATTCTTGTGTTATGTTCTGCTCTCATCTCTCTTACTTCTCCTTCTGGTGTCCCCAACTCATGAATGTTACACCTTTTGTAGTTTCGCCACAGTCCTTTGAACATTCTGTTCTATTTTTTAATCAGTCTTTGTTCTCTTTGCTTTTTGGGTTTCCAAGATCGAATTGACAGATCCTCTAGCTCAGAGATTCTTTCCTTAGCTGTGTCCACTCTCTTAATAAGCCCATGAAAGGCATTCTTCATTTTTGCCACGTGTCTTTTTAATCTCTATCTAGCATTTCATTTGGGTTCTTTCCTAGGATTTCCATCTCCCTGTTTACATTGTCCATCTGTTCTCGCATGCTGTCTACTTCATCCATTAGCGTCATGAGCATATTAGTCATAATTGTATTAAAGTCCCAGTCTGCTAATTCTCACAACCCTGCCACATATGATTCTGATGCTTGCTTTCTCTTTTCAAGTTTTGGGGGTTTTGCCTTATAGTATGCCTTGTAATTTTTCCTGATAGCTAGACATGCTGTGCCTGGTAAAAAGAATGGCCATAAATAGGTCTTAGTAACAGGGTGATGAGACGTGAGCAGAGGGGAAGCATTTAACAGTCCTATGCGTAGGTCTGTCTTTTCATAAACCTGTGCCTCTGGACTGTGAACTTCACAAGTGTTTCTCAGTTTTTTTCTCTCCACTTAGGTGGGAGAGAATGTTGAGAGATGGCTGCAGTTGGACACTCCTCTTATCCAGGTCAGTTAGGCTCTGATAATCTCCCAGCAGGTTAAGTTCTGTTTAATTAGTTTCCCCTGAAGGCAGGCCTGGTTAAGGAGAATGGGGTGCTCTGGTGCATTTCAAACTTGCTCCTTTTCCCCTCCTCACTATCAGAAGCCCGGGGGAGGATTTTTCTCTGGTTCGGCTTTTGTGGGTAATTTTCACAGAACTGTGGAGGCTCCTCCCCATGACTGAGTCTCACGGAGTTTTTAACACTGAGAATTGTCTGCATGGAGCCTCCAGAAGTCTGTTCACTACAGCCAGGTGTTCCCACCCTGGCACAGGCTCCCAAGTAGTCTCCAAGCTCACGGATCTGCTCTGGGAAGGGTCAACTCCCTGCATCTGCCTGCTGGTCTCTCCAGTGTTGGGGGTAGCAGGTTGCCCTGGGTCCTCTCTCTCTATAGATCCAGGAGGAGTTGTTGATTTTTTGGTCTGTTCAGTGTTTTACTAGGTGGGAGGATGAAATGGCCACTCCTAAGATCTTTACATGCAGAATTGGAGCCTGGCTTAGTTATTCAATGGCTGGGTAACTTTGGGCAAGTTACTTTCAGCAAGTTACTTTCAGCTGTGTCTCAATTTCCTCATCTATGAAGTGGTCATGATGTATACCTACCTCACAGGACTGTTGTGAGAATCAAATGAGTTACTGCCTATAAAGTGCATAAAACAAAACCTACTACATATTACCATTTTGACAAATGTTATGTTTAATTTTCTAAAATAAATCTCTGCTCTTGGGAAAATGTAAGCAACACAGAAACATGTTTGGAAGAAAACCCTACCCCTACCTGCCATGCAAATTCTTAGCCTACACATCACAGGTAAGGGAGTCGCCAGACCAGTAAATTATAAATACTGCAATACTCTAAAACCATGCAGAGAACTGACATTTGACGTGGACGGTGCCAGGTCAGATCAGGGCACCATCCAAGGCTACCGACTATGGCTGTTCTCAAGTTATTACACAAATTCCATGAAAGCATTTGCTTCATTGGAAGGTTTCCCAGATTTGCCTTCATCATGAGGAAGAAATTCAGACACTACAACATTTTCATGAAGTTACCTGTGCAGTTTGAATCTTACATAACTCAAGCAACAGAGATAATGGTAGCTAATGCCTAGTCTCTGCTTTCTAAGCCAAGTACTGTTTTTTGTTATTATTATTAAAGTATAGTTTATCTATAACATTTCATCAAGTTCTGTTGTACAACAAAGTGACCCAATCACACTCATTTCCCTGTGCTGTACAGAAGGATCCCATTGCCCATCCATTTCAAATATAAGAGTTTGCATCTAAAAAAACCCCCAAATGCCCATCCATCCCACTCCCTCCCCTTTCCCCGACTTGGGAACCCCAAGTCTGCTCTTCTTGGCCATGATCTGTTTCTTTTGTTTGTTTGTTTGTTCTTTTTAGATAGGATCATCTGTTCCATATTTTAGATTCCACAAATAAGTGTTATCATATGGTATTTGTCTTTTTCTTTCTGGCTTACTTCACTTAGTATGAGAGTCTCTAGTTCCACCCCCGTTGCTGCAAATGGCATTAGTGTGTCTTTTTTAATGACTGAGTAATATTCTATTGTATATATACCACATCTTCTTAATCCATCCATCTGACGATGGACAATTAGGTTGTTTCCATGTCTTGGCTATCGTGAATAGTGCTGCAATGCCAAGTACTGTTTTAAGAGCTTCACAAGGATTTAAGCATTGGCTCCTCACCACAACTCCAAGGAGTAGATCTCTTATTGTCACCATTTCACGATTAAGTCAGGGAACTCTGCCAGGGACATATAGCTTGTGGGTGGCTGAGCTGGGATTTCCTGTAAATCTGGCCCCAGTCCCAGTGCCAACATTCCTAGCTACTAGGCTACATTGCCCCTTAACTCTCATAGAGCAGAGATTTACAGAACTGAATGCACCTGAATGCAGTGGGTTTCCTTCAGATCCTACAACATGGAAAATAGCTATTACATCACTATCAAAGAAAATACATGATGAGAGACTGTTGCTACTACTTACAAAGGCGTGTGATGTTTCTAAAGTGATTAACCACTCTGATCCTCAGCTTTCTGGTTTTACTAACCCCCAGTTATTCTGGATATTAAAGTTGTTGTGAAAAATAAATGAGCAATGACTTGGTGAAATGGGTAACATCATGCCTGTCACAGAGTAAGCACATCATAAATGTCAGTGATGTCTTATTGTTCCTGCTTTTGTAATAATGGATTAGCAAATGTGAAAATAATTTAAGCATAAATTTCATGTATTACTGGTTTCTGTCAAACTTACAACGTAAGCTGTTATGGTATAAGATCTATAGCTCATGAAAAATCCTATAGATGTATTTTATTCTTTTGATAGGTTAGTCTGTGGCATAGTCTTAATTTTAAATGAAAATACTAGTTTAGCATATAGCTAGAATAACATGGGAGAAATCACTCATGTTAAAATGTGATAAAATTGTGACATGATAAAAGTGTGTATATAATATTTTTGAAAAATTTCTGCCAGTCTTTTGCTTAACTAGGCCATTAAAATCTATTTAGGCACTAAAAGACAAGAGAATCTTTTATCTGTTTCAGTGTACATTTAAAAAGAAAACTGTGGGTAGAAAAACATACACTCTATGTGAACTGTGCTGGAGAAAAACAGAAACAAACTTTTTTTTTTTTAAATATAGTTTAGGAGTTCCCGTCATGGCGCAGTGGTTAACGAATCCGACTAGGAACCATGAGGTTGCGGGTTCGGTCCCTGGCCTCGCTCAGTGGGTTAAGGATCTGGGGTTGCCGTGAGCTGTGGTGTAGGTTGCAGATGCGGCTCAAATCCCGCATTGCTGTGGCTCTGGTGTAGGTTGGCGGCTACAGCTCCGATTCGACCCCTAGCCTGGGAACCTCCATGTGCCACGGGAGCGGCCCAAGAAATAGCAAAAAAATTTTAAAAATTAAAAAAAAATAAAGTTTAAAGTTTAAAAAAATAGCGCTCAGGAGTGTGCAAACTGAATTCTGTCCCCATCGAAAACACTGGTTTAGCTCCAGCAAAGTTCAAAATTTGTCTTTACTCAAATAGGGAGTCAGGATACCTATAAAGGGCCTCATTTCTTCAGAGTAAGAAAAAGAAATGCTATCGAGAAGTACTGTCAGTGGAGAGTTTTAACCCAGGCATTAAGAACCCTGTTTTCTAGGCTCATAGATGACAAATCTATTTGAGCACAACTTCTATACACACATGCCTTTACCTCTAACTCCTGAAAAATAAAGCAAACAAAATGTGTGTTTGTCTGGATCTCTTTGTAACACAGAATCCTTAGCTGAAACATAGTTTGTCAGCAAAGGGCATTCATTCTAGGATGGCTCACTATTCCTTTTTTTCAGGAGGGAGATCCCAAAACATTCATACACTCCTTTTTTTTTTCTGAAGTCACCTTCCTCTCCAGTGTTAAGCAGAGTTGTCTGTGACAACACATACTGTCATAACTACAAGCCAACAAAAATGCTTGCTATCATCCTTAAATACTAACACATATGAAGTGATTATGTTCAATGATAATAACAGTGATAAACTGTTGGATAGTCCTTACCATGTTCTAAGTGCTTTATACATATTGGTTCACTGAGTTTCAAACTCTATGAGGTAGGTAAGGAAACTGAGGCCAAAAGGTTCAGTACCAGGCCCAAGGTCATGCAGTGGTGATTGGACTTGAGCCCAGGCAGTCCAGGCCAAAGGAAGCCCAGTCTTTGAGGGTGAGTCTAGAGAATCAGGTAGTTTTTAAAAGCTTTCAGAGATTTGAATGAGTGGTCAGGGCCAAGAGCCAGTCTTCAGCAAGCATCAGAACTACCTGGAAGGTGTATTGAACCACAGATGGCTAGGTTCCCAGGGTTTCTGACTGACTGATCCCTAGGCAATGGTGGTCCCATTCGTCTAGGGACCACAAGTGGGGAACCACAGATCCAGGATACTTGGGACACTGACTCTCGGTGCCCTGTTTTTTACATTATACCGCACTATCTCCTTGCATTTGAAGAAAGATATAATTAGCAGGGGTGGCCTCAAACTATTCAGTCATAAAGAAGAAAAAAATAATGCCATCAGCAGCAACATGGATAGAACTAGAGACTCTCATACTAAGTGAAGCAAGTCAGAAAGAGAAAGACACATTCCATATTGTATCACTTATATTTGGAATCTAATACATGACACAAATGAACCTTTCCACAGAATAGAAACAGACTCGTGGACTTGGAGAACAGACTTGTGGTTGCCAGCGGGTTGGGGGAGGGAGTGGGATGGGCTGGGAGTTTGGGGTTAATAGATGCAAACTACAGCATTTGGAGTGGATGAGCAATGAGATCCTGCTGTAAAGCACTGGGAACTCTATCTAACACTTGTGAAGGGATATGATGGAGGATAATGTGAGAAAAAGAAGGCATATATATGTGTGTGTGTGTGTCTGTGTGTGTGTGTGTATACTGGGTCACTTTGCTGTACAGCAGAAATTGACAGAACATTGTACATCAACTATAATAAAAATTTTTTCTTAAAAGAACAAAGTGACTTTGTCCAATTTTCAATAACTCCCACCTATCACCATTAACACAACCAATGTAAAATATACGACTCAATAAAATCTCAGACTTCAGTTTAATTTTGTTGTCTGTCACCTAGTTTTTTCTCATGTAGCATAGGATTAATACCTACCTCACTGTGGTAAGGATGTAATAACAAAACAATGTATATAAATCTCCAACACAGTCCCTTAGCACCAAAGTGGGATCTCTCTCATATCATGATTTTTAGCACAACTATTTTTTAACCATTATAGTTTATGACTGTTTTCATCTCATGTATTTAGCAAAACAACTAAGAAATATTTACCTGGGAATGATCTTTTGCAGATTTGTATGTTTTTATATCTGGAATGTTTTTCTCAAAAAGCGCTAGAAGCCAGTTTTTGGATTTTGACCAGTTTCTAGGTGAGGAAAAAAAAATTTTAGAAATGAATTTGAAAGCACTTTAGAAGTCATGGGACACAGCAGAAAGGGGGCAATGTTGACAGAATGTGAATGATTTCTCTAAATATCTTCTTCATTTTCAGCTGGAACATCATGAGAAATCTACCTTCAGACTTAATTAGTCCACAAGGAAAATTGCGGGACAAGGCATCAACATTTTAGTATCTTTTGCAAATAAATGTTTACATTCCTAAAGGATTGGCATTGAATAAGAAAACAGGGCTCAGGAGTTCCCATCACGGCTCAGCGGTAACAAACACAACTAGGGTCCGTGAGAATGCATGTTCGATTCCTGGCCTTGCTCAGTAGGTTAAGGATCTGGCATTACTGCGACTTGTGGTGTATATTGCAGATATGGCTTGGATCCCACGTTGCTGTGGCTATGGCTGTGGCCAGCAGCTGTAGCTCCAATTCAACCCCTAGCCTAGGAACTTCCATATGCCACAGGTGCAGCTATAAAAAGACCAAAAAAAAAAAAAAAAAGAAAGAAAGAAAACAGGGCTCATGACATGCTTGGTCTACGTTTTTGCTCTGGCTGTGGTCAGGCGCAGGAGGGCCCGGTTGCTGGCTTAAGTGAGGTAAAGCAAACTGGCTAAGAGTTTTTTCACCTTTTTTGGACTAGTCATTGTAGACCAGCTGCCAAGAAACTAAAACATAAATGTGTTACACTGCAATCCAATGACTTTGTGAACTTTCATCTGCGTCACCTCTGAGCAATGCTTTTGACCACGCCCACTTCTGCCTCAGAGAGAATAAGGACCCCAAGTCTGATCCTGACATGGGTCACACTTGATGATGCGGCCTGGCTCTTTGCAGGAGCAATGACCGTGATAATAATAAGCTGTAAATGGCATCAAAAGCGCTTCAAAAGAGGTTCGTCACGTCATTTTCATCGTCCCCCCACCCCGTCTTGTTTTTGTTCCTCAAAATAAGAAAAAAAAGGAAATGATGCATCTCTCTTTTCCCGTTCCTCCCTCAATTCACACACACACACACACACACACACACACACACACACACACACACAAACACACTCACATCCCTAACTGGTCACAACAAATAAGCTTCTGTCTCTTCCACTTGGACTGCTGTCATATCTGCTTAGCACAAAGAAATGAGAGAATTGTCTGAACAGCCAAAAGGAGCGTGGTCAGGACATTCATACAAGATACAACTTTCTACCTTAGGAGACGTTCTGGCAGCTGGGACCCATACTCAAAACCTTCATCATAAGCTTGAAAGTGCTGATGGAACTCCCGGATTTTCCTCTCGTTTGTGGGAAACAAACCTTTTTTAAAGAGCACGTTCACTGTGACCGGGTAAAGGAGATGCCTACAAAGAAACACAC
This sequence comes from Phacochoerus africanus, assembly GCF_016906955.1. Taxonomy (NCBI): domain Eukaryota; kingdom Metazoa; phylum Chordata; class Mammalia; order Artiodactyla; family Suidae; genus Phacochoerus; species Phacochoerus africanus. The sequence continues at coordinate 42,601,452 of NC_062552.1, forward strand.
GAAACACGTCAGAGCCAATGATCAAAGAAGAGACGCACAGGATACAAAGGGAGGCGGTACTGAAGAGCCATCTACTAGGGGTAGGGAATAATACGTGATAGATTCTTTGGAGAAAAAGTCACTCTTTTTTTTTTTCTTTTTGCCTTTTCTAGGGCCGCATCCGCAGCATATGGAGGTTCCCAGGCTAAGGGTCGAATTGGAGCTGTAGCCGCCGATCTACACCACAGCCACAGCAATGCAGGATCTGAGCCACATCTGTGACCTACACCACAGCTCATGGCAACGCCAGATCCTTAACCCACTGAGCGAGGCCAGGGATCGAACCCGCAACCTCAGGGTTCCTAGTCGGATTCATTAACCACTGAGCCACGACAGGAACTCTGAAAAAGCCACTCTTAAGAGGTTTTAATATTTGTTCCCCGCAGTCAAGTTAACTGAAGGGTAACTGAAATTGTGGTCTTAATTATCTGAAGATTTTCAAACACTTTCAAAGTAAATATTATCAGATCTCGACCGATGTGAGATGATACACAGAAACAGATTCAAGACAATTTCAACAAGCATTTATTTAGCCAACAATGACAATAACTGAGATCCAGTCCGTACCTTTGGACAGAGGCCAAAAATCACCAAAGAATCAAGGGCGATATCAGCCACCCAATTTCAAATATCTCCCAGGATCCTACAACTCTGAATTATAACATATTGAAATACAGTATCTGTCATCAGTAAGTTTTCCCTCAAGGGAATAAAATGATCACTGGGGATATTTAAGCAAAAGAGCAGAGATCGTTACTATGTCCCAGATTAGTAACACCAAGAATGGTTTATTCCATTTTTATTTACCTTCTCTTCCTCACCGAAATGTCTCAGGATCTCCTTTCCCCAGAGTTTCAAAGTTATTCAAGAATTTACTTTGTTTTCTTGTAGATCTTGGGCATGCTAAAAGTCTGCTTGGCTGCTTGTTTTTGTTCTTATTTTTATTTCCTCTCTCTCTCTTTCTGGACATCGAACAAAATATTAAGTGTTCTGTTTACAAATCAGAACAGGTGAGTCCTGACTCCCGCAACTCAGTATCCCACTGAAATGGAAAAATGCCTCACTGGTAACTTCAATTTACCGAATCCCTCTATGCCTGTAGGGAATTTTGCTCACCGCTCCTGTGCCCAGTCCTTATATCTGCCAAAAGGTTCCAGAACAGGGCTGAGTGCTCCCGGGCTCCCCTCACTGTCCTTTCCTGCCTCACTTGCCTCTCAGTACCTCCCCACTCAGAGGGCCCTGGGCTATCCTGAGGTCCAGGACGACTGCCTCAAACACCTTGTCAGGTCTCCCCCAAATCTCCTGGACACTTCTCATCTACTTTCTGATTCTATCTTCTTCCCTGTCCCCTTGATGTCCTCTTGTTCTCATAATTACAAACTGCACGAAATGTTTTATCGAAATTCTGATGGATGCATGACAATTTTAAGAGGTAAATCTATGAAGAGAGTACCCAAGGGGCAGTTCCCATTGTGGCTCAGTGGTTAATGAATCCAACTAAAAACCATGAGGTTGCAGGTTCGATCCCTGGCCTTGCTCAGTGGGTTAAGGATCTGGTATTGCTGTGAGCTGTGGTGTAGGTCGCAGACGCAGCTTGAATCCCGAATTGCTACGGCTGTGGCATAGGCTGGTGGCTACAGCTCCAATTAGACTCCTAGCCTGGGAACCTCCATATGCCGCGGGTGTGGCCCTAAAAGGACAAAAGGACGGAAAAAAAGAAAAAAAAAAAAAGAGAGAGTACCAAAGGGAATGACAAGGGAGAAATTATTGTAAATGTGTTAAAATGATTATCCTGGCTTATTTGCTTGCCTTAAAATTGAGAGCTAACTGAAAATTACCCACTAATTAGAATCTAAAATATTAATATAATCTTTTAATTGCCTAGTTAGGGAGACTTTATTAATTCACCAGGTAATTTTTTAACTTAAAAATGTTTTTTCTATAGTTGATTTACATTGTTCTGTCAATTCCTGCTGTACAGCAAAGTAACCCAGTCACACATCTATATACTCTTGTCTTTCTCATATTGTCTTTCATCACGTTCTATCACAAGTGGTTGGACATAGTTCTCTGTGCTGTACAGCAGGACCTCATTGTCTACTCATTCTTAATATAACAGTTTGCGACCACCAGATAATTTTTTGAAGTGCAACTTTTTTTTATTCCAACCCCCCCCCCACAACATTAAACAATAAGGCATGGATTTACCTTACTAGGTTATTCAGGTCCATGGTTCCATGAGTGCCTAAATTCTCCAGCTGTTTGTGCAGTTCTTCAGTCAATTGTCCAGTGAATTGATACAGGTTGAAAGTCCCCATTTTCCCTTTCATCATGACATAAAGTTTCTCATGCAGTTTTAAAAAGATGTTCTTTGGAATTGATGCTATAAACAGAGAAAACTATTTTCAAAAGAAGCAATGACTCCTTGAAGCAAAGAGTCAATATACGGCAATATATTATTTGATCAGCAGGGATTAGAGCCAAAGTTTGTCTAGTACATAAAATCACCTCCTGCAAATAAAAGTGGGTGACGATTCAACACAGACTGTGAGACAGTGTATGGTAATTCATTTTAAGGGATTGTCCATATGTGGCTGATTGAGAAAGCCTTTGGGGAGTTCCCTCTGTGTCGCAGTGGGTTGAAGAATCTGACTGCGGCTTGGGTGGCTGCAGAGGCATGGGTTTGATCCCCAGCCCAGCACAGCAGGTTAAAAGCATGTGGCACTGCAGCTATGGTATAGGTCACCGCTACAGCTTGGATTCAATCCCTGGCCTGGGAACTTCCATATGCTGCAGGTGTAGCCAGAAAAGAAAGAAAGAAAGAAAGAGAGAGAGAGAGAGGGAGGGAGGGAGGAAGGAAGGAAGGAAGGAAGGAAGGAAGGAAGGAAGGAAGGAAGGAAGGAAGGAAGGAAGGAAGGAAGGAAAGAAAAGAAAGGAAGGAAGAAAGAAAGAAAGCCAGCCAGCCAGCCAGCCTTTGGGAAACACAAATCTAGGGATTTTCTTTCATGTTTAAAACTTTTCATTGACCTCCTATCCTTAAAAAGGTTTACAAGGACTTCTACCATCTTTCTAGCTCTCCAATTGTATTTCCAGCCCCTTCTCCCTCCAAATATATACTCCAGGTATATTGAAAATGGACACTCTTCTACACATCTCAGCATTTTCATGAGTGGTTCTATCTGCTCAGAATGTTCTCTACTTGACCACCCTCACCCCAACCCCCCGACACCAGCTACAAGCTATACATTTCTCCTGTTAATTCCTTTCCTCCTTCAAGTGTCTTCCTAAACACCACTTCCTCCAGCAGGCCTTTTCTAACCTCATGCATAGCCTTGGCCCCAGTGTTTCCTTTCCCTTAGGGGTAGGGTTTATGCTCCCTTCATGAGCAGGAAGAGTGTTTCAACTCATTATTCCTTTCCATTTTTTCTTTAAGCCTCTTTTAATGCCTTCAAAGTAAGTTTTTCAAAAAATAAATCATATAATTTTGCATTTCATCATCTTATTATGTGTAGGTTAAATTTTACACAACTCAATGAAAAATAATTTTAAATTTCCTAAGCATACATAATCTCTGTGATAGGAGGAATGGAAGCTGGTTCAAGCATAAATATTAACATAACATATTTTATCTGTTAAATAGAAATATTTAAACACGAGAGCCCCCGGGGGAGGCAGAAGTGAAAAAATTGATCATTTTCATAGACTTCTCTCTCTCTCTTTTTTTCATGGCCACACTCACGGTACATGGAAGTTCCTGGGCAAGGGATGGCATCCGAGCCACAGCTGCTGAACTACACCACAGCTGTGGCAACAATGGAGCCTTTAACCCACTGTGCAGGGCCGGGGTTCGAACCCGTGCCTCCGTAGCAACCGCTGCAGTTGGATTCTTAACCCACTGTGCCACAGCAGGAACTGCATCTATATACTTCTGATCGGTGAATAAATTGGCATATTTTTCTGAAGGAAGATGTTAATTTACAGATCAAGAGCCTTCAAAATGTTTATATTTCTTTGATCTGGAATTCCATAGTCTAAATATCAAGAAGCACTGGGAAACCTGGACAGCTGCATGCAAAGCAATGAAATTAGAACATACCCTCACACCATGAACAAAAATAAACTCAAAATGGCTGAAAGACTTAAATATATGACAGGACACCATCAAACTCCTAGAAGAAAACATAGGCAAAACACTCTCTGACATCAACATCATGAATATTTTCTCAGGTCAGTCTCCCAAAGCAACAGAAATAAGAGCAAAAATAAACCCATGGGACCTCATCAAACTGAAAAGCTTTTGCACAGCAAAGGAAACCAAAAAGAAAACAAAAAGACAACTTACAGAATGGGAGAAAATAGTTTCAAATGATGCAACCGACAAGGGCTTAATCCCTAGAATATATAAGCAACTTATACAACCCAACAGCAAAAAAAAAACAATCAATCAATGGAAAAATGGGCAAAAGACCTGAATAGACTGTTCTCCAAGGAAGATACACAGATGGCCAGCAAACACATAAAAAAATGCTCAACATCGCTGATTATAAGAGAAATGCAAATCAAAACTACCATGAGGTACCACCTCACACCAGTCAGAATGGCCATCATTAATAAATCCACAAATAACAAGTGCTGGAGGGGCTGTGGAGAAAAGGGAACCCTCCTACACTGTTGGTGGGAATGTAAGCTGGTACAGCCACTATAGAGAACAGTTTGGAGATACCTTAGAAATCTATACATAGAACTTCCATATGACCCCGCAATCCCACTCTTGGGCATCTATCCGGACAAAACTCTACTTAAAAGAGACACGTGCACCCGCTTGTTCATTGCAGCACTATTCACAATAGCCAAGACATGGAAACAACCCAAATGTCCATCGACAGAGGATTGGATTCGAAAGATGTGGTATATATACCCAATGGAATACTACTCAGCCATAAAAAAGAATGACATAATGCCATTTGCAGCAACATGGATGGAGCTAGAGACTCTCATACTGAGTGAAATGAGCCAGAAAGACAAAGACAAATACCATATGATATCACTTATAACTGGAATCTAATATCCAGCACAAATGAACATCTCCTTAGAAAAGAAAATCATGGACTTGGAGAAGAGACTTGTGGCTGCCTGATGGGAGGGGGAGGGAGTGGGAGGGATCGGGAGCTTGGGCTTATCAGACACAACTTAGAATAGATTTACAAGGAGATCCTGCTGAATAGCATTGAGAACTTTGTCTAGATACTCATGTTGCAACAGAAGAAAGGCTGGGGGAAAAATGTAATTGTAATGTATACATGTGAGGATAACCTGACCCCCTTGCTGTACAGTGGGAAAAAAATAATAATAAATAATTAAAAAAAAAAGAAATCTATACATAGAACTTCCATATGACCCCACAATCCCACTCTTGGGCATCTATCCGGACAAAACTCTACTTAAAAGAGACACGTGCACCCGCTTGTTCATTGCAGCACTACTCACAATAGCCAGGACATGGAAACAACCCAAATGTCCATCAACAGATGATTGGATTCGGAAGATGTGGTATATATACACAATGGAATACTACTCAGCCATAAAAAAGAATGACATAATGCCATTTGCAGCAACATGGATGGAGCTAGAGACTCTCATACTGAGTGAAATGAGCCAGAAAGACAACGAAAAACACCATATGATATCACTTATAACTGGAATCTAATATCCAGCACAAATGAACATCTCCACAGAAAAGAAAATCATGGACTTGGAAAATAGACTTGTGGCTGCCTGATGGGAGGGGGAGGGAGTGGGAGGGATTGGGAGCTTGGGGTTATCAAATACAACTTAGAATAGATTTACAAGGAGATCCTGCTGAGTAGCATTGAGAACTATGTCTAGATACTCATGTTGCAACAGAACAAAGGGTGGGGAAAAAAAAGTGTATACATGTAAGGATAACTTGATCCCCTTGCTGTACAGTGGGAAAATAAAAGAAAAAAATTTAATCAACATGTGATATCAATGCATGCAACAAGAAATCATCATCATAATCATCATCATCATCATCAGGCTATTGGTCAGCCTGGAAAACAAAGATTTTTTTTGGTCTTCATGCCAAGAAATGCACAAGAAGTAGCTGTATGAAAATGAACTCAAGAAAGAAGCAAAAAGTGGGGCAAGGAGAAAGAAGCCATAGATGGCAGAAGCCAGCACAGACATGTTAAAAACAGAGAAAAGAACCAGGCACAGAATGAATCAGCTTTACATTCTTGGGAGGCCAAATGGCCTCAGAAAGCACATTCGCAGCCTGGGAGGAAATAGAGGCAGAAAATTCACAGGGGAAGCCTGCTGACAAATTCTGTCCAACAGTCTCTCAGGATGGAGCAAGTAAAGGCACCAACTACATGAGGCCAAGCCTCACTTACCTTAACAGCCCTAGAGACTATGCCAGGAAATGCCATAGTAAAGAGCGTACGAAGCTGTGCAATTCTACTTTCAAGAAGCAAAGGAGCAACAGGAGATCAAGCCAAGAGCTACAGCCTATGGAACACTGCATACATAGCAGCAGGACAGGGAGTGACATTTTGGGAGCTGTAACAGCACACAGATTCCAATATTTTCCGAAGTAAATGAGGTGACCTCATCTCTTAGGCATGTCTGATTGAGATCCAAACACTTGAGGTTGCCAATAATTTGCTTTTCCATGGCCAAACTCATCACATGCTCTTTTCTTCCTTCTATCTCTACTCTAAAGAAGAAAATAATGGGCCCACATCATTCCTAATAGAGGATTGAGGATGTAATTATTAACCTAAGACTGCTCTTGGATTCCAATGTTGGTTGTCTAATGAACTATCTGAAAAGACTGTTTACCTGTACGATAGACGGGATTTTGCACGGCTAGTTCAAAATTTACTTCTTTGGATTTTAGAAACACATTCATTCCCTCTTCTTCGGTAACAAAAGTCATCCGGGTACCCATAGCCAAGACTGTAAATATTGGTCCATACTGAAAGAAAACACATACATACAGATCATATCAGGAAACATTTCCAATAAATAGGTTACAGGACCATGAGTTATGCTTAAGACAGTGTCTGTCAAGGACCCCAAGGCTGAAGTAAGTTACAATCAAGATAAAAACTATTATGATTATATACAGTAGTTAATCATAAATGTTGACTTATTGAGCAAAACATAAATTACATAAATCCTAATTTATTCTGCTGTAACACTTAACCTTCCTTTTGATGATGTTGGTCTTCACTGGCACCTTCCTTTCTAGTAGTAGGAAAGAAGTTATATCAAACACCATGATACCTGGACACTGTTTTCAAGATATCGATGGGTTATCAACAACCGATAGCTGAACTTTGTTCAAAGAAAAGATATATTGCTGTAGCTCTCGCTGCAGCTCAGTGGCTAAGAATCTGATTAGTAACCATGAGGATGTGGGTTTGATCCCTGGCCTCGCTCAGAGGGTTAAGGACCCAGCGTTGCTGTGAGCTGTGGTGCGGGTCACAGATGTGGCTTGGATCCTACGTTGCTGTGGCTGTGGCTGTGGCTGTGGCTGGAGGCTTTGGCTCCAACTGGACTCCTAGCCTGGGAACTTCCATATGCCGCAGGTGCAGCCCTAAAAAGCGGAAAAAAAAAAAAAAAAAAAGATACATTGCTGACTGATTCTACCATGAATCTGAGGTCACTCAATAATGTCTTGGAGTCCTCCCCAAAGTTCTCTAATGTTCACTTTCTCACTTTCCCAAATGACTCTCACCTGTTCACCCTGTCCAACCCTCTCCACTCTGAGTGTGTGTTCCTGCTTTGTAACTCACTGGAAAAAATGAGCACTCAGCTTCTCACCACTGGAGCTTGCCAAGAACAGGACCCATGTGTACCTACTCTCCAGGCTTCCCCTCGGTCAGCACAGATGGTGGGTCTTGTGCCTGTGAAATGTCCACAAATGTCTCCTTCACTTGTGTCATGGATTCCCTACTCTCTCACTCTCTTTGTTCCATCAATTTTGACTTTTCCATCAGACTACTCCTAGGAGCCTACAAACATCCTCTAGTGTGGAATTTGCTTTCAGGGAGTCCACGACGTCATTGGGAGAAAAATATATCATTATTTTCCTTGACCTCTGATTACCATTTAACATTTTCTTTAATTACGAAGAGAGGCAACCAACCACATGAACCTTCCCCATGACTCTATCCTCAAAAGAACTTACTGTTCCAACTATCCTTTCTTAGATTGGGTGTCTGTTTCGCACCCATTTATCCTAGGGCCAACTTATTTGCTTTACTTTCTTCTTCTTGATGCTCGGCTTTGGTGGCCTCACTACTGGGTAAGGATGGCCCCCTCAGGTCCTGCCAATTCTTAGAGCCAAGGGCTCAGCCAATCAGGAGCATGCCTTTCATTTGGACATTAACCCATCTTGAGTCTATATCCTCAGCCTCCTCCCTAACTAACTCTCATACACCAAGCCAGCATTTCCCCTGCCCTAACTCATCCCAGGGATAGGCACCAGGCACCCAGAGACCAAACTTCTAGCCCAAAGCCATCAGAAATTATTCAAATTGTCAATCCTAAGTTGTGTTCCCTGCCCTGACTTGCCTCTCTAAGGAAACCCCAATAAAGGCTCTGACCTGGGCTTTCTCTCTCTCTCTCTTTTTTTTTTTGTCTTTTTTTTTTTTAGGACTGCATATGGAGGTTCCCAGGCTAGGGTCGAATCAGAGCTGTAGCTACCTGCCACAGCCACAGCCACAGCCACATGGGATCCAAGCCACATCTGCGGCCTACAACACAGGTCACAGCAATGGATACTAATCAGATTCTTTTCCACTGAGCCACATTGGGAACTCCTGGGCTTTCTCTTGCTGCCATCTTCTGCCTCCTGACTGACGAGGTCCTTTCTCCTGTGGTCTGTGTGGCATGTAGGGACCCCCACCTTGGACCTGTGAGTATAGTAATCTTCCTTCTGAGCCTCATTTCCTCTCATGGTTGCACTGACTTTCCCTTCCACATCCAACATGTGCATTCTTAGAACAACCACCCGTACTTTGCTATCCCATTACAGTTATTATAAACATCTCCAAATATCATTTATGCTCACGAGTACTTCAACATTACAGTCATTCCTAGACCTGCGCCAAATCGCACTTGACATACGTTGGATGCCATCGGGCAACTGTGGGCCCAGTTATCAATGATCCCCCAAAGAGTGATGTCTCATTTTCTTCCATGTGTGATCCAGACATCTCCATTGCTTCTCACTACCCCCCCCCACAATGGTGTGTTAATTGATACTTAGAAGAGGAGTCATTTTAAATTTTTTTTTGTCTTTTTGCCTTTTCTAGGGCCACTCCCTCAGCATATGGAGGTTCCCAGGCTAGGGGTCGAATCGGAGCTGTAGCCACCGGCCGACGCCAGAGCCACAGCAACGCAGGGTCCAAGACACGTCTGCGACCTACACCCCAGCTCACAGCAACGCTGGATCCTTAACCCACTGAGCCAGGCCAGGGGTCGAACCTACAACCTCATGGTTCCTAGACGGATTCGTTAACCATTGCGCCATGATGGGAATTCCTTTTTTTTTTTTTTTTTTTTTTCATTTTAATTTCTTGTTGAAGCTGTGTTTCGATGAGAAGTCTTTTTTTCCCCCCACTGATAGTTTAATTTGTAATAGAAAGTCATTCAGGTCTTTTTTCTAAACAATGACCAAACTGATCTAACACAAAATAGACACCTCTTAAACAAAATCATAGCACCTATTTTGGGAGCTACCAATCCTTTTTTATAAGGTATAAGCTAGTACTCGGTTTTCAATATTTTTATCATCTGCAAAACTTAATTGAGAAGCAAAGAATAGGCTTATAGAGATCATGATCCCTCATATTTCAAATTATAATCATATTATGATGAATCTTGATCCTCACAGAGTATTACAAAATAATATATTTGAACTTTTCCATGTTTAAAGAAATACCGATTTAAAGACAGGCTGTAAGATACTTCAGGTAGTCCCCAAGCCACATAGCAAAATTCTAAAGTGCAGAAACTCTCATAAACTTATTTTACAACTCTCCAAAGCAACGGTCAAGTTCTAGGCCCAAGATCAGTGTTCCATTTGTACTCACAAAATTACATTGAATTCAATGAGAAGTCTTAACAATCCATTAGGAAAGTGGCCTTTTGGCACACGGGCCACACTGGAGGTAAGCTTGTTTGTCTCACTTGATGGCAACTTTATTTTCTAGTTTCTCAAGCCTGACTTGTTGGGGTCATCTTTGCCCCTTTTCATTCTTTAACACGTCGCATTCCTTCCACCAGTAAATCCTGCTGCTTCCAACCCTCCGAGATGGATCCAGCCACTTCTCAGACTTCCACTGCAATCACCACAGTGCAAGCCACCAAGACCTCAAGATTGAATTCCTTCAAAAACCTCTGAATTATTTTCTTGCTTTTAATTTTATGTTCCTGTTTTTAACTGAGTGGCCAAAATGACCGTGTAAAATTTAAATCAGGAGTTCCCGTCGTGGCACAGTGGTTAACGAATCCGATTAGGAACCATGAGGTCGCGGGTTCGGTCCCTGCCCTTGCTCAGTGGGTTAACGATCCGGCGTTGCCGTGGGCTGTGGTGTAGGTTGCAGACGCGGCTCGGATCCTTCATTGCTGTGGCTCTGGCGTAGGCCGGTGGCTCCAGCTCCGATTCGACCCCTAGCCTGGGAACCTCCATATGCCGCGGGAGCGGCCCAAAGAAATAGCAAAGACAAAAAAAAAAAAAATCTAAATCAAATCACCTCACTCCTCTGCTCAAAACACTTGAAAGGTTTCTCTTTTCACACGAAGTTACAAATGCACTTAATACTTTGACCCCGGTAATTTACTCCACAGATACACTTGCACACCTAGACATGATATTTGTTGCCACATTATTGATGGTAGCAACATTTGGAAAACAAACCTTGTCAAATTTTAAGTGACCGTGTAAGTGAACTATGAGTCAAGGAATACTTTGCAGCTTTTACAATAAATGCAGATGCTTCTCTTTCTGTGTAGGATGAGAGAGAACCTATGAACCAAGGATCTCACTGGCAACTAGGAAAAGAGGGATAGATTACAAAGATCATATTTTAATGGTATCAGAGAACAGGAGAAACAATAAGAACTAAATGGACTAAAACTCCACAGAGGAGAGACTGGTGTAGAAGGGGAAAGATAATAGGTCACTATTGATATCCCTGGTGCCATCTTTGAATTCCGGGTATGGACTGAAGGTCAGGACTGCAATACGCAAGCTTCAAAAAATCTATAGGTAGGAGTTCCAGTCGTGGTGCAGTGGAAACGATTCTGACTAACATCCAGGAGGATGTGGGTTTAATCTGTGGCCTCGATCAGTGGGTAGGGGAATCTGGCATGGCTATATGGCTGTGGTGTAGGCCAGCAGATGTAGCTCCAATTTGACCCCTAGTCTGAGAACCTCAATATGCCACAGGAGCGGCCGTAAAAAGCAAAAAAAAAAAACAAAAAAAAACAAAAAAAAAAACTACAGGTGAAAAGAAATTTAATGGTCAAATTAAACACTAATATTAGGAAAAAGACAAGCTTGCCTGTGCTTGCCACTTTTATTCAGCAATACAGTAGAAGTCCTACTGATTTTATTTGTGCAAGAAAAAGGGAAAAAAGGGCATAAAGATCAGAAAACAAGGAGTTCCCTGGTGGCTCAGGGAGTTGAGGATCCAATGTTGTCATTGCTGTGGCTCTGCTTACAGCTATGCTATGGGTTCAAGCCTTGGCCCAGGATTTTGTGCCTGCTGCAGGTGTGGCCAATAAATAAATAAATAAATAAATAAAATAAATCAGAAAACAGGAAATAAATGTATCTATTTATAGGACATATTATGTAGGGATACAAATCCTAAGAAATCTACAAAATAACTAATAAGTAAAATTAGCAAGGTCACAGGATACAAAGTTAATATACAAAAACAATGTATTTTTTTATGCGTCCGAGGGATAGCACTGAAAAATAAAAGTAAAGACAATTTTATCTACAATAACCTTAAGAATATAAAATACTTTAGGAAAAAATTAACAATCACAGGCAAGACCCTATCACCAAAAACTATAGAATATTTCCATAAGAAATTATAGAGCTAAATAAATACAGCATTCATAGATTAGAAGACTTAAAATCATTAAAAAGTCAATTCTCTCTCAATTTTTCTATAGGTTTAACAAATTTCTAATCATAATTCCAGCAGGTACCATGGAGATTGACAAACCACTTCTAAAATGCATATTAAAATGCAAATAATCTTGAATGCCATATCAATTATGAAGAAATATGAATAACTTTTACTACCTGATTTAAAGACTTGCTATAAAACTATAGTATTTAAGACAGTATAGTATTAACAAAGGAGTAGTCATATAAATCAATAGAATAGGATATAAAGGCTAGACATAGATCAACACACATGTGGTCCATTAATTTTTGAAACCTGCAAAGGCAATTCAATGACAAAAGGAAAGTCCTTCAAGAAATGATACTGGAACAACTAGACATCCAGATGAAGAAAAAATGAACTTCATCCCCTAACTTTACAAAAAAATTAAATGTATGTGGATTATAGGGCTAAATGTAAAATGTAAAACAAAAAACCTTTTGGAAGAAAATAATCTTTGTGACCTTGCTTGACCTTCTGAGGCAAGCTTTTAGAAACATTTCTTAGGATTCTGAGGCAAGCTTTTAGAAACATTTCTTAGGATTTATCAAAATCATATATACCTAAGGAAGGCTGTAGGAGACAAAAAAGTATTTCTTTAAAAGATAACATTTTTCTTCTATCAAACTAGCAAGATTCATGGTATCTATTGTAGGCCAGGATATGAGGAGCTAGGCAATCCCCTACACTCAAGAAAAGGGAAAGAAAACAAACAAACAAACAAAACAGAAAAGGATTCTTACATCCTTTTGCAAAGATAACACAATAATATAAGCAATTTAATGTCCTTTGGGCAACTTCACTTTCAGGAATTTACTGTAATGAAACAATCAGGTAAGTGCACAAAGTCCAACCGCACAATACAAACACACACAAGAACTACACACTCGAGAACGTTTATTGAAGCATCGGTTGAAGTAAAGAGAAAAGTTAGCAGTAACTCATATACTATTTTTGAGAGATATATTTAAAAGCTATTTTAAAGATAGAGATATGTACTGCAATGATTACTAACATTCTTAGTGTGCAGTGAAAACGGATCTCATCATTACCAAATAATAACATCAGCTGAAAAAACAGTGCCCATTGTATTTGTAAAGACCAAGTTTGCAAGCAATTTTTATGATAGCCTGATGTTAACTCTGATTTGGATACTAAATTATTAAGTGCTTTTAAAATTGAAATTAGTTGTATTACACTTTTGTCTTCCCAAATCATGTAAGCATTCATTTAGTTAATATGTATATACTTAGGGTTTGTTTTTTTAAAAAACTATGTTGAAGTAACCAGCACATTTAAATTAATCTCTATTTCCAAAAAGGCAGCGCCAAGCAGCGTAGTATTTCATAACTGATAAAATCTATTTCTTTCGAAAAAACTTGTATAAGACATTGTTGATTGTTAGTTGAGGAATTAATAAATGGCTAGATTGTTTAATTGGGGCAGCAGGTAAGCTCCCCATGTTCCAAAATTGCACTTGAGATTCAATGGAAAAAAATACAAAACATTGCTTCTTCCAGAAACCCCGCCTGCTAAGGCCACATACCTTGATTCTTGCTTTCTCTATAAATTCTAGAGGGGCTTTTCCAAATTCAAATCCAGCTCCAATCCAAGGAATCCAGCCCCCTATGCACGGGGGTCCACGAAAGTTCTTCCACTGAAGGAATAGCAAAAGAGTAACACAACCTAGTATTATAATCACTGCTGGGGAAATGAATTCCATGGTTTTTGTCTAGCACGTCCCTGAATCAGAGAAGCGAAAAGACCTGCTGCCTTGGTACTTGTTCCTTTTGTCTGGAACAGGGCATCCACCGGTCCTCCTAAACTTTCCGCCATTACAACTTTTGCGGCTTTGTTTGGCTTCCTAACTGTAGTCTCTTTCCCCGCCCCAATTTTTAGGTAATTTTTGCATCATCGCTCCCTCCCACCTCCACTTTTCTTTCAAGTTCTGTCCAACCCGGAAAGAAGGCAGAGGCTGAACCCAGCTAGAGCCTGGGCAGAGGTGGAAAACTGGCGCTGTTGCCATGGAGACAGAAGGAGCCGGCGGGGCTGGTGGCTAGTTTGCTGCCCTGGCTAGCTCGTAGCCAATCAGAGAACTCAGTCCGAAGGGGCTGAGCCGCGCGGACTACATTTCCCAGAAGCCTCGCGGGCTTCGCGTTGTTTTCCGCTCTCCGCTGGCTGGGCTGCTCAGCTGTATGGCTGTTGAAGCCTGTGATTGCTAGGGTAGCTGCAGGTTCGCGGGACCAGCCTGGCCGAGCTGCGCGAAAGAAATGGTCCCCGCCCCGCCGCTTGCTGGTTAAAGAGAAGCCGCCCTGGCTGGGTGGCAGGCCAGCCGCGGCACGGGGCGCGGGCCGGTGGGGGCGTATCGTCCTCCCGTGCTGCTGCTGAATGTCGGCTCCAGAGGATGAGGAGAGGCTCCTGCCGCTCGCCCAGAGATGGCCCCGCGCAAGCAAGTTTCTCCTGTCCGGCTGCGCAGCCACCGTGGCCGAGCTAGGTACCCGGCCTGGGCCTCCCGCGCGAGTCAGTCGAGGGGTCGCGCAAGGGTGGGGGGCTGGGCGGGCGGCTGCTGCTCTCTCGGTCCACACCTGTCTCCGCGGGCAGGTGTGGCAGGCTGGGGGGCCAGGGCAGCCTAGTGAGGAGGAGGGATGGGAGATCACTAAGGTCTCTTCCTTACAATTTCGTCTCCATCGGGTGCGCTTTTGAGCCTGAGTGTGTCCTTTTAGAAGCCGCCTGAGCTGTCATTGCATAGAAATCATTTTCCCTTTCGTGAGGCTGACCTCTTTAAAACCACAGTCCACTTTCCATCCTTATCGAAATCACCTCTGTTATTTATATTCTTACACACCCTCACGCTTTTGTTGCCTTTTGGGTCCAAGTTGTGGACCCAGGTTGTGGGACTTAAGTTCTTTCTTTACCTGTCCCTATTGAGCATCCATTCAGGATCGGCCAGTTGACCTCTTTGAGCTGAATTCATCGATACTGTGTTTACCTTGTCTGAGAAGTTAATGTATAAACGCTAAATCCAAGGCAGGGCACCCATTAACTGCGGCATTATTAAAATGACGACGGTCCTGGGGACTATAGAGATGGAGTTGAAAAGACCTAGCCCTGACCTTCTTACAGGCTGGTGGGGAGACATGCAGAGATAGACTATCACATTATGCTGCTTATTATGGTGAAGGTGTTATTCATATCATAAAAGCATAGCGAATGAGTAGTTATATCCCATAAGCAAGTCAGAGAAAACTTGAGAGGCTCCATAGAGCGGAATTATGATGCTCTGACATGAACAGGTGGTGTTTCTTTCAAGGATTTTGTGAGTGCCTGTGTTTCCCCTGCATAGGCTTTGCTGTGCGTTTTAAAATTACCTTTTCATTTTCTTGCCCATTTAAAAAACAAAAGGCAATCGCTTGGATGTGTTAATCATTTGTAAAGGTCAGTTTGTTCCGTTGTAAAATGAGTTTACCTTTTATTTCCAGCAGAGCCAGAACATGATCTGTTTTGCCCTTTGTGCTCCCTATTTTGCCCTTTAGACCCTCTATTTTTTTTTCTTTCTCTTCTCCCACAACTGATGGAGAAATTTTATTTTCACTGTTTTTGCTGAAATCCAAGTCATGAACTTAAAACAAATTTTTTTAAAGCAGATTGCTAAATGACTAGGTATATTTCCAGGATTTTTTTTAACCCAATGTTTCCTCCTGGGAGCAATGGCTTTTGTAAATGAACATTCCTCCTGTTAAAAATTTGTGGAGAACGGGGTGGGAGGGAGAGGGCTGGGGATAAGAGGCAGGGGAGTCAAAATATGAGATGGTTTTGAGTACAACATAATTTAGGATCAGAACCTGAGGTATTATTTAAGTAACCAGCAAGAAAACCACAGTTATTTTGAGAAGCAAAACCTATGCTAATACAGAGGTGCCTGTGTCTTAAGACTGTTCAGGTTTCATAGGTCAATGAAGCATTGCTTGAATTCTCTATATGCACACTCCTTATATTTTAGGAAAACTATCAGCAAGTTATTAACTTTTCCAAAGATGAGGGGTAAGATTTAATATTCTCTTCCCCCCCAGTCTCTGTTCTCTTGGAAAAGTCCTAGCTGAGGTTTTGGATCAGGTGGTGGTAACTGAAAGACTTATGGAATGTCACCGAGTTCATGAACTCATCTGAATCATTGTGTCTAAAAGTTAGGAAGTTGACCTTCCTTTGTGAGTCAGTTAGCTTCACTCTGTTTCAAGGCAAAAGGTCTATCTCTAATTTGAGATGTAGTCTTGAAGAAAAACATTTTTCAAGTACAATTGGTATTTGTAAGGAAGCCATGCCTAAAACTCATCAGAGCTGGAAAAACAACTCAACATATGCCTTAACCGAGGGAATACAGAGCATGCCACCCTCGGATATAAAAGACACGATAAACTCTATGTTGCATCTTCTGTTTCTCAAATCTCAGGTCAGGGATGCATCTGCATGGGAATGTCACCCATGAAATGGTAGAATTCAGCTTCATCTGGCATTTTTTAAGAACCTGCCATAATTAATACAGTATTGTAAAATGGCCCTTAATCAAGGTTGTAGTCCAGGGGACATCACAGACTGTGGATACCTGAATTTATTCCCTTTGAAAAGCAAAACCTGAAGGCTAAAGTAGATCTTGCGACTGAAATGTCCGACCGAAAGAACGCACAGCTTGTCACTTTTTTTCTTCTTTCTGGTCCTCCAGGGCTGCTTTGGGACAGTGGTTCTTAAATTTAGGAGTGCGTTAGAAAAATCAAGTGATTTCTAAACCCCTGTGAACCTACTGAGACCTCGTAGGCATGGGGCTAGGAAGCCTGTAATTTTTAATAATCTCCCTAGCTGAGTCTGATGTAGGCTAAAATGTGAGACTCACCCATCAAGGGGTGACTAAAATATAGGTCCTGTGATTTTTAGAATGTGTGTTTCTCTGAATGCCATGGCTTTCCCCCTTATTTTGTTTTGTTAGCAACCTTTCCCCTCGATCTCACAAAAACTCGACTCCAAATACAAGGAGAAGCTGCCCTCGCTCGGCTGGGACATGGTGCAAGAGAGGCTGCTCCCTATCGGGGCATGGTGCGTACAGCCCTAGGGATTGTCCAAGAGGAGGGCTTTCTGAAGCTCTGGCAAGGAGTGACACCTGCCATTTACAGACACATAGGTATTTATCTTGAGTCTAGCTGGTAAGTTTGCGAAGAGTTCTGTGTTTGTCTCCTCTCCTTTCCTGTTGAGCTGCGTCCAAAAGCCAGCTAGTTTTTTTCTTCTACTAATGTGATCAATGAATCTATAGACTCTCAACTACCAATGGTTCTAAAGGAATTATAGCTTTAGAGTTTTAGACATGCACACAGAAGTACTTAGAGATGGACTGTCATGATGTCTGTAATGTACTTTAAAATAATTAGGCAGAGTTCCTGCTGTGCTTCGTGGGTTAAGGACCTGAGGTCGTCTCTGTGAGGTTGTGGGTTTGATCCCTGGCCTGGCTCAGTGGGTTAAGGATCCGACATTGCCATGAGCTGTGGTGTAGATTGCAATGTGGCTTGGATCTGGTGTTGCTGTGGCGTAGGCCTCAGCTGCAGCTTCAAATTGACCCTAGCCCAGGAACTTCCATATGCCGCAGACGTGGCCATAAAAAATAAATAAATAAAATAAAAATAAAATAATTAAGCAAAAAAATAAAATGAAACCAATATAGTGAAAACCTGCGCAACCGATAAATCTCCATGATAGATATGGAGAGAGTTGTATTATTCTTCTCTACTTTTCTGTGTATTTGGACATTTTCCTGAATAAAAAGGTTTTTTTTAAAGAAAGAAAATGAATAATTGATTTTTTTTTTCACTTGAGGAATGTTAAACACAATATTTACTTTTTTTGTTTGCCTTTTTGCCTTTTCTAGGGCCACTCCTGCAGCATATGGAGGTTCCCAGGCTAGGGGTCTAATCGGAGATGTAGCCTCTGGCCTACACCAGAGCCACAGCAACATGGGATCTGAGCCGCATCTGTGACCTACACCACAGCTCACAGCAACACTGAATCCTTAACCCACTGAGCAAGGCCAGGGATTCAACCCGCAACCTCATGGTTCCTAGTCAGATTCGTTAACCCCACGACGGGAACTCCAAAATACAATATTTACATTTTTTAATGTTCTTTGAAAATTACGATATATTTGAGTGCAATGCCAAATCTCAGCAGTCTCTATCCTAAATGTCAGTGGCCAGGCTGATCTGAAAGAGAATGAAGATGACTGTCTATTCCCCTGGCAGAAGAGTAAATGCAACACAAGTGATTTTTGCTTCAGTTCCCAGCTACCTGTGTGTGTCGTTAGTCACTCTGAAAGGAAAATAGTGGCAGTTACACTACTGCCCATGAAAACACTTTTCTGCTGTGCTTCCAAAGTATACTTGCAAAGACAAGAGCTGTTGACTCTGCAGCTTGTGGATGGGAGAACATAAACTTGCCTTCAAAAGGGAGTCGGGCAGGTGTGGTATTTTTCCTCTCTACGTGTATAATGGTTCCTCAAGTGTATAGGGCTGCTTGATCGGAAAAGGGCCCAGTACTAATTTTTAGCAGATTTGTGTTTTTAAAGCTTTAGTTTTCCAGATGAGCATGTGGGACTCTTCACCAAGAACTATCCAGAAGTATTCATAAGACTGTGATTGTCTTGGTACTTTGTATATTTTTGAATATCTTAAAATACTGCATCAGACTTCCTGAAATACCAAGAATACCATGTACTGATTTTCATGATTTTTCCTTTTCGTTTAAAAAAAAATAAGTTTCTTTTTGCTTCCCATGATCGTGTTCTCTTCTTTTCATTTGTATTTTGTTGACCACCATATCTGGTTTTACGGTTAAGAGTCATTTCACATGTTTGAAACTTGACTGGAAAACTACCTTAATGTAATAAATTATCTAATGAAATTGTACACATTTCTTGAATGAAAATGCCTGCCATTACCTAGGTATACTGAGTAATGCCCAAGTATAGAGGCATTATCTATCTGCCTGTACTAGGGTATATAGAGTAATGAAACCTGCCTTGAAAGGCTCATAGTCTGATGGAAAGATGAACAAACAACTCAATTTAATGTCTAAGATGATAAATGCTGCATTAGAGACATGCCCCCTGGGTAGTTCTGCTGGATCTGAGGAGAAGCATGGCAGGTGCAGTGACAGCCCAGAACACCTGCAGCAAGGTCAGAGGGCATTTTCTGGAAAACAGGGTCTTCAAGTTGAGTCTTGAAATTTTAGGAGGAGTTAGCAAAGCAGAGAAGAGAAAATCCATTTGAGAAAGATCACAGAGCACAGGTGAAGGCTTGAGGCTTTAAAAGGCATGAGCATTTGTGCCATATTAGATTCCATATATAAATGATATCATATGATATTTGTCTTTCTCTTTCTGACTTATTTCACTTAGTTTGAGACTCTCTAGTTGCATCATCGGGTTTTTTTTTTTTTTTCCTTTTTTTTGGGCTGCACCTGCAGCATACGGAAGTTGCCAGGCTAGGGGTTGTGCTGGAGCAGCCTACACCACAGCCACAGCAACTCAGAATCCAAGTCACAGCCTACACCACAGCTTACAGCAATGCTGGATCCCCTACCCACTGAGTAAGGCCAGGGATCCGAACCTGCATCCTTATGGATGCTAGTCTGATTTGTTTCTGCTGCATCACAGTGGGAACTCCTTGTTCTTTTTATGGCTGAGTAGTATTCCATTGTATCTATGTACCACATCTTCTTAATCCATTCATCTGCTGATAGACATTTAGGTTGTTTCCATGTCTTGGCTATCGTGAATAGTGCTGCAGTGAACATAGGTGTGCATGTTTCTTTTTGTATGAAAGTTTTGTCCAGATATATGCCCAGGAGTGGGATTATGATATCACTTATATGTGGAATCTAAAATAGGGCACAAATGAACCTCTCTGCAAAACAGAAACGGACTACTGGACATAGAGAACAGACTTGTGGTTGCCAAGGGAAAGGGGGTAAGAAGTGGGATGGAGGGGAGTTTGGGGTTAGTAGATGCAAACTGTTACATTTAGAATGGATAAGCCATGAGGTCCTACTGTACAGCACAAGGAACTATATCCAGTCTCTTGGGATAGACCATGATGAAAGATAATATGAGAAAAAAAATGTGTGGGTGTGTGTATATACACACGTATGTATGACTGGGTCACTGTGCTGTACAGCATAAATT
Source organism: Phacochoerus africanus (assembly GCF_016906955.1). NCBI lineage: Eukaryota > Metazoa > Chordata > Mammalia > Artiodactyla > Suidae > Phacochoerus > Phacochoerus africanus. The sequence goes on from NC_062552.1 coordinate 42,621,924, forward strand.
GACTCAATATTGCAAATGAACTATACCCTAATTTAAAAAAAAAGTTAATATCTAAAAACAAAGAAAAAAGGACATGTGCATTTGGAGAAACATCAAGAAGACCAGGTGTCAGAAGCCTGGGGACATGAGAGAAAGACATGCTAGAGAGGTTGACTAGGCCAAGTCACAGTGCCCTCTGATTTTAGTAAACCTAGGGCTAAATTTATGCTTTCAATGGTCTGTTTTGCACAGTGTACTCTGGAGGTCGAATGGTCACTTATGAACATCTCCGTGAAGTTGTGTTTGGCAAGGGTGAAGATAAGCATTATCCCCTTTGGTAAGTTCTGTTTTGAAAACCATACACTGTACTGTACAACACAGGGACTAGAGCCAACATTTTATAGTAACAATAAAGGGAGCAGTTTGAAAATTGTGAATCACTATATTTTACCTGTATCTTACTTATATTGTGCATCAACTATACTTCATTTTTTTAAAAAAATAATATACTACTGCCCCAAAGGTTTTACTCTCGTGCCAAAACTGCCTCAAGGTATAGCTTCAAATAATAAATAATTGCAATATAAGTCCAAATATTTGAGCATTTACTGCATATTGTATACAAGCATACTTGTAGCTATCTATGTAAAAATTATGTATATATTATTTAAAATTTTAATATTGAAAGAATTCTTACAGAGCTTCTTCTTTATGCCTCTTTCTACTGAGAAACCCTAGTCTTTAGAGTCAAATAAAGATGGGCTCCAATTCCCTCTCGATTTCTGTGTAGCGTAGCCTGGGCAAACTCCTTTTTTTTTCCCTTTCTTTCTTTTTTTTTTTTTTTTTTTCAGGACCACACCCACGGCATATGGAGGTTCTCAGACTAGGGATCTCATCAGAGCTACAGCTGCCTACACCACAGCCCCAGCAACGCAGGATCCGAGTCGTGTCTGCAACCTACACCACAGCTCACGGCAACGCCGGATCCTTAACCCACTGAGCAAGGCCAGGAATAGAACCCGCAACCTCATGGTTCCTAGTCGGATTCGTTAACCAGTGCACCACTATGGGAACTCTGTGACTGCATTATTATTATGCTTAAAATGGTACCTGACATAATAAACATTCAGTGACTGTATTACTATTATCTCTGGACAGGTATAAGAGAAACTGTGTCATTGTGATCACTGCAGAAGAGGGGACCTGGGGATAGGGACCCTTTTCTACTCTGTACTCACTTGTACCTCTTCAAATATTATTTTAGAGTAAAAAGAAGGAAACTGTCCCTTTGCCCCCAGAGGACTACTGTCATCATCTTTGGGGCCTGGCGCAAGACCAGGGCAGCTGGAATGGGAGAAGGGAAGGCTTGATAGCATGGTTAAGTACACTCGTCTGGTCTCACTGGGACATGAGGAGGAGGAAGAATCCAGGAACAGAAGAGTTTCTTCAGCGAGAGGAACTTTTTCAAAACCTCTTTGCTTTGGAAAACTGCTAAAATAGGAATCTATGAAATTGGTCTGTTCGACTGATTGCATCAATGCTCTCTTTGCCCCCTGCAGTCAGAATTAAATGGCAGTTCACTTATCTCTTTGAAGCAATTCATTAATTAACTTCCTTTGAATTTCAGGCCATGGAAGGCCCCTAAAACTTCGGAGTTGAATTTTAACCCCTTCTGGTCCTTGAACCCTCCCATTAGTGAACAGACAAACCATCTCCTCTCCTCTGTGATTTGTTTGGGTCTCTCCTTGGCTTCACTTTGTCGTAATTCTCTTATGCAGGGGCAGTACCAGCATGTTATTGTTCCCTACAAAATTCATGACATTAATAGCAACGTGTTAAAAAAAAAAGTATCTCCTTTTGTAATTAGGAAATCAGTGATTGGAGGGATGATGGCTGGTGTTGTTGGCCAATTTCTGGCCAACCCGACTGACCTAGTGAAGGTTCAGATGCAAATGGAAGGGAAAAGGAAACTCGAAGGAAAGCCGTTGCGGTAAGTTCCCCAGCTACTGGGTACCTTTCCTTTCCCCTTGGCCACAGTCATGCTTTGAACGTTTCCCTGATGACTCTGGCATTTGGGTAACCTGACATTCAGTAAAGACATTAATTCGGACTCTTAATTTGGAAGTGCTGTTCACTAAGAGGAGAGCCAGGTGGACCTCTTCTTTGCCTGATAAGGTGGACATGGTGTGAATGCGTCTTGCCCGCGTGGCTGGGTGTTGCAGAAGTCACTTAACATTTCTAGTCTCTGTTCCTTCACCTTTCAAAGGGACTATCTCAGATGGTTTTTACAGAGTGCCTGGTCAACAGATGCCAGAAAGCCTGCTTTCTTTCCCTTTCTTCCTTCAGGAAGGGAAATAGCAAAGTAGACCTTGCAACTTTTTCCTTCCCTGTCTAATTCCAGTCCTCTTCTTTTCCCAAGTTTTATAACGTTTTCTTTTTCTTTTAATGCTGCGGTTGTGATGTAAAATCCTCCTATTGCATAACTCTATATTGTCAAAGTCTGCCTTTCTTCAAAGGGCCTCTCGTTCAGCAATTTATTAAAATACTGCTGAGGCAGCTTCCCCTGAGAAGGGGAAATCTCGCAGATGGACAGATGGTCCTCACCCAGGCAAGAGGAAAAGTGCAGGATGCCCCAAGCTGAGTTTGAAGGAGTCCGCCCCTCTGAACACTGGAGGGGTGCGGCTGAGCCAGAGGCAAAGGAAGGTTCGGGGCCTCCTTTGGAGGTTCACCATGACCACTGCCCTCCCTCTGCTGCCCCTCCAGCTGACTCAGTGACAAGCGAGGTGGGGCTGCAGCAGGCCAGGCCCCCTGCCCAGCAGGGAGACAATTAATATGTACAGTGGAGGATAACAGGGTACCACTCAGACTTAACCAAGTAGTTTACAGAATCCCATCTTGTGACAACTTCTAAATACCATGTACTGGGCAAAGTGACATCACGTAGTCAGATACATGGAGGGAACTAACTATTAGGGCCCAGAAATACCAGAGTTTTAACTGATCACCTTGATATTTTTCCTTCTCTTTATCTTGAATGTTGGACATTTTGAGTTCAATATAGTAGTAAAAATATTTAATGTTGTTGTAAAGAACGTGAACTTTGGGCTCAGATAACCTGGGATTCAAATCCAGCCTTTATCCCATTTCAGCTCTATAACTCCAGATGAAGTTCCTTAACCTCTGTGGCCCTCAGTTCCTTCAGACGTAAATTAAAATAATAACATATACATAGAGTTTACAGGAATAAAATGTATCTTATGTATATAAAGAGGCTAGTGCTTAATAAGTGCACAATAAATATTAGCTACAATGACCACTGTTAGTGAGCATATACCTCTTATATAGAATAGCAATTGTGAATGTCCAATCAATAGGTCTGTTATCTCTTGGCTGAGATTCAAAGAGTTTAATGCCTGAATAAAAGCCATCTGGCTAGTAAGGTGGCATTTGTCACCAGGTACTTCTAACTATATGAAACCCAGGCTTTTATTTTACATCTGAGGTTTCCAGACTTGGTTCATGGTTCAGCACCATTTTTCATCTGTGTATAGAAAAATGAGCAAAATAAGGAAAAGATACTAAATTTTCATAGAGCCAAAAGTATCCTGTTTTAAGAACTCTTATGAAATTGTCCTTCCTACTTTGTGGTCTAAAAATATCATTTCTTTTGTGAGATTATATGAGAATCAGTTTTTTTTTAATGTTGTTATTTGGTAAAATTACAAAATTTGAATGTCTCACACAATATTAGAGAAATGAAGTCAGAGGTCTGATAACCACCATTCCCTCCTATAATTAACACGTGCAAAGATGGTATAAAATATCAAGAAAGGAGTTTTAATCTGTATAATAATCTGAGAAGAGGATGTCAGAGGTTATAAAGATCTCCATAAGAAATGTTTCAATCAAAAGCTGGCCTTCTAAAGAACTATTAAGTTTATGTGGAAATGTGACTTAAGTGGATTGCTTTAATATCTAATAGTTCTAGATCATTTAGGTGTTATTTTACTCGCAATCATAAGCTGTAGGCAATGCTTATGCAATCTCATTCCATACACAGGAATGCAAAGTTTTCACATTTATTATCATTATTTTTCTTTAGATTTCGTGGTGTGCATCATGCATTTGCCAAAATCTTAGCTGAAGGAGGAGTACGTGGGCTTTGGGCAGGCTGGGTACCCAATATCCAAAGAGCAGCGCTGGTGAATATGGGAGGTAATGGAAACTGTATTGAATTTTGAGAAGTCCTAATCACCTTAATAATTTTAATTAGAGGCACTGCCATCGGGGAAAATGAAACATGTATTTATTTATTGATTGCTTTTTTTTGGGGGGGGCCACATTCTTAGCATATTGAGGTTCCCAAGCTACGGGTTGAATCGGAGCTACAGCTGCTGGCCCACACCGGCAGCCACAGCCTCACAGGATTCGAGCCACATCTGCGACCTACACCATAGCTCATGGCAACACCAGATCCTTAACCCACTGAGCGAGAGGCCAGGGATCAAACGGGCAACCTCATGGTTCCTAGTCGCATTTGTTTCTGCTGCACCACGACGGGAACTCCAACATTTTTATTTTATTATTTTTAATAACAGGTATTGGCTCCAGTCTTCTTTATGTTTTAATGTCATAACTGAGTATTTTCCCTAGAGCCTTTTCACTTTATTCTATGATGATGCATGAAAAGAATTTCCTAAAACCAGCAAATTGTGACAATAAGGCACTAAGACCAAACCATTTCTAAGGGATCCTCTCCACCCAACACCTTCCTCTCAGATTCAGACGGGTGTATGTTACCAGATGATGGTCATTACATGCTGATTGCAGAGCTTCCCTGCCAGTAATCCTGCTCCTTATGCTCTATAATCCATCTTGGACAACTGGGCATCTCAGGCTGGAAACCTGAATGGTTCCTTATCTCATCCCCATCTCTCGCTTCCTGTATTCAGTCACTAATTTCTTCTATCTTCTAAATACTTCTTACAAGTTTTCTGCCTTCCCATATTATGCTAAGTGAAGTCAGAGAAAGACAAATACCACATGATGTCACTTAATGTGGAATCTAAAAAATAAAATGAAACCAGACCTATAGATACAGAGAACAAACAGGTGGTTGCCAGAGCAGGGGGTAGGGTAGGGGGCCAAAATGGGTGAAGGGGATGAAGAGGTGCAAACTTCCAGTTATAAAATCAATAAGCCAGGGGATATACTATATTGCATAAGGAACTATTACAATAATATTGTAATAACTCTCCATGGGGACGGATGGTTACTAGACTTATTGTGGTGGCCATTTCATAGTGTGTGCGCATGTGAGATCACTATGCAGTACACCTGGAATTAACATAATGTTGTACACAAACTATATTTCAATTTTAAAACATGTTCCCCTTCCAGTCCCTACTACCTTAGTATCCTTAAAATGACCACTTTTACAATTGTAACCATCAAAACATAGCTAGACAACTGCCACAGCCATCTAACTGGTACCCAGTATCCATAGAGCTTTATCTAAAATGCAGGTTGGGACATGTTAAAGGTATGCTTAAAACCCTCCACTGGCCTCTCATCATCTAGGGAATCAAGTCAAAATTTCATAACACAGAAGGTTTGCATAATCAACCTGTGCCTTCTGAGATTGAGCAATTGATTGATTCTGGAACAAGCAGAGTCATGAACCAGAAGGTTCTACCGCCTACACACCTCTGTACTCTTTGTCCCCATCCCTCATCTTCCATTTAGTTTTCTTCTGCAGATCTTTCAATACGTAGTTATGGTGTCCTCTCCACCCATGTACTTTTTCCTAAACCTTCCTCCCAAGTCATGTTGTATTAGATGCCCTTTCATGTGTTTCTGTAGTTTCCCGTGCTTATCTCTGTTCCTGCTTTTATCTCATTTTTCATTGCCTCTTGCTATGGGTCTATCTCACCCTTTAGATTTTGAGCCCCCTGAAGGCAAGGAATATGTTTTATTTATCTTTAGTTTCCCAGTCCTTCATATTTCATCAATAAACATTTAACAAATGAATCAGTGAATGAAAGACTCCTTTCTAAGACCAAAATGATATGATGCTCAGAAATTGATAACTAGCACTTCTGAGTTATAATATCCCTTAAACATCAAAGGAAGTAAATCTATTTTATATTTTGCACTTTCAGTCCATCAGTGTCTACTACATCCTATTGGTGGACATTTTGGTTGTCAGAAAACCCTTCAAATTGTAGTTTCTCAATTCATTGCTTTATAGTCTATTGTAGCCCAGATTTCTCTTCCAGGTTCCAGCCATCCACTCAGCATCTTCATTTGGTGATCTCAAAATATCACTTTGAAGTCCAAACCAAACTCATTCATTAAATCACTTCCTTCTTGATTCTTCCCAATCTCAAAATATGTCCTCTTCTTCTCAGTGAACAACCCAGAAACCTAGGCATGATTTGGCTCTCTTTACTTTCTTTTACTTCTTACAGCCAACAGTCATGAAATCCAACCAGTTCTATCTCCCAGATGTATCTCAAGCCCATCCATTTCTCTTCACCCCTGCGGCAACTCCTTTGTCCAAGGACTGACCTCCTACTGGACCATTACAGATATCTACTAACCGGTCTCCCACAGCTACGCCACAACCATTTTGTCCCACTATGCATCTAAAATTGCTCTGCCGTGAGCTGTGGTGTAGGTCGCAGACGTGGCTCGGATCCCGCGTTGCTGTGGCTCTGGCGTAGGCCAGTGGCTACAGCTCCCATTTGACCCCTAGCCTGGGAACCTCCATATGCCACAGGAGTGGCCCAAAGAAATAGCAAAAAGACAAAAAAATAAAATAAAATAAAATAAAATAAAATAAAATAAAATAAAATAAAATAAAATAAAATTGCTCTAATCAGGGAGTTCCCATCATGGTTCAATGGTTAACAAACCCAACTAGCATCCATGAAGATTCGGGTTCAATCCTTCGCCTTGCATTCGATCCGGCATAGCTGTGAGCTGTGGTGTAGGTTGCAGATGTGGCTCAGATCCTGTGTTGCTGTGGCTATGGTGTAGGCTGGCAGCTGCAGTTCCAATTCGACCCCTGGCCTGGGAACCTCCATATGCTGCAGGTGTGGCCCTAGAAAGACAAAAAAAATAAAATAACATAAAATTGCTCTAATCAGGATCACCAGTGACAATCATCTTATTTTTAAAATTTTAATCCATTCTCATTTTTGCATCTCCATAAATGGCAGCTCTGCCCTTCAAACTGTTAAAGCTCAAAACTCTGCAGTTATCTTTGCTTCTTTTCTTTTACTCCATATTCAGTCCGCTGGCTGATCCTGTTGATTCTGTCTTCACAACACCCAGACTCTAACCAGTGTGCTGCACCTCCTTTATCCAAGCTGCCATCATTTCTTACTAGCACAACTGCAGTCGTCTCCTATCTAATCTGCCTTGTCTCCCTATAGTCTACTTTCAACACAATAGCCAGCGCAAGCTTTGTAAACAGGAGCCCAGCCTGTCACTCCTCAGCTTCAGACCCTCTGCTTCTCCGATTCTTGATCCCTCAGCTCCTGTTAAACCAGTATTCTGGCTGTTCCTCTAACATACAAAACCAAAGCTGATTTTTTGCCTCCAGACTGTGATTCTGCCTGGACACTTACTTGAGGATAACTACAAAGTCTACTTTCTCAAGCTTCCTTAAGTTTTCTGCTCAACTATTATTGAGGTCTTCCCCAATCACTGCCTGTAAAATACATAAACCCCATTATTTCCTGCCCTTGCACATGCACCATCCCCTTTCCTGGCGTCTCTGGCCCCAGAGCAGTGACTGCCATCCGAAATGCCCTGTGGTTTACTTATCTGTTTATCGTCTCATCCTTCGACAAAGAATGGGGATTTCGTTCATTTTGTCCTTGGCTCTTTCCCCAGTGCCTGGAATAACGCCCACCATGCGGTTGGCACTCAGATATTTGGTGAATGACCACACGGACCTACCCATTCATACCTCCTTACAGTTCACATCCCTGTACTTGTGTGCAGGCAGTCTTTATAAAACTCTAGGCATGGAGTTCCCGTCGTGGCGCAGTGGTTAACGAATCCGACTAGGAACCATGAGGTGGCGGGTTCGGTCCCTGCCCTTGCTCAGTGGGTTAAGGATCCGGCGTTGCCGTGAGCTGTGGTGTAGGTTGCAGACGCGGCTCGGATCCCGCGTTGCTGTGGCTCTGGCGTAGGCCGGTGGCTACAGCTCCGATTCAACCCCTAGCCTGGGAACTTCCATATGCCGAGGGAGCGGCCTAAGAAATAGCAACAACAACAACAAAAAGACAAAAAGACAAAAAAAAAAAAAACTCTAGGCTTGCGATCCCTCCCTCCCTATCTGAAACCCTTCAACAGCTCTTCATTGTCATTAGAAAAAAGTATAAAAAGCTCCCTGTAGAATAATGGTAAGAACCTTTTGTTTAAAAGTGACAGAATCTCAGCTCGACCTCATTTAGACTCAAAAAAGCAATTCATCAGCTCCAGCACCGAAAACCGCAGGGGTTGAGCCGACTTCCAGCACAGCTGGATTCAGATGTTCAGATGGTATAACCTGGGTGTCTGTCTCCCTTCCTCTTCTCCTCCCCCTCCATCTAATAGCTCTGTTTCCTCTGCTTGAGACCAAGAATAGGATCTTTTATCCTTCTGCACATTCCTGCCCCATGCTTAGCATGTTATTGCCACAAAAGACATTCATTGTAGAATGAATGAGATTTAAGCTTTCTTTTTTCTATCTATTGCCAGATTTAACAACTTATGATACAGTGAAACATTACTTGGTATTGAATACACCCCTTGAGGACAATATCATGACTCATGGCTTGTCAAGGTAAGATTCTTTTAGTTTGTCTCCATCTGTTTTTTGTTTTTATTTTTGTTTTTCTCCTAGCTGACCTTTTCTTCTGTATTTGGCATTAAATTCTAACTTTTCTCTCTTTTGATGAAGAACCTAGTATTATCACCCTTTGAGAAAGGTGATGGTATATATCTATAAAGAGCAATTCCCTTAAAGTTTGTGGCGGTTAAAATGGGGAAGAAAGGGACAGAGTTGTAGAATGTTGCAGGAGAAACCTCCCCAAATATTTGCACCTTGATGGGGCTCTCTGAGAGTCAGATTCTGACAGCGATTCTCTGACTCAATTCACCGGATATGTTTGGGCATCTTTTCTGTTCAAGGCACTGTCTAAGGCCCTGTGGTAGATAGAAAAGGTAAACCACATTCCTTCCCAGGGAGTTTACCAAGGCAGAAAACAAGACAAGTCTAAAAACACGGTGCCGTAAGTACTAAAAGAAGGTGACTAGTTGGTGTAGAGTTTGGGGTGGGGGTGAGGGGGGAGGAAAAAATAACCACTCAGCAGGGCCTGTGACACAGACAGAATGAGATAAGTGTTTTGAAAGGCCGTGGCTCTTGACAAAGAGACAGCCTAAGGGAGTTCCCGTCATGGCTCAGTGGTTAACAAATCCCACTAGGAACCATGAGGTTATGGGTTTGATCCCTGGCCTCGCTCAGTGGGTTAAGGATCCAGCATTGCCGTGAGCTGTGTGTAGGTCGCAGATGCGGCTTGGATCCCGCGTGGCTGTGGCTGTGGCGTAGGCCGGCAGCTACAGCTCTGATTAGACCCCTAGCCTGGGAACATCCCTATGCCGCGGGAGTGGCCCTAGAAAAGGCAAAAAAACAAAAAAACAAAAAAGAGAGAGAGAGAGAGCAACAGCCTAGGAAGAAGTACCTTCAGTTCTTTGCAGCACAGTTGCAGGTTATCCATTAGAGTGAGTGACTTTATAGGTGTCCAGTGCTCTTAACATCACAGGGATTCTATTTAGCTTCTGATCCTGTTTCCAAGTTCTAGCATCCTTTCTGCTATTTAGACAAGCCTCTAAGTATATTAGTGGTGCCAAATCAGTGGTATTTGGAGATGTACAGACATAGATATAAAGGATTCCTAATTTCAGATTCACCTAAACTTACTATTCCTCAAGTCCTTTTTCTTCATTCTTCCTCATCTAAAGTAAGCGCTGGGGTTCCCGTTGTGGCTCAGTGGTTGACGAATCTGACTAGGAACCATGCGGTTGCAGGTTCGATCCCTGGCCTCACTCAGTGGGTTAAGGATCCGGCGTTGCCGTGAGCTGTGGTGTAGGTCACAGATGCAGCTCAGATCTGGCATTGCTGTGGCTGTGGTATAGGCTGGCAGCAACAGCTCCAATTCGACCCCTAGCCTGGGAACCTCCATATGCCACGGGTGCGGCCTTTAAAAGACAAAAAAATAAATAAAGTAAGCGCCATCTTTCATGCTGCGAAGGTACTTTTTCTCCATGTCTGTGTTCACCTTTCTTTCACATTCCAGACTCTCACCCAGGTGTGTTCAGAAGCTACAGCCGTATTTTCTGTCGCTAGTAATCCAGCCTCTGCTATCACACGAGAGGGTTGTGGATCTCTTTCCTCCGTCCCTATAAACATACGTCTGATGCCTATACCCATCCTTACCTTCCTTCCTCCACTCTCATGGTTCATGCTCTTCCCCTCAGCCTGTGAGACTTTCTTCCCCAGTTTCTTCCATGTCAAGTCACCCTGTGAGATATTCTCATCTTTCAGGAGGCTTGTCTGTTCCAGTGCTACAGTCCATTCTGGGAGCAGGATAGTCAGGTCTCACAGTCCCACAGTGGCACTGCCTCTGTTTCTTTCTCATGGTCTTTCTACCCAAATGGTCGTTGAAATACCACACTTCTAACCTAAGAGTCCAGGATTTCCTAGCAGGTGTACATCTGCCTAACAAACACCACTCCACTTAACACATCTTTTCTTGGAAAGCCATAAGGTTTCTATCGCTATTATATTCCAGCCCTAATCTGAAATAACTTCATCTTTTCCTTCCCTAATTCAGGTTTTGGGGAAATGGGATGATTGGTACGTGGTCCATTCTTGAGCTCCACCCATTGGGTCAGGTTTTTTAATGGGTTGGAACGAGTGTGTGTGGTACGTGAAGCCGCTTGGAAGTTGCTGACCACCAGCTCACGGCTAAGTAGGTGAACCTGCTGTGTGACCAGGAAGCTCTGGATCCTACATCGCAGGATAAGATGAAAGCTCACGGAGGCTTGAGGGGATTGCCCCTGTGCAGTCGAGAGATTTGTATGGGCCGTAGACATCTGAGGAAAAAGAGTTTGATAGGAAGAATAAACACAGTGGAAGCACTGAACTGTGTGCCTCAAAAAATGGTCAGAACGGCAAAGGGCATGTTGTGTCTATTTTACCACAATTGAAAACAGTGGTGTAAGTCAAACGAGGGCAGCCCAGGAGCAGCAGAAGACTGGCTAGGCTGTGAGCGAGGTGGGGAGGGAGGTTGATGAATACAGGAGGCAGAAGAAAGGGGAGGCATTGAATTAATGGTCAGGAAATGATGTAGAACTGCAGACCCAGAACAATTCCGCTCTCCCTCTTACTCAGTCATGAGGCTGTTGACAGGTAAAACTGTGCCACAGGTTAGCTCGCCCTGCGTAGACATGATCCCTGAACGTGCTTATTTCGTTGATCCTGAAGATTCTGACACAGGGCTGATGGCATGTTACAGACCAGCCTTGCAGATGGCCATTTGGTCTCCTGGAGAGAACGGAAGACTCACCCAGTTACTCCCTGTTTGTGGCGGCTGTGGCCGTGTCCTGGGCTTCACTTTGGGGTCACACTAGCGAGAAGGGAGAAAGGCCAGTAGCAAAAAGCAGTAACGCTCATTCTAAGTAGCTTGGCAAAACGGACGTTCCTTTTATTCCTCTGTCTTCTCACTCTGCCACTGGATACCATCCTCCCTGAGGCCTCCTTAAGACTTTCTTTGCTCTCTTTTAAAATTTATTCTTTAGAGGAGTCTAGCCAGATCACACCACCTCCTAGAAAAGGATGAGGCAGGCCACTGGCAGCCGCCTCCTAAGGTCTCCGTGTGACAAATGAGGCCACAGTTGCTGAAGGGGGTCCTTGATGTGGTTAGCATTACAGGTAGAAAAACTGCTTTAAGAATAAATGCAGCAATGCATGACTACCAATTAAAATGGAATTTCTTAATCATATTAACACCCTGGTAGAAGTAGTTGCCACCCTTGGCACTTATATGTGAAGCTGAGCTGGCCCCCAGCCTCCCTGAAGCAAATGAACAAGCAAAAATGTGGTGTATCCTTCTACTCTTTTGAGCCAAGGATGGGGAATTTTCTACTCTATTTCATTAAATTCCTTACCTCCTGATTGTATTCTGTTTCTGGTAGACCGAGGTTTTAGAACTTCGGTGCATTTTGTATTAGTTGAGACCTATCTGTGTAGAAATATGAAGATGTATTAAAATCAATGATATTAAGCTTTGATGTCCAAAGAATCTGAATAAATAGGAAAGAATGTTAAAAGAGCAGCAGTCTGCACCTCCTGGGATATATATGGTGAAACAGGAAGTTCTTTCCACACACAGGCAATGCCTGTTATGTGGACAGAGACCCAAGCAAAGTCATACGCACAGCTGGGTCCTTTGAAGGAAAAGGAACATAGGTTACGTGGGTTCCCGCTCTTGAATTCAAATATTCCTAAAGTGAGTTTCTCCTGTGAATGAGAAATCTGGACCCAAAAGAGTCAGAAAGAGCCTGGGTACTTTGTCACAGCAGTTTAGTGTCCTAATGCAGCTTCCACTTGCTAACACAGAGCCTTCAGGAATGTCCGAGGCCTTGCCCAGCACAGAATTCAGTGGTCCTTCTCTCTCGGGGAGGTACTTGATGTTCCAGGAGGACGTCATCATCTTCCCCAGTTTCCTTTCCAGCTTCCCATGAACCCCACCTAGGCTGTTCTTTGACTCCCCGGATCCCCATCTGTGGACTCAGCTGCCAGCTCCTGGGATGTGGGCCTTGCATTTGCCGTGATTCAGGAAGACCCCCTCTTCTTGGTGTCTTTCCCCTGGAAAAGTTGGAAGCAGTGAATGGGTTGTCAGGTTATGGGATTCTGATCGTGTCTCTACATTGCCTCTCTCATGCCCACATACACAGTGGACTGCTAGTTGTTTCAGCCGCTCCTTTACAGAACCTTGATTTACTCTGCAGTGGCATGGGCAATGAACATAGGGGTGCGTGTACTTTCTGAATGAAAGTTTTGTCTGGATATATGCCTAAGAGTGGGATTATGATGTCTTTTATATGTGGAATCTAAGGTATGGCAGAAATGAACCTCTCTACAAAACAGAAACAGACTCATTTATGGGACTGGGATTCCCGCTGCTTGAGATCTTTTCAGTGACTTCCCTTCACAAAGAGGATAAAGTGGAACTCCTTAAATTAGCCTTCTTTGCCTGCTTCCTTCGTCTCTCATCTGGCTGGTGAGGAGACCTTCTGTCACCCAGGAACCTTCTCATGCTCGTGCCTATCATTCAGTTACATGATCTCATTCTGTTTTTCTCATATCGGTGACTGCGTCTGAAATTAATCACTTCTCCTCTGCCTCTCCCCAAGTAAGTGCCTCGAGGACAAGATCTTATCTGTCTGCTTCACTGCCTCAAAGAGTGCCTGCCACCAGCAGATATGCAGTGTATATTTGTTGTCCAGACATTCATTTTTTTTTCTGCCTCTAATGAATTAATTTAGCACTGACGTTAAGCCAAGAGTGTTATTAGGAAGAACATTATTGTAACAGATGTAGTATTCCAGTCTTTCTAAATATCTAATCCCCTTTTCTTAAAATTTTAGAAACTGCTACATATTATCTTTCAATTTCATTTATTTGTATCTATAGTTTATGTTCTGGACTGGTAGCTTCTATTCTGGGAACGCCTGCTGATGTCATCAAAAGCCGAATAATGAATCAACCGCGAGATAAACAAGGAAGGTAGATAGAAAGTCTTCAGTATCCATGTATCTGAATTGTCTGTAATGCTATTGTTCTTTAAAGACTCTTCCCTCTGCTTGATAGAAATGTATTTTTGTGTTTACATGTGTTCAGCCAGGAAATTGTTTTTATGCAATTACCTGCTTCTTGTCTGATGGAAATGTACTGTGTATTTGGGGAAATGAGCTAATTTAACCATTCATATTATTTAGACACACAGTGCTTATTGTGACTTCATTGTTTTCAAAGAGTTTTTGAAAATACACTCTGTTGAGAAGTTACAAGCACTTTCTTCCAAAGATTAAGATTTAGAGGTAACATGGGTAATTTGACTTTGATATAAAAACAGTATGTTCTCTCTGGAAGAGATCAGATGGAGTGAATTCTAAGTTATTGGACCAAGGGTGGGGTGACTCAGAAGAGTCAACCTTGAAAATAATCTTTAGGAGTTCCCATTGTGGTGCAGCAGAAACAAATCTGACTAGGAACCATGAGGTTACGGGTTCGATCCCTGGCCTTGCTCAGTAGGTTAAAGATCTGGTGTTGCCGTGAGCTGTGGTATAGGTCGCAGATGTGGCTCAGATCCTGTGTGGCTGTGGCTGTGGCCTAGGCCGGCAGCTGCAGCTCCAGTTGGACCCCTAGCCTGGGAAACCTCCATGTGCCATGAGTGCAGCCCTAAAAAGACAAAAAAAAAAAAAGAAAGAAAGAAAATATCTTTAAGCTCAGAAGAGGTGCTCTCAATATATAGAAATGCAAGTATTATTTGTTCTAAGCTAGCAGAAAATATTTAAATAAGTTTCCTTAGACTGTTTTTAAGATTTAATTTATACCTCTATTTACACACAAGAAATTTAACAAAATTGTCTTCTTTCCTTTTTAGGGGCCTTCTGTATAAATCATCGACTGACTGCTTGGTTCAGGCTGTCCAAGGAGAAGGATTCATGAGTCTCTATAAAGGCTTTCTACCATCTTGGCTGCGAATGGTAAAGTTAGTTTTTTTCTTTCCCTTTGTTTTTGTTCCCTTTGTCAACTTCAATTACTTTTAATCCAAAAATATTCTCCCTTTTCTCTTCTGGTTTTTGGCATGGTTCTGCCCCCAAACCATGGTTCATTCTTTCTTTTCTATATCTCTTTTTGTTTTCTTTTACCTATCCTAGAGTCCTGTTCCCTTCCTGAGTAAGTTAAGGTAAAATAAATCAGTTACATCAGAAATGAATAGGTTGATATTCTGTTGTTATAAAGCCACCAGATAGATGGTTCTGAAATGTAAAGCATTTTGCTATTTAGCCCAAATATTATAGTTTGAGACAGGTATACAGATTTCGTACTAGAGACCATACCTGTGAACTGTTACTGTTTCAAACAAAATCTGTTACTTTGATGATAAATGTTGCATTACCCATTAATGCTTATTATCACGAAGCTCTGCTTGGTAAGAAAGCATTATATCATTTCTATTTGGGATGGATACTCTTTTTTACTGAAGCGAACTAAGATGTAGAATTAGACAGACTTATGTAAGTAACGTAAATGTAATGAATAAAAACAAGGTACTCAAGTATTTTGTAAGTTAGAACATATCTGAAAGAATGAATTGTGGGTTTAGAAATTCAAATGATCACGACTTTACACGGTATCATATTAATAATATTATCTGAGTACCTACTGCATGCCAAGCCCTGTACTCAGGGCCTGGCTTGGGGTGAATATGAGAGTCTCGGCCCCTGCTCCCTGAGCCAGTGCTGGAGCTTCTAGTCCAGGTCAGGACAAACACAAAGTAAAAAACCAGAAGTGATGAGTGGATGTGGGGTGGTGGGGAGCACATGGTGCTATCAGAATATATGGCCAGTAAGTACAGCCTAGGCTAGGAGATGAAAACCTCCTTGGAGAATGGACTTTTGAACTGTGATCTAAAGAGAGCATCGGACTTAGCCAGGTCAAAAGGGCAGAAAAGAACATTCTTGGTGGAGGGACTAGTTGAAGCAGACAGAGAACATGATGAGTTCAAAGAGCTGAAGGAAGCCAGCGGCCATGGCACAGAGGTGTGGAGGAGAGCAGCACGGGGTGCGGCCAGAGACAGCAGGGGCCGGATCAGGAAGGGCGACGGCACCCAGAAAGCGAGGGCCTTTGGCTTGAGGACATGTGTGCTTTGAGGAAGGCTATCCTGGCTGCCCCGTGGGTTGAAGAAAGAGCAGAAGTACTGATAGATGACAGATAGTGGTAACTGAGATGAGAGTCTAACAGTGGGGACAGATGAAGCTAGACTTAGAAACTATTTAGTATATAGAAAGGAGATTTAAAAACAAAAACAAAAACACGACCAGATGGGGATGGGGACATGGTTTGGAGAAGACAAGGAAAATTCAGGCTTTATTCCCAGATCCCTGCCCTGAGCAACAAATGATATAATTTCCTGAAACAGGGTTCCTTGGTGAGTAGATTTTGGCGTAGAATAACAAGTTGAGTCTAGATATGTTGCATTTGAGAGACTCATAGGACATCTAAGAAGAGACGTCCACATGACTGGCTTAATACATTGGCCTGAGGATGGAGGATGGAGATTTAGATTTGAGCCCTGTCTACACGCAGATGGCAACTGAGGCTTGGGGATAAATGACATCACCAAGAGCAGTAGGTATCTGTCTGTTCACGTGAATTTGATAGCCAAAGCCCTTGGCAATATCTGATACAAAAGCGTGCCTGAGGCGTTCTCCTGTGGTCCAGTGGGTTAAGGATCCAGTATTGTCACTGCAGTGGCCCGAGTCACTGCTGTGGCATGGGTTCAATCCCTGGCTCAGGAACTTCCACATGCTGCGGTGCGGCCAAACAACAGCAGCAGCAGTAACAACAACAACAAATCATGCCTGAATTATACAACACGGTTTTGACTGTCTTGATTATACTGTGATGTGATCTCAAATCTTTGGATATTGAATGGAAAGGAAGATTGTGACTTAGGCTCCATGAGCCAGGCACTATTATAAATGCCAGTAACACCAAGGCTGTTTATTTTTTGCACTAGAGGAGCTTACACTGTCATGGGAGAAGACAGACACGTAAGTAGTTAAAATTACAGAAACTATAAAGCTAATATTACTAAAATCACTTGGTATAAGGCCAGCGCTGAGCTAACCATTTTCTTGGCTTAACTCGTTGAATTCTCTCAGCAATCTATTTAGTAGGTTGCTATCATCTCTTTTTTATGGAGGAGGAAACAGAAGCTTAAGGTGTCTAAATAACGTGGCCAGGCCAGGCCAGGTGGTTAATACCTGTTGGAGTTCAGAGAATCAAACCAGGGCAGTCTGCCCCCAGAGGACATATTCTTACTAAAGACATGGCATTAGAGTTTGGCCCGTGCTGGGAATGACTCATGAAAAGAGGAGAGTAGAATAAAATGGCATTAACTTTGGGAGGATCCCAAAAGGCTTCCCAGGGGCAATGTCTGATCTGAGCTTTGAAGGATCCGTCGGTATTTGTCAAGGAAAGTGTGAGGGAGCAGCAGCGTGAGCAGAGGCACCACGTCACGTGTGGACCCAACATGTCTGGAGAACTGCAGAAGAGTGTGTGTGGCTGGAGGCGAGGTCCTCGGAGGGCAGGTGGTGGGAGCGAATGCTAGAGAAACGGGGAGCCGTCTGAGAAGGGCTGGGTGGAACGCTCAGATGGAACCCGATAGGTAGTAAGTGCCAGGCCATGCTCTCAGATTTGTCTGGGACAAGACTAGTGTGGCAGCAGTGCAGAAGCCACGCTGAAAGCTAGAGTCTAAGAAAGGACGTTTCAGCTTTGGTCTAGCCAGGAGATGGCTGTAGACCTGGAGAGCAGATAGAGTCCAGGAACACTTATGGTTGATGCCACAGGATATAGTAACTCATCAGATGGGGAAAGGAAGGAAGGGGAAGAAGGAAATGGATGTTTCCCATCAAACACTTGATGTTTCTAGTGTGGGAGACAACGGGGCCGGGCAAGACCACTGATAAAAAACAAAATCAGAGTCAGGACAGGCGAGGGAACATCTCGGTGCAAAGGACAACAGACCACTTCATTTGACCCATTCTCTATACAGGAGACTCAGGAAGCATAAATGACCAAAAAAAAGAAAAAAGAAAGAGAGAGAGAAAAAGTATTTCATATAGGACAAGGTCTGTGCTAAGCTCTTTACATACATTAATTATTATTATTATTTTTTGTCTTTTTAGGGCTGCACCCACGGTGTATGGAGGTTCCCAGGCTAGGGGTCCAATAGGAGCTGTAGCTGTCAGCCTACACCACAGCCACAGCCATACCAGATCTGAGCCAAGTCTGCGACCTATACCACAGCTCCTGGCAACACCGGATCCTTAACCCACTGAGCAAGGCCAGGGATCGAACCTACAACCTCATGGTTCCTAGTTGGATTCATTTCTTCTGGGCCACAATGGGAAGTCCTATTAATTATTTTTTAGGTCTTACAAGAACCGAGTAGAACAGCTGGTGGTATCATTTATCAGATGAGAAAAACATGGCTAACAGCCTAAGAAAGTCACTCAAGTTCATGTAGCTAGTATGTGGCAGAGCTGGGAACCATCCACAGGTCTGTTCAATTCTAGATCCATACTACAAACTAAGACAGTATACCAGATTTCTCAAGACCCTGCAGCTCATTATAGAAGTTTTACAAGAAAAGAGACAGGGTGTGGTGATGGGGTGATGTCACCAGAAACAGGCTGGCTAACGACCAAAGATCACTTGGGGGTGTTGGGGGAGGTACTGCCTCCTTGCCTATCATGGTGCAGGACCCTGGGCTTAGAAGCCTGACTCATGAGCACTTCCGAGTAAACTGGGCTCACACATACAGGTTCAGCCCCTCAGCCGAACTCACTGAAATGATGGCTGGACCACAGCACCGGCTAATCCACACTGAGAAACACACTTGGCCAGTGGTCCTGGTGCTGAAGTCCTCTGGACATTTAAATTTAAGCTTAGGAGGAGCCACGGTCTAATCAGAAGGTGGCTTGCTAAATACAGAATAATAGTAGGAAGAGCTTATTATAGACTTAATGTTGAAGAAGATCAACCCAGGAGCCCTTATGTGTTCAGCCCCACAGGAAACGGGGACAGAGAAACACTGCTTCTTCCCCCAGCAGTTATGACAACATGGGCAGTAGACACTGGAATTATTTTCAGTGGTGTAGCTGTGCCAGGGAGGGAAAAACAGGCAGGCATGTCCTGCCCACATACACTTCTGCAGAGAGGCTCCGTCTGTCCTGTTTACGTGCTGTTTGGCTTTATGATCGCTCCCTTTCACATCTCTTCAAAACCCAGCTAAGCTCACTCCCAGTCCCTCCACTAGGTAGTGGTAATATGACCTTGCTTTGCTCAATCCCTGATCAGTATTTATTTCATTTGCATGGGGTTTGGTTGAAGTCCATTACCGGAGCAATTAGGAATGGCTGCCTCGTCCATTCTTTTTTTTTTCTTTTTTTAATGATTCTTATTTGTTCAATTATAGTTGGTTTACAGTGTTCTGTCAGTTTTCTGCTGTACAGCAAAGTGACCCAGTCACATACACACACATACATTCTTTTTCTCACACTATCCTCCATCATGTTCCATCACATTCGTAACTAAGGCCTCTGCTTCTAGATCCTGTTGAAATAATATCCTTGGCTCACTTCATTGTTGTTGTCACACAACTACAGTACTGTCACAGCTTCTTTATTTTGTCTACTTCTTTCTACATCTGACTGACTAAGATGTGGTCTCTTAAATCCACTAGTAAATTCTCAGTCTACCAATATAATTCGCTCAATATTTCCAAACACATATGGCGTAAACATTGCTTTATAAACTCTCTAACCAAATACATTTTACATCCTAATTGCTTATTTCTGTACTCCAGTTTGAGTTTCTCTCTGATCAATATTACCTGTAACCTATGAACCAAATCAAGTAGGAATTGGATTCAAAACACACTTTCTCTGATAGTTTCTTTCAGTGTTTGCTCTGATTTCCCTGTGTGTCTTTTCGTGTTTTTGTTTTCTATTACCACTTTTTTTTTGCCTTTTTTTTTAGGGCTGCACCCACGGCATATGGAAATTCCCAAGCTTGGGGTTGAATTGGAGCTACAGCTGCTGGCCTACACCACAGCCACAGCAACGCCAGATCCTTAACTCACTCAGCGAGGCCAGGGATTGAACCGGCATCCTCATGGATCCTAGTCGGTTCATTAACCTCGGAGCCATGAAGAGAACTCCCTCATCTTCTATTATTGCGTTACCTTCACCCTTTTATAATTCCTTTTGGCACAGTTACACCTTCATCGTCAGTTCTTTCAGAGCTGGAAGCACCTTTCCCCATTTAATGTGACTTTTCTATTCATGTTGTGATATACCAGGTGTTGGTTTAATGACCTAACTTTCAAAGGAGACTCTTTCATCTTCACTTTCAAGTTCTTAGGTGGCTCCTTGTCCTGCTCCATATTTATACACAAACACACATTGAGGAAAGAGCCTAGCCGAGCATTTGGGCATACGGTGTCCTGGCCCTTTATCCAGTAAGCCAAAAGCTGCTGGTGTAGGCTTTGGATTGCTAAGCCTCAGTGTTCTCACCTATAAAACAGAGATATCAATATCTTTCCTTTCCACAGTAAACTGTCCAGAGAGATTTGTGAGAAATAAGACATGAAAATATGTCCCATCATGGTACAGTGGAAACAAATCCAACTAGGAACCATGAGGTTGTGGGTTTGATCCCCGGCCTCACTCAGTGGGTTAAGGATCCGGCATTGCTGTGAGCTGTGGTATAGGTCGCAGACTTGGCTCAGATCTGGCGTTGCTGTGGCTCTGGCGTAGCTCCAATTGGACCTCTAGCCTGGGAACCTCCATATGCAGCGGGTGCGGTCCTAAAAGACAAAAAGACAAAAAAAAGAAAAGAAAGAAAGAAAGAAAATGTGTTGTAAATTATATATAAAGGGCTCTACAGAGGTGAAAGACCACAGTATTTGTTTTCAGCCTAAGTGGATTCAAAATGACATCATCACTCAAAGATGTATATGCATATGTGTGGAATATTTATTATTGCTTTGAAATGTGCACTAACTTCTTTGATTAATCTTTCAGACCCCTTGGTCACTGGTGTTCTGGCTTACTTATGAAAAAATCAGAGAGATGAGTGGAGTCAGTCCATTTTAAGCCCTTAAAGATACAGTGTTGAGTATCATTGAAATACGGGCGTCTGCAACACCCCCCCCCATTATTTCTACCTCTTTAGGAAGACACCTTACTCCACAGAGACTATGATTTCTAGGGGGCAGCACTCTATTTTTAATCTGGAAACCCAAGTTCTCTTTGACTCCTCTTTTTGTTCAAAAGCAATCTGATTGGATCACACAAGGCCACCCAACGCAACCCAGCACCGTGTTCTCTAAAGAAGAATCAAATCCTGCCCACTTAGCTTGAGTGAGAAGATTTGACCTTCAAGATGCTATTCTGTGCCCAAGAGAGAGTGCCAGAAGGGAAACAGCATCCCAGACCTGAAGTAGACCATAGGAATGTGGAAAATACATACACCCATATGTAGTGACCATATTCAATCTGTCATGTCCATACTGAGGGGTTGAAATTTGATTAATTCACTTTCCTGTTGTCATGAAAGTGCACATACTGTAAATTAAAGGGAGGTGAATGAATAAATATTTTGAGTTTCCCTAGTTGTGAAGGAAGCCGATATACTTTTCTTGCCAGGAGAATAAGGCTCGAGTTGAGATGATGTTTGGATCTCAAGGGGAAAAGTCATTCTCTTTTGTTTTCTTTCTGTGCCCCATCATCAGTGGATCTGTGGTAACTGGCTAGCATGCCACTGCACATGCTCAGGACTGCCCACCAGCCACAGACGAAAACCAAGAAGAGTGTTTGCTTTGCCACACATCCCGTGCCAGCTCGAATTTGTCGCTCGCGCTCAAGAATCGCAGTATGTGCAAGATGCCGTGTATCTGAATAAGGCTCAGGTGGATAAGTCCTTTTATTATCAGGAAATATCTGTTATCATCAGCCTCTCAGCGGCATTTTAAAAGCAAGGCTGGGATGAAGCCCACCACTTCTGATGAACATCTTTTCTTAATGTCCCCTGCCATAACCCCAAGAGCCCTAGACAGACAAAACCCAGAAACCACCCCATAGCTGTCTCTAGCCTGAATCTTAACTCAATTTGACAGAGCTTCCTGCCTAAGAAGTGATCAGCATAAACTGCCCATGGTATATCCAGTTATGTCTCCAGTCACCGAATCGAATCCCTCTGCTTAGAAATGTGATGGAGTCCTTTAGGTTCACCACCTGTTCCCCCAGCCTCAGACAGTGGGCATTGCTGGGTGGATGGTCACCGTGAATGGCTAGAGGCTGCCACTGTCAATGTAGGAAAACCCCAGACACTCAGATCCAAGAAAGAACTGGGAGCTGACCGAACAGAATGGACCGTGGCCATGGAAAAACGTTTACAAGGGCTCTGCGGTGGCACTAATGTATAATCACTGCCATTTAAGAGGGAAAGAATACATTAACATATATTTTAATGTGGCATACTAATATGCAGTGGCTTGTTTTTTTTTTTTTTTAGCAGAATTTGCACACTGTGGAGTTTAATCTCTTAAAATCTTCAGGTGGTCTCCTTTTCCATTGCATTCGTCCATCTGTACGAATTGAGTTGTTAAATATATTAAAAATAATATTATGTATTTAAGTGCTCAAGTGTTCTGTATTAGAACAACTTTAGGAAATTTGTCTTTCTGTGTGTATTTTATAATTTTTTTAATCAAGTAAACATTGGATCAGAATAATTATATGCACACCGGCCCATGGAAAACAAATTACTTCGCTTTGTTCTTTGAGGAGCTTGAGGTGAAAGTATTGCTTATGTACTGAGACTGTTCTTTGGTATCTGGATTCAACGTGAATGACTGGAATCTTTTACCCTGAAATGACTGTTAGGATCATCTGGTTTTTCTCTTTCGTTTTCTAGGTTAGGAAATTGAGGTGTAGAGGAAGAGAGTTGTTCCTGCTCATAAGTTACTTCCTAGCAGAGCCAGGATACAAATACAGATCTCCTAAGAATTATTACAACTGGCAGTTACTGTACACTGGTTAGGTTCTGAGTTATGCTACTTATGTTATCTTCACAACACCTCAGGCCAGTGTTCTTGAATCTTCCAATAACAGATGTTTCTTTATGGCACTTTTGGTCTTGTACATTTCCAATGACTTTGAAGTGCCTTTAGTATACATTTTAGAATGGAGTCACCATGCTTTAGCTCAAGCATTAAGACCTCCCAGAATCCAAGCAAGTCCTGTATATCCAACATATATCCCATCACATTCATGCTTTTCCAGTGAAATAATATTCATTAATGTATCCTAATAATGCTTCACTTAATTTTATCACGTTGAAATCATCTTGTTCCTCTCCAAAATAACCCTCAGTAAATAAAAAGAAACAAAGTTTCTGTAATTCTGTGTCCATACTGAAAGACCTAACCACTTCAATCCCACTGTCTTATTATAACACACCTGTATGTGGTAATTATCTTCAGTTCAGTTTTGCTAATATTTCCCATCTAAGTTTCCTTTTCTTAGCTTCCACGTTTTTCTCTTCCCCAATGTTTTTTTTTTTTTTCCTCACTGAAAAATATACATGTTCTTAGGTTTAATTGTTCTTTATAGGTGTAAGTGAATTAGCATATGTATCCAAATAAAGAGATACCATTTCTTAAATTTGCTTTTAGTGAGGAATAATGTGTCTTTATCAAGTGTTCCAAATCCTATTTGATTATAAGCCACTAGTGGTAGGACTATTTCTCATTTTTATATAAACCTCTACTCTCATTAGTAGCATTTCTTTGCTATGAAGTACTCAGCAAAAGTCACATATAGTGTGAACCAATTAATTTTGTCTTCATTATTTTAAGATCTGTGACAATCATAAGACCAGTCTGAAATTTCTTTCATTTTGCCAAGAAAAAAGGAAGGAAACAAATTCAAGGAGATTTTATATGTTAAAAAAAAATTGCTTTTCTGTCATCTTCAAATTTTTAAGCATAAGCACTTATCTATAGTTGAATTAGTTATGTACTTAATGTTACTGAAAATAGAGTCTGTTTAATTTTAATATTTGGTGGTTTAAAAATTGGGGGCAAAAGTATTTGATTCTCTTCTCCCCAATTAAGCCAGAACTCTTTAAAAATGATTACCAAACCAATATCATTATTGAATGCCGCATAAGAAGCAAGGCTGAGCATGGATTCTAAAGACCTTTATTCTGTTTTGGGTTCTATAAAGTAATATAACTATGGTCCAGACCCTTCACTTCTCTTAATTTCCATTTCTTCATAAGATGAAGTGATTAAACTCTGGAATCTGAGCTTGTATATACTTGAAGGGGGGGGCAATATATTAATGCCATGTGAAAAAAATTGGATTTTAAAAATATTAGGATTTTTTTCCCCCTGGATTTAATTAACTTCTCATGGTTTAAGACGAGGAAAGGTTTATTCAGGCCTTACAGTAGGATACAGACTGTGGCTGCAAATCCTTCCTTCACCTAGAAGTATCCAGGTTACCCCACATGTCTTTAATGACTCCTGTACACACATACACACGCACACACACACACACACACTTAAAATCTCTAACCCTATATTCAAGATTCTCTCAATATGACCCCAACACATTTTTCTAAGCTTTGATTTTCATGGCGGATCCACTCTCGACCTCCTTGCAAATATCCCCACCGGGATATCCCCGCTGGCCTCACTCATTTCCCTGGAGATGCTCTTCACTTGGCTGCTCGCCGGGCAGGTTCATTCTGTGCTCTTCACCCATCATCCCTCCCGTCACTTTCAGCTTCGCCTTCACTAGGGAAGCCCCACTTTAACACCTAGAATGACCTCTGAAGGCGCCAGCATCTTCGACACCTCCATGCTCCCATTGCTTCCGCTACTGTGGATGTCCATCTGTCTGTCTGCCTGGACGTGGCCCTACCTCCCCTAAATGAATGAACTCTCGCAAGCAAGGACCACGTCATACATGTGTTTCTCTCTCAAACTTCAAATAGGAGTCAGTTAGAAGGTATTTGTTGAATTCAGAGATTTTTTGGGGTGGTGAGACAAAAGTGTCTTATGCACACATAATTAAGTCATATGCTGTTTTCCTCCTACCTTCAGAATAACTAGGTCAGGTCAGTAACACTTGATTTCATGGGATTCCTTACCGTACGCAGCATTTAACTGCATTTCCACAAAATCATGTGTGTCTAAACCTGTGTAATTATAATTTTAAAGGTCTCCCTGTCAGTTTCTCCCTGTCATTTCTGCAAAAATGTAGAACTGGATAGTTTTAAATAATATAAAATATTTGGTGAGTTGAATAATTAAGTACATGGCAAGTTTATAGTATTCCTCATTTTAGGGTATGTAGTAAAATTATGCCACTGTTTATATGGTACCATGCCAATGTACATTTTACCCACTTGAGTGTCTTATTATTTCTGAATTCTGAGGAATACGTGATCATTTTTCTCTCCCCACACTTTACCCCCCAACAGGCTGCTGTGATTGTCAACAGCAGCAGGCTCCACTTTGAAGGTTTGATAAAAGCAGATGAAGATGCTTAAAGATGTCTGTTTGCTGAAAATATCTGGTAACAAACAGGAATATATGTGAGTAAATAGAGTGCATTATTCTGATTTTTAAAATAAATGTTTTAAAACGCCTAATGGGTTGTCAAGGGTTTTGTTTTGACCTAGAGTGGTTTTGTCCTGGTGTGTTTCTGAGTTTAAATGATAATAACAAATCAAGAGATGATTTTGAAATCTTAGTCTTTACTTTTCAGAAGTGTAATAGAAAGTAGCTTAATTGAGAAGGTCAGATTTGAAATATTTAGAGTAGCAAAAACACCACTTATACCTTGTCGCTATAAATTTTATCTTATGGGTACTCCCTATGAATCCAGCTCTCCTTATTAATCCGGTTCTGCTCTGACTGAAAAGGATGAATAACTAATAATTACAGTGATGGACATGCTCACTGGCTACGGGGAAAAGAGGAAAATACATTGGAATTAGTTTAACTTTGGAAAAGTAATCCTTTCTTTTTTGATACCATATTCTACTTGGATTACCATGATACTCTTCTCCCCAGTCATTTATCCCATATTTTTATTATTATTTTTCAGTCTCCATTGACTGTTTCTTTGCTCCCAGGTCCCTAAATTCTGGCTCCTGAAGGTTCTGTCCTTGGTCCTGTGCTCAGTGTTCTCTCCCTCAGGAAGGAGCCAGGCATTTCTGTGACTTCAGCTACTACCCTTGGGCTGGTCCTTCCCAAACACATCCTAGGCACTCAGTAAATGGTAGCTGTTACCATGGTCTGTGTTTCTGGTCCTTACTCATTTCTCTAGCTTTACTCAGGTTTTCTCAGTGGCCAACTTTATATCTCGACCAGGATGGCCCACAGTCCTTGTGAGCTCAGCATTCACTCTGTTAAATCCACATTTTGTGTTCCAGTCCTTTCTCCTGCCCTTTACAATCTTTTCTTCCTCCAGGAATCTTTGTTGCACTACACAGCTCTGACTGCAGTCAGGAAACCTCAGGGCATCTTTGACTTCTCAAAATATGTAAATCCATTTATAAAAGGAAAAACTACAGATCAATGTCTCTTACCAAGATTAAAAAAACAAAACAAAACATGAGCACTACTTTATACCCATTAGAATGGCTGCTATTAAAAAAAAAACACACATACACAAAAAAACAAGTGCTGATGAAGATGTGAAGAAACTGGAAACCTTGTGTGTTGCTGGTAAAAATATAAAATGATGCAACTGCTACACAAAACAGTATGGGGTTTCTTCAAAAGATTAAATATAAAATTATCATATGAGCCAACAATTCCACTCTTAGGTATAATCCAAAAAATCGAGAGCAGAGACTTGAACAGATATTTGTACACCAGTGTTCACAGCAGGATTTTCCTATAACCCAAAGATAGAAACAATCGAAACGTCCACTGACAAATGAAGAGATGAATGGATAAACAAAATACGGCATATACATACAATGGAATACTTTTCAGCCTTTAGAAAGAAGGAAATTCTGAGATGCTAAAACATGAATCAATCTTGAAAGCATTATGCTGAGTGAAAGAAGCCAGACACAAACAGGCATATATTTATAAAAATTCTGCTTAGATGAAATACCTAGAATAATCAAATTCACAGAAACAGAAAGTAGAATAGTGGTTACCAGGGCTGGAGTGGGAGAAAATGAAAAGTTAGTATTTAATTGATGTTTTAATTGGTGTTTCAGTCTGGGATGATGAAAAGTTCAGGAGATGAATAGTGGTGATGGTTGGATGTAATTAATGCCACTGAACTGTGCACTTAAAAATGGTTAAAATGGTAAGCTTTATGCTATGTATGTTTTACCATAGTATAAAAAGTGTGAAAAAATGTTAAAATCCATGACTATAGATATAAAAAACATTAGCAAATTGAATTCAGCATTATAAAAATGACAGTACATCACACCTAAATGAAGTTTATCGCAGGAATACAAAGTTGGTTCTCAAAAATCAGTCAGTATAATTTTTATAAATGTATGCCTGTTTGTGTTTGGCTTATTTCGCTCAGCATAAAGTTTTCAAGATTTATCCATGTAAAGACCTGGAATAGCCAAAACAAAAAAAGGAAATTGTTTCATAGGATGTGAAATGGTGTATGATAAAATACAATATCTTTGCATGATAAAATTTCTCAAAAAACTAGGAACAGAAGGGACCTTCCTCAACCTGATGAAAGGGGTCTAAGTCAAACCTATGGCTAACATCACTCAGGTGAAAAACTGAAAGCTCTCTCCCTAAATCATGAACAAGACAACAACATCCATTTCCACCACTTCCAGTCAAAACTGTACTGGAGGTCTTAGCCATGACAATGACGCAAGACAGAGAAAGGGCATATAAGAAAGGAAGATATAAAACTGCCTTTATTCATAGCTGATATAATTGTGTAGAAATTTTGCAGGTTCCCAAGGAAGCTACCAAAAAACTACTAGAATGAACGAGTCTTCGAAAATCACAAGGTATAAGATCAATATAAAAAATAGAAATACACTACTATATACTAGCAGTGAAAATGGGAAACTTAAATTCTTAAAAAATCAATATCATTTATAATAACATCAAAATGCATGTAAAACTTAGGAAGAGTTCTAACAGAATGGATGCAAGACTTTTTTCACTGAAAATTATAAGATGGTGCTGAGAGACAAGTAAAAAAACTTCAATTAATGGAAAGATAAACCATGTCCATGGATTGGAAAACTCACTATTGCTCAAAAGTCAGTTCTCAAATTGATCCCTATCTATAACACACTCCTAATGAAAATCCCAAACAGGTTTTTTTTTTTTCCCCCTGAGAAATTGATGAGTATATTCTAAAATACATAAGGGTGAAAAATAAAATACATATGGAAAAATACAGACCTGAATGGCCCAAACAGTTTTGAGGAAAGGCAACAAAGTTAAAGGATTATTAACATTACTTAATTTCAAATTTGACTTTCAAGCAATGGATAAAAATCAAAACAGTGTGGTATTAGCATAAAGACAGACCAATATGTCAATGGAACAGAATAGAGGAGTTCCTGTCATGGTGCAGTGATTAATGAATCCGACTAGGAACCATGAGATTGTGGGTTCGATCCCTGGCCTCGCTCAGTGGGTTAAGGATCCAGCGTTGCCGTGAGCTGTGGTGTAGGTGGCAGACGTGGCTCGGATCTGGCATTGCTGTACCTGGGTGTAAGCTGGTGGCTACAGCTCCGATTAGACCGCTAGCCTGGAAACCTCCACATGCTGAGGATGTGGCCCTAGAAAAGAAAGACAAAAACAAACAAAAAACAGAATAGAGTCAAGGAATAGACCCACTCATGTATGGTTAACTAATTTTTGACAGAAGTGCCAAGATAATTTAATCAGGAGATTATACTCTTTGTACAGATGGCACTGTAACAATTAGATAGTCATATGCAAAAAATAAAGCCCTGATCCTTCTTTCACAACAGATGCAACAATTAAATCAAAATGGATCATAGACCTGAAAACAACAGCTAAAATTATAAAACTGCCAGAACAAAATTTTGAGGGGTTTCTTTGTTGGTTTTTTTTTGGGGGGGGGGGTTTGTCTTTTTAGGGCCAAATGCTCAGCATATGGAATTTCCCAGGCTAGGGGTCAAATTGGAGCTGTAGCCACCGGCCTATGCCACAGTCATAGCCACAAAGGATCTGAGTTGCATCTGCAACCTACACCACAGCTCACAGCAACTCCAGATCCTTAACCCACTGAGAGAGGCCAGGGATTGAACCTGCATCCTCATGGATACTAGTTGGGTTCATTACCACTGAGCCACAATGGGAACTTGAATTTTTGGGGTTTTTTTTTCCCACTGAGAGAGGCCAGGGATTGAACCCGCATCCTCATGGATACTAGTTGGGTTCATTACCACTGAGCCACAATGGGAACTTGAATTTTTGGGGTTTTTTTTAACTTTGGTTTGGACAAAAGGTTTCTTGGGACTCAAAAACTACCACTTAGAAAAGAAGAGTATGTGAATAATTTGATTTCATCAAACCACAATCCTTTTTTCTTCAAAAGACACTATTAAGGAAATGACAAACCATACGCACTGAGAAAAAAATATATGCAGAACATACATAACAAGATGTGTATCTGGACTATATAAGAACTCTGACAAGTCAAAAAATAAGGTGACAATCCCTTTAAAAATGGGCAAAGGAGTTGATCAGATACTTTACCAAAGAAGATATGTGATGGCAGATCAGCACATAATGCTCAACATCATTAAAAAATACAAATTAAAACCACAATAAGATACCACTATAGACAAGAATGGCTGAAATGAAAAAGACTGCAATGTCAAGGGCGATGAGCAGAACAGTACATATGTTGGTGGGAATGCAAAATGATGGTATTTGGGGAAATAATTTGACAGTTTCTTATAAAGCTAACATATTTACTGTATAACCCAGCAGTCCCACCCCTAGTGTTTACCCAAGAGAAATGGAAACTTAAGTCAACCCAAAAAAACATGTACATGAATGTTGACACAGCTAAATGGATAATCACTCCAAACTGGAAATAACCTGAAAGTCCATTATCTAGTGAGTAAATGTATGTCTGGGCAGTGGGAAAACTATTCAGTCATAAAAATAAACTACTGAAGAGTTCCCGTTGTGGCACAGCAGAGACGAATCCAACTAGGAACCATGGGGTTGCGGGTTCGATCCCTGGCCTCCCTCAGTGGGTTAAGGATCCCGAGTTGCTGTGGCTCTGGTGTAGGCCGGCGGCTACAGCTCCGATTAGACCCCTAGCCTGGGAATCTCCATATGCTGCAGGTGTGGCCCTATAAAGACAAAAAAATAAATAAATAAAAATAAACTATTGATACAGATAGCATGGATGAATTTGAAGGCATTATGCTAAGTGATGGAAGTGAGACCAAAGAGGTTACAAACTGTATGGTTCCATTTATATGCATTTTGGAAAAGGCAAGACTATATTGACAGAGATTGCCAGAGACAGAGGCTACCAGGGACTGTGGTTGCCAGCGACTGAGTCCATGATGGAAGGAGAGGAGAGTCTGTAAAGGAGCAGGAGGAAATGAATTAACACAAATGTTTTATATTTTAACTGTGGTGGCATACTGTTACAACTGCGTATATTTGTTTGTGGAGATGGGCATTTACATTATATAAAAATGCATACTGCTTACTGTATACAAATGTATAACCATATACAACTGTCAAAGCATCAAACTACACAATTGTAAAAATAAGCTTTACTGTATATAAATTATGTGTCAACAGACCTAATTTAAAAACTAAGATTTTTTAATCTTTAAAAGAGCTAAGAGTATTTTAAAATTTTATTTAATTACTAATAACTGATTTATTGTGTCTGCTATGTTGGGACCTTTACCAATATTGGGTTATTTAATCTTCATAATAAGGTTAAGTATAATTCTATTTTTACAGATGAGGAAACTAACTTAGAAAAGGTCACTGTTCATGTCATCCTGAGATGAAAACCAGAGACTTTCAAAATCTAAAGTCTTTATTTACAATTTTTTTTGGAGGTATCTCAAACACTTATTTAATGCAAACATGTTAACTGTATTTAAATTTCATGCTTCAAAGGTAATCTGTAAGGTCTGTGTCCTTAAACCCATTTCTAGATGCAGAAATAAGAGGAGAGAGAAATAAATTTGCCTTGGCTTGCTCTCGCTAACCACCCTCCTATAATGGCATAGTCATGAATTATTTGTGTGTGTGTATGTACTCTATTAAACCTTTAGTTATGGATACTGAAATATAAATTTCATAGAATTTTTTTTTTGTCTTTTTGCTATTTCTTGGGCCGCCCCTGCGGCATATGGAGGTTCCCAGGCTAGGGGTCCAATCGGAGCTGCAGCCACCAGCCTACACCAGAGCCACAGCAACGCGGGATCAGAGCCGCGTCTGCAACCTACACCACAGCTCACGGCAACACTGGATCGTTAACCCACTGAGCAAGGGCAGGGACCGAACCCGCAACCTCATGGTTCCTAGTCGGATTCGTTAACCACTGCGCCACGACGGGAACTCCTGAATTTCATAGAATTAAAAAAAAAAAAAAACTGTTATTTTGAAATAATTTGAGATTCACATAAAGTTGCAAAAAATGTACAGGAAAGTCTCATGTGCCTTCCACCCAGTCCTCCCCAATGATAACATCCTGAAATCTTGAATAACATAGTACACGATCAAAACCAACCAGGTGACATTGGTATAACCCACAGATTCGGATTTCAACAGTTTTAGAAGGGTGTGTGTGTGTGTGTGTGTGTGTGTGTGTGTGTGTGTGTGTGTGGTCCTATGCAATTTTATCACCTTTTAAGCTTCATATAATCACCGCCACATTCAAGATACAGAACAGTGCCTTCATGCTATCTCTGTTATAGCCACTCATCCCCTCATCCCTAACTCCTGGCAACCACAAATTTGTTCTCTATTTCCACACTTTTGTTAATTCAGGAAGAGTATATAAATGGAATCATACAGTATCTGACTTTTGGGATTTTTTTTCTCATTCAGCATGATTCCTTTGAGAACCTTCCAAGCTGTTGGATGTACTAACAGTCCATTACTTTTCTTTGTTATTGAGTCATAGCCCATGGCATGGATTACTGCTGTTTGTTTAACTATTTACCCATTGAAGGGTTGTTTCCAGTTTGGGACTGTTAGGAATATAGCTGCTATAAATATTTGCCTACAGGTTTTTGCATGGACTTAAGTTTCCATTTCTCTGGGATAAATGCCCAAGAGTGCAACAGCCAGGTCATATAGCAAGTATGTATTTAGGTTTTTTTTTTTTTAAGTGGCTGTTATGTACCATTGTACATCCCCACCAGCACCGTGAATGATCCATTTTCTCCATATTCTGAGGTTTACCATTATTTTTTTCGTGTGTGTGGTCTTTTTAGGACCACACCTTCAGCATATGAAATTTCCCAGGCTAGGGGTCCAATCAGAGCTGTAGCCACCAGCCTACACCACAGCCACAGCAACGTGGGATCTGAGCCATGTCTGGGACCTACATCACAGCTCACAGCACTGCCAGATCCTTAACCCACTGAGTGAGGCCAGGGATCGAACCCGAGTCTTCATAGATACTAGTTGGGTTCATTACCACTGAGCCACAATAGGAACTCCCTACCCGATTTTTTAGTTTAGTCATTATCCTAGGTTTTTCATGACATATGCTGAAGGTTTGTTTTTCCTTAATGGCTAAGAATGTTGAATATCTTTTCACGATCCTCTTGCCATCTGTATATCCTCTTCAGTGAAATGTCTCTTCATATCTTTTGTTCATTTTCTTTTTTTTTGTCTTTTTGTCTTTTTTGTTGTTGTTGTTGTTGCTATTTCTTGGGCCGCTCCTGCGGCATATGGAAGTTCCCAGGCTAGGGGTCCAATCGGAGCTGTAGCCACCGGCCTACGCCAGAGCCACAGCAACGCGGGATCAGAGCCGCGTCTGCAACCTACACCACAGCTCACGGCAACGCCGGATCGTTAACCCACTGAGCAAGGGCAGGGACCGAACCCGCAACCTCATGGTTCCTCGTCAGATTCGTTAACCACTGCACCACGACCGGAACTCCTCTTTTGTTCATTTTCAAGTTATCTATTTGTACTGTTTTTTTACAGTATAGTTGATTTATAGCATTGTATCAATTTCTGCTATACAGTTAAGTGACCCAGTTACACACACACATATTCTTTTTTTCATACTATCTTCCATCATGTTCAGCAAGACACATACTAATAAAACTGACAGGTACTGTTAAGTTTTGAGAATACTTTACATATTGCAGATACAATTCTTTTGTCAGGCATGTGGTTTGCAAGTATTTTCTCCCTGTCTTTCCTTTTAGCATGTCTTATTCATTCTCTTAACAGAGTATTTCTCACTTGGATCTTTTTTTTTTTTAATATCTATTAAACAGTAATTTTCTAAGTAAGCACTTTAAACAGGGCTATTAGTCATATAGAAACTATAGACTCTGAAGTGTGCTGTGCTTATGCTTAGAGTTCTCTATATATGGAGATTTAAGATAGCACCGAATAAATATGATTTATCTGTTTTGCCCAATTTCCCTGCATCGTTCTTCCATAACAAATATTGAAATAACCCACCGTATAGTCTTCAAATCTCTCTCAGAAACATTCTATCCATCACCTTATCCTTTTCTCTTTTAACTCCTTAAATATTTGCAAAAGGATCAAATTACTCCCCCTCTTACGTTTTCTGAAACCAAGACCCTCTAAGCCTAAGAGAAGGGAAAATTTAAAAATTTTTAATGCAGCTCAATATCCTGCTTAATAAAGTATAGTAAATATAGAGCAGGAGTTTAATCTTCATAGGGCAGTGGTCTCATCTTCTAAGACCCCTGTCCAGTAGCAGAGCAAGACAGAGCAAAGTAAAGCTACCTACTGTGGACACAGCAGAGGCAGGACCCTGGAACTATCTGGGAGCATGTGAGGAAAAGGCTCTGATCAGCCCATCAGCTACAGGATACACCTTGACATTGACATCGAGGATTAAAGGTCTCGAGTTATGGAAGGAGGTCGGGGTCAAGTTAAATAGAAAACAGACGTCATTCACTTTGGCATCTGTAGCTTAAGAGCTGGGCTATACCTCTTGAATTGAAGTAGAGGATTGGTGGAAATCTCCATTATCCCCTTCTATGATCAAACAATCCCAAATGATAGTAAGACCATTTTATAATGAATTCCTTCCACCATCAAGGACACAGTGCCAGATTATCTTCTTGTTTTGTTGTTGTTGTTGTTGTTGTTAGACCCTTATTATGTGCTGACCAAAAGTCCAGCACTGGGCTAGGCATTGAGAATACCAAAATAACTGAGAAGAGGTCCTGCTTTCAAGAAGTTCGCACTGATAGAAAGGAGAAATAGAGAGTTCCCGTCGTGACGCAGTGGTTAACAAATCTGACTAGGAACCATGAGGTTGCGAGTTCGATCCCTGACCTTGCTCAGTGGGTTAAGGATCTGGAGTTGCCGTGAGCTGTGGTGTAGGTTGCAAACATGGCTTGGATCTGATGTTGCTGTGGCTGTAGCGTAGGCTGGCAGCTGCGGCTCCGATTAGACCCCTAGCCTGGGAACCTCCATATGCCACAGGATCAGCCCTAGAAATAGCAAAAAGACAAAAAAAAAAAAAGGAGAAATAGGAAACAATTGCAAGATATGACAGGTAATATGAGAAAGGTTTGTAAAAGGAGAAAATACTCCTGCCTGTGAATAGTGAAGTCATGAGGAAGAGACACTTAAGCTAGATCTTGCTAGATGTTTTAAAACCAAATGTCTGGTTTTCTTCCGTCAAGAATGTAAACGATTAATTAGAGAAAATTTGGAAAATGGAATTGAATGTTCAAGGATGAGATTATCAGGTAAAAGTCTAACTTTTTAGAGAAATCAAATTCATTCTTTTCTTTATTATTCAGCGAGTATTTGTCCCCTCAGCCCCATGTTAGATTCCAGGAATGCAACAAAAAGTTCTTGCCAAAAGGAGCTTCCAAGCTGGTGGGATGACAAAGTGATCAAAGACAACTGTCACACAGTGTAGAAGCGGAGAGCAAGCAAGAGAGGCTCTTGGAAGCACTTGGTCGGCTCTAATCTGAATAGACTAAAGATGCTGAGACATTTACAAGCCAGGGTTATATTAAGCACTGCTGATTTTATCAATTATTATATTTGATAACATTTCAAAATGTGAAGGAGTGAAATAGAAGAGTATGAGAAATCCCTATGAAGGTGCCTTACTCTGCCATTTCAACCCAAATGGAGACACATCTCCGGGAGTCACTCAAGAGTTTGCGCTTTTCAAATTCCCCTCCCTCCCTGTTGACAAACCGCGTCTTCTAAGGATTACTCTGGCAAGATTTAGGTGGGAAAAAGAACGAGAGTCCAGCTAGACAACAGCAAGCGTTGGAAGGCACTTTCTTCCCTGACTCTTGACCTTCTAAGAGTCTAGTTCGATGGTAGCTCCGTGCGTAAATGGAGACTAAACACCCACAAAATGGGCAAACAAAACAGCAGAAAAACTCACATTGGGTGACCGTGGGGAAGGGAGCATTGGAAGGTCTCCATACACCTCAGACTTTATTTACTGTAACCCTCATGACAACTCTATCCGTCCAAGCGATCCAAAAGGTTCTTGGAAGAGAGGATACTCCCTCGAGGCCACTAGGCAGAGCGCGCACAGCCAAAGCCCTGCCCCGGGGGCGCCACCGCGAACGCCGGAGCGCCCCGGGCCTCTGAGAGTTCCGGTCCAACGCCTGGAAGGTGCGGTTGGCGCCTCCCTGTCTCCTCCTCGTTTCTCCAATTGTCTCGCAGGGCGCCGAGCAGAGGGGCTCCGTCCGTCTTAGTCCGACGGCGTGAAAGGAGGTCCCTGCGCGAACTGGGCCCTGCCGCGGCCCTGGCCGTCCGCCTGCATCCTCCAGAGTGCAAACGCTCTGGGCAGAAGCAGGTGGCTTTCCTACCTCGCCACGTCCGTCCTGCTCCTCGAGGCCCCTTCTGCGCCTCCAGCCCGCGTCCCTACTGCGGTCCCGGGTCCGGCTCCGCCCCACCGCCCACGCAGGCCCGCCCACCTCCCGCGGCCGGAAGCCGCGACGCCTCGCGCTGCAAATGCCTGCGCGTCCGCGCAACCGTGAGCGGTTGGTGGGGCCGCGGGCTTTTACCTGTCGGCGCGAGTCCGTGAGGTCCGGCGGCGGCGGCGGAGTGGCGAAGGGGACGCCTGGCCGAGGGTCCTTTCAGCCCGTCTGTCCTGAGAGCCCGCGTCTGCTGGGCTCTCCTTCCAACAGCGCGGGGGCTTCGAGGACCAGGTGCCGCCGTGGAGATGTGCTCGACGCCCGGACTGCCGACGCCAGGGACCTCGCTTGTGCTGCGAGTGTCCTACGTGGACGTGCAGCCCGAGGTGATCCCGGTGCAGCTCTGGGGTCTGGTGGGCGAGCGGCGGGACGAGTACGTCCAGCTGAGCCGGGAGATCCAGGAAGCGGCGGCGACTGCGCGCGGCCCCTGGGCGCTGGGCGGTGCCTCGGCTTCGCCGGGTGAGCTGTGCCTAGTGCAGGTGGGGCTGCTGTGGCACCGCGGCCGCGTGGTCAGCCGGCAAGCGCAGGAGAGCCGCGTCTTCCTGCTGGACGAGGGCCGCACCATTACCGCCGGCGTGAGCTCTCTGGCGCCCGGACGCAGCGAGTTCTTCCACCTGCCTTCGGAGGTACTGGGCTGCGTGCTGGCGGGCCTGGTACCAGCGGGCGGCGGCGGCGCGGGCGGGGGTGAGCCCCAGCACTGGCCGGCCAGCGCCGTGGACTTCCTTAGCAGCCTGCAGGGCAAGGAGGTGCAAGGGCGGGTCCTGGACGTGCTGCTGCTCCACCGCCTGGTCCTCCTGGAGGTGCCCGGGCTGTACCAGGAGATGCAGGAGCTCGGCCTGGCCCGGTTGATGCCCGACAGCCTCTTCCGTTCGCTGCTCAAGCGCTACCTCACGGCTACCGTTGCTGCCCTGGGTCCCGGGGTCCAGGTCGTCCCGCGGCTCCCACCCAAGCACGAGCATCCTGCCCTGGATTACTTCTACCCGCAGCTGCAGCTGGGCGTGACAGAGCCCGTGGTGGTCACGCAGGTGTGCCATCCCCACCGCATCCACTGCCAGCTCCGCAGCCTCTCTCAGGAGATCCACCGCCTCTCCGAGAGCATGGCCCAGATATACCGGGGTTCCGTGGGGACAGGGGATGAGAACTCTACCAGTGCCACCTGGGAGGAGAGGGAAGAAAGCCCAGACAAGCCGGGCTCTCCGTGCGCCTCCTGCGGCTTGGACGGACATTGGTACAGGGCGCTCTTGCTTGAGATGTTCCGGCCCCAGCGCTGTGCGCAGGTGCTCCATGTAGACTACGGAAGGAAGGAGTTAGTGAGCTGCAGTAGCCTTCGCTACCTGCTGCCCGAATATTTTCGAATGCCCGTGGTGACCTACCCTTGTGCTCTGTATGGGCTCTGGGACGGTGGGAGGGGCTGGTCTCGGTCACAGGTCGGTGACCTGAAGGCTCTGATCCTGGGCCAGGCAGTGAACGCAAAGATTGAATTTTACTGTTCCTTCGAACATGTGTATTACGTTACCCTGTATGGAGAAGATGGGATTAATCTCAACTGTGTGTTTGGACTACAGTCCTGTTGCTTGGCCGACCGGTTCCTTCAGAGCCAGGGAACAGAGGAGGAAGAGGAGGAGGAAGAACCAGAAACAGAAACAGCTCTTCAGTCTCACTCTCCTGCGGAAGAAGTGGATGAAGAGATCACCCTCCTGGCGTTAAGATCCATCAAGTTAAAGATGAACACCTTCTATGACGCCCAGGTGGAGTTTGTTAAAAATCCCTCTGAGTTTTGGATTAGGTTGCGGAAACACAAGGGCACCTTCAATAAACTGATGAGAAGAATGTGCAACTTCTATGCCTCTGCTAGTAAGCTGGATGGTGTTGTTTTGAAACCCGAAGCCAATGACCTTTGCTGTGTCAAATGGAAAGAAAATGGCTATTTTCGGGCTATGGTCACCAGATTAGATGACAAGAGTGTGGATGTTTTCTTGGTTGACCGGGGCAATTCAGAAACCGTGGACTGGTGTGACGTGAGGATGTTGCTTCCTCAGTTCAGACAGCTGCCGATATTGGCTCTGCCATGTACCCTGGCTGATATCTGGCCTTTGGGGAAAAATTGGAGCCAGGAGGCAATTTCCTTTTTTAAAAAGACCGTGCTGCACAAAGAATTAGTCATCCATGTCCTTGATAAGCAGGAGAGTCAGTATGTGATCGAGATTCTTGATGAATCTAGAACAGGGGAAGAGAACATTAGTAAGGTCATTGCTCAAGCTGGATTTGCCAAGTATCAGGAGTTTGAAACAAAGGAAAATATTCCTGTAAGTGCCCACTCTCTGAGGCATGTTTCAAATCATTTTACTGCAGAGAATAACAAAATATCTCCTGTCACAAAGGAGCGAGAACAAAAAGCCAAGAGAGGTGAAAAAACTACAGCTGTTGCAGAAGCTTTGACTGATGCAACAGTTGTTACCAACATTTCACCTGGGCTAGTTGTACAGGAAAAAGAGAAAATAGTATCTGTTTATTCTCCTCTTATACTGAATTTCTTGGAAATGAAGCCAGGCTCTTCTGGTAAAGGAGAGCTGGAAGTCGGAAGTACAGTAGAAGTCCAAGTGTCTTATGTTGAAAATCCTGGCTATTTCTGGTGCCAGCTGACCAGGAACATACAAGGATTTAAAACGCTAATGTGTAGCATTCAGGACTATTGCCAGAATATAGCTTCTCCCTACCAGGCAACCACCCCTGCTTGTTTGGCAAAACGAACAGCGAATGGAAAATGGTCCAGAGCTCTGATTAGTGGGGCACAACCTTCAGAGCATGTTGAAGTCATATTTGTTGATTACGGAGACAAAGATATGGTACCTCTGAAGAATCTTTATTCAATTAGTGAAGAGTTTCTCAAGGTTAAGGCTCAGGCTTTTAGGTGCAGCCTTTATAATTTAATTCAACCAACAGGTCAGAATCCTTTTGTTTGGGATGAAAAGGCAATCCAAGCTTTTAGTGACTTTGTGGATCACGCGTGGGAAGACAGTCTAGAATTAAAATGCACGATATTTGCTTTGGCTTCAATACGTGATGAAGAGCCATTTACTATCGTGGATTTGCTGACACCTTTCCAGAGTGCATGCCATTTTTTGGTAGAAAAGAGACTGGCGAGACCGGTAAAACTTCAGCAGCCTCTGGAGTCCTCTGTTCGGCTCCATTCTTACTACTATTCTACACATAATATGAAAATCGGAAGTGAAGAATCAGTGTATATAACACATGTCAATGACCCTTGGACATTTTATTGCCAGCTTGGAAGAAATGCACATATTTTAGAACAGTTGTCATGTCACATTATGCAATTAAGTAACGCTTTGCTGAATTTTAAAACACCTTCCTTGGTCCCGGGACCCTTGTGCCTCGCCAAGTATACTGATGGAAGCTGGTATAGGGGCATCATCATAGACAGAGAACCTAACAAAGTCTTCTTTGTTGATTTTGGG
This sequence comes from Phacochoerus africanus, assembly GCF_016906955.1. Taxonomy (NCBI): domain Eukaryota; kingdom Metazoa; phylum Chordata; class Mammalia; order Artiodactyla; family Suidae; genus Phacochoerus; species Phacochoerus africanus. The sequence continues at coordinate 42,661,461 of NC_062552.1, forward strand.
AACATTTATGTGGTACCAAGTGATGACCTGCTTCCAATACCCAGTGATGCATATGACGTCTGTCTTTTGCCCATGCAAGCTGTTAAATGTTCGTTATCAGATATCCCGGATCATATACCAGAAGAAGTTACAACGTGGTTTCAGGAGACTGTTTTAGATAAGTCGTTGAAGGCGTTGGTCGTAGCAAAAGATCCAGATGGAAGACTGGTGATAGAACTCTATGATGACAGTCTTCAAATCAATGCTAATATTAATGAGAAGTTAGGGCTCCTTGGTTACAAACGTGGGACAAGAAAAACAAGTGAAGCACTCCTCTCTCCAGTGGAAGCTCTTGAAATGAAAAAGGATGATATGAAGCTGTCAGCCACAGAGTACTTAAGTAAATCCGTAGTGATCAAATCAGCTAGTATGGCGATCTTAGGAGAATCATACAAACCTAAGATGAGCTCGGCACCTAAGGAACTCAAACTTGGGCGCAATTCAATGAAGACAAACTTAGTCACTCAATATCAGGACTCTTTGGGGACTCAAGATAACCTAGTGCCCCCAGCACCAATAGAAAAGAAAGAAGAAAGTTTGGCTGAGCCACCTTTGAAAGCCACAAAACCAGAAGCCACTCTTTTAGAGAGAAAAATAGGAGATTCTGGTAACAAAGATTTGCCTCTCAAATTTTCTGAGTTCCCTCAGAAGACTATAGTGCCTGGCTTTAAAACCACAGTATATGTTTCTCATATAAATGACCTTTCAGATTTTTATGTTCAACTAACAGGAGATGAGGCTGAAATTAATCGTCTTTCAGAGAGGTTAAACGATGTGAGAACAAGGCCTGAATATTACTCAGGTCCACCTTTGCAAAGAGGAGATACAATATGTGCCATTTTCCCAGAAGACAATTTATGGTATCGTGCTGTGGTCAAGGAACGACAGCCCAATGACCTTCTCTCTGTACAGTTTATAGATTATGGCAATGTTTCTGTGGTTTGCACCAACCAGATAGGTAAACTTGACCTTGTCCATGCACTATTACCAAGATTGTGTATTCACTGTTCCTTAAAGGGACCCTGGGTTCCTGACATTTTAAACCATAAGGAAATGATGCATTACTTTTCCCTAAGGACCAGCGAGGCTCAAATTAGATGTGAATTTGTTCAGTTTCAAGACAAATGGGAAGTTATTCTCGCTGATGACCATGGCATCATAGCAGAAGATATGATTAGCAGATACGAATTCAGAGAAAAATCTCAAATAGGACTTTCTACCCAAATAATTAAAGGGGCCTGTTCAAAGTCGGTCCCCAAAACAGACATAGACACTTCTGTGTTCCTTAACTGGTATAATCCAAATATGAAGATGGTAAGAGCTTATGCCATGGTGATCGATGGACCTGAATACTTTTGGTGTCAATTTGCAGACACTGAGAAACTTCAGTATTTAGAGGTGGAGGTACAAACTGCTGGAGAACGGGTGACCGACCGGAGAAGCTGCATCTTGTGTCCTCAGATTGGAGACCCTTGCATAGTGAGATACAGAGAAGATGGGCATTACTATAGGGCACTGGTCACCAGTATTTGTGAAGATGACCTTGTGTCTGTCAGGCTTGTGGACTTTGGGAACGTTGAAGATTGTGTGCACCCCAGAGCCCTCTGGAGCATTCCTTCTGAACTGTTGTCGGTTCCCATGCAAGCCTTTCCATGTTGCCTCGCAGGATTTAATATTTCAGAAGGCACATGCCCTCAAGAGGGAAATGACTACTTTTATGAAATCGTAACAGAAGATGTGTTGGAGATAACAATAGTAGACATCAAAAGGGATGTTGGTGATATCCCTTTGGCCATCGTTGACTTGAAAAGCAAAGGCGAAAGTATTCGTGAGAAAATGAAGAAATACTCCAAGATTGCTACGAGTAACAGTGAGCTGCCTGCTGAAAAGAATGGCCCTGAGATAAAGGAAGCTCTCGGGTCCTCTAGTCCCGATGTTGGAATGAAGAAACCAAGTAGTAAAGCGGGACGAGAGAAAACACTCTATGTCGAATCACAGACAGATGCGCTCTCTGAAAGAATTGAAAAGGACTTCAACATCGTTGAAACCAAACTAGGTAAATTCTGTGACCCTGGACTTGATAACATTTTTGAAAGCCCAGGCAAAGACAAAATTGCTACTGAGATGTTGGAAGCTAGGGTCGAGTGCCCTCTGGTTGACAAAGCCAAGTTTGATGATAAATACCTCATTACAGGGTTTAACACGTTATTACCCTATTCCAGCAAGACAAAGGAGATCCTAGAACTGAATTCCCTTGAGGAGCCACTTTCTCCTGACGATGAATCCAAAGAATTCCTGGAGGTAGAATCCAGTGTGTTACAGGATTCTCTAGTGAGGGATGAGGAGAAAGAAGGGCTGGGCTTGGTGCCCCCGATGGGGCCTCTTCCCCAAGGCTCTGACTTCGGGGCCACCCTGCCCCCATTTCCCATGCAGCTTCCCCTCAACTCTGAAGCTGAGAAGCAGCTGGAACTAGAAGTACCCACAGCCCAGCTGTGTCTAGAGGACAAAATAAACCCTTTGTCTCTAAGAGTTAGCCGGAAAGCCGAAGAATCCCCGTGTGCCAAGGACACAGGAAGGTCAAGTTGTGTGGACTGTTTTGATGAGGAGCCTAGGTTACCATTGCACCGGCATGGAAAGAGTTGTCATCCCAAGATGCAGATTGCAGTGAACGTCTACAAAGAAGAATTTGCAGAATATAAAAACAGAGATGCCATGTTATCCTTGAACTCTCTGTTTTCAGAAGAAGACTCCAGAGATGGAAGGAAACATAATAACACTTTCTCAGATCATGTCCCAGGTAGGTGCATGTCTTTTTCACTCACTTTCTTTTTTTTTTTTCTAACTTAGAAGTATTTATTTGCTTTAAAGAAAAGAGAACAATTCTTATATAAATTTTTTTTTGTCTTTTTGGGGCCACACCCTTGCTATATGGAGGTTCCCAGGCTAGGGGTCGAATCACCACAGCCACAGCAACACAGGATCCGAGCTGTGTCTGCAATCTACATCACAGCTCACGGCAACACCAGATCCTTAACCCACCAAGCAAGGCCAGGGATAGAACCTGCATCTTCATGGATGCCAGCCAGATTCATTTCTGCTGAGCCACAAGGGGAGCTCCTCTTATTTGAATTTTTGAAAAATTAATTTTTGGGGGGGGGAGATTAAAACCTGAAAGATCCAACTTGGATTTTATGAAGGGTATTGCAAACATGAGGAAATCAAGTTGTGAAATCAATGTAAAATAATATTTTATATGCTGGGTGAAATACTGAATTATTAATTTTTTAAAAAATAGAGTGCTGAAAATTTGTGTACCCTCCCAAAGTAATCACATTTAAAATGTAAACAAGTCATCGCTAAAATCAAGAAATTACGGAGTTCTTTTGTGAAACAGAGGGTTAAGGATCCAGTGTTGTCACTGAGCAGCTTGGGTCACTGCTGTGGCACAGGTTCAGTCCCTGGCCTGGGAACTTCCACATGCCGTGGGTGCAGCCAAAAAAAAAAAAAAAAAAATCAAGAGCTTATGTTTTTTGGTAAGTTTTTGGTTTTTAATAAAAAATTTGCCAAGCGGTAATGTAGGCATGAATGTAGGAATCCTTTTAACAGAATTTTAAATGTAACTGTTTTGTTTCATGTATATACCTTGACAGTCATTTATAAACTGATTAAAAAAAAAAAACACAGGGAGTCTATATTAACCAAAAAAAGGCAACAGCCTTGAGTAAATATTAGAGAACATTTATTGTCATCAACTTTTTCATAAATTATTGTTGCTGCTATTTTCTTGGCCACTTAATAAGATTTAAAAGCTACACAAAATGGCTAACTTATCAGGGGTTTTTAAATAATCAATGATAGATTTTTTTAAATGTCCGTTTTTATATTATTAACTTTGAGCCATTGTGCAAAATAGACCAAGGAGAATGAAAATCTTCATAATCCCACCACCAAGAAATGACCCCTGTGAATGCTCTGATGTACTTAGTCCCTTCCTGCTGTCTCTTAGCCTCTCTGTGTTCATCTGCTTACACATAGTTTTGTTTTGTTTTGTTTTGCTTTTCAGGGCCACTCCTGCGGCATATGGAGATTCCCTGGCTAGGGGTCAAATCGGAGCTACAACTGCCAGCCACAGTCACGCAGGATCCAAGCTGCATCTGCAACCTACACCACAAGCTCATGACAACGCTGGATCCTTAACCCACTGAGCAAGGCCGGGGATCAAACCTGTAACCTCATGGCCACTAGTTGGATTCGCTTCCGCTGCACCACAATGGGAACGCCTACATATAGTTTTAAAAACTAAATAGAGATTATACTCCATACAGTATTGAATCCTGCATTTTAATCCCTTGAAATCTCCTTTCAAAATATTTTAGTTTCCTACTCTGCCATCCTGTGGATCTGTGGTAGTGTACTTAAATACCACTCTAGATTTTTAAGGTGGTATTTATCACATTTTAATAATAATAAATGACAGTTTGGGGATAAAAATGTCTGCTCACCTGTCCCATGCTGCTTTGCTGTGGAAATGGCAGTGGTGACCATGGACCATATTACATGCGGCATTAACGGCCAGCTTTAATCTTCAGGGTTAGAAATCAGATTCAGGAGTTCCCATTGTGGCTCAGCAGTTAATGAACCTGACTCGTATCCATGAGGACACGGGTTCAATCCCTGGCCTCGATCAGTGGGTTAAGGATCCAGCATTGCTGTGAGCTGTGGTGTAGGCCAGCAGCTACAGCTCTGGTTCAACCCCTAGCCTGGGAACCTCCATATGCTAAGGGTGCAGCCCTAAAAAGACAAAAAAGAAAGAAAGAAATCAGATTCATATCTTTAAACAACATCCCATCATGCTCCTGTTTTTTTTTGAGGAGCTCAGTAAGGAATTAGACGGGGAGGAGGCACTGGAAGAATTTTTAAGTCAAATCAAGGGAGGGACACAGACTTAGAACATGTTGCGTCGTACATGATGCTGATGAAAAAGGAATAGGAAAAGCAGATTAGGAGAATGTTTTGCTTGTGTATCTAACATTAGGGACGTGAGAGCAATGCCTCAGTGCTCTCACTCTGTTCAATTTGGCAGCTCAACCAGAGACTACCTACACTCTGAAAGGATTTACTGTCGGATCCAAGTGTGTGGTGTGGTCAAGTCTAAGAAACACGTGGTCTAAATGTGAAATTTTGGAAGTAGCGGAAGAAGGCACAAGGGTATGTAAAAGTGAAGTACTTTGTCTCAAAATGTACTTGCAGATGGTTATGGAAGTTTTATCACACTTGATCAGACAGATTATTTACCTGTTCATTCCCCTCTGCTAACCTGAGGCAGTGTGAAAATCGTGGAAACAGTTCAAATGTAAGCATTCAAGGCTCTTTCATCTCTCTGACCCTTGAAATCCTACCAGTCACCAAGTCCTGCTCTTCCCACTTATCTCTTGGTTAAAACTTTTTATTTCTAAAGCCACTGCCTTGGTTAAATTCTGCATTTCACGACTAGATTCCTCTAATAACCTTCTGTTGGTTTACCTCTAATCTTCCTCTGGTTGAATCTCCACGCAGCCAGTGTGAAGTGTGTCAAAGGCAAATCTGCCTACATCATTGCCTTTGGTAATTTTTTTAAATTTTTTTGGTCTTTTTGTATTTTCTTGGGCCGCACCCAAGGCACATGGAAGTTCCCAGGCTAGGGGGTCTAATCAGAGCTGTAGCCACCAGCCTACACCACAGTCACAGCCACACCAGATCCAAGCTGTGTCTTCGACCTACACCACAGTTCATGGCAACACCGGATCCTTAACCCACTGAGTGAGGCCAGGGATCGGACTCGCATCCTCATGGTTCTTAGTCGCATTCGTTAACCACTGAGCTACGATGGGAATGCCCATCATTGCCTTTTGTAAAACTTATTGGAAACCTCCAGTAAACTGTTTTTCTTGGGGTCTGAAAACCCCCCTGTATCAGGATCACCTGACACATTTCTTAAAAGCTGGCTGATTGAGAATTTCTGGGAAGAGGAATAGGAATGTGCATACTTATACTGTGAAAATTTGAGAACCACTGGTCTAGAAGAGAAAAGTCATTCACATGCCATAGGAGGTTCTCTGGGGTTGAGCATCCGTCCATAGAAATAAGGCAGTCTCTCTCCTTTGGGTTTGTGTCTTATATTAGATGGACACGGTATTGCTTGATTTCTCTTACATGTTCTATGGTGTTTGGCTTCTTTGATGTACTTAATAATTCAATTCTATTTGCCTGTATTGTGTTCCCTTCCCAAACTGGTTAATTTCCATTTATCTTTAAAAGATTAGCCATTGCCTCTTTCAGGAAGCATTCACTAGCATTCTTTTCTTTTCTTTTTTCTTTTGTCTTTTTGTCTTTTTAGGGCTGCACCTGTGTCATGTGGAGGTTCCCAGGCTAGGGGTCTAATTGAAGTTCAGCCTCTGGCCTATGCCACAGCCACAGCAATGCTGGATCCTTAACCCACTGAGCGAGGCCAGGGATTGAACCCGCAAACTCATGGATCCTAGTCGGATTTGTTTTTGCTGCACCACGACGAGAACTCCAGCATTATTTTCTAAATGTCTCTGTCTCTTCACCCCTCCTCCCCCCAAAAGCTTTATACCTGTTTTGTATTTTTATGCCTCCTGTTGTAGGAGGAGTGTGTACTTCCTACACTGTGTCTATTTATTTGTTTGTTTGCTTTGTAGGGCTGCACTTGAGGCATACGCAAGTTCCCAGGCTAGGGGTCGAATCAGAGCTACAGCTGCCACCCTATGCCACAGGCACAGTAACACAGGATCCGAGCCTCGTCTTCGACCTACACCACAGCTTGTGGCAACACCAGATTCTTAACTCGCTTGAGCAAGGCTGAGGATTGAACCTGCATCCTCATGGATACTAGTCGGGTTCATTTCCACTGTACCACAACGGGAACACTCCCTATACTGCATTTAATTATCTGCTTAGTGGTCTGTTTCTCCACCAAATCTTGAACTTCTCAAGATAGAGATTTTATCAAAGATTGTAGCTTTGATCTCTAGGCATAGATACTCAGCATACCTTCTCATTCTTTGAGCTGAAGTACCATTGAGTTGAAATGTAATATATTGACATTTAATACAATCATTTCATTGCCTTTTAAAGTAGTTCATTTTTAAAGAGATTGCTGTGGTATCTAAAACAGCTTTTTGAATGACCAGTTCTGTTAAATGTTTGTCTCTCGCAGGTTTTGAACCTTTCAAATGGTTTGGAGGAGGTGGTGAGCCCTGAGAATGTCTGGAACGGCATACCCAAATTGGATAAGAGTCCATCTAAGGTAGAGGTTTATGTAGATAGTTATTAACGAGAGTGTGCTCCTTCATTTTGAAAGGTGATTTGAGCTATTTCCAAAGCCCTTCTCTTCAGGGATAATGGAGGGAAAAATACTAATATTGTAACAATAACAGTGGAAAAGAATGTGGACACAGTCAGTATTTCTGGGTTGTAGGCCCAGTATCTCTTGGGGGCAAACTACTTATTAATGTTTTACTCCTTGATTTTCATTTGGAGATTAAAAAAAAGGAAAATTGTTTGGTGTCCATGACCTTTATAAAATACATTTGATGCAGAAAATATGGGAAAATGGCAAGACTATAAAAAAGACAAGTATCACAGTTCTCTTGGTAGCACAGTGTGTTAAGGATCGGACATTGTCACAGCTGTGACTTGGGTCATAGCTGTGGTGTGGGTTTGATCCCTGGCCCCAGAACTTTTGCATGCCATAGGCACAGCTAAAAAAATAAAATAAAGACAAACTAGCAATCACTTGTATGTAATACATCCATCCAAAGACATAGATTGATCAGTTTTTCTTTAATGTTTTTCTCTTTATATGGAATATAAATATATCACGTATATATTTTGAACATGGTTGGTTTCACTGCACATACGGTTTTATATTCTGTGTTCTTCACTTAAGAATATGTGATAAGCAATTTCCCATACTATTGTGATCTATCTAGACATAAGGGTTTGCCCTATTTGGATTTTGTTGAACTTCTTGCTCCAGCAGCTCTGTCTGATAGTTCCAGTATCTGGTCATGTCAGCGTTTGTATGTACTGACTCTCTTGAGAAATTATTGCTTTTCCCTGCTTTTGGTATGTTGAGTAATTTTGGATTCTATCCTGCATGTTTTGAATATCATGTTCTAAGACTTTAGATCCTCAGAAAATCTTCTGGAAAATATTAAAGTTTTTGTTTTAGCAGGTGATCCACCTGGTTAGGTTCATACCAGAAATTCTCTGTCTCCTCTGTGTTTGGTGGTTCTCATGTCAGTTTAGTCTTCAAAGCCTTTGCTATAATGTTTGGATCTGCCCAGGGCGTAAGCCACTGGGGAGTTACTCTGGAATTTGAGCAGACATTTATATAACTGCTCAGGGGTTAAAGATTTGGCTCTGCTTTTCTTGGTTCTATTCTGCATTTGCATAGTTCAGGATAACATTGGGTCTGTCATCGGTTCTTGTAAAGTATTAGGGGTTCAAATTTCCCAACTCCTTTCCTTTTTGAGATTTCCTCCATACGTTCTAGCTCCAAGGGTCCACTTTTCTCCACCCTCCCAGGGGCCCCTTTTCCTGGCCCTCTAGCCAGAAAGCATATTTCTTCCAAAGTTTTCCTCTTTGCTGTCATGCTGTTCTGTTTGGCTGAGCCTGCCTCTGGAGTGAAACAGAGAAAAGAGAGGGAAAAAAAAAAATTACCTATCCTGACTCTTCAGGTAACAAAAGGCTCTTTCCCCACATCCACTGGCCAGAGTTCTTCCTCAGATTTTTTGCTGCCCACACTGTGACTCTTTTCCGTAAGCAGTGACCGGGGCTGCGCTCGGGGCCAAAAGAAAGACAAAGAAAAGCAGTGAAGGGCTAGTCCACCCACTTCCCACCCTCTAGTATTCAGGGCCTCTTTCCCCAACCAACTGGCTGGAAGTAGAGGGTTTCACTCAGTGTTTTGCTGCCCACCCCAGCCAGGCAGCTCTGATTTGGCCCAACCTCAGGTGAAAACCAGAAGAAGAAGAAAAAAGAGAGAGAAAAGAATCTGTGAAACTCGCCCCTGTTATAAGTCATTTTCCAAGTTTTTACTTCATTCCTTCTATATTTCTGATCCTGTTTGCTTTTCAGAAGCTTCAGGGTGTTGCTTTTGGCATCCTTTCCAGAATTTTCAGTTGTAATTAGTGTAAGTCAGCCTACTCCATCTTGGCTGTAACCAGAAGCTGCATAATATTCCATGACATTGCCAGTCAGTAGTTTATTAAACCGTTTCTCATCATGTTGGACATTTAGGTCATTGAAATTTTTCACTATTAAAAAAGATCATTGACCATCTCTCTTACCTTCTTAGGTTAATTCCACTTTTGTTTACTTGTCAAAAATGAAAGCCTGCTTCAGGGTTTACTCAAACTTTCTTTTACATTCTGATCTCTTCCATCCATTAATTTTCAACAATCAACAGCCAGATACATAGTAATACATACAAATGGTGTGTACATACAGGATTCTATTTGGATAAACTACTCAATACCTGTCAATAGAAGAGAACCACTTAGGACAAAGTGAAGTGGACATAAAATAATAGAGACACAACTACCTCTGGCTTTAAGCCAATGAGACATATAGAAACTATTTATCAGTAAGTCTCTAAATTTTTTTATTTTGTCATTGATGGTATTTAAATAATCCTTGACCTAAGTTTAGAGAAACTCTTAGATATAGGTGTTTGTCTACATATGAGCTGGTGTTCTGTAGAAGGTAAATATGGTGAGTTATTACGTCATGTATGATTTTTGGTGGTGCATCAATCCCTGTGACCTGGGAGTCTTTTTTAGTTACATTAAAAATTTATTTTTTACATCTGAGCTCTTTTGTCTTAGCATAAGAATATGTCTCATGAATTTTTGTATTAAACACCATGCATACATGTGATGCTATTGGTCATTAAATATAGGGGAAGTATCCCTGTACGTTAAGTCTTTCATAAAGCATCCGCAGCTCACTGTGGGGAATGTCTTTGAATAGCAACCCTCGACAATGCATCAGACACCAGAGTTGCAGGCAGTTGGAAAAGCATTGCTAAGCACTGAAAAAGGATATTTTCCTCCCTGCATGGCTGCTCCAGTGGAGACGTTCTGAAGACATGGGTATTTGAAGAATAGAAAATACGCTTAGAATGTATAAGCAGTGAGGTCTTGCTGTATAGCATAAGGAACCATATCCAATCTCTTGGGATAGAACATGATGGAAGATAGTATGAGAAAAAGAATGAATGTATACATGTATGACTGGGTCACTGTGCTGTACAGCAGAAATTGCCACAGCACTGTCAATCAGCTATACTTTAGAAAAATGTTTAAATAAATGTTAAAAAAGAATACTTTAAAATCAAATTGGAATAGATGCAAACTATTGCTTTTGGAATGGATAAGCAATGGGATCCTGCTGTATAGCACTGGGCACTATATCTAGTCACTTATGATGGAGCATGGTGGAGGATAATGTGAGAAAAAAGAATATATATATGTATGTGTGACTGGATCACTTTGCTGTACAGTAGAAATTCGATAGAACCCTCTAAATCAGCTGTAATGGAAAAATGAAAAGCATTTTAAAATAAATAAAATCAAGTTGGCATACTCTAAATAGGATTACTTTTTGTCATTGACCATTTTTTCTGGTGTATCTATGGTCACCTTTCTGATTTTAATTATTTTGTACTTATAATAAAGAATCAGAAGTAATCCAAAGGTTTCTTTTGTTAGGCTGTCTTCCAAACAGTAGGACAAGATCTTTACTTCATGTCATCGGATGATACTGCGATGAAAGGTAATGTGTGTTTTTTTAAAACAAAATACTTTTACCACCCAGAATTGCCAAGTCTTAAAGATCCCATTACCCTGAATCCCTCAGACAAAAATGGTGTATCAGTTTCCTTGGATGTTGGTAGGAGGAAAAAAGACAAGTTAGCTTAAAATCGTGATAAATAACCAAGAAGAAGATTTCCTGAAATATCATAGGGAATTTATTGATTGAATCTTGAACGTGTATGATAAATTCATGTTTTAAGGAGTTTTTCTCAGTTTAGCTCATATGTTCAGTTGATCTTTGTGAAACAATATCTTGGGATTCCTTTTGGGATTTTTAATTTACGGGATAATTCAATGTGTTGCCATTCCTGGTTGTTTTATTGTATGAACTTCTTCCTAAGGAGCACACTGCTTCTTAGAACTGAGGCACACTGAGAATGAAATCCAGTCTTGGTGACTTTAGGATTATGTGAAAAATATACACTAATCAAAGAGAAGACAGAACTGGTTGGTGGTCATCCTAGCAAAATATAAAATATGCCAATTTTATTCTCTTTTAGAGAAACTTTATTCGATTTCCATGGGAAGACCACGTCCGTAGGGATGGTTGTTTCTCGCAATTAGAAGTCTCCCCATTTTTAGAGGACATTCCCTTTGTCATGGGAGCACCCCTGTAAATAATGTTCTGGTTTTCATGTTTCTTCCTCCACCTGAAGCTTTTCTCTTCTTGTTTCAGAAAAGGGGTCCGGAGGTGACAGAGATTTAACTTTGGATCCATAAATGTGGCCAGTCGGTCAGAAGCTGCTCTTAAACAACTGGCATCTCACCCACACCCACAGGATCTTTGAGAAAAGGGGGCGTGTTAGTCACAGGAAGTTGTCATTTTCAAAAAACGTGGATGCGCGTGGAAAACAAAACAGATCTCCGGCAGCCCATGCAGTGTATTTCTCGTGCCACCGCTGTGTATCCAGAGTTGGGATTTTTCCTCTCCCTTTAAATGTGTTACCTTTCCAATCCGTGGGGAGGATTTATTTTGCTAAACAATTTAGTTTTCTAAATAATTTGCTAACATTTCAAAGCATTAGTCACATTTCGAAAAATATATTTTGGTTTCTTCTGAATGTAGTGTTTAAAATAGAAAGTTATAGGTTGATGCCAAGTGTATTCTATGATGCCACCAGGGAGGATGGCTTTGTTAGCGATAACTCCTTCGAGGTTTTTGTTTTGTTTTCTGAAGCTTTGCCTTTCTGTCTAGTTTCGACTAATATTCTGTTTGGATTTACACTCATAGGACACAAGATTTGAATAAAATTTATCCTTAAAGGTGTCGTGGTCTCGTTTCATGAAAGTAAGGAAATAGGCTTCTGGAATGTTGGAGTGATGGAGAGAACCACAGTAATACAGCTGCAGGAAACATAGTAATATTAAATGTTAGTTTTTATGTGTTAGTCACCCAGTTGAAGCTTTAAGTGCATGTCCCCATTTAATCTTTGATTCTGAGGTGCGTGTTAATATTGATCCTACTTTACAGGTGAGAAAATTGGAGCCTTTTAGCAAAGATAAATAACTTGCCCCCCATCCAAGAGCTAGTCCATCTCAGAGGCTTGATCAAACCTAGAGCCATCCAACTTTAAAGCCTGTGCTTTCCAAAACACAGTTTTGTATAAGCAACAGCACCACGCAAAGTATAGACCCCAGCTTTAGAAAGCAGATCCTAGCTGTATGCTGCTTCCTGGATAGGTGATCTGGGTAGGTTACAACATCATTGAGCCTTGATCTTCCTCATCCGTAAAATGGGAATAATAAAAGCTTTCTTGCAGTCTACCTGCAGCGTATGGGAGTTCTCAGGCGAGGGGTCGAATCGGAGAAGCCACTGCCGACCTGTGCCATAGCCACTGCAACACCAGATCTGAACCACATCTGCAACCTAGGCCAGATCCTTAACCCACTGAGCGAGGCCAGGGATCGAACCTGCATCCTCACAGACAGTATGTCAGGTTCTTAACCCACTAGCCACAATGGGAACTCCACTTGCAGTATTTTTAAGATTAGAAAAGAATTTATGTAAAGTGCCCAAAAAGGAGTAAACGTTCAATAAAAATAAACATTTCCTTCTCTTCCCTGAAAGATACTCACTATGAACTATGGTAGGTTGTGTTTTTTTTTTAACTTTAACTCATTGGATATTTTTAGCAGTTATTCTTTCCTTTCAGCATCAGCTCGTGCCACCAATTAAGCATTTTAAAGAGGTGCTATTGAATGGGACTTCAGTACAGTTGGAATGGTTATCCATTTCTAAAATGAGTAAGGTTTGCTAAGGTTTGTTTTGTTTTTTGTTTTTATCTTCTTAGGCTCACACCTTGCCATGTGGAAGTTCCTAGGCTAGGGGTTGAATCAGAGCTGTAGCTGCCGGCCTACACCACAGCCACAGCAATGCAACATCTGAGCCTTCGTCTGCGACCTACACCACAGCTCACGGCGATGCTGGATCCTTAACCCACTAAGTGAGGCCAGAGATCAAACATGTATCCTCATGGATTCTAGTCAGGTTTATTACCACTGAGCCGCAACAGGAACTCTGGAAAGCCTTTAGTTTTTTGTTAAAAAGTTTAACTCTCTATTTAAAAATTTCTAATTTGAATATCATAGGAATCAAATGTCTCAAAATGAGTGATTTTGCACATGAAAGCATTGATAGGCCTGAGTGCCAAATCAGAAAACATCGTTAATTGGGCAAAAGGGATAAAGATAGAATGGTTATAGTTAACCAGGCTTGCTTACTAAGTACTGATTATTATTTGTTCACACAGGCGTTAATTACACTTAATTATGAAGAATTCATAAGACCATACTTAGACCAAAATATACTTATGACAAAAGTGTTATGCCCCTTGGAAAATAAAACACATTTCCCATGACTCCCAGATGGTGTTAAGTTCACAGAACTTTAAAAAAAAATTTTTAAGTTTTATTGTAGTTGATTTACAACGTTGTGATAATATCTAGCGCACAAATTTTTAAGCCAATTTTTTACTTCCATTTATTGTGCTCTTCCACTTCCATTATACACAAAATTGAAAACATTCATTAAATAAAATTAATGGAAACTGAAGCAGTCAAAATAATGTCTAAATGTTTCCTTTCTTATCCTCAGCAGCTTTTGGGTGAATAATTTAATGTGACAGCTAAAGTCATGGGCCTGTCTTATGCACTTTTTTTTTTTTTTTGGTCTTTTTGTCTTTCTAAGGCTGCATTCGCGGCCTATGGAGGTTTCTAGGCAAGGGGTCTAATCGGAGCTGTAGCCACTGGCCTACATCAGGGCCACAGCAACACAGGATCTGAGCTGTGTCTGAGACCTACACTACAGTTCATTACAATGCTGGATCCGAGGCCAGGGATTGAACCCTCATCCTGGTGCATGCCAGTCAGGTTTGTCAACCCCTCAACCATGACAGGCACTCCTTGTGCACCTTTCTTTAATAAATAGAGTGCATCAAAAATAAACCATGACAGAGTTCTCATTGTGGCTTAGCGAGTTAAGAACCCGACTTAGTGTCCGTGGGGATACGGGTTTGATCCCTGGCCTCAGTAGGTTAAGGATCCAGCTTTGCCACAAGCTTTGGTATAGGTCACAGATGTGGCTTCAGTCTGGTGTGGCTGTGGCTCCGGCTGTGGCCTTGGCCAGCAGCTGTAGCTCTGATTAGACCCCTAGCCCAGGAACTTAACATATGCTGCAGGTGCAGCCATAAAAAGAAAAAAAAAAGATAAGCCATTAAGGTAAATGCAAATGACCAACTTGCCTTTTTTTTTTTTTTTTTGCCTTTTCTAGGGCTGATCCTGTGGCATAAGGAAGTTCCCAGGCTAGGGGTCGAATCAGAGATGTAGCATCCAGCCTACACCAGGATCCGAGCCACGTCTGCAACCTACACCACAGCTCATGGCAACGCCAGATCCTTAACCCACTGAGTGAGGCCAGGGATCAAACCCGCAACCTCATGGTTCCTAGTCGGAGTTGTTAACCACTGCGCCACAATGGGAACTCTCCAACTTGCTTTAATCCAACTTGCTTTAATCTGCTGCCTTTGCCTTGTCACCAATATTCTCACTCCCCATTTATTCATCATACTGAAACTGTGCGGTAGCATTAATCCCACAGTAAAGTAATGCCTTTATTTTCCTCTTCATCTGATTTTTCTGGCCATGATAAAGGTCAAAGGGAATTGCTGCTAAATCCTATCTAGAAGATCATGGTACTAAACCCATCTACTTCTTGTAATAGTAAAAGGAGATAAGAAAATCTGTTTTTAATTCTATTTTTCGGGAGTCATTGTTAACATTTTCAGTGGCATTGTGCCTGTATTTTAATATACCGGTCCATCAAAGTCAGGTAAAATCAGTTGATTTTGACACTGGAAAAAGAGGATCATTTTAGTAAAATTAAAATTAAATTGAAATCAGGGCTGGTATAAATTTTATATGTAGCAGTCTTTACATTTAAAGGAAAAAATTGTAATCCAAGCTTCAATCACTACTGTGGCACAGCCTACATTTTAAAATATGAGTTATTTGAGACAATGCATTAAAATCACACACACACTTTTAGACAGTTTTTCAACAAGATTTTTAAAAAGCTCTTTTAATCTAAATTCTGTTTCTCTCTTCATGTAGAGTTCTGCAGGGTGGCATGGTGGTCGGTGGTGTTAATGTTGGTCCCTGGAATAAGATTGTCATCTTTCCCTTCGATTAAAGCATCCCATTGATCGAAATCTTTCTGAAGTCCTGTAACATAGAAAGGTCAATAAACACGGGAAGCTTTCAAGAGCAGTAAACAGTTCATGGCCGCTAGGTGGCAGCCTAGCCTCACAAACTGCCTGGACTGCATCACGCTTAAGGAGGCAAGGTGCTCCGAGCTGCCACATGGTGGCTACGTTTGGATGAGATAGGGTCTGGATGAGATAGGGTCTGGATGAGATAGGATCGAAGCCCCCTTGGGTCCGAATCCCCAACATGGACGGCCCCCCCAGGCGTCACAGAAAGACTTAACAGGTCGTTAAGTCTTGCTGCCTGATACATAGTATGCAAGTCTGCAAGATTAAATTTCTCAAGTGTTGGTTTTCAAACTGACTGCTGTGTTCCATTGTAAACCAACTGGGAACAGTTAACTGCTAGTTCTTGTGGCACAGTGGGTTAAAAATCTGACTGCAGCAGCGTGGGTCACTGCAGAGCCTCGGGTTTGATCCCTGGCCCAGCACCGTGGGTTAAAGGATCCAGCATTGCCACAGCAGTGGTGTAGATCATAGCTGCTAGTTTGGATTCTGTCCCTGGCCTGGGAACTTCCAGATGCCTCGGGTGCAGCCATTAAAAAAAAAAAAAAAGTTTAAAAACAAATGTATATACATATATGACTGAGTCACTATACTGTACAGCAGAAATTAGCACAACATGGCAAATCAACTATACTTTAATAAAAATTAAATTTTAAAAATATGAAAAAATAAAATGGGATGATTGCTCCATTAAGACAGTTTTGTCCTGAGGCTCATCTGGTTTATGTCAGGAAAGATCAGTTTCAGTTTCTATGAGCAGATGAATGGATGAAGATGTGATACATATGTACAATGGAATATTACTCAGCCATGAAAAGAATGAAATAATGCCATCTGCAGCAATGTAGACAGATCTGGAGATCATCATAACGAGTGAAGTTAAGTCAGACCAAGATGAATACATGAGTCACTTATATGTGGAATCTACAAAAATGAGGCAAATGAACTTATCTACAAAACAGAAATAGACTCACAGACATAGAAAACAATTTAGTTACCAAAGGTGGGATAACAAAAGGGTAAATTAGGAATTTGGGATTAACAGATACACACTACGGTATATAAAATAGATAAACAATAAGGACCTACTATATTCAATATCTTGTAATAACCTATAATGGAAAAGAATCTGAAAAAGAATATTCATATATACACAGACATATATATATATAACTGAATCACTTTGCTATACACCTGAAACTAACACAACATTGTAAATCAACGATAGTTCAATTAAGAGCTGTTTCTTTTGGAAAAAAAAAAAAGATCAGTTTCTTACCTAAATACTTTTGTAAGAATGCTAAGGAAGCTCTGTTGCTAAGGCCAAGGGCTACATTTGAATCTATTTCTCCTTTCAGTGTGAATAGGCAGCCCATTATTTTGCCGGTTGCAAAAGTGAAGTCAACAAAATTCTGATGAACTGAACCCCTGAAAGAGAAAGGAGACGTTTGCCCATCACTTTGTTGGACAAAATGATTTTCGTAGTTAAGGTGCAAGAAAGATACTGGCCTGGTTGGCCTGTTGACTAAGGAAACAAAATTTATCAATTTGATTTCCTTTGATGTACTGGAGGGTCGCAGACTGTTTATTTATGAGTTCTAGGGTATACATTCCTCTTCCCCTCTAGATAAATCATTCAACGATTCCGGTCTTGTTTGGCATCTTAGTTTTATTTTTTTTTAATTTTTAATTTTTTTTTTTTTGCCTTTTCTTGAGCCTCTTCCGCGGCATATGGAGGTTCCCAGGCTAGGGGTCTAATCGGAGCTGTAGCCACCAGCCTTCACCAGAGCCACAGCCATGCGGGATCCGAGCTGTGTCTGTGACCTACACCACAGCTCATGGCAATGCCGGATCCCTAACCCACTGAGCGAGGCCAGGGATTGAACTCTGAACCTCTTGGACACTAGTCAGGTTTGTTAACTGCTGAGCCACGATGGCTCATTTTCAGCTGCCCCTGGGACATCTAACACTTGATTTTCTTGCATCTTTTCTGTCTTTGTTTCCTGGACATCACACCTTCCCTCCCCTCCTTTCTCCAGCTACTCTGTTCCTTGCTGGTTCTTCACGTTCATCTTCAAGATTCTATTCTCAGACCAATTCTTTTCTCACTGTGCAGTCCCATGTCCTCCAAAAGGTTCATCACGACAATAAACAAATTCTATACTTTTCCGATTTGTGACCAAACATCTCTACCCAAGGTCAAAATACACCTTTCCAGCCCTGCGTGGTGCTATTCTTCCTCTGCATTTTGCTGCTGCTATTAAAATACAAGAACAAAAAACCACCATTCTTCAGTTATCTCTACTTGGGAAACGGAACCTCCAGACTCCAGCTCATTCTGCCCCACATTCCAATCCAAACTTGAGAGCCAAAAGTATAAAGATAGGAGTTCCCTGATGCAATGGGTTGAGAATTTGACTGCGACAGCTTGGGTTGTTGTTGGGGTCAGAGTCTATCGAAGTAAAGACATCAGACATGAAATATAAGCTCTTCTTTCTAGCAGAGAAGGGAAGAAATAGTCACAGCCCAGTAAAGAAAGATTGGGTGTTCCATACTGTTTCTGTGTTAGAATTAAATAGACTTGCACATACACATAAGCTAAGTTGAAGGCTTTACTTTAACTATCCAGATCCTTCCTCACTGTCTAGTTAGTCTCTTGATCCTTCAAGACCCAATTCTTTTTCTTTTTCTTTTTCTTTTTTTTTTTTTTATGGGCTGATCCTGTGGCATATGGAGGTTCCCAGGCTAGGGGTCTAATTGGAGCTGTAGCCACCGGCCTACACCACAGCCACAGCAAGTCCAGATCCGAGCCTTGTCTGCAATCTACACCACAGCTCACAGCAATGCCGGATCCTTAACCCACTGAGCGATGCCAGGGATCAGACCTGGCAACCTCACGGTTCCTAGTCAGATTTGTTTCCGCTGCACCACGACGGGAACTCCTCGAGACCTAATTCTAACCCCAGCTCTTCCAAGCAGCCTTTTCTGATAGTTGGTAAAGGGCCCTCCACTCTCTGAGCCCCAGCGTGTTTAATGCCTTTACCATGTGTGTTTCTTCCTGCCTGTCTTCTTTGCCCTTCTAAAGAAATCAGGTTTTAGATAGGAGACGAAGGAGCTTGGTCTTTGCTTTGTAACATCCCATTGTGAGTTCAAAACTCTATAGGGAGTTCTTTTTCACATCCATGATATAAACATATTGCCTTTATAGCTTTGGGGAATTTATCAATTCAAATGCTCACCCAACAGGTGAACGCACTACAGGTCTCAACAGACGATCTTACCTTTTTGTCTAAAGAGTTCTTAGTCTAGCCTAATGATGGACTACTTCCCCCACCCCCTCCCTAAAAATGCGTAGGCCCACTTTAATAGTTAGCTAAAAGCAGAATGTACCCTGAGGCAATTTTTAATTATCAGGGTATGACTATATATATTAACACAATTCCAAAAATTTGCATTTTAAAAAGAGTCCTGAATGCACGCAGACACTAAGGGGGTCTAATGTTCTCCCTTATTCCAAGTCTGAACAACAAATTGAGCAATTCTAGGATAGCTACCAAGTGGAATTCCCAGCGTGGCTCAGTGGAAATGAATCCAACTAGGAACCATGAGGACGCAGGTTCGATCCCTGGCCTTGCTCAGTGGGTTAAGGATCTGGCATTGCCATGAGCTGCGGTGTGGGTCGCAGACACGGCTTGGATCCCGCATGGCTGTGGCTCTGGTGTAGGCCAGTGGCTTATAGCTCTGATTTGACCCCTAGCCTGGGAACCTGCATATGCCACAGGTGCAGCCCTAAAAGATTAAAAAAAAAAAAAATAGAATAGCTACCAAATAATTTTCATGGACCGTTTATCCAAGTCTCAAGTTTCTGTTTCAGATGACTTAATAAGTCCCTTAACTAATACTCACCTGATTGTAATCATTTTTCTTTCTCTCCCCGGTGAGTAGCATTTTTTCATTCTGAGGATGTTAGAAGGATATTGGAAATGTTCCGAGTTGATAAAAAAGAGGGGCTGAGGAATTCGGTCATAGACCTCATCGCCTACTGGAAACATCCATGCATCCAGGGCAATACCGCACCTGCACGGATTGTTACAAGAAGAAGTTGTTACGCACTGGCCTGCATACGGGGATGTCTGATAGTGCTGGCATTCAGAGACACGCACCGCCCCAGTGCCTCATGGGGTATCTCCCTGGGCTCAAGAGGTAGTGTACTTCAGGGTGCCAAGGGCATGCTCTATGAGGTGGCAAATTTGAATGATGTAACCACTTTTTTTTTTTTTTGCTTTTTTTTTTTTTTTAGGACTGGACCCACAGCACATGGAAGTTCCCAGGCGAGGAGTCAAATTGGAGCTACAGGTGCCAGCCCACACCACAGCCACAGCCACACCAGATCGCTGATGCACTGAGCACAGCCAGGGATTGAACCCGCATCTTCATGGTTACTAGTCCGATTTGTTTCTGCTGTGCCATGACGGGCACTCCCACTTGTTAATTTTTTTATTTTTTATTAAAGTAGAATTCATTTACAGTGTTGTGTCAATTTCTGATCTACATATATATATATATATGACTGTATGACCCAGCCATACACACACACATTTATATATGATGTGTGTATATATATATACATTTCTCTTCTTACATCATCTTCCATCATGGTCTATCCCAAAACACTGGATAGAGTTCCCTGTGCTCTACAGTAGGACCTCACTGCTATAATCATTGTCTTTAAGAGGCATTTAAGAATTTAAGATTTTTTTTAATTTTTTTTTTTTTTGCTTTTTTGAGCTGTACCTGTGGCATATGGAAGTTTCCAGACTAGGGGTCAAATCGGACTTACAGCTGTTGGACTATGCCACAGCACAGGGATCGGAACTGTCTCTGCAATCTACACCACAGCTCATGGCAATGCCAGATCCCCAATCCATTGAGTGAGGCCAGGGATCAAACCTGCATCCTCATGGATACCAGTTGGATTTGTTTCTGCTGCACCACAGTGGGAACTCCGGAATTGCAGCTTTTAGAAAGATAATGTTTCAAGATTGCTTATCATGCATTTTTTGGTTCTTTCAAGATAAATTTTAAAGTAAGTGATTCTTCAAACTCATGGGGAGGCTAAAAAATACAGTACATGCACTATTGCCCCTGTGTTTCTAGCTCTTCTGGACAATTTCTGTACTCATTACACCTCTTTCAGAGTGACAATTGGACTCATGTTTTTTCTGGCCACACCACAGCATGAGGAAGTTTCCAAGCCAGAGATCAAACCCATGCTGCAATTGTGGCATGTGCCACAGCTGCCATGCCAGATTCTTAACCTGTTGTGCCCCAAGGGAACTGCCTAGATTCATTTTTTTTTCTTTTTTAATATTTAGGGATGCTTCACCAGGAAGAGTGTCTTGGGGGTTGAAGAAAAACATATTGACTATTTGAAAATGTAACTAACTTCCTTTTTAAAAATAAGTTTATCCTAAACAATGAGGTCCTGCTGCATAGAACAAGGAATTACATCCAATCACCTGTGATAGAACATGATAGAAGGTAGTATCTAAAAAAGAATGCATATGTCTATGTATGACTGGGTCACTTTTTAGCAGAAATTGACACAACACTGTAAATTAACTATACCGTAATAAAAAAAAATTATCCAAAAAGTAAGTTTATCCTGTTTCTTGGCCTTTTGGACACTCCATTTTATGTGCTCAATGGATGAAAGAAGAGCATCCGCTTATGTTGAAACAGACTTTTTAAAATGTGAGATGATGTTTCACCAAGGATCCTACCTGCTTTCTACATGGTTGGCTACATGTCTGAAATGAACTGGTTCAAAAAAGAACATACTTCTTCAAGTTAGAAGACTGGGATCCCAACTTCCACCCAAATAACTTTGTCATAACTTTGCTACATTTCCTCTTTTACTTATTTATTTTTTTGTCTCTTTAGGGCCACACCCACGGCACATGGAGGTTCCCAGGCCAGGGGTTGCATCGGAGCTGTAGCTGCCGGCCTACACCACAGCCACAGCAACACCAGATCTGAGCCGTGTCTGTGACCTACACCACAGCTCATGGCAATGATGGATCCTTAACCCACTGAGTGAGGCCAGGGATCGAACCTCCGTCCTCATGGATACTAGTCAGATTCATTTCTGCTGAGCCATGACCAGAACGCCCCACATTCCATCTTAAAGATGAAAAAAATTAATTAAAAAAATTCCCCAACGAGGAAGTTCTGAAGTCGTATAAGATGACGGTATTATTATTTCTATTTGAAAATGTAACTAACTTCCTTTTTAAAAATAAGATGTCATGTCACAGATAAAATGTATATATCAAGATAAGTTTCCAAATGAATATGTTAAGCCCTTGAGCAGATACATAATAATGAGTTCAAGACACAGGGATGGGAGGAGTTTTTAACAGCAAGAGAAGTAGTGGGGTTTCTGTTTAGGAAAATTCATATAGAGGACTTTATGGAGGCAAAAGACTTGTGAACACTCAAGGATCTCATCGGCCCTAAGAATGTGATAACTCCTGTCTCACATTTATGATCACTCCCCTTTCTGCCAATAACGGGGTGTTCAGCCTCTCAGCCTCATCGTCTTACCTGAATCTCTGGTCTTCACTCAGGGTCTGAAGAACTGTGGCTCCACCAAAAGAATGTCCCATCACTGCTATTTTATCCCTATCGATAGAGTCCTATTGAAGAAGCATCATTTCATAAGTATCTCACACGTTGTTTAGAGAATAGGCAAGGATTTTGTGACTCAGAAGTTCTATCATTACTTCATAGGCATGGTTAAGCACCTTGATTTCATAGAAAAGAAATACATACACATACCCATACTCACAGGCACCCCCCCACACACACACACACTTATGTCTTTATTTTTATTTCTTCATTTATTTTTGTCTTTGGAGGATTGTACCCATGGCACATGGAGGTTCCCAGGCTAGGGGTCCAATCGGAGCTGTAGCCTCTGATCTACACCACAGCCACAGCAACGCGGGATCCGAGCCGCGTCTGTGACCTACACCACAGCTCACGGCAATGTCACATCCTTAACCCACTGAGCAAGGCCAGGGATCGAACCTGCAACCTCAGGGTTCCTAGTCGGATTCGTTAACCACTGAGCCACGACGGGAACTCCTATTTTTATTTTTTAAATGGAAGTATAGTTGATTGACCATGGTGGGTTAGTTTCAGGTGTACAGCACAGTGATTTAAACTGACACACATATATGTACATATACACATATATGAATATACAAACATAGACACATATATAGATGTTGAGGATCCCTAACAGTTCGGACATGAACTTCATGGTCTTCTTTGTCACCTACACTTGAAACATCCAGCTCATTGCCGATCTCTTCCTCTTCCCCACTCCCTGTTTTTCAGTGTGTTCATTTCCTGAATATTTCTTGAGCAACTGGTCTTTTTTCCCTGAGCTCAGTCTATTAGGAGAGGAGCTGCAGATACAGAGTACAGAAGGTAGGGGGCGCCAAGGAGCACATGGGATTGACAGCTAGCCCGGTCCAGGGATGGTAGCCGGCCCCAGAAAGCTTCCTGGATGGGGTGATGGCCTGACTTGAGTTGAAGATTAAGCAGGACTGTGTTGGGGGATGAGGACGACACGCACAAAGGCGTGGAGACAGGACAGTGACTAGTCAGGGAAGTGAAGGCTTCACTGTGTCTGGAGAACAGAATCATCCCAGTTTGCTCTCTTCCCTGTACTCCACCCTCCACACACACTTCTCAGTCTTGGTTCATGCCGTCTGTCCTGATATTCTTCCACCCTGTCCCGAAATTTCGTCCAAAACTTTGGGCCAGTGTTTCTGGATCAAGCTCAAAAACATGTAGGAGCCACCCAAGAAATTACAACATTTCCACCAGGAGTATTAAGTTGAACCATAGGAAATTGCCATGTGTTGGTGGAGTTCCCTGGTGGCCTAGCAGTTAAGGATCCAGCATTGCCACTGCTGTGGTGGGGGTTCGATCCCTGGCCCAGAATTTCTGCATGATTAAAAAAAAAAAAAAAAAAAAGCTGGCCATTGTCAATTTCCCTATGCTATTCAACCTAATGTTCTCCTCACCTCTGAGATACTTCTCCTGACCTTTTTTTTTGGCGGGGGGCAGCCCTTTGATATGTTGTGCCTTGCATTACAGCAGTAAAACGGACACCACAGGAGTTCCTGTTACCGCCCAGTGGAAACAAATCCAACTAGGAACCATGAAGTTGTGGGTTCAACCCCTGGCCTTGCTCAGTGGGTTAAGGATCCAGCGTTGCTGTGAGCTGTGGGGTAGGTTGCAGATGCAGCTTGGATCCCGAGTTGCTGTGAGCTGTGGTGTAGTTTGCAGATGCAGCTTGGATCCCGAGTTGCTGGTGTAGGCTGGTGGCTACAACTCTCATTGGACCCCTAGCCTGGGAACCTCCATATGCTGTGGATGCAGCCCTAAAAAGATAAAACAAAACAAAACAAACAAAAAACAGACACCACAGAACAATATGGAGCAAATGGCTTTTTCAGCTCACCTCCAGCTGTTCCACATCAAACTCTAGATCTAATACATTCTTCACTGGCTTCCCACGATCCATGTCCAGAATCATATTGAGAGCTTGAGAACACTCTTCTGCTCTTTGCCGTACCTAATGTGATGATTAGAGGAAGGAGAGAGCAGTTTAAAACGAGGTAACACTTCCTTTTTCAAATATTTATAGAGTTTATTTTGATAATGGTCGGATTTCTCATTTTGGTTCTCTTCATTTCTTCCTGTGGCTTCAAAGTGCCAGCCAGTGTCAATTCCTGTCCCCAGCATGGCTTCATTCCACATCCTTCCTTGACCTTGCTGTTGTCAAATACATATTATATTTCTAGGTCATGAATGTCATGAATTGAATAGTACAATTTTATATTGTTTTGTGCACTTTTTCCTTTCTTAATTTGCAATTTAATTTTTAAAATCTTATACTATATATTATATGCAGTATATGTGGTATGTATTATATATAGTATATATTATATACCATATATGTCACTTTAAAGTTTGTGTAGGGGAGTTCCCGTGGTGGCTCAGTGGTTAACGAATCCGACTAAGAACCATGAGGTTGAGGGTTCGATCCCTGGCCTTGCTCAGTGAGTTAATGATCTGGCGTTGCCATGACCTGTGGTGTAGGTTGCAGACGAGGCTTGGATCTTGAGTTGCTGTGGCTCTGGCATAGGCCAGCGGCTACAGCTCTGATTTGACCCCTAGCCTGGAAACCTCCATATGCAGCAGAAGCGGCCCAAGAAATGGCAAAAAATAAATAAATAAATAAATAAAAATAAAGTTTGTGTAGAGGTTGCCTGTGGGGAAATGTTTGGTTGTTTATAAAATGGCAATGACCTTGCAATTAGTGAGTAGAACTTAGCCTAGCATAATGACTCATGCATCTGCTTTGCAGGTGCTTAGAGCTCAGTCCATTTGCTGGCTCTGGTCCCAATGTGTGACCTCAGATGATTTACTAAACCTCTCTGAGATTCCCTTAATTGTATAATAATGCCTACCTCGGTAAAATCTGGGTGGGTTTAAATGCAATAACCTATGTAGAAAGCACCCACTACCAAGCTTGGCACAGAGGTGTGAAACGATGTTCTTTGTTTCACTTCATCTCCCCCAAAGCCCTGTGAGAAAGACACTGTTATTTTTCATTACTTCATAATAGATAAAACATGGAAGCAGCAGAAGACAGAGAATAAATAACTTGTCCAAGATCACCTCCCCTGCAAAGGGACGATGCCAGGATTCAAACAGAGAAAGTTGGATCCTAAGGACAGGACTCAATACTATTCTGCACCACCTCTCTGAAAAGTCTTTAACTGTCATGCAAAAAAAATTCTGAATATTCATTGTTGTCTCCAGGATTTTGAGGTTGGTCTTTGTTTTCACGGTGATCCGGATATTTCATTAAGGCAAATGTTATTCCTAAGAGAACCCGTCCACAGAGCTTTGGGGATGGGAAGTGAGGAGACTTAAGAGCACGGTCTGCCATGTGTACAATTCAATTAACAAGTGTCATCATTATGCCAGTGCTTTGGGGGCATCAGCCACCTGTCTTCTTCCCACAACGTGCCTGCTCATTGCGTAGCGGAAACTCCTCCTCCCCTTTTCCGAGGGTTCTCAGATAGAGCCAAGTCTTGTTCCTTATTTCTGCAGCAGATTGGTCCTTGAAAAAGTAAGTCGCAGATGCAGATCCATCTCTACAATACAAATAGAATAGATCACTTACGCTGCTAGTTCTCGTTTTTGTGTGTGTGTGTTCCTCGTCCTTATCCTTGACCCTTTCTGACGTCCCTTTCTCCTTCCACTCTACGTTTTTTTAAATCAAAGAGGCCCCCAAGGGAGGTCTAAACAAAAGACATTGTGCCCTGTAAACAACCTATTCCCTCTGCACAATTCTGGAAGGCCAGGGTTTCAAGTTCACTCCTGGAATCAGATCCCCGCAGGGCCACTTACTAGCTGTGTGGCTTCCTGCCAATCAATTACCTACCATCCTCAGCATCATTCTCTGCCTCCCTGAAACAGTGATAACGGCAACTGTCTTAAAGGGTTGTTATGCATTTTAAATGAGATGGTGTGTGAACAAGACACTCGCAAACACTCTAGAAATATTAGCTTTTTTTTTAAAAAAAATAATATTTGTTTCAAAATCTAACTCAGTCTCCTTTTTCCCTCATCACGGACCCATAGTCAAGATACCATCAGCATTTTTTCATAAACCTAGGAAAGGTAGAGCCTGGCCACAGACCAGGTGACATACCTGTGTTCTACAGCAGCAACTATAAACCCGTAAGATGCCAGGTCAGTGCCAATCGCAGAATAAATTGTCCTTCAAAACAAAAAGAGGGAAGCATTCAACCCCTAGTTAGGATTAGAAGGTGGGGTCCACTAATAAACCTGGGCACATGGGGCTCTTACACCTGCCGTAGTGCCCTGGGGTAAAGCAAAAAGCAGTGGTTCTCTCTAAGGGGGCTGATTTAACCCCGAGGGCTATTTGATCAAGTGTTCAATTTGACTCGTGTTCCTTATCACGAGTGGGAGGAGGGGGCTTCTGGCCTGGAGGGGGTAGTGGGATACTGCTAAACATCCTATGATGCACAGGACCACCTTCCACAACAGGAAACGGTCCAGTCCCAAGCATCAGTGGTACCACGGTTGAGGCTGTGGGTTTTTGGGTGTCAGTCTTGGCCCTGCCCCTTACCAGCCACATGACTAGCTAATTACATGACTTAATATCTGTCCTCACCTGTAAAGTGGGGATAATAAAGCCTTTGCTTTAGAAGAGTGGTAAGGTTTGGATAAGATAATACAGGATATAGGAAAGAAGTACAGTGTGATGCTTAAGAGAACAGGACTGGCACCTGGCCACTGCAGGTATTTGGATCCTATCTCCCCTGTTTGTTATCTTTTTTTTTTTTTTTTTTAGGGCCACTCCTACAGCACATGGAAACTCCCAGGCTAGGGGTCGAATCAGAACTGGAGCTCCCAGCCTACACCACAGCCACAGCAAAACAGGATCCAAGCCACATCTGCGACCTACACCACCTTGTGGCAACCCAAGATCCTTAACCCACTGAGCGAGGCCAGGGATGGAACCCAGAACCTCATGGATGCTAGTCAGGTTCTTAACCCACCGAGCCACAGTGGGAACTCCCTGTCTCCCCTGTTTACTAGTTGTCTACCTTAGATAAGACACTTATCTTTTCTCGACCTTGCTTCTTTATCTTTATCTTCTTTATCTATTATGTTATAATAGTACCTGGTGGGATTATTGTAAGGATTAAGCAAATTAACACATTTTCAGTGCTTATCACACGTCTAAAACAGAGGAAATACTGAACACACATTAGCTGGCAGGTAACTGACTGGACAGGGTGAGATGATCAAAGAACCATGAGCTCATCAGCAGCTCCATTTGGAATCCCTTCCACATCTTCATTCTGCACAACCTTCTCCTCTAAACTTATTCCATAGGAAATGGCCATGAAGGAACAAAAAGGAGGTAGATGGGCGTGTCTTCTACTTTTGACGATGCAGGACCTGCTCAAGAAGGGAAAACTGTCTGCTACAGGGATCAGCAAACCATTTCTATAAAAGACCAGAGAGCAGAGTTCCCGTCATGGCGCAGTGGTTAACGAATCTGACTAGGAACCATGAGGTGGCGGGTTCAATCCCTGTCCTTGCTCAGTGGGTTAAGGATTCGGCATCGTTGTGGCTATGGTGTAGGCCAGTGGCTACAGCTCCGATTAGACCCCTAGCCTGGGAACCTCCATGTGCTGCAGGAGCAGCTCAAGAAAAGGCAAAAAAACAAAAACAAAACAAAACAAACAAACAAACAAAAACCAGAAAGCAATTGCTTCCAGCTCCCTGTGCCATATATTGTCATAGCTGCTCAGCTCTGCTGCTGGAGCACAAAAGCAGCAGAGGCCATGTGGAAAATCATTGAGTGTGGCTATGTTCCAGTAGAAGCTTATTTATAGAAACAGACAGCAGACTGGATTTGGCCCCCAGACCTGAGGGTGCCAACGACTGGTCTAGTAGAAATCAAATCACTCAGAGTTCCCCTTGTGGCTCATCGGGTTGAGAACTCACTATGTGTCTGAGAGAATTCGGGTTTGATCCATGCCCTTGCTCAGTGGATTAAGGATCTTGCATTGCTGCAAGCTGTGGAATAAGTCGCAGATGTGGCTCGGATCCAGCATTGCTGTGGCTGTGGTGTAGGCCGGCAGCTGCAGGTCTGAATCGACTCCTAACCCAGAACTTCAATATGCCTCAGGTGTGGCCGTGAAAGAAAGAAAGAAAGACATCAAATAACTCACTGGAGGTTCCGGTCATGGCTCAGTGGTTGGCGAACCTGATTAACATCCATAAGGACACGGGTTCAATCCCTGGCCTTGCTCAGTGGGTTAAGGATCTGGCGTTGCTGTGAGCTGTGCTGTAGGTTGCAGATGCGGCCAGGATCCTGCATTGCTATGACTCTGGTGTAGGCTAGTGGCTACAACTCTGACTGGACCCCTAGCCTGGGAATATGCTGAAGGTGTGGCCCTAAAAAGACAAATAATAATAATAACTCGGAGTTCCCGTCGTGGCAGAGTGGTTAACGAATCCCACTAGGAACCATGAGGTTGTGGGTTCGATCCCTGCCCTTGCTCAGTGGGTTAACGATCCAGCATTGCCGTGAGCTGTGGTGTAGGCCACAGACGCGGCTCAGATCCTGCGTTGCTATAGCTCTGGCGTAGGCTGGTGGCTTTCGATCCCTGGCCTCGCTCAGTGGGTTAAGGATGTGGCGCTGCCGTGAGTGAGGGATCGAAAATGTATCCTCACGGATACTAGTCAGATTCTTAACCTGCTGAGCCACAGCAGGAACTCCTGCTCCTTTTTTCCTATCCTTCACGGGCATCTCGCAATAAACATCTTTCACAGCTAATCTAATCATGGCGTCTATTTCTTGGAGGACCTGAACACACTGAATGATTTTGAGAGTGTAAATACCACAACAGAGAAGGACAGCCATCAAAAATGCATCGTCCTCTTTCCTCTGTTGTGAAGCTGGTGTCCATGGGCTGGAGACAGGAAAAGACAGGGCTAAGATTGATCAATAGATCACAGGTAATTCCTGAGGAACCCCAACTCCTCCGGGACAGGGGCCCGATGCTCCAAAATGCGCTGTCCCTTTTGCAGGGGAGGTAATGATTGATTCCTAAAACGAGTCTTTGATTCCTAAAATTGTTGAACCTCTGCCACTTTACCTGAATGCTCCAAGACCATGAGAAAAAATGATGAGTGGGTATTTTTCACCAGTCCTCAGAGGGGAATTCCAGGCTGCAGGAGTTGTCATTGAACCTAGACAGCAGTGGGAGATTATAATTAGAGCTTTTTCGGACTTGAATGTCGCTGGTTCATTTAACTTACATCTCCTTCATATAAGATCCTGGCCCACGGAATTTAAATTTTTATGCATTAAGAGTAAACTCATTTGGAGTTCCCATCGTGGCTCAGCCAAAACAAATCTCACTAGCATCCATGAGGATGCAGGTTCGATCCTGGGCCTTGCTCAGTGGGTTAAGGATATGGCGTTGCCATGAGCTGTGGTGTAGACCACAGACACAGCTTGGATCCTGCGTTGCTATGGCTGCGGTGTAGGCTGGCAGTTACAGCTCCGTTTCGACCCCTAGCCTGGGAAGCTCCATATGCCGCGGATGCAGCCCTAAAAGGACACACACACACACACACAAAGGGTAAATTCATTTACAAGGTCTCCTACTTGATACCACCAACCAAGGGCCTGAACCGTGTTTTTCTTCCTAAGACCTTAAGATCATTAATGATCAGTTCTCATGGCCAGCTCTGAACTTGAGGTGAGACATCTTCCTACTTAGAGGTGTATTCAGGAAGCTTGTTCCTTATTCATCCCAGGTTTTGGTAAAAGGGAACTGTTCTGGAACCGAACCACACATAAACCTCCGGAACCTCTTACTGAGACCCAGAATCTTCGAATTGGAAACTCCTCTCTTTCTAACTTGATCAAGGTCAAGCGAAAGGTGGGGAAACCTTTGACTTTACACGCAGATGAGGCTTTGGTGCAGTTCTGCCACTCACTAGCCACTGATCTTGAGCGAGTCAGAAGAACTCTCTGAGCCTCAGACTCTTCTTCTGTACAATGAAGGAAATGCTAGCTCTCTCATGGGGGTTTGTGAGAGTCACATTTAGGGAGGGCTACAGGTAAAGTGCCCCTATCCAGTCACACGGTAAAGGGCTCAAAAATGGAAGAGTGCCTTCTTTTCCCTCACTGCGCACTTATCAGTGTCATCAGCAGCATCAATTCTTTATATTTCACGGTCTCTTCCGTAACATGGAGACCTGCTCTTGAAGATAGTCGGTGATCATTGCTTTGGACGTGACTTCTAAGTTATTCAGCATCAGAGAGATGTGTAGTTACAGCCTTTTCATCATTTCTATTATAATATGGTTCTTTTTATTTTTATTTTTTCCTTTTTTTTTTCAGGGCTGCACCTGCAGCAGATGGCAGTTCTCAGGCTAGGGGTCAAATCCGAGTTGCAGCTGCCGGCCTATGCTCCATCTGGTGGTATCGCCAGACCCTTAAACCCACTGATTGAGGCCAGGGATCGAATCCTCATCCTCATGGATACTAGCTGGGTTCCTAACCTGCTAAGCCACTACGGGAACTCCTGTAATGTGGTCCTTAAGAAAATGTCAAGGAGGTGTTTAAAATGAATGCCAAAAGTTGTAGGAGATTTGGAGACATAATTAATATCAGCCCAACAGCAGTATCTGGTCAACAGATATGGAAGGACAAGTCAATATGAGTGACATGTGGACACTAAATGAGGAAGGCACCGCAGACTGTCTTAGTGAGGGAGGCTGCCCCCTTGCGGTGGGTGATGGGAATGAAACAGTTTCCTCCTTCACAAGTAAGCAAGAAATTCTTTTTTTTAAAAAAAAACAGCTTTTCTGAGATTCCTTTTATTTTCATAATTTTATTGATTTCAAATGTATGTAAATATTAACTATATAATTTTCTTTCTTCTTATTCTTAAAGCCTGTTGGTGGACAATGTTTCTTCAAGTTCTGTTGTCCAGCAACGTGACCCCTTCACACACATTTCCCTGTGCTGTACCAGTAGGACCCCATGGCCCATCCGTTCCAAATGTAACAGCTGGCATCCCCCAAATGAAATTAGCTTTCACTCCTTTGTTTAGGATCTGGAGAGTTAGGCTGGCTTCTACTTTCTTCCTCTCTTTGTCCAACTGTAGGAAGTCTGTTCAGCACAGAGCATACAAGGTAGGGGGCACATCAGCCTAGCTGGTACTCTCACCATATTATTGCTCCCCCCAGAGCATGTAAGAAGGAAAAATCAGAGTAGCCACAGAGAGATGTGAGAGCCAGTCCGAAGGTCTGACATTTCACTCCCTCCCAGCCCCCATCATGTTCAGAATCAACAAAATGAAAACCCTTGATTCTCTGAGAGCTCCCTGGCCCTTTTAGAATTACTCTGTCATCTTAGGAGACATGTAGCCTGCAGACAATTTATTTGGGTCTTTTTTTTTTCTTTCTGTCTTTTCTGGGGTTGCACCCGTGGCATATAGAGGTTCCCAGGCTAGGGGTTGAATCGGAGCTGCAGCTGCTGGCCTACACCACAGCCACAGCAACTCCAGATCCAAGCCATGTCTGTGACCTGCACCATAGCTCACGGCAAAGCCAGATCCTTAACCCGCTGAGTGAGGTCAGGGATCAAACCCGCAGCCTCATGGTTCCTAATCAGATCTGTTAACCACTGAGCCACAACGGGAACTCCTGTTTGGGTTTTTAACTGCCTGAAACCCTTGCTGTTTCCAGATGCTCGAGCCTACAAAGCAGGGTCAACAGAAATCTTACCAAAAAATAAGCTTAGAATTTTGCCTAGAAGCCAGTGTGTTCCGAGAAATTTACTAAGACCCCAAAAATACTCTTTGTCTGGGATCCAGAGGGTGTCAGAAGGGTCACCATCTTGGGACGGATAATACAAACGCAGGAAGGTGCCCTGTAGAGGAAAGAAGATAAGGGACTTTTACTCAAGTTGCTTCTCCAACCTTTTCCAAGAGCTATTTTGCATATTTAATTAGTGGGGCCCCAGATACCTTAGTCATGCATGAAGAGGTCCAGAGAGCTGTTTTAAGTTTCCCTGGTGACTGAATACAGTCAAAAGAGAACAGAACTAGAACAACAAGATGTTTTCTGAGTGAAAAGAAAAGTACGAGCAGCCCGGTTTCAGCCATTAAAGAAGGAGGGGGACAAAAGAGAGTTTATAGAGAAGATATAAGAGCTTAGGGAGTTCCCATCATGGCTCAGTGGTTAACGAACCTGACTAGTATCCATGAGGATGCAGGTCCGATCCTTGGCCTCGCTCAGTGCG
This sequence comes from Phacochoerus africanus, assembly GCF_016906955.1. Classification (NCBI taxonomy): domain Eukaryota; kingdom Metazoa; phylum Chordata; class Mammalia; order Artiodactyla; family Suidae; genus Phacochoerus; species Phacochoerus africanus. The sequence continues at coordinate 42,694,103 of NC_062552.1, forward strand.
TGAAGGATCCTGCGTTGCTGTGGCCGTGGTATGACAGGCAGGCAGCTGCAGCTCCGATTCGACCTAGCCTGGGAGCTTCCATATGCTGCAGGTGCAGCCCTAAAAAGCCAGGAAAAAAAAAAAAGAGAGAGTTTATAAACAATCTGATGACAGCAATGAATTGGGGGAACGACTTAACTGCCAAAGGCTTCCTGTGAAACCATACATAGGGCAAATGAGCCATTCTCAGGTGAGGGCAAGGTCAAATTTCAAAACCTTCTGGTGGGGCCATAGCCACAGTCAATCGTGGAACAGAAAAGGATAAACGGTATTAAAGCATTACCTTCTGAGTGTAATCAAACATCAGGTCGGTACAACCGACGGAGTACAATCCATTTCCTCTGGGGATTTTCGTTTGGCCAAAGCCTGCAGCAGCCATCAGCGCTTGGATCTTACTGACCCATGCTGGAAAAACAGGTCGATGTCATCTCACTTGCCATCCATTAGACCCCAGCCTTTATTATGCAAAGGAACTCCAAGGGAATCAAGCGACTGCCCCTGGTTTCCAGCTTCCCCCTCTTTACTAAATACTAAAATACACAAATAATTCTTATGGGCCTGCTGTGCACCAAGTAGGGGAAAAAGATGGAGGCAGATAGAGTCCTTCTCCTAAGATGCTTAGGGCTGCCGCTGTCTCATACTGATGGCCCTGCCCGTGCCTTCTACTCCTATTTGGGGCATATTAAAGACCATTTCTGGAGTTTCCATCGCGGCTCAGTGAAAATGAATCTGACTAGTGTCCATGAGGATGCAGGTTCCATCCCTGGCCTCCCTCAGTGGGTTCAGGATCCAGTGTTGCCGTGAGCGGTGGTGTAGGTTGCAGACACAGCTCAGGTCCTGTATTAACTGTAGCTGTGGTGCAGGCCAGTGCAGAGCTACAGCTCTGATTCGATCCCTGGCCTGGGAACCTCCATATGCTGCGAGTGTGGCCCTAAAAGTAAATATTTTTTAAAAAAAGACATTTTCACGAATCTCTTTTTCCTAAACGTGAACTTTACCTCACATTTCGGATCTGAGCTGACAGTTTCCTATTGGCTGTCTGCATCGGATAGCCTGCCCAGAGGAACAGCAAAGCCAATGGTCCAAAATGCAGCTAAATGACTTTTCTCCCAACTCTTCCGCCTCAGCCTCCAACCAACCACACAGCCTGCAATTCCAGAATTCCTTAAGGTGGGGATGCCAAGCCAGAAACCTTGGGAACATGCTACTCCCCTAACTCTTTCTCCCCAGCTCCCTACATCCAATGTCTAACATTTGTTTGTTTACCTTAGAATTCTCTCTACAGTATCTCCCTAACCCTCCAGTTCATCTGTCTCACACTTTCACTGTCCTTCACCAGATGGTTGCCATCTCTTCTAAGCATCCTATTCAACTTGGAGCTTGACCCCTTCAAATGTCTCCTTTACACAGCTCCAGGAGTCCCTTGAAGCGCAAATCCCACCACACAATTCTTAAAATCCTTCAATGCTTTCCTATCACCAGGTGTTTTTGCTTGGGGAGGAGTGTACTGGAATCTTTCTCGAAGGCAGCTGGTAGGTTGTATTTAGACCAACACATGCCTTCCAGTGTGGTGTGGCTCATCCTGCCAGTGTTCTGGGGTTGAAACTTATAGAGGTTCATAGCTGCCCAAGTTCAATCCCAAGTTCAAGGGTGCTGTAACAAAGACACTCCATGACCGGGAAGTCCACTGCCTCCAGCCCTTCTCCTGCTTTTCCCTTTTTAACTTATCCCCCTTCCAGGAGCTCCTGAGCTCCTGAGGCACCCAAGGGTCTGTCTGATGCCTTTGCACCTTAGTAAATGCAAGTCCCTCTGCTTAAGATCCCAGTGGGAGTTCCCACTGTGGCACAGGAGGTTAATGATCTGGCTTGTCTCGGTGGAGGTGCTGGTTCTATCCCCAGTCCTGTGTGGTGAGTTAAGGATCCAGTGTTGCTGCAGCTGGAGCATAAGTTGCACCTCCTGCTCGGATTTGACCCCTGGCCCAGAAATTTCCATTTGCAGTGGGTGCAGCCGAAAAAGAAAGAAAAAAATAAAAAGAGCCCCATGGCAAACTCCTATTCAACACTGAACATCTTGACCAGACACCAGGTCTTCTCTAAAGGCTCCCCTGATCCCTCAGACATAATGATTTCATCCTGAGTATTAAATCAATTCCTGCATGTATATTTTTAGTATTCTTCCTATCATATTAAACTTATGTATTTGCACACTCTATCTCCAATACTAGGCACTTTCTTAAGAGCTGCATCCAGGAGTTCCTGTCGTGGCTCAGTGGGATAAGAACCCAACATAATGTCCCCGATGGTGCCGGTTCCATCTCAGGCTTCACTCAGTGGGTTAAGGATCTGGCATTGCTGCAAGCTGTGGTGTAGGCCACAGAAGTGGCTCAGATCCAGCATTGCTGTGGCTGTGGTGTAGGCCGGCAGCTGCAGCTCTGGTTTGACCCCTAGCCTGGGAACCTCCATATGCCACAGGTGTGGCCATAAAAAAGAAAAAGACAAACCACAATAAAAACCCCCCCAAAACAGCTGCATCTATCTTTGTATCCTCAGATCTTAACACTATGTCTGGTACAGAATTGATACTGAAATACCTGTGAAAATGAGCAGAACTAAGCTTTTCACTGTCACTGGGTCTCTGTTTCTACCAGGTGCTTTAGGCACATGCTCTTTGACCCACCCACTCTTGAAACGTTTTCTCTCTCTGGTGCCAAAACGCTTCAACACATCTGCAATTTCACCTGTTCTCCTCTCTAACCCCCAGTCAAGCCCACATTTAATTTCAGGATGCTGAGTCCAAACATCAGCATATCTGGACTTGCACATTTCTAGATTCAGCTTGCCTACTGTTGAACTGTGAGAGGTGATTCCTTTGCTGGACAGATTCCTTTCTGCCTTCCGTCACACCCTGCCTCCGCCACACAGACATTGGGCACTACGTCAGGTGTGGCACCTGCATCGATATCACAGGGCATCTCTCAGAAAGGTTTTGAGTCACGAGAAGCAGCCACGTTGGTGACTGATGTGTGAAGCGCCTGACAGTGAGGAGCCTTTCAAAGCAGAAGCCCTTGCCACTCAAAGCGGGTCCATGGACCAGCCTCATTGGCATCGCAAACGAGGCTCTTGGGCTTCACCCCAATTCTACTGAATCTGGAAAGGTGTGCCTATTAAAATGTAAGCAGCACTGGGCTCAGGTACAAGACCCCCTGGCCTGACACACGGTCAGCCATTCATGATCAAAAGGTAGCAGATAGTTCCAAAGAAGGCAGTGATTGCGAGGAAGAGACCTTGATACTGGAGCCAGGTGGTCCAGCTTTTGAATTCTACCTGTACATCTTGCAAGCTGTGATGCTCCGACCTGGGCCATTTATTCCCTTCTCCAATGCTCATTTGTAAAGTGGGGATAAAAGCCCTGGCCAGCCCTCGGGACAGCGGTCAGGATAAAGTGATAACAGAAGTGAAGTAGCTTGCACAGAACACAGCATAACAGGCAGACCACTGATGTTATTTGCCCCTTCTCTAGAGTTCCTATCTCGGGCTCCCCAAATTCAAGCCCTAAGAGTTTTAGCAGATCTACACTAGATCAGATCATTTTCTCTGGGTTGATTCCAAATTCAAGGCATTTCCTCAGAAGCTTGTTTCCTTTCTTTCTTTCTTTCTTTCTTTCTTTCTTTCTTTCTTTCTTTCTTCTTTCTTTCTTTCTTCTTTCTTTCTTTCCTTCCTCCCTTCCTTCCTTCCTTTCTTCCTTTCTTCCTTCCTTCCTTTCCTTTCCTTTCCTTTCCCTCCTTCCTTCCTTCCTTCCTTCCTCCTTTCTTTTTGTCTTTGCTAGGGTCGCACCCTTGGCATATGGAGGTTCCCAGCTAGGGTTGAATCCGAGCTGTAACTGCCAGCCTACGCCACAGCCACAGCAATGCAGGACCCAAGCCACATCTGCAACCTACACCACAGCTCATGGCAACGCCAGATCCTTAACCCACTGAGTGAGGCTAGGGATCGAACCGGAAACCTTGTGGTTCCCAGTCATTCATTAACCGCTGAGCCGAGACGGGAACTCCAGAAGCATTTCTTTAAAAAGCTCTACCTGCAAAGCTAACACACCAGGGTCTATGAAGAATTACAAAAGCCTTTTTCTCTCCCATTTACATCTGTCTATGGAGGGGTCCTTCACGGTGTCATAGGAGGACATCAAGCCAAGAGCACGGGGGGTTGGGGGGGTAGACCTTCTGTGACCAGCAGCCTGGGCTCTGCTGTGCCCCCGCCCACAGGAAACCATGGAGCAGCAACACCAACTCTGGCTTGCACGGTTTTCTGAGGAGCCCCAGAGGACCCCCTGCTGCCTTGGAGGCACTACCTCTGGAATTGGGAGTTCAGTTCTAGAGCCATGGGAAGGTTCCAAGTTGCAACAGTTCCCCTTGTGAGATCTCAGTGCCACTTAGGCCCTGAGAACCTTTTCCAATAACCCAGAAGTGCCCTGGTCCTCTCAGACCTGCTCTGCACAAGAAATCTTCCTGATGTATTTTCTTTTTTTTCATTTTTTTTGGTCTTTTTGCCTTTTCTAGGGCCGCTCCCTAGGCATATGGAGGCTCCCAGGCTAGGGATCGAATCGGAGCCAGAGCCTTAACCCACTGAGTGAGGCCAGAAATCGAATCTGCAACTTCGTGGTTCCTAGTCGGATTCGTTAACCACTGTGCCATGTCAGGAACTCCTCCAATTTTATTTTACTAAGAGCATTAGCACCTACAGTATGCATTCATCTTATTCTACATTTTGGGGGACATTCACTTATCAAATAGTCCAGATGTTCATTCCTGTTGTTGGAGATGGTATACATTCTAGGAAAACTGCATCTTCTTATACGGCTTTATGTCCTTCATTAGCAAGTGGGATCTCTCTAGCCGTGCTTATAAACCTTTTAGTGGTGTAAGCATATTTTTTATGTGTTCATTTAGTAAGAATAATACAAATAATCATCTGTTATTGCCTTCTTGTACTGAATAAACTATTTCTGATCATTCAAAAATATTTATGCAGGAGTTTCCACTGTGTTACAGTGTGTTAAGAATCTGACTGCAGCAGCTCGGGTTGCTGCTGAGGCTCCTGCTCTATCCCCAAACCAGTGGGTTAAAGTATCTGGCATTGGAGTTCCCGTCATGGCGCAGTGGAAATGAATCTGACTAGGAACCATGAGGTTGCAGGTTCGATCCCTGGCCTCGCTCAGTGGGTTAAGGATCTGGCATTGCCATGAGCTGTGGTGCAGGTCACAGATGAGGCTCTGGTGTTGCTGTGGCTGTGGTGCAGGCTGGCAGCTATAGCTCTGATTAGACCCCTAGCCTGGGAAACTCCATACACCTCAGGTGAGGCCCTAAAAAGACAAAAAAACAAAACAAAACAAGACAGAATAATCTGGCATTGCCACAGTTATGGCATAGGTTGCAGCTGTGGCTAAGATTCAATCCCTGGCCTGGGGACTTTCATATGCCATGGGTGTGGCCATAAAAAGAAAAAAAATTACGCATTCATTTTTGAGAATTTAGAATGAATGGGATATTGGGCTCAAGGCTGGGATGACAGAGAGGAATCAAGCAGTGTCCTCAAGTTTCTGCCTGTCCAGTACCAGCTTTCCAATGATTTTTAAACATCAGGGGCTACAGAACATGTTTTGAAATCCCCACCCAGTGCCAATAAAACTTGCATGATACAAAGGTCTCCTAGGAGAGAATTTGCGTATCACGTAAGACCTTACTTATTTTCAATCTATAGAAAAGGTTTTATTTATTTATTTAATTTAACCGGGCTGCAAGCTCCTTGAACGTGACTACAAGCCCTTCTGTCTTAGTCACCAGTATAAAACTCACGCCTCTGCTTCCTGCTTAAGTATTGCTGCATGAATGGACCTGTGAGATTGAAGCCATTTCCTATGAAAGTAAATATAAGATTGAGTCCCTCTTCTGTTAATGCTTTCATTTCCCCAGCTAGGAAGGAGGGCAAAATTTATAAGGCACTGGGCTATGAGAGCTCTTTTGTAAATGTTACCGGAAGGAGTCACCCATCAAGCCTGAATAACTAGATCCAAGGCAACCTCATCTCCCCTAGAGTTCAGGTCTGTGGCTACAGACGGTATGACACCTTCCAGAGGCCGCTGACACTGTTCACCTGGGGAGATGGACGGAGTTCATGCAGCCCAACCCTCTGGGGTTGCAGGAACTTGCACAGCTCTGGAAGTCATCGCTTTGGAATCCAGGTCCTTCTAGGTGACGGTGGATGTTCCTGTCTAGCGATGGCTCTCTCCCTCCGGCCACCAGTGCTGGGCTTATCTAAACCTTCCTCTGCTCTCCCCCTGCCGCCCCCCACGAGGTAAGAAAGAACCAGCAAAGCACATCCTTTCTCCTCTAGAGCCCCTGGTGCCTACCGGTCCCTGCTTCTCCTTGACATTAGATAGAAAAGATTGCCTCCCGCCCCCACCACCAACCAGACTTGCATCTGTTTCTTTTTTTCTTTTTTTGGCTGCACCCACAGTCTGCAGAAGTTCCTGGGCTAGTGACCAAACCCATGCCACAAGCAGTGACAGCACTGGATCCTTAACCTGCTGAGCCCCCAGGGAACTCCAGGACTGCACTTGTTGATCGAGACACCTGCTATTTCTTCACCTTCACGGGGGCAGGTTTAGGGTTGCCTCTGGGGGCACTCCAGGGGAGGGGTATTACTGCCCCGAGTGGGATGGGCAGGGCGCAGACAAGGGGTGGCCTGAACCTTCTCCACAGCGACTGCAAGCTGAGTTTCCAGCTTGTCTGAGAGGCCTCATCCTGGGCCATCCTGCAGTCCCCAGCATTTCTCTAGAAGAAGGCACTTCTCTAGTCCCAGTAAAAAGAGAAGAGAGTGAGGCCTGTGCCCCTCCCCCGGGAGAAGAGCACTCTCCATCAGCATCTTCTTGCTGGGGTATGCGTGGAAGGTCCCACATGCAGTATCTCTGGGGCTACTTCGAGTCAGGCAACAGGTGGTTAGCTCAAGTCTTTGAACAAATACACCTCTTACCTGATGATTTCATATGGGCAACGGGATTAGGGTCTTGCCAGTCAAAAGGCTGAGCCAGCGCCAGGCAGCTGCAGAAGCAGAAAAGCACATGCATTTTGGGGAGCAACATCTTGGAAGCTGAGCAGCCGTTTCAGCTTAACCTTCTTCAAGGCAGAGTATTAGAAGAAAAAAAAAAAAGACATGCAATAAAAGGGACTTAAATAGGCTGAGATTAAGGTACTAGTAACAAGATTCCATGTTATAAGAGAAGAAGACATTTGGAAAAAAATGGCACATGCATTTTTCTGGAATGGATTTTGATAGATACGAGGGCATCCAGGTCCTTGGTCATACCGATTGCAGAGCACAGAAATAACACTTTCATGTTGTTATAGTGGGTTTTTGGCCACTAGTTTCTGACTTGGTAGTAGTCATTTGGTTACAAAGAAGAGCATCAAAATATGGTAATTATAATAATTGCATAGAAATAACACTTTTAAGTTGTTACATTGAGCTTTTGGCCACTAGTTCTCTAACACTGTAGCAGTCCAGTTTGGTTATAAAGGAGAGCATCAAAATGTAGTAATTATAACAATCATATAACATGATGAAAATAATATCCACAAGCATGTCTAGCACATAGTAAACACTCCGTATGTTTTGGCTAATGATTCCATTCATAAAATCATCATATTGCAGCACCTGGGGTTGGTTTCGCTGCTGCCGATGTTTTTTGGTCATTTCCACAATCCCACTACACTGAGAGCTTCCCAAAGGCAGGCGGGCAGATCTTATTTCCTGTCCCCAGTGCCTAACAGGGGGCCTGGCATGCAGTTGGTGTGGAATAAAAGTTTGTGGAACAGATGAATAAAACCAGACTCGTGGTAATAACACAATATAGGACAGGGAGGCTCTGTGCTAACATCTCATCGCAAAATCTATCTTGTATGTGTGCAATCACTTTTCCCCTTTAAAATCTCTCCCCTCAACTTTTTGGGGTGATGAAAATGATCGAAGCCATCCTCTCTCTCCCTTGAATTTTGCAATAACCTCTAACTGGTCTCCTTGCTTTCCCTCTTGCCCCAGGGTCAGTTCCCAGTAGAGGAGCCAGAGAGACCACAGCGCTCCTCTGTTCAGATCCCCCAAATGGCTTTATGTCACTCAGAGCAGTAACTGCAGACCTTAAAGTTATATATCAGCCTTCAGAGTCTGTATGCAGCAGACCCCTGATCCAACCCCCAGCCCCTCTGGGACATTTACCCACACACTCACTGTACCCACACGGTTTCCTGTCATTCGGCAGACATTTCAGGCACCCCTCCCCCACTTCCCACCCTGGGATCTGTACCCGTGTCCAAGAAGGCTCTCTGTTGTGATGCCCAAATGACCAGCTCCCATACCCCTAAGTTTCTGCTTCCTCGTTACCTTCTCAGTGAGGCTTTCCCCTCATCAGTTTAAAATTACCATCCCATCCCCTTCTCCATACCAGTGCAGATCCTATTTCCCTGTCCACTTGCTTCTCCATAATATTTATCACCAACAAATACACGCTTGTTCATTACTTGTTCATTACTTGTTAATTGCTTATTTTCCTCCATCAAAAAGTCACTCCTGTGAGTGTAAGGAATTAGCACTATTTATTTATTTATTTATTTTCTCTCTCTGCTATTTTCCCAGGACCTGGAGCAATGCTTGGCACACAGCGGGCACCTATAAATGCCTGTAGAGTGAATAAATTCTGGGGCATTCCTTTCATAGCTCAGCAGTTAACAAACCTGACTAGGATCCATGAGGACACAGGTTCGATCCCTGGCCTTGCTCAGTGGATTAAGAGCCCAGCATTGCCATGAGCTGCGGTGCAAGTTGCCGACGTGGCTTGGATCCTGCATTGCTATGGCTGTGATGCAGGCCAGCAGCTGTAGTTTCGATCTGACCCCTAGCCTGGGAACCTCCATATACCACGATGCAGCCCTAAAAAGCAAAAAAAAAAAAATCTGAATTTTAGTAGTTTCTAACACACTGGTGACTCACACCAACTAAGCTGCATGTAATGATCCATGTGAGTGCTGGTTGCATTGATACCAATGGGGTACTAACTGGTTGGCATGGTTACTCTGCAGGAAGGTGTACACCCGAGGCACAGAAATCATTGCTCTTGAAGACCTAAGTGCTCCCCTGAATTTCCTGGCCTCTCTTGTGACTGGACGCGGCCATGGGGCTGACTTCTGACATATGGGAATTTGAATGGACGTGGTCCAGGGCTCTTAAGGGTCAGTGTATCTTCCCCATCCCTTCCTTTCCTTCCTACAGCAAGCTCAGAAGCCCCCTGTGATGTGTCCAGATGAAGGAAGCCTGGCTCCCTAGTCATGAACAGAAAGAAGTCTCTGCCAATTCACATGGCCTTTCATGAACAGGAAATAGACCTGTGTGTTAAGTCATTGAAATGTCCAGATGAAGCTGTTATTCTTTTATCACAGCACAGCATGGCTGGAGCTGGGTAAGATCAGATCTGCAGTCACTCGATCCGTGGGTACTTACTGAGCAAATAAGACCTAGCCTCTGCTATGCCAACAACTGTGAGAAATACCAGGGAATCTGACACAGTGCCTGCTCTAAAAGAGCGTACAATAAGGACTCAGAAACGAGACTGCCCATTTAACATAGGAAGAAAGCAAATGACAGGGACATCTAAAAATTCTTAGATGAGGAGTTCCCCTTGTGGCTCAGCAGGTTAAGAACCTGACCTAGTGTCCATGAGGATATGTTTCGATCCCTGGCTTTACTCAGTGGGTTAAAGATCCCAGGTTGCTGTGAGCTGTGGTATAGGTCACAGATGCAGTTCTGATCTGGAGTGGCTGTGGCTGTGGTGTAGGCCTGCAGCTGCAGCTCTGATTCGACCCCTAGCCCAGCAACTTCCATATGTTGCAGGTACAGCTATAAAAAGAAAGAAAAATTCTTAGAAGATAGGGAACAAATTCTAAGGGCAACAGGAATTCAGAGAGAAAGATTTCAGAGAAGACAGGGTTGGAACACCATCAGCTCTTATCACACAGGCTAAAAATTCAGATAGGTAGCTGGAAAAATTGGCACTGGAGCACTAAGCATCTTGGGCTACTTATAGAACGAGTCTGATATTGCCTTATTCTATAACTTTCTTTGCTGGGGGAGAAGTCAGAAAAAACTTGTATAGTTAGGAGTTCCCATGGTGGCTCAGTGGTTAATGAATCCGACTAAGGAACCGTGAGGTTGTGGGTTTGATCCCCGGCCTTGCTCAGTGGATTAAGGATCCGGCATTGCCGTGAGCTGTGGTGTAGGTCACAGATGCAGCTGGGATCCCGCATCTCTGTGGCTCTGGTGTAGGCTGGCAGCTATAGCTCCGATTAGACCCCTATTCTGGGAACCTCCATATGCTGTGGGAGTGGCCCAAGAAATGGCAAAAAGACACACACACACACACACACACACACACACACACAAAACAAAAAACAAAAAAACTTGTATAGCTAACCTCAAGATTATTTGTCATTTTGGTTGATTATATTTTATCTTAGTGTGATTTTCAATTTTATTATAAAGTTACTACATGATTTCAAAAATTCAAACACGACTGAATAAAGCAAGTTAAAAAATTGAGCTGTCTTTTCACTAATAGACACTTGCTGCCAGATTTTTTCCAGATGCATTTGTATGCTTGAATCCATGTAAACACTCTGCACAAACATATATGCATGCACACATATAAATATACATAAATATATATAGTTTTAAAATTGCTTATAAAACCTCAGACCATATATTCAATTTCCATTTTTTAATCTGATAATAGAGATCTTTTCAGGTGAGTCCATAGCGCTATCATTCATCTTTTTGCTTTAAAATGGCACCTAGGAGGTGCTAAAAAAGCTTGTTCACTAAACAGATAGCAAAAAGACAAAATAAAATAAACAGATAACAAGAGTACTAACACTGAACACTTATCAAGTGCCAAGAACGCTGCACAGTTCCTAGTACGTGGCAATGTTTTCAGACATCACCAGAAAAATCTGTGGGGGAAGTTTAATTATCCCCATTCTACTGATGAGGAAACAGAGGCAAAGAGAGTTTAATTGATGTGTTCTAATCACACAGGTGGCAGGTGCTGGCGGCAGGGCTTAAACCCAGTTTGAGTCCCTGCTTTTACCCACCGCATGCCATTTTCCTACAATGTCCATTTCTGTTCACTCTAAAACCAAAACCTTCTCAACTTAGTAAATGATTAATTTAATGATGCTAAGGTGTTCAGGAACTTCCTGGCTTGAGAGATGCTTTAACAAAGAATTAGGAGGCGGTCTCTGCCTCACTGTTCTTGCCCTAATTACTATCTGGAGCAACAGGCCAAGACCCTAGAAACTGGGGAGTGCTGTACATGGAGCCAGAGAAATAACTACTAAGTTTCCTAGATAAGCAATAGGAGTTGAACTGAAGCCAGGCCAGATGCTTGCCAGCCTCTGCTCTTATCCCTCTGTTATGTTACAGCTTGGTGTTTTTGTTTGTTTGTTTGTTTTAATCAAATAACATCATCCACAGAGAGGGCTTTAGAAAATTCCACCCCTGGTGCTTACAGATGAGGCTGAATAAGAGGAGTATCATCCTGCCACATGGAAGATCGTGAGGAGAGAAGAGGTGAAAAAGGAAGACAAAGGGAAGGACAGAAGGAATCAACAGTGAGTTTTAGGCATCCTGCCCCAACCCCAAGACGGCCCGCTTGCCCATAGCGCCTCAGCATTCATCACACCTTCCCTGTCAATAATCCAGGAAGAATCAGAGACAGCCAATGACTGGCAGGGCTTCCCCACGTCCTCCAGGCAGGACTGGGGTGCTCTGCCCTCCCCATGATCCCTTCCAGACTGAGACCAGGGCCCTCACCTTCTTCAGCCCTTACAGTGGAGCAGCAGCGTGGAGGCCAGGTGAAGTGGCCGGCTCCAGGTTCCAGTCTGGCCTCAGGCAGGTAACAGGGCTCTTGGGGAACCTTTGGACACACTGACCTCTGAGCCCCATCCCAGATGTACTGGCTCAGAGTCTTCAGAAGGAAGGTCCAGCTCCCTGGGGACTCTGATCCAGCCAATCCCAGAGTGCGCTGTTTGGAAATGTCTGCAGTGCAGTTGTAAGAGCACTATTCTATTTGCCCCAAGTTTTTTCACCACTTATATAGCTGCTTTCTGACCTCATTCTCAGAGAAATAATCCTCCAAATAATTTTTTTTTTTTTTTTTTGCTTTTTAGGGCTACACTTGCAGCATATGGATATTCCCAGACTAGGGGTCAAATTGGAGCCTCAGCTGCTGGCCTACCACACAGCCACAGCAACTTGGGATCCGAGCCACATCTGCGACCTACACCACAGTTCACAGCAATGCCGGATCCTTAACCCACTGAGCGAGGCCAGGGATCGAACCCGCAACCTCATGGTTCCTTGTCAGATTCGTTTCTACTGCACCATGATGGGAATTCTGGTCCTCCAAATAACTTAATGACTGGCTGACTCCATTCATTTATTCACTCATTTGTCCATGGATCCATTTACTCCATTGCAAGAGTGCCTATGTGTCATTCGCTATGCTTGGGATGAACAGATTTTAAAAATAGACAAAATCTTGTCTTTAACAACCCCAGCAGGGAGAGAGACTGTCAAACAGTCACAACCAAAGCTGTAAGAAATTACTCACAAGATGTAGAGGGAATAAAGGTCTAGCAGGCATGGAAGAGAAGCAATGCAATTTGCAGCATCGCCATTCATCAATCTGGGGATGAAGATCACTGAAACCCAGAAAGGCTAGGTGACCTGCCTGGGCTGCAGGTGCGGCTGAACAAAGAAAAAAAAAATTCTTAGATGCTTCGGTACAAATTCTCAGGGCAACAGGAATTCAGAGAGAAAGATTTCAGAGGAGACAGGGTTGGAGAACCATCAGTTCTTACCATACAGGAAGAATCCATATAGGTAGCTAGCAAAATTGTCAGCTTTCTCCAGCTTTTCCTAGGTAGCTGGGAGAATTGTCAGATAGGTAGAATTTGGCAAAGGCAGTACTAGATGGTGGCCCTTCTCCTTTACTCCAGTGGATTGAGTGATAGAAACACCCAAACAGGACCTTTCTCTTGTCTGTCTTCCCAGTGCCTCAAATGCATCACCTTTCCCTGTTGCTTCTGGCTGGTGTGCTTTCGTGGGATGGAAAGATATGCCAAGATGTGGCCAGCTGACTGCACGAAGCAGTGGCCAACCATCGCCAGAATTTCCCTGCAGCCAGGAAAGGAAGTCTCTGAGCCTGGCTCTTCCGGGGTGCAAAAGGTCTGGGGACAATCAGGACTTGTGGCTACTGGCAGCACAGAAGGCTGTGTCCCTCTTGGCTGGCCAGATTCCGGCCATGCCTCCATCCAGGTACTATCCCCGTCTCTCCCTTCCTCCCTCCCACCTCTGCTGCAATATGCTTGGTTGCACAATGTGCAGAATCACCTCCCCTGGTAGCCTGTGAGCTCTTCCAGAGCAAGGATCGGCCACATCTGTCTTTTTATTATTGCTTATTCTTTTTTTTGTTTGTTTTTGTTTATAGGGCCGCACTCGGGGCATGTGGAGGTTCCCAGTTCCCAGGCTAGGGGTCCAATCGGAGCTGTAGCCACTGGCCTACGCCAGAGCCACAGCAACTTGGGGTCCGAGCCGCGTCTTCAAGCTACATGACAGCTCACGGTAACGCCAGATCCTTACCCCACTGAGCAAGGCCAGGGATCGAACCCACAACCTCATGGTTCCTAGTCAGATTTGTTAACCACTGAACCATGACGGGAACTCCATTATTGCTTCTTAACAAAAGGCCTGACCTACAGCGAGCACCTGCAAATGCTCCTTGAAGGAGGATGAAGGAGCCTGTTTTCTTTCTAGTTTGGGCCACCGGGTAGCCCAGAAACACATCCTCAGGTGACTCAACACCCGAATTCTCAATACTTAAGGTGGGTGGGGCGTTAGTGCCTGGACCCCCAACTGCCTGGGTCTGCATCCCAGCTTGGATAGGACCTCCTGCAAGTGATGGAACCCTTCTCTGCCTAATTTTCTTACCTGTAAAATGGGGCTGAGGATGATAATATTCTTTAGGGTTAAATGGTAAATAGAGGTCGAACAGCGTGGTTTTGCCGGTAGCGAAATGCAGACTTTGCATGCTCATTTTGCATTCATAGCATCATGCATTGCCCACAGGTCAGTCGATGCTCAATAGTTAACTAAATAAAATGGAAGGGGTCAATCAAGACCTTGAGATAGGAACTAGAGGACTTTTTCTCTGCCCACTGAAGTCACTCCTTGCCACCGTTTCCTCTGTCCTGGAGGATCTAGATCTGACAGTTTTCATTAGGACCCTCCTTCCCCCTGAGCACTGTAATTAGCATTTCTCCTACATTTCTTATGAAATTTTGTGTTCACAGACCTGCCTTCCCCCTTTCAGGTGATTAGTTCTCTGGGAATGCCTGGGGCTTTCCTTGTGGCTCACCATTCTGGCTTTCTAAATAAATTTATCAAGACTGAAATTTTTGGGAGTTCCCATTGTGGTGCAGCAAAAACAAACATCAAAAAAAAAAAAAAAGACACATTTTCAAATAGTTTTCAAGCTCTTGCCGCACTGTTTTCCAACATGGGGGTCTCATGTAGCCATCCTGTCAGCTTGTGGTGCTTAGTAGATGTTTGAATGGGTCGGAGGGTGAATGGGTGGTCAGGTGGAGAGGCTGTAGTGGGGACAGACACTGTGGGGAAAGTCAGCACCATCCTAGAGGGCTGTGGGTATAGCGAGGAGAGGGCAGGGCTTCTGGCTGGGGAAACCAGCAAGGATATTATTATGACAGAGACCCCCAACTAGATGAACTAGAGAGTAAGATAAGAGGCCAATGTGGTGATGCCTACGTATCACAGGTTGAGTACACTGGGGACAAATACACTTTTTTTTTTTTTTTTGCTTTTTTGCTTTTTAGGGCCACACCCACGGCATATGGAGGTTCCCAGGTTAGGGGTCCAATCGGAGCTACAGCTGCCAGCCTACGCCGCAGCCACAACAACATCAGATCCAAGCCGCATCTGCAACCTATACCACAGCTCATGGACACGCCGGATCATTACCCCACTGAGCGAGTCCAGGGATCGAGCCCGCAACCCCAAGGTTCCTAGTTGGATTCGTTTCCACTGCGCCACGACGGGAACTCCAAATTCACAGATTTTTATTTTATTTTATTCCAAGCATCTGCTGATCTTCTAGGGAAGTATTACACACTTTAGGTAAATGTGACGGAACATTTCCCATGCTGCTGAAAGGAAAACAGTGCTTCTTGCATTCCTGAACAAAGAACTACTATAATGGACCGTAAGTCTCTGGCTCGCTGGGACACCGGCTTCCTCTTTTCTCTTCTGATGGCCATTACCATCTCTGAGAGGATGCGCCCAAGGCTTCTGAATCTGAATACAAGAGGGCTAGTTCACAAGAAGTCTTTTATTTCTCCAAGTTCTCTTTCTACAGAAAAGTGTCTGTTTCCTCAACCGCAGGATACACCTCAGCCAGAAATGTATTAATGTTTAAGAACTAGGACCCAGAAAAGTCTAATATTGACTTTGGATCTTTAGAACATAGCATCCAAGGTGACAACACAAAAACCCTAGATACAGTAACCTTTATCATCATAATGCCACCATCGCCAGCCGATACAAAATGGTCTCTGGGAAAGATGTACCTGGGCAGACAGAGCAATAATTAGCAAACAAAAAGCTGGGGACACAGGACTTGCCTATCGGAATAGTGCCAAATGTACCAACGCAAATATGAGGGTATAAACAGTTACACTGATTTCTGGATATCAATTTGGCAAGCCTTAAACTGTCCAGATCTTTTGACCCTTTCCCTCCATTTCTGAGATGAGCACACGCACACAAATCTTATACACAGGGAAGTTTTACTCCTAAAAACTTACTCCCCTATAGCATTTATGCCAACTCTAGAAGAGCCAACACACGTGGAAACCCTGCAGATATCAAACAACAACAAATATCATCACCGGGATCTTCCTCAGTTATTAACATGAGATTTACAAAATTATGCTTTATGATTTAGGAAACTATTTACAAGGCAATTTTAATTAAAAAAAAAAAGAACATCAAATTGCCACGTCAAAGTCATGCTAAAAAGACTATTAGGGAATACAGTAAGAGTGATAGAATTATGGTTTTTTCCCATTATGTTTCATACATTTTATTTTATTTTATTTTTCGCTTTTTAGGGCCCCACCTGAGGCATATGGAGGTTCCCAGGCTAGGGGTCAAATGGAGCAACAGCTGCCAGCCTACACCACAGCCACAGCAATGTCAGATACGAGCCACATCTGTGACCTATACTACAGCTCACAGCAACGCCAGATCCCCAACCCACTGAGTGAGGCCAGGGATCGATCCCTCATCCTCAGGGATTCTAGTTGGATTCGTTTCCGCTGAGCCACCATGGGAACTCCCCATTAACATTTCACATTTTTAGAATGAAATGTATTGCTTTACTAATAAGAAATAATTTAAAGAGAGTATTTAAGAAGAATTT
Source organism: Phacochoerus africanus (assembly GCF_016906955.1). NCBI lineage: Eukaryota > Metazoa > Chordata > Mammalia > Artiodactyla > Suidae > Phacochoerus > Phacochoerus africanus. The sequence continues at coordinate 42,710,738 of NC_062552.1, forward strand.
ACATAACTATGAAAAGTGTTTATGTTTAATATGAAGTAAAATGGGATATACAGAATTAAGAGACTGATTCATTTTCTTATGTACCCAGATATATAAAAGAAAAGGGGGGGCATGGGAAAAAAACAAGAATGAGAAGAAAGAAAAAAAGAAATATAAATGTTTACAAAGTTCATCTGTTTTAGAGTTTTGTATGGTCGGAAACTAAAGGTAATTTTTTATCCTTTTTTCTACTTTTCTCTTTTCCAATATTTTCAGTCAATGAGAATATTTACTGTAAAAAAAAAAGACAATTTTTAAAACAGTTAAAGCGTGAAAATCATTTTCTCCAATTTTGGCTCCTGAACCACTAGAAAAAGTATCATCCTGCAGATCAAGCTCTTTAACTGAGAGCTCAGAAAACACATGCTTTTTAGTGGATTTCGCGTCTGCCACTGAAACCACAGGTTCCTCCTCAGTCTTTCGCATCTCAGCTGAGATCTCCATGTAGCAACATGGCCTCTACTAATCCTATTTCCCCCCATCTGTCACTGTTACCTTCTCATCAGGCATCTGTTCCCTTTTTGAAACAAGAGACAAACCAAAACAGGTGTCTACTCTCAAGTCCAGAGTTTCTGTCAAGAGCTGAGGAATGATTCTGAGAAATCCTGGCCAGGGCGTGTGCCTTACCACTTCTGTTACTGGGGAAAAGAAAAGAAAATGCTTTTTCGTAAGTATCAGTACCCTCTTTGTCAAATTCTTCCTGTTTTTAACTATTGGCATGGGAGCATCTGGCAGTCAGAATAATGATACTCCCCTTCCTGGGAAAATTAAAAAAAAAAGTCCATCCCCCAGATCCTATGAATATGTTAAGTTACATGGCAAAAGGGGAATTAAGATGGCAAGTGGAATTAAAGCTGCTGATTCGTTGACTTTATTTTTTTATTATTTATTTATTTATTTGTCTTTTTAGGGCCACACCCGTGGCACATGGAGGTTCCCAGGGTAGGGGTTGAATCAGAGCTGCAGCTGCCAGCCTACACCACAGCCACAGCAACACCAGAACTGAGCCGCATCTGCGACCTACACCATAGCTCACAGCAACGCCAGATCTTTAACCCACTGAGTGAAGCCAGGGATTGAACCTGTATCCTCATGGATACTAGTCGGGTTTGTTACCACTGAGCCACAACAGCAACTCCCACCTTTCAACTAAAGTAAAGAAAGTGGCTTAACTATCTCAAAATGGACCCAATACCAGGCAATAACTGAGGAAGAAGATAAAATTCTCTGCTTCAGATATTTTACAATAGGATGAAGCAGGAGATGGTCAATCTTCCATCCACGTTTTGGAGCAATCTAGTACTATTTTTAAAATTTTTAAAATATTAGCATCTTTTGCTATTATTTTACATGACTATTGCATGGTCATTGTTTAAAAATTCAAATGTTAGGAGTTCCCGTAGTGGCACAGTGGAAACGAATCCGAGGTTGTGGGTTCGATCCCACAGCTCAGATTTGGTGTTGCTGTGGCCGTGGCATAGGTGGGCTGGGGCTCTGATTAGATCCTTAGCCTGGGCACCTCCATATGCCACGGGTGCGGCCCTAAAAGAAAGACAAAACAAACAAACAAACAAATTCAAACATTACAGAAAGGTGCAATTTTGACAGCCCAAATCTCTATAACGCTACATTTGTTTCCTCCCTTGCTCAGGCACTGGGAAAGACTCCTGTTCGTGATTAGAGGTAAGTGACTTCATCTATTTTTCTATAAGCAATATTTTTAAGGAACTAGATCCTTGTTCGAAAAAGAAAAAAATAATGTACTTCATTCTGAAATGGGACAAAGACAGCTAGAACATCATTCTGTAGCAGTAATTCTCAACAAGAGCAATTTTGTTCCCTAGAAGACATTTGGCAATGTCTGAGGACATTTTTGGTGTCACAACTGGGAGATGACCGCTCCTGGCATCAGGTGGGCAGAGGCCAGGGATGCTGCTAAACATCCTACAAGGCACAGGACAGACCCACAACCTAGAAATACATGGCTCAAAAAGTAAATAATGCTGAGCTTGAGAAGCCCTGGTCCAAAGGGATGCAGGTAAAACCATAACCTTGTTCAATAATAAGGAAATATTTATTCCATTGTGAAAAAGGCTGTAGGGAGGCAGTTGGCTGGTTAGGACAAGGAAGAACATTCAAAATAAACAGGCTAGGAGTTCCCCGAGTAGCTCAGCAGTTAATGAATCTGACTAGCATCCATGAGGACGCAGGTTCAATCCCTGGCCTCGCTCAGAAGGTTGGGGATCTGGCGTTGCTGTGAGCTGTGGTGTAGGACGCAGGCTCGGCTCAGATCCTGTGTTGCTGTGGCTGTGCCACAGGTCTGCAGCTGCAGCTCCGATTTGACCCCTAGCCTGGGAGCTTCCATGCATCGCGGGTGCAGCCCTAAAAAGCAAATAATAATAATAGTAATAATAATCAGGCCATTTACGATGTATGCCTCACAATGTGGGGAGAGTTCCCTGTCATAAGAAGGAGTCAAACAAGGCTAACTGGTCATCTGCCATGGATGCTGGAAAAGCGACAGATACCTAGGTGTGGTTGGACTCTGAAGTTCCACCTTTACTGGACATGTATGATTCCATTTAAAAGCATCAGCAGGGAGTGCCCATCGCGGCTCAGTGGTAACGAACCCAACTAGTATCCATGAGGATGCAGGTTCGCTCTCTGGCCTTGCTCAGTGGGTTAAGGATCCAGCATTGCTGTGAGTTGTGGTGTAGGTCACAGACACCACTGGCTGGATCTGGCGGTGTTGTGACTGTGGCGTAGGCCAGCAGCTGTAGCTCCTATTCAACCCCTAACCTGGGAACTTCCACATGCTGTGGGTGTGGCCTCAAAAAGATACATAAAGATAAATAAATAAATAAAAGCATCAGCAAAAATTTCCTAATTCATACTTGGTAATATTGAATTGAAGAAAGAGAAAAGATAATACCTCCTCTATTACTGTTGTTTTCTTTCTACTGTATTGGCTAATGGTATCCAAACTTGATGAGGACATTATCACAAACGCATGACACTCAAGTGACTTCTGCAAAAAAGTCTAAGGCCTCTTATCTTGGGCACACTAGATATGACTCTTGTGTAATCATGTCACCACCCCAAGAAAAGGGACATGGTCAAAAAGGCGGCATAATAAGCAGTTCCCTATTGTGGGAACAATTTAATTTTAGAAGAATTTATTTAACAGCTCTACGTAAAATAAAATTATTTGATTCGACTCACATTTTGGACACGGGAATTCAGATGCCTCCAGTTTGCAAAGGTCCAGATGTTTGGTACCCTATATGGCTTTAAAGTCATAAATGATAAGTTAGCTGAGACCCCTGGGCAGTTTGCGGCCACAATGGAAGCATCCTGGTACCTTCCATGCCAGGTAAACCCCATCTTACTGAACTGGTGGAGCTTTAAAGACTTTGACAAATGAAAAGTTTATTCAGAGTGGCAATAACCCAACAATGACCAGACCGATGCTGTGGGAACAAGGCAACAAGTCACATGAGGAATAGCTGGAGGAACCAGGGATGTTTACTCAGGGGAAAATCCAGATGGCACATGACAGCTACAGTTCTCTGGGAAAGGGATATGCTCTATGTGGATCCGGACTGTAGGCCTCTGTTAGCCAGAGCTTTTCAACAAGTACCGTATTTTCCCTATCAGAGGAGCAATTTAAGCACAGGTCTATAAGGAGCACCGTTGAGGATATTGCAGAAAGATTTCCTGCACTGGATGAGGGTGAATGTGGATTGGACAGGAGGATTGGATAACCTTAAATCCGAGGTTCAAGATCAGAAAGTCCCCAGCCCAGAAACTTGTAATGTGTGTAATAGAAAAGCAGTGGTGGGAGTTCCTGTCGTGGTTCAGCAGGTTAAAACCTCATGAGGATGCGGGTTCGATCCCTGGCCTCATTCAGTGGGTTAAGGATTCGGTGTTGCTGCAAGCTGTGGTGTCAGTCGGAGATGTGGCTCAGATCCTACATTGCTGTGGCTGTGGTGTAGGCTGGTAGCTGCAGCTCCGATTTGACCCCTAGCCTGGGAACCTCCATATGCCAAGGGTGTGAAAAGGAAAGGAAGGAAGGAAGAGAGGGAGGGAGAAAGAGAGAAAAAAATGAAAACGCAGTGGTAGAGACTGTGGCAGAGGGGTCCATCTGAAATGGTCCACCTTCTCTGAGGAATGACAGCTCCATGTAACAGATCTTTTTTTTTTTTTTTTCCAAGTAAAGCTGGAAAACCATATTTGTTTGTAAAACCTATGGGTTTTAAAAAACAGAATAGATCTGTCGCTTCCAGGAGAAACTGTAACCTCTCACTTAACGATACCCTAATCACCCCCAACCCTAAGGGGCTACGATGGCAAATAGGGCAGAAGAGAAATCATACAGATTCTAGAATTACAGTCACATTTTGCCTGCAAGTTGAATCATCAGCCTGGCCATTTTGAGCTGAAATTCAGCTGCACCGACCAACAAATAATTAATGGGGTCTGGTAAGGGAAGACAACCAGGGAACATTAAGTCACTAAGAGGTACATTTTCCACTGTACACAATGCAAATGAGGAACGGCCTCTGTGTTCTTCAAAACAGGTGCCTCTCCTTCTAGTAAGTTGCAGGTCAAAATGGGGCAGGAAAGAGAAAACAGGGCTGCCTTATTGTGGCAGTTAGCTGCCCAGCTGCTAAAAAGGTCAGTCCTACCCTAGTTGGCAAGGAACTTCGAAACGCTGGCCTGACCCTCTAAAACTGAATCAGTGATCAACTAGGAAAAGTTCAAGAGTTTCCTCTGAGAGGCGATACTTCACTAAGGGAAAAATCCTCCTCAATTCCGGTTCCCGGCCCCCTCCCGAAATTCTGCGCCACATACAGCTTTTCAATTATCAACCAATCTTTGCACTCACAGATCTCTGTCCCCAGCCACATCCAGGACAAGGGCAAATCTGATAACTGAAAAAAATATATTTTTCAGTTTCCAGATTCTATTTTGAATTTTATCTTAGCACACTCGAATTTCAAAAGTAAGCCAGCTGTTATGCTCATGTTAATTTCCCTGCATTCTCTGATGGCACTTTTTTTGTTTTTCGTTTGTTTGCTTTTTACAGCCTCACCTGTGTTATATGGAAGCTCCCAAGTTAGGGGTCGAGTCGGAACTCCAGCTGCTGGCTTACACCACAGCCACAGAAACCTGGGATCCGAGCTGTCTTTGACCCAAAACACAGATCATTGTAAGCCGGACCCCCTAACCCACTGAGTGAGGCCAGGGATCGAACCTGCGTCCTCATGGATGCTAGTCAGATTAGTTTCCACTGAGCCATGCCAGGAGCTCCTTATGTTGATATTTTTAAAACTACAAACCTCTATTACACTGTGTCTATTCATGTGTTATGAGTCACTCCTGTAACATGAAGCAAAGTGACAGGGCGAAGAACAGGTGCCCAACTTCATAGAGAAAGGCAGTTAAGAACACACTGCTCATTCTTTCAAACTATAAAACTTCCTCGGAAGTCTGGAAATTCTGGAACAATACGATTTTAGAGGCAAATATTCCCCTTCAATGTCTCTTCACATCTTACTTCCTCTTCAATGATGCACTTTTTTTTCCTGCTTTTTTAGGGCCGCTCCAGCGGCATGTGGAGGTTTCTGGGCTGGGGGTGAATTGGAGCTACAGCTGCCGGCCTACACCACAGCCACAGCAACCTGGGATCCAAGCTATGTCTGCCACCTACACCACAGTTCATGGCAACACCAGATCCTTAACCCACTGAGCGACGCCAAGGATCAAACCTGCGTCCTCATGGATACTAGTCGGATTTGTTTCCAAAGCACCACAAGGGGAACTTCTCAATGCTGCACTCTTACAGAAATTTCTCACTGTCTCGAGAAGTCAAGGAAGTCAATTATCAAGGGTCTTCAAAACAAAAAAATTCAGGCTTAAGGTGAATCAAGGTATAAATAACTTGATGATCCGCGTTCCTTCCAGAATATCCATTTTCTAAGGTGTCAGGGAAAGGAATTCAGATTCCTTACTCCAGCTGACGTTCCCAAGGTGCATTCCAGGCACCTAGTCAGCACTTTCCTTGATGCTCTATGCTGAGAGCCGCACGGAGGGTGGCATATCGCCCTGGACTGCAAACCTACCTGGGTGAGGGGACATTTGCTCACCACTGAAGTGCTAAGGGCACAGACACACAGTGGCCAAGGAAGTGAGGAACCAGCCGCCGAGGGTTCTGCTTGCAGAAAGCTCCCTGGAGCCTCAGGCAAGTCCTTTCACATCTCAGGGAGGATTTCTCAGCTGTTAAAGGCATGGCTGAACCAGATTAAGATCCCTCCCAGCTCTTCTAGTCCTGCACTCTCAGTGGCTTTTGAGTATGAAGGGCCCAGTTCCAGGCAGAGCACCACTCCAAGGCCGCAGCAGCAGCTCCTGCACGAATGTCGGGGGAGGGGAGTGAACGTTCAGTGCCCACGTGCAATGAATGGAGGCAGCGGGCTGGAGAAGGCCACATCCACGGCTGTCTCACCAGCTTCAGCATCGCAAGCAGAACTCCCTCCTTGAGGAATTTTCCCCCGGTGCTGGCAGCTCACCAGGGCCGCCTGGAGGCCAGAAGGTAATCCTTCCCTTTCAAATGGACCAGGCCCATACTCACCGCCCTGATCCCTAAATTCAACGTTAACCCAAGATCAGATGGTCAACACTAGCTCCTATTCACAGACCAACCTTCCAGCTCAGCATTCTTATTAAGGCCAAAGGTAATTTGTGCAAGACTGATTTAATACAAATCCCTCCCAAACCTGAAGGCGGTTGTCCTTCAGAGGGGGCCAGCTCCCTTTTAGGAGCCCACACGCTTCTCCCTCCTCCCGCTCACCCCCGCAGCCACCCCAGGAACCACAGGTCTAAATGAAAATTTGACCTTTCTGGTTTTGCAGCAAGAAACATCTATGGAGGCTCCAAGGGATGATGGGGGAAGGTAACTGTTTTTCGCTTTCTGATTCTGTTTGTTTCTCTAAAAACAAGCCTCCCCCAACTCAGAGTAGCGCAGCCGGGATTTTGCCTGGGAGGCAGCGGGGAGCTCCCGGTCGGTCGTGCGCAGCAGGCAGGAGGTACGGCTTTACTTTGTTGATTCTGGTCACGCCGCCCCTACTCAGAACTGGGCTCCGCAAGGAGTCACACTCCCCAGAGGGAGGTGTGTGCCTGTTTCGAGCCAGCGGGAGACCCGTAAGTAAGAAAACTCCCCGTGCTCCGGGTTCCCCCAGCCGGATTCCCTCTCAGCACCGAATTCTTAGGGTTGCTTCTGGCGAAAACATTTGGGAGAAGTGGGTTCGAATTCCATCATCCTCCCTGCAAAGATCCCAGCGCTGTTCGGTGGGCAGCGGGGACGGCGAACCCAGGTCCGGCCCGGAGGCGGGGGCGGGTGCTCTTCCAGCCCCAAGCCGCTCCCCGACTCCATCCTCCCATCCCCCATCCTTCCAGCCCCGAGCTCCTCTTGCCACCCCCACCCGCCAGCCTGCGGCCGCCCCTGGGCTCCCGCTCACCCCGGGGTCCCTCCTCACCCGGGCGCCGCGGGGAGCTGCTCGCCGGAACCCGGACCGGGCTCGTCGACCCTGCCCGCTGTTTGCAGATTCTGCCGATCTCGGTCACCGGGTCACCGTGACCTCGCGACGCGGGGGCGGGAGGCTGCGCGCAGCCTTCGCGCTCTGTCCGCGGGGCGCGGTCTGGACGCCCCGACCCTGACCTCGCCCCGAGGGGCAGGAGGAGGGACGGGGAGGAGCCCTGGCCGCCGGCCTTCCGCTAGCGGAGGCTCTGGGAAGCGGGCAGGCTAGGCCGTCTACTGCACCCTCCCGGGGGTCCGGGGTCCGCCACCTGGTCCCGCGGGTTAACTTCACCCGCCCCCGGACTGACCCACACGTGCCGAGGGCGGGTGCTGTGCCCCTAGTTCCGGTTCGCAAATTCGACCCTGATCAGATCTATCCCAGCTTCATTCACCTCTCATCACGCCGACCTTGCTTGTTTCACAAAATTCCAGTTTACTGTTTCCACCTGCAAGCTGCAATGCCCTGCGCATTCTGCTTTCTGGTCTACAGCGTGTACACTGGACGCCAGCTCAGGAGTTTGTGGACGATTCTCCGGGTTGGAAGGTCTTCCACTGAATTAGTTTCTTTTCTCCCTGGACATACAGGGAAGGGCAATCAGGAAGCGCTTTTATGATTTGAGAGGAAATGGTGGGAAAGGGGGCTATCTCATCGCTCAGTTTAATCCAATTCTTGGAGATTTAACTGAAATCCCTTCCTTCATTTTCCAGTGCCTTCTTCTCAATCCACGTTTCTGAGTTAAAAATATTCATTAAAAGCTTCAGTTAGACTCAGAGAAAGTAATTTGAAATTCATAGGTGGAGTTAATATTTTGTATTTGTAACTAGTGATTTTTTTTTTTTTTTTGCTTTTTGGCGAGGTTGACAGGACTGTAGATGAAATTTATTATATTTTTATTCAGAGGACTCTGCATTAAGAAGGCATGGACTATACCTCCTTTCTTATCAGTGGCTTGACTTTGGTAAGTTATTTATCCTTTATGCGGCTCAGTTTCCTTATTGGTAAAATGGAGATAATTAAAGGATATTAGTCAGAGGCACCTTGTGAGAATGAAATGCAAATGTATGCAAAATGCTTAGAATGGAGCCTGGCACACAGGAAGTATTCACACTGTTATCTAATATTATATCTTTAAAGAAGCTGTGACTTATTTAAACCTAACAATAGATGCAAATTTAAATAAAACTATCTCAGCCTAATGACAGTTTCTTGTACTTCCTGGGCTAACCTCCTATAAAACAAATTGCCCCAGAGGAGTCATCTAAAACGGTACATGGGAGTTCCTTGGTGGCTCAGTGGGTTAAGAGCCAGCATTGCTCCTGCTCTGGGTCTGGTCACTGCTGTAGAGCAGGTTCAGTCCCTGGTCCTGGAACTTCCACATGCTGTGGGCAGGGCCAAAAAATTAATAGGATAGGATAGGATAAGATAGGATAGGATAGGATAGGATAGGATAGGATAGGATAGGATAGGATAGGATAGGATAGAATAGAATAGAGTAGAATAGAACAACGTAAAATAAATAGTACATGATGCCCTATTCAAGAAATCTCCAAAGAACTTTCCCTTTGATCTTGTGGCCAGATGAAGATTAGGGAGACACACTGTGACACCTAAAAAGTGGTGAGAACCTAGAGAGAACCCTACCCAGTATCCTGTGGGAAAGGAATCTGAGAGAGAACGGATATGTACATATATATGACTGGGTCACTTTGCTGTATAGCAGAAATTATTACAGCCTTGTGCATTAACTATACTTTAATAAAACTTAAAAAAAAAAAGCAGTGGGCTTTGAAAGCAGTCTTGAAGGCAAGTTTGAAATATTTTCTTTCTTTCTTTCAAGGCCAGCTCTATGCCTTCTCCCATTGTCATCAGATCACACTCTCTGTGGATGTCACTAAGCAGGTTGGCACTGAGCAGGTTATTGTCCTGAGAGGGTGCCCAGTGTGGGGTTGCCAGATTTAGAAAAAGAAACACAGGGCACCCAGCTAAATGTGAATTTCAGATTTTAATTTGAAATTCAGATGAAGTCAACAAAAAGGTTTTCATGTCAGTATGTTTCATGCAATATTTGGAATCTACTTCTACTTAAAAATTTTGTGCGGTTCATTTGAAATGCAAATTTAATTGGACATCCCGTAATTTATTTGCCAACACTAGTCTATTGAAATTAATAAAGAATGGGCCTCATATACCAAAAGGATGGCATGTCAACATAGACATGAAGATTATAAGGTAGGTCTGATATGGGTCTTGTTTTTATTTTATGTGGTGAGGAAAAAATAATGTACTTGTGTTTATAAATTGATTTTTGGGGAGCTCTTTCTTACCTCTTAATTCCTACTTCCATTTCCCAAAAACATAGCCATGCTTATTTACTCTTTAGCATGAGCAAAAATGATGACTCTGTCCTCAATCAAATTATTGGGATAAATAGTAATAATGTGCTCAGTAGTATTTTATTTTATTTTATTTTAATCTTTTTAGGGCCACACTCACAGCAGATGGAAGGTCCCAGGTTAGGGGTCGACAAATTAGAGCTACAGCTGCCGGCCTACACCACAGCCATAGCAACACCAGATCTGAGCCACATCTGTGATCTATACCACAGCTCATGGCAACACCAGATCTTTAACTCACTGAGTGAGGCCAGGAATTGAACCTCATCCTCATGGATGCTAGTTGGGTTCATTACTGCTGAGCCATGACAGGAACAGCCCAACAGTGTTTACTGAGGACAAACTGAATGGCAGGTACCATTTCAAGGATGACTAAGACACGCCCTGGAGGCTAAGGAAATGACAATCTAGAGAGCAAGCCCATATAGGTAAACACAGGACTGTGGGTTTTCCAAGAAGTGAGTTTTTTTTTTTTTTTTTTGTCTTTTTGCTATTTCTTTGGACCGCTCCTGCGGCATATGGAGGTTCCCAGGCTAGGGGTCAAATCGGAGCTGCAGCCACCGGCCTACACCAGAGCCACAGCAACGCGGGATCTGAGCCGCATCTGCAACCTACACCACAGCTCACGGCAACACCGGATCGTTAACCCACTGAGCAAGGGCAGGGACCGAACCCGCAACCTCATGGTTCCTAGTCGGATTCGTTAACCACTGCACCACGACGGGAACTCCCCAAGAAGTGAGTTATTAATTGTCCATGGAAGGAGTGGAAGTTAAAGGCCTCCTTACTGCACAGGAGCCAAGGCAAAGAGGCTCTGATCCAGATGAGCTAAGGAGAGAAGCCCCAGGGTGTCAGCTGTGCCTATGCCTGGAAACTAGCCCATCCTCATTGAAGTGGTTATGCTAGCGACAACAATGGGATTCAATAAAATGGAAAGTGTGATTGGGAGGCCCTTAGAAGGTAACAGAATACAAAGGGGAAAATATAAAAGCTTAAATTACTTAAATTTCAAAGGTAAAAATTTTAAGTTAAAACTAGGAACTCCAAGGGGGAAAATGTCCAGGAAATTCATGATGTAAGTAGGAGGTAACTTAAAATGGGTTGATTTTGAGCTATTGGGTGGAGAGACCCTTAAACTTGAAATCCAAAAATATATTTCTCTGAACAGCCCAGAGATGAAAATGTGATCTGAGTATTTCACTGGACCACAGAGAACAGTGGTCACATAGTCCAACAGTGCAAACATGCTTATTGATTTTCAGCTTTTTGGATCACCTTTTAAATATGCCAATGAAGAATTAACTATGATTACATGGAGAATGTAAATATGATTGATTTTTAAAATGTAGAAAGTAAGCAGGTAGAAGGAGGTACAAGTAAGGAGTCAGCTGGAGATAAGTTTGAGTGACTAGGGGCCTCATTTTATTTTTTCTTTTTCAGCCACACCCACAGCATATGGAAGTTCCCGAGCCAGGGATGGAATCCTAGCCAGAGGATTGTGACTTATGCCACAGATGCAGCAGTGCCATATGCTTTACCCACTGCACCACAGCCGGAACTCCAATAAGGGTCTCATGTTAAAAAGATAAGAGTCAAGAGATAATGTCCATAGTTAGTAGAACAAAAAAATAAAGGTCTGGATGCTTTATTTGTAACTTTGCAGAGGAGAAGATGCAGCAGAGGGCCTGAGTATAGAGATGTAAGTCTATTAGGAGAATTAGGAAAGAGAAAGATAGGACCAGGGTCTATGTGAGCTAAATACTCACTTTCCTAGTAGAAATTAACTAGACTGTACCTAAGATGATACACCAAGGAATAGTAATATAGCATATTATTTTGTAAACAGGGAGATCCCCAGATATCTAGGAAGGAAAATCACTGGGTGATTAATCTTTGGGGAATTGGGCTGAAGCTGGGGTGGGTTGGGGTGGAGACCCTGGATTTTCTCTGTTGATACTATGGTACTTTTAACTAATTGAGGTATGTGCATGATTATACTGACTAAATATTTAAAATTTTTAAAATAGGAATTTGTGAAAAGGAAGGCTTCACCAAGATGGTGGCTTTCAAGATTGCATAGGAGTTTATCCAGAAGGAAGAAGGAGGCATCCTACAGAATGTGGGGCAGGAGCCCAGACATGAAAGGCACACTTTGGGAATGTCCAGTTCTCCATTGTGATAAGAGCATTGGTGCATAGACAGACTGGAGTAGATGGTAAGGTGAGCCAGAACTACTAAAAGAATCTTCTGAGTAATACAGTGGAGTTTGGATTGTAAGCTCCTTAGACAGGAACTATGACATTCCCCTCTTCCCCCACTCCCTGGCATCCAATACAAAGCCTGACCCACAATAGGTGCCCAATGAATGTTTTCTGAATGAATGAGAGCTTTCTTGGAGCGATGAGGAACCATCACAGTTTTTAAGCAGAGCCATAATGTTACTTCTTTGGGAAAGACAATTTTTGTACTGAAAAAAAGATGATATTGGGCAAACCAAAAACAGAGGAAGAATTAGGAGGCTGTTAGGCAAAGGATGACATAAAATAGGATAGTGACAGTGCGAACTGAGATTGGAAGATCTACTTGAGACTTTTGAATGAGGTTGGAATGGCCATAGGAGATAAAGCAGAGGGATGAGTCCAAAACAGCCCTGAGATTTCTTGCTGGGGAAACCAGGTAGATGATGCAGCCACTGAATGAGAAAGAAAATTAGGGAAAAGGGACAGGTTGTCAAAGTGGGGTAATAAACCAATTTTGTGTATATTGAGTTTGAGAGACCTGAGAATGACATTTTTATTTTTAATTTTTGACTTTTTTGTCTTTTTAGGGCCACACCAGCAGAGGGAAGTTCCTGGGCTAGGGGATCAAATTGAAGCTGTAGCTGCTGGCCTATGCAACAGCCACAGCAATGCCAGATCCAAGCCACATCTGGGACCTACACCACAGCTAATGGCAAGGCTGAATCCTTAACCCACTGAGCGGGGCCAGGGATTGAACCCCCATCCTCATGGATACTAGCCAGGTTCATTACCACTGAGCCACAATGGGAACTCCTGAGAATGATGTTTACAAATTGTGGGTCTTGAACCATTCATGGCTTATGAGTTGATACAAATATTTTTAAATGATCCATTTTAAAGTGTAATATATATGTTAAGGTTTATTGTTGTTTCACAGAACTTTTATATCCATAGCATATATATATATATAGAACTGACATAAAAATATTTTCTACTGTATATCAGGAAAATAGTTTGAGACCCTTTGCTCCTGGGTACCAAGTGGTGTGTGAAGTCAAGAGAGCCATCTGTGCACATTTTCCAACTTTGTATGCAGTGACTTCACGTGAATGGCTTAAAATTGGGAACCTCATGCCACAGAAGTCAGAAAATACCACCACATGTGATTTTCCTCCCCTGTAGTGAGCCAGCATACCTCTGGGTGGAACCATCTCATGGATGTTAGTTACGCAGGTATGAAGGTCAGTATAGAGACCTGGGCAGAAGTCATTTATTTGGAAATAAAAATACTGAGAGTGCATGGAATTGGCATGGAGAGTTTTTTAGAAAGAGTAAAGAGAGTAGAAGATAGAATTCTACAGAACATTGCATTCTGTGGAAGGTAGGAGGAAGACAGGGGAGTGAAAGAAGTTGTGAGAGGTTGGTCAAAGTGGGGATAGAAAATGAGAGAGTGAGATGTTTTATAGAAGTCAAGAGAGAAAGGAGTTTAAAAAGTAGGATCAACCCTGTTGATTAAATAGTATGGACTGAGGAAAGAGCTATGAGATTTCCTAGTTAGGAAGGCATTGGTGACCCCTAAAACCAATTTTAGTTTAACAGAGGGGTGGAGGCAGGAAGTCATTAAGAGAAAGAGGTGAGGATGCCGAGAGAGTAAGTGTAGACTACTTTCAAGACATTTTATAGAGAAGGAAAGGAGACCTGGCTGTAGACTGAGTGAAAGGAAAGCATGAAGAGAGTGAAAGCCTGGGGCATGCTTATGAGATCTATCCAAGGATACCTGAACCCTCCCAAGCCCCACGGTGACTGGAACCCACGTGTTAGTCATGGAGTCAGTCTGTGTGGCGATGTGCTTTCACCATTGATGTTTGTAGGTCCAGGAATTAGATCAGAGAGGAGGGTTTCGGGGCTTGGAAACTGGCTGAGCAAATTGACCAGAAGTGATGAAAATGAGGGAACCGATGCTAATTTAAAAAGGGATTTCTTTTCTAGCTAAGATGTTACACAGTTGACATGACACATTCGTATTGTTAGAAATCTAAACAAAGCCAGGGAACAAAAGATGGACTATGAGGGTTCCCCCATGGCCCCTACCTCATTAGGTAATTATTTAACAATTTTGGTAGATGTCTTCTAGATGCTTCTCCAGAGGTGCGTGTAGTAATTAAGAGGCCTGAGTCAGGCAGACCAGGGCTTGGGTCCAGTACTGCCTTAAGGCCTTGAGCAATGTACATAGTCTTTTAATCCCTCAGTTTCCTAATCTGTAAGATGGAAGTAGTCGTAGCATCTGTCTCACAGGGGTACAGTGTGTATTAAAAGAGATAATGCCCGTAAATTGCTTAGAACAGTATTTGGTAAGCACAGTGATCACTTGACATATACCTATACATCTCTACACACATTTGTGTACACACAACACACACGCCCCTATGGGAAAGAGAACTCAGATCTGTATGACTACACACGTACATACATCACATGAGTAAGGAGGAAGACCTGAAAAATGTTGGTGATTTGAATGGGCTGGAGGAAGCTACCCTAAGGCAGAATGATGGAAGGGGGAGGTGGAGGGTCATGGTCAGAGGATGGAGGTGGAAGGTCATGGTCAGAGGATGGAGGTAGAAGGTCATGGTCAGAGGATGGAAGTGGAAGGTCATGGTCAGAGGATGGAGGTGGAAAGTCATGGTCAGAGGATGGAGTTTCAAGCACAAGACTTCAGGGGGGAAGCACTTCTAGAGGATGACAGGTCCCAGAAGGCAACTGCTCTACATTTCGAAAGTGGAGAGGAGATAAAGAATCTTTTCCTCAGGGGAGTTCCTGTTGTGGCTCAGTGGTAACGAAACTGACCAGTAACCATGAGGACGCAGGTTCCATCCATGGCTCCGCTCAGTGGGTTAAGGTTCCAGCGTTGCCATGAGCTGTGGTATAGGTTGCTGACATGGCTCGGATCTGGCATTGCTGTGGCTGTGGTGTAGGCCAGTGGCTGTAGCTCGCATTCAATCACTAGCCTGGAACTTCTATATGCTGCACCTGAGGCCTAAAAAAAAGACTAAATAAATAAACAAATAAATAAAATAAAATAAAAAATAAAAAAAACCCAGAATACTTTATTGAGTATTTTAGCCAATTCCACAATTTCTCATCCAGGTTTAGGCTTCATTCCTCCTTGGCAGTGTCTCCATGCCTTCTGCAGACTTGGTTTACTTCTGGACTCCTGAAATTGTAGATGTCACAACCACCTTGTTTGCACACATGCCGGACTCTAAACTCGGATTTGCCCAAACCCGTCTCCAGAACATTTTTCCTTGCCTAAGTCATTGATCTAATCCCTCTTAACCTCATTCAAGAGGTAGGAGGCTTTGTGCTGAGGCCAAGGTACCTGGGGTTCTCTCGGGGCACTGTGATTCATAGTCACCTGGCTCCTTCATCTGGTTGCCGCGTTTTTTGATTCTACACGCATGCACTGTGTCGTCAATTCCCTCCTCCCCATGGCTGCTGTCACCACCCTAATCAAGGTTTGCAAAAGCTCTGCCCTTGACCATCACAAAAGATTTCTTTTGTTTGCATGAGTTAAAGGTGCTCATTCAACCAAATCTAAATTCAATGTATATTCTTTTAAACTCTTCTCCACATAAACGAGTGTATATACATATACACACACTAAATTTTTGGTCATTTTTATAAGATATTTTTTGTCTTTTTTAGGACTGCACCCACGGCATATGGAGGTTTCTAGGCTAGGGGTCAAATCAGAGCTACAGCTGCTGGCCTACACCACAGCTCGTGGCAATGCCGGATCCTTAACCCGCTGAGCAAGGCCAGGGATCAAACCTGTGTCCTCATGGATGCTAGTCAGATTCATTTCTGCTGAGCCACAATGGGAACTCCTAAGATTCTATATTGAACTTAGCAGTATAATACTAATTATAAAACTAACGTTTTACCAAGCCAAGTAAACATGCATCTATATCAAAAGGCTATATATTATTTTCCCTTAGAGTGGAAATCTGGGTTATTTATTAGAAATCTGGATTATTGATCATTTGTAATTTTTGAAATAGCACTTCATTAAATATCCTTGCAGTTACGTTGTTGTGCATGTTTTAAATTATTTCTTTGTGACCAATCCCTAGAAATAGATTTTCTGGGTCAAGTATATGCTTTTTCTTTTCCGATGGCTACACTCATGGCACATGGAAGTCCTCAGGCCAGGGATCGAACCTACGCCACAGCAGCAGCAACACCATATCCTTTAACCCACTGCACCAGGCTGGGGATCGAACCTGCACTGTTGCAGTCACCTGAGCCTCTGCAGTCATATCCTTAAGCCAGTGCACCACAGCGAGAACTCCAGTATATGCATTTCTACCGCCTTCTCTCTCTCCCTCTTCTGTGGGTGTCCCTCACCCCAGAATACATTATACCTTGTGGCAAAATTACTTCTCTAAAATTGATGGACTTGTAATGATTTAACTTCTGCATTCAGAAGCCATCAACATTTCCTACTGTGCGCAGGGAGAAACAAAGTCCAGATATCCTGGTGTGGCACTTGTAGCCTTCCGGGATCTGGCCTCAAACGCCTTTTCATTTAGGTCTCTTGTGTGTTCAGCTTTATACTCACTCAATCATTCTGGCCTCCGTGCCCGGGTATCTCCTTTGCTTGCAGAATTCCTAATTCATAGGTCTGGATCCTGACAGGAAGTATGTGGCACCCTCAAGCTGGGTTATTTGGTGAGTGTTCGATAAAGGGACTGTTTCCAAAGGTGGGAGCAGAATTTAAGGAACCCCCAAAGGCAGTGCCTCTTACCACCCAGGAGCCCGAAGGAGCAAGAGGAGAAAGCAGTGATAGGGACTGCTAACTCTGGAGAGGTCGCACACCTGAAAGAAGCTGTGACCGCTGCAGCCAACGCCTGACCCGCAGACAGGAAGCCCAAGGACCAAAGATTCTAATCCCACTTTCCATCCACCCTCCAATATCCTGCCAGGAATTGGCCAAACCCTACTGGAAACTAGAGGGCGCTGGAGGGCACCAGAGCCCATAGCGCCGTCCAGACAGGTGAGTCTTCCAGGGGAGTGTATCTGATGGGATAGGTGGAAAGGACTTCCTCCTCCAGAGGGCTGAGCCAGAGGCTGGTCCACAAAAATTACGAAGTGTCTGGAGCAGGGCCGCTAGGTGGAAGGATCCCCTGTATGAAGACAGGAACACAAATCCCTTACAGAAGCCCCGTCCAGGAGCTCTTGTTGTGGCTCAGCGGAAACGAACCTGACTAGTATCCATGAGGATGCAGGTTCGATCCCTGGCCTCACTCAGTGGGTTAAGGATCTGGCATTGCCATGAGCTGTGACATAGGTCCCTGACGAGGCTTGGATCCCACATTGCTGTGGCTGCGGTGTAGGCCAGCAGCTGTAGCTCTGATTAGACCCCTCGCCTGGGAACTTCCATATGCCTCAGATGTGACTCTGAAAAAACAAACAAACAGAAAGACGATGAAGAAGAAGCCCCATACACAAGTCAGCATGATGTGGGGCAGCCACACGGACCCACATGCAGGTTGAAACAGGACTGGGAGAGGCTGAGAGCAGAACCCCAGCTGTGTCTCTGAAGGACACACGATGGCAAAATAACACCTTGGAGCCAACACAGCCAACCTGGCAATGCCACTTCCCCAGAACAAAGTTCGGCAAGCCTCACGCCGGGTGGGCGCACACCTCCAGCTGGTGCTCAGCAGCAGCAGTGCTGGAATCCCAGGCCCAGCACATCCTTCTTCTCCAGTCTAAGTCTAGGGATGGTCCCAGATGTGAGCCAAGTCCCCGCTCTCCAACTGGGAGACCCCAGGAAAGCTCCAAGAAGATGCTTATGGGTAGAAGGGAACAAATGATCCAGAAGCACAGATGGAACCTGACTCTCACTTTCCCAGGCCCAAGCTCAGGGACCCCGGAATGTACCTGAGATCTGCACTCACACCAGCAGGTCCTGAGTGTGATCAACTCTCACACTCAATGCACACTAGGAAGTGAAGAGACCTGGCCTGAGTCTGCTTAAGCTCTCTGAGCCTCAGTCTTCTTGCCTGAAAACTACTAATATTGCAGACTTGGTATTAGGATTGATGAGATGGTCGCACGTCCCATTAGCAGATCCTATCATTTGTCGTGTACAAAGAATTAACCTTTTAGTGACATCAGGGTTTATCTCGGTCTTAATTTCATATGGCCTGTGTATTATTTGTGCTCAAATTGTAAATTTCTTTTAGAGTCTTACAGATTTGTTTAGAGTCAAAATACACCTTATTTTTTTAGTCTTGTTTTTACTATTTCCTTTCTCTCTTTCTCCCTCTTCTTTCTTTGCCTCCTTCCTCTCTTTCTTTCTTCCTCTCTTTCTTCCTTTCTTTCTTTCTCTCTCTCTTCCTTCCTTTCTTCCTTCCTTCTTTTCTTTTCTTTCCTTCTTTCCCCTTCCTTCCTTCCTTCCTTCCTTCCTTCCTTCCTTCCTTCCTTCCTTCCTTCCTTCCTTTCTTTCTTTCTTTCTTTCTTTTTCTTTCCCCTTCCTTCCTTCCTTCTTCCTCATTGGTCTCCCTGCTTTCAATCTTGTCTCTCTTTAGTCCATGTAGAAGCCAAAGTTAACCTTTTTGAAACATATAAGTTGCACCATCTTTTTCCTTGCTTAAAACCTTTCAATACCTTCTCCTGGTACTTGGGAAAAAAAAAAAAAAAAAACCCAACCCCTTGCCATGTTGCAGAAGACCTGGAATGGTCTAGCCCTTGCCTGTACCAGACTCATCTTTTCTTCTTGCCCGGTGCCCCATAGACCAGCTGCATCCTCCTCTTTTTTATTCCTCACTTAAGCCAAGCTGTTTCCCTCCTTCTGCCTGGAACACCTTGCCGAGCTCTGGGCCTCTTCTCTTATGCCAGGTCTCAGCTCAGATGTCACCCACTCAAGACATCCACATCACCCTCCTCTCTCATCATTCTCTGCCAGTACACCTTGTTCACGGGACTTAGGCAAGTTATAATTTTGCATGTAGACATTTGTTTTCTTGCTTATTGCCTGTCTTTGTGTCTGAACTCTAAGATCAAAAAAGATAGGAAGGGAGTTCCCATTGTGGCTCAGTGGTAACGAACCCGACTAGTATACATGAGGACTCGGATTTGATCCCTGGCCTCGCTCAGTGGGTTAAGGATCCAGCGTTGCCAGGAGCTGTGGTGTAGGTTGCAGATGCGGCTTGGATCCTGTGTTGCTATGGCTGTGGTGTAAGCTGGTAGCTGCAGCTCCGATTCAAACCCTAGCCTGGGAACTTCCAAATGCTGCAGGTGTGGCGCTAAAAGAAAAAAAAAAAAAGAAAAAAAAATATGAAGAGTAAGTGCCCCATTCTCTACAGGGCCCAGCACAGAGTCTGCTGGGTATGAGGCCCTTGATAAATACACATGGGAAGAAAGGACTGAGAGAAATGGAGGGAAAAAGAAATCAAAACAAAAGGAGAAGGGAGAAAGAATGAGAGTGGGAGTAGGGAGGGAGAGAGAGACAGAAAAGGAGGAGGAAGAGGAAGGAAGGGGGAGGGAGGGGGAGGGGCAGAGGAAGAAGCTCTATGAAGCCAGCATCATCATACAGATACTAGCTGGGTGTTCCTTCTTCCGCTCAGCAGATTGAGAACCTGACATAGTGTCCAGGAAGATTCGGTTTTGCTCTCTGGCCTCCATCAGTGGGCACAGGTCACAGATGCAGCTTGGATCTGATGTTGCTGTGGCTGTGGCGTAGGCCAGCAGGTGCAGCTCCCATTAGAACCCCAGCCTAGGAACCACCGTATGCCACAGGCGCAGCCGTAAAAAGAAAAATAAATAAAAATAAAGATATTAGCAGCTCAGCGTAAGCAGCAAAAAGAGGAGGCAAAACAGAAGCACCTAAAGTTTTTCTCCCTCCCTCCCTCTCCTCCCTCTGCCCTGCGCCAGGTGCTTTTTAAATTATTTCAGCTACTCATCTCTTATGGCCTAATGAGAAAGGTATTAAAACTTTGTTATCGGTGAGACACAAGGAGGCTCAGCAAAGTTAAGGGTCTTGCAGGGCATCTCACAAGCAGGTTCTGAGCAGGAGAGGCACACGTTCTTTGCCACCTTCACGGAGTCCTGGGGACTGGCAATTGCTTTTTTTAATTTTCCTGTTTTCTGATCAAATGCTATTCCAAGAGAACCTGCTAAGCTTGGACCACAGAAGCAGACAGGAATTGCTGAAGAGTTTCAGGGCCAGCAGAGGGGCAATCCCCCTCCCCCAGAGGGTCACATCCTGAGGCTGATGTGATTGGTGGACTTTAATAAGGAAGGCGGGGTCAGTTTCCATAGTGTGAACACAACAAGTCCCGCAGCTAGGACTCCCTGCCAAGGAAGAGCCTGCAGATTTCAAACGAGTGTAAGTATTTTTATATTACCTCTATCTTCAGGTGTTTCCTCCAGTTATTATAGATCACTCATATTTATTAGGACTTATATTTACTGGCTACTTTTGTTTACACTGAAACATGAAAAAGATGGAAATTCAAGTCCATTTAGCTAAATTTACAAGGATTCATGTGTAGGAAAATTTGCTAACTTTTCATAGTCAGTGGTAAGACGAGAGAATTGCATATGTTTTCTGCAAATACATTTTTGGTTTTCTGTTTGAAAGCCTCTAATGAATACCATCCTTGATTTTTCAACAGCTTTATTGAGCGATAATTCCCACAAAAGTCATCCCTTTAAAGTACACGGTTTAGTGGTTTTTAATATATTCAAAGTTGTGAAAGCATTGACTTTCACTATCTAATTTTAGAACATTTTGTCACCCCAGAAAGAAACCCAATACCCCTTAGATCACGTCCCACCCCCAGTTTATCCCAGTCCCATGCCACCAATAATCTGCATCCTGTCCCTACAGATCTGTCTGTTCTGGACATTTCACATAAATGGAATCTTTTACCATGTGGTCTTTTGCGACTGGCTTCTTTCCCTTAGCATGTTTTCAAGGTTCCTGCATGTCGTAGCCTGTATCAGTATCTCATTCTTTGTATTGTCAATACTGTCTTGTTGTATGAATATCCCACATTTTATTGATGAAATGCTCTGTTAATGGGCTTTTGGGTTGTTTCCACTTTTCTGGCTATTAGGAATAAAGCTGCTGTAAATATTTTTGTACAAGTTTTTGTGTGGACGTGTTTTTATTTCTTTTAGGTTATACCTGGGAGTGGAGTTACTGGTCCTGTGATAACTCCATGCTTAACCTTTTGAAGAATTACCAAACTGCTTTCCAAAGTGGCTACACCATTGTCTATTCACCATTACCATGTGTGAGGGTCCCAGTTTCTCCGCATCCTCATGCTTGTTATTGTCTTTTATTTATTTATTTGTTTTGTCTTTTTGTCTTTTTAGGACCGCACCCTCGGGATATGAAGGTTCCCAGGCTAGGGGTCTAGTTAGAACTGTAGCTGCTGGCCTACCCCACAGCCACAGCAACGTCAGATCCAGATCTGAGCCACATCTTTGACCTACACCACAGCTCACCACAGCAAAGCCAGATCCTTAACCCACTGAGTGAGGCCAGGGATTGAACCTGCAACCTCATGGTTCCTAGTCGGATTCGTTTCCAGTGCACCAGACGGGAACTCCTATTGTTTGTCTTTTAAAGGATAGTTATCCTAGTGGCTGTGAAGTGGTGTCTCATTGTAGTTTTGATTTGCGTTTCCCTGGTGACTAATGATGTTGGGCATCTTTTCATGTGCCTACTGGCTATGTACATATTTTGGGGGAAAAATCCTGTTTATATGCTTTGACCATTTTTTGTTGTTGTTGTTGTTGTTGTTGTTGTTGTTGCTATTTCTTGGGCCGCTCCCGCGGCATATGGAGGTTCCCAGGCTAGGGGTCGAATCGGAGCTGTAGCCACTGGCCTATGCCAGAGCCACAGCAACGCGGGATCCGAGCCGCGTCTGCAACCTACACCACAGCTCACGGCAACGCCGGATCGTTACCCCACTGAGCAAGGGCAGGGACCGAACCCGCAACCTCATGGTTCCTAGTCGGATTCGTTAACCACTGCGCCACAACGGGAACTCCACTTTGACCATTTTTAATTGAGTTTTTTTTTTAATTGTCGAGTTGTAAGAGTTCTTTGTCTTCTAGCTACAAGTCTCTTATCAGATGATTTGCAAATATTTTCTCCAATTCTGTAGTTGCTTTTGCACTTTCTCAAAGGTGTTATTTACAGAGCAAATGTTTTTATCTTTGGTGAAATTTAATTTTGTTGTCATTGTGCTTTTGTTGCCACAGTATGAGCCATTGCCTGACCCAATGTGTTGAAGATTTACTCCTGTGTTTTCTTCTAAGAGTGTTAGTTTTAGGTCTTATATTGAGGTCTGGGATGTGTTTTAAGTTTTGTAGTTTTGTATGTAATATGAGGTAGACAACCAACCTAATTTTTTTTTTTTTTTTTTTTTTTTGCGTGTGGCTGTTCAGTTATGTCAGTACCATTTGAAAAGACTATTCATTCCCCATTGAATGTTCTTGGCACCAGTGAAATCAACTGACCATTGACTTTAAGGTTTTATTACATTGCTCTCTGTGTCTAACTTTAGGCTGCCCGGCTTACTTTGTACCACACTCTTGATTACTGTAGCTTTGTAGAAAGCTTAGAACGTGTGAATTCTCCTGTGTTCTTCTTGTTCAAGATTGTTTTGGCTGTTCTGAGTCCCTTGCATTTCCATATGAGCTTTTAGAATCGGTTCATTAATTTCTCCATGAATGATTTAGCTACTCACTGAAAAATTCTACTTGAACTGCAACTTACCCATGAGAAGTGGAATTTTCTTGGTATGAACTCAAATGTGAAACAAATGGGATCCACCCTGGTGAACATCAGACCAATTGCCAGCATGGTAAATGAGGCCAAGACGTTTTATTTTTTAATTTTTCATTTAATTTTATTTATTTATTTTTTTAGGGCCGCACCTGAAGCAAATAGAGGTTCTCAGGCTAGGGGTCTGATGGGAACTGTAGCTACTAGCTTACACCACAGCCACAGCCACAGCCACGTGGGATCTGAGCTGCGTCTGCGACCTACACCGCGCAGCTCACGGCAGTGCTGAATCTTTAACCCACTCATCGAGGCTAGGGATCGAACCCGCGTCCTCATGGATACTAGTTGGGTTCATTGACTGCTGAGCCATGACAGGAACTCCCAAGACCAAGACATTTTACTATTGTAATGAAAATAGCTTTGACCTCATGGATCCCCTGAAAGGGCCCAGGGAGTCCTAAATATCTACAGACTGTAATTTGAGAACTGCTGGTGTGTGTCCGTTTTTTTGTTTGTTTGTTTGTTTCTTTGCTTTTTATGGCCCAACCAGCAGCATATGGAAGTTCCCAGGCTAGGGGTCGAATCGGAGCTGCAGCTGCCACAGCCACGGCAACATGGGATCTGAGCTGCATTTGCGAACTACATCGAAGTGCACAGCAATGCTGGATCCTTAACCCACTGAGTGAGGCCAGGGATGGAACCTCTGTCCTCATGTGTACTAGTCAGTTTTGTTACCACTGAGCCACTTTGGGAACTCCTAAACCCATTGTTTAGATGAAAGGTTAAGGCACAGAATTACATAACTGACTCAGAGTCACATTGCTAGCACTTTGGCGTAGGAGCAAGAAATAGTAACAGGAAGTGGTTTGAGGTCAAATGTCAGTCCATGATTTTAGCCTGTAATCCTATACGCAGAAAGGAGCCATTGATAGTTTTGGGGGTGGGTGATTGGCAGACACTAACTACAACAGTTAAGACCCAAAGGCACACACAAAACAACCTTGGGAGTTCCTGCTGTGACACAACAGGGTGGCGAAAGGGGGGATGTCTCTGCAACACCAGGACTCAGGTTAAATTCCTGGCTGGGCACTGTGGGTTTAAGACTATGGCATTGCCGCAGCTGCAGCATAGGTTGCAACTGCGGCCCAGATCTGATCCCTGGCCCGGGAACTCCATGTGCCTTGGGGCAGCCCAAACAAACAAACAAAAACTTGGACAACCCCGGATGCACATGTGTGAGGTCAGAAAGAAAGTAAACAATAAGGAATCCCATGGACTCAGCCATGAGGAGTAATGAGTTGCAGAGAATTTCCTAAGGGGCATGTTTCTTCCCACAGTTGTTTTTCTTTGGTCATGGAATTGATCAAACTGTCAGACATGACAAAGCTCCACCAGGCCGTGGCTGCAGGAGACTACAATTCAGTGAAAAGGATTTTGAAGAAAGGTCTTTGTGACCCAAACCACAAGGACATGGACTGGAATGACCGAACCCCCCTTCACTGGGCCGCGATCAAAGGTGAGTGGGCCATCCCCAGGTAGATGGTCCCTTGGGGTCCATCATTCATGAGGTCACCTGTTGGTAGTCGGTGTGGGGTGGCAGAACCACCTCACACCTTTCTTGGGAGCCCGAGGAATGAATGGGAGCCATTTCAATCCAGGCGCCACCACCTACTAGTTGCCACACCTTGGGCAAGTTATTTAACATCTCCAGGCCTTAGTTTACCCATCTGTATAATAGAGCAGTAACGCTGCCTTGGAATCTTGTAGTGAGGATTCAGTAAGATAATGGGTGTATACTGCCTACCACAGAGCGGCTCTCAATATTAGCCCTCTGCCCTCTTGACCTCTAGCAGGAATGGGACATCCCTCTGCCTGCAGGGCAAGAACTTCACCTTGTTCATGGCTGGGGACATGCCAAACAAGGCTCAGTTACAGAACTGGAAGAGGATTGTGGCAAAAATGCAGCCAGTGGGCTTGTGGAGACCTTCCGCCATAAAACACTCTTAAAGGATGTTAGGCGAGGGTGTAGTCAACTTTGCTTTTTGAAAGTTTGTTTTGATTCCTGTACGGAGAATGGATTGTCAGGAAGCAAGCCTGGTGGTAGAGAAATTAGCTGGGAGAATTTTGCAGAAATGTCGGTGCAAAGCGATAGGAGCTGTACGAAAGCACCTGTCAGGGAATATTTGCTGTATGCTGGGCCCCCTGTGCTCTGTATGCCTGTGATGTAATTTGTACTCACGAGTATGCAGTGGGGTGGGTGGCAATATCCTAATTTACAAATAAAGAAAAAGCCTCAGGTGTTCGTTTCTCATTTGAGATGCCACAGTTAGCAAGTGTTATTTATTAATAGGTGTAAACCCACAGTTTTCTTGCTTGCTTTTTAGGACTGCACCTGCAGCATATGGAATTTCCCAGGCTAGGGGTCACAGCTCATGGCAACGCCAGATCCTTAACCCACTGAACAAGGCCAGGGATGGGACCTACATCCTCATGGATACTAGTTGGGTTCGTTTCCACTGCACCACAACAGGAACTCCCATCTTGCTTTTTTCTGTCTTTCATTCTTTTTTTCTTTTTTTCGGTCACTGGCTTGCAGGGGCTTGATGTGGTATCTCAGTTCCCAGACCAGGGACTGAACTCAAGCCACCAAATCCTAACCACTAGGCTGCCAGGGAACTCCCAAACCCACATCTTTCTGACTAAAAAACCTGTGCTCTTAATCTCTTCTAGCTTTCAAGCATTTTTTTTTATGGAGATGTTATTGACATAACATTATATCCGTTTCAGGCTTACAACATAATGATTCCATTTTTTTAATGTGTTATGAAATACCCACCCCAGTAAGTCTAGTTAACATCTGTCACTACATAGTTACAATTTTTTTCCCTTCTGATTACTTTTAAATCTCCTGTCTTAACAACTTTCAAATATGCAATACAGTATTATTAATTAGAATCACCATGCACCTTACATCCCAGTGATACTTATTTTATAAAATTCACACTTTGGAAATGTCTACCCCTTGACCACCTTCACTCATTACCATCAACCTGTTCTCTGAATCTACAAGCTTGTTTTGCTGTTTTCAGATCCTATATAGAGTGAACTCATAGGATATTTGCCTTTCTCTGGCTGACTTATTTCACTTAAGACAATGCCCTCGAGGCCCAGCCATGTTGTTGCAAAAGATTTGGTTTTGAAATCAGCATTGAGACTGCCAAAAACAGAGTGAGCCTTCCTGGTGCCAGCACAGGCTGGTGAGCAATGACTTGGGGATAAAAGCAGGATTCCTGGGCGGGGTCTGCAGGAATGGATGGGGGAGAGATGGGGGGAAGGGGAGGGTGTCCTGGCATGAGCAGAGGGGATCCTTGCAGGGCTGAGGCCCAGTGTGGGGGCAGTGGGATTAGGTGGGGCACGGAGACCCTGGTAAGGAGAGGGAGGAGGGAGAAGGGGGTGAGGCTGGGAAACTGGAGGAGTCTCAGGGGTAAGCGTCTTCCCTTCTTTTTTGCCACCCAGACTCGCTGTGGCCTCCTGCAGAGACATCTTCCTCTTACCCTCCTGTCTCTTCCTGGTCCCTCTCAGGACATCTGGAGGTGCTGCAGCTCCTGATAGACCACGGAGCCAGACCCTGCCTGGTCACTGATGTGGGCTGGACCCCAGCTCATTTTGCAGCTGAGTCGGGCCACCTGCATGTGCTCAAAACGCTGCACGCGTTGCACGCCGCCATCGATGCCCCGGACTTCTTTGGAGACACGCCGAAGAGGATCGCGCAGATCTACGGGCAGAAGGCCTGTGTGGCCTTCCTGGAGAAGTAAGTTCCCTTTGCTTCCAGCAACAAAGGGAGGAGAAACGGGGCCTGTGATTCAAGGTCTTCGCCGACTCAGCGGCCTCAGGTTGATGAAAATGAAATGAGGACCTCCAGCCAACGTTTGAGTTGGGTTTTTTCTTTTTTTCATCAATTTTTTCACTAAAATGGCTAGTTTGAGGTGGGTACTGTATTGTTTTAGCTTACATAAGAGCTGTGGTTTGGGATGTGTTCATTTGATATTTGCCAAACAGATACACACTACAGTATATAAAAGAGATAAACGTCAAGGTCCTACTGTGTAGCACAGGGAGCTGTGTTCAATATTTTCTAATAATCTATGATGGAAAAGAATCTGAAAAAGAATCTATATCTATAGATCTATATCTGTCTATATCTATACACCGGAATCACCTGGCAGCACACCAAGAACTAAAACAATACTGTAAATCAACTAAACTTCAGTTGAAAAAGAAGTCATCATGACATTACAGAAAAAACATTAGAGAAGTGTGTCAGGCAGTTGGGTTAATAAAAAATATGATATTGTTTTCTGGAAAAAGTCTATTGTTTTAAAGTCATAATTATTATCATTATATGTGATTGATATATTTTAATAATATAAATTATTATAACTCTTGATTTAGAGTGTACAAAAATTATATCCAGATAAGGAGTTCCCATCATGGCACAGCAGAAATGAATCCAATTTGGAACCACGAGGTTGCCGGTTCACTCCCTGGCCTTGCTCAGTGGGTTAAGGATCCGGTGTTACCATGAGCTGTGGTGTAGGTTGCAGACATGGCTCGGATCTGGCACTGCTGTGGCTTGTGGTGTAGGCTGGCAGCTGTGGCTCCGCTTGGATCCCTGGCCTGGGAACCTCCACATGCCACGGGTAGGGCCCTCAAAAGCAAAATAAAAAAAAAAAAGTAAAAATTATCTCCAGATGAATCAGGTGGAACACCAACCTTGAAAAAGGGACATGGTCCAAGATTCATGGACACCCCTCTTTAGATTCTCGAAAGGTATTCGAACCAGCCATGTGACCTTGGGCAAGTTTCCTTCCTGACCCTGCTTTCTCATATTTAAAATGAAGCAGGTGAATTAGACTATGATCCATAAAGGCGCTTCTGCCTTTTAAATTTTCTATTTGTCTGTGAATCTCCTACTCACACACTCACCAAAGATGAGAACTTTTCTAGCACTTGTTACTTTTTGCCTCTCAGCCAAGTGTTCGAATAGAATTAAGCATCAATTATGGACATGGAAGTTCCAGCTCTGAAAGAGACCAAAATGAAATTTAGGAATGTGTCAGCTGGTCGGATTAAAAAGCAATTCATGCAAGGGACAGTGAAGTCGTCCTAGAGGGAGGGCAGAATTGTTTAGAAACCCAAATGAGATTGATAACAAATCTATTGGTTGGGCAGTTCATGGTGGGGAGGGGGAGTAATAGTGAAATGCCCTTCTTGAAAATAAAGTTATCTTCAGAAAGTTAAACTGGTAAAACCTTGCCTGTGATATGAGTTATCTGTAGAACTAAGCCAAGAGACTTTCCCTTAAAAGTGGTGTCCCATATTTAAAATATTCATAGTCAGGGTTCCCATTGTGGCACAGTGGAAACGAATCCAACTAGGAACCAAGAGGTTGTAGGTTTGATCCCAGGCCTCACTCTGTGGGTTAAGGATGTGGCATTGCTGTGAGCTGTGGTGTAGGTCGAAGACGCAGCTTGGATCCAATGTTGCTGTGGCTGTGGCCTAGGCCGGCAGCTGTAGCTCCAGTTGAACCCCTAGCCTGGGAACCTCTATATGCTGTGGGTGTGGCCCTAAAAAGCAAAAAATAAATTAAAAAATAAAATAAAATATTCACAGTCATAATTAAGGTGATTTGGGGTCTTACTGAGGACTTTAGCTTGGGAAACAAACCTCTCAGTAGTTCTGAGAAACTGCTCTGAAGAGGCTCATTTATAGATGACTTTTTTGACTAAGGACTACCTGCAGTCAAACATACATCTTGGTAAAAGATTACTGCTCATAACAAAGAACAAATGGCTCAAGTTAATGATTACAGTGCTTTTCCATGTATGGGAAAACGCAAGAGGTGGGTTCATTAAAATTCTTCCTGAGATAATGTCTCACTATGGAGCCTGCTTGTCCAAAGCACGGAGCATCCTGTGATTGCATTTAATTTCCTCTATTTGAAGCAGAGTCCTTCACGCTGTTTTCTTAATCTCTTCTGTCTGAAGCACAGAGTACACTGTGGGTCAGCTGACTGCGGCAGGTCCATCTTTGCAGGATTGAATGGTGAGCAGAACACTCTTTGCTCATCTTCTGTTCACGTCCCCATGATACCCTGCTTCTTTCCCTCTTTTCCCACTCTTCTCAAATGTCTATCCCTTTGTCTTTCTATAGCATATAACCCAGAATTCCCAGCTTTGAATCATCTCTGTCTCCTCCACTCTTACTCTTGGTCTGCTAGGGAAAAGCTCACAAATAAGTGGATGCTCTAAGGTTTCTGTCTTCAGCCGAGCCCTCAGAACACTCTAGGCCATCTCTCCCTGTCCTTCTCTGTCATGGACAATTTCAAGTCCCCATCACACTTCAGCCTGTCCCTCAGAGGCTGTGCTTTCTACTTCAGAGGGAATATAGAAGCCATGGGTATACATTTTCAAACCTCTTAACCTCCATGGTGTGTATACATCTATATCTATTCCTTTCCTGCTTTCCTGTTATCCCTTCATTGGATGAAGGGTCTATGGCTCCAAACAGAGACCCTTCTAACATCTGCTGTGTCTTTCTGATCCCCTCCATTTTTTAAAAAAATATTTATTCATTTATTACTTGCTTTTTAGGGCTGCATCCGTGGCATATGGAAGTTCTCAGGCTAGGGGTCAAATCAGAGCTGCAGCTGATGGCTTACACCACAGCCACAGCCCCACAGGATCTGAACCATGTCTGTGACTTACACCACAGCTCACGGCAATGCCAGATCCTTAAACCACTGAGCTGAGACCAGGGATCGAACCTGTGTCCCCATGGATACTAGTAGGATTCGTTTCTGCTGTGCCACAATGGGAACTCCTGATTTCCTCCATTTCTAAGCTACTTGAAAGGTCATCTATGCTGTTGTCTTCCTTCCCCACCCACTCTGCAGTGCCTTTCCGCATCACTGAATTGAATCCTCTCTCATCCACAGAGATCCTTGCTGCTAAATGAATGGCCTCTCCTCAGGCATTACCTCCACTTAGCATTTGATAGCTTTTCTCTGTTGTTTTATCTGCTGCTCCTCTCTTGGGGTTCTCCTGCTAGATGACCATTTCCACTTATGATTTTTCTAAGATCTAATCCTCCCATGCCTTGTAGATCCTGGAATGCCTCAGGGTCCTGTCTTTGGTTCTCCTCTACTGACTTTCTCTGAGTAATCCCTCAGCCTCTCCCTAGGGACCCTTGGTGGATGACCTTGATACGTGACCCCAGCATAACTGA
This sequence comes from Phacochoerus africanus, assembly GCF_016906955.1. Lineage (NCBI taxonomy): Eukaryota > Metazoa > Chordata > Mammalia > Artiodactyla > Suidae > Phacochoerus > Phacochoerus africanus. The sequence goes on from NC_062552.1 coordinate 42,741,081, forward strand.
AGTGGAGGAGGGGTGATTCCTCCAAATGGTGGGAAGTGAGTGCTCTTACCAGGAAAAGTGCTCAGCAGAAAAAAGCAATTAAGATTAACCACATCACGTGCATGCCGTTTCTACTTATCTCCCATGAGGAACTTCCCTTGTGAAAGTTAGAGGGCTTGGAGGGAAGGAATCCTGATTAAGGGGAAAGCAATCTGGACCCTAAAATATAGCTGAGACCTGGCTCATGGAGGAGGGAGAAAGAGTCTTGATTTGGAGTGAAGGTACCAGGCTAGAAATGTATGTAGGTTGTGTGTGGATGGGAGGGGGTAGAGGGATATTGGAGGGATGAGCAGCCCAGCTAAGTCGAGCTTTCATGCTAGAGAGGAGTGGAGAATAAGGCTGTGTGGGTGGGTGACCACAGTGATCTGGGCAACCAGATGGGCATGAACTCATCAAGGGATTGGCAAGATGAAGCAAGGCTTTAGCTAAGCTACTCCTGTAGTGGAAGAGAAGGCAATGATGCTGTGCAGGTAGGGTTGGAGGCACTTAGACTAGAGGCAAGGAGATCACATAAGGAATTTCTTTTTTTTTAATTGTATTGAGAGTTCCCATAGTGGCTGAGTGGGTTAGTGCCAAGACCAGCTCAGCAGGATGGGACTGAAGAACAGGTGCTATGGAACTTAAGGAAAAAAAGTTAACATAAAACAAGACACAGAGACATTTATCTTAAGTAAAGGTGGCAACCGGGGGACTCAAGGTCTCAGGGACCAAGAGCCCTGCCTCAAGAAACCACACTGCTTTTATTGTGCTCTTGAGGATGACATCAAGCGAAAAGGGGGTTGTAGGTGCAGGATATAGGTTTTTTTATTATTTTAAAAGTCACTTAGCTGGTAGATGGTTAAATTTTTTACTCTAAACTATAGGCATTTAAGAATCATTAGCATTTGAGTTAGCTATCTATGCATAGCATTTCAGAGACTCCTCACTGTGCTTCTGCAAAGGGCATGCCTATTTGTGGCAACCCTGTGTGCCTAGGTTTGCACCTTGGTTCTCTTTTCTTTTTTTTTTGTCTTTTTGTCTTTTTTGTTGTTGTTGTTATTGTTGTTGTTGTTGCTATTTCTTGGGCCGCTCCCGCGGCATATGGAGGTTCCCAGGCTAGGGGTTGAATCGGAGCTGTAGCCACCGGCCTAAGCCAGAGCCACAGCAACGTTGGTTCTCTTTTCTAATGCATATTCTGCTAACGACCACTCATAAACCACTTGGTCATGAGGTTCCTCTTTCTCTTATTCTTTAGAGGACATATTGTGCTTGTGCAAATGGCGTGCCAATCTGCACAGGTCCAGCGCGCCTAGACCCTTGTATTATGTCCTCATTCAGCTGACCCCACGAATAACCCATGCATTTAGGTCTTTGTTCTTAAGCTTAAGTCATTTACCAGCACTGTGACTGTTTTTCAAGCAGGAAGGTGGGATAAAGAAAAGAAGGACAAGATGGAGTTTTCAGCAAAGAGG